>NC_083277.1:117139136-118408421 GCF_963506605.1 Zootoca vivipara | reverse complement strand
GGACCTGTTTTCCATCCCTCTGACCTTCGTAAGGAATTTGGCGGTTGCTAGGGGAGTAAATGGCAACCCCCTACCCTCTCCGGGGGTTACGGAGAGGGGCCGCTGGCCCGCGATGCCCCCAGACCCACTCCGACTGTTTATGGAGTGGGGGGAGCTTGGGCTGAAAAGCACTTACGAGGGCCAGGACTCCCGGACGCTAATCTGCATGGCGGGGATTTCCATGGTTAAAGAAGATAATTAGGCTTAAATCTATGGACATACTTCAGAAGGAGGGGAAGAAGCGCTGTTTACTGCTGAGAAATCTATGCTGCTGAGGGAGAGGAGTTAAAGGCTGTATATCATCTGGAAGAAGGATTGATGGGGACGGAGCGATAAGGGAATGGAGTTTTATTTTTCTTCATATGAGTTACTTCGTACCTTCCCAGACGCGATGTCCTGGCTTGTTTGGAGTGAAAGAGAAGCAAAAGACTGTGTGAGTTGAACTTTATAAACTGTTGTTACTGAGCATATTTTTTAAAGATGTGGAGTTGCCGATGAGAAAAGCCCCCCCCCTAGTCGGACGGAAGGAGTCCTGGACGCGTTCGGAGGATTTATGAGCTGTGACGCACTTTGAATTGGAGCAGCGACCTGAAGCTAAGTTCAGCTATAGGGCAAGGAGATCCATTAATTTACCAAGAGTTTATGGTTTGATGTTTGGGTCTTCTGCCTGGAAAAGCTGTAAATTTTATAAAGATCGTTAATCTTCATGGCTATGAGAGAAAACGAAAGTGATTTGAGCTTTTTAAGATGGCGCTGCTTCGACGCAACAGGGAGCTCCAGACTAAGAAGATTTATGGGGAGGCTGGACTGATTAACCCACACAGGAGAAAGAACATTTGTGAAACCTTGTTTGATATTTATCTCAGCAGCTGGGAAACAATCGGTTGAAAGTGGAAAACATCTATGTGACTGTAAGGGGAAGATCTGGATTATTATGAACTTGGAGGACGATTTGAACTTTAGAAAAAAGACGGCAGTGGACGGTTGCGAGGAATCCCCAATTTCTTGAAGCATGGGAACCCAAATAAAAAATTCTTTAGACGATTTGGCATAACATTCGGTTTGATTGATATAAATAATGAATGTGATATAATTGGCTTTAATTGGAAAATTAATAAAATATTTTTTTTTAAAAAAATGGCATTTTTCCATAGTAAACAGAAAGTATGAAGGGCAGGTACACATTCCTGGATGTGTGGTGGATGAGGGCCAGAGATCCTTGGCCAATCGAGGCTCCTCAGCATGTGTTCACTGCCTGTTTCGGAATGCTTAATCAGAATTTATACTTTCTAAGGAAAAAATGGTTTTTTTAAAAGCCTCTGTTGCTAAAGACCTGCTTGTAATATCTGAATGACCCATTTGCAATATTAACCACCTTTCTGTAAGCAGCCAGCCTGAATGTGTGAGAGAGTAGGGTCTCCTTGTTCGACTTTTGGTGATGCAATTTTGGTGATTAAAATTCTTGGCTATCTCTGTAACCCTCCCTATCCCCAAGGCCACCCTAATTGGCTATTCTCCCCACAGAATAAATCTGGGAGGGGGTTATGCACAGAGGGTTCACAGCATGCTTTTCGCTAGACAGTAGCATATGAAAATGTGAAAGGATACTCTGCAGTTTGGCTGCAAGTAGACTGAATGAGCCGTGACATCAGTGAATGGGAACAGAATGCTAGGAGGTATTTTAGAAGTATGCCTTAGTAATTGTCCATTCACAGGGTCTTCAGTGTATATTTTCACAGAGCTGGGTAGGCAGATGTTCTCTCTGTGTGTGTATGTGTGCATATGTGATTCTATTTGTTTATGTGTCTGGGAATCTGGACACTTTCCCAGTCCTGGCAGCTCCTCCCTCCCTGTGACTTTTTGACCGAGGGGCTTCCTTTGCTTGATCTAGCCCTCTCTGTCCCTACCTGACCCTTGGGCCATGACTCACTCCCTTCCCCTGTGCTCTCCATCTTGCTGCTCGATTTCTCTTCCTTTCCTCCAAATGAATGTTGGGAGCACAGTAATTGTGGGTCCCAGCTGAGCAGGTGGGAGCAGGCGGTTCTGGGGGCTGTGCTGGAAACAGGCCCAATGGACATACTTTATGAGATGATTTATTGGGAGCATATGTTGCTTATGCACCAGGGCTGGCTGGGATCACACAGGCCCAGCGGAGGGAGAGGGGGGCATGTCCAGCTGCAACACAAAGCATGTTTGTGTACATGCACAGTCATAACAATTTGGCATACTCTGCTGTTGGCATTGCAGTCCCAGGCAAGAGAGAGAAAAAGAAAGAAGGAAAAAAGGACGATTTAACTTCTTTTAGTGCACTCTAAATTCCATTAATACATTAATAATAAGAGTGTTTCCATGTGCTGCTCTGGTTCGCCAGAAGCGGCTTAGTCATGCTGGCCGCATGACCTGGAAGCTGTACGCCGGCTCCCTCGGCCAATAAAGCGAGATGAGCATCGCAACCCCAGAGTCGGTCATGACTGAACCTAATGGTCAGGGGTCCCTTTACCTTAAGTTCCATTGGCATATATGCAGACTTTCAGGCTATACAGAGCTCTTTGCCAGGCTCCATCATTGGCTGGGTGCAAAGTTCTGTGTTGCCTAAATGTTTGCTGCCTGGAGCATGGTCCAAAGATAGTGAATCCAAGAGTGGACAGGAGATTAGTTGGGCTGATCAGAAGAGTCTGATATTCATGAAGCCAATTCTGTATGAACACTGGCAAGGAGGCCTGCTAAGAAAATATCCAAGACCAAGGTTGAATTGATGTGGACAGATGGAGACAGGACAGGGCTTCTAGCCAATTTGAAGGTTGGGCTGAGGACCAGACAGGGCCTGGGAGTGCCTGCATGGGCAGCAAACAATAGAGAAGGTCAACGTTTGACAATCCTTTAGGCTGGCTAACTGGCTGAGGCTGTGGCTTCTGGAATGGGAGGATCTGGGTTAGAGTTCTGTGAGGTGCGGTACCTAAAACAGCGTAGTTCTTTGGAGAAATGTTATGAGTTCTTATCCTTGCATGGCAGAGAGAGTGCAACCTCCTCCTAAGAGATGATGTGGTATTGTGGTTAAGAGCATGAATGGTTCTCACACCTCACCAAGTTCCAACTCACAGGGTGACCTTTTGTAAATAGTTCCAGTTAGGTAGCCGTGTTGGTCTGACGTAATCGAAACAAAATAATAAAAATCCTTCCAGTAGCACCTTAGAGACCAACTAAGTCCTTGGTATGAGCTTTCGTGTGCATGCACACTTCTTCAGATACTTTTGTAAATAATAAGGCTTCAGGCTCCCCTCTCCCAATTTTGTAACAGAGGGATTGTTATTCTGATCTTGAAGGTTGTTGTAAAGATTACTGAATGCCTTTGAGCATTTAGGGCAAGTTATATAATATAACACAGTTACTAGTTGTTGTAAGAGGAGACAGTCCAAGAGAATATACACATTTGCCTCATTTAATTGTCTCCACGGTCTTACCACATTCTCTTCTCACTGCGGTAGAAACATGCAGAAATGTGGCAGATGGTACATGCAAATGTATACACCTTGACAATGACTGCCTGTCCTTTCAGTGTGTGTGTGTGTGTGTGTGTGTTTGTACACATGGGCACATGTTTGCAACAAGATTCTGACATGCTGTGTTCCCTTCTCCCACTCCTGTCTTCCTTTCAGGGTGATCTCCAGCAGCTGCTGATTGTGCCGGATCCAGCAGCTGCAGCCCACTATTGTCAGCATTACATGCCTGATTGCGACAGAGAGCTCACCTACGTGTTGCATGCCCAGGATCCTGAAGAGGTAGGAGAGCAAAGTACAGGGGTTTCCTGTTTTCGTGACTATTACCCCCAGAGCTGAGCCAAATTTGGAGGCCTATATAGGAACTAGGGCTGGGGGAGATGTTTGATTAAGTCAGCATTTAAAGGCAAGCCTACAGTACTTAATTAACACTTTCTAGAACAATACATGGACTGAAAAACAGCCTCCGCCTCTGAATTTTGCAATGTACAGAAATGCATATACTAAGGTAAAGTGTGCATATAGACTATATTGATGAATGTAGCATGCAAAATGCTTTATGTTAGGGGAAATTGTATGCAAAAGTGTGTGTAGTAGGAAAAATCTGCACTTAAATGCTGCTAAATTTCCATGAACTTTTTTTGAGAATAATTCTCAAACTGATATGGAAATGTGGAGAACTGAACTTAAGATCTGAAAAGCAAGAAACAGGGAGAAATTTAAATCGGCCCTTTCACCCATCTGCCGATGCTCCCTGGCCTAGACAGTGAATAAAGGCTTCTCTGACCATGGAATTACTATGTGACTTATTAGGCTTGCTTAGTACCATGGAAGTTTCCCCTCCCCCATTCTTAAAAGCCAGGATTTTCTCCCAACCCTTAAGTTACTGTCTAACTGACTCCTCTCCTCCATCAGCACCTGCTTTCTGAGGCAGTTGCCCCACTCTGGCAAATGGTAGGGCCAGCACTGCTGGTTCCATAGGGGCAATATTGGTACTTGAGGTGGCAGAATTCCAGAGATGCTAGGCTGATTCAGAAAGCCTTCATACACATACAGAGCTGGATTCATCCAATGAGTCCTGCTAGGAGAAGCCCGTGGCCAGGACTTGGGAATGCTACAGCAAAGGCATATTCAGCCTGTGGTAGAGATGTGGAGACTGGCTTTTTTTTGGGGGGGGGGGTACATCATCATGCCTTGCTGAAACCTGGACCTGGCCACTGATGTGTTCCCCAGATATTGCTTGTCTTTTGCATTTATCACACACTGGCAAGGGTTGTGGGGGGTGGGGTGGAAGCAGTATGTGATGGGGGCTTGGTCAGGAAATATACAGCCACATATTTTTGTGTGATCAACTAAGGAAATCCCCAGGCTCTCAGCTTCAAAGCATGAGCATATATAAGCATCTGTAAATGGACTGAAGGATTCATGCAGCCTGACCTTTCAAGAGGGCTCATGGGGGCAGGGCGGGGGGAATTGATTGGAGGGAGTTATGGCAGCATGCTTAGAAATGTCAGTCAAAACATGGAGCAGAGCCTGCTGACTTCAGGGATGTGGGAGAGATAATAGACTCATAGACCTGTAGAGTTGGAAGGGACACCCGAGGGTCATCTAGTACAACCCCTGCAATGCATGAATCTTTTGTCCAAAGCGAGGCCCAAACCCACAAGATTAAGAGTCTCATGCTCAAACCAGCTGAGCTATTCTGAGTTATTAATCTGTCGTCTGGGGAAAGTGGATCTCCAGAACCAGGCTACACCCTTCCCATCATGATCAGAATGGCATCCGTCACTCTGGAGCTGCCTGTGGAATCAGTGCCCTGCTCTGCCTGGATCCTGTGTTGGAAAAGAACTCTGTGTGGAACACACACACCCCTTGCAGAAACTGCTTTTAGTTCCATTTGGTAAGCCCACAGCTAATAGGGCCAGCCATGAGCCTGGATCGTTCACTTGAGAGTTGATGGAGATTGCTTCTGCAGCCTGTGGGATGCAGTGGGCAAAATGGGGTTGACCCCAAAGGCATACAGCAGAGTCCTGGGCATGATGGAATGGAGGCGGAACGTGAGTATGTGGGCAGAAGGGGCACTGGTTACTGGATCGAGCCAGTCTTCCCCCCAAAGGCATCTTGGCCCCAAAGCAAGAAAGGGTTAGACTGCTGGGTGAAGGGTCTCTCTTCTGTGCGCATTTCCCATAGGGGGCTGGTGCCATGTTCCCCTCTGCCTACCTGTCTCTTGGGAATGGGTTCCTGGGGGTGGGAGGGTGGCATCTCTTGGTGTTCCGTGGGAATAGTGGAGTGCCTCTCTTCTTTCTCAAGTGTCTGCTTTCTCTCTCTTTCCCTCCCCCCATCCTTCATTGTTTCCTCCCCTTCTTCTGTCTTCTCCCTCCCCCCAATCCTGTGCAGAACATTCCCCGCAGGAAGGGCAAGAAGGGCAAGGGCAAGAGAAAGGGCAAGGGCAAGAGGAAAGGGAGAGGCAAGAAGAAGAGGAACAAGGAGTCGCCGGAGACGTCCTCGCTCACTCCGGCCCCTGGCCAGGTAGAGAGTGCAACTAACTGCCCTCTGCTGGCCTAATAACAAACAGCCTCTCCTGGCCTAACCCTCTGCCCACCTAACTGAGCTGTCCTGCCTAACCTGCCTAACTCGCAGCTTCTCTCCTGCTTTGTCCCATGCGGTTCTTGAGGCAGAACTGCCTGCTCAGTGCTTGCCTCCCCTGTCCACATGGCTGCCAGTTTGCTGTTGCTGCCCCTCCAGGGGCAACCATGAAAACCATGTTTAGCAGCCGCTGGCCTCGGGGGTCATGAATTCTAGGAGAGCTGGGAGTTCTGGGCTCACCTCCATGCTTCTGATTCCACTGGTGCCAGTTGGCCACAAAGCTCCTTTTTCTACAGACATGCAGGTGAGTTTACATGCCCGAGGACACGTTCTCCTCACCTGTGTGCCAGGTCATGTCTCCTATGGGTCTTCTCCTGATGTTCAACCATCAGTCATTTTCATTCATTTGCGTGGATGGGAAGCTGCAGTAGCCTCTTGGTAAATCAGAGAGAGTGTTCACATAGATATATGGCTGGCTTCATCATGGTCTGATGATACTGGCCTTTAAGAAGGCAGGCATGTTGAAATGTAAATAAAGAAATGTAGACTCAAGAAAATGGATTGCTTTGGACCTTGATATTTTGAATCGGTAATCAGTATCTCTTAAGACACTGTCCTGTAAGGCAGCCTAGATTTTTTTTAAAGTATATTTCCTAAAGGTTTACTTATACAACACAATATAGAAAAAAGTGCAGAAAGGAAAGGGACATACAGTAATAGGCATCCCCAAACTGCGGCCCTCCAGATGTTTTGGCCTATAACTCCCATGATCAGTGGTCAGGGATGATGGGACTTGTAGTCCAAAACATCTGGAGGGCCGAAGTTTGGGGATGCCTGGTATAGAACATCAGCTTAATTCAGAACATGGTGTTGATATTCTTTGTGTCCCTTTCTTTATAGTGCTTCCTCCATATCCTTTGTACTTCATCGCAAAAATAAAAATGTTCAGAAATGTATATATTTTTTTAAAAAAATCAAGGCTGCATAATATAACAATGTCAGAAGAGATACTGGTGATGTTTTAATGAATACCAATCAAAGAATGACACCATCAATTATTGGTCCGCCCTTGAACTTAGACCAGCTTTTCATTTGCAATATTTGGGGTGGGGATCCTGTGGCCCTGCAGATGTTGTTGCAGATGTAACTCCCACCAGCCTTAGTCATTGGTCATGTTGGCTGGGGCTGATGGGAGTTTTGGAGTCCAACAACAAGGACACTCCTCATGGAATTCACTGCAGTTCCAGTTTCCTTCCTAGGTTTTCTGAGGAAAACCTGAGTTTGCAACTCTGTCATGTGTAAAACAGCCTACAGAAGTGTTTCAGGTCAGTTAGACCCCCAAAGCTTTGATTCCCCCCCATGCTTAGGGGAGAGAAATGAGCATCATGTCTCCCCTCTATCCAATCCTTATGACATAGGTATGTCTTCCTGTGCCCATTGTATTCTCTTCCTGCATTTTGCTGCCCTCCTTCCTTCCTTCCATTACTGGCCCTTTTATGTCAGGGCAGTATCCAGAAACTTGTGAAATATGGGTCAGGGGGCTGCTGAGCTCATCCTGCCAGTGAGTCACTGTTGGCTTGGCGAGGAAGAACCATTTTCCTGCCAAATGGAGCAGTTGGCGGAGTTCCTCCCTCTGGGATCAGAACTCCAGCTGCTGGACTGCTCAGTACTGGCAAAGAAAAAGCATCTTTCCCTCTCTTCCCTTTCCCAACTTCTTCCCAGGAAAGAGCTGCCACCCACCTGCCCTTGCTTTTTGCCTTGACGTGGGCTTATCCCTCCCTTTAACCATTCCCCAAACGCTTGTCTATGAGCAAAGTCCAGGACTGCTGGGCAGTTTATCACAAATAGGCATTGGATACTTTTACACAACCTTTTGCCCCCCCCTTTAGCGTGGTCAACAAAAATGGATCCTTTGGATTTAGGCATGATCACCTAGTCTTACAAAGGCTGTGGAACACCCTGCTTCATCTTGAGACATCTTGGCAAAGTTCATTGAGCCTGCCAGAGGGCTTGCAAGTCTTGTTTGCCATTCCAAAATCAACTCATTCAAATTAAAAACTGCTCATGTTAACCTATAAAGACATACTGTGACTTGGAGTTGGAGAGGTGGCAGTACTGTTTTGGAGGTCTGAATATCAGGTGTTGTGGGGGGAGCTAATGCATGTAGGATGCTGGGAGGGGAAATTCTACCCTCTTCCCTCCCCCGGCCAAATTTGGGATCTGTCTGAGATTAAACTGCAAAACAGCAGTGCATTTTAAAAGAATTTGTTGCGATTATTTACTTATGCCTCATAATGACCCAAAATATAAACACTCCCGGGGAATAAACACATGGGAGATGAAATACATGACTCCATGCACTACTTTGTAAGTAGGGCTCTTGGGTTCTGTCTCCTTTCTTTTCCTCCTGCTTTCTCAGGCCAAACACGGTGGTGAATTAATTAATTAAACCATTTTTATCCAGCTCCCCAGCTGAAAAGATTCCAAGAGCAGCTTACATATAATCAATCGTGAACAAGACAATCTCTGCTTGCAGACTTACAACCTGAAAGGTGCAACACAAAAGGATGGGGAGGAAACAGCAAGGAAAGCAAATTTGGGCCAGAATTTTCAAAGTTACAAAGTAGTTATTACAATGGCCAGTTGGAATGGAAACAGTTTAAGGAGAAGAGGGACCAAAATGAGTGGATTTCTCAGCAGAGCTGATGGAATGGCCTTGGCTTCTTTCTCTTCCGTTGCTTCAGCCTAGCCTGATAGATTCGCCACAAATCGCATGTGCTATTCCATTCTGCTGCAGCCTCTTTTACTCCTTGATAGCAGTGGGCCTCAGCAAGAGTAAGAATGGATTGACCATGTTTCTTCATTTGATTGAGCAATGCCAGCTGGGTGTGAACCAGCATTCGCTGATGCACTTAAGTCCCGTGCAAAAATCACACTATGGGTGACCAGTGATCCATAGGTTGGGCAGCCATAGCTGGCATGTGAAACAGATGCACAGAAGCGATTCTGCCTCCCCCTCATGTCGCAGCTGTGCTTAGATTTCCAGATATGTAGGTTTTGCTGATAATGGAACATGCCTGAGCTCAAGAACAGTTAGGGCCGCTGTGTCTTGAGGTTTGGCTTTGAATTTCACCAGCCTCCAGGGGAGGTTTCAAATCTCAGTGTTGAAAGTGACAGACTATTTTGTGCTTGGCTTGAGAGCTTGTGCTGTTCATACCCCACTGGGCTCTTCCCTGCAGACATAATGCAAAGCCATGTTCTTGCTGTTACCTGGTGCTAGTAGCACCTGCAACTGCCCTACCAAACTTTATTCCCTTATCTGCTAGCAAGTAGCCTTTAGCTCTCAGGCTCCACCCTCTGGAATGCCAGTGCTTGAGCCCCCAGGAAACCTTAATGATAGGAGGCTTTAGGGAATGGTAGCTTATTATTTTACATTTTCGTCCCAACCAAACCCTATTGGCTCAGAAGCATGGCTGGCTCTAGTTGCTGTAACCTTTAACGTGCTGGGCTCCATTAGCCCTGGTGTTTTCCTTTCACCATGACTGCCCTGGTTGGCTTTTGGCTGATGGCATATTTCTAACTCCTGGACAAATTGTACACTGCCATGCGCACACTGCTAGATATAGAGTAACAAATATATAACAGAACACCCAAAAAATTCTGAATTTAACATCTTATTTACCTTCTGCCACCCTCAAGTATGAGATTCCAACTCGAGCTACACCTACAAAGGCAGCTACTGAGTCCTGGGAAGAGAGTCCTGGAGTTATTACTGCAACCACTGTCACAGTTGGCTTTAACCTCACAGACAACTATGAGGTAAGAGGGCTTGGGGAAAGGACTATGCCAATCTTGGGAGAAGTGTTCTCTCTTTCCCAGTGGCCATAGAAAGTCTGAGACCTGGAATTCCCAAAAGATAGGAAGCGAATGTGGTGCTGTGGTTTAAGCACAGAGAAAGACAGCAAGTCTAGGTCAGAGCCAATTTTCATGAGTATTTTAGAAAGGGAGTACTTTGGTCTAATATATGCATTTAGAAAAAAAAAGCATGTGGTTCGGCCTCTCTGGGACTTTACCATGTTAAATTACAAATGGATCACCACACATTTGAAGGCTTGCCTTTGTTTTGTATTGTTGTATTATTATTATTATTATTATTATTATTATTATTATTATTACTACTACTACTACTACTACTATTACTATTACTATTACTATTTTAACCCACACCTCTAGGCACATGGAGAATAACATGTTAGAGAGAAGGAATCTTTTGGTCTATTCTTTTTGACAGTCTAGTTTTTGACATGCCAATATATTTTGATGTTAGTGGAACTTTCAGATGTTTAATTGCCTACCTATGTTATGAAGTCCTCTAGTTTCACAGACACTGTCCCCCTTGATTTTGCCTAACATGTAGATCAGCTTCTGTGAATCACAGAGGTCAAAAAGGCTGTCTACAGTCCCCATGATGCTGAGCAGTAATTGAACATAGTTTCTCCACCTCAGCAGTCCCTGCAGCCTGCTGCTTTCCATTCATACTATAAATAACATCCATGGCAGATACCTAAACTTTCCTTGAGAAACCTCAGAAGGAGATTCCACAACAATCCGTATCCTATTCCTGAATGAGCCTTATGGAATGTTCTTTCACTGACAGGTGATTAGAGTTCCAATCCACTGCTGGAACTTGAGTTGGATGTGTCTCCATCACAGTAGGGTTTGCACATGGCCAGTCATAGTTGAGTGATTAAATCTACTGGGAAAATGCAGCTGTAGTTTACTGCAGTTTCCCCAGGGATAATTGAAAGAGAGGATGTGGACAGTTCTAGGGTAGAGAGTACGGTATAACTATTGCTGTCTGGGGAAGAAATAATGGGATATTGTGTCCTTTTCAAGGGCAGCATTATTCAATAGAAGGAAAGGAGAGCTGTTAATTTTCTTTCTCAGCATGTGGGTAAAACAAAGAGGGACAGCAGGAGTTTAATCCTTGCAGACTGGCAGTGTAAACCACTGCTTACTGTAGAAATTAATGTGGGAGTAAACTCCTGCTGTTTGAAAACATGACATTTCCCTCTTAACATTTAACCTCAATTTACATTCCTGTAATTAAAAGCCATGGTCTCTTCTCTTGTTCCCCAGGCTATTTCACACATGGCACTGTCATTCTACCCAAAATGCTTGAGCAAGCCTTGTGCTCAAGTGCTACCCCACACACAACAGCCATGGAACTAGGGACTGTACACATGCAAATGTATACTTGTAGTCCTTGGTCATGCTAAATATTCCAAACAAAGGAGGGGAGCCCCAAAGGCCACTGTGACTGGATGCTCTCGATTGGATCACTGTAATGTGCTCTTCTGGGGCTTCCCTTGAGGTTGGTTCAGAGCTGATGCAGAATGCTGCAGCAAGGTTATTTGGTAGAGTAATAGGTGGTATATAAATACCTTAATAACTTTTTAAAGGAAGTATTGAGACTGATACTCATGTGTAGAATCATGTAGAACTTTACAGTGTCTGTGCTGGCCCTCCCCGGAATGGATGAACAAATGCTCTTTACTTTCTTTGAAAGGGCAATAGAATGTAATCATTTGGTGGTGGGGAGGTAGTCTAGCAAAGGAAGCAAAGTGGCTGCAGGAAACAGGCAGTCTCTGCTGTGCTTAATTTATCCTATCCTGATAGGACCTTTTTGGAGAACAGTACGAGGTTGGTGAGGACTCAGACCTGGATGTCAATGGCACTTACAGAGCATACGAGGAGAGACTTGACTACAGAGACAGGGAATATGAGGACTACTATGACCGAAGGGATGCGAATGAGGAAGAGCGGTATGATCCGGCTGAGCGCAGTGAAGACACTCTCCAGCTCCCCCCGGTAATGACCACAGAGACACACTTCTGAGGTCTACTAATTCCCCATCCCTGGTTTAGCCCCAACATACCATAGCATTTGGCCACCTGCCATGTGCTTCATTATGGCAGAGTTGGGGAATCTGTTTATGTTGGACCACAATTTTCTTCATCTCTGATCACTGACTAGACCGGCTGGTGCTGATGGGAGTTGTAGTCCAATGACACAGTGGCAAATGGTGCTGCTTGGCTGCCCGGGGTGGCACATACGCAGTCTGCTCTGGCGTGTGCATCATGACATCACAACGCGGCCTGACGCATGCGTCATGACATCACGACGCACACACCAGGATGGACTGCATATGTCCGCACATGCACAGTCCATCCGCAGTGGCGGGCTTGGCGGCACTGCCCTCATGCATTGCCCCCGCGCTGCCCCCGCCAGACTGGAGCTAGGGGGCGGCCTGCCTCCCGCCCCTCCCTTGTTTTGTTTACACTGTCTAGTAATGACTCTCAAGGATTTCAGGCCCGGGTCTCTCTCCCAAGTCCCAACCCTACCTAAAGTTGTCAGGGACTGAACCTGGGACCTTCTCTGTGCAAAGAAGAGGCCCTCCCATTAGTTCTGCCCCTTCCCTTATTGGAAACAAAAATTGCAATGTGCTTTAAAGATGTGTTTGAGTCCTTTGGGAACTGCAAAGGGATGTGTGCTGGTGATGGCATGGGCTTTAGCCAAGAGCCACCTCTGTAACTATCTTCCGCCTCCTTGCTCAAGTGGAACCCTTCTGAAAACAGCTGTTTTGAACTCCACAGCTTCCCTCCAGAAAGAAAGAGTTATGTCTGTTTGCAGTGGAGCAGAGGCGCTATGAAGCGACCTCTGCTGTTTCTTAGACCATTGCATCTGTCGTCACCCTGAGAATCGCCAAGAATCCCCTCTTTTTATGAGGGAAGGGTGAAGAGTTGAGGAGCAAGTAGACAGCTATAATGTTAATGACAGGTGTCTACTTAAAATATTTTTCTGCAGAACAGCTTGTTGCTCTTCCCTCTCCCTCTCGCCCACCTCACCAATTAGTTAGTCAACTGGCCAGGGCCACAGGCCTGTGCTGGAATGTTGGCATTTAAACCAGCACATCAGGGAGCAGCAGCAAATGTTCCAAGCTACGGGAGTTGTGTCACTTGCAGAACTGTCTAGATTCTGACACAGAGGACATTAAAACTGGCATTCTCTGGACCTGCCCAAACCTAAGCTTAAGCAGCTTTTTGAAGAACTGCAACATGTACCTGATTAGGCCATGCTCAGGAGCTCAGGATGAAGGTGAGCTCCAACCAGGACCCCTCCATACCAAGTGAATGGGTTGTAAAATGGCAAATGCAGGTCAATATAAGTGAGTGTGGATACATGTCAGGGCAAAATATATATATCTTAATTTAAAATATATGATCATGGGGTCTAAACTGGTGGTGACAGTTCAGGGGTGTTTCCATTAGGAAATGAACTGAAAATAAAACTTCTGATATTGTAATGACATCATACAAATCTATGGTATGGCTGCATTTGGAATAGTGTGTACAGTTCTGATCGCCTTGCCTCAAAAAGGATATTGCAGCATTGGAAAAGGTTCAAAAAAGGGCAAATCAAAGGATCCCCCTACGAGGAAAGATTGCAGCATTTGATAGTTTTAGGTTTAGAGAGGTAAGAGGTGACATGGTAGCTAAGTTTATAAAATTAGGATGCCATGGAGAAAGTGGATAGAGAAAAGTTTTTCTCATTGTCCTAACACTAAAATTCATGTGCATTCAGTAGATCTGAATGTTGGAAGATTAAGGGCAGACAAAAGAAAGTAGTTCTTCTTGCAGTTCATACCGTAGTTAGACTATAGAACTCAACTCCTACAGGAGGCAGTGATGACACCAAATTGGATGGCTTTGAAAGAGGAATAAACAAATCCACGGGGGAAAGGACTATCAGCAATTACTAGCCATGATGGCGATGTTGCACCTCCACTCTCAGAGGCAGTAGATCAGTTGCTGGGAATTGCAGGTGGGCAGAGTGCTCTTGCACTTGAATCCTGCTTGATGTTTTCCCCATTGGAGCATCCAGTTGGCCGCTGTGAGAACAGGATGCTGGGCTAGAAGGGCCTTTGGCCTGGTCTATCAGGTTCTTTGAATGTTCTTATGTTAATAGACCTCCACCCAGTGCTACGGTATTTTTCTAGAAAAAGAGGTGCCGGAACTCACAGTGGATGCCCCCCTTGTTCTCCTATAATGGCAATGGTGCCCACCTGAGAGGTGCTGGAATGGAGTTCCTGTGGGTTCCGGCTGGAGAACCTCCCTGCCTCCACCCCCTTTTAAGCTGCTATGGTTTGTTTCTATTCCATGTAACTGAACAGCAGGCTATAAAAGGGTCCTTGCCCATACATGATTCCATGACTCCTTTACCTGACTCCTTTCTGTTCATCCGGGAGAGATCCCACCCCACCCACCTTTAGGGGAAAGGCAGCTTCTCCATGGTATGAGTGACCCATACAGGTTGGCCATTGCTGTTATTATATGTTTCCTTTGTGTCTTTACTAGGAAAAGAATCTGAAGGGAGAGAAAGGGGAGCCGGCCATCATAGAGCCAGTGAGTATGGTACATGTTCTGTAGTGGCACTGGTGCTCCTCCATCAGTGTGACTAGGGGCTGAAAGGGGTGGAAGGGGGTGGAGGGTGGCTTCTGGTCACCCCAATTTTAATATTGGAAGGAAGCACATTTCCAAACCTAGAGATTTCCAAACATTCTGTTTGGAAATAAATTATAGGAAGGTTTTTGAGTGTGTGGCAGGCTGTCAGTGCAGTATTAAATATGGGAGACAGTGTAGAAGTGATGCAATCTATGTGGCAGAAGTTGAACCCTGTTGTTAGGCCCTGAACAAGGACCCAATTTTGCTGGCAATTCCCTTTGGCAAAATGTTTGCTTGCTAATGTGGCCGTGCAAAACCTTTTCCTTTATTTTCTTGGATTTTTTTGCCATCTTCTTGCACACTAGCATAATAAAAGTAGATAGGCCTTTTTCACAGAACAGATCTGAAGCAACATTGTGCATTGTGTGCATATTATTTTTTGCACAGTGTAGATGTGAAGCACAGTTGTGTATTTTGTGTATGCTACAGTTGTGCATCATGTTTTACAAATAAAAGTGCTTGCAGCTGTACAAGTCTGCATCATATGCACAATTGTTGATGCCATTCAAAAGCACAGGCCCTAGTAGACATCACCTAGTAGATTTGTATCATTGTTGCATATCAAACATGCAGTTGGCCTCAGTGTTCAACAGCTGGGACAATTAACCCTCTTCTTCAACTGAATAGTAATATTCACAAGTTTATTGTCTGCACAAGACACCTATCCATAACTTCATAACAATAAAACATAGAGTCTTTAAAGGTAAAGGGATCTCTGACCATTAGGTCCAGTCATGGACGACTCTGGGGTTGTGGCGCTCATCTCGCTTTATTGGCCAAGGGAGACGGCGTACAGCTTCTAGGTCATGTGGCCAGCATGACAAAGCCGCTTCTGGCGAACCAGAGCAGCACACGGAAACGGTGTTTACCTTCCCGCTGTACCGGTACCTATTTATCTACTTGCACTTTTTGGCGTGCTTTCAAACTGCTAGGTTGGCAGGAGCTGGGACTGAGCAACAGGAGCTCACCCTGTCACAGGGATTCAAACCGCCGACCTTCTGATCGGGAAGCCCTAGGCTCTGTGGTTTAACCCACAATGCCACCTGGTACAGTCCTGGTATTAGTGATCTGGTATTGTGGAATACTTTGCCAATAAAGATTCAGCAGGCATTTTCTGTTTTACCTTTTAAATGTCTGCAGAAGACGTTTCTATTCTGCCAGGCCTATGCAGGCAACTAGTAATACTGTACATTTTTCCACAATGGTTAATTGATATCCATTTTTAATTTTTAAACGTTTTTACTGTATGGTTTTGTGCATTTTTGTTGTTAACCTCTTTGATGTTTTTTAAATGAAAAAGCAGTCCATAAATACTTTTATAAATAAAGTAAGTGCATATATGTTTATTTCTTTGAAACTGCAAAATCACTGGTATTTCTGGTATCCTTACGGGTACCAAAATGAGGTTTTAAGTGTGTTTAAGAGTGAACTAATCTACTATAATGTAACTTTGAGTACATTTGATTCCTTGTCCATGCCATCTGTGTTAACAGCTGTATTAAATCTTTTTTCTTTTAATTGCAGGGCAGGCGTTTTGAGGGGCCAGCTGGTTACCCAGGTCCACAGGTAAGGAAAGGAGGAGAGCGGGTGTTAGTCTGACACACCAAAGCAGGCATAGGCAACCTTGGCTCTCCAGATGTTTTGGAACTACAACTCCCATGATCCCTGACCACTGGCCCTGTTAGCTAGGGATCATGGGAGTTGAAGCTCCAAAACATCTGGAGAGCCAAGGTTGCCTATGACTGCACCAGAGGATTCCAAAGTGGTTGTGTCACCTGGTCCCATAATTCACTTGTTCCTCTGTGGAACTGACTGTATTTGTGCCCTGACTGTATTTGTGCCCTGACTGTATTTGTTTGGCATGTTCTGTACTGATGTTTTGAACAGTACCCATAAAATATTGCATGGGTTTCTTTCTTCTTCTTCTTTTAAAGCAATTTATTAAATTTTCCAATTAAGCACATTTAAACACAAACAAACCACAATACAACCACAGACACAACACATAATAAACATAATAAACACAATTTTTCTTCTTCTAACATCTTGTCAATTATTACAATTTTCTTTGCTCTGCCGAGCTTTGACTTCCCTCCTTCCCCCCATTCGGTTTTCTTGTCCACTCCTATCTCGCAGTTTCTTTATTCCTTCTACTTAAAGTCAATTCGTAGAATTTATTTCAGTCCTGCAAGTGTCTTTAAACTTCTACAGTTCTTCTCCATATAGTCCACAAATTTACTCCAGTCCTTTTGGAACCTTGACTCTCCCTGGTTTCAGATCCTGCTAGTCAGTCTTGCTAATAAAATATTGCATGGGTTTCTGAGTGATTGTTCCACCTGCATGGTTTGTGAGATTTTTATGGCCTTCTCTTTGGAGAGATGGGATTCAGCATGGAATTGGCTTAGGTGCACTGGGGCTTTCAAGGATGTTGTAAGTCATTTCTCCCCAGTTGCCTCTCCCATAGCAGGCCCCCAGCCTGTCTCCAAGTGAGAACAATGGACATCTTATAACTGAGTGCCAGTTTCAAAAGAGTTGAACTTAGGTGTGGGGAACCAGAGTTCAAATTCCATTCTCCCTCTGCCCTCCACAAATTTATGTTAGCCTCTGTCACTCAAAAAGTGACACACAAAAGTACCGGTATATCATGGACTGTGGGTATTTCCAGAATTTGCAAATGTGTTGTAGAGATACTACAAACACATCATTGGCAGCAGTGTTGTTGTTTTCTTATTCGATTTCCCCCCAAAGGGTACATCCAGATCCAACAGGGGAAATGGTATTGGTTGGCATTTTGCTGTCGACGATGTCATGTGGGTTCTGTGAAAAACTTGCTTGCACGAGGAACACTGATCCCACAATGAGCACTTGCCTGGTAGCACCTAATTTGCACTTCTAGGGGAGGGAAACAATGGGAAAACTTATTCCCATTTTTAGCCAAAAGAATTTCCCCAAAGATCCTGAAACCTGTATAAATTAAACACATCGGCAGAAGCTGAATAAGTCATGCTTAACAGCTCAGTGTCCAAGCATTTGTATTTCTTCATGAAAACCCACTTTTTAGCACTCAGTTGGACTGAACGTCAATTTGGGATTTCTGAAAATTGTCATTTTCTCTGGCTGAGCATTAAAGGGTGAGTTTTCATGAGGAAAGCTTCAGAGGAAAAAGGAAATAAAAAAGGTTCTTAGACGTGGAGCTTTAAAGTGCACACCATACCTGGAAAGAGCAGAAGAAAGGATAAGTGTGGATAAGCCAATAATGATGGATATTTGTATCTAGTAGTAGTATTTTCTGTTCTGGCTAGTTGTGGGGAGGAATGAGGAGCTCTGTAGAGCATTGATGCTTCACACCCTGAGTACAGTAGTTCCTTGGTTTACAACCATAATCTGTTCCAGAGGTCCGGTTGTAAACCAAAACAGGTTGTAACCAAAGGCGCTTTCGCCAGTTTGGCCTCCCCAAAAAAACTGGTTGTAATCCAAAGAAAAAAGAAAAAAAGGGTTGTAATTAAAAAGAAAAAGGGTTGTAATCCAAGAAAAGGGACATGCATTTCCAGGTTTTATGTGGTAGTAATCCAAAGCAGTTGCAAACCAAGATACCACTGTACTTAAAATCTTTGGTACTAGAATCTACTAGAACCAGGGTCAGGTACAATGTTGGCACTGAAGGCACAGTGGTTGCAATGCTGTCGGGGTTTTCTGGTGCCACAGGGCTTTTGTCTGAAAGGGGAACTGGGTGTTGGATTTGGGTCAGTGAAATGCTTATCTTCCTTTTCTGTTTGTCTCTTCCCAGGGTGAGACGGGTCCAATGGGACAGGGAGGGCCACCAGGATTTCCAGGAGATCCCGGTGAGCGGGTAAGGAAACCTCCGTGCAGTTCAAGAGGCAGAAGGGTAGCCTCCCCCTTCTCCAGCCTGGGGGTTCTTAATCTTCTCAGAAGCTGGTGGGGGTGGGGAAGAGAAGTTGAGGAATCGCCGGCATGCGCCCCTTTCAGTGTACCTCAGTGCTTGGAGACAGGTCCTAGCTTGATGCAGATTTCTTCTAGCTCAACACTTCCTGGGGATGATTGATGGGTGTTTTCTTGCTTTTTTTCCTGCACAGGGACCCCTAGGACTCCCAGGCCTTCCAGGAGCTGATGGCATTCGTGGGCCTCCTGGGACAATGATTATGTTACCGGTAGGTGATGATGCAGGAGGATGGGCGAAGTGGGTTTGAGGAGCTGAGATCAGGGGAGATCTTTAGGAGGAGGAAGCTTTAACAGCCAGTCCCTTTGGGAAGCAGATTCCAGAGGAACACCATCTTTTTGGCAGGCTGGGATTTAATGCAAAATCTGAGCTCTACTCTAGAGCATGGGAGCCTTAGGTGACAGGTGACTAACACTGAGTCTACAGCTCTTCCCAAACCAGCATTAGGAGGCCACTGGATGCAGAGTAACGGGAGTTGTATACCCAGACTATGTCTGAGGGCAAGGGCTGCATTATTTTTTATCAATCTGTAAACTGCTGTGGTAGCCTTGCTGAACACTGGGATTAAAAAGCCTTGCAACAACCAAATAAATGGATTAAAGAAAACCTATTAGCCTTTCTGCAATTTACATGTCTCATTCCCCCATCCTGCCAATTTGACAGGCAATAAAATAGGGCTCCAGCAACCAAAATAGAAAGTCAGCTTGAAGCCTGGTCACATGGTGCTTTCATCAAGGAGGATGCTGCCCAAAGTGGGCAGGGTGGTGGCTTGCCTGCCACAGAGGCCATTTTTGGCAGCATCTCCCTGGTGACTCTAACATGTGCTCTGGTTAATCTAGCCATGACCTCACAATCCCATCACTTCCTTCCCTGACTTTGTCTCATTGACCCATTTCTAGTTCCAGTTTGGTGGTGACTCAGCTAAAGGTCCTTCTGTGTCCTTCCAAGAGGCCCAGGCGCAGGCTATTTTGCAGCAAGCCAAGGTATGTGTGGGTATCCCCTGGTCCTCTTCTTGTCGTGGGGCTTAAACTCTTTGAATGGCTCCTTTTCTTTTTGTCATGCGGTCAATATAGCTTCCTTGCTCTTTTCTATGTGTCTAGGTACTTGGCATGTTACACATTCTCTTCCCCACCCCTTCATCTTCGTTCAGATAATAAACTGCAAGCTTCCAAGTGTGGCTCATCACAAAATATTTGCCACATAATCAAACTGCATCTGCACATTGCGAAAGAACGTCCCTCTCAAGCCATGGTATGGCTCTTATTAACCCACACCGTTCTGATTCCCACAGTAAGAGAAAAGGCGCCCCAGGCAGGAAGTTGCAGCCTTGCTCAAGGAATAGGTTTGTAAAAAAGTTCAAGTCACTCAGGCAAGTGGGACAACATGATATAGGAAACCAGGAAGAAGACCCACACCCTACAGGGTTGCTAGCCAGCTTGATCTGGGGCAAAATGTTTCTTACTGATCACAGAGAAGGTTGATGACTAGGCTAAGAGATCATCTGAAGAAGAGTCCACCATACAAAGGTTTGCTTGATGCTTACGCTGCAGGTGTTTCCTAAGTCAAGGGTAGCGCAGCTAATGGAGAGGGATTGTGGGTGGTGGGCACAAGGTTGACTACTGCTGCCTTAAGTCTAAGTGAGGAGGCAATTTCCATTTCATCAGGTAGATTAGAATCATCCCTGTTTTTAACAGATGAGGGAATTTCCTTAGTTAAGACTAATCTCTGGGGTGCTGCTAGTTCCTTAAAAGATTCGGTGCACAGGAGACAGATGCCGTTTGCACCTGCTAATTTTGATATATACTGTAGCTGCAAATTCGGGCCAACATTCCAAGTGGAAATAGGAACCATAAGCAAAGTTTTAAGAAAGGTTTAAAAGGGTGAAGGTGTAAGAGATTCAGAGTCTGGGGCACTCCTAATAGCACCCTGCCATGCCAGCCTCTTGATTTAATAGGATTGTATATACTGCCTAATCATCCAAGCCTCTGAAACTTTCGGTTGGCAACAGTATTGCTTTCCTGTTTGATGTCTTACAGTGCTTTAATTTGTTGGGATCTGCCCAGAGTGGCTGCCGGAACCTGGTCAGATGGGCAATATATATAGAGAAATTACCAATAAAACTAGAGGTTAAAACAAATTAGCCTATCCCCCCCAACCCCCCCCCCCCACAAGCTCCCAATCCCAGTTTGGTCACTCATACCCACAATTGTGGTAAAATGCAGCAACAATTACAGAAATATGTTTATTCCCTTCTTTCTTCCCTACTTCAGTTCTGCTCTGCTGTCCAGCTTCTTCCCACAAACCTCCTTGCCTCAGTTTGTCTTGTGTTCTGTTTTAAATTGCCTCCCTGAGATTCATTGTTGTATTTATCTCCTCCCCAGCTATCCATGAAAGGTCCCCCTGGCCCCATGGGACTAACAGGGCGGCCAGGCCCACTGGTGAGTAGCTGACATTGTATAGTTTAGGGAATGTCTTTTTTGTGGAGGGAAGGTTTGGACATTTGCCCTTTCCTTCACACCATGCAAGAGGCTTGGCTGAGAAGTGCATCTGGGCTGGAGTGAGAGGAGGTGGTGGGGCCAAATTTTGAAGTTTGCATTTCTGCATGGAAAATGCTTCACTGGAGTAAGGTGGAACAAGGCACCCAGGTGTTTCTACCTCTATTAGAATATTGGGGCATGGAGGTGAAGAACATGCTCACCCAGCGCCCGTCAGCTGATGGCTGGGCCTCGTGCGCCGGGTGCATGCGGGAGGTGCCTGGTTCATGCCTCTTCAAGATCCTGCACCTGGGGCCATTGGCCCCCCCCCACAATACTGATATCATGACATCACAATTGCTCCACTCTCCTCCACCTCCTGCTGTTGGCAACATGCAATGTATGTGGGTCAATATGCTGCCTAGTCAAACAAGCAAAGTTCTCCTAGAATTACAAAGGGACAGGTGATACCCATGTGGTTGCTGTTTTCAGAGGCAGGTGGGCATCTATTACTGCTTCATCTGCTTTGCTTTGGGGTGCTTTTAGAAAGGATATAAGGGAGAAGAGATTCCACCCCCCTGTTTATGGGGCTGCCAGCTCTACTTGCATTCATGGCCATAGCCAAGGGGTGGGGTGGGGACAGCTTTCTCCCGCAAATCAATAAAAATAAATACAAATGAATAAAAATTTGAGGTTCTGCCCCCTCCCAACAAAAATCCTGGCTACACCCAGGCTTACATTGGTATTTGGAGAGACATCAAGGGATCAAAACTGCTTATAACATTTTTTCTTACCAGGCCACCAGATGAAGGATAATATAAGAAATATAATTGATGTTATAGAATATCTGGAGGTCAGGGATGAGAAACAAGCAGCTTTAATGTTTATATATTCAGAAAAAGGCCTTCAATAATATTTCATGGGCCTTCATGAAGAGCACAATAGAATTGACGAGTTTTGGGGAGGCTTTCAGTAGAGGTATTGAGGCAATATACTTGGACCAACAGGCTATTGTGAACAATGTGATTACGGAAAAATGTAAAATAATTATGGGGACGAGGTAGGGGTAGTCACCTGTCACCATTATAATTTATTTTAGTGTTAGAGACCCTGATAAGAAAGATACAAGTGGATGAGACAATTATAGGAATAACGGTAGGAAGAAAAGCATATAAATTAAAAGCTTTTGCAGATGACCTTGTGATTACTAGTTACAGGTAGGTAGCCGTGTTGGTCTGAGTCGAAGCAAAATAAAAAAATTCCTTCAGTAGCACCTTAAAGACCAACTAAGTTTTTATTTTGGTATGAGCTTTCGTGTGCATGCACACTTCTTCAGATACACTTCTGTTTCAAGTGTATCTGAAGAAGTGTGCATGCACACGAAAGCTCATACCAAAATAAAAACTTAGTTTGTCTTTAAGGTGCTACTGAAGGATTTTTTTTTATTTTGCTTGTGATTACTGTAGAAGATCCCAAGAATACGGTAGTTTACAAAAGGTTTTAGAGAGGATCCAGGAATCTGGACAGGTAGCAGGTTTTAAATAAAATAAAAATAAGATCTTGGTGAAAAACATGACAGAGCACTATAAAAAGGACTTACAACAAGTTACAGATTTATGCATACATAAAAAAGTTAAATACCCGGGGGTATGGCTGACAGCTAAGAATATAAATGTACAGTGGAACCTCGGTTTCTGAACACCTCGGTTTATGAATTTTCAGTTTATGAACACCGCGGACCCATCTGGAACGGATTAATTCATTTTCCATTACTTTCAATGGGAAAGTTCGCTTCAGTTTATGAACGCTTCAGTTTATGAACAGACTTCCGGAACCAATTACACCCATGCTTCAGTTTATGAACGCTTCAGTTTAAGTACTCCGCGGACCCATCTGGAACGGATTAATCCACTTTCCATTACTTTCAATGGGAAAGTTCGCTTCAGTTTATGAACGCTTCAGTTTATGAACACTGCGGACCCATCTGGAATGGATTAATTCATTTTCCATTACTTTCAATGGGAAAGTTCACTTCAGTTTATGAACGCTTCAGTTTATGAACAGACTTCCGGAACCAATTGTGTTCATAAACCGAGGTACCACTGTATTTAAAGATAATTACATAAATACTTGGAAAGAAATAGAGAAATTTAGAGATTTGGGGTAGGGTGAATTTATACTTTTGGGGAAGAGTATCAGTGAGAAAAATGAATGTATTGTCATATTGCCAATAATGTAATTTTTATTTCAGTGCAGTACACTTCAAGGAATGGCAAAAAGATATGTCTAGATTTATCTGGCAGGGGAAGATACCAAGGATAAAATATAAATTGCTAACGGATGCTAAAGAAAGAGGAGGCTTTGCCTTGCCAGATTTAAAATTATATTATGAGGTGCCCTGCATATGCTGGATCCTGGAATGGATAACATTGAAAAATTCAGATATTTTAGATTTAGAAGGGCATGATAATAGTTTTGGATGGCATGCATATTTGTGGTATGAAAAAGCAAAGGTACACAAAGGTTTTTAGAATCATTTAATAAGAAAATCATTTTTATGGTATGGGGAAATATAAAAACTTATTAGAGAAAAAAAACACCTTGGTGGCTTTCAGAGGAGCAATATCTCTGAAATAACTGAATATGAGAAGTAATTGACCAACGTATAACGTAGAACACCAGGTGAAACTAAAAGACTATGAGGAGATAAGGGATTTATTAACAGATTGGTTACCGTTTCACCAACTAAATGAAGTTTTTAAGACAGATAAAAAGAAAGGTTTCAAAAGATCTATTTGAAAATAATACCAAATTATTGTCGAAAATGTACAGTTTGCTCTTAGAATGGCATACAAAAGATGAACAGGTCAAGTCAGTAATGATACACTGGGCAAAAGATTTGGGACACAATATTCAGATGGAAGATTGGGAAAGGTTATGGAAAACAGATTTGAAATTCACGGCATGTTGTACGCTGAAAGAAAATTACTTGAAAATTATGTACCGGTGGTATCTGACTCCTAGTAAGTTAGCAAAATGTATAGGGCAAGTACAAAAACCTGCTGGAAATGTAAAGAAAAAGAAGGTACCTTTTATCATATGTGGTGGACTTGTAAGGTAATAAAAGCTTTCTGGGAGATGATATATAATGAATTTTTTTCAATAAAAAAATGTTTAAAATAACTTTGTTTTTTTTAAAAAACCCAGAAGCTTTCTTATTAGGAATTATAGGTACCGACATCCCAAAGGAGCAGACTTTTTATGTAGGCCTATGGGACAACCGCCGCTCGGATGTTACTAGCCCAGAGATTGAAAAAAGCAAAGTCCTTACCAGAGAAGAATGGCAAACCAAGCTGATGGACTATGCTGAGGTGGCAAAACTGACTGGAAAACTCATGAATCAAGAGGACAAAAACTTTATAAAAGAATGGGGGAAATTATTTAGTTATTTAGGAGACCACTGTAAGCAGATGGAAACATTACCAGGGTTTTAATTCCAGTTGTAATGTGACAAAAATGATTTTCCCCAAACCCCAAAACCTGCTTATAACATTTTTTGTTTTGGTAGGGTCTTCCAGGGAATTCTGGTCTGAAAGGAGACACAGGTGATCCTGGTCCACAGGTAGGTTGCTGGAGATGAGTAGGCAGGGGTCTTTAATTGCTATTGGATGGAGTAGAGAAATGCCACCCAGGCTGAATAGACAGGAAAGCTCTTTCCCCAGCACCTTCTCCAAGGGTGTCCTCAGGGCCAGCCCTACGGCCAGGCCGGGTGGCGCAGGGCACCACGGCGCCGGCCCGCCAGGAGGGCGCCGCGAGTTGCGCCCGCCCGCTGGCCGCCCGGTCCGCCACGCAGCTACGCCCACGGCAACCGCGCTGTGCCTGTCCGCCCACCACGCAGCAGCGCCTGTGGCAGTCACGCATGTGGCAGCCGCGCTGCGTGCCACGCCCGCCCGCCCACCACGCTGGGAAACGGGGCGGGGGGCGCCAGAGGGGAGATGGGGCGGGGGCGCTGGAGGGGGAACGGGACGGGTGGGCGCCGGAGGGATCCATCGCTCCACGGCACCAGGGGCACTTAAGACGGCCCTGGGTGTCCTGCTTGCTGGCCTTGTGCTTGGATTTGGGGGATTCCCATAGCCGAGGGAGGGGGGACTGGAGGCCCTCCAGATGTTGGTTGCTTACAGCTCCCCTGCATCCTTGGCTATTGACCATGCTGTCTGGGGCTGGTGGGAGTGGAAATCCAGCAACAGCCAGAGGACCACAGGTCCCCATCCCTGACTGAGCGTTTTAAACTTGCAGGCATTTCCTGCTGTGGTGGGGCAGCCCTTACACTGCAGGGCTCTGGAATTACTTGCAAATGAGTTATGAAGCCCATTTTTTTTCCAGTCTGTTCTCCTTCTCCTTTCCCCCAAGTAGGCAGGGGTGAAAAGATCCCACCCCCTCAGGATCATGTACATCTCTCCCCTTTTGGCTTTTTCCCTTGTGCTTTGCCTAATCTCATCCCATACTGACAATTTCCTTTTCCTTTTTTCCCTTTTTAAAAAAAATAGTTACTTATATTTATATCCTGCTTCCAGGCCAAAAAATTATAAATAAATAAAAGCATTCACAGCAGCTTATGGTAAAAGCAATTATGGAATTCATTCAAACCATTGAAGCAGTAATACATAAAACAAGCAAAGCTCCAGGAAGACAATAAGATTGTTTCCTAAGTAAGAAACGTCTTATGACCCTTCTCATTGCAGGTTGGGAATTTGCCAGCCTAGCTTCTCTCAGCAAGGTATCCCAAAATCAGGGACTGCACTAGAGGAGGCCTTCAATCTGGTAGGGGATCCCAAAGCAGATCCTCTCCTATGAATCTGGAAATATATGGGAAGAGGTATTCCTCTAAATATCCAAGGCTGTTAAGGGTTTTAATGTTTAAAACCACTACTTTGAATTGGGCCTGTATAATCTCTCTGTTGGCCAATGCAATGTGTTCACTACAGCTGGCACAAGTAAGCAATCTTGCCATTGCATTCTGGACCCCCTGCAAGATCTGGGGAAATGCAACTTAGTCAAATCATAAGTTTCCATTGATAGCAAAAGCTTCCACCTGTCAATCATTACAAAGGGCTCCATTCTTCTTCAAACATGGAGGAAAATCTTGAGGTGTTAGGAGAGGTGACATGTGAAGCCACTCTTGATCTGAACTGTTTCCCTTCTTGTTACAGGGCTCACCTGGGATACAGGGATCAATAGGGCCCCCAGGGAAAATTGGCAAGCGGGTAAGCACCTTTGCCCCAGGATCCCATCCATGGCTGAGTGACATTGCGTAATAATCCTGCCACCCCTTTCTCTCACCCTTTCCTTTCCTTTCTCAAATAAAGGGTCGCTCAGGAGCAGATGGTGCCAGAGGACTTCCAGGAGAAACTGGACCTAAGGTCTCTAGATCTTTCTTGAGGGGTGAAATTGGTGGAGGGGATGGAGTGAATTCTGAGGTGCCCAGTCCCACTGTGGGTTGGCATTTTCTGCAGTTGGCACAACTAGTAGGGTGTAAGTAGAGCTAAGACATGTTTTCAATTGGTATGTTGACATGGGATCATTCTCTTTCTTTCTTTCTTTCTTTCTTTCTTTCTTTCTTTCTTTCTTTCTTTCTTTCTTTCTTTCTTCAAATCAAAACTGCTTCCTCTGTATTTTGTCCAAGTACTGGAAACAAAACAAAAGTTGTGTAGGGACATGAGAAGAGCCCTCCTGATGGAACAGATCCAGGGCCTATCCTTCTGCTTCCAATACTGGCTGGACAGAAGCTTCCACTCAGCCCACAAACAGCCCATTGCCTGTCCTTAGCATCTGACTACAAAAAACCCCAAAACAAAACCCTAGAAAGTTTAATTTTTTTAGCAGGAGTTAATGGGATGGGCACTATAGTGCAAGAGTGCTCATCCAGAGAGCAGCCACATGGTAATATTGGGGAAGCATTGCAAAACACCCGCTAAAGCAGAAAGATGTGTCAGCACGCTAGTATAAATGCACCCCAATGAACCATTATTGCAGTAATTGCATATTGCAGAATTCATCTGCCAAAAAAGATTTTAAAAAACCAACCAAACACCAGTTTAGACAGACAGACAGACAGACAGATATAGATATTATACATACACTTCACTCTACTGGGAATACAGTCATACCTCTAGTTACGTATGCTTCGGGTCACGTACGACACAGGATACATACGCACCGAACCCGGAAGTAACGGAACGGGTTACTTCTGAGTTCAGCGATTCGCACATGCACACCGAATGACATCACACGTGTGCGCAGAAATACTGAATCGTGTGGGGAGCATGCGCAAATTTGGCGCTTCAGAGTAAGTACTGCTCTGGATGTGTATGGGGCTCTGGAATGGATCCTGTTCGTATCCAGAGGTACCACTGTACATATATGGAATATCCCCCACAGACCTTCCTGGGTTGTCAGGATGGATTTGATCATTACAACAAAGCTTTTTTCACAATTAAAAGGATTGTAGGAATGAGAAACAAAGATCTTGGGGAATTTTTAAAAAGGAAGCATTTTCAATATAGGCAGACATGCTCACTGGCCCAAATATTGGGCTCTCCTTGTGGTGCTAATGCTTCTTTCTTATAGGGTGACAGGGGCTTTGATGGGCTCCCAGGACTTCCTGGAGAAAAGGGAAACCAAGTAAGTATCTCCAAATATTTGTGATACCAGGGCTGCCTATCTTTGGTATCATCTTATCATCTCTAATTCTTGCTTTACTTTTTACAGGGAGATGTAGGCAAGCCAGGTCCCCCTGGAGCTCCTGGTGAGAATGGTCCTAAGGTAAGCATTGATCCAAGGCATATGGGGATGAAAACTGATAGCTGGAAAGTGCTGTTTTCTTTTAGAAGATGCAAGGAGTGTTGTTCTTTAGAAAAATACTGCAACTGCTCTAAATTGAATTGCATTGACCCAAATTATTGTGACAATGAGCAGAGAAATGTGTGGTTACAAGATCAAGGCTGCTGTAGCACCACTAGGGTGGCCCAGTGCATTAAAGCTCAAGGGAAAAGGTGGGAAAGGATTGGATCAATATGTGGGGTCATCTCATAGATCTATGGAAAGAGGAGGTACTTGATCAGTTTCAAAGCAGACCAGAGGCGCCATTTTCTTGAGAAGATTAACGGGGCCTGTGCATGCGATGCCGTGACATCATGTGTGCAACGTTGCATGATGCCACACAATGCCCTGACATTGTATGTGCAATGCCAGGGGCAGAGCTGAACGCCCCCTGAATATTGAGGGGGCTTGGCCTCCTCCAAAAATTCTTCAGTTGGCCTGAAACTGCCTTGGCCCCTAGGAGTTGGTGCGCTTGAAGCAGACACTATCACAATTTTTATTTGTGGCAGAGCCACTGCGATGCAACCGGGGTTCGGGTCTGTGATACAAATTTGCACCCAATTGGCTAATTTATATGTATAGAACTCTATGAGAAATTAGTACGATGGATGTCACTAGCACTGTGCTTTTTGCAGTGCACCTAGCTGCTGTGTGAGTGAAATGATAGCATGAAATAAAATGCAAAGAAAGGGTAGGTGCAGGAAATCTTGGGCTTGCTGCAAAGATTTGGAGCTCTAGCTCCCAGTGCCACCCCATAACACTGCCCATTCTCTGTGGGTGTTCCATGGTATTGCTTCTCAGGGATTCTGCAATGAGACCAGCTTTTATGAAAGATGGCTTTCCCACCACTGCCAGCCTTCTCTTGCAATGTACAAATGTAGGGAGGTTATTAGACTCTTATGGGGGGTTGATTAGAGTCTGTTTAGTGCCCATCATGAACTGGGTGCGCCTTGGAACAACATGTCCCAGAATCCCCTGCACACAGTGGGATGCCACAGGAGACTGGCGATCCTCAGCAGACAGGTCAGTTTCAAAAGTATTCTCTGAAGATAGAAAGGGGTCTATTTGGCGGGGGGGGGGGGGAGCTGCTTAATACATAGGAGCCCTTAGGAGCAAAACACACCGTCAGAAATATGGAGAAATTGAGGGTAGGGGTGGTGAGTGTGCATTAAGTGGTTATTGTGTGTTTCCTGCTGGGGGAACCAGCAGCTGGGGTGGACACAACTCAATACCCGGGTGGAGCTCTCATTCCACCTCCTTCTTTTCACAGGGCTCTGAGGGTGTGCAAGGCCCTAGAGGACAGCCTGGGGAAGCTGTGAGTATCTGCCCCTCAGATGCAGGACTGTTCAGGATGCCTAGGTGCTCTGGGATGAAGTTGGCCTATGCCACTTCCGTGGGGTGGGTGGAGCAGCAATGGAAACCAGAAACCTTCAGGAAAACATGCAGTCTTGCTGTAGCCTGGAATGTGAAATGACAGGTACAAGTGGGGGTATCATAAACAGCCTAACAACTGCCAAGCTGCCTGATTTTTTTCCGTTTTCTTTTTAAAAATAAAATGTATTTCAAGGAGATGGCACAAACTGCATGCTTTCAACAATTTTCCTGTCTTTCTAAAGCATTTGTTTCTGAAAAACGAACGAGATATTGTTATTAATGCCTTATCACCTTAAAGTAATGACTAGCTGTTATGCTCAAGTAATAACCATTGTAAGTCTCATTTGGGAAAATGAAAGATATAGGGAAGCCAGATAATGCAAGGCTTTAATGCGTTGTTTTCTGTCTTTTTTGAAATACCATGGCTGTGGGGAAAATAATTTTATAATTTATTGAATCAGTGCAATGGTGCTTTCTAATCTCCATGTTAATGTTGCAAAAATATTATATCTAAAACTACATTTTAAAATAAAAAGAATGTCTAAGCCAGGCCAGATCAAATGTCCCTCTTAATCCTGCACTCTGTCTCTGCACTCATCCACACTTCAGTTTGTCCTGAGATTTCCAGGCACGGGTTTGAGAGGTTTTTCTGTTGTCCCACCAATTTCCCTGGGAAAACCTGGGGTTTACTGCTCAATCAGAACAAACTCAACAGTAAACTGTGGGTTTTCTCAGGGAAACTGGCAGGTCAATATAAAAGAAATCTCTGCACAAAGGGAAGTGTGGATGACTGGCAGAACTGAGTGGTAAAACTGTTTCTGGACTGAAGAACTTTAGGCTGCCGTAGTGAAGTTGGATGTTCAACTGCTCCCACATAAAAAAGAAAAAGCTGCAGTATGTTTTTTCCTGAGAAGAAGCCTTCTCCTTAACATGTTCATTTTTTTATGTGCAGGGAATATTTTGGTGGGGAAGCATTCAAATGTGCAACATTGCCACCTACTGCCTATTGTGGTACAGTCCAGGAGAAGATTTTCCTCCCCGCTCTGCCCAAAATGGAGATATTATATTGGGCTGCCCTCAGTGCTGGATTTACGTATAAGCTAAACAAGCTGTAGCTTAGGGCCCCACTCTTTTGGGGGCCCCCCAAAATAAAGGAAAAAACAACTGGATATTCCTTTCCAAAATATAAGATAAAACCCCATAAAATAAAACCTACATACAGCAAGTGTTTTGTGTTGTGTTGGCTCCTATGATGGACCCATTACCTTTAATAGCTTAGGTTAGGACCTCATCAAACCTAAATCCGGCCCTGGCTACCCTAAAGGCATTCTTCCTGAATCTGTCTGATGCATTTTTAAGGCAATTTACACTAAGGTGGGATGAAGCACCTGCTCAGGTGGTGGTAACTTCTTATTGGCAACTGCTGGCAGAGGGCAGGGAACAGAACATTGTGACAACATAATGCAAAGTGAGGCAGGACAGACATTGCAGAAGTGGAGAGAAGGGAGGACCTTTAATGTAATGTCTACCTCTTTGGCGTTGCATTCTATTATAGGAACACCACAAGTTCCCACAAATTTCATTCTGTGCATTTCTTGCAAGTATAGTCTTTGCTGTTGCAATTGACATGTTCAATGTGGCTGTTAGACTGTCATGCATACCTGGTGGTTAGTGTGTGTGTGTGTGTGTGTGTGTGTGTGTGAGAGAGAGAGAGAGAGAGAGATGGATTTATCCATGGCCTTTTGAAGCCCCCATGTTCTAAGTCAGGCATCCCCAAACTTCAGCCCTCCAGATGTTTTGGACTACAATTCCCATCTTCCCCGACCACTGGTCCTGTTAGCTAGGGATCATGGGAGTTGTAGGCCAAAACATCTGGAGGGCCGCAGTTTGGGGGTGCCTGTTCTAAGTGCTCATCCAGTTAAAACACAAACAAACATGAATATTTAAACTTTCTGCAAGTGTTGTAGCATGCACTTCTGGGATGGATAAAGGTTTACAAAAGGAGGATCCACTGAAAATCAAATAACGGTTGGGGCACACTTGTCAGAGAACGCAGAAAGGCCTTCAGAAGAATGTGCAGTGCACATTATTTAGGCCTCACTAACATGTCCCTCTTTTTTCCTAGGGTACCCGTGGTTTGGCTGGCTCACGAGGTGCTCCTGGTCCCCCAGGCCAGATGGTATGAATCCTTTTTCCTCTCCCCTTCCTGCGCTTGGAGAGAACAGAAATGAGTTCAAGGGGAGGCTTGGACTAGGCTTCCTCGTCCTTCCAACTCTGTAATTATTCCATGGTTCAGTGAATCGGAAGAACTGCATTAAGAGGCAACGTTTAACGCATCTGAATTCCTGCTCCGCTATTTGCAACTCTAAACTTGAATTTACCATTTGAATTTGGGGCACTGTTTAACTTTCGAATTTTGAGTTCGGTTTTGAGATTTGCTTTTGATGTTGTGGTATTTATGTATGTATTTAAGGCCCAGTGCAGATATAATGTCTCTGACCTCCCAGTCCTCATTTAGGAGATTAGGCATGTGCTGTAGATATGCTTTCTCCCTTCCCTCTTCCAAATGAGCATTGTCTACCCTTTCATGGTTTGTTTTAACCACAGTTTAGCATCACTCTCCACAAGTGCTGGTCATAGGCTGTGTCCAGATGGGTGCATTATCTTGTAAATGGGTCATTTTCCATGTTTTCCCCCACTCATATTAATTGCTGTTCCTCTGCTTGCCACCCCCCAGCCCAGCTCTGTGGAGCTTGGCAGAAAATATCCTGAGTATGTTGTTGTTTTGCCTCTCTCCTCAGTCACCCTTCCCCCAGTTAGTTTACAGAACTTCTTTTTTTTAAGGAAAGTATTTTTGTACACTTCTGATGTAATAGGATTGTGCAAGATCTGTAATAATTAAAAACAAACAGGGAGTGCTTTAGTGCTTAGAGTGGGTGTGTGCATGTGCCAAGCTTCCTGTAAATTTAGAAAATTCCTCTCCCAGGCTTCTACAACTGTCTTCCAACTTCAACTTAAAGCACCCCAGATCTGATCATGTTGCTGGGAGAGAGATGAATCAGTTGCACTGTTTTCTCAAACCTCTCCAAAAGTCTCCTGCAGCATTACAGACGTTTGGGGGCATTCATGTTTGCCGTTTCCAGCTGTTTCCTTAAAAAAACAAACTCTGGCAGTTCTATGTTCCTAATTAGCTAAGTACTAGCTAAGTACTGCAGACTCCCTGTTTTTCAAAAGCTTAGCCTTAACCCCCATACTTTTGAAAATTTTCATATCTCTACATACCCTCCAACATGTCCCAGTAAAAAACCAGGATGCATGTTTTGGGGTGCCATCAGAGTATGGCACCCCAAAATGGGATGTCCCGATTTCAGGACAATTGAGGGGTATGGAATCTCTGTGGTAGTTTTTGTTATGTGAATGGTGCCGCAGACCCCCTGAGTGGGACCACCAGTTGGGATCCATTGCCCTAGAACTTATTCCTACAGCCACAAAGGCTCTTAGAAAACAGCAAGAGGCTTCCACCCCCCTCTCAGCAACACTATTCCCAAGGTGCTTTAAGGTGAAGGTCAGTTGGAGATGGCTGGGAAAGAAGAATTACCGTAGTTTTCAAAATGACTGGCATACGCTTGCTGTCCCTCTCTATTCAGAGGACTAACTGGACCGAAGCATTTATTCTTAGAGAACTTGTGCAAGTCTGCTCATGCAAGGAGCAAACAGAAGTAAGGGTATGGCAATAGACACCACTCAATGAAGGTGAGACGTGAGACACAAACACACACACACACACACACACACACACACACACACACACTGCACCAAGGAGCATTATGGGATATTTGTTATTACTGGATTTTCTACAGTAAGGAAATTCCAGATTGAAGGAGGAAAAAGTACAGGCTGGCATTCTGAGGAGGAGAACGTCATGTGGATGATGTGAAAAGCTTCCAGGCATGAGCTGCACAAAGTCCACAATAAACTGCTGTGCAGAATTGCCTATAGTTAGCATGAGCCAGGATTGTGCTAATAGCTGGTTTGAAAAACGGGTTTAGAGAGAATTTGAGCATGAGCCTCACGGCAGACACAGCAATACTCTGTAATTAAATTAGATAATGGAAGGAAGAGGGACATTCACATGGGAGATTGGAGGAGCGAAGAATCATGTGAGTGACTAGCAAACTCATAATTTTATAACTGTGACCGGGAGATTGGGAATATTACATCTGCACTGGGTCTGAAAGGCAGAACTCACATTTCAGTGGCAAAATGCCAATGACTTCTCAGAGCAGCAGCCCGAAACGAAACAAAAAGCCCAAATGGAGACCAAATCTGAGAATCTTGAAGTTAGAATTTGGAGCTACTTGTTTTGAAACTGAAAAACAATAAGTGGTTCATAAGACTCTGATAGGGTTGCCATATTTCAAACAGTGAAAATCCGGACAGAGAAGTTGTTGAGCTTTTGGGGGTGGGGCAAAGTTTAGCAATTTCTACCCGGACACTACTTCTGACTTCAGTATTCCGGATATGTCCAGGAAATTCTGGACATATGGCAACCCTAGATTCTGATGCAGTTTCATTCTTGGCACGTCTTTTGAGTTTGTTCTCTGTTCTGTGTTCCCATCCCATAGGGTGTTAGCGGTATTGATGGAGCCCCTGGACACAAAGGCAACTTGGTAAGAGAGCACAGGCAGTTGTGAATTTCCCTGGTTTATGGTAAAGGGAAAGTCCTGCTTTTGTGTGTCACATTCCTCCAACCAAGGGTTCATCTTCTGCAATGGGTAATCTTCCTCCTCCCTAGGCGGACCCTGCCTGTGTTGCTGTTCCAGGACAGTCCACCCTGTTCTATCAAGAAATTTCTTGTCTTGTGCCCAGTAGCTCCAAATGTGGATTGACAGGCCTCAATTTGCTGCATCTTCTTTTCCATAATAAACCCCCAAAAAACGCAACCTGCTGAGAAAATTACATACAGTGTCTAATTTATCTCCACATAGGGGTAAACAATGTAGTAAATAGCAGTGGCACTCGACCGCTCTGTCATGTAAATCCAAATAACGTATTACAACAAATGTTCAAAAAGGACCCAATATATGTGGATCCCATGAAGTGCGAAGTCCATAAGTAGATGCAAGCAGAACAAGGTTTTCTGGAATAAAAACAACCTTTTGCCTTCTTCAGCCGCTTGAGGCCTAAGTGATATAAAAAGATGCAAATGAAAATCTCTTCTTATACATTCATATAACAAAATGATCTATTCAATATTATAAATACATACCAACATAAGATTGTTACCAGGAATACCACAAGTATTTCTAAGGTTGTAAACCCCTTCACAATCTGGTGAGGTACATCCTTTCTTCCATGTAATGCAACCTACAAAATGAACATAAATGCAATGCTATAGTCTTGTCATATTGGGATTTTAAGCCTCTGAATTAGTTGCTTAATTGAAGGATGCATATCCAGAAAAACATAAGATCCAGCTGAAATAGTGTATTTATGTGCTTTCATTATGTGTGAAGTCATGGGGAGGTTGCTGCATTTATAGTGCAAATTCACATATGAATGTGAGATTTCTGCAGGGTGGTATTTTTTATTTTTTTATTACAAGGCAATTTAAATCAGTAACTAAAATCACACAAAGAGGAAGTATCCAATGAAGTAATTCCATTTGTGTAAGGACTTCCACTTGTGCATCAGAACCTCCCCTCCCTCTCTTCTTCCTGCCCCCTAATCTGCTCCAGTGCATTGGGGGAATCCCCAGAACGCATAGGGAGAAGAGGAAGAAGAGGTTCTGTTGCACAAAAAGTCCTAGCATAACTGGGACAATTTTGTTGGATCCAACCCATAGTTTTCAATCAAGCTCTCAATTTCGCAATTCATATATTTCCTGAACAAAGTACATGCTAACTTGCTGCTGTAACAATTAACACATGCTGATTTGCAACTAAATGCAGCCTTTATGCTACCGAGGAGCATAATCCAAAATCTTTAGTCATGTGGCCCACATCCTTTTGCACTGCAGAATTATGTCTCCTTAGAGACAAGAGAGTCGATTGTGAAATAATGGATGTCTTGCTTTGCTTTCTGTGCACTTGGAAGGACATTGTAAACAAGATCACTCATTCTGAAGATGAAGGCTACAATCTTACCACAGAATTAGGTGTGCTCCTCCAGCATATTTAAATCCATTGCTGGATTGTGGCCTAAATGTCCAGAATAGGCTAGAAGCAACATATAGTAATTACTGTACAAAGCAGTGCTTTTGTTGATTTGTTTCCATCTGATAGAACATAAGCACTCGTGTTCTTTGGCTATCTTGAAGTTTAATTATTTGGACTGGAGCAATAAATAGGTTAGCTCAGGTTAGCTCAGAGAGGTTAGATGAGACAGTTCCTAATCGCTATGCAGATTTTTGTAACTACACTGAGGTGCTTCTACTTACCTTTATACGAATTTGGCCCCCAGCTCAATCAGATAACTGCTGAGGAAGGTTTAAAAGTGGTAAATTAAATGCAGCCCAGCATCATAATGCCAGTATCCCAGATGGTCAAAGACGCAAACCTTCCTGTTTTCAGGCTTTTCAGTTTTCAAATCCCTCCAGCAAATTTAGCCACAATTTTGCACCACTTTGTGTGTTGTCTCTTTTGCTCTATGCTACCTATGTAGCTGTATATGCACAGAATACTGATTGACTGCAGGATTTTATGTCCCCAGGGCATTCAAGGTGAACCAGGCCCCCCTGGACAGCAGGGCAACCCTGGATCTCAGGTGTGTGTATGTGATGTGGGGAGGGCAAATTAGATGTGATAGAAACAAACTGAACCTTTCTTAAAACAACAACAAGCCATTGATACTGGGGGGGGGGTAATTTTGAAGGGACTGTGGCAGCTAACCCTTTACTCCCAACTATGGTCTGGCCAAAAATGGTCTCTGCACATAGCTGCTGTTAGCCCCAGGAGTGAAGGTCCCCTTAGTATCTACTTCAGTCCTGAGAGTGATAACCAAGGGGTGGGTATTAGGGTTGGGCTTCATTGGGTGAAGACTGGGAAACATAAAGCATATGGAAACTTAAAGAACTCTTAAGATGTGATAAGAGCCTGGTTTGTTCCCTCCTATACAGGTGAAAAGACAGGCAGGCATGCCAGAAAATTGAATGCTGGTTCATCCATCAGTCTCCCCACCCCACATTTCAGATGCACTATTTATTTTTAAAAGTACTACCTGAATATTCTCATCATGGGGGAACACCTTTCTGATATCTTAGGGGTCTTCAAATCAGTGCTGTGCATAGTTGATCTACTTGAAACCTACGCCCCTGCCCCAAGCTTAACTTTGGAGGGGAGAATGTATGTTTAGAATTGAACAGAGCAGCCTAAGTGCTCTGAAATCTGTCTTCACCTGTAGAAGCATCAGGAATGTAGGACTGTTCCCCGCCTTCTCTTTTAATTAATATTTGCCTCATCTCCTCTAATTTGACTCTTTCTCATAGGGTCTGCCTGGTCCCCAGGGTCCTGTGGGGCTTCCAGGTGAAAAGGTGAGTTGGAGCATGGATGTTTTGAGCCAAGGCATGAAAATATTGCTTATGGGGTGGGTGGGTATGTTTTAGAGGCCTGCTTTGGAATGTACTGGTTGGCCTGTTGCAGTGTGTCCAGATACATGCTTTTCGGTCTGGGAGATCTCTGAGCTGTACTAGAAAATCCCTGTTCACAAAGCATTTCTTGCTACAGTCAGGATTCACACCTCCTTTGCCATTCACATTTAAAAGAACACATTTACATCACAGTCCCTATTTTCCTGCTCTGCCTTGAGCAAGACGGGATTCAAATAGTGCCTTGCTGACCATCCTTTTTCTTCCCTGCAGGGCCCACAAGGAAAACCAGGGATACCAGGAATGCCTGGGGTGGATGGACCTCCAGTAAGTGCCAAGGATCCACAAACCGTACATGACAATGGGTGTTTCCTTCTGAGTTGCTGCAACATCTGGATCAGTGGTGGCTGGTGCCCATTGAGACTGGCAGGGTAGACATTAGGGACACAAACAGAGGTTGAGCCAGAGCCCATGACAGACAGAGCCAACTAATTATAGTGGCCCCCCTCCCATCTTCCTTGCTGCTGAGTTCTGTAAGGGCAACACTTGGGCTCATCCACACTTCAGTTCGCCATGCCGCTTTCCTCCAAGAAAACCCTCTCTTTACCACTGAATCGGATCAAATGTCAGTCGGGTTTTCTGCAGATTGACCTTTGCTCTGATTCAGTGGCAAAGAATAGGTTTTCCTCCTGGGGAAAGTGGTGGGCAAATGGAAAACCATTTGGACTTCTGCCTAGAAAACATAGGATGGCTGAAAACCTCTTGGATTTGTGCTTTCTAGGCTTGGAACAAGCAGAAGTGTGGATGAGCCTTTAGACTAAGGAGCTGGCAGGCAGTGTCAAACTCTGGACCAGTTGTAAACAGGAAGGCAAGCAGGTGGGGGCTAGGCGGGGGCAGGCTGAGTTTGGTAGGGTAGTTCACCCTAATGTACCAACCTGCATTCTCACTCACGGGATCATCACCTTGTCGTGGTGAGTGGGCTTGCACATTCCTATGACCCTTGTGAGCAAAGCCGTCAGGAATCTCGTACTCTCAGCAGGGTCACCCAAGGCAGTAAGGTCAAAGGGAGGAGCTAGGCAAAGAATGATCCAAAAAGTCCTCAACAGCAGAACAGACAGATGATGACAAGTGGTGTGTTACAACAGCTGTGAAGGTGGATGAAGGCTGCAGCAGATAAAAATCTACTGGTTGTCGTGATCCTCATGTCATCGGAATAGAGCCTTACTGCAAAACTGTGTTGGTCAGCGTGCACTGATCTACACATGTAAAACAAATTTACACACACGTGTCTTCTAAAAACCCATCCCAAACCCAAACCCAAAAAAGGCCCATGGTGATTGGCAAATGCTAACAGGGGCAGGACCGTGAAATCTAGAAGCCCCTAGTCATGAACCGGCACCTGGGCGGTGGATACAGATTCATTCGCTCTGACTCAAGGAATGAGGCAGTTGAGCAGCTTGGCAGCTGTATCCATGACTGAGCAACCCTACTTAGGATCCACTCTGCTCACCCCCAAAAGGGGGAGGGGCTAGAAAAGGTGCCCTAAGCATAGTTTGCTTCCCCTTTCCCCCTGATTGGATTACTGCACCCAGCCTCTTGGACTTGCCAATCGGAAGGACGGCGGTTCGAATCTGAGCGATGGGGTGAGTTCCCGTTGCTCTGTACCATCTTCTGCCAGCCTAGCAGTTTGAAAGCATACCAGTGTAAGTAGATAAATAGGTACCACTGCAGCAGTAAGGTAAACAAATTTTTCATATGCTCTTGCTTCCATCACGGTGTTTCGTTGCACCAGAAGTGGATTAGTCATGCTGGCCACATGACCCAGAAAACTGTCTGTGGACAAACGCCAGCTCCCTCGGCCTCAAAAGCGAGATGAGCGCTGCACTCCATAGTCGCCTTTGGCTAAACCATCCAGGGGTCCTTTACCTTTTTACCTTTTATTGAACCTGGTTCAAGCTCTTACCACACCCACACATCCTTAGAGAAGTAGTTTTTCTTAAGTATTATACATTTTCTTAAGTATTAATAGATTCCATTTCTTTCTCCACATTTCCCAGTACAGTCATACCTTCGGTTATAGACACTTCAGGTTGCGTATTTTCAGGTTGCGTCCCGCGCCGAACCCGGAAGTACCCGAACAGGTTACTCCCGGATTTTGGCACTTCCGCATGAGTAGTAGAAGTGCTAAATTGCACTTTGCACATGCGCAGAAGTGCCAAATCACAACCCACGCATGTGCAGACGCAGCACTATGGGTTGCGAACGTGCCTCCCACACGGATCACGTTCGCAACCCGAGTGTCCACTGTATTTCTTTAACAGGCCATGGAGGAAAAACTAGCCAACTAAAAGTAGATGATTGCTGACCCCCACCCCACCTGCCCCATGCTCACATGTGTTCATAAGCAAAAGCAGGAGCAGCCAGGAGGGAGAGCTATTTTTGTGGGGGTGTGTGTGTGAAGCATATTCCATGTTCGATGGCTCTTTGTTGAGGGCTGCAATATCTTTAATCAGGCATCACCTCTTCAAGCAGCCGCATCTTTCATTGGTGTCTTCTACGTTGCTTTTCAGGGTCATCCTGGAAGAGAAGGGCCAGCTGGGGAGAAAGGAGCACAGGTAAAAGCCTGAGTCTCCCAGGCATGTGTACATGCTAAGGAGGGACCTGAAGATTGTCCCTTGGCCTCTTCCACCATGCTAAAAACTCAGGCATAGTATAAACCAGGACATGTTAATATTCGTGTCTTCAAGAAATGTTTGGGGATGCATCTTTTTAAAAATATATCTCATTGCTTATGCTCCCGCTGTTAGAAGCATTTCAAACAATTAAGCACAGATTTCTAGAGACTGAATTCCAAAATATCAGTAGTACAGCCAAAAAATCTTGCTCTCTGTTGAGGCCACTCCATATTTACATCACCTGTATGATCCCCACCGACATAGAGCTTTCTCCCTTGCAACATGTAAAGTCATGCCAACTGCAATCCTGCAGAGAAGATTCTCGAAAATTCCATATTCAGAAAGTCCTTGTCCTTGTGGTACAACACAAGTCAAAACCATTGCATGTCTTATTTTATGAATAGACTTCAGTTTAATACTTTGACTTATAAATTTTTGTATCCTCTGTAAGCCAATAAAAGAGACTGATTGAAAAAAAAGAACAACTTTTTTCCTGCAGGGTCTGTCTGGTGCAGCAGGTCCAATAGGCTACCCAGGTCCCCGTGGTGTCAAGGTAGGTCCTTTTACCAAGTTTTTTAACCCAGAATGAGAATCACGGCTGGGTTTTCTCCCCCCCACCACCACACTGTCACGTGCTACTGGATCCTCAATTTACAGCTGTAGTCTTGAAAGTAAACCTAATGAAAACCAATGCCATTACAAGCAAGAACTACTAAATCATCATAGAATCATAGAATTGGAGAGTTGGAAGGGACCCTGTGGATCATCTAGTCCAACTCACTGCAATGCAGGAATATGCAACTGCCCATATGGGGATCGAACCTGCAGCCTTAGCATTATCAGCACAGTGCTCTAACCAAGTGTGCTATCCAACCATACTCAGGTTATGTAAGGTTCTTCTGTGCAAGATATTCAAGCCTTTGGTACTTCTTCATACCTGACTTCTTGGCCTTGTTTTTCCAGACTCAGTACCTGCTCATGTTATCCCAGATCTAGCATAGCGCTTTCTCTCTCTCTCTCTCTCTCTCTCTCTCTCTCTCTCTCTCTCTCTCTCTCTCTCTCTCTCTCTCTCTCATTTGACTTATTTTATTTTTAAAGAGGTACAAGGCCATCCATTGGTACTGCATGTTTAATGCAAGCCACAATCCCCACTATTAATTTGCATTATTTATTGAACCTTTAGTGGAAATTATTAGATCAAATGCTACAAATAATGTAGCTAAAATTGGTCAGAAGAATTTAAAATTAGCTTATATGCAGATGATGTCACACTATTTGTAAACAAATAGAGCAACCATACAAAATCTGAAAAGCTAGCCTTGAACATAAGCAAATGGTTTAAGGGGGAAATTGCATATTGGTCACAATTAATTACTTCATAGTTGGGGAAATTGTTGGGGAAACAGCAGTCTGAAAATGATGATGTTGCCAAAAATATTAATTTTTATTTTCGAATTTACCTTTGGGGATTCACTTAAATCATCCACAATTGACAAAAGGTTTTTGTAGATGTTTTTGGTGAAAGACCCAGAGTAGCTCAAAAATCTCTATTGAATGTAGAGTTGCCCCTTTGTTGCTTCCATGTACTGGGTAAATAATTGGGTATATAACGCAAAAGGATATTTTCCTCTGCAAATTTAAGATTATTCTGTTGATCATCTCTTTATTACCTCTGCCAGACATAATGGAGTCCAGTAAGTTCTGAATAATATTGTTTGTTGTTTGACTCTTAGTTTAAAGTCCAGAGACACCCTTGTTATAGAACTTAACACATTTCCCCATTGCTTGGTCGAGACCAAAATCTCAAATCTTTATTCCACTCCTCCTTTAATAGCTGTGTATCAAACTGGTTTGCTGCTAATAAACATTTGTATAAGATGATAGTGTTTTTTTTGTTAAGAATTGATTGGCTGTTTTAATATCTCTAGCATCTCTGAAGCTGTAAAAACTGCTAACCCAATATTTGCAATTTAGAAACCGTATTCACACCTTAATTACCGAGTATGGTTGTCTAGGAAGACTCGGTTCTTTAGGAAGACAAATACGTGGAGATGGGTATGGCAGAACGGATCTTGAAGGAAGATTCTATAAAATGATTTTTAGATGTTATTTAACATCAAAACATCTTTACCATATGTATAAAATGGTCAGTAGCTCGTGTTGGAGATTTAAGATGCCTAACACACATATCTTAAATATTTTCTGGCACTGTCTTAAAATAAAACAAATTTCTGGATTGATATTGTTAAAGAAATTGAAACAATTATGGGATATATTCCGCCAATAGACCCACTGGTCTTACTTGGTTGTAATAAGGATGCAGGGACACGGGTAGTGCTGTGGTCTAAACCACTGATCCTCTTTGGCTTGCCAATCAGTGAGCTCCCATTGCTCTGTCCCAGCTTTTGCCAACCTAGCAGTTCGAAAGCACACCAGCGCGAGTAGATAAATAGGTACTGCTGTGGCAGGAAGGTAAATGGAGTTTCTGTGCACTCTGGTTTCTGTCACGGTATTCCGTTGCACCAGAAGCGGTTTAGTCATGCTGGCCACATGACCCGGAAAGCTGTCTGAAGACAAATGCTGGCTCCCTCGGCCTGAAAGCAAGATGAGTGCCGCAACCCCATAGTCGCCTTTGACTGGGCTTAACCATCCTTTTTTACCTTGTAAGGATGCAATACCTACAGATGTCAGAGAGATGGTGCTCAGTTTAGTAAGTGCAGCCTGTATAACTATTGCTTACAACTGGAATAGAATCCCCCCCCCTCCCCGGCCCCGCCAATGTGCAGGACTGGTTCACTAAGGCTGGAGCACAGTATGTATGGTTAAATTAACTGTTTTGTTTCAGATCAGAGCGGGTTGACAGATTGATGACTCTTTAGCTGAAGGATTTTTTGTTGTTAAAGCATGTACTGGTGTAGTAAGATATATGGAAAATCTAATTTACATGTTTTGTCAGGAATACTTTATCTTTGGACTAAGGTTAGTGGATTTTTGGACTAAGGATAGTGAATTTCTATTCTATTTCTATTTTTTAATCAAATGAGTTGAATCATTCAAATGTTTTTTTCTTTAACAATATGCATCTATTGTCAAATAAATAAATAATAAAAGTGGGAGTTTTTTAAAGGCTTGATGCTATTTTTTAAATTCTTTTGGCTAACACTGCTGTACCTTTCCATGTTTCCGCAGGGAGCATTTGGCATGAGGGGCCTCAAAGGTAGCAAAGGTGAGAAGGTGAGTTTTCAGGTCAGGGGTCTATTTCAGACAACAGATCTCATGGATTTATTCTAATCTCCGGATACGACTTGTCTGTTCCTGCTTTCTCTACTTGTTGTACACCATGTAACAAATTATGGAAATTTAATCTGGGGAATAATCTGGGTTGTCTATGCTCTGGTAACCTCAAGGTTACATTACTGCAATGTATTCTATGCAGGGCTGCCTCTGAAGACGGTTTGGAAACTTCAGTTAGTGCAGAATTCAGCAGCCAGGTTGCTCACTGGAGTATTTTTTTTTAAAACAAGCTGAGATTTTTTATTTCTTCCTGATAAATTATAAATGGTGTTAAGTATCTACCTGCCAAATTTAACATCTTCTTTGTTTTATAAAATTATTATAATTGCCAACTATTTGTAACTGGGAAAACTGAAGATTCGAAATTTTGCAAGTAAATTTGAGTTAGTAGTTCTGCTAGCAGGTTTGCTAGCTAATTGTCCTAATACGGGCAATTTGTACCAGTCTCTGGCCACTCAGATCCCGAGAGAGACCCCTTACCCTCTCAGAAAACTGAAATATTCCAACACTTCCCAGTCATCCTCCAGGAGCAGTTGTGTGGCTCAGCCCTCCACTTCTGCTCTTGAAGGAGTTCCATTTGGGTCCTTTGGAGGGTTTGTGGTGTTGGCAAGGATTGTAAGGGGAGGTTTTGGTAAAAGGAGAAAGGGAAGGCCCTCTGAACATCACCCAAATTGGGCAGCTAGTATAGCAGAGAAGTTGGGGACATCGGCAGTGTGGATATGTATGCTTCTTGATGCCACACATCAGTGTCAAATTTAGAGACCTAGGCACTTCTACTGCTCTGGCTACCTGTTGTCTCTTTATAGGGAGAAGATGGATTTCCTGGTTTCAAGGGTGACATGGGGCCAAAAGGTGACCGGGTGAGCGATACCCCTTCCCATATGCCAATGGTTCTGTACATTTAAGAACTTTGAGTGTGCTAATCACACAATTTAATATAAAGCAAACTAATGTATGCTTACCCATGTCATTTTCCTAAATGACTCCAGTTCTTGTACTGGGGAATCTGTAAATCCCTGACCTCCCAATATTTTTACCCCCGGATTCTGCTACAACCACCCTTTTGTTTTTATTTCTGACAGGGTGATGCTGGCCCATTGGGTGTACGTGGTGAGGATGGCCCTGAGGGGCTGAAAGGGCAGGCAGGACCTGTGGGGGAAGCTGGTTCTTCTGGGCCAGCTGGTGAGAAGGTGAGTCATTGACCCATCACCCTCCCTGTGCCTATTTTTAGGAACAGGTAGCTAGCTACTTTACACTAGGTTCACACTACTTTACACACAGTTCTCATCTCTACCCACTTTCAAGGAGTTGTCTAGTCCTTTTTTGCAGTGGTGTAGCATGGGTTGCTGATGCCTGGGGCGGGGAAAGTGTTGAGCCTCCTGGTGAGGAGCTGGGATGGAGGTGCGCACCAGGGGGCCCTTCGCCCCTTGGGCCCTTTCCTGCCTCCCTCCCTCCTGGGTGGTCGGCCACGGCCCCCTCCCCCCTTGAGCCAGTTGGGTGGCATGTGGGTGGCAGTGGCAAGTCATGGGGTGGGCTGGGGGGCACATTGGTGGGCATCCATGCTGTGAGAGCTCTGGGCTGCCCTTGCATGCCCCACTGTTGCCTGCTGGCCATGACCCCTCACTGCTGGGGAGGCCAGTGCCAGGAGTGCCAAGTGGAGCTGCCACTCCTTCTTCCGCAGCTACCGTGGCTCATCCCCCACCACAGCCTCCTCCTCCCTACCCTGGGCCTGGGCCACTGCTCTCACTGGCACCCAGCATTCCCTGGGCCTCACCACCTCACAGGCCAGGAGAGTCAGCGCCTCTGGCCAGTTCAGGGACAGGGCACACACAGGCGTCCAAGAAGGAGGCACTGCCCCAGCCCCAAAGGATGAAGGCATGGCTTGCTTCCGTGTGGCTCCAGAAGGCAGCAGGAGTTCAGCAGGGAGCCTCTCATTTTGCGCCTGGAGGTCACCATCCCTGTGCCCCCCCACATGCTACACCACTGTTTTGGGGGCACTTTAAGACTTTGATCTTCTATTTTTGCAGGGCAAATTGGGGGTGCCAGGCCTACCAGGATACCCTGGGCGCCAGGGACCTAAGGTGAGTATGAGGAGATTTGTGAGGTAAAGGAAGGATGACATGTCCCCGGTCATCATCTGCTTTACCGTGACGGTGTGGTTTTTCTGCAGGGCTCAACTGGATTTCCAGGGCCTCTGGGCCTCATTGGAGAAAAAGGCAAACGGGTGAGTGGAGCCATGGGAAACAGGGGCCACATCTGGAGAGCACCATGTGAATGGAAGGCACATCCAGGGGTTGTAGGTATGGTAGGGTTGCCATATTTCAAAAAGTAAGTTGCTGAGCTTTTTTAAGGGGAACTTGATTTTTCGATTGACTTGCCTCATGAGAAGTTGTGAGATAGTTGAAAGATAGCAAAGAGGACAGAAGCCAATGAGATTGTGAGAGTGGCAGGGCAGAGCCAGCCAGCTGGAGGAAAGGCCAGTACAGTGGTACCTCAGGTTACAAACTTAATTCATTCCGGAGGTCTGTTCTTAACCTGAAACCGTTCTTAACCTGAGGTACCACTTTAGCTAATGGGGCCTCCCACTGCCGCCACGCTACCGGTGCATGATTTCTGTTCTCATCCTGAGGTAAAGTTCTTAACCCGAGGTACCACTTCCAGGTTAGTGGAGTCTGTAACCCAAAGTGTTTGTAACATGAGGTACCACTGTATAAGCTATGGAATTATAATTTTAATATTTTAGAATTGCTATGTCTCCCTTCATAACCTTAAGTAATTGGCACCAACCCATGTTCATCATCATCATCATCATCATCATAATTTTTTATTTATGCCCCACTCATCTGGCTGGGTTCCCCAGCCACTATGGGTGGCTCCCAACAGAATAATAAAAAAGCAACAACATCAAACATTAAAAACTTCCCTAAACAGGAGGTTCACACCAGGGGGCCCTTCTCCCCTTGAGCACTTTCTTGCCTCTCTCCATCCTTGGTGGCAATATGGGTGTCAGAGAACAAGGCCTTCAGACTTTGTAATAGGGTTTTCTGCCCCATGCCTTGCAATGTACTAGGGCTTAATCTGATTTGGGGTTCAACCCTGAAACCTGTTTTCAAAGTGAAGGGCTTAGTTCTGAAATTTATGAAACCAAGATAAAAGTGTATCTGAGCATGTGCAGAGTGCTTTCCCTCAGTCCTTACACATCTAGGATTGAAGATAAGGCTTGCCGGGGCAGAAGGCATGATTTTCAGGTGCAAGCCTGCATCTGAGCTAACTCACCCCTTCCAAACTTGGCCTCCCATCATCCCTCACATTGGTGAGGGATGGTGCGAGTTGTAGGCTGACAACATCTGCAAGGCAATAGGTTCCCCATCTCTAGTTTGCATAGTCAAGAGATGAATTGGATCTGAAAGGAAGACAGCATCTCTGGGCAAGACAGGACTTCTTTGCCTTATTAATTCTGGTGAGTAGAGCGTCCTAGAGCGACAGAGGCCTCTGGATGACCAAAGTGCTGAGGCACGGTGCCATCTCATAATGAGAGCATGTATGGGTGCCCTACTTTTCTGTCTCATCTTCCGTTTCTCTTTATGTTTCACAGGGCAAAGCTGGCCAGGCTGGGCAGACGGGACAACGGGGTCCCCCGGTGAGCTTTTACCCAATGTGACAGCACAGCTTATTTTTATTGTTATTAACCTCTTTTAGTCGCTTTGTACAAAAAGGTCTCAAAGCAGCATAACAAGATAAAATACAAACAAACAGAAAAATAGATTTTAAACCAGGGAATTCAAAAATCCTAATATGTTCATCCAATAACACAATGCATTGAACAAGACCTACCCCACCTCACTAAAAGATGAGCACCACAGCAGAGCCCAACTAAGCTACTGAATGCCTGAGGAAATAAAAATGTATTGGACTAATGCCTAAAAACATTTTGTGGTGCCAGGCAAGTTTCCCCCGGGATAGCATTCCACAAATGGGTGCGAGGGAGGGACACCATTCCAAAGGCCTGTCATTTTACTCCACTGGAGCGCTTCCTATCTCTATCTCTATCTCTATTTATTGATCTATCAATCCACTGATACGGATCCAAGTTGGCCAATTTCCTGTATTTAAGCACCTGTATTCCTGTATTTAAGCACCTGCCACTTGAACATACGGTACAATTACTTACTCGGAAAAAAACCAATTACAATGATGTGAAAATACTGCTAAGAAAAGTGGGACAGAAATATGTTGGGCCCCTTCAGTGCTGGCTTTTAAATTGGTCTTGAAAAGCCATTTCTTCTGAGCTGCTTTTAATTAGTGTTTATTAGTGTTTTATATTGCTGCTGGTTTTAAACTGTTGGTTTCACATTGTTCTTATTACCTTTTTCAATTAATTTTATAAAAGCTGTCTTATGAAATGTTTTAACTTTAATACTATAGCACTGATCTTTTGTTTTATTCTACTAATGTAAGCTGCCATGAGAGGACTTTTGCTAGGAGGGTGGCCTAGAAATCATTAAAATAAAATGAACTTTAAAAAATGTGATGGGTAATGGCAAGGACCAGAGCCAGATATGGTTACTGCCATCGTCTGTGATATTTATTCAGAAAAAATGGATATCGTGTGTAACCCACAGCAAATTACAGAAATTACAGAATCAAAATGCAATAAATGTACTGCTACAAATAAAGATAGAGTAAGAAAAATACAATTAAAACCCCTCATTTAAAACAGTGCAGGCAACTGAACAGGATAACAGGGTGATCTTCTCAAGTGGCCATATAGCTGTTTTAGCCTTCGGGATAAGATAGTGCCTTACAGCGCCTTGCAGTTCAGCCTCCAAGGGACTGAGGCACCATCGCTGAACGTGACTCTGGAACTGCCTGGCTTCTCTGGCAAGCAAGTGTCAAGCCAATGGGAGACAGTGCTTCCCCATCACAGCCCATGGATACAATCCAGGAGAATACCTTACCAACAGTATCAAAAGCAGCTGTGAGATTAGGAGGTTTGGCAGGGACGCCCCTGCCATCTTTCCTGGAGGTCATCCATCAGGGTGAAAAACAGACCTGAATCCAGATTGAAATGAGTTCTGATCATCAGTTTCCTTGAAAAAAGGCCTACAGCTGGACTGCCTGCACTTTTCTCAAGCACCTTGCCCCTAAAAGGAGTGTGGCCAACCAGGCAGGACATGGAATAAACCAGGCATCCCCAAACTTCGGCCCTCCAGATGATTTGGACTACAATTCCCATCTTCCCTGACCACTGGCCTGTTAACTAGGGATCATAGGAGTTGTAGGCCAAAACATCTGGAGGGCCGCAGTTTGGGGATGCCTGGAATAAACCTCTGAATCCAGAGGTTGTTTTAGGAGTAGCTGCCCCACTGCCTCTTTCAAGTTCTGAGGCCTTCAGCACCCTTTCCACCCTTCATATATCATAAAGGTAAAGGGTAAAGGGACCCCCTGACCGTTAGGTCCAGTCGCAGACGACTCTGGGGTTGTGGCGCTCATCTCGCTTTACTGGCTGAGGGAGCCGGCGTACAGCTTCCAGGGGCTAGTGCATGAAGTCATGATCATGTGACATGCCATACCCTCCCCCCCCCCGAAAAGTTGCAATTCACTCAGTTACCCTCCTGCATTCTTAGTTTAGCATGCAAGTGCTGAAATGAGATATTGTCTTCTGGAATTACCCAGTCTGGTTGCTCAATTTCATCACTCTAAATCACGTGGGACCTCCAAAGTCTGGCGCAGCCCCCATGTGGCATTTACCAGGCTATGAAATTTAGTGTCCTTTCTCCCTTTCTAGGGTCTTCCAGGTGAACGTGGTTTGCCAGGACCCACAGGAAAACCAGGACCAAAGGTATGTCTGCCTGTGCATGTGGTCTTGTACGTTTCTCTGTGACCTCTGCAGGATGTTTGTTCCCCTCAGTGCTCTCCATTGGAGCACAACCCTGTTCTCATCTACATAATTTATGGGTTGGCTTCCACTGATCTCATAGCAGGACCTTTTTAGACTCTGCGTAGCATATTTTCTAAGGAACAGCCCTGAGGCCAACCTGTCTTCAAACCTTTTGTTGTCCCCTCCACCCCGACCCCCCCCCCCCCAGCCAATCTCTAAATTATGTAATTTCACTACTACTAAGAGGCAGTGCTGTTCACTAGAGACTACTGTTTCCCTCAAGGCTATTGTTGAAATCACTTGTGCATCCTTTGGGTGGTTTAGCCATGATTCCTGCTTCTTTTTGCTGTGTCAGTTTTTTTTGCTTACAGTGCAGTTTCCTTTTAAATGATGTTTCTTTAAATGAAGAACTTTCTGACAGTAAGAGCTGTTTGACCATGGGATGGAGGGTGGTGGACTCTCCTTCGTTGGAGGTTTTTAAAGCAGAGATTGGATGCCCATCTGTCCTGGATGCTTTAGCTGAGATTCCTGCATTGCAGGGGGCTGGACTAGATGACCCTGGGGGCCCCTTCCAACTCTACAATTCTAGGATTCTATAGGTTATTTATGAACAAAGAAAACAAGAATATTAGACCATACACTCAGTTACCACAACCCTCTCCCCAACATGCTGCTTTTCCCACAGGGAGTAAGATTTTGCTATGGAAGAGCATTCAATCATGCTATTCAAAATCGAATAGTCGCAGGAACTCTGCACCAAGTCAGCCATCTGAATGAATTATTTGACTCACATGAATTTCTAGTCCTTATTTCTAGCTTATTTCTACCTTATTTCTAGTCCTTATTTCTAGCTCCCCTACTGAATGAGTAGGGATGCGGGTGGTGCTATGGGTTAAACCACAGAGCCTAGGGCTTGCCGATCAGAAGGTCGGCGGTTCGAATCCCTGCGACGGGGTGAGCTCCCGTTGCTTGGTCTCTGCTCCTGCCAACCTAGCAGTTCAAAAGCACCTCAAAGTGCAAGTAGATAAATAGGTACCGCTCTGGTGGGAAGGTAAACAGTGTTTCCGTGTGCTGCTCTGGTTTCGCCAGAAGCGGCTTAGTCATACTGGCCACATGACCCGGAAGCTGTATGCCGGCTCCCTCGGCCAATAAAGCGAGATGAGCACCGCAACCCCAGAGTCGGTCACAACTGGACCTTACTGAATGAGTGCTTCTTATTGCTGGGTCTTCAACCTTATTCCTCTAAGACCGCTTTACATGCTAGTCCCCAACATAGCTGTCAAGTTCTCCCCCTTTTTAAGGGAAATTCCCGTATGCTGAATAGGCTTATAGGCGAGAAAAGGGAAAACTTGACAGCTATGGTCCCCAACATTTATTGCAATCAAAAGCTGGGATCTTTTTCTGCCAGCCTTCAACAATGCTTTCTTCCCACAGGGTGATTCAGGCCACGATGGAGCCCCAGGAATTGTTGGGGAAAAGGTAAGCTGAGGAATCAGGTCAGTGCAAGGGAAGGAACCCTGGAGAGGGTGATATCAGCAGTCCAGTTTCTGCTTTGACCGAAGAAGCTATGATGTCTTAAATGGCACCAGAGTTGTGGAGGGTGAGGTTTTACTCTAGGTAACAGACCCATGCTGCAGTGGGTGGGAAGAACAAAAGCTGAATTGAAGAAGACAAGTGCCACCAATGAGGTCTAAGAGGTTAAGTGACTGAGATGGGCAGGAGGAGGTCAAAGGCAAGGCAAGGAAGATGGAGAAAGCCTCTCACAATCTCATTTCCCCTTCTCTTTCCTAAGGGTCCCTCCGGTCCACAGGGCCCTAATGGATTCCCAGGTCCCAAGGGCCCACCTGTAAGTATCCCACGGGCCCCCAGGCCCAAGTTCCTACTTGTCTAGAAGCATGGTGTTGGTAGGGGACGGTCGTCCCATGAGGCATTCAAACCCAAGAGTGCCTTGTGGAAGAAAAATGTACAGTCTAGCTGTTTTAGGCCAACACTTGCAAAGAAAGCAAAACCCAGTTTAAGCATCTGCTATGGAAACAGCCTGAGATAATATTGTGTCCTTTACATGATAGGACCCAAGTATGTGAGGGCAAGGGGGCGTGCAGAATGACTCCCTTTTGCCTTTGAGGTTTTGGCTGTAGTATTGGGAGGGGGGAACTAATGCTTTCTTGGAGGCACTCCTCAAGAGTCTTAAGAAGCCAGTCCCTGCCTCACTTCTCCTATAGGAAAAATGCTTTTAAAGCCACTGGTATGATGGAGGCTAGATTAATCCCTATGCTTACTGCATTTGATTGCATTTTCTGCATCCCAAAGAAGCTTCTAACATAAATGTGGTTAAACTGACATAAATGCTGAATAGGTGGATGTGCTGCCAATGTGAGTGCATTTGTACCAGTGTGTGAGGGAAAGTATAAAAGTCTCTGGGTACAAGACTTTAAAGGCTGGATACGTCACCATTTTGACTTTTTGTTCAGCATGGAGAGGAGGTCCAATCCATCAACTCTTTTGCAGGGAATGTACAAGGGGAGCGTGGTTTGGAGGCAACAAACAGTATAAATGACTTGGCAGCCATATTGTTATTTTCAAATTATAGGGCTGCTTCATGTTCCATCCCCAAATAAAATCTGGCCTGTTCATGGTCACAGCAGTGCTACCTTTTGATATCTAAGCTTCTCATTTCTGGTCAGTATTTGTTTGAAGGGGAATTTTTGTTCAACAGTTGTGAACTAAAGAAATTTGTTCAAATTGAAATTCACCACCCCCTCATTTGTTGTCGCCACAGGCGATACATTCTGGCAAAATGAATTTTACCTGCAACTTCCAACTGTATGAAAGAGATGGGGGAAGGGGGGGAACCAGCATAAATTGTGAGGCATGTTTCTATCACAAAATTGCAATAGCTTGACATGTTCATTTTGAAAATCCCTGGAGGGTACCAGGTGGCTGATCATATTAGATCTCAGAGCTGTCTTATTCCCATCTTTGCTCTCTGGCATTTAGACTGGGGAGCTGTCCAGCAGAGTTGTCTTCATATTTCACTGCCTTCCCCTCTCCTCCCATGTTCTTGATCAGAGCACTCGAAAGAGCACAATCTTTGTCTGCTGGTTTTCATAGACTTGAAATGTTTCCCAACTGCTAATCTTTCTCACAGGTGTTTATCACTTTATTGCATTAGTTTTATTAATCTGCCTCAGTACAGGCTGCCAACGATCTCATACCAAAAAGACAAAAAATATTGTAGACAGTACCATGAAGGGCAGTTGTAGACCAGACTGAGGCCCTATGACACAAACCTTTTGCACACTTATTCAAACTCTCTGATGTGTGTTTGGAGTGTGCCTGCAGCTGTCTAAGGAGGGATTCTTGGGCAAAGGATCCCTCCTGGCCATCTGAAAGTTTTCTTTTAACTTGTAGGGCCCTGCTGGGAAGGATGGTTTACCGGGACATCCAGGTCAGCGTGGTGAGCCGGTGAGTATCATTTTGAGCACAGTGCAAAGTTGGTTCTAGTCATTTGGGGGCTCTAGGCAAAGGCCAGACTTTCCAAGTGTTCCTTCCCTGTAACCTCAAATGCTCTTCTTGGCCTGTCTATGCCAGCCCGGGAGCCTCCACCCTTTTCTCTTAATGGGCTTTGCATGCCACTGCTGGCTCTCCACAGTGCCTTCCACTTTGTTGCTAGAGCAAAGGAAAACAAGATACAGTTTCCAAGTGAACAGAACTGGCTGATCGGGCAACAGCTAAACCTCTTGTCAGAGGGTCATCGTGGCTACTCTAGAGTAACTCTGCTTGAGTCCAATTGGTCTTTAAAGACTGTTATTGTGCAAGATATTTACAGTGCAGAGACAGCTTAAAACATGACCTCTCATTCCGAATCAGAATCTAGTAATGGCGTACATCTGTTCTTACACCAGCAAAGTAGTTGGGGTACCCCAAAACGCCTCCGAGGATGTGGATAGGCTGCTTGGACTAGTGAAACCGACCACCTGTCTCCTTGATCCTTGCCCACCCTGGCTCATAAAAGTGAGCCAGGAAGGTCTGGGTGATGGGCTCTTTTAACATCTATATGAAGCTGCTGGGAGAGATCATCAGGGGGTTTGGGCTGGGTGTTCATCAGTGTGCGAATGATACCCAGCTCTACCTCTCTTTCAAATCAGAACCAGTGAAGGCAGTGAAGGTCCTATGTGAGTGTCTGGAGACAGTTGGAGGCATAGCTGCCAAGTTATCCCTTTTTTAAAGGGATTTTCCATTATGCTGAATAGGCTTCCTCGCGAGAAAAGGGAAAACTTGGCAGCTATGGTTGGAGGATGGATGGCAACTAACAGATTGAGGTTGAATCCTGACAAGACAGAAGTACTGTTTTGGGGGGACAGGAGGCGGGCAGGTATGGAGGACCAGGTACGCAGCCTGGGAGTCATTTTGGACTCGCAGCTATCCATGGAGGCATGTGTCCAGGGCAGCTGTCTACCACCTCCATCTGGTACGCAGGCTGTGGGTACCTGCCCACAGACTGTCTCGTCAGAGTGGTATACGCTTCCACTAGGGCTACTGCAATTCACTCTATGTGGGGCTACCTTTGAAGGTGACCCAGAAACTACAACTAATCTTGAATGTGACAGTTTGACTGGCGACTGGGAGTGGCCACCAAGGCCATATCACACTGGTCCTGAAAGACCTACATTGGCTCCCAGTACATTTCCGAGCACAATTCAACATGTTGGTGCTGACCTTTAAAGCCCTAAATGGCCTTGGCCCAGTATACCTGAAGGAGCGTCATTCAGCCCGCATATGGAGGTCCAGCTCTGAGGGCCTTCTTGCGGTTCCCTCACTACAAGAAGTGAGGTTACAGGGAACAAGGCAGAGGGCCTTCTTGGTAGTGGCACCCACCCTGTGGAACGCCCTACCATTGGATGTCAAGGAAATAAACAACTATCCGACTTTTAGAAGACATCTGAAGGCAGCCCTGTTTAGGGAAGTTTTGTATGTTTGATGTTTTATTGTGTTTTTAATATTCTGTTGGGAGCCGCCCAGAGTGGCTGGGAAAACACAGTCAGATGGGTGGGATATAAATTTATTTATTTATTTATTTTTAGGGATTTCATGGCAAAACTGGCCCACCAGGACCTACTGGAGTTGTGGGACCACAGGTAAGGAAGAAAAGCTTTAGTTCTTATTACCACAGTCAAAATAATAAAAGATAAATAGATGGTGGTGCTTGACTGGAGATGAGGGGTTCAGAACTTCACCGTGGGGTCTAGAACCTCCTTTGTGTGATCCTGTGCACAGGGCGGATTCTGTCAGGCCTTGGCCTTGCTCTGAGTCAGGCTGCAGCTGGGTCCAGTTTAGGCACAGACAGATAAGGATAAAAAGGGCTGAATGTTAGAAAGCTGATCCATTACAGGAAGGATCAGATATCAGCTGTCAGTTTAAGGAGGCTAGGAGTCTGCTGGCTCTTCAGGGACAAGTTGCTCAAACTCAGCAACTGGTTTAGCTGCAGGAGTCGGTGTGTCCCAATAGTCTTGTTAGATCACCTGATGATATTCAAGCTGCGAAGTCAGCTAACTTTATTCATAAGGCCTGGTCTTCTGAGGAACTGGAATCTGGCTGGTGTTGGAGACTCTGGTTTCACACACACATACACACCAGTGCCTTATAGATTCTCACAACTGTAAGAGCATATAATGCTCTTGCTTGATTGGAATAAAGTGGGCTGCAGATCTATCCAGTTCAGCAATCAATCTCCACCAGGGGATAGTTAGATACCCCACAAGAGGTTTGCAAACAGAGTGTGGTAGAAATATCTGTTCCCTGTTTTCCTTTTAAGGGGTCATGCCTTTTTAGTTCAGAAGAAAGACATGGGAATGACCCAATCAAGATTTATAGTGATTAGAGAGAAATTGCATACTCCCTTGCTCTATCAATACTCATAGTCATTGATTGGAAATAGGTTTAGAATAAAGAAACAGAAATACTTATTCAGGCAGCTCATAGTTAACTAATGTACATGACTTGGGCTGGGAGACAGGTAAGAGAATTCATGTAGGAACTGAATTATCAAAGGCTGCCAACCATTATAATTTTTAACAATAGCAGCAGCAGCAAAACCCTCCAAGCACAGCTGTCATAATCACGGGTGCAGGAAAGAGGTGGGTGGGTGGGTGGGAGGGGGCAATCTTTTATCAAGCCCTGTTTGTTGTTGCATTGCATACAGTCTCACTGTGGTGTCTGATGAGGCCTACCAGAAACTAGGAACCAGCAAAATCCGTCGCCAGTTGTCCCAGTGCCTCCAGGCAGCCTCTGCTGGTTTTTGCTCCCAAACTGCTCTCAAGTGGTGTACCTTCTCTGTACCACAGGGAAACTCTGGAGAAACTGGTCCCGTGGGGGAGAGAGGCCACCCAGGCTCCCCCGGTCCCCCTGGAGAACAAGGTTTGCCAGGTGCTGCTGGAAGGGAAGGTGCCAAGGTGAGTGCTCACCTGGGAAATGTGTGTCATAATAACAAACTGTAAGAAACTTGTGAATTAACACATCAGATCTGACACAAACCAGAAACAGCAAGCAAACAAACCCCTGTGCTGCACAATATGAGTCAGCAATATCAAAAGCAACATGATGGCCAGAAACAATTACAATGTGAAAAACTTTATGGAATGATTCAAAACAGTTCAACACTAATTCGAATGAAAAATACAGTGACTACATAATTGCGTGAGCACTGTTCCAGAGTATTTTTCATTCACATGTATATTATATCTATTCGAAAAAAGATTGGTTAATGAGGAAATTACATATATTTCTACTTATGAGTTTTGAACTAATTGGCTGATGAAGAATTCAATGAAACAGTTGTTATCTGGAAACACTGTTCAGCAGAGTTCAGAGTTGGACACCAGAATTGGACATTTGCTGATTATACGAAGCTTCACAGCTTGTTCTCCGCTTGGTAAGGTCTGGCACCGTGATTCATTTAAGGCCTTTCAGAGGCTTTGAGAGACTTCAGTTTGTTAGTTTTGATGTTTTGAATCATTCCATATAGTTTTTCACATTGTAATTGTTTCTGGCCATTGTGTTGCTTTTGATATTGCTGACAAACAAGAAATAGACTGATCTTTTAATGCCTAGTGCTAATTTAAATTAATTTATGAAGGCTGAGATTTCATTGAATCATAAAATTGTAGAGTTGGAAGGGGCCCCAAGGGTCACCCAGTCCAGCCCCCTGCAATGCAGGATTCTTGACTAAAGCATCTGTAGAAGATGGCCATCCAACCTCCGCTTAAAAACCTCCAAAGAAGGAGAGTCTACCACCTTCTGAGGGAGACTGTTTCACTGTTGAACAGCTCTAACTGTTGGAAAGTTCTTCCTATTTTTTTAAAAGTTTTCCATGCTTTATTAAGTTCCATACATAACAAAAACAAACTTATATAAACATAAAATGATCTTGTGTAAGTAATCTTATGTAAATATACAAATAAAAATTGATTCAATCTTAAACAGTCTCTTTTGTTAAATGTTCTTACTAATGTGTAATAGACTTCCCATCAACTCCTGGGGATTTAAATTTTCTAATATCCAATGTACATATGATTATTACCTTCATCTTTTCATCTTTTCTAATACATTCTTACAACGTATCGTACCAATTTTCCTTATTTCTTTGTTATTATTTTATACAGAGGTCATTCAAATGCAGCCTTAGGTGTCACACCACTGTTATATTTTTGTAAATCTCTTAAGCATGTACAGTCATACCTCGGTTTACAACCGCCTTGGTTTACAACCGCCTTGGTTTACAAACACCGTGGACCCATCTGGAATGGATTAATCCACTTTCCATTACTTTCAATGGGAAAGTTCACTTCAGGTTAAGTACGCTTCAGTTTACGTACTCCGCGGACCATCTGGAACAGATTAATCCACTTTCCATTACTTTCAATGGGAAAGTTCGCTTCAGGTTAAATACGCTTCAGTTTAAGTACAGACTTCCGGAACCAATTGTGGTTGTAAACCGAGGTACCACTGTAGTCCCAACATGGACATCCATGTTAATGTCAATGGATCTATTTTATGTATATTGCAAAAGTGCTGCATCTGCTTTTATATATATATAGTTTTAGCATTTCGGTAATAGCCTACATGGGAACTAACAATTTATTTCTGCAGCCTGAAATCCTCAAAATCCAGTGCAATGAGACTGTGTGCAAAGTACACATGCATGAAGACATCTGATATCCTTTATGGTCTATACAGGAGGGAAAATTAAACCAGCCCATATTAATATGGACAGAAGTATTCCCCATGCCGATGGACAAAGAGGGCATAATTTTTCTCCCAATATTTTGTACCTCTTTCCTTCTCCCTGCATAGTAACCAGGTTTTATTTTCTCTAGGGTGATCCTGGACATAGTGGCATCCCAGGCAAAAATGGCCCTCCTGGAATGAAAGGCTTCACTGGGGCTCGAGGTCCTGCTGGGGAGACTGTAAGTGTTTGTCACACTGGTGAGAAGGGACTGGTGTGGGGGTGTGTGGGGGTGTTACTCCATTGGATATGGAGCAGAAGCTGCAGCTTTGGCATATCCTGCAAAAAGTTTATAAACAGCCAGTATGTGTGTGTCTCCCTTATCACCTTCCTCCTTAAACCAAGAACCTCAAATTATGAAGTTTTCAATGCAGCCCTCTCCCCTTCTAAATGCTGCCTACACACCTCTCCCTAAATCAAGCTCAAGCAATCTGCACACATAGAGATCATGCCCACATTTGAGGAAGATGTGGCACTTAGCCCACCATGTACTTCCTTTATATCTTAGAGCTATTTTCACATCACCCTTCAGTCTCCCTTTTTGGCATACTGCACCCTCTGGTGAGAGACTCTCCCTGTAGTGCAGAAATAGCCACTGTAATGCCCTCCAGATGTTGCTGGACTACAGCTCCCATCCCCCTTCACCTTTGGCCATGCTGACTGGAACTGATGGAAGCTGGAGTCTCAACAACATCTGGAGAAAACCTGCCATAGTGTATGAACCTAGAAATGAAGCAGAAGCACAAATACAAATGCCTTGTTTTTGTTTTTACTCTGATAGAGGCACATTCCTGCTCTCACAATTAGGGTGAAGTTAGCTAAACCTTGGCTTGGGTCTGTTAGCTATTCTTTCCTTCTGACCCCAGAGGAGGAACTCCCTTGCCCAAGATTTCCCGCAACCAATCTGACTTTTCAGCCTAAATCACTTTTTGCAAGAAACCAAACAAAGGAAGCTACTTTAGACTGATTCAGGTCATTGACCCATCTAAGTATTGTTTATATTGATTGTTCCCAGCCCTAAATGGAGATGGCCGGGGATGGAATCTGGGACGTTCTGTGTACAAAGGATGTGCTCTGCCACTGAAGCTGCATCCATTCACTTCAGGTCTCAAAAAGATGGACAATTCTGAACCCTCCCTAATCGATTGTTTTGTTTTCTCCACAGGGACCAACTGGGTTGAAGGGGGCTGAAGGGCCTCCTGGTCCTCAAGGTCCCACAGTAAGTAGGCTGGCATTTCCTTTGGGGCTTACAAGGAAGACAGGAGTCCTCAAATATGTGGTCTGTGGGGCACAGTAGTGTCAATGGTTGGTGAGGTAGAGCAGCCTTCCTGACACAGTGCCATCTAGGCTGGGGAGGGCTGTGATAGGGAAACATTTGTTGCAGCACACCTGGAATGCTTGGAAGTGACATTGCAGCCTGCGTTGGTTTGGTAATGATGATGGTTGCCTCCAAAAAGAGACCTAGAGTAGTGAGGACTCCAAAGAAGGAGATGGGTATATATATTTGTTCTCTTCCAACAGGGTTCCCCTGGTGAGCGTGGCCCCTCGGGAGCAGCTGGGGGTATTGGGCTGCCCGGGCGAGGGGGCAACCAAGGACCTCCTGGCCCAGCAGGGGAGAAAGGGGCACCGGTATGTATCAGTCGCACTCCCATGCCATCAGTGATCAGTCACTGAAAAAGAAAATTTAAAAATTCCTTCCAGTAGCAACTTAGAGACCAACTAAGTTTGTCATTGGTATGAGCTTTCGTGTGCATGCACACTTTTTCAAAAAGAAAAGTTCATGACTCAACCCATGGGCATAGTTGGGCATAGTCAGGTTTTTTTTGGAGGGGGGGGGGGCGAACCTCAGTTAGGTATATATTTTTATTGATTTAGGGGGGTAGCTCCCCCTCCCTGCTCCCCCTTGGCTATGCCCATGCCTCAACCCATTCAGGAGGCCACACCCCTGACCCTGCCAACTCGATAGGTCTGAGGTGTATTCAGCCCCCAAAGTCTGTTGGGATGGGGCTGAGCCCTCCCCAATATTGAGGGCTTGGGCCTTGTGGCAATAGCGACAAGCCTCGCCAGGCCTTGTGTGTGTCACAACACACAATGTCACAATGTCAACAGTCCCTCCCCATGTTGGGTGGAACTTGCCACCTCTACCTGACCCCATGATATAGTAGCCTAGTCACCCCTCACCCCCAATCTCAGGTTGTCTTTGGTCATGCATTGGTAGAGAAAAGCCATTCTGTATAGACACATGTCTTTCTTACTGCTTCACAGGTTCCAGGGATGAACCTTAAGCTCTGCTTTTTATTTGCACCATAAATGAATCTTTCAGCCAGATCATCCTCCTCTAATCCTTTTCCCTACCATGGTCTTCTTCCATCTGAAATATTTAACGTTCCTAGCCAGTGCCACCTGTGGTAGTTCTCAAAAAGATCCCCCCGTCTTTTTGTCATATGCAGCATTTCATGTGATCAATTAATATCCAGTTAAGTCCTACTCAGAATAGAGCCATTGAAATTAATGGACTCAAGTTGTTTCAGTCAGTCTGAGTAAGACTAAGATTGAATATAAAAGCATTCCTTCCTCTCACACTGACTAGGCTATTGTTTGAATTTTTGGATGGGGAGTTTACGGTTCCTTAAAAAGGTAAAGGTAAAGGGACCCCTGACCATTAGGTCCAGTCGTGACCAACTCTGGGGTTGCGGTGCTCATCTCTTATTGGCCGAGGGAGCCGGCGTACAGCTTCCAGATCATGTGGCCAGCATGACAAAGCTGCTTCTGGCGAACCAGAGCAGCGCACGGAAACGCCATTTACCTTCCCGCTGGAGCGGTACCTATTTATCTACTTGCACTTTGACGTGCTTTCAAACTGCTAGGTTGGCAGGAGCTGGGACCGAGCAATGGGAGCTCACCCCATCACGGGGATTCGAACTGCCGACCTTCTGATCGGCAATCCCTTTTTTTAAAAAATAGATTTTTATTGATTTTGCATATAAAAAAAACATAAACATACATAACATATTTTCCACCTTCTCCTACCCACCCTCCAAGAGCCCCCTCCTCCCACAAGAGAATCCCCCGGAAAGTGGACAATCGAAGGTGGTTCATTTTATAGTTGGGTTTCTCCTTCCCCCTCCCTCCCTCCCCCCCAGAGCCTCCCCCTGCCACCAAGAGGCCCCAGGATGACAAGAAGGTGAGTAGGCGGTTATCCACCCAACTGTCTTTCCAAACTTACAGATCCAAAAAAGAAGAAAAAAAGGACACACAACAAGAAAGAGAAAATAAAAAACAAGACATTAACATCAAAAAGCAAAGGAAAAAAAAAGCAAAAAGCGAATTTAAACCTTATCTTCCTTCTTAAACATTGTCTCTTGGGCTTCCCCCAAACCCCCCCTTTAATGATTTTCATTTGCCATATCTACTTTTACAGTTCTCATTTTTCACCAACCCTTTTAATCCTATTTAATTTATCCTTATCTATTTAGCCATTCACTCCAATTATCTATAATTTTATTTTAATTATATATCTCCTTCCATTCCCCCCTTCCTCCCGCACCCCAGAGCTCTCCCTGCCACCGAGGTCTTCCGGGGTGCAAGAGAGGAGCGAGGAATGGTTCTTTTTCAGCTGGATCTCCCCCTCCCCTTGTCCCCCTCCACTCCGGTAGTCCCCCCCTGCCACCAAGGGACCCCAGAACAAAGACGACCCGCAGGGGTAGTTTGGAACACCCAGCTATTTCTTCCAATGCATTTTTTACAGCTATACTAATAATCTCATTTCTAATCTAAAAAGAAAAAAAAAACCACTTCACTAATCTATTTTCCCTCCCTTGCCCAAATTTTCTGCAAGAGCTCTCATGAATTTATAAATTCTATATCTTATTTTCTTATTCCATTTTATATCCTTGCTTTCTAACTTAGCCTCTTCCCCCCCTGTTCACGGCACATCCCTTCTTGATTCAGCAAATTCCACAATCCATATACCAAAAACCAGTTTCAAAACCATTTTAGCCAGCCTTAAAACATAAAACCTTTTTCCATTCACCCCACTCCCTTCCTGCAATATTTTACATATCCAGATTTTCCATTCCCTCCCTGTTGCCCTTTTCTTATTTTTATGTTCCACTCAATGTAATTAATCCACTTCAACTGTCTTTGTTTCCCATGGGAGTTCTGAAGTCCAAACATAGTTTGTGTTCCCCCTTCCAGGGGGGCATCCTTTCTCCGGCTCGCATGCTCAAAAACTTTTTCTTCTTTCTTCTCGTTACAAACTTCCTCCTGATCCGAAAATTGAGATAATTCTTGAGATCCATCTATTTCTTCTTTGATCCCTTCATCCAACATTTTTTGTCCCTTGTCCCCTTGAAGAAGTTGGTTCATTTCTCTTAATTGCACATTATATTTATATGTTCCAATTGTAAGTTCCCATAGGAGTCTCAGAGTTCTTTCTTTGAATCCGGCTGAATAGTCGTGTGTTGACATTTTTGTGTTCCTCTCAAGGACACAGTATCATTCCAGTGCACGGGAAGTGGTTACTTTTCTTCATGCGATCGCCATTTTTCCCAACTGGTTACCATATATCCACAAATTAAGAATCTATTACTTTTTTCCAAATTGTAACTGTCCAGAGGGAAATTTCAAAGGTAGTTCTTACAGTTCATTGTATCGACATTATTTCAATTCTCCCTCCTCTCACAGATCTTGCTGAGTCCGTCAGGGCTGCTGATCCCAGCGGAGATAAGAGACTTTACTTTTTTTAAAATTCACACGTTCTCCCCTTAACCCTGCCGCAGAAGGGGATTCCAATTTAGCTCTTGAAGATACATAAACAAAACAAGTCCAAAATTATCTTGGCATCGGGTATTTTCTTTCTTAACTGCTTCTTTCCGCCATCATTAGAAGGAGGTCGACTTCCGTGTTTTTTTTTACCTCTCTTCTTTAAGCAAATTTTCCTAATTTAAATTCCAAAAAAGAACCAAATTACTCATGGTCCAAACTTTGCTGAATTTTCTTGGAAGAATTGGCCGCCTCCACTTTCCAGTCTCGCAGCTTCGCGCTCTCAGAGTAGCAATCTTAGCCTGTCCGCCGCGGATCACCTCCTCGCTCTCGGGGGCTTAAACAAAGCCGATCCAGGGAGGAGAGACCCCGCAAATGGCGCCGCCAGGCAAAATCTGTCCCCCAAAAGCTCGATTTGGGGCTTTTTAGGAGGGTTCGTTTCGCTGGAACGATCCCCTCCACCTCTGAAGCGCCGAGGTCCGCTCCGCTGAACGGACCCCCGACTGGTCAAGATGGCGCGGTCAACCGGAAGCCCTCTGATCGGCAATCCCTAGGCTCTGTGGTTTAACCCACAGCACCACCCACGTCCCTTTTAGGGTTTCTTAGGCAAAGCAGATGTGCACACAAACTTCTTTGATAGCCACTCCAAATCTGACTGAGCTGTGTAAAACAGAAAAAAGGAGAAAGGAAGAAATAAGTTCAAGAGAACATTAAGATGTTTCAGTGTGTATCTGAGTGTTGTGTCAGAGGGGAAGAGAACAGGAAACAAGGTTCAGTGATGGAGATTTGATGTGTCACACTGCTACCAATGGAAAATGTTAATAAGAAAGGAAAAGGAGTTATAGGCAAAGGTGGGTGCCAAAGTCAGTGAGTGGGAAGGGTGTTGTAAAACAGTTGTCCAAATGGCCAATTACAGTCATACCTCAGTTTAAGTACGCCTCGGTTTGAGTATTTTCAGTTTAAGTACTCCGCGGACCCGTCTGGAACAGATTAATCCACTTTCCATTACTTTCAATGGGAAAGTTCGCTTCAGGTTAAGTACGGACTTCCAGAACCAATTACACTCATACCTCGAGTTAAGTACGCTTCAGGTTGAGTACTCCGCGGACCCGTCTGGAATGGATTAATCCACTTTCCATTACTTTCAATGGGAAAGTTCGCTTCAGGTTAAGTACAGACTTCCGGAACCAATTGTGTTTGTAAACTGAGGTACCACTGTATATTGGTAAACAGGTGCATTTAGGTTAATATTTGCTTGTATAGGTTGCTAACATCAGCACTTTTAAAAAGAAGTCAAAGTGGAATGCTCATCAGGACAGGACACACAATTCCCTGTGAATTACATGAGCTACCTATAGAACTCACTGTGAGGAGTATCAGAGCTGCTAAAGGGTTAAACAGTTCTGCTGTGACATCTGTACGCTGGGAGGAGGGAGATCCTACATTTATGGGTCGTTAAGGCCATAAATACTTACACTCACTAGAGCAAGTAATGAAAAAGTCAGATGAAGCAGACATAGCCCAAGACATTTTAAGGTCCCTGCAAACTACTAGTCTCCATGCCCTCTGTGTGATATTCCTGGTACTGTTCATAAAGGTAAAGGCAAACCCTCATTGTGATCAACTCCTGCCCGGAAACCTATGTCCCCATGGTGGAGGGACGTGTGGATCCAGAATTGGCTTCCACAGTCACTTACAGACTCACTGTTAAGATTGTTCATGGAAGACAATCTTACTTGGCCACGAGTGATCACCAAAGAAGAAAAGAAGAAGACTGTTCATGTACTTACCCCGATGCCATTCTCTGTCCTACCCCCCCCCCCGGCCCTCATTCGTATCTCCACTTTCCCAGGGTGAGCGAGGCCCAATGGGCCCATCTGGCCATGATGGAATCCCAGGCCCATTGGGTCTTCCGGGCCCAGCTGGACCACCAGGACTTGCTGGAGAAGATGGCGATAAGGTAGGCAGCCTGCACTCCGCCTGAATTTGGAGGAGGAGGGGAAACTTGCTCAGGGTTCATACAGCTACAAAGACCAGTTTTTGTTTCCCGAGAACAGATTCTTGGCTATCCCTAGCAATGATTTCCACAGCCTTGGTTTCTCCAGCCAAGACTTGACTCAGTGGGACTCGGTGTTTTGCTTGACAATGGTTTCTGCAGCAATGGTTCCCATGGTGATGCTCTATGTTCTCATTCTGCTCTCCCTCTTTCTGCAGGGAGAGATGGGTGGCCCAGGACAAAAGGGAAGCAAGGGCGACAAAGGAGAAGCGGTGAGTTTGAGGCAGGTGGCTGGCAGACTTCAGGGTATTGTCTGGCATTGCTACCCCTTAAACTGTGTTGCCATGATTGCTTATAGATTCTTTATTAACTGGACGAAGGAGATCTTTTGAAAGAAACTAGAAGAAAGGAGAGAGAATAACTAGGGAGAGCATTGCTGTATCATGTTCTTTCTCTTCTTTTAGGGTCCCCCAGGACCTACTGGGATCCAGGGTCCTATTGGACATCCAGGCCCTGCAGTAAGTATTGACTCCATGCCAAAATCTGTACTGGCCTATATACTCAGAAAGCTTTTATAGAAAGAATTGTCCCCTCTCTTAGTCCTCTGGGCACAGCTCAACTACCCTCCCATATCACCATTTTCTTTCATCTGTTTTTGTTTTTTAACAAAATGAAAATACTTCTTACTCAACAGAGGACCTCTAAGCAGCACTGATTGATGTTAGTGGACATCACAATATGCTTAAATACTAGAGACTAGGCTGAGTGTGATGCCTTCCACTTCTGTAATCCCAACTTTTTGGCTCTACTAAAAAGAGATGGAGGATGTTGATTGACATGGGAATCTTGACATGGTGTCTTGCTAACAGGGAGCGGATGGAGAGTCTGGGCGCCGAGGGCAGCAGGGCATGTTTGGCCAGAAAGGAGATGAAGGAGCCCGTGGATTCCCAGGTGTTAGTGGCCCATCTGGTTTACAAGTGAGTGCCGGAGCCAGGGGTTAGACAACATGAAACTATTTCATTGGCGGTACCTTGGAATGACTAGACTTCTTCTTAAGTGAGCTCTTGCAGTGAGAATGAAAGTAATATTCAGTGATTTCCCCAGCTTTGTTCAGTAGATTTATTTCTCTCTTTTTGTAAATAATTTTTATTAATTTTTTATTACTAAAATCCAATATAAACAACATTTTATCAATCTCAAATTACAATTCAGATTCAAATATATAGCAATTATAAAGCCAATTATACATTTTGTATGACTTCCCGCGTGCTAGATTTCAAGGTGAGAGGATTTTATTTCATCCTGCTTCCGAAGTCTTAATTTATAAGCAGCTACAGAGTTTTTGACTTCCATTTGTATTGGCACATTTAATAAATCATATTTCTGCAAGAGGAGTCCTGTATCTCATACTGTTCAATAGGTTTCAGGCTATCTAGAAATGGTTTGTAGGGAACTTGGGACTGTGACTAAAGCTAAGGCAAATTTCTGTATGAAATTTTTAATTCTGTAAATTCCATGAAATTCAAAATATTTTGTTTTTTTCTAAGTGTTGAGGGTTAAATAAATGGTCTCACAACTGTGGATTGCTGAAAAAATTATATTTGCAATAGTAAAAATTCAAAATTTCTTATTTGAATTTCTAAATTTTAAAAAAGTGTTTCACTCAGTTGAATCTTACCACAGGGACCTTAACTACTCACAGGCACACACATCTCTCCACCAAATTTGAAATTTCTCCCCGGATTGAAGAACCCTGATATAAATTCTGAAATTTAAGACTAAGCATTCACATTTGAATTCTGAATATTTAGATTATGTCTTTTGAACTCTCATCAGTGCTAGCCAGACTAGAGGAATATCAGCAGAATGGTGGAAATGCTTTACACTTGCTTACTTTGTTTGGTGTGTGTGTGTGCTTTCTTCACAGGGGATGCCAGGCCCCCCAGGGGAGAAGGGCGAGAGTGGCGATGTTGGCCCAATGGTAAGATTCCTTTGCTTCACCTAAACCTGCTCTGGAGTCATCTGCCTGTGCCTTGTTGTGAATCTCATCCCCCCCTCTCTCTGGCCTCTCTTTAGGGCCCACCAGGAGCTCCAGGGCCCCGAGGCCCCCAGGGTCCCAGTGGGGGCGATGTGAGTAACATTTTTTCAACTATATAAAGCAAGATGGGGCAGAATTTATTTATTCATTATGACACCACTCTTTAGCCAATAAGACTCCTACAGCAGCTTGCATAAGAGTAGTTAAAAATATAACAGTCTTAGCTCCCCAGGCTTGCAATCTAAAAGACCCAACATAAAAGGAAAAGGAGAGGAAGAGAGCAGAGGAAAACAAGGAAACTCGGGCATGCATTCTTAAAGTTACACTGTAGTTCTTAATGACAGCTGGAATGGAAAAGGGCCTCTTCGTCAGTCAAAACACCCTGGATAGACACTTCCTGGACTCGTTCCTCCTCTGGGGAATGGTAGGAGCACCAGCATATGGACCAGAATTTGCTGGATGGATGGAACTCTGTTGTTTCTGATTTTATATAGAGTCTGAGCCCAGAGGCTGATGCGAAGGATGTGAGGATTTCTGATGCCACTGTGGTTGGAATACTATGAATTGATTGTATGATTTTATTTTAAAAACACACACCCATAGATTGCATAAAATGGCAGGACAGATAACAAACCAAAACATAGTGTGTATCCACCTCAATCTACCCCTGTTGTGTCACATGCCAGAGATGTGGATAGCTCAGTTGGGAGATCATGAGTCTCTGAATCTCAGGGTTGTGGGATTGAGCCCTACGTTGGGCAAAAGATTCCTACATTGCAAAGGGTTGGACTAGATGACTCTAATGGCCCCTTCCAACTCTACAATTCTATGATCCTATGCTCTGAGTGCATTGATTCCCTGTGGTGAGGTCACATGTTCTGCTTACATGATAGTTATGATGTACTTATCACAGCATGAGTAATCCTCTACACGGTAATGATGCGTGGTAATTGACCATTAAATGAAGTTATAATGACAACTTCAAACCATTATCAAGTGGTGGGTGGTTATCATGGTATTTATTGATTGGGTTTTTATGCCATCGTTCTAATAGCTCTAGCTGCAATATAAACAGAACCATAAAACATGGGTTCTTGGAGGTTCTCTAGATCTAAAGGTAGAAAATAAATAATTTAATCAGATTAGTGAAGTTTGCCAATAAACCCAGCATATAACTAAAATGATAGCCAAGGTAATAGTTATAATTATTAAGAATTAATATTAATAATTAATGATTTTAAAAATCAGCCTTCCCCTTGATCAATGGCACTGCTAAGCAAATTTAATCAATAAAAATAAAAATCCACCAAGAATGTCTTTTCACATGCCTGTGTTGTACTCATTTGATGGACAGATGATACCACCAGAAGAGTATACCCAGTAGATCTCATTAGCTGCAACTATTGAGGAGCAGCTGTTTAGGATAAAATAGCATGTAAAGCAGGCATCCCCAAACTTCGGCCCTCCAGATGTTTTGGACTACAATTCCCATCTTCCCCGACCACTGGTCCTGTTAGCTAGGGATCATGGGAGTTGTAGGCCAAAACATCTGTAGGGCCGCAGTTTGGGAATGCCTGATGTAAAGTAACCTCATGAGGACCTCCAAGAGCATTTAGGCAAGTGCCCAGATTCAGAAGTGTCTGCAAAGATTGAAATGATTCCAGCTTCTATACCACAACCTGTATGCATAGGGAGGAGTATCAGGGTTAGGAAATCTTTTGCATATATTGAACATCACATTGAAACAGGGCTAAAGATAATAAGTGTCGGTTATTTTCTCTGAGTCCGAGGGGGAAGCTAACAGTGAATGAGTTAAGTTGGAGGATAGAAGATTTTTGGTTAAGTATTGGTGGGTGGAAAAAGTTCTGAACTGTTCAAACAAGTGGTAAGATTTGACAAGGGATGACACTGTGGTCGTCTAGGGCATGCTTTTGTCTTAAGGTGTCTCTTTTCGTTCCAGGGCCCACAGGGGCAACCTGGTGGGCTGGGACAGCCAGGTGCTGTTGGTGAAAAGGTAAGTCGAAGCCAAGATATTAGGGGATGAGAGCTGCTCTGTGCACTTCGTGGTGAGTTCAGGGATTGGAAGCAGGATGCAGAGCATTGAAAGAGCCATGGGATTTTTCTCTAGGGTGCTTGCATAGTGGGCTACAAGAAAAACATCAACTATATATACAGCCCATCCTTCAATATGTAATGTAAGGAGATGTCTGGATTCTTTACCAGCAGCATGATCTTCTCTCCAGCAGCAGAGTATTTTGCCAGGTGCAGGGAACTGTGGGTTAAGTAGGACAGAGAAAATGCAGTATGTTTTAGGAAGCACAAAATGGGAGCTGTTTGAAAGCTGGAGGTGTTAAAGGGGCTGTAAGTGTTGTTTATGTGTGTGCATTAGATGCTGGCATGTGGAGAGAAAATCATAGAGCAAATTGGGGGTCATGAGGTGCACAATTAAACTGGGAGACAGGGAAAGCGTCCTCAGAAGAGCCATGCTCAGTTTACAAAGTGAGAGGTGCTTGGGCTGAAACTTGCCTCAGGAGACAGAAGGCTGTGTTTGCAGAGTCACACAAGAAGCACACTTTGCATGAATGCAAGTGCAATCTCCTGATTAACATTTCCAGAATGACCATGCATCTGAAACAGATCAGAGAAATCACATCTCCCTCCATGTCATTCTTGCTACAAATGGGAACTGAGCAGTTTCCCGCTTGACCCGCGCTTTCTAGGCATGGGTCTATGGTTTCCCCCCTTGCCCTGCTCCTTTCCAAGGAAAAACCTGCTCTTTAGCGAAATATCAGAACAAATGGCAATCCAGGGAAAATCCGAATTGCTGCTTGCTCCAATTGAGTGCTAAGGAGCAGCTTTAGCAGGACAAGATAAGCCATGGGTGAGCCCTGAGAGATGCGTCCTTCTCTTAGCAGAGACCAGCTCATAGAATAGCTGGCTCTGTGACCATATTTCTTTACAACCCTATCAGATAGGAAAAGAAGCATCCAGAAAAGGTGTCAGTAGGCCCTTGGGTCTTTTCATTTTAAAAAATTGTGTTGATGGAGGTATTTTAATATGTCAGTGCACATTTTCTGAAAAGACATTCCAGGTTGGAACTGGGGAGCAGCATGACTGGACTGAGATTTCCATTTCTTTCGCCTCTTCTAGGGTGAAGACGGGGAAGCAGGAGACCCTGGACCTCCAGGGGAGCCAGGCCGGCAAGTGAGTTGCTGAGTTTGGGAGAGAAACTGGGGGGAATGCAATACCCCACCCCACCCCGTACCTCTCCTGGAGTATGCCTGTTCCAACCCAACTTCTGTTAAGGCTGGATAAATCGCTGGAGCTGAGTCACTTAGCAGAGACGCGACCCTCTTTACTAAGTTTAAAAGAGCAGCATGAGAAGCTACTTTTGCAAAGTCTGTTTCCATCCCAAATCCCACCCCCATCTGATTGGCATCTCTCTGTGTGAATTTGCAGGGGGTGAAGGGTGATGCGGGTGAAAAAGGAGATTCCGGCCAATCAGGAGCTGCAGGGCCCCCTGGCAAGAAGGGCCCCCCAGGAGAGGATGGAGCCAAGGGGAACCTGGTGAGTCGTTGGCTTTGGAATTAAAAAATGGCAAGGGCTACTGTCTTCAGTGATGTGTCACTTTAGCTGCCAAAGAGCTGCAAAGAAATTCTGTGGCCCTACTGATCACCCAGTCCTATGTTCATAACAGATTCCAATGAAACTGGCACCACAGAGTCCCATTGAGCAGAGTTATACTGTAGCTTCAAAGAGACACTCAGAGAAGAGCCATGGAATAGTACTAGAAGAGACAAAAAACCCCGTTTGTTCCTACCTCTGGCTCAAGGCAGGAATCCATCACAAAGTGAACTGTGCAATCAGTAATGGACCTACATTTCGGGGGCCCTGAAACTTGAACTGTTATGGGGGCTCCTTTGAAACCAATAACAAGGTTGTTCAACAACAGATCACCACAAATTTTGGGTGTTTTTTTAAATTAACGATTACGCTTCAGATTTTGATTAAAATTGCTGAACTGGATTACCTCACATGTCAAAGTCACTGATGTGGATAAAAAATCTCTATGCGTTATAAATTTTGAGTTATGGAGGGGATGAAAATTGGGGAAATGTTATGTATTTTATTTTTATTTACCTACTAAACTTATATACCACCCTTCATCACAAGATCTCAGGGTGGTTCACAGAATAATATACATCCATGATACACTTTTTAAGCAATGTAGACTATAGTTGTTTCTGGGGGCCCTCCAAGATTAGGGGCCCTAAAGCTTAAGCTCCATTAGTTTCATAGTAGATTCACCCCTGTGTGCCACCCGGACTTCTCTAGGTTTCCTCTCTAGAGAAATTGTGCTTTTTGTAGTCTGGTGCTCACCACTCCTGTCCCTTCATTGCAGGGTCCGATAGGATTCCCAGGTGACCCAGGCCCTTCCGGAGATCCTGGTCCTCCAGTGAGTATCTGATTTTGAAAGGAGCCTCTGCATGTTTGATATCTGGCTTCGGATGATGGATACCAGTTTATTGGAGTATGAGAAAAGTCTTGAAGACATTACTTCTCAGTTTCCAGCATCGGATGAAAACTTAAATATCAAAATCATTTGGGGGGGGAGGCATTTGGGGAGAACAGCCCAGTGAGACCTGAGCATGCTTGGTGACTACAAAATGCTGACTAGTTGGAACCAAAAATGGAAAACTGAGGGAAGAGGCTGTAGAAATATAAAATGTAGAGGAGTAAATATATTTAGATGTAGTTATAAGTTTGGAAAAGGATTTGAAATATATGTTAAGATACAATAATATAATAGAAAAAAGGCTTAGTTAAAATGGAAAATAAGTTTAAGGACAAGATGTAGAAATTACTAAAGATGATTTACAATGTAACACAGTTGGAGGAGGAATAAGGAAGTCAACAGTGTTAGATTTGAATTAAGATATAGAAAGTTGGAATTTTTTTGTGTGTTTTTGTATTTTATATTCTGTATGTTTTTGTTTGCTATAAAATCAATAAATATCTTATAAAAACAAAAAAAAATAGAAAACTGAGGGATAAGGGAATGGCGCGTTCTGACAGAAGGCATGATTAGCTGAACTTCTGGCTGGAACCCTGAACTAGAGCACTCAATGCTGCAACATTTTGTTGCAGTTCTCTGTATTTAAAGCAACTTGTTCCCAGATGAGAATTGATAGGTTCTGATTTGCTTCTGTCTTCTTCTGCTCAAGGGTCTGGATGGAGTTTCTGGTGAGAAAGGTGATATAGGGGATCCTGGACTTCCAGTGAGTATGGCAGGCATAAGTTTATCATTGCATTGGTTATGTTGTTCGGCTTCTTAAAAAATATCTGGGGTCAGTAGCCAAACAGCACCTGTCTGTAGTTTGTGGCATACATTGGGTATTGCTTCAATGCATAGTTAAACTGCTTTGCCTTGTAGTTACTCTACCCAAAGAAACATGGTAAGTTGACATTCATCAAAGAGTTTAAACCAGGCATCCCCAAACTTCAGCCCTCCAGATGTTTTGGACTACAATTCCCATCTTCCCCGACCACTGGTCTTGTTAGCTAGGGATCATGGGAGTTGTAGGCCAAAACATCTGGAGGGCCGCAGTTTGGGGATGCTTGGTTTAAACATCTGTGATGTAGGAAGCTTTCACTCTTTGCAATTATTCTCACTTTATACCAGGTGTGGGGATACTTTGGCTCTCCAGGTGTGGATGAACTACAATACCCATCATCCCTGGTCATTGGCTATGCTTGCTAGAGATGATGGGAACTGTAGTTCCCCAACATCTAGAGGTCCAAAGTTTTCCCACACCTGCTTGATACTGTTACCTAGGGCTGGTGCAAATATAAAGGCAAGTAATATAATTTCATGTGGTAACTGACTGTCATCTTTTTAATTTTTTTATTATTACATTTATGTACCACCTCAATTGTCCAAGGATCTCAAGGTGGTGTATATGGTTCTCCTCCTCCTCATTTCATCTTCATGACACCCATGTGAGGTAGATTAAGCCAGGGGTTGACAACCTGGTCTCTACCGCCCACTAGTGGGCATTTCAGGATTCTAGGTGGACGGTAGGGGGTTCTACGGCACAAGCTGAATCCTCCTTTGATTGAGCACTGGTGGGTGGTAGGGAAATTTTACCATCAAGAAAGATGCATTAGTGGGCAGTAGGTATAAAAAGGATTAAGCTAAGAGATGGTGACTGACCCAAGGTCACCCTGTGAGCTTCATGGCTGAGGGGAGATTTGAACCCTGCTCTGCCAAGCCCGAGTTCAACATTCTGGTATCCTTACACACAGTGGCACTCCCGTAGACACTGGCAATGGGACTTGCTGGAGAGTAAGTCTCATTGAGGTCAATAGAGTTTACTTCTGACTCGACATGTAGAGGATTGTGCTGATTTTACAAGAGATTTTCTGTCTCTCCCACCAGTAATCCCTCACCTGAATGGTGTGGTGGTTGAAAGAATAATCTGCTCTGTTTTATTTTCAGGGACCCCCTGGAGCTTCTGGGGAGCCAGGTCCTCCTGGATCACCAGGAAAGAGGGTACGTTCGGGCTGCCTTTCCAGTGAGAGGGAAGTCTAAGAAGTTGCACGTTCTCATTTACATTGTTTACATAGATTATGCCTTCTAAATAAATGCCAAAGGATTTAAATTTTTGGTTGAAATTACACATATAAATACTTGGGAGGCTGCTCTATTTAACTCAGGAGCATGATTTTGAAGGAATCACTCGTGAGATTTGGGTTGTCAGTTTTCTGTTTGGTTTAACAGCATGCTCCTACATCTCATGGTTTTAGAGGAATCCTGCACAATGATGGACAATTTCGTCTTGTGTAGATGTGTGACTTTGTTGCACATCAGGTGCATGCCCACATAAGGAATTTGACCTGTCCATAACAAAAAAAAACTAAACATAAAATAGAATCCTGGCCTAATAAATACATGTTATTGAACAAACTTTGCAAAAAAAAAAGGTGTTCAAGTCCAAGAACTCAAAAGGTTTAGTGCAGAGCTCCAGAGCTTCTTGTTGAAACAGGTCATGGATCCAGCCTTGGAATGAGCCCTTGTTCCTTGCTAAGGTCTCTGTACATTTGGTCTTTTTCTAAAGTTTGTTACCAAAAGACTGTTCAGATGATACATTGGTTTGCATTTTCATTTAATTACTTTTGGGTGTCTGTTGTAAGGCAGCTAAAGCAGAATTTGAGAGTAGATTAACTAATACTTACATATATTCAAAACAAGAGCCCTCTTCAGTTATTCCCTGCCATGCATAGTGCCCACTAATGCAGGGAAGAGGGAGCAGGGCTATTGGCCATGCCTCTGACGTTGTGTGCTCATTCTTCCTCTCCTGCCACATCCACAAAGGGGGAGCCTGTGGCATATACTTCCACACAATCTGTGCCCTGATCCCTTGCATTTCATACATCTGAGAGGAGTTGATGCTCCAAGTAAGACTGAGACCAGTAGGTTCCAGAATAGATGTAAAACCTCAGGTCAAGGGACCCTGGACAAGGACTGTGGTGTTGATTTAGAAGTTGGTAGGTTCAGGACCATGCTTAGTTATCCAGCAAAGGCAAGGAGGAGGTGCTGGCCCAGAGCAGCTGTTAGAGCTCGATGGTCTGGGTAGTCAAGATTAAAGTCCCAAGCCCTCAATGCTACATTTGTCCAGTTAAAGATCACTTACCTTTTTATGCAGCTGTTTGCATCTTCCAGACTGCTTGGGAGCCTTCTTGTCTCTGGTGCTAACTGGCCCTTATGTGAATAACTGAGGCTGACCTTTCTCCTCAGGGTCAACCTGCATTTAAGGATTCCTAATCCAAATAGTGCCAACCTTCTTGAATTGGCAATGGGGTTGCCATTGTGTTGCACTCTGCTTGACATTACTTACTTCTTTGTCACCTAATTCAGGGCTTGCAAGACTCTCATAAATTTCTGGTTATCTATCCAGGAGTAGGGGGACTGCCAGACAAATTCAAAGGTGCCTGCTTGGCATAGGAGCCAACTCCTATGGGCTGAGATCCCTTTGGCCGGCCAATAAAATATTTGAGGGGGCCAGCCCCCGACCAGTTGATAGGCATTGCCATTCAAATGGTGTGCATGCACCATGTCATGTGATTGATTGTGTGGGGCAAGGCTTACCTGCCCCCCCCCAAAAAATATATTTTTTATTCAAGTTGGCACCCTTGCTGCTTGGCAACTTTAGCTCATCACCCATCCTGATTTCCCATGCACTAGAACCTAGTAAGGTAAAGGTAAAGGGACCCCTGACCATTAGGTCCAGTCGTGACCGACTCTGGGGTTGCGCGCTCATCTCACATTATTGGCCAAGGGAGCCGGCGTACAACTTCCAGGTCATGTGGCCAGCATGACAAAGCCGCTTCTGGCAAACCAGAGCAGCACATGGAAACACCGTTTACCTTCCCGCTGTAGCGATTCCTATTTATCTACTTGCATTTTGACATGCTTTCGAACTGCTAGGTTGGCAGGAGCTGGGACCGAGCAACGGGAGCTCACCCTGTCACAGGGATTCGAACCGCCGACCTTCTGATCAGCAAGCCCTAGGCTCAGTGGTTTAACTATAGCGCCACCTGGGTCCCTTCAAGAACCTAGTAACATAACCCAAATGATCTAAGGGCAGGGTGGGAACTAGTATCACTCGAGTGGTTCTAGAAACCCATACACCCCAGGAATTCAGTTGGGAAATGTATTCAAGAGAAATAGATGTGCGGACAGTCCACTATAATTCCATCACTAATTATATTTCTATCATTATAATTCCATCATTGTTTTTTCTTATTTGTATTCCTGTATCTATTCCCTGGGCTATGTGTTTCCACTAAGGTTTAGATGGCGCCCCATTTGACCTGCTGGTTGGTTTCTAATTGGCAATATGTTTTAATTTTTGAAAAAGCATATGTTCAGAACATAATTGGATTGAATAGGACTTTGAGAATGAATAGGGCTTGAATCTTTCTCTAGAAGGAGGGGAGGAAAGTTGCTCATCAAACCATATTATGCAGTGATTCTCTTTCTCTGTTCCAGGGACCTTTTGGGCCAGCTGGCCGTGAAGGTCGACAGGGTGAGAAAGGAGCCAAGGTAAGAGAGAACACTGTCCTGGGTTTATTTCCCACTGGGCTTTTTCCTTCCCCTGTTTCCCTTTGTGGAATTCAGTCCCTCAACTCAAGATGCATAACTATAGTATTCAAATAATAGTGCAAAGCCAGCCGCTGCTGTATGGTGCATCTTGCATCTGCTGGAAACCTGAATCAGCCTTGGATTAATTAAGCAACCCTCCTCTAAGTTTTTATTAGGGGTGTTGGAGAATTGGAAATGGGAGTAGGAATTGCTGGTGACCGCTTACTGCATGGAATGGAAATCAATCCAGTGAATACAATTGATATTCACTGTTGTTGCCTTTAGTCTGCAAGTGACATGTAATCGTTTTCATTTTTTCTCCATTTGCACTGACATGAAAGGAGTGGAACAATTATTTAATTTACATCAGTTATGTAACTTTGCCACAACAGACAGTGAGGCAAGTAACAGCTTTGGGCAGAAGAGAAACTGCAGGGGAATGAAAACAGTGCTGCCTGCATGCATCCAGCACCAGGCGGAACGAAGAACAGTGCTGATATATTTCCCTTTCTGTCCATCTACAGGGGGAGCCTGGCACAGATGGACCCTTGGGGAGGATGGGGCCTGTGGGTCCGCAGGGACCCCCAGGCCGACCTGGCTCAGAAGGTCTACGTGGAATTCCGGGTCCTGCTGTGAGTATTTTCCTTCACTTGATAACAAATGTCTGGGTAAAGGATGAAGGTAGTTAGAAAACCAGACCCCAATCATTTTTTCAACAAAGAGAATGGACAACTATTCTTCAACAGAAGCATTTATATTTAAAATCCAGGCAGCAGGTGAAGTTAAGTTACCTTCTTTTTTTTAAAAAATAAAAAGCAGCATTTCTCTAATGCCAAGAGATCTTTGGCAATGAGCAAGATGCCGGGGGAGGGTCGAAGAAAGAATCCTCACTTTGGGACAATCCCAGTCTTCAGGAGAGAACAGACTAGGTAGTTTGTTAATAATAATAATAATAAATTATTTATGCCCCGCCCTCCCCGGTCAAAACCGGGCTCAGGGCGGCTAACACCAATAAAATTACAATAAGACATAAAAGAAAAGAAAACAATTAATTAAAATACAGATTAAAATAAAATATTAAATTTTAAAAATTTAAATGCAGCCTCATTTTAAGTAGTCCATAAATCCAAACCATGAGGAAGAAAAACACAGGGGTCAGACTGAATCCAACCCAAAGGCCAGGTGGAACAGCTCTGTCTTGCAGGCCCTGCGGAAAGATGACAAATCCCGCAGGGCCCTGGTCTCCTGTGAGAGAGCGTTCCACCAAGTTGGGGCCAATACTGAAAAGGCCCTGGCCCTAGTTGAGGCCAATCTAGCCACCTTATGGCTCGGGATCTCCAGAATATTGTTGTTTGTGGACCTTAAGGTCCGCTGCAGGGCATACCAGGAGAGGCGGTTCTGTAGGTACCTGTTAGATCCCTTTCAGCTGCCTGGCATTGTTTCAACAGAGATGTTGATGCATGAATAAGGAAGCCGTGTTATCTTTTTAAAGCAGTTCGTTTTGTCAGCTTGATGGAACTGAAGCAGTGAAAAAATGGCAAAGGAAGCTCCAGCTGTGCATGTAGTTGCTTTACACACACACACACACACACACACACCTTCTTTAGATTTCAACCTATTTAGAGATATATTTCGTGTGTGTGTTTCAATTCTTCAAGCTTCCTTAATTGACAATCTTTGCAAATCCCGATACAAATTGACCTGATCTGCATCTGCCAGACTAATATGTGGATCAGAATGCAGTCATCTGCTTTCACACTTCCTGAATGTTCCAGCTTGGTTCTTGGCTCTAAAACATATAAAAATGCAGTTCAAAATGTATATTTTGAGGGGGGGGAGTTTAACACTATGTGTTTAAATACATATTTTAATGTATATAGAGGTGGGGTTTTTTTAAGAATTGCAGACTAATGTGCAGAAATAGCACAGACTAGAAATAGTCTCCTCCATCCATTCATCCATCCCCATGTCAACCCCACTATATCTGCTTTGACTTCATACGCGTTCTTTTTGTAGTCTCTCCCTCCCCACCTTCAGCTTCCTCTCACTTTGCACTTCTTTCTCTCCTAGGGTGAACAAGGTCTCCTGGGAGCGCCTGGCCAGGCAGGGCCACCGGGGCCTGTGGTGAGTGGCAGGAAATGGAGGGTCCAAGGCAGGACAATCAGACAACAGCTTCCCTTCTTCTGGAACTCTTAAAATTGAAGCTATTGATTGTGGCACTGTGGTCTAAACCACAGAGCCTAGGGCTTGCCGATCAGAAGGTCAGCAGTTCGAATCCCTGAGATGGGGTGAGCTCCCGTTGCTTGGTCCCTGCTCCTGCCAACCTAGCAGTTCAAAGGCATGTCAAATGCAAGTAGATAAATAGGTACCACTCCGGCAGAAAGGTAAACAGCATTTCTGTGTGCTGCTCTGGTTCTCCAAAAGTGGCTTAGTCATGCTGGCCACATGACCCGGAAGCTGAACTCCGGCTCCCTCGGCTAGTAAAGCGAGATAAGCACCGCAACCCCAGAGTTGTCCATGGCTGGACCTGACAGTCAGGGGTCCCTTTACCTTTACTCCTTTACTAGGCCCCATCCACCATAGAAAGGGTCTTACACGGGTATTTATTGGGGGGGGGGGAGAGAGAGAGCAGTGCTAGAAGCATATTCCTGGAACTACAAAAAAAGAGCAGTTTGGCAGTGGAATAAGTTTCCCAAGTTTGCTTTGCATATTATGAGCATTGGGCATCTGTGGTGAAAAAAAAGCAAGGGAGGAAAGCAGCCGCTCATTCAGATTGAGCAGTTACTAAAGCTACACCACAGGACCGAGTTGGGCTGAATTCCCCTAGCCATGGGCAGCTGTGAGCTGATGACTTGTGCATGTGAAGCAGCCATCATGGATGAAAATTCGTGTCAAGCAAGTGAGTCAAATTTCAGTCACATCAATTTGATAAAAAGGCAAAATTATCTGAAACCCTACTCCTGATTCCTGACTGGATTGTGGCCTGCACTGAGTCCGGAAGCTCAGATGAGTTCTTGATGGAGCTCTTCTTCTGTTCACAGGGTCCCATGGGGCTCCCAGGCCTTAAAGGTGATCCCGGCTACAAAGGAGAGAAGGTGAGTGTGAGCAGCACCTGCTTCCTGGTGGGAACAAGCAACTGGCTCCTCCCCTTAACTTCCTAAATCTCTCCTCTTTCCTTCTAGGGCCATGCAGGACTCATTGGGTTGATTGGCCCCCCAGGTGAGATGGGTGAGAAAGGTGACCAGGGGCTGCCAGGGAACCAGGGAACACCAGGCCCCAAGGGCGACCCCGTGAGTAGATGGGAGCTGTGTTCAGATGGAGGGGGTTGGGAGCAAGGCTGGGAAAAGGGACTCTGGCTGGGAAGAGCCCTCCCAACACTCGGTGCTGATGCTGTCTCCTCCTCAATAGGGAATCATTGGACCCTTTGGGCCCCCAGGCCCACCTGGATCTCCTGGCCTCTCAGTAAGTACCACCACCAACCACTTCATCCTGGATTCTTGTCAGTTTCCAATGCGTGACAATTCAGATCTCTGTGCACGTTTCTCAAGAGAACCTCACCAGAGTGATGCCTAAAATGAGGCTCTGTTTGGTACCCAGATCCTCTTCCCCAGTCTGCCAGCCTTTACATTCTTATGGGTTCCCAGGAGCCTCTCTTTTGTTCCAATGTCCCTCTCCATTCATACAGAGGCATTTCCCTTGCAACATTTCTGCTCCGCCGCCACATTCCAACATGCTTCCTTCCTCTGACCCCTCTTCTGGGGCCATCTCACCAGACACAGGTGGCCTGCAAGCTCCCTTTCACTCATCCACCCCTTTTCTATCTCCCCAGGGACCTCTGGGACAAAAAGGCAACAAAGGCTCACCGGTGAGTAGCTCCAGGCCCAACAGGTGTTGTGGGGCCAGAGGAAGGTGGGAACTTGGCCCAGGGCTGCATGTAGTAGTAGAAAGAGCTGGCTTCTTCAGCCTACATAATGGTAATAAATGTACCCTCATTGCATGTGTTGGCTGGTATATAATTTATTATGCTTCAACTAGCCATAGGAAGGGACTAAAAATCTGAACAGTGGGTGGGGACACTGAAATCCTTACTAATGGGAATGCTGCTTAGTCCCCCCCCCCTTCTAAAGGCAAGTTTTCACTAATCACTGCTGGTTGAAGCTGCCATGATTGCAAATAAATTGAGACCTTTCACCAGGAAAACTAGATATTGGGTGGAAGGATTCCAGTTTCTCTGTGGAAATAATACTATTGTATGCAAGAGCATTCAGTCCTGGGAATAGCTAGAATTGCCATATGAGTACAACCCAGATGCAGGTCTGTCACCTTATGAGCATAAAGGCACAGAATCCAAAGTTTGGGAGCCAAGTGGGGTTTTTAGTGTTCAGGAACAGGGCCTTAGTGGTCCTCCCCCTATGATTTCCATTAGGCATTACCTATGTGTACTGAGATGAAGGGGTTCTGAATTTGTGCTCAGGCTCTGTTCTGTTGTCCTGCAGGGGCCTATTGGACCAAAAGGTGATCCAGGATCTGCAGGACCCCCAGGGCCACCAGTGAGTGACGGTAGAGAATCAGGAGGAAGGGATTATCCTGGGACCACCACCCGCTTCCTCCCCTCCTGCAGTCCCTTATGTCACACTTTCCTTGCTTCTTGCTCCCCCACTCCTAGGGCCGACCTGCTGAGCTGCGGGAGCCCCTGCCTTTGGAGAGTGGCCGCAAGAGCCGCCGCGACTGGGAGCTCGGGGATCAGGGAGATGCACCCGGGGAGATGGATGGCGACCCCGATGCTGATGGGATGGCAGAGGTCCTAGCAGCCCTGAGCTCCTTGCGTGACGAAGTGGAGCAAATGCGGTGTCCACTAGGCACTCAGGAGAGCCCAGCCCGGGTTTGCAAGGAGCTTCAGTTTTGCCACCCCCACCTCACAGATGGTGAGATGAAGAATCGTCAGGGGCATAACAGGGCTAAACAGGGAGCAGGGAGTGGGTCTGTACCTGTTGCAGTTCCAGCCTGGCAGGAAGCAGTAGGAAATTGTTCTTGCCTTCTTATCTTGCCTCCCCCGTGGTGAATGTTAGATTACAAGTGCCGTGGGGGCAGGGAGCATCTTCTCATTAGTCTGCAAAGTGTGCACTTTGATTGTGCTATATAAGTAATCCCATTTCAGACTCAGGGGGGAATTGCCTGATTGAAAAATATCCCCATGGGAGAGCGGGGCAGGAGAAAAATCCCTACACCTACATAACTAACATATCAGAGAGAAGGCTGATTCTGAAAACTCTGTGGGTGGTTTCTCCTGCCAAAGGCTCACATATTAAACAACTGACGTCTATTGGATATTTTCAAGAAATTGCTAGACGGCCAGCAAAATGAGGTGCCTCAGAGCTATGGAAGGTATCTGGGCAAGGAAACATTGGCCCAGCTTCAAGGTTTATTTCTCCAAGTGGGTGCAATCCCCACCCCACTCCAAGCAGGTTTGGGAGCATGGTGCTTGCCTTAGCAGTAGTCGCATGTCCTTAAACTTTTTTTTAAAAAAACTGTTTAAATCCAGCTACCTACAAGGGAAGAGGTTTAGCAATCTTCCGCCCTTGCATTCCCTCCAGTATTTTAAATTCAAGCTTATGGTGGCTTGAAGCAAAAGCTGTGCTGGCCTCCCTGTTTACCCACTCCCAGCAAGGCTCAGAGAGCAGAAATATGGCAGCTATAGCTCTCACTAGAGTTTGAGCCATGGCAACTTACCAGAGTGCTGGGGGGTTAGAGGTGGAGGAAAGAGGTAGCCCACCACTGCCTCCCGTGAGTCAGCACTGGAAAATTTATTTAAAAGGGGTCTCTGGGTAACGGAAATGGAATGGAGTGTTCTGGAAAAGGGTATGACTGAGTGGCTGGGAGAGAAGCACTCTGCACCGCAGCATTTTGTGGTAGTCCACACTTGTAGCCTTAAAATTAGAAGACTGTCATCTAGGAGATAAAGCAGATATTAACTTTTTACCTACCTGTCATGGATTCTTTTAACAAACACCGGGATTAAAATACTCCCCTAGCATTCATTTAGGCCTCTGACTTCTAGTTGCAGTGGGACCATCATCATCCCCTAAGGGTTCCCTGGCCTCTCCTGCACTGACACCTGTCCATTTGTTGTTCTTCAGGTGAATATTGGATTGACCCAAACCAAGGCTGCAGCCGAGATGCCTTCAGAGTTTTCTGCAACTTCACAGCTGGGGGGGAAACTTGCTTGTTTCCTGACAAGAAAGTTGAGGCAGTAAGTAGTTGTGCTCAGTATCAATAGGGATGGCCGAGGGAAAAGACAGAGGCTTTCGTAGTGTGTTGTGAACAAGTAGAATGAGGAGTAGATGAATATAATAATAAGGATTGTAAAGTACTTTGTTCATTGAAAGGTCTATGCAAAGGATTGGTTTTATATACCTGCACGGCTCAGGAACCTGAATTCAAAGTCCTAAATTGAGAAACCAGTATGCCATCTGTGCCCCTAGGTGCGACTCGCTGCCTGGAGCAAGGAGCAACCAGGAAGCTGGTTCAGCACATTCAAGAGGGGCAAGAAGGTAGGGCTTTTTCTTCCATTTTGCCACCCCGATGACTCCCGGAAGCAGTCTGAGAAGGGCATGCAGTGCTTCTCCCCATGATTTCCCATGATCGATCCCCAAGTGGATCCTCACCAGGTGTGCTTGGGGGGGCGGGGGCGGGGCATAATCATGGCAGGAAGAGTGTACAGTGGCTTTCCACCATTCGGCCTACTCAGGCCACCCCTATATCTCCTTCTTTCTGTTACCAGTTCTCCTATGTGGATGCAGACGGCAACCCCATGCAGGTTACCCAGCTCACATTTCTGCGCCTGCTTAGTGCCATTGCACACCAAAACTTCACCCTCCTCTGCCAAAATGTGGCTGCCTGGTATGAGGCCAACACCAACAGCCACACTCGGGCTTTGCATTTTCTTGCCTACAATGGTGTGGAGCTGATGCACAACAGCACAGAAGCCCTTGTACGGGCCTCATATGATGGCTGCCAGGTAAGTTGTTGGGTTCTGCTCCATTGTGACCATGCCTTTACTTCAGGCTTGCCTTTCCCTATATATCTCTGGAGATTGTCTCGGGCAGGCATCCCCAGACTTCGGCCCTCCAGATGTTTTGGACTACAATTCCCTTCATCCCTGACCACTGGTCCTGTTAGCTAGGGATCATGGGAGTTGTAGGCCAAAACATCTGGAGGGCCGCAGTTTGGGGATGCCTGGTCTCGGGGCATCCTGATGTTCACCCCAGGATTTGGGAGGAGCTCCATGACTTGCAAAGTGTGGGTCACTGTTAGGGATGGGCAGCTCACTGTCTGGCCTATCTCACTTTTCATGTGTTTACGTTAGATCTCTTCCATCTCACTTCCCCAGTAATAATAAATATCTGCATGAAAATTAATGTATTTCAGTATGATAGATTGGCTCTGCTGGTTGGTGCTGATGAGAGCTGCAGAGCCACAGGTTACCAATCCTGGCTTAGAAGAACATCTCATTAAGCATCATTAGGTGATGGGGGTGAAGTGCACAGTTCTCTAGAGCAGGCATCCCCAAACTTCGGCCCTCCAGATGTTTTGGACTACAATTCCCATCTTCCCTGACTACTGGTCCTGTTAGCTAGGGATCGTGGGAGTTGTAGGCCAAAACATCTGGAGGGCCGCAGTTTGGGGATGCCTGCTCTAGAGCAACAAAGTGATCTGTGAATGGCCCATGGTAATTAGCAGAGTGTGGTGGCTGGAAATACCCTGGGATTCATATAAATAGGCCTCTAGTCAGTCTCTTTCTTAATTGCACACCCACCTTGAACAACGAAGGATTGTTTCAAGGCCCTGGCAAAGTGAGACTACAGTCTGGCCAAACAACCTTTGCTGCTTGAGGTAAGCAGGAAGTGGCCCACCCACCCACCTAACTGCCTGCGACTTCTATTGTGCTCTGCTTGGTGGCAGACTCAAAGCATTTGTCAGAGAGCTCCCCTCTGGAGAAACCCTGCAAGATAAATAGATGGAAAGAGAGAGGAAGACATGACCCTCTCTTGCAGTCTGAAGCAGTACAGTCAAGACACAGGGTTCAGTTACCACCTTTGTAACTAGCCTCAATTTCTCTGCAGGTTGATTTATCTCACCTGGGATAAAATCGAGGCAAAGGCCCCACCTTTCTTTTCTCTTGGCTGCTGCTTTGTCTAGAGGCTTGTCAACTCCTCATCTAGCAGGCGTCCTGTGTTTTTTTTAAATCTTCCTGACAGCCTGAGATTTAACAGAGCTGTTTTGTATTCTGAAGCCTCTGCCAGCTGGCAGTTGTTGCCTGGAATTCCTGGGCCTGCAAATATAGCAGAAGGAGGTGATTGGTGGACTCCCTGGTGATGTCACATAACTGTCCTTCGCTTTGTATGGAAAGGTTGCTTGTTAGTGTTGTTCCTCATGGGATGTGCCTGCTCTGTCTCCCAGGAAAAGGCTCACATATCCCCCCTCGACAATTCTACAATTGATCCTTCTCAGTGAGAGATACATACCCTGGCACAGGAAGTGTGTTAGCACAGGTTATTTCCATAGTTAGATAGCTTTCTTCCTTGTCTTTGTGGGTTCAAGGCCAAGACTAAGAGAATTATTTTGCCTTTCTCCAGTGAAACCACGTCGTCTGTCCCACAATCAACTTCCCTACAGCAAGCGCCCACAATGTGGCTACTTTTCCCACTGATGTGCTCTTCCAGCATTGTCATGTGATTTCCTTACTCCTGTCTCAGGGCTTCTACACAGGCTTCTCACCCCCTGGCTCCCCCAAGATTTGGCTCCTGACGTTCTCTTCTCTACTCCTCCAGGTACGCAAAGGCCAGGAGCGGACAGTTCTGCAGGTTGTGACACAACGTGTGGAGCAGCTTCCATTGGCCGATGTGGCTGTTCAGGATTTTGGGGACACCAACCAGAAGTTTGGCTTTGAGCTTGGCCCTGTCTGCTTCAGCGGCTGAGCCTGAAGATGGACAGCTCCCTCTAGACTGTGGAACCACCCTTGGGGAAAGAGAGAGCTAAAATGCTCCATTCTCCCTGAAGCTGGGCGTGGGAGATGAGCCAGCCCTGGAAAGACCTGCCGTTGTATTTAACCAGATGACAGCCTCCTATTTATGCGGCCAAGGTCCCCTTGGGGCTGTGACTCTTGGGGAGCAAAGCAGGGCCCAGACTGAGCCAGGGCCCTCCCTTTCTGCAGCCCCAACAAATGGTGCTATTATGCCGCCTTAGTGAAGCACTGGACTGACTGCTCAGCACTGGCCAACTTCAGGGATGGGGGCAATGGAGACCACATCCCACACTGCTGACCTCCTGCCCCCCCCCACAAATAAAGTTCCCAGGGACATTAAGACCTTGCCCAAAGTATCTTGTAACCTGGGACTTCAGGACCATTTTATCTGTACAGCTTCCCGTGAATGGACATGGGCACAGTGCGGACTGAATAGGGGGAAAGGAAGACTTCCTTGAACAGGATTCAGGTTCAAATCTTACCCAAGACTTAAGGACTGGTCATGGGTGATCCAGAGCTTCTATGCTCGCCCTTTTGAGCTCAGTTTAACTGAAAGATGTGTGTCCGGGCATGGCAATGGTATCCAACTTAGATCGGATAATTTGGGCCCAACAGAACCTCTTAAGATCTTCTAGGGACTAGTGGGACAGGGAGCCCCCCCCCAAAACCAAGAAATGCCTAGATGCTTGGAGTCTGTGCCCCATTTTGACCATTATTCACTCTTGTCTATTTCTGCTCTGGCGCCAGGTAGTACCCATGTAGCACACAACACAAAGTCCTGAGAGCTGAGAGGGGGCTGAGTATGCTTCCCTCCCCCCTTTTAGTCCTTCTAATAATCCCAGCTGTGAACTTTCATGCTGGGAATAGGAAATAAAAGGAAGCTCTCCATCCCCTTATCACCCTTGTCTATCATTCCGTCCATGCTGGGCAGAGAGTGGAGAATTCTGGGCTCTGTTCTCTAGGCCCTCTCCCCATTTTTGACAGATGCCTTAAGATATGGCTAGCGATTCTGACATTCCTGTCCCTCTGTGGAAGGGTGATGATATGGTGCTAGTTAGTTCCCAACTATCAAAGGACCTGAGTGTCTGCCAGCTTCCTGTTGACCAAAGCCCCTGAGAGTGGACGCAGGACAAAAGTCTGAAATGTTTGTTTTCTGTGCTGTCCCACACTCATCCCTTGGCACTGACCTCCCTTCAAACTCTGGTGCTAAAAGCCTTTATTTGTATGCTTTTTCTTTGTATCTCAGGCTGTGGCGCCAAGTGGGTATGTTTGTTTATCTGTGAGCGTGTGTGTGCGTGTGTTACTGTATCATCTAACAATCTGTATTAAAAATCCTCAGAGCGTGTGACTGTCCCACTGTTTTTGTGCCAGCTGGCTGTTCGAGAGAGACCAGCCAAGCCCAGACTGCCTAGGTGCGAAAACAGAACTCAAAGCTAGATAGAAAGGCTTCTGGGATGGTTTCCTTGCCTGTTGGCTTTCTGGATTGACAAAAACATCGCAGATGACCTTTTGGCTTCCCTGTTCTTTTGCTTGGTAATAAGGATTCTGTTTGATTTAAAGCAGGTGTGTTTTCCTTCCTTAAGAGGAGGGGCTATTTTCCAAGTCAGGCATAGCTGCCAAGTACCCCGTTTTCCCCGGGAAACCCCCGTTTTTACTTACCTTTTCCTGATGGTCCCCTGTATCACTTCGTCTCCCGTTTTTCTCCGTTATTTTCTCCTGCCGGCGCCCATTTTTTTTCTTTCTGATTTGCCCTTCTATGGGCACAAAAAATGGCCACCGCTGGCTTCAAAAGTAGCTTCTATGCATGACCGGAAGTGTGTAGACGCGACTTCCGGTGGCGGCGGTGGCCAGAATTTTTGGTGCCCATAGATGGGCGGGGCGACACCGGAAGTTGCGTCGACGCACTTCCGGTCATGCATAGAAGCTACTTTTGAAGCCAGCGCTGGCCATTTTTGGTGCCCATAGAAGGGCAAAGCGACACCAGAGGTTACGTCGATGCAACTTCCGGTGTCACACAGCTGCTGGTCCCGGATTCTGCAGTCCGGGACTTGGAAGGTAAGAGTCAGGGATGGGGAACCTTTTTTCCTCCAGATGTTGCTAGACTCCAACTCTGATCCTCCTTGCTCATTGGCCACAGTGACTAGGGCTGATGGGAGTGAAGTCCAACCCTACCTGGAGGACCGAAGATCCCGTAGCCCTGTGCCTTTCCCTCCCAGAGTTCAGCGGGTGGCTCTACTTGCTGCACCAGCACCACTTGGCAGGACTTGACAGATAAGTTTAAGTCCCATGGCAAAAATAGCTTCCTTGGGTGATGAGCACAAGTGTGGAACTAAAATAGAACAGGGCAGTGCAAGATTTAGGGTGGTGTGGGTCATTCCCACTCCCCAGGGCACTAAGCTCAGGTGGGTGCAAAATTGAGAAGATCCACAATTGAAAAGATCCATTTGGGGGTACAAATTTTGGCCTCCCTCAGGGTGCCATATTACCAAAGATTACCAAAGTCTGCCCCAGAGTTATTTACACAAACAATGCACCTGCTCCTCTTCTCAGTCCCCCCCCCCCATCATGGGTAACTATGCACAACCAGAGAGGGATTTGGCCAGAAGTGAAATGCCAGTAGACAAATGTCACAGCAGGGAGCACTGCTGGGAATAGAGTTACATTCTGTCTTTCCTTCTCCTATTCAGCGGGAGGTAAATTGGAGGTCTTTATATGCCCTCCGTGGTTTCAGTCCATGGCCAGATCTGATTGGCTAAATAGCGCTGTGAGGTCAATGTCATATTCGTGGCATGATCCCTATTATTGGCAGCGAAAGCAGTGGGAGGAAGCAGCATATGGGGAACAGTGGCTATGAGCAGGCATGAACAAACATGCTAAATCTTAGGATTCTCTCCCATTCCCACCCACCCCATGGCAAAATTCACTGCAAAATGCCTGTCTTACCAAGATGAGGCGTAGGACAAACCCATCTCTCAAAGCTTGGCTGTCTATGTTAGTTTTAGCAGTTAACTATGCCATGAATATTTCAGTAGATAGAGGCCTAAATTCTAATATTTCTTTTCTGTCACTTCCTACACTTTCCTGGACTTGCTCATTTTATTCATTTTTGGCAGTTCTTGGGGCTTAATTGCAATCAGGATTTAGAAGAGCTCATTTTTCTTTTTAACACCAGGACATGACCTTACAAAGTGTAATTTTTTAAAAAGAGAGAGAAGATGGCAGTGCTTCCAATCAGAGGTAGAGGCAGTTGGGTTCAGTCATCTGCCTGAGCACATGAACATTGTATTTGCGGATGAGGTGTGCACCCACCTCCAGTGCCCTTGTGCATCCCCAAACATCCCTGTATTTGCATTTCCTTGAACACAGGTAGAAATCTCCATGTGATCTGGGACACTTACAAAATCAGGATTCTTCACTGAACATAATGTTCTTCTGGCATATAAGCAACATGGGTTGAAGGGACTTGCAGATCTTCCCTTTTCAACACAGGGATTGACCAGAACAATGTGTGTATGTGGATAATGTGTGTGGGGGAATTGTGAGTGAGGCTTATGGGCATAGAATCATAGAATGGTAGAGTTGGAAGGTACCCCAAGGGTCATCTAGTCCGACCACCTGCAATGCAGGAAAATTTACTAAAGCATTCATGACAGATGGCCATCCAACCTCTGCTTAAAATCTCCAAAGAAGGAGAGTCCACAACCTCCTGGGATGCCATTCCACTGTCAAACAGCTCTTACTGTCAGAAAGTTCTTCCTGACGTTTAGTCAGAATTTCCTATCTTGTAACTTGAAGCCATTGGTTCGAGTCCTACCCTCCAGAGCAGGAGAAAACAAGCTTGCTCCCTCTTCCATGTGACAGCCCTCTTATCCAGGCTAAACATACCCAGCTCCTTCAAGTGCTCCTATTCTGCACATATTCCAGCTTGTCAACATCCATCTTAAATTGTGGTGCCCAGAATTGGACACAGTATTCCAAATGTGGTCTGACTAAGGCAGAAGAGAGTGGGACTATGACTTCCCTTGATCTGGACACTAGACTGCTGTTGATGCAGCCTAGAATAGCATTAGCTTTTTTTGCTGCTGCATCACACTCTTGACTCACGTTTGTGTTTGTTAATGGCAGATGCATCCGTGGGTGACCCAATTTGGATCAGGTCTGCAGGAGGGGGGTTCAATCTTTTCCTCCAAGCTACATCTCAACGTTCCTCTTTCCAGTTTCTACCTTCCCAGGTTCCTCTTGCCAGTTGAACAACCTCAAATTGCTATTTGTTACATAAGGTGGATGAAATGGCCATTTGCTCATTTTGTAAACTGTAAGCTCTTCCTAACTTGTTTTAGTGGCCAAGGATTGCATAGAATTCAATACACACACACACACACACACACACACACACACACACACATTGTTACAGCCAGCGACCATTTCACACAGGGTTTCTGTTCCTGGTCCCCATGGATGTCAGCAAAGTGTGCATAAGAGTGTCCCATTATGCCTCATTACGCCCTCTTTTGGGTCCAAAAGGACCCCTGCAGAGGTGATCAGATGTCAATTGGGTAAGTCTAAAATGGTCACTGCCTACTTACCTGCTTGGAGATGGTGTGGGTTATAAGTCCAGTCAATCAATACATAACCCATAACAGCATCTAGTTAAGAAAAAGCCTCATTTTACTCTAAGCTTTAACTTTACATGCAGGTGGGAGGAGGGGAAAATCAGTGGTAAAAAAACTGGTAAAACATCCAGTGTTTTCATTCAGAATACCTGATTACTCCAGTCATTCACAATCTAAAGTGACCCTGGCCATGTATGACAAAGGATATCTGAGAGAGATTCCCTTTCAAGCAAAGCCTTTAAAAACCAGACTCTTTCTATGCTCTCAAATTCGGACCTATAATGACATGCTTCCCTTGAAAAAATGACACCTGACCCAAAGCACACCAGGGGCATTTTAAATTGTGTGTCTGATCACTCCAGTCATGCATAGAACAAGGATGTTTTAAATCAGTCTTTCCAAAGCGGAGGACTGTCATTGTGAAACTAATATGACACTTTCCCCCTTCAAATTTTAAATAAATATTGACTGCAACATGACCTGACTTCCAGATCCACTCACACAAGGACTCCTCTTAGTTAAAACAAAATAAAAAAATCCTTCCAGTAGCACCTTAGAGACCAACTCAGTTTGTCATTGGTATGAGCTTTCGTGTGCATGCACACTTCTTCAGATACCTGGACTTCCATTTCACGCGGCTCAATGTGGTGCCTTCCATAGTACTAGTTACAGGTAGGTAGCCGTGTTGGTCTGACGTAGTCAAAACAAAATAAAAAAATTCTTCCAGTAGCACCTAAGTTTGTCATTGGTATGAGCTTTCATCTTAGTTACAAAGGCTTAGTGCAGGGATAAAGAACCTGTGGCTTTTCAGGCATTGTTGGACTGCAGTTCCCATCATCCCTGGCTGCTGGCTATGCTGGCTGGCATTGATGGGTGTTGTAGTCCATCAACCTCTGGAGGGCACTACTTTGGGGGAAGGTTGCTCTAGCCCAGGCATCCCCAAACTGCGGCCCTCCAGATGTTTTGGCCTACAACACCCATGATCCCTAGCTAACAGGACCAGTGGTCGGGGAAGATGGGAATTGTAGTCCAAAACATCTGGAGGGCCGAAGTCTGGGGATGCCTGCTCTATCCCTACACTCATTAATATGAATTATTTTCCATAATTACCCCCATTATTATCTTCTGTCACAGGAGAAGTGTACGTGGAGGTCACCCTATTCATCTCTGCAACAATCATATAAAGTAGGCTAATCTGAGAGATGACTCACTCAGGCTCACACAGGTTGAGCATCAGGATTGGGAGTGGATTTGAACACTCCCAAATGCAACACTCTATCCACTGTACTACATTGATTCCACATGGGCATTCACAGAAACGGAAGGGGAAGGAGTCACAATTTTATCAGCTATCAATAACCAGGAATGTTTGAAGGAGCTACTGAAGCAGCTAATTCACCTATGGGATTCTTCCTAGATCTGAATTGGAAGTGCTTGCTCCATTTCATTAACACTTCCAGCAGCAGCAGATACTGCTCCCCCACACCCAGGAGAAAATATTTGCCTTCATTTAGATTGTCCTTAGGGACCCAGGTGGCGCTGTGGTTAAACCACTGAGCCTAGGGCTTGCTGATCAGAAGGTCGGCGATTCGAATCCCTGTGACGGGGTGAGCTCCCGTTGCTCGGTCCCAGCTCCTGCCAACCTAGCAGTTCGAAAGCACCTCAAAATGCAAGTAGATAAATAGGAACCGCTACAGCGGGAAGGTAAACGGCATTTCCATGTGCTGCTCTGGTTTGCCAGAAGCGGCTTTGTCATGCTGGCCACATGACCTGGAAGCTATACGCCGCCTCCCTCGGCCAATAATGCGAGATGAGCGCGCAACCCCAGAGTCGGTCACGACTGGACCTAATGGTCAGGGGTCCCTTTACCTTTACCTAGATTGTCCTTACTAGCTCTTCAACTGACTTCATTTGACCTCAGTGAAGTCGTCTCCTAACTAGATCTGATGAGATGTGTCTGTTGCTACATGTTCCCATTCACATGATGGGATCAGGACTCATGCAAGAAGAATAAAGAAGCAGTAAAGAGAAAGCAGGGGTGGGGTGGGAGGAGAATGGTGCCAAGGCAGACCAGATAACAGATGTGAGAGCAGCAATCAGAATCAGAAAAATGTGAATATGCTTTAAAAATTAAGAAGGTTGGGGTGGGGAATATTTCTACCCTGCAGTGCTACTTTTGACCCAAATACCAAAATTCAGTGAATTCCTACATGAGCCATCCCTTGGCTATGGGTACAACAGAGTAATTAAAGCAGCATTTCCCAAATTCCTGCTAGTTCAGAGACACAATGGTTGGGGTTTTTTTCTGTATTGAAATGAGACGTGCTTCACTGGATTTGATTTTAGAGCGTACAATGACAGCCTGTCCCCAGAGGACCACACCTCCTATGCTTCTGCAACAAGTGCTACTGTTTTGCAGCATTCCTTCTCTAGGGGGACACCTTGCATGCCCAGGCACCGCCCCCCCCCGTCCTACAGACCACCTGTAAACCATCGAATAATGAAACATGACATCATAGTAAAAGGTAAAGGGACCCCTGACCATTAGGTCCAGTAGAGGACGACTCTTGGGTTGCAGCACTCATCTTGCTTTACTGGCCAAGGGAGCCGCCGTACAGCTTCCGGGTCACTAGTATTTGGGTCAAATAAGACCACAACTTTATTGGCTACAGGCACTGGGTAGAACCAACCATTTCTGACCGACCTGCTGGAAGGACATTTATTTGGGATCAACCGGAAGCATAGCTGCCAAGTTTTCCCTTTTCTCGCGAGGAAGCCTATTCAGCATAAGGGAATTTCCCTTAAAAAAAGGGAGAACTTGGCAGCTATGACCGGAAGTGAGGGAGTTCTTGACCTACATCGAGAAGTGGCTCCCTTGCCGGATTGCAACTGGGGTGTGCTGTCGCTCTTGCCCCCGGCTGGACATCTGGACAGCAGCATAACCCTTGATCCCTTTAATGGGAAACCCCATTTTTCAGAGAAGCAGGCAGAGACTGCAACCTCCCCTCCATCCAAGACTACCGTATGCCTATCCAGTACCTAAATAGCCAAAGTTGTGATGATTGCTATGATGGCAAAAGCCACAGGGCTGAAGCCAATTTGTCAAGTGGGGAAATTCCAAGTCAGTCCTGATCCTTAATATGGTGACTGACAGAGTCCATAGCAAGGTCTTATCATGGCAACACACACCAGCCAAATAGGGAGGGAGGGAGGGAGAACTGACAAAGAAGTGGCTTCCTCAGGCCTCTTTACTTATATATTCGGAGGCTGGATACAGATGAAGCCAGCCAGCCTCGTTGGATTGAGTGAAAGCCTTACATAGGAGTCAACTCCTAGGGGCCAAGGTACTTTCATCCCCCAATAAAAATTTTTGAGGGCCCCCCCACCAGTTGACAGGCATTGGCATTCAAATGGTGTGTGTGCAATGTGTCTTGTGATTACCTGGGCTGCCCCACCCCTATTTTATTCAAGTTTGAACCCCTGATGCTTTACAAAGGTGCAACCTTAGATGATTCTTAACCATATGTATAGATGTGCCCCGAGGCTATGGTTAGCTCACACAGCCACAAACAATGCATGTACTTTTTGAGTTAGCTAGCTGCATTTAAAGCACTCTTATACCACTTAACAGTTTCCCACAAAAAATCCTGGGAACTTGAGTTAAGGGTGCTGAGAGTTGTTAGGAGACCCTCTCCAGGGCTGGCTCTAGGTAGACCCCCAGTGGTGCAGGGCATCACGGCGCCGGCCCGCCAGGAGGGCGCCACGAGCTGCGCCCGCCCGCTGGCCGGCCAGTCCGCCGGTTCGACGCGCAGCTGCGCCTGTGGCAGCCGCGCTGCGCCCGCCCGCCCACCGCACTGGGAAACGGGGTGGGGGGGCGCCGGAGGGATCCGTCGCTCCACGGCGCCAGGGGCGCTTAAGACTGCCCTCACCCTCTCACAGAGCTACAATTCCCAGCAACCACAATAAACTGCAGTTCTTATGTTGGTGTGCTTTTTGGAAGCCATGATTGCAAAAGTGGTGCAATAGTGCTTTAAATGTTAGGTTATAGATATGCTGTTACATGCCACCCAATGAACCCATATTTGGCAATGGGAATTCTGTGCATTTACACAGAGACACTTCTAACACTTCCACAAATGATGCTGTGAGCAACAGAAGTTGCCTTATACCAGGTCAAGTTCTTTATCCCAGGCCTCATTCACACGTTCATTTAGAGCTCTATGATACTACTTTACACAGCCATGGTTTCCCCAAAGAATTCTGGATTTACCATGAGATTTTATTTAAGTTTTTCTTAATACAATAAAATAGTGGCTACAACAAATACAAATATAATAAGTAGAATACTGAGTCCTCTTTTAAAAGTAATTCTGGGAGCTGTAATTTGTTATGGGTGCTGAGGGATGTTTGGAGGCCCCTATTCTGCTCACAGAGCTACAATTTCCAGAGCTCCTTGGAAGAGGGATTGTTGATTGTTCAGCCACACTGGGAACTGGGGCTGAGTGAGGGGAATAGGCATCTCCTAACAACTCTCAGCATCCTTAATAAACTACAGTTCCTAGAATTCTTTGGAGGAAGCCATGACTGTTTAAAATAATATCATAATGCTTTAAGTGTATGGTGTGAATGTGTCCCCAGTATTGCCTTCTGGAACTTGCAGGCACTCTTAAGGTGCAGAAAGGTCTTCTATTACATCACTTGCTAGGTAAAGGTAAAGGGAACCCTGACCATTAGGTCCAGTCGCAGACGACTCTGGGGTTATAGAGCTCATCTCGCGTTATTGGCTGAGGGAGCTGGCATACAGCTTCCAGGTCATGTGGCCATCATGACAAAGCCGCTTCTTGCGAACCAGAGCAGTGCATGGAAACGCCGTTTACCTTCCCTCTGTTTATCTACTTGCACTTTGATGTGCTTTCGAACTTGCTACCAGAGCTTTATTCAGCTGGGATGTGTGTGTTTTTTCTAAGCAGACAGGCACTGAAACCAGGACCTATTGAATGCAAAAGAGGTGCTCTGCCACTATGCTACAGTCCTCCCCACCCCCTCAGATTGGTTGATGCTGAATTCTGACATCACTTTGAAACTCTCCCTGGGCTAGCAAGCAGAGAAGCCACCCGGACACCTGTGTCCCATTCTCAGTCCTGGCAGAGAATGGTTCCTGTATTACAGGGGAAGAAAAGATCAAGACTGACCTTCATAAATCTTTCAGCTGCACTCTTCATGGTGGTTTTCCCCCCACATCCAAAATAGAAGTTGCTTGCTCAACACATTTTCCCAAACCTGTGCAAGTTCACAGGCCGATCACCTTCCCCAAACATTTGCAGTGGAAAGCCTGGCAGGCACTGAATATTCAAAAACTTCTGCTAGCTGCAAGCGTGTGTGTGGGGGGGGATGGCTATTAATGTGCAAACCAAAGCCAAGGGCCGAGTGAAATTTGTATTCCTGAGCAGGATGGAGGCAGCAGGTAACATTCTTGCATGCTGATGATTTCTGAGCCTTCTGTCCATGTGGGAACTTAGTACTGCATCGCCAGCAGCACACAACTTCCCAGCACCCAAACACCAATAATAATAGCTTCTTGGGAACTCTGTTAAGATTTGAAAATGAAAAGCAGTTCACAAACGACAGGGAGCACAAACCACAGGGCTCCCATGACTTCCAATGGGGCTTAAGCAGCAGAAGACCAGAAGGCTCCTGTGGTTTGTGCTCCCTGTCATTTGTGAACTGCTATTTGTTTCATCAGGTCTTCTTTGAGTAGAGCTTTGTTGGCTATATGGGACCCAGGTGGCGCTGTGGTTAAACCACTGAGCCTAGGGCTTGCTGACCACAAGGTCGGCGGTTCGAATCCCCGTGACGGGGTGAGCTCCCGTTGCTTGGTCCCAGCTCCTGCCAACCTAGCAGTTCGAAAGCACGTCAAAATGCAAGTAGATAAATAGGAACCGCTACAGCGGGAAGGTAAGACCCCTCCTCTTCAGAGAGGGGGGAATTTGCGGGCGGGACCCGCTCTACGCAGCAAGCAGGGGGCGGGTCCGCCCCCTGCTCCACCTTTACCTGCCGCGCTCAGGGCTGGCCAATAGGGCCAGCTGGGGGGCGGGGCTAAGAGGTCTTTAAAATAGCGCGGCAGGCTCCAGATCGCCCCTTCTCGCCCCTGCACCTCATCGGATCTGGATCTTCGCTGGATCGTCGTGGGATCGTCGTTGGATCGTCGTTGGATCTTCGTCAGAGCGACCACGTGCTGCGCTCAGCCCTCTACCGCAAGCGGACCAGCTGGCCGGGTGGCTGCTTCGAGCGCTGCTGATCGCGCTCCTCCGTGTACTGCCTGCCCCCACGCTCCCACCTCTCAGCTGATCAGCGGGAAAGCAGACAGCTTCTGATACACAGCAGCCTTTGCTGTCTCGGCTGAGGATCTGCGGCTTGCCTCCCCTGTAGTGCTTCTGCCCTGCTCATTGCAGCGCTTACTGGACGCTGTGGGCCATCTAGTTATTTGTCACTGGATCGGATCTTTGGAGTGACCGCGTGGCTCACCCCGCCTCTCCCCGCTGTGCCGTGGTTGCGCCCTGTGTGCTTGGGACCTCGCAGTGAGTACCCGCGATCAGCGCATCCCGTTTGGCTTCCCCTGCTTACTGCTCCCTGCAGCTGCCAAGGAATTTTTGGCGCTTTAATACGCCTCCACTGCTGCCACTAGCTCCTGCCCCCCCCGGCTTCTGAACTCCCCACTAGGCCTCCACTACAGCTGTTCCTCAGGCCAAGGGCCATAGGCTAGTGGCAGGGCTACTGCCAGGTGTGCAGAGGGTCCCTGGTTCAATCCCTGGAGGCATCCCCAAGTGCCGTGCCATCGTGAGCGTTTATTATTTACTGTACTGGGATTTGCATGCTTCCTACTCCTTAGCTTGAACCACGTGTCGTCCCCTTCTGGTTACCTAGGCTACGTGGGGACGCCATTTTAACCTGAACACGTGCGAGGCGCCATCTTGAGTGTGGCGGTTGTGAACTCCCGGGGATCCCTGTAACGCAGTTTTGCCCTTCCGAACTTGTTTTGGTCGCCATCTTGTGTGTGGTTGCTTTGTCCAGCCTGTGCGGCCTTGCTCTAAATCAGTGGCCCCTTTAAGTACGGCGCCATCTTGAGTAGGTCCACGTGCGCAGCACCTGGCAGCCATTTTGAGTGTGTTGTGGACGCCAGCTTGTGTGTGGTTATTGTGAATCAGTGGCTCCTTTACTCCGGCGCCATCTTGAGAGTCGCCACGTGTGCAGCCCCTGGCAGCCATTTTGAATGTGTCTCTTGGTGTTTTGTTTTGCAAACCCGCCCGGCGCCATTTTGAGTGTCCCCACGTGTGCAGCCCCGGGCAGCCATTTTGAGTGTGTCTCTTGGTCTTTTGTTTTGTTTTTCCTTTCTCTGAAATACATAAACAAATAAATAAATAAATAATACAGCAGTGCGTTGCCTAGGCAACTTTATATAAGAACTAATTCAGGAATCCTTGCTTTTCCTTATCTTTTACTAAGTTGGGCATTTCTTTGCCTTTCCTTGGGGGCTGCATTGACAGCAATAGACACTTAATTGCATTGCACTCCGGTATAAGTCATTGTTCCCTCTTGGCTCTAGCAGCTGTGCCCCAGGCAACCTGATTGCTCTCTGGCACAAGTAATTGTTTCCTTTGTGTGGTTTACCTGGCCCTTCTCTACATTACCTGTTGATTCAGGGTGACGTGTTAGCTTGCCTTTGATGGTGTCTGCTTTTAAAAAGCTCTAAAACAGATTTATCTGGCCTGTTAGTGCAGTTGCACGCGCGCTCACATATATTATTGAAGTTTAGCGCGAAATAATCATAGTAATTATATAGTAGTAATAATAATACAAAGATTTATAAATAAATAAATAAATAATATAAATGAATACATAAATAAATAATATTAATAAAATAAAATAAAATTAATCAACACATAAATAAATAATAAATAAATAAATAAAAAATTTTTAATAAAAAAAAACTACTTTGAGCACATACTATTGTTATTGACCCTTGTTGGTTGGTTTCCACATGGAAGCAGGGAACAAAGTCGCCGTGGACGCGCAGCCTGCAAAGGAGGTGGAGCCGGGGAAAATGCCCGCCCAAGGTGAAACTGCCTCTAACGCAAAAGGACAGGCACCCCACAAACCGCGGGGTCCACGTAAGAAGGGTCCTACTCCTAAGTCAATGGCAAAATTCTTTAGTGAACTTAAATCTCTGGTGTTGAGTTATGATGACACTTCCTCTAGGGCCTCTAGGTCTCCTTCGCCTGAGGTCATTCCTGATACGCAGCGAGAGGATCGGCCGGGCACGTCCGCATCCTTGTTTCATGGTCCATGGTCAGGTGTGCCTGACAGGTCCCCGGTCACTGCCTTAATATCTGCAGCATCTGTGGCTAGGGGCCAAACGGTACAGGCTCCCCTCCATGACTCATCTTTGCCCCAGTCTTCCCTCAGCATTCCACAGGGTCAGCGGCATAGCGTCCAGCATCCTGAGGCCGATTTCTCTTCCGGAGGCGAGGAAGCACAGCCTCATGCCCCGAGGAGCCAGCAGCCGGGTGGGAAGCGGCGTGCCAAGACGAAACACATCCAGGAGTCCCACACCTCTTCTGATGGGGAGGATGAGCAGCATCAGGTCCGGAAAAAACACCAGTCGAGGCGAACAGGCAGTTCCGGGGGTAAGCACGTACAGGACTCCTACGCCTCTTCTGGAGATGATGAGGACCACAAGGACAAGCCAACATGGAAGAGACATCATAAGAAGAAACATGCCTGCAGGAAGTCGCGTTCTCGCAGTTCGGAATCAGGTACGTCATCCGATTATGATAGCGATGCATCTCTGGAGTCTTACTGGGGGAAGGCTGAGGGGATTTCCGGCCTTCCGGACTGGGCCTGGCGTAGGAGGGCTAATTCCCACCGTAAAAAATTTGGGGGTGCGTTGGAATGGAAGGATGGGGCCCTAGTAGCGGATGTTACTTCTTCCACGCACACTGAATCGGACACAGTTCCCGGTGACCACCTTTCCCCTAAACTGAGGGGGAAAGTATTGAATGGGGAGTACGTAGATATGTTCGATTTGGTCCCACCTGCTGAGGAGCTGGGTAAGGGAGAGAAAAAGCCTTCTTACTCAAGGCGTAGAGGAAAGCCGAGGGTACCTAGGACCTTCGAGAATTGGCTGGACGGCTACCAGGCATTCATGGGGGCCGTAGTGGCCGCATACCCCAGGCGGGCCCTGCATCTGGTGGCCTATCTGACCAATATTAGGACAGCCTTTTCCCTAGCCGGTGAAACGGCTGCTATTAGATATGATGAGAAGTTCCGCAGGAAGGCTTCTCGCATTCCTAATGCACGCTGGGACAAAATTGAGAGTGGCATCTGGAACGTTGTGGTTGGCCCGTATGTGGAAAAGAAACCGCAGGAGGCCTACCGCTCGGGCCGTTCGGATGCCAGGAAGGAGGTAAGGCGAAAACTGCTGTGTTGGGAGTACAATAAAGGAGTTTGTAACAGATCTGTCTGCAGGTACTCGCATGAATGCGAAAAGTGCGCAGGATCTCACCCAGCAACGTCATGCCACAAGGGTAGGCAGCCCTTTCGTGGGGGCCGGGGACACTACCAACAAGGGCCTAGAGGTGCCCCCGGCCCCACCAATACAGCAGCAGGGAACCGCAATTGACATGCGACCGCAGGAAACCAACAGGGAACCGGGGCTGGCGTGTTCCCCCATTAAGCTTGCCCCATTGCGTCTCCTCCTAGATATTTATCCTAACAGGAAAGCCGCTAATTATCTCTGGCTAGGTTTTTCGCAGGGTTTCAGGATTCCTGTAGCGGGTTCACTTACAGCCAAGGATTCCCCAAATCAGAAATCCGTCAGGGAAATACCCGAGGTCGCCATCAGAAAAAATGGAAAAGAGATTGCAGCGGGTAGGGTGGCAGGCCCCTTCCCTGACCCCCCCACTTCAAAACCTACACATCTCCCCATTAGGCATTGTCCCCAAGAAGTCCCCAGGAGAATATCGGTTAATTCACAACCTTTCCTATCCAAAAGGGGGCTCTGTTAACGATGCGATACCACCAGAGTTATGTTCAGTCAAATATGCCTCATTTGATCAGGCAGTAAAGCTAGTTAGGGGACATGGGCCGGGTGCCCTCCTGGCAAAGTGTGACATTGAGTCCGCCTTCCGGCTCTTGCGAGTTCATCCTAGGGATTTTCATTTATTAGGTTTCAAGTTCCAAGGAAATTTTTACTATGGCAAGGCCATGCCGATGGGTTGTTTGGTTTCCTGTGCTGCAGTTGAGACCTTCAGCACCTTCCTGGAATGGGCCCTGCGTTTTAAGACCGGCCTGTCAGGGGTGTGTCATTATCTGGATGATTTTTTACTCGTGGGAAAACCAGACACAGCTGAATGTGCTTTTCTTTTAAATGCATTTGCGTCCCTAGCTCGTGAATTTGGCGTTCCCCTGGCTGCCGATAAAACGGAGGGTCCAGTGCACTCCCTCACCTCTCTTGGCATTGAGCTAGATACCATTTCTCAGTCTTCCCGCCTACCCCGAGATAAAATTTGCGCCCTTAGCGATACCATACGTGAGGTCCTTCCACTTAAAAAGCTTACCCTTAGGCAGATCCAATCCCTCCTTGGCCATCTTAATTTCGCGTGTAGGGTAGTCACCCCTGGCCGCCCTTTTTGCTCGCGGCTGTCTAGATTGTCCGCCGGCCTCAAGTCGCCTCATCACAGGGTCTGCCTCCCAAAGTCCGTCAAAGCAGATTTGGAAATGTGGTTAAAATTCTTGGAGCATTATAATGGTATCTCATTGTGGCAGGACACCTTGACGTTATATGCAGACTTTCAGGTCCAATCTGATGTGGCGGGGTCCCTTGGGTTCGGTGTCTACTTCCGAGGGCGCTGGTGCGCTCAGCGTTGGCCCAAGAGCTGGCAAGGCAAAGCCATCACTAGGGATCTCACTTTTCTTGAGTTTTTTCCAATAGTGGTTGCAGTGCACCTGTGGACGGCCGAATTCCGGAACCGCCGGGTTTGCTTCAGGACCGACAATCAAGCTGTGGTAAACGTATTGGCCAAGCAGTCCTCACGTTCCGATAGGGTTTCCAGTTTACTCCGCTCATTTGTGATGCTCTGCCTAGAGTGTAACATACTGTTTTCAGCCAAGTTTGTGCCAAGGATAAAGAATGACATAGCGGATGCTTTATCTCGATTTCAGATGGACCGCTTCCGGTCACTGGCACCTCTGGCTCAGCAGTGGCCAGAACCCTTCCCGGACCACCTCTGGAGCCTTGGAAACGCAACATGATTAAGGGAGTATTGGCCTCCATGGCCCCTTCTACCCTCCGTTCTTACAATCAAATCTGGGGTAACTTTATGGATCACCGGTGCAAAGTTCTAGCCCTTGCACACAATATCCCACCGACTACAGATCACGTTTTACAATATTTGGAGCATCAGTACACTTTGGGGCGGGCAGCTAAAACTTTAAAAATACATACAGCTGCAATTACTTTCTTCAGTAAATCTCTGTTCTCCTTGGACCCTTGTGCACTTCATCGTCCACAGGGCAATTGATGGTTGGGGCAGGCTTCAGCCCCAAAAACCCGAAGGGCGTAGGCCAATAACTTACGAATTGCTCTGCTTGGTTCGCCAAAAACTAAGGTCGATTTGTTGGTCTAGATACGAGGCACGTTTATTCTCTGCAGCTTATGCCATCTCCTTCTTTGGGGCCCTCAGGGTCGGAGAGATAGTAGTGGAAAAGCACTCAGACAATGTCTATCGTGGCTTTCTTTTGAATGACATTCAGTTATCCAGCACAGAACTGTTAGTACATATCCGGAGTTCGAAAACTGATCAGCGTGGCAAGGGTGCCTGGTTAAAGTTAGCAGCTTCTGAACATCAAGGTCCATGTCCTGTGAAGGACACTAGGCGTTATTTGTGCCTGAGACCTGCTGGCACTGGCCCACTATTTATTCATGAGGACGGTTCCCGGCTGATGAGGCACCAATTCACGCGGGTCTTGCGTATGGCAATCGACGCATGCGGCTTTCCAGCAAAAGAATATGCCGCACATTCTTTTAGGATAGGGGCTGCTACCTCTGCAGCACATTTAGGCCTCCCTACAGACAGGATCAAGGAATTGGGCCGTTGGAAGTCGAACGCCTATAAGGGGTACATTCGTAAGGATCTTTAGCTGGCAGCCACTTACCTCTCCCTCTCCTCCCTTCATTCCACAGCTTCACCTTCAGTACGAGTCTGGATTTGTGGGCACAGCATCGTGCACTGGGCACGAGTGCGGGTGTGCGATCGGGGCCTTGGCAACAACCTGGGTTTGCCAGCTGACGTGTGCGTTTCCTGGATCTCAAGGCGTGGGATGCGTTGGGAAGAGCTGATGCCTGCTGTGACGGCTCAAGCTGCTGCTTACGGTCCCCCTGATGTCCTCATTATCCAGCTGGGGGAAAATGACCTTGCATACAGAAAGAGCGTGGACTTATTGCTTCATATAAAGAAGGACTTTGATGGACTTGCTGCCTTGTTCCCGGCTACTACCTTGTTTTGGTCCACACTGCTCAAGAGGAGAGTGTGGCGCGACAGTCATAACCCACGGGCCTTGGAAAAATCCAGGAAACTGCTAAATCGTGTTTTGGCACGCAAACTGCGTAGCATGGAGGGCAATGTTGTGGAGCACCCTGAAATCAAGTTCAGTGAGGCGGCTCTCTACCGTGATGATGGTGTGCATCTTTCAAATCAAGGAAACGACATCTGGCTTGCTGATATCACACAAAGCATTAGGGCTTGGTTACAGCGGTGAGGGTATTGGCGGCAAGCCCCTTTTGGGCTCGGGTGGCGGTAGGCATTGGAATATGGAGTTGTCTGGTGTGTTCGAGGACTGGTTGTGGCCATCATCCAACCCTCCTCGTATAGGGGTATCCCCTTAAGGGATCCGGCGGTCGTGGATCCCGTCCTACGCCCTGCGGGTGGCTAGGGCCATGGCACGACCCCGGTGGCACCAGGGGGAGCTTTCAGTTGTATTTGCATCAACAGGCTCCGCCCTTGGGTTGTTAACCTGATATGACCCCCCGCTGAGCGGGGTGGAGTCACGCTTGCTAGGGAGTCCAATGCCTAAGCCAATACCTCTCACTTGCTTTAACCAATAAAGTTGTGGCCTTATTCTACCCATTAACCTTAATACCACGTGTCACTGTGTCTTTATTTCTTGCGGGGGGCGGGTCCTCGAACCGCAAACGGCGTTTCCATGTGCTGCTCTGGTTTGCCAGAAGCAGCTTTGTCATGCTGGCCACATGACCTGGAAGCTATACACCGGCTCCCTCGGCCAATAATGTGAGATGAGCGCGCAACCCCAGAGTCGGTCACGACTGGACCTAATGGTCAGGGGTCCCTTTACCTTTACCTTTTGTTGGCTATACCCTTCTCTCTCTCTCTCTCTCTCTGAATTAGACTACCGGTATTCTTTACACGGGGAACACATGGGCTTCTCAGGCTGCCCAAGACTTGGGAAGCCTTGATCATATGCAGTCAGTGCCCTCTGGAACTCTTTGCACAAAGGTTCTCATGGAACAATACATTTGTTGGCCTGCTTTGGTAATTCTACATAAACCAAGCTGTGATTAAATGAATCTGCTGAAACTACCCTCCCTTTTTTATTAAGTGTTACACTACATTTTCTTTCTCCTCCCCTGTAGTAATAAAATATTTCACTTAATATTCACCTTGCACTCTTGTTTTATGGATGCAACTTTCTGGATTGTTTAGCAGCATGCTTAGAGGAAAACATTTTACCCGGATCAGTCCAGAGCAAGCCCAAATTCATTCTCCTTCTCTACCAACCCTGCAGCATCTGATTGTTTCAGACTTTCAGAGTGGCTTGTTTTATGGTTCTCGAGCCCGGATTGCCTCTTTTCTTGACATAATTAAAGACAGGCCAATTGTGGCCATAAAGAGCAGTATTAGAGAGAGTCTTTTTTTTCAACAAGTGAAGATGCTGCATAGGCCCCTGTAGGGGCTAAGGAGGGTGTGTGTGGTGGGGGCAGGCCGCCCCGAGTGTCACCACTGAGGGGTGACAAAATGTTGGGCGGCACTCATTGCGGGGCCTGCAGAGCATCTGAACCACACATGGTGGCTTGGGTGCCCACAGGCTCTGTGCTGCCCAAATGGTCTGCCCGCTGCCTCTCCCCCAGCTGTAGGAGGAGGCAGGCAGACTCCTCAGAGGCCCCGTGGAATGTCTTGCCCCGGTTTGCCCCACCCCACTCGCTTGCTCTGCCGTTGGGCCTCTGGACTGAATGCTTTTGCTCTGTTGCAGATAGACCCAGGAGAATACAAGCAACAAAAAGTAGACCAAACCAGATCTTATTGTGGCGATAAAGATATGCTTGAAAGTGTACAAGGAATTGGGTGGGATGTGGAGTACAAGAATGGGCTAAGGATGGGCTTGTGTGGTCTAGTCCCCAATTGTTATTCTTTTTGAAATAACTGAAATGCTGGGTGGTTGATCAATTCAAGGAGAAACTAAATTTGTGGGTGATCTGGGTTACTGGGAAGAGTATTAATTTGGGGAAAATAAATTAATTTAAGATTACTTTTATCTAGAGTTGTATAGTGGGTAGTTGAATGGTCATCACTGAAAGAGACTTCAATTACGTAATCTGAAAAAGGATCTATTGGAAAATGAAGAGAAAGTGTTGGCACAGGGCGACTTACGGTGCGATTCAAACTAATGGAAGCATTTATCTGGGCTGATCTGGGTGGGAAATTTGTTAGCTTGCTTTCTGGGACATTTCAGTTCTAAACTTGCATTGGTACTTATAAATTAGCTTGTGCAGATTTTGAAAAGTGCCCTATAAAACTTCTATTGAAGTAGTAAAAAAAGGAGGAGGTTTCTCCAGAGCGATCTTCTCCTTCCCCTGCTGTGGCCATCAGGGGTCCAGGTGTTCTGCACCTATTCCTTTATGTACATAGTGGATCCCAAAAGCATTTTGTGAAAACTAAACGCATTATTGTTCCCTCCTCTCCGTCCCTCCCTCTCTCACACATGCACAATGCCTAGAATTTGCTCAGCTAAGACTACAAGACACTATCAAGGTAGACAGGTGTGCCTCGTGACTAACCTGCACTAAGGCTTGCAGGTGGTCATTTTCCGTATGTGTGTTTTCTTATAAATCAAGTGCCTAAAATTTGTTCCACCCACCTTAGCCCAAATCTGAAAGACGAGATTTGTTCCCAGAAATTGAATTTTGAAGCCTGGTGCAGAGGAGGAAATCTGATGACGATGACCAACAAGCCCTGACCCATACCCACTGTTGGGGACCTGATGAACATGCAGAAGGGCCCCTTCCTCTTCTAAGCTTCCTGTGGTCCATGGAAGGAACAGGCACTAGCTTTTTGTCTGGGGATATTAAAGCCTTGAACAAGGAAAGCAAAAATACCAGACCTTCTTGAATACATCCATCATGGGACCCAGAGACTCCTTTCACATTAGAGACCCAAAACACAAAGAGAAGATGAGCAAGTTCCTAGCAGGAAGAAACATTAAACAATGTCTGTCCTTCACAAGGTAGATGAGGATTCCCTGTTGCTCAGAGTCTAATTTTAGATCAAGTACCCAAGTGACGTGTTCTACTCCAACTGGGATGAAATCCACCTGGGATGAAATCTGAACTGTGCAAGGTTATACTGTATTTTATTCAGTCAGAATGATCATAATAGTCCTTTGGGGTGTCTTTATCCCTGCTGGAGTCCTGGAGATTCAGCCCCACTGGTTATGGGCCCAGAAAACAAATCTCTCTGTTCTTGGTCCTAGCCTACGGTAGGAAGAACATAGAGAAATCATTGGGCAATTAAAATCTAAAAGGAAAAGGCCATGGTGTGATTCTTTGCAGAATTAAACAAAAAGGGAAGGAAACTCTGTGTGTGTGTGCGCACACACACACACGAAAGACATTCACGCACATACCCAAACCACTGCCTCTCTGTGTGTGCCTCTGCCTTTTGCATAGCTAGAATGTAGCTTCCTGTATGAAGGCAAGAGACACATCTGTGCTCTCCCCACTTTTGGCTCTGGCCCCACATGCCACTTGCCTGTTCCCAATCTCCCCAGAGTTTGCCCACAATAGAATGTGGACTTTCCCCAGCCCTATATCAAATAAAATAAATCTGGGTGCAAACCCTCCTCGCTCAGGAACTGGGTGGATACATTTGGTAATAAATTTAAAATACACCCTCTGGAGGAGTAGCTGCCTTAGGCTGAAGTCCTACGGTAACCATGTCTACTCTGAAATTAGTTTTATTGAATTCAGTGGGGCTTACTCTCAGCTGTGTGGGGTTAGGAGTGCAGCCTTAGTCTGTCACAGCAGAATGGACAGATTTATTATAGCATATGCTTTTTGTGGACTGGAGCCCACTCAATCTGATGGATTCTAGTCCATGAAAGTTTATGCTATCATAAATCTGTTAGCCTTTAAGGTGCTGTTTTTCATCTCATCGAGGGGCATTTGGTTTCAGTGAATGCAAATCTGGAAGATTTTCAGGGAGTTTTCTGGGGTGATTTTTTTTGGGGGGGGGGTCCTGTTTCCCCTTAAAAATCCAACTATATATATGTAACCATGAATGTCCAAAAATGGGTTAAGGTTGACATTCATCCAATTTGAGAAATTTGCTGTAATATGGAGCTCTTCCCTCTATCCTGTGTAAACTTCTTTTGGAAGCGTCTGGAACAAGGGGGTGTTAATCATGAGCTGTTCTTCCAGACCAGGGATGGGGCACCTGTGGTCCTCGAGATGTTGTTGAACTCCATCTTTGGCAGCATGGACAGTGGTCAGGATGATGAGAGCTGAAGCCCTTCTGCATCTGGAGACCACAAGGTTTGCCACCCCTCCCCTAGACTGCCAGGGAACAGGCTTGCTAGCAAATGGTTAATGTGAGCCAGACTCCGCAGCCACCTCTAGATTTGTGTAAAACAAAATATTAATGCTTCCACACTGATATCTCCTGCTAAAGGGGGATGATCTTACAGCTTCTGCTAAAATCCTTATGAGACTGCACTAATCCTATTCTGTAAAGACAAAGTGAGATACAGGATTTAGTTATCCTCCATGTTTTTTCTCACCCAAGTGGCCTCTGGCACTCTTCCTTTGTGCAAAATGGATATGGATGACCCTCTCTAGGTTTGGGACAGCCAATCTTCTTGTTGATGGGGCAAAAAAGGTCATTAATTGGCAGCTGGTTATTCCAAAGATATGGGGCGCAAGTTGCATTCCATCATAGGGATGCAGGAGCCTGTTGGCTGAAGAAGGGACTTTGAGTGCAGTTTTGTGGCTTGAGATGGCATAGAAGATCCTGCTCTTCTAAGGCTAGTGCAGTCTGTGTTCTTGCTCCTGTGCCCTCATGGCATGAGTGTTGGTGGGTACCAAAATGACTCAGGGTCTATTGGCACAAACTTGCATATGAAGATGTATCTGTAACATAGCTGCCAAGTCTCCCGTATTCCCCGGGAAACCCACGTTTTCCCAACCGTTTCCCGCTGGCAGCCCGGATTTTTAAAAACCCCGTAAATCCCCCGGCCCAGCCCGGGGAGGCTCCTTCTGCGCATGTCTGGAGTTTCTGGGCGTGTGCAGAAGCGATTTCTGGCACTGCAGCCATTTTGGAAATGGGCAGAGCATGCGTAGAAGCAACTTCCGGTGTCGCTCTGCCCAGTTCCAAAATGGCCGCAGCGGTTCTGCCCAGCTGCCGATCCGGTTCTGCCCAGCTGCAGAGCTTGGAGTGCAGCGACTGAGGAAGGAGCAGAAGGTGAGCTGAGCTTGGGAGACACTCTGTAGGTTTTGTGGTTTTGTCTTTTGGGGCTGTGTGTGAGTAAGTTTGTGTGCTTATTTGTTTTCTTACTTGTTTGTGTGCTTGTGCTGGTTTTCTAGGGCTGCTGCCTCTTGGATTTGGGTGACTGTCCAGGCTTGTGTGGGTGTTTGTTTCTGGCTGTGACCTTTCACCTAGAAGTGTGAGTCAGGAAGTTCAGGTGATTAGCTGTGGGCGGAGCTAGTCAGAGCTTGGAGTGCAGCGACTGAGGAAGGAGCAGAAGGTGAGCTGAGCTTGGGAGACACTCTGTAGGTTTTGTGGTTTTGTCTTTTGGGGCTGTGTGTGAGTAAGTTTGTGTGCTTATTTGTTTTCTTACTTGTTTGTGTGCTTGTGCTGGTTTTCTAGGGCTGCTGCCTCTTGGATTTGGGTGACTGTCCAGGCTTGTGTGGGTGTTTGTTTCTGGCTGTGACCTTTCACCTAGAAGTGTGAGTCAGGAAGTTCAGGTGATTAGCTGTGGGCGGAGCTAGTCAGAGCTTGGAGTGCAGCGACTGAGGAAGGAGCAGAAGGTGAGCTGAGCTTGGGAGACACTCTGTAGGTTTTGTGGTTTTGTCTTTTGGGGCTGTGTGTGAGTAAGTTTGTGTGCTTATTTGTTTTCTTACTTGTTTGTGTGCTTGTGCTGGTTTTCTAGGGCTGCTGCCTCTTGGATTTGGGTGACTGTCCAGGCTTGTGTGGGTGTTTGTTTCTGGCTGTGACCTTTCACCTAGAAGTGTGAGTCAGGAAGTTCAGGTGATTAGCTGTGGGCGGAGCTAGTCAGAGCTTGGAGTGCAGCGGCGCGCGCCTAGCGGCGCGCGCAGTTTGACCCATCTTTTTGACCTAGGGCAGCAAGTCTCATACGTTTGTTAGGGGGGACCTAGGCCTCTTCCTCTTTCCCCCTTGACCTCAAGGTTTTCAAGATGGAGGTGGAGGGAACAACCATTGTCACCTGCAATTCCTGTGCAATGTTTGTTTTCTTGCCAAAGGATGTGGGTAGCTACACCTGCAACAATTGCAAGTTGGTTGCCCTACTAGAAAACAAGGTTGCCCTTCTGGAAGAGAAGGTGCAGCAGCTTCAGGGGCGTGTATCTACGCTCCAGAGAATTAAAGAGCTGGAGCTTTTCTTGGATGCAGCAGAGCACACTGTCTGCACCAAGGAGGAGACAGGGGATCTCCCTGAGGAGGAGGACAGTTCCCCAACACAGCAGCCAGATGTATGGAGGAACGTGACTCATAGAAGTAGAAGGCCCAGGGATCGCTCTGAGTGCTTAGAATTACACAACCGTTTTGAAGTGCTCATGGAAGACGAGGAACAGACTCCACCTGAGGATCTCTCCCTCATCACAGTTGATGAGGAATATGAAGACGAGCAACCAAGTCAGTCCTCTGGAAATATGCAGGTAACCTTGGAAGGGACAGCACATAGAAGAATCCCAACCAAGCCCATGAAGAGGCGTGTAGTGGTGATTGGGGATTCCCTACTGAGGGGTACAGAAGCAGTGATCTGTGGGCCTGACAAGATGTCTCGAGAGGTGTGCTGTCTACCTGGGGCCAAGATCAAAGATGTAACAGAACGGCTGCAAGGAATCATAAAACCCACCGACAAATACCCCTTCCTTTTGGTGCATGTGGGAACCAATGACACTGCAAGCCATAGCTTACAGAAGATCAAAAATGATTATGAGGCTCTGGGCAGGAAGTTGAAGCAATTAGATGCACAAATTGTCATCTCTTCTGTCCTCCCAGTTGAACGACATGGCCCAGGGAGAGAGAGAAAAATAGGGGAAGTGAACAACTGGCTTCGCAAATGGTGCAAACAGGAACGGTTTGGATTCCTAGATCACGGTCTGCAGTTTCTTGAAGATGGACTTCTGGCAAGTGATGGACTGCACCTCACAAAAGTTGGGAGGAATGTTTTTGCCACAAAACTCAAAAACCTCATCAGGAGGGCTTTAAACTGACTTATGTGGGGGAGGGAGACAGTGGTCCTGAAGGTAGGAGTCTATCAAATGCTGAAGATGATCATCCAAATGTCAAGGACCAAATGGAGCAAGCAGCATGCAGACCTAGTGGTGGGACGAAAATATCCTTAAATAAGAGACATGGGGGAATGATCAACGGTCTTCAATGTCTGTATACTAATGCACAGAGCATGGGAAATAAACAAGATGAACTTGAGCTCTTGGTACAGCAAACTAAATATGACATAATAGGCATCACTGAAACCTGGTGGGATGAGTCTCATGACTGGAATGTAGTAATAGAGGGATACAATCTATTTAAGAGAAATAGACCAAACAGGAAAGGAGGAGGAGTAGCTTTATATGTTAGGGATATGTATACCTGTGAAGAGATCCAGGATTTAAAACTTCAAAGCCAAATTGAGAGTATCTGGGTCAAAATTAAGGGAGAGAAAAACAACAGTGATCTCATTGTGGGAGTTTACTATAGATCCCCAAGCCAAACTGAGGACACAGATGATGCCTTCCTGGAACAGATGGCCAAGCATTCCAAAGGAAGTGAGATAGTAGTAATGGGGGATTTCAACTATCCTGATATTTGTTGGATGTCAAACTCAGCCAAGAGCATAAGGTCGAACAGATTCCTCACTGGCCTTGCAGACAACTTCATTGTCCAGAAAGTGGGAGAAGCAACAAGAGGATCAGCCATTTTAGATCTGGTCCTAACCAATAGTGATGACTTGGTTGGTGGGGTAGAAGTGGCAGGATCATTAGGTGGGAGTGACCATGCTCTTCTGGAGTTTATTATCCAGCGGAAAGGAGCAACCAAGCATACTAAGGTCCAAATTCTAGACTTTAAGAAAGCCGACTTCAGAAAACTTAGGGAAACGCTGGGTGAAATCCCATGGACAGTAATACTAAAAGGGAAGGGAGTTCATGATGGTTGGGAGTTTGTTAAAAGGGAGATATTAAAAGCACAACTTCAGGCAATACCAATGAGACGGAAACATGGAAGGTGCCTAAAGAAGCCAGGCTGGCTATCTAAAGAACTCTTGACTGAGTTAAGATTTAAAAGGGATATGTACAAAAAATGGAAAAGGGGGGAAATCTCCAGAGAGGAATTCAAACATATAGCCAGCACGTGTAGAAACAAAGTCAGAAAAGCTAAAGCACAGAATGAACTCAGGCTCGCCAGAGAGGTTAAAAGCAACAAAAAGGGCTTTTATGGGTATGTCCGTAGCAAAAGGAAAAACAAGGAAACAGTGGGGTCACTCAGAGGAGAACATGGTGAAATGCAAACAGGGGACAGAGAAAGGGCAGAACTCCTCAATGCCTTCTTTGCCTCAGTCTTCTCCAAGAAAGAAAACAACGCCCGACCTGAAGAATATGGAGCAGATGATTCAGCAGGGGAAACACAGCCCAGAATAAGTAAGGAGGTAGTACAAGAATACTTGGCTAGTTTAGATGTATTCAAGTCTCCAGGGCCAGATGAACTACATCCAAGAGTATTAAAAGAACTGGCAGAGGTGATTTCAGAACCACTGGCAATAATCTTTGAAAATTCCTGGAGAACAGGCGAAGTTCCAGCAGACTGGAGGAGGGCAAATGTTGTCCCTATTTTCAAAAAGGGGAAAAGAGAGGACCCAAACAATTACCGCCCAGTCAGCCTGACATCAATACCAGGAAAGATTCTAGAGCAGATCATTAAGCAAACAGTCTGTGAGCACCTAGAAAGAAACTCTGTGATCACTAAAAGTCAGCATGGGTTCCTGAAAAATAAGTCATGTCAGACTAATCTGATCTCATTTTTTGACAGAATTACAAGCCTGGTAGATGAAGGTAACGCTGTGGATGTAGCCTATCTTGATTTCAGCAAGGCCTTTGACAAGGTGCCCCATGATATTCTTGTAAAGAAGCTGGTAAAATGTGGGCTAGACAATGCTACCATTCAGTGGATTTGTAGCTGGATTACTGACCGAACCCAAAGGGTGCTCATCAATGGCTCCTCCTCATCCTGGAGAGTAGTGACTAGTGGGGTGCCACAGGGTTCTGTCTTGGGCCCAGTCTTGTTCAACATCTTTATCAATGACTTGGATGATGGGCTTGAGGGAATCCTGAGCAAGTTTGCAGATGACACCAAGTTGGGAGGGGTGGCTAACACCCCAGAGGACAGGATCACACTTCAGAATGACCTTAACAGATTAGACAACTGGGCCAAAGCAAACAAGATGAATTTTAACAAGGAGAAATGTAAAGTACTACACTTGGGCAAAAAAAATGAAAGGCACAAATACAGGATGGGAGACACCTGGCTTGAGAGCAGTACATGTGAAAAGGATCTAGGAGTTTTGGTTGACCACAAACTTGACATGAGTCAGCAGTGTGATGCAGCAGCTAAAAAAGCCAATGCAATTCTGGGCTGCATCAATAGGAGTATAGCATCTAGATCAAGGGAAGTAATAGTACCACTGTATTCTGCTCTGGTCAGACCTCACCTGGAGTATTGTGTCCAGTTCTGGGCACCACAGTTCAAGAAGGATACTGATAAGCTGGAACGTGTCCAGAAGAGGGCAACCAAAATGGTCAAAGGCCTGGAAACGATGCCTTATGAGGAACGGCTTAGGGAGCTGGGTATGTTTAGCCTGGAGAAGAGAAGGTTAAGGGGTGATATGATAACCATGTTCAAATATATAAAAGGATGTCATATAAAGGAGGGAGAAAGGTTGTTTTCTGCTGCTCCAGAGAAGCGGACACGGAGCAACGGATTCAAACTACAAGAAAGAAAATTCCACCTAAACATTAGGAAGAACTTCCTGACAGTGAGAGCTGTTCGGCAGTGGAATTTGCTGCCAAGGAGTGTGGTGGAGTCTCCTTCTTTGGAGGTCTTTAAGCAGAGGCTTGACAGCCATCTGTCAGGAATGCTTTGATGGTGTTTCCTGCTTGGCAGGGGGTTGGACTGGATGGCCCTTGTGGTCTCGTCCAACTCTATGATTCTATGATTCTATGATTCTATGATCCCAGATTTTTCAATCTGGAAGTTGGCACCTATGATCTGTATAGGCAGAAATGCAGATCTCTGAATAAATTAAAATGTTGGGTGTCTGGGATCTTACTGGCACTGCCTTTGGCAATATGCTCTGCAAGCATTTTTATGTGGTTTTTTTAAAAGGTGGGGGTGGAGAAGGGAAGGAGATCTGGAGTTCAGGCTCTTCAGGCCACCACCTAACAACTCCCATGTGCCATGGTGTTCCCTACCCCCCCTTGCCCCAAACCATCTATACATTGTAAAATTTATAAAGCATTAAACAGAACAAAGAAAAACAATCGACAAAAACAATCCAAATTTGATACATATTACCAAGGCGGAAAAAAAGCACACAGATTCCATTATGACTTCCGATCACCCCAATGTTGTTTCTAAGTTACATTTTTGACTGCACACTTTCCATTGTCTCTCCTAAATTGTCTCAATTGTACTGATTTTGTAAAATTTCCTACTGTCATGCAGGGGTCAATCCAAGCCTGCCAAATTTAAATTTTTACAATGTACTTTTAGGTATACTCTGTAAGTATCCCATTCTCTATGAAATGTTTGTTCTGTAACATCTCTACGTCCTCCTGTCATTCTTGCTAGCTCTGCGTATTCTAGCATTTTCGTCTGCCAGTCCAACTTAGTGGGAATGGATTCTCCTTTCCATTATTTTGCTATTAAGATTCTTGCTGCAGCTATTGCATGCATAAAAATTCTCCTTAGACTTTTTGGAATATCGTTACTCATTATACCCAGCAGAAAGGCTTCAGGCTTTTTTTTCTTTCTTTTTTGGAAAGAAAATTTAAACATTTTCTTAAGATCATTATATATTATATCCCAAAATTACAGTATCTTTTTTTTTACAAGTCCACCCACATGTAGATCATCAAGCCTTCCGCCTCTCTGGATCTCCAACAAATGCTTGACCTAGTTTTATACATTTTGGCCAGTTTTGAAGGTGTTACGTACCAACGGTAAAGCATTTTCATGTAATTGTCTTTCAGATTGTAGCACACAGTGAATTTCAAGTCCTCCCTCCGTAATCTTTCCCATGCTTCCAAATCTTTGGCCCATTGAACCATTACCAATTACACTTCCTCCTCCTTGACTTCCCAGGCTAGGAGGAGTCTGTACATTTTAGAAAGTGGTTTTTCTTTAGTTTGAATTAATTATTTCTCGAATCTTGATAATTCTGTGGAAAAGCCCTTCTGTTTGTCTTTTTTAAATGTCTCATTTAGCTGGAAATATTGTAGTCGGTCTGTTAAGTAGGTTTGAATTTCTTCAATTTTTTAAAAAAAGTTTTAGACTATTTTCCTTCTCTTCCAATAAAACTTTGTAAGTTGCCCAATTTCCTCTCATGTTTTTTCTTTTTCTTTCTTGACTGAGAATGCTTCTATCGGGGATAGCCACCATGGCGTTTTAGGTTCTAACAAGTCCTTATATTTAGCCCACACCATGTATAGCGATTTTCTTACCACCATGATTCAAAATACCTTTGTGGACTTTAACCTTTTCATAGGTTATACAAATAACCATAGGTTATACAAATAACAGTACAAATACCTGTACTGTTATAGGAAAATCCTTGGGCTCACTTGGATTGCCAAACAAAGACACCAGCCAGGAATAGAGGAGCAAAACAGCAGACAGTAGGCCTGGTCTGTATTCAAGGACTGTTGCAACAGGACTTCCACCCACCACCTGGAAGAAGCAGGAAGAAATCCTGAACAAAGGTATGCTCCCTCTTTTATAAGTATTCCCTTTCCCTCATAAACACCTCTGGTGAAGCATCATGCATACATCACAGATACATCATAAATATGTCACAAACAGGGAGGGGTTTTCTGGTAGAAACTGGTCCATCAGGTTTGCCCCCAACCTCCCTTGCCCACCACTCATCAAGTGATACAATAGGAATATTTACAAGGTTCTGTTTTCTTGGTCAAGGTAATCACATTCCTTTGTCCTGACTATTGTCTGTGGGACGACTGCCTGCCTGGCACCCATTTGCCAGGATGCCAGTGATTATCTCTTGTGCAAGAGGTTGCTGAGTACGTGGTCTCAGGCTTGAGGGATTATGGCTGCTCACATCCCAGACTCCCCCCTTGGTAGCCATTTGGTTCCTGAACAGAACAAACTTGGAATGGTGCAAATCCATATTGGAGTGCTTTTATATGACTTTCTAAAGTTTTCCCAGTGAGCCAGTACACAGATACCTTTATCAGTGAATTGTTGCATTTGGTAATGTGCAGCGGAGGCCCTTTGAATAGAGTTAGGAAAAAACTGTGATGACATTTGCAGGGGACATTTGCAGGAGTGATTGTGTTGATTTTGGTAGCCGGGTGTGTGTATGATGTCTGCTGGAGGGGCAACCCCCCAACCTTTACATAAAGGTTGTAACGGTTTACAGATTATTTATAGCTCTTGTGTTCTCTCTTCCAAAAGAAATTAAGAAGCTGCTCAGTATATTCCGCTGTTTGGGAGAAGGCATAGAACAGGCATGTCCAACAAGTAGATTGTGATCTACCGGTAGATCACTGGACGTCTGTGGTAGAGTGGCTCCCCCCAAAGAAGCTAAAAAACTTTGGCTCCCCTAAAAAAAACTCAACATCTTTGCCCTGCACCCCTAAAATGACCTGAACCACCAGAAACAGGGCTTTCCTTCCTAAAAAAGGTTCAATGTTGCTTTCCTCTTCCCTAAAGAAGCTCAACAACTTTGACCTGAACCACCCAAAAAGGGGGTAGACCACTCCCAGTTTTTAACTCTGAGTAGATTGCAGTCTCTTGGAAGTTGGCCACCCCTGGCATAGAACAATGTCCTTTAGTTAAGTCACTTTTGCCTTCAGAACAGAACAAGAATCAGCTTCAGAGTTTCATCTTCAGGCCCCAGAACTTCAGTTTCCCATAAAATATATTCTGGCTGGGCCTCTTACTTCTTCTTCCTGCTCCCCTGAAAGCTAGCTACAGAAGAATATACTGTATATTCCTGCGTATAAGACTAGTTTTTAACCCAAGAAAATCTTCTCAAAAGTTGGGGGTCGTCTTATACACCGGGTCGTATTTCTTATACGGCGAATATCTCCCAAACTCTATATTTTAACTGGAAAAGTTGAGGGTCGTCTTATATGCCCAGTTGTCTTATACGCCGGAATATACGGTACTGTATTTGGTGAGCATGTACAGATTCCTTTCCTTTCACCACTAGGAACAACAGAAAAGTAAATTGATGTTTTTGAGCTATTTTTATGGACCCGACATGGGTTGCCATACGTCCAGATTTTCCCGGACATTTTTGCCGATTTCTGCCAAACACTGCTGCCATCTGCAATCTTCCAAATACGAGAAATTATGGATGCATGCCAACTCTACATTAAATATCCTCAATGCAGAGGTTTCAGTTGGTTCAAAGCACTGTGGTTGGACTGCTGGTGGCAGCAGACTATCACCAGCACATAACTCGGGTGCTCAAATGTTTGTGCCAGCTACCCTTATGCAACTGGGTCATGTCAATATTCTAGTATTGATCAAGGACTGCCTAAGCCCCTATATTCCTGCCTGATCATTGAGGTCTTGGCGGGATTCACTATTAGTGGTCCCCCATGGCTCAGATGCATGGCTCCTCCACCAGGGGCTATGCATTTAGTATTATGGGCCCAATTTTATGGAACTCCCTTCCAGCTGAGGTCAGGCAGGCCTGCTCTCTACTGAGCTTCCATTGTCCCCTGAAGACTTTTTATTTATTTATTCCAACAGACATTTTAATTGAAGCTTTATTTTATAGTTTTAACTGATATTTATTTTGTGTATTGTATCCTTGTGAATTGCTTAAATAAAATAAAAATTAGGCTGTGGGAATGGTAGCAATTAAGCATTTGCCATGATTTTTGCAAGCAGAGGGGGATGGAGGGGGCACTGCAGCTTGCCAATGAACAGGTCCATTATTGGAATATAATATATATAATAAGAATAATATTGGAGAAAACTGGGTATTGAAACTTGCTGAATCTAAATCATATATCCCAGTTTACAGCGGCCCTTTAAAGTACGCTTCACGCAGAGTATATGCAGTCAGAAGTTGACCTGGATAAGAAAACACCACCAAGAGTGTACGGAATTATCTCCCTTAAATCAAATGAAAATACAAACAGTTGGGTTTCTTTAACTGAAAAACAAACTGAATCTAAAGAGACTTTAAACTAAAGATAAATGCTTTCTCCCACATTCCAAACCTCCCACAAACTCCCATTAAACTACCCAAGAATTAACAGCATTCTAGCATTAAAACTAAGCAATCATACTAAGATTCAACTAAGGAATCTCTTAAACTGAGAACAACTGAGAGAGTGATCTACTAAGAGGTGAATCAAACTGAAAAATATAACTAAGAGATACAGAAGGCTTTCTGGCAGAACCTTATATACAAGGAGCAGAGCCCACGCCTGTGAGCAATTAACAGAAACACCGACACCTGTTTCTCTTAAACAGACAGTATTTACATTAGACCGGCTCTAAAGTAACTTGACTATTCAAAAAATTCAACATCCATGCCTATCAGAACATCTGCATCTGACGGATACTAAGTCAGCCCCTTAGTCCATCTGTCTGGCAGTGACTCCTCTAGGTTCGCCCTGGGGCTATACTGGGAGATGCCATGAATTGAACCAGGGACCTTTAGTATCAAGTCTTGTGCTCCCTACTGAAAAGGCTACAGTGCATTCCCTTAAAAAAGCACAGAAAAAGTCACAAAGCTTGAAGACCGTTCCAAGCTGCCAGTCACAAGTTGCACGAGAATTGTAAGCCCTGAGGACACACATGGTGATTTCTCTTCAGGATGATCGCAATGGAGAGTGAAGACCCCCAAACCCGATGCAGAGCTGCATGAAAATATGTCATTCTGGGATAATCAAAATCCCATTTCTTTGCTTGCTTTTGCACACTTATTACAGTTTTTCTTCTTCGGACACCACGGTTTATTCCTTTGACACCCCGGCTAAACCTGCATTTCCGTCACTCCCAGACAACATTGATTCAGACCTCTGCCCCAGACAGGAGATCTCCTGTGATTGCCATGACACTTGAGTAATGGGCAGACAGATTGGATGTGGCAGCAGATATTTCAGCAGCAGGCCAGAGTCCATCAGGCTTCAGTCAGAGTCATGACAACCCATTAAAAGGAAACCTTCCCAGCCTAGCAGCACAGAAGGAGGAGAAAACAAGACCTTTCTCAAGGTGGTGCTCCTTTGACCTAGGGCCACTTCTTATATTGCTTTACCTACTTACAAGGTGCCCCTTTTTAAATCCCTGAAATAAAAAGTGGCACCTACTGAAGTTCTCTCACTCTATAAAATGCTTGAAGGCACCAACTACTAAAGGCACCAGGAGCTCTACTGTGAAGAGGAATTAAAGATCCTTTTAATGAGGGTGAAAGAGGAGAGCGCAAAATATGGTCTGAAGCCAGGGGCATAGCCAGGATGAAAATCAAGGGGGACAAGGGGCGGGCCAAGGGGTGGGGCCAAGGGGCGGGGGAGGGGCCACAGCGGGGCAAGGAAACCTTCCTTTTCCCTTGCCAGCTTTCCCTCCTCCCGCCCTGGCGATGGCGGAGGGGGAGGAGGGGATCAGAGCAGCCCGAATTCGGGCTGCTCCGACTCCCTCCTCCCCCTCCGCGATCGGCAGGGGTGAGGGGGAGCCAGGATCAGCCCGATTTCGGGCTGCTCCGACTCCCTCCTCCCCCTCCGCGATCGGCAGGGGTGAGGGGGAGCCAGGATCAGCCCGAAATCGGGCTGCTCCGATCCCCTCCTCCCCCTCTGCAATCGCCGGGGCAGGTGGAGGGAAAGCCCCAGAGCCGCGCAAAGCGGTTGCCTGGCTTTCCCTCCGCCTGCTCCACAGCCAGCCAGGGAGAAGGGAGACAGCACCGGGCGGGCAGCGGGGCAGGCTGGCCAGCAGCCCTGCTTCTAGGGGGGGCAATTGCCCCCTCCTGCCCCCCTGCCTACACCCATGTCTGAAGCTCAACATCAAAAAAGCCAAGATCATGGCCACTGATCCTATCACCTCCTGGCAAATAGAAGGGGAAGAAATGGAGGCAGTGAGAGATTTTACTTTCTTGGGCTCCTTGATCACTGCAGATGGTGACAGCAGTCACAAAATTAAAAGACGCCTGCTTCTTGGGAGAAAAGCAATGATAAACCTAGACAGCATCTTAAAAAGCAGAGACATCACCTTGCCTACAAAGGTCCATATAGTTAAAGCTATGGTTTTCCCAGTAGTGATGTATGGAAGTGAGAGCTGGACCATGAAGAAGGCTGATCACTGAAGAATTGATGCTTTTGAATTATGGTGCTGGAGGAGACTCTTGAGAATCCCATGGACTGCAAGAAGATCAAACCTATCCATTCTGAAGGAATTCAGCCCTGAGTGGAAGGCATTGAGCAGCATGAAATGGAAGTCCATCAACCCGAAAGCTCATACCAAAATAAAAACTTAGTTGCTCTTTAAGGTGCTACAGAAGGAATTTTTTTATTTTGCTTCGACTCAGACCAACCTGTAAATGGAATGTTCAGTTTGACAATGGAACCACTTACCAAGAGGGCTGATAGACTCTCTCTTGCTGCAGGATCTTCAAGCATAGTCTGGACAGACATCTGTTGGGGATGGTCTACTCTAGCCTACACCGAGCAGGGGCCAGATAGCTAGACAACTATCAGCACCCTTAATAAACTACAGTTCCCAGGATACTTTGGGGAAATGCATGATTGATAAAATGTAATTTTAAATGTATGGTGGAAATGTGGCTTTCTTTTAGTGTTTCAAGCTCTCTGATAAATCCTTGACTCTTGCAGGGTCAGGCAAAGTGGGTTGCAGCTACAGGAGCTGACTGTCAGCTATCTTCCTTCTTAGTATTGTGTCAGGGAGAGGTGTTTGTGGTGATTTTCTGTCTCAGATCAGATGGGCTGGCCTTGCTTACTTTGCCCCTTGAGTTGGAAGTGGGGATGTCATTTGCCTCTCAGCTCAGGCAGCAAAGCGCCCTGGGTCAGCCCTGGAGTCTCATTTTGTCAAGATCTTGAAACAATACTTGATTGCTCGGGGAGTGCATGTGTGTGAGAGAAACTGACTAGCATCCTATTTATCTGACTCCCAGGTTATTTCAGCCAAGACGCTGTGCTAATTACCTTGGGCCATTCACGGTCACAGCATTTCTCTAGAGAGCTGTGAACTTCACCCACACCAGCCTAATATTTATGACAGTGATGGTTAGCAGATACTCCATGGGCCAAATCCCAGTACACACGGCAATTATTTGGCCAGCTGGCATTTTAAAGAGAGGTGCAAGGAAAGCTTGTGTGTGCAGTTTTAGTATAGGGGGGGGGAACTCTCACAGCTTTGGAAAAAGGAGACACTCCATGCTTAATCCTATAACTTTCTGTGTTTTGTCCACAAGCCAAACATTTAGAGCTCTTGGATATCTCTAGAAACAGTCATGACTTTCCCCAAATCATGGGTCGTATAGTTTGTTAAGGGTTCTGAGAGTTGTTAGAAAACCCCTATTCCACTCAAACAGAGAAATATTTGCACCACAATATTTCACTTGCGATTCCCTCCTCCAGGAGTAAATAAACCAGAATTTGAAGAATGCTCTTGGGTTGTGATCCCGGAGCAGGGGTAGCCAATGTGGTGCCCTCAAGAGGCTCTTGCACTCCAACTCTGGTCTGCCCTGGCCAGCATGGAGGGCACCACTTTGGCCACTCTTGTGAACAGTACCTATAAGAGACATTATGGGGGCAGGTGTCAGCTCTAGGTTGAACTAGGAATTGTCCAGTGAAACAATAGATGATCCTTCTGAATCAGATCTTACAAATCAGCCCCTGTGCAATAAAGAGAAACCCTGGTCAGTGGGGATGGGAAGGGGATATGGAGAGAGAGAGAGAGAGAGAGAGAGAGAGAGAGAGAGAGAGAGAGAGAGAGAGAGAGAGAGAGAGAGAGAGAGAAAGAAAGAAAGAAAGAAAGACAAACATCCCATTTGATCTAGGAGGGAGTGGGATAGCAAGCATCTGCAGCCGTGAGGAAAATGGGTCAAGGAGAGCAGTTAGATTTGTAAAAGCTGAAAGGGCTTTTTAAATAATTGGCTTCTTTAGGTGAAGCCATGACTCTGTCACCATGACTCTTAAATAGATGGTTGGGGTACAAAGTGGGAGAAAGTAGAAAAGCAACAGTGAAAGGAACCACCTTCACTTCCTACTCAAAAAAAATAATGGAAGGAGGGCCTGACAACTGATAAACTGATATTTATTAATGTTCTTGTTTATAGTCCTATGGATCTTTTGTTGATTTTATCCTTATATGCTGTACCTCACCTTGCTATCTTTGTTATGCAGGTGCTGATTATAGATTTGTAAATAAATAATACTTGGGCATTGAGTTACAGGAGGATCTGTCCTGGAGTGTCAACACAAGGGGGCCTAAACGGCCTCGGTCCAGTATACCTGAAGGAGCGTCTCCACCTCCATCATTCTGCCCGGACACTGAGGTCCAGTGTTGAGGGCCTTCTGCCGGTTCCCTCACTGCGAAAAGCCAAGTTACAGGGAACCAGGCAGAGGGCCTTCTCGGTAGTGGCACCCGCCCTGTGGAAAGCCCTCCCACCAGATGTCAAAGAGGAAAACAACTACCAGACTTTTAGAGGACATCTGAAGGCAGCCCTGTTTAGGGAAGCTTCTAATGTTTAATAAATTATTGTATTTTAATACTTCTGTTGGAAGCCGCCCAGAGTGGCTGGGGAAATAATAATAAATATATTATTATTATTTAATTTATTTATTTATTTATTATTATTATTATTATTATTATTATTATTATTATTATTATTCAGCAGAGACTGTACTTCTTGAGAATTCTAAGGAAAAACCATCTTCCGCAAAAGCTGCTGCTTGCCTTCTATCACTGTGCCATTGAGAGCGAGCTCACTTATGGGTTATGTGTGTGGTACGGAAGCTGTACTTCCCAGGATAGGATAGGGTTGTGCAGAATTATTAAAACAGCGGAGAGCATTATTGGCTGCTCAGTCTCCACCTTAGAACAAATCTATATCACCAAGTGCCACAGGAGAGCACTAGACATATCAAGAGATCCATCGCATCCTGGTCACCGCTTCTTTGAGCTCCTGCCATTGGGAAGGAGATACAGAACAGTGAAGGTGAGAACAAGCTCATTATACTGCTTTAAACGTAAAGTGCAGATGGGAGCCCAGATGCCTACGAGAAGCTCACAAGCAGGACCTGAGTGCAACAGCACTCTGCCTTTGCTGCTTCCCAGCAACTGGTATTATTCTGTGGCGTTCTGCTTCTGAGCCGGAAGCTGGCATATAGCCAGTGTGGCTGCTGATGGTTTACCTGGAAGTGGATTGAGGACAATTCTGCAAGTGTGCTAAGCACACCACCCATGTAGGGTTGCCAGAATCAATAGTGGACAGGACTTCTGTGCCTTTAATTGCCCTGTTCTCTTTTGAGTCTGGAAACCTTAAAGAGAAACCAGCAGACCCTTTGCTTGGAAATTAAACAAAGGGTCTGCTGGTTTCTCTTTAAGGTTTCCAGACTCAAAAGAGAGCAGGGCAATTAAAGGCACAGAAGTCCTGTCCTCTATTGAGTCTGGCAACCCTACACCCATGGCAGTTTCTTCTCCATGCACAGGCAAGACAGAATCCCATGGTGGCCCTGTCCTGGGTCAAGTGTTCATATCGCGTTGCTTAAATAAATCAAACAAAAGTTTGACTGTGGTGCTGATGTGGTTAAAATGTCCTTGATGTATTCGTATCACCTTATAAAAATGGCAGATGGTCCCTGTAAATAAATAAAGTGCTCTAGTAAAAAGCTTGAAGCATCTTCAGTGTTTTGCTTGTGGACTCCCCCCCCCCAAAAGTACATATTTTTCATTTTTGCCACTCCACTCATAGTATTCCTCCATGAAATAAAATGATTGTACTGATAGCAGCTCAGAGTCCAAATGTCTTGTTACTTATGCAAATGTATGTGGACTGTTCATTCCTCAATCCCTAACCTCCAGGGTTTCCCTTTGCACAAAACACAGGGGAAACAGATGACATGCATCTCTTCCTCCCATCTCTTCAGGGTTTCCCTTCCCCCTGCCTTCAGGCATCAGTAATGTTATAAATTCACTCCAGAGCTTCCCAAAATGACACCACCTGAGTTCCTAACGTGCAGAGAATTTTTAAAACCTTCAATTTAAAAAGCACATGCTTTGCCCTTCCTTAAGAAATGAAAAGAAACCAGGTTCCTCCATGCAGACATGGGGGGGCAGGCAGTTGGCAGGGGAGGGATGTATGCTCCAGTGAGCTTCATGGCTGAATGGGGATTTGAAACCAGGTCTCCCAAGGCCTAGTCCAAAACTCTAACCATTACACCACACTGGTACTCCTGAGCTGGATACACACCATACTTTTAAAGCACATTTGAAACACATTCTTTCTGTATGGAACTTGCTGAAATGACCGGGAGACTTTGCAACCAGGGAGAAGAATCGGTGGAAGAAGATTGGAAAAAATTTAGAATGTATTAAAAAAATATATAGTAGAATTGAATTAGGAAATAGATTTACAATGTATAGAATCTGCAGATTTTTGAATAGGTTGGATAGTGTGTGAGATGCGGGAAATTTGTTTCAAAGGTGAATGATTGAGATTTATGATATAGAACTTGCTAAAGAGACTGGGTGATGAACCGCAGAAGGGGGGACACCGAAGAAGTCTTTTTCTGTTATGAAAATGTTATGAAAATCATAGTTTAGATATGATTTATATGATAATTTTTTTTCTTCTTCTTTTTTAGTGTATGTGTGTGTATATGCTTTGACATGATATTCTATTTGGATTCGCCAATGTTATTTGCATCTATATGTTTATCTATAAAATCAATGAAAATTATTCTTTAAAAAAATGAAACACATTCTTTCTGGACACAGCGGTTTATCCCTCACAGAGTTAGGATTCCCAGCAACCCTTAACAAACTACCACAGCCAGACTTATTAGGTGGGGGGAGTGTGTTTCAAATGTCCTTTAAAGGTAAAGTGTACACAGGCTTAATCTCTGGGTCACCCCTTACAACATTGCTTCATTTTCTGCATTGGGTTCTGCCCAACACTGGCATGCACTCCTGAACCAATTGATGACCCATGTGGGACTGTGGACCTCACCTGGAGAAATCTCCCCCACTCCTGCCCTGCACCATGCTAGCTGGTTCTAGTCTGGCATGGTGTGGCTGCCTTTGCTAGAAGCATTGGAAACGAAGGATGAAAAACATGTGTGTTAGGAACAATTGGAATGATGGTGCAGTTGAGTTGAGGATGCTACTGCATGCATAGGTAAAGGGCCCCCTGACCATCAGGTCCAGTCGTGACCGACTCTGGGGTTGCACGCTCATCTCGCATTATTGGCCGAGGGAGCCAGCGTATAGCTTCCAGGTCATGTGGCCAGCATGACAAAGCCGCTTCTGGCAAACCAGAGCAGCACATGGAAACGTCATTTACCTTCCCGCTATAGTGGTTCCTATTCATCTACTTGCATTTTGACGTGCTTTCAAACTGCTAGGTTGGCAGGAGCTGGGACCAAGCAACGGGAGCTCACCCCGTCACAGGGATTCGAACCGCCGACCTTCTGATCAGCAATCCCTAGGCTCAGTGGTTTAACCACAGCGCCACCTGGGTCCCCTGGAAACTGCTAGGTGATTGGTGAAGACGGGCTGGAAGGAGAGGCAATTGAGCAGAAAGGGCAGGTCTCTGTAGCCTGTAGGAAGCATCATATGGATAGCTGAGAGGGCTGCCCTCTAATCCCAACTAATGAGACCAGATCCCCCATTGTTCTCAATGCCTTGAAGTTCCACTTTCAGAGAACAGACTACCTTTTGCAAAAAAGCACATACACAGACCACCTTGCTCTGCATTATGTATTCCAATCACAGAATATGGGTCACCTTGGTGTGGAACTTGTGTTTTATTTGGCACAGGGTGCACATACGCTGCTCTGCCTGTAAATCTCTGTCATTGAGAAATGAATGGAAACAAGAAACGAAAGACCTTTCCCCCACCATGACATCTTTACTGCTTCCATCCAGGGCAGAGCACCACTCTGGGACTGAGGAGCTATCCATGGTACTCGACCCAGCCACCTCTCCTCTGGGAAATCCATGAGTATTCCCCACCCTCCCGCCTCAATTTCCCTTTCAAAGGCATGGGAGCAGCCGGGGAGGAATGGGGAGGGGGGAGCAGCTCAAATTATGATCCATACAAATCAACTTGTCAGTTCGCAGCAGCTGCTGCCTCCACCGGCACAGACAGCTCTATCTTCAGTGCTGGAGAGACTCCCAAGGCCATTACTTCTGCAGCAGCGAAGTTAGTAGGATGGAGATTAATCTTCAGGCTGTCACTTTCCCCTTACTGATTGATAAACTGGTCATTGGCTGCAGCGGCGTTTGGATGAAAAGTGAAAGCCAGAAGAGCTCCTCCTTTACAGTTCTGAATAGCACATCTGGCTAATGGGCCCAGATGTGCTCAAAGAGGGGAAATGAAAAGCCTGGCAACTGTATCATATTTTTCTGTGATTTGCATTGCACAAGGAGGAAGCCTGGTGTCAGGTGCAGAACTGAATAGTCTGAGAAAAGGGGAAACCCAAACAGTCCTTAGTGCTACAAATAAATACTTTAAAAAATTAAGTTTGTTAAAGCCAATGAAGATTAAAACAGTATTTTCTTTGGGCAAAGGATTCTGCTTAACTTCTTAAACCTGAACTAGCAAAAGCAATATTTACTGAAGTTCTAGAACTGGGAAGCCCCAGTTAGATGACTACATTAGAAAAATAACTTCTGCTTATAACCATGAGGACTAGAAACTTCCTCCTTCAAAGCAAACCACCCAGCTTTTCTGGGGAGTGAGGAAAGCGACAAACAATCCAAATCCTATGATCTCAAAAATGCACATGAAGGAGGCAAAGTTTATGTAAAAATTTGTTGGCTGAGATTCCAAGAGAGTCCCTGTACCTATTATCTATTTGCACCCACAATCTGCAAAAATAAAGGCTTTTGGTGTTTGCTTGTTTTTAAACTGAAGGGATGCACTTGAGTTTATCTGTTCGTAGGACCAATTTCTGTTTTTTTGAGGATTTGTCAGTGGGAAAGTACAGTACATAGAAACAGCACTAACCAGCAGCTGAAGTTTCTTTCACAAGAAGCTGTGTTTGTCCTTGGAGGAAGCCAGCAAACACCTCTGGATTTCTATTGCAGCAGAATCAGGCAACTTGGTCTTAACTGCAGGGAGTGGGAGGAAAGGATGGTGTAGTCAGTAAGGGAGGGGCACTAGAAAATTACCCCCCAGCAAACATAGCTGTTATTTCAGATGGTGGACCCCCTATGGATCAGGGGATCTTGGCAACAACTGCCGAAACTAACCAAGCTGTGGCCCATATTTCTTTTTCACTGCTGTTTGTTTTTCCCCATCAGCAAAATTGGACGTTAGAAAGGGCTAACATATCTCCTCTGAGAAGGGAAAGGAAAGCACTATAGGGAGCCAGGGCTGCTGGGTTTGAGGAGGGGAGTAAATCCCAGTGGCTGGAACAAAGGAAGTCCCCAAAGTTTCTTGGAAGGGAGCAATGCCTAGTAGGTACAGCACTGAGTCCATCTCCATTTCTGGATGGGGAGTAAGATCTAAGTGGTTAAAGGCAGCAAAGAAGGGGAGCAGAAGCCTGGCTTCCGTTCCTTAGCTGTGATGGTTCCCTTGGCACCTGGCATACCGAGGCTTTAATCTGTTATCCTTAGTGGGGTTTGGTTTCCAGGCCCAGTGCTGCCATGCGCTACTGCCTGGAGCCATTTCTAATCCTGTCCATAGAAAGGCACATTCTTTTCACAATTAATATGATGGAGAATTAATTAGGAGCAATTTGATTTTGGGGGGCAAAAAGAAGCAGCAGTAGCAACTTGGGCCAAGCAAATGCCTCAGTCAGTGCCCCAAAAGTCAGGCTATGCTTCTTGATCCAGTAAATCCCACTTCTTTACACATTGGTCCTGGTCCTGTAGCTGAGATCTGGCCTACACAAGCAGCAGAATAAGATAAACAAATCCTTAGGTGGTAGAATGGGCAGGAACACTTTGGATGGCCAATGTCAGGCTATGCCTTTAAGGCTTGCCATGTAAAATAGCAACTCCTCACAAGGGAGAAAGTGTTCCTTCCAGAGCTGAGTGAGAACAGCCCCAAGTCCCTGGTGAAACTATGGCTGCATACATACCAGTACCGCAGATGCTTTATAAGATATAGAACTTGGCCTGATTTGCGTTGAGCTAGCCAATCTATCTCCATCTTCAAGGCAAGAGATTCAGTTCTTCTTGCTTCAGTACACATTGGCCTTGGATAATTTGAAAGCCCCAGGAAGCTGCCAGGTTGTGACCTGTTGAAACAGCTTCACCACATGAAGAATCTTCCTGGTTCTTGGTCACTCAGTCCCTGCCTTCTCTGGAGATGAAGATGAGTGATGGTGATTCAGGAAGGCTTGAGACAATCTGCAGAGCAGTGGCAACATCTCCCACCTTCTCAATGGTACTGTCTTGTTTCTTATGGAATTTGCTTTTGCAGAGCAGCTTAACAAGGCCAATAAGTTGTGCTCTTTGGGATTCAGGAGTGAGCACTGGCAGCCCTTGGCCTAATTTCATGTGCATGATCTGATCTCTGGCAAGAATGAGTGATGATGTCTCTCCTGGCAGCTTCCTAGTGGGGAGGAAGGTATTATATACGGGGGGCGGGGCGCTTGGAGAGATGGAGGGTGGTAGAAAAAGAGTGGCCCTGCCCACTTTGGGCTCTGGCTCCACCCACTGCCAGCTGTGGCCCTCACAGAGTACACCCCCGTCAAGAAATCAGCCCCTGATACAAAAAATGTTGAACACTCCTGATTTAGGTGGTAAGCAAAAACCATTCCATTTCAGCTACCCATTGCTGCCTAGACCATGCGGTGCTTTGTTTTTAAGACTCTGGAATATTTCTGCAATGGATTTTTATTATGCTGCTGTTGCTGTTTAAGTACCTTGCATGTTATTGATGTGCGTTTGAGTGAACAGATGTTTTGTAGGCTGCCCTGGGACCTTTTAAAAGCCACCTTGACGGGATGTAAATTTTGCAACAATAAACTTGTCATTCTTTAAAGTGAAAGGAGCAATCTCCAGGTTGCAACCTGGCAACCTTAAGCCCTAATACAGTTGCTATACAGGATTCATGTTAAAAGCACCACGATTTTAACAGTTACAGGTAGGTAGCTGTGTTGGTCTGACGTAGTCGAAACAAAATAAAAAAATTCCTTCCAGCAGCACCTTAAAGACCAAATAAGTTTTTTTATTTTGGTATGAGCTTTTGTGTGCATGCACACTTCTTCAGATACCAAAATAAAAAACTTAGTTGGTCTTTAAGGTGCTGCTGGAAGGAATTTTTTTATTTTGCTATGATTTTAACAATGTATTTAAGGGAGAACTTAGGACCTCTTGTAAAACAATAAAATAAAATTCAATTTAGGGTGCATGCAGGGTGCTGAGTTCTGCCAGCCCTTGTTACACTGACACTTCTGCCACCTGTTTTTCATCCACGAATGCTCCTTTATAGTTTCACCTTTAATGCTCGTGCAGGCAAACAGCAAGAAACGATAACCTCCCTCATCAATCTCACTTCCATCTCATCCCTAAATCAAGCTTTTAATTTGGAGCTATTTCTTTCAGAGCTAATTGAGCTTTCAAAGCTACACACTCTGCTGGGATCTTTCTTTTCTTTTCTTTTTTAAAAACTCTGCCACCATAAAAACGGCATACCGGCATGTGGTGCTTAGTTTACAAAGAGGGAATTGTTTCAGTCTGTGCTTGTTGGCAAGCAACAGCTTCTTCTCCTGGAAGACTTGTTGGAACTGCAGATGTGTTGGGGGGGGGTCTGCTTTAAATGATTTCAGAGTGCTGAGAATGAACTCTGTGTTGCTACATGCCCCCCCCACAATCTCTGCCAAGTGGTAGCAAGATTCCAGGGCCTTCCAGGTGCTCACCCAGGATTGTGTTTCCATTGGAGTCTGAAGTGTCTTAGAAATATGGTTTAAAGGTAAAGGTAAAGGGACCCCTGACCATTAGGTCCAGTCGTGACCGACTCTGGGGTTGCGCGCTCATCTCGCATTATTGGCCGAGGGAGGTGGCGTATAGCTTCCAGGTCATGTGGCCAGCATGACAAAGCCGCTTCTGGCAAACCAGAGCAGCACATGGAAACGCCGTTTACCTTCCCGCTATAGCGGTTCCTATTTATCTACTTGCATTTTGATGTGCTTTCGAACTGCTAGGTTGGCAGGAGCTGGGACCAAGCAACGGGAGCTCACCCCGTCACAGGGATTCGAACCGCTGACCTTTTGATCAGCAAGCCCTAGGCTCAGTGGTTTAGCCCACAGCGCCACCTGGGTCCCCGAGAAATATGGTTTATTCACACATATTTACCCCTGGAAGCCTTCAGTGGGAGGGGCTACAGAACATTACACTCCAAGAGTGTCTCTCACTGCTCTTCTCATAGCTGCAGCCAGCCTGGGTCCAAAGCAGCAGCCAGTCACGACCCCCAGTCTCTCAGTGCTGCCTCCTCCATCCAGCCCCACATGGAGTTCTTCCCCACTTCCTCCTTCTTGTTCCCAGAACACCTTGCAAAAAAAGGGCTCTGTACAACAGCAACCACAACCTGGGAAAGCTTCAACTGGCCACCTAAACCAGGTGAGGGTAGCCCACTGCCTTGTATGATATCTTTGGGAGAAGAAAAGGCTAAGGAGTAAATCCTACACAAATCTGGAGTGGAATCCTGAATGTGGTTGGATGGTGCCTTGTACTCTATCTGGCAACTCCTGCAGCCAAGCTGGTGCCCAGCATGTTGCTCTGCTTTCCTTAGGATCACAACAGCAAGGTCAAGAGTGGGATCTTGTCATCTGGGCAGCCCAGAACCTCCATATACACTGCCCAGGCTTGTGCCCTGGGGAGGTCACTTCACCCCCAGAGGCACTTTCCATTGTCTCTCGAGACAGACGGATGCCAGCAACAAGAACAATGGCAGGGCCATCTTCTCCGCGGTGTTCGTAAACTGAAAATTCGTAAACCGAGGTGTTCGTAAACCGAGGTTCCACTGTACACACACTGTCTCTCTCTCTCTCTCTCTCTCTCTCTCTCTCTCACACACACACACACACACACACACACACACACAGAGAGAGAGAGAGAGAGAGAGAGAGAGAGAGAGAGAGAGAGAGAGAGAGAGAACCACTTGCAATACTGTATATTGCACATCCAGGCTAACTAACATACTGGCAGCTAGACTGGTGACTGGGAGCAGCTGCCAAGACCATATAACAGCAGGCCTGAAATACCTACATTCCTTATTCATTAAATCATGAATCAACTGTTATTCATATGATTTACAATATTAACGCTTTTAACAAACAAACAAAAAAGCAGTAGAAGGTAGAGTGGAAGTCGATTCTTTATTTTCTTTTGTAAATCTGTTTGAAATTCAATGTGAAGATTAAGATGTAAATATTATCATGTGTGTGAGGGACAGGGGATATCGCGAAGTCCCTCCCCTCCTGAGTTCAAGCCCGTCCCCGAGCAAAGGGGAAAGCAGGGAGAGTTCCGATTCCAGTGGGGAAGCAGGAAGTCGTGTCCGAGGCTCAGGCAAGGTAGAGGAGCCAGGGTCCCAGGTGGGACAGGAAGGGGCAAGCAAGGGGGGAAGACCCATCCCTCCAACTCCAGAATTACGCAGGAAGAGGAGGGGCAAGAGGATGGGTCTGCCAAAGCTTTTGTGTTGGAGAAAGACGCGCCAAAAGCCATTAGGAGGTTCTGAAACCGACTGACAACATCGCTCCGTGTAAATAGCAATGACTTGAGCACTGTAAATACGCAGCACCAATAAAAGAATAAAATGCAGAGCTGCGTAGCGTCGTTACTCTGAAGTAGTCCACTCCGGCCACTGTGACAGCAACCTCCTAATCATTTTTGGGCTACTTCGGAGTTGCCGGGATGAGCGTGTCCGAGGCGGAGAAGTGGCGGCAGATCGCTGAGCAAGCCCAGCTAGAACTGCAACAGCTGTCGCTGCAGGCGCAGGGAGAATTGAAGGCAGCTAAAGAGGAGACTAAGAAGGTCCAGGACGACCGGCTACAACTTGCGGAACAGGTGAGAGAGCTCCAGGAAAAAGAGCAGCATTTAAGGGCGGTGGCGGTAGACCTCCAAAACAAGCTGGATGCAGAGAAAAACAAGGCGGGAGGGGCTCCCCAAGTCCAAGTGCTGCCAGGAAGGAGAGCAGGGACCCTTGTAAGCAAGTTCAATGGAGACCCGAAGGAGTTTCAGGGCTTTGAGACTGAGATCGTGTATGCTCTTGAGCTGCACCAGAATGAGTTCCCCGATGATGAGCACAGAGTAGCGTTTATTGTGGAACATCTCACCGGAGCAGCCAGGGAGTGGCTAAGACCATTAATCGCAACCAAGAATCCTTGCATGAAAAATGTCCAACAATTTCTAGAAGGTTTGAGGACGATGTATTCGTCCGATAGTCATTTGGACCAGACTAAGGAGGAACTGCATAATTTACGCCAAGGAAATATGACAGTTCGCGCATATTGGGCGAAATTCACCATGCTGGTGCACAGACTGGGGTGGGTTTTGGATTCGCCTCCCATGCAAGCTGCGTTTTACTTGGGTTTGAGCGAGGAGGTGAAGGATGAACTCTCGAGAGGTCCAAAGCCCAGTACTATGGATCAGCTGAGCAAAGCAGCTCTGGCGGTGGGGGTGAGGCAGGAATCCCGGTGGAACGACAAGCAAGCGACGCGCGCAAAGCGGGCTTGGTTCCCACGGTCGCAGGAGAAGCCACTCCCTCAACAACCCTTTCAGGCCACGCCTGGAGCCAGCCAGGACCAGGAGCCCATGCAGATTGATAGCGCGCGCGCGCGGGCTTTTCAAACCCCAGCGGCGCCAAGACGCAAGGCGGGAAGGGGCGGGAATTGCTTTCTCTGCAACTCACCCCAGCATCTCGTCAGAGACTGCCCACATCGCAGGGAGTGGCAAGGAAAGGCGGGAACGGTGGTGCCCTCCCCCACTGACGCAGCACCACAGCAGGGAAACGGGAAAGCCTGGCTGCAGGAGACAAGGGGCAGCAGCCAGGCACAGTCAGCAGACAACAGCCCCAGCCCGCCCACCCGCACAGAGAGGTGCAGAGCCAGCCCACCCCTCCCAGAGCAGGAGTGGTTCTAGAAGTGACGCTAACGCTCCCAAATGGCTATCCCCTGACGGTCCTCGCCTTAATTGACAGTGGGGCGTCCGCCAACTTCTTCTCGAGAAGCTTTGCAGAAGAGCACCAAATCCAGCTTTTGCAGTTGGATTTTCCTCTGCACGTAGCAACCATTGACGGCAGGGAGCTGCTGGGAGGGGCCATCACACATCAAACCCCCCCCATGAGAATGACGGTGGGAAGGCACTCAGAGACACTGGCGTTCAACGTCACCACCATCTCCGACCCCCCCATCGTCTTGGGCATGAGCTGGCTGGCGCGCCACGACCCCTCCATCAGTTGGCACCAGAGGTGCATCACGTTTGGGTCAGACTTTTGTCTGGAACATTGCATGCAGCACCAACCAGGGGAGGGGCCTCCGATAGCCACGGTGGCCACCATGCATATCAAAGGGGGTGAGGCAATACCCAAGCAGTACTGGGACCTGCAGGAGGTCTTCAGCGAAGCGGAGTCCGACCACCTACCCCCGCACAGGCCTTTTGACTGCCAGATCAACCTGGTGCCAGGGGCGACGATACCCCCAGCCAAGCTGTACGCCATGTCAGACCAGGAGCTGGAGGATCTGCGCGCTTTCATCGACAAGAACCTCAAGCGGGGGTTCATAAGGGAAAGCAAGGCAGCAGGGGGCAGCCCGGTCTTCTGGGTGGACAAGAAAGACACGCAACAGCGCCGTCTTGTGGTGGACTTTAGACGGCTGAATTCGGTGACAGAGCCCGTGGCTTTCCCCATGCCCAGAGTGGATGATCTCCTGACAGCGGCACGCAGGGGCAAGATTTTCACCAAGCTGGACCTAAGGGGGGCGTACAACTTGATCAGGATCCGGGAAGGAGATGAATGGAAAACCACGATGTTCACGCCTCTGGGCTCTTTTGAATATCTGGTGATGCCCTTCGGTTTGCAAGGGGGCTCAGCATGCTTCCAGGCCTTCATGCACCACGTCCTGGGGTCCCTCCTCTTCAGGAAATGCTTGGTCTTCCTAGATGACATCCTTATCTACTCGAATGACCCAGTGCAGCATGTGAAAGATGTCAGAGAGGTGTTGCAACGCCTGAAGGAGCACCACCTGTATGTGAAGCTGGAGAAGTGCAAGTTTCACACCAAAGAGGTGGACTTCCTGGGCTACAAGCTGTCAGACAAGGGGCTGGCGATGGACAAGGACAAGGTGCAGGCCATCCTGGACTGGCACAGCCCCAGGACGCGCAAAGATGCCCAACGCCTACTAGGCTTCGCTAACTTCTACAGGAAGTTCATCAAGAACTTCTCTCGCGTTACGGCTCCCATCACGGACTGCCTGAGAGGCAAGCAGAAGTTCCGGTGGACACCAGAGGCGCAAGCAGCGTTCGAAAGCCTCAAGAGAGTGTTCGCCTCAGACCAAAACCTGTTCCATGTGGTGCAGGACGCGCCCCTACGCATTGAGACAGATGCTTCTGAAAACGCTGTGGGCGCAATTTTGTTGCAACTGGACGCCAACAGGGAGTGGAGACCCTGTGCCTTCTTCTCCAGGAAGCTGACACAGCCTGAACGCAACTACACAGTGTTTGATAGGGAACTTCTTGCGATCTACGCTGCGTTCCAGCACTGGCGACACTTCCTGGTGGGCGCGAAGCACCCCATCCAGGTGTGCACAGACCACAAGAACCTGGAGTTCTGGAGAACTGCCAGGGTGCTCAACCAGCGGCAGATACGGTGGGCAGAGTTCTTCTCGAACTTCAACTTCTCCATCCACTACATCCCGGGGGAGCAGAATGTCAGGGCGGATGCCCTCTCCCGCAAGCCAGAGTACATGGAGGAGGAGGCGCCACCAGCCCCAAGGCACATTTTCCCCCCGTCGGCATGGTCCTGCGGAGCAGCTGTGGTGAGCGAGGCAGAACTCACAGCACTGACGGCAGCGGATGAATTTGCCAACCGCATCTTCAGAGAACTGAGAGGGGGGAGGGAGCAGGCAAAAGACTTTGCAGAACGCAGAGGGCTGCTTTTCTACAAGGGTGCGCTGTACCTACCCACCACCCAGCTTCGACGTACGGTCCTCAAGCAGATGCACGACAACCCTACAGCGGGGCATTTTGGAAGGGACAAAACCGCTCACCTAGTCATGAGACACTTCTGGTGGCCAGGGGTGCGGGAAGATGTTCGAGACTATGTAAGGGGCTGTACCACCTGCCAGCGGGCGAAGGTGGTCAGAGCAGCGCCACCAGGGTTGCTGGAGCCCTTAGCCACACCACACAGGCCGTGGGAAGTGGTGTCCATGGACTTCATCACAGATCTGCCTTCGTCCAGGGGTAAGACTGCAGTGTTGGTGGTGGTGGACCTTATGTCCAAAATGTGTCACTTTATACCGTGTGCCAGGGCAGTCTCGGCAGAAGAGACAGCCAAACTGTTTGTTGATCACATTTTCAGACTGCATGGATTACCTTTAAGGGTTATTTCGGATCGTGGCCGCCAATTTGTTTCCAGGTTCTGGCGGCGGCTCATGAACCTCCTGCAGGTGGAGGTCAGCTTGTCGACGGCTAGACACCCGCAGACCAACGGACAAGCGGAGAGGGTCAACGCCATTCTGCAGCAGTACCTGAGATGCTACGTCAGCCAGCGGCAAACGGACTGGGTGGATCGCTTGCCACTAGCAGAATTTGCCTACAACAATGCAGTGCACGTCTCCACAGGGGTGTCGCCCTTTAAGGCCAATTACGGGCGCGACCTCAGATCTTTCCCAGAGAGGGAGAGGGAGGAGGAGGAGGAGGAGGGCCCACAGGCTGAGGATTGGGCAGAGGAACTGGAGACGGTGCACCAGCAGCTCAGAGAACACTTGGAGAGGGCCAAGGAAGCGTACAAAAAGGGGGCAGATCGCCACAGGCGACAAGGGGAGGTCATCAGGGTGGGGGACAAGGTGTGGTTGTCCTCGGAGGGCCTTCCCACCAGAGGGAGGTGCAAAAAGCTGGCACCCAAAAGGCTGGGCCCCTTCACGGTCACGCAACAGGTAAACCCGGTGGCATACAGGCTGGCACTGCCAGAGGACATGAGGGTGCATCCAGTGTTTCATAGATCGCTGCTGTCGCCGTACAGGGAAAGCAGCAGGCTCCGAGACAGCGAACAAACCCCCGAGGGAGGGGGGGAGAGGGAAGGCAGGGAGCAACTCAATGAGGCCACGGCCATCCTGGATTCAAGGTGGGGGGTGGGGGGACTGGAGTACCTCATGGCATGGGAGGATGCTCCACCGTCCCAGAATGAATGGGTCCCAGCCACTCAGATACAGGAGGAATTCTTGGTGGAAGAATTTCACGCCCTCTTTCCCCACAGACCCAAGCCCTGGCACATGGAAAGGGAGGGGGAGGAGGAGGAGGCACGGGAGAGCAGCTCACCATGGCGCTGGGAAGCGGAGTTTGAGGAACCAGAGGATGAGGTATGGGTGTCACCGAGATCCACCCAGTCAGAGGAAGGAGCAGATTGGCAGAACGTTTTTACCCCCACCAGCTCTGACGCCACGGACTTTTTGGGATTCCCGTCCGCCCAGGCGGAAGGGGGGGGCTCGCAGGACTGGGGGGAGGTATTCACACCAACGGGCTCGGAGAGCACTGAGTTCTTAGGCTTCCAGTCGTCACCGACACATGGGGGGGGCCTGGGGAGGGGTGAAGGAGAGCTTGGGAGGGGGGTGGATGTGAGGGACAGGGGATATCGCGAAGTCCCTCCCCTCCTGAGTTCAAGCCCGTCCCCGAGCAAAGGGGAAAGCAGGGAGAGTTCCGATTCCAGTGGGGAAGCAGGAAGTCGTGTCCGAGGCTCAGGCAAGGTAGAGGAGCCAGGGTCCCAGGTGGGACAGGAAGGGGCAAGCAAGGGGGGAAGACCCATCCCTCCAACTCCAGAATTACGCAGGAAGAGGAGGGGCAAGAGGATGGGTCTGCCAAAGCTTTTGTGTTGGAGAAAGACGCGCCAAAAGCCATTAGGAGGTTCTGAAACCGACTGACAACATCGCTCCGTGTAAATAGCAATGACTTGAGCACTGTAAATACGCAGCACCAATAAAAGAATAAAATGCAGAGCTGCGTAGCGTCGTTACTCTGAAGTAGTCCACTCCGGCCACTGTGACAATGTGTAAAGAATATCTCTATGTGAAAAACCAATTAAAATTATCCATAAAAAAAGAAAAGAAATACATTGGTTCCCAGTACATTTCTGAACACAATTCAAAGTGTTGGTGCTGACCTTTAAAGCCCTAAATGGCCTCGGTCCAGGATACCTGAAGGAGCATCTCCACCCCCATTGTTCAGCCCAGACACTGGGGTCTTCATCCGAGGGTCTTCTGCTTTTTTCCCTCACTGTGAAGCAAAGTTACAGGGAACCAGGCAGAGGGCCTTCTTGGTGGTGGTGCCCTCCCTGTGGAACACCCTCCTATCAGATGTCAAAGAGAAGAGTACCGTAATTATATAACATTTAGGAAACATCTGAAGGCAGCCCTTTATAGGGAAGCTTTTTAAGGTTTAATGTTTTTATATATACTGGAAGCTGCCCGGGGTGGCTGGGGCACCCCAGTCAGATGGGTGGGGTGCAAATAATAAATTATCATTATTATAACTATTTGACAAATAATTTCTAGCTCAGCATCCTGAACCATTTTTCCATACCCTCCTGCTACGTAACAGATTCGCCATCCCTATTATCTTTTTTTATGTCTGTTGAATATTTTTTTTTCCTAATCACCATTTTAGTGTATTTTTTTTTATCCCAGATGGTATCCATATTAGATCTGAAATTGTTTTTTATATATGCAATTGTTTTATGCATGTTTTATTGTCTTGTGAAATCAGTTTCAGGTGCTTCATAGGAAAAGATTCATAAACCAGCACAACTCACTTTTTATGGAGTTAACAATCTAGAGCAAGGGTAGTCAGCCTGGCGTCTTTGGACGTTATTAGGCTACAACTCCCATCATCCCTGATTACTGGCTGGGGCCAATGTCCCCCAAACAGCTGGGGGTGCCTCTGAGAGACTAGGAAGTATCCATGTGCAGGATCAACAATGAGGAATCTGAAGAGAAACCCAACGTGAGAAGGGAATATTAATTCATGGTTATTAGGAATGTAATAACTGGATACCACAAATTGCTTTGCTGTGGCAAAAATTTTGTATAGAGAGCATTCTTTTTTATATGAATCAACCTCTTGCTCACTGTTGTTATGGTCTACATAAGAACAATGGAAAGAACACAGAGAAGAAACTAAAAGCAACAACAACAAAGTCAAAAAATGGTTTAATGTTAACTTTAATGGTGATGTAACTTCACACAAGATCCTGTGTAAGAGCCATAATACTGGCACACAGAGGCAGCTCATTTTCTATGAAGGGCCGGTGCTAGGGTTTTTTGCGCCCTAGGCGAGATCACCTTCTGCCCCCCCCCATTAATAAAAAATAAAATAAAATAACAGAAAAAATAAAAAGTAGAAAAAATAAAAATAAAATAAAAAACAGCTGAGAGCAGAAGCCTGGGGCCGCCTCCACTGCACCTGTCAGCTGCTGAGCGGCTTCAGGACACTCTCCGGAGGCACGCGCGCGCCTCGGGATAGCGCGGTCTGAAGCCGCTCAACAGCTTACTGGGGCAGTGGAGGCAGCACCGGGGGGAGGCGGACAGGCTGGCCAGCGCCCCCTCCATTTTGGCACCCTAGGCAGCTGCCTAGTTCGCCTAAATGGATGCGCTGGCCCTGTTTCTATGCCCAGCATAGGTTAGACAAATATAACTTGACCAAGCCAGCTCTAGCAATTTGAAATCAATATGTGAATTTCAGCAGCTCTAACTTTACCTAGGGGACACGGGTGGCGCTGTGGGTTAAACCACAGAGCCTAGGGCTTGCCTATCAGAAGGTCGGCAGTTTGAATCCCCACGATGGGGTGAGCTCCCGTTGCTCGGTCTCTGCTCCTGCCCACCTAGCAGTTCGAAAGGACGTCAAAGTGCAAGTAGATAAATAGGTAAACTGGCGGGAAGGTAAACGGTAAACGGCGTTTCTTTTTTTTTTCTTTTTTTTTTTTAATTTTTTTTTTTTATATATTTTAAAAGCCTTTATTGAATATTAAAATTACAAAAGAGAATACCAAGACAGGAAAACAAAAAAGAAAAAAAAAGAAAAAAAACGAAAAATTACCCAACAAAGATACAAATGGCTAAATTACAGATGAGGAATGCATGAAATAAATACAAATTATTCAGCAATTCGAAAATTAGAACATTGTTAAATAAACTTCCAAATCTCAGTATCCCAAAACTAGAGAGAAAATAAACGAAGAAACAGACTAGAAAGAAGAAAGCGAAGAAACAGAGGAGAGCAAACAAGTCATCTAAGGTAAGTCCAAGGGGGGGAAGGGGGGGAGGAGAAATGAGGTGAGAGGAGGGGGGAAACAATAGGAAAAGAGTGAGCAAAAGGTAAGTAGGACTGAAAGGGACAGTTGAGAAAGATAAGTGAAATTCCGACTTCCAAACACTTATAGTCGGTTTCATTGCATAATTAAATTCTTCTAGGCTACTCCTTATCCTTGACCTTACCATATATTCATTCCCTTTCCATTTCCTTATTTCTTATTATCTTATGCTTCTTAATCTAAACATATCACCATCCTTGTGCTTATCTGTTGTTTATAAAAGTGGTCCTCCACATATTTCCATTCTTCTTTAATTTTTTGTTTTGATATTCCTCTAATCAAAGCGGTTAATTTTGCTAGGGTCATGTATTCGGCTAATTTTATATACCAATCCTGGATTGTTGGGATCTTATCTCCTTTCCAATTTTGGGCGATCAGCGCCCTGGCTGCTGCACAGGCATAGAGTAATATGTTCTTCCTATCCTTCGGTATGTCCCCAGGGATTATGCTCAGCAGCAAGATCTCAGGCTTTTTTTCAAAGGTGAATTTGAGCATTTTTTTCAATTCTTCATATATATCTGACCAGTAGATGCTAATCTTGCGACATCTCCACCAACAATGAAAAAAATCTCCTAATTTCTCCTTACATTTCCAACAATTATTTTGGTCATTCCTGTAAATTTTAGCTAATTTGGCAGGTGTCAGGTGCCATCTGTATACCATCTTCCATAAATTTTCTCTTATTGCCATGCACGCTGAAAAATTTATATCCTCATTCCAAAGTTTCTCCCACTGCTCAACAAAAATTACCCTTCCTATATCTTGAGACCATTTTATCATTGTATGTTTAACCATCTCATCTTTCATTTCCCACTCAAGTAAAAATTTATACAATTTGGCCAATGATTTCTCCCGGTTTTCTAATAACAAATCCTGCAATTTCGATCTTTTATCCTCAAAACCTACTGCCTTATGCTCCTTGAATATCGATTGAACTTGAATATAATGGTACCAACTTTGGCAAAATTGTTCCACCTCCGTATATGATTTGAGCTCATACTGGTTATTAGTTTTCTTAATCAAATCTTTGTAAGTGGGCCAAATGCCTCCTTTGGGTTCTTTACTTGTCGATGACATTTCTAGAGGTGAGATCCACCAAGGAACTTTGGGTTCTAACAAATTTCTAAATTCATCCCAAATATCAAATAGGGGTTTTTTAAACACATGATTAGTAAATGATGCATGATTTCCCTTCTTTTCTTTTATTAGATATGCATGCCAACCTCCAATGTTCCTGAATCCTTCTAATTTGAGTAACTCCGGATCTTCCAGTAAGAACCATTCCCTCATCCAGCACAAGCAAGAAGCCGCATAGTACAGCTTCAAGTTCGGGACCCCCCAACCTCCTCTCTCCTTTGCATCCGTCAATATCCTAAACTGTACCCTCGCTTTCTTTCCTTGCCAAATAAAGTTGCTTATATCTTTCTTCCAATTCTCGAATGTTTCTTTTTTGAGTTTTATCGGTAGCATTTGAAATAAAAATACCAATTTTGGCAACACCATCATTTTAATTGCGGCAATCCTGCCTGCAAATGTTAAACTCAATCCATTCCAATTCGCCAAATCCTCCTTTATTGTATTCCAAATTTTACCATAATTATTCTCAAAAAGTTCCACATTATTATTAGATATAACAATTCCTAAATATTTAATTTTTTTCACTATTCCCCAATCACTGATCGAATATATTTCCTCTTCCTCCTCCTTTCTTATGTTTTTGATCATCAATTTGGTTTTCTGATTATTAACTTTTAGTCCAGCTACCTCCCCATAGTCTAATAACTTTTGTTTTAATTTAGGTATGGTCTCCACTGGATCCTCCAACATTATTATTAAATCGTCGGCAAATGCTCGCAATTTAAACTCGCTTTTCCCAACCGATATCCCCTTAAGATCTTTATCCATTAGCAAATCTTTTATCATAAATTCCAATGCCCATATAAACAGCAAGGGGGACAGTGGGCATCCCTGCCTCGTCCCCTTAGATATTTCGAATTCCTTTGTTATCTCCCCATTGATAATCAGCCTTGCTGTTTGTTTATTGTATATGGCGTTTATTCCTTCCATGAATCTGCCCATAATCCCTAATTTCTTTAGCGCCCCCTTCATAAAATCCCATGCCAAGTTGTCAAAGGCCTTTTCGGCGTCCAAAAATATGAAAGCTGCTTTCTTGCTAGGGTTCCAATTTAGGTATTCAAATACATCTAGCAGAATTCTAATATTACTAGACATCTTTCTTTGGGGTAAAAAGCCTTGTTGCTCTTTGCCTATAACTCTATTCAAAACATGTTTTATCCTATTAGCTAAGATTCCAGCATATAATTTATAATCAATATTCAACAATGAGATTGGCCTATAATTTCCTATTTCCTCTCTTTTCTCTTTATCTTTTGGTATTAGGGTAATAAACGTATCTTGCCAAGACTTTGGGAACCTTTCCCCCTCTGAAATCCTATTTACCATTCTTTTATACACCTCTCTTAATTCATTCCGAAGCACTTTGTAATGTTTCCCCGTCAGGCCATCTGTGCCCGGCGATTTCCCCAATTTAAATTTGTTTATTTCTTCCTCTATTTCTTGCTCCGAAATTGGTTCATTTAATTTCCTAAGCTCTTCTGGATTGATTCTTATTCCATTAAATTTATCTAAATATTTCTCTAATTTGTTTTTATTAACACTTACCCCTTTATACAATTTGCTATAATATTTCACAAAACAATCTTGGATTTCCTCAGAATTAGTCTTAATCCTACCCCCCTCCTTTATCACTATTATTTGTTGCTGGCTCTGTCTTTTCCTTAACTGCCAGGCTAAGAGCTTGCCTGATCTATTTCCTAATTCAAAAGTTCTTTGCTTTGCCCAAATAATCCTATTCTCTATTTCCTCATCCATTAATTGTTTCAGATTAGTTTGTAGAATTTTCACCTGTGTTTTTATAATAGTATCTTTCGGATTTTTCCCCAATTCTTTCTCCTTTATTTCTATCTCTTTTTCCAATTTCTCTATTTTTTCTCGTCTAGCCCTCTTGTATCTGCTTTTTTGTTGTATATACAACCCTCGGATATAAGCTTTACTGGCATCCCATACCGATGCTATGTCAACCTCAGGCGACATATTGATTTGAAAGAATTCTTTAACCAGCTCTCTCAATTTTTGGACAAAGGCCTCATCATCCAACATCCTATCATCCATTCTCCATCTTTTAAAGCTTTTCTTATCCTCCTTGATCTTTAACATTATCGGGTTATGGTCGGTTATTGATTTAGCCATAATTTCGCATTTCTTAACCAATGTTGTTAGGCCGGTGGAGATCAACATTATGTCTATCCTGGAAGCCGACTTCCTGGCCTCAGAATAGTACGTATATTTCCTCTCCTTTGGGTATTTGACCCTCCATATATCTTTTAACTCGTAATTGTCGATTAATTGGAAGAAGATCTTTGGCAACTTACCTCCCTTTTTAGAATCACTCGATCTGTCCATATTAGGCAGCATGACACCATTAAAGTCCCCAGTCAATATTACTTCATCTCCATCAATTACCTCGTTTAGCATTTGTCCAATTTTTTGGAAGAAACTCGATTTGCATCCATTTGGCGCGTATATATTTATCACCATTACTTTCCCTTTGGGTGTGTAGATTCTCACCCCTACCACCCTCCCTTCCTCATCCTGAAATATCTTTTCTGATTTTAAATTCCCCTTTACATACGTAACTACTCCTCTCTTTTTTTTCCTCTTATCCGCCGATATATACTCTGTCCCCAATCGATCATTCCTTAAGACCCTTTCATGTTTTTTCGTAATGTGCGTTTCCTGCAAGCAAATCACATTCCAGTTCCCTTTTTTTAGTACATACTCCACCCTATTTCTTTTTCGCTTACAATTTAACCCATTTATATTCCATGACACAATATTAATTTCCATGATTAAAATTAGAATTATTATTATTATCTTGTTCTCTCGACAAATTGTCTCCCCTTTTTTTGATTAATCAAATTTTATTATCTCAATAATGAAAGAATGGAAAATATCTGCAGGTACTTCAAACCCCTCAATACCTATGTTCCCCTCTTTACCACCTCCTTAAATGCGCGGTACTTTCAGATACCGTCTGTTCTTAGTGACCAGTTTCAGTTTCAGTTTCAACTTCTTCCACTTCTTCCCCCCCTCCCAGCAATTCCTTTCCTGATCTTTCCAGAAAGTTTTCTGCGTCCTCTACGCTCTTTATTGTCTTTCTTCTCTCCTTAAAAGTAAAAGTGAGGCCCTCGGGAAATTCCCACACATACCAAATCCCCTTCGCTGATAGGGCGTCCGTTAGTCTTTTATATTTCACTCTTTTTATTCTAAACCTCTTTGGAACCTCTTTGAAGATGGCAATAGATTTGCCCTCTATCACCAGAGGTTCCTGCTTCTTCCTTTGTAGAATTTTATCCTTTAGCAGTCCGGAATTTAGGAAAATCAAACAATCCCCAGGTCCCTTAAACTTCTTGGATCGATCACCCCTTATACGATATATTTTATCAACGTCCATCATCAAATCTTCATCTTTGACACAGAGCCAATTCGCCAGTTCCTTAAACAATTTCTCCTCGATCTTTTCACCATGTCTCTCCGGTACGCCCCTTAATCTGAGAATTAGTTCTTTTTGTCTCATCTCTACTAGGGCCAACTGGTCCGCCAGATCTTCTTGCATCTTTAACAATTCTCTTCTCTCCTTATCATTTCGTTCCTGTATTCTTTTCAAATCTCTGCTCTCTGATGTCAATTTGTTGATATTGTCTTCCTGGTTATTAACTTTGGTGTTCAGTTCTTTCACCGCTTTTTCCATTTCCTTATTTTTACCGAAAAGCTCTTTAATTTGACCAGTCAATTCTGAAATAACTTTAGAGTTGTTTTCTAGTTTACTCTCCACGGAATCTAATTTATCACTTAAGGTCTTATTCATTTCAACAATTAAGGTCTTATTCATCTCTGTGATCAACTCCTTGACATCCCCTAGCGGGTCATTATCACTTGTGAGGGATTGACGTTTCCCAGTCGCCGTTGCTGCTCTGGTTTTGGAACCCATGTTCTTGCGTCTCTTTTCACTCTTTATTTTCCCAAAACCGGTTACCTCTAGATCCTCCAGCTCTTCTTTAAATCTTCAAATGGAGCCCCACTCCTTCCTTTGTGGGAAATCTCCCCAGGACGGGCTCTAATGATTCATTATTTTCAAGCTAGGAATTAGGCGTGAAATTTCAGATTCCAAATTAGTGCCTTACGTTGGGAGGTCCGGGACTCAATCCCTTCCCCAGGGAGGATTCCAGGGTCAGGGTCTCATAGAGGGGTAGGAAAAGTGAGTAAGGTGAGAAACAGGGGCGTCGTTACAATGTTAGTCCGCCAGGTGTCACTCCTATCAGGGCAGCCAAGTTCTTTCACTTCCTTGAAGAAGACGGAAGCTTGCCCAGGCAGTTTAGCGAAGGTAGACGATCGCCATTTTCTTTAAATTCCTCAAAACCACCCCTTCTCCCTTTCCTCTCCTTCTCCTTCCTCTTTATCACTTCTCACTCCCCCTCTCCACAGGGGTATTATTTATTTTCCTTCTCTGCTTCTCCCCCCTTCCCTGGGGTTACGATTCCAGTCACAAATCACGGTCTGTACTTAATCCGCTCGCCCCGTCTTACAGTCTCTCACTCTTCTCTTTAAAAAAACACCATTCAATGCAGGTTCGGGATGTGATACTTTCTTTCCAATCGCTCTCAACTCACAAGCAATTGTTACCGCCGCTCTCCCCGCCGACGATACAGTGTTTCTCCGACTTTTCTTCACCCCCTCCCGGCGCTTTCTCTAGCCGATTTTATAGACAGCGCTTTTCAGAGCCGCTAATTTTCTCCCTTCCACAGCGGATAGTATTTAAAGCCTCTGTTACTCACGGGGGGGGGGGGTCCTTCACAAAATTCTCTAAGTCGGTGAGCTACCGGCGCTTACCGGGCAAGTCCTTCGCGTCACGATAATGGCGTCTGTGGTTAAAAGCTGGACTCCTCTCCGCCGCCTCCACAAAATGTGCCGGTTGCGGAGTTCCGTCCCTCTTGCCGCTTTTTTAATGTCTCCAGCGAAAAACCCGTATTTTCGCCGTTTCGGGGTGGCTTTTGACGCTAAGCCCCCCTCCTTAAACGCCACTATCCTTTTAGTTAGGCTCCGTAAACGCGGAGCTCTAAGTTTTCGTGACTCGCTCTTGGGGCGCCTCACCGGAAGTCCGGTAAACGGCGTTTCTGTGTGCTGCTCTGGTTCACCAGAAGTGGCTTAGTCATGCTGGCCACATGACCTGGAAGCTGTACGACGGCTCCCTCGGCCAGTAAAGCGAGATGAACGCCGCAACCCCAGAGACGTCACCTTTACCTCTCTCCCTCCCCTTTTCACCAATAATGCACAGCCTTCACAATACCTGGGCCAGTGTGAGATGTTTAAAGGACGCCGTCCTTTCATGATCTGCAATAGATGCTGCCTGAGAGAGACGTGTCATAATATTAGATTTTGGGAGCATCCAATAAAACTGAATGCTGTAAGGTTCAGGACAGACTAAAGGAAATATTGGGAATATCTGAATGAAGTTAGAACAGTAAGGCAAGATTTTCCATGGAAAAATGAAATTCCTCGTGTATTTCAAGGGAAAAAAATCCTGCAATGTACACAAATGGAGTCTGGTATCCAACACACAGTGCAGTGCAGGAAGGACCTGTAGCTGCATCTGGGTGGCTCATTTTGTGGTAGCGGCAGAGACCAATTTTCCAGCTGGAGTTATGCTAATCATTTAAAATTATCTGCCTGGCCGGATGGCATCATAAACGCTTACTATGCTCATAAGAATAATGGCTAACAGCTGCAAGGGGACTCGGAGGACAAAGTAAAAGATATGAGCGTGGGCTTATTTGGTGGCAGAGATTATGTCTTTCCAAAATATTGACAACAGGGAATAGAATTTAACCCATCTCCCTCCTTCACTAATGCAAGCCTTGCTCCAATGTGTTTTGGGGGGTGGGGGTGGGGGTGATTAAAGCTGGTTCACACATGCATGTACATCCCTTGTACATTTCTCAGCGCAGTGCCCACATACTTGATGGCTGTGGGCTGAATACTATTAATATTTAATTTATTATTTAGTTTATTATTGATGCACAGCCCTTAACAGAGTTCAACAGGACAGACCTCTGTCTTGAGGGACAATTTAAAATTCAACACAGGGGAAAAAATGTGTGAACTGATGCCATTAAAAAGCATAGCTGCTTTGACAATACACACTTTCCATCTGTGATGGCCCATCTGTGATGACATGAGAAGCATTGCTTGCTCCTGCAGTCATCCAGTGATAGACATAAAAGGATGAACTAGTTACTGGTCCTTGGGTACTGGGTTTCAGGACCTCCGTTGCCACATGGCAGTGCAACCTGCTGGATTTTTAAGCCAGTAAAGTTTCTCATCCTCTGTGTGTGAGCCCTTTAACCAAGTTCAGGGATGGGGAACCTGTGACCTTCCCAATGTTGGTGGACTACAGCTCCCATCATCTATGACTTATTGTTTTGGCTGCAGCTGATGGGAGTTGTACTCCAACAGCATATGGAGGGTCAAGTATTGTCTCTCCTGGGTATAAGCTTCTGTGGGTCTAGAGACCAATTCAACATATCAATGAAGTGTTATTCTCAGCAGGCAACTATACTGCATAGGGTGGGATTGTCTTAACTAGTACCATCAGGAGAAGGCTTGCACAAGGTCTTCTGCTTGTGCAATGGGGCTTCCCCCTTTTCCCCGCAAGCCTCCCCAAAATTGGCTGGTGGGAGTCAAGAGAACACCCAGAAGAGAACATGAGGGGAGGAGGGATTGCTCCATCTGGCAAGCTGAAAAATTTGCACTGGTGGGAATGTTCTACATAGTGCAATGTCGAATTCCTCTTGCATTCTCTTTACATGGATGCAGGCAGTAAAAGATGAGGGGTTCATATGAAAGCAGGAAAGCATTAAGTTTAGAATCCTAAGCACATTTACTACGGGGTTGTTGTTGTCTTGAGAGACAATGGAGTGAGCTTCTGGGGGGTGAAGTCAAACCACTGTGTTAGCAGCACTGAAGTGACCTCCCTGGGGCACAAACCTGGGCAGTGTGTATGGGGGGCCTGGGCTGCCCAGGTGTCAAGACCTCCACCCCCTGGCCTCACTGATGTGGTCTAAAGGAAAGCAGAACAATCTGTTTGGCATCAGCTTGGCTGCAGGACTTGCATTCTAAATTTGTGTAGACTTTACTCCTCAGCCTTTTCTTTTCCTGAAGATACCCCACAAGGTTTAGGATCAGAGTTTTCCTTCTCCTACATGGACTACCTTTCCAGGTTGGCAAGCCCCATCTGCTCCTCATGTCCCCCTACAGCACATGAAGAAACCGTCTTCTTGACTGTTGGTCCCACTCTTGGTCTTGTCCGCTCAATCCGCCTGTGTTCACATGCAGTGCAAGTCCCTAATTCACTGAGTTTGAGACCCATCGGCTACCCAAACCTGATTTAGCCAGCCAGTTAAAGCCGTTCCTGGGGTGTGGCTGCTGTTGCATGCTGACAGCTTGTAGGAACCACAGGTGAGAGCTGAGTGCAGGGTGGGAAACATTTAGGTTCATTAATTTAAATTAGTCTACTCTGAGTAAAACATAGTTGAGTACAAGCCAGAGACCCCTTTTAAATAAAATTTCCTAGGAGCCACAGGTGAGAGCTGAGTGCAGGGTGGACAAAGGTGGACAAGCCACCCCAGAAGGAGCACAACATTTCCCCCGGGTTACTATCCCTTCCCTAACACCCCACACACTAAGAATACATGAAGGGCTAAGCATAACTGAACTAGGGTGAGTTCTTATTTAGTAGGAATTGGGGACCCGTGGTCCTTGGGATGTTGTTGGATTATAGTTCTCGTCATCCCTCGCCATGCGCTGTGCTGGCTGGGGCTGATGGACACTGGACTCCATCAATATCTGGAGAACCGTAAGTTCCCCATCCCTGACCAAACCTATTGACTGATGAGGACTTAAGTGAAGAGGAAGCTGGAACAACAGATTATTGGTTATCACCTTGAAGACACTGCCTTGAAGACAGTGGGAAGATAATCTCCTGGGGCCCTTGCCTTGTGCTGCTCACACACCCACTTCTCTGAGGAGCACACCTTCAGCATAGCGGAGGTGGCTAACACAGTACATTTTAACAAGATAATTGCTGGGCTGTCTCCAGCAAACTATTGTTCAGGAAAAGACAAAACCATGTGACTCCCCTTCCCTCAGCAGAACAAAGAACACACACACCCCTTTCCACCCCTCCTTTTATCTGGAATATGAAAGGTCCTGGGTTTGACAAAAGCATAGGCTCAAACATCATTTCCAGCAGAGACTAGATGAATATCAAACATTGAAAAGATAGTGGCCAGAAAAGGACAGTTCAAGTTGCAGAGATAAAATCCTCCATAACATGCTGTCAGGGCTGGCCCAGTCGAAGGGCAGGGAAGGGCTGTGTCTCAGTGGCAAAGCATTTGCTTTTCACACAGAAGCATCCATTTCCAATCCTCATCGCCCCCAGGTACAGCTGGGAGAGACCCCCGCCTGAAACAGCTGCTTCCAGTCAGTGTGGACAGCATTGAGCTAGATGGGTCAATGGCAGCTTCTTATGTTCTTGGAGTGGGAGAGGGAAGCATACTTCGATTCAGGATCATCTAAGGAAGCCAGCAAAGTTCTTCCAAGTCGGGCTCAGAAACAAACATCAAAGTCTCTTAAAGAGAAACCTCACAATTCTCTTAAAGAGAAACCTCACAATTCAAATCCAAGCTGGAGAATTTTTGGGTAGGTGGCGTGTGACAGAGTGACAGCAGCCGTGTGACAGAGTGAGTCCTGCGAAGCCAGCAGCACTCCCCATCGTGCCAGCGCCCCCTCCATTTTGGCGCCCTAGGCAACTGCCTAGTTCGCCTTAATGGATGCACCGGCCCTGACTCCTCCACTTCCTATCAGTTGCCCCTGATCCCTAAAACATTCTCATTGCCAGTCCCTTACTTCATCTAACACCCTCCTACTCTTTCCTTAAGGTCATAGGTGGGAAGAAAGTGTCTCCTAAAAGAGTCCTTCCAGGCATGAGGATTCTGCTCTACCAGATTCCAGGAGACTCTCTCCTGGGACATCCCTCTCACCCTTCTGCAAAAGGCTGCAAAACAGAGCAACAGCTCTTTAAAGACAGAGACAAGTTTTCCGAGGGAGCTGAGCTAACAGCAAGTCCCCATGTGATCTCAGAACCTGGCCAGAACACATGGCAATGCCTCTCAGTACCAGCTCCACTGATGCGTAAAGGCTTTCTTGTTAGCATGGCTGGCCTCCTTGCAATTCCACTCTTTCACCGGAGTCTGAAAACTCATTACCAGCCCTCTAGCCACCAGTTCAAGACCTGCTGCAGGCTTGTTCCCTCATTCAAGTTATAATGTGAACTAAACAGATGTTTTAAATTATTTGACACATTAGCACTGCATTGAAAAGCGTGCAAATGTCTAGAGATTAACTTACAGTCACTGAGAGCAATAGGGCAAGAAAGACCATAAATTTGCGCGCTTGGTAAGAATATAGCAAGAGTTCTGCTGGATCAAACCAAAGGCCTACCTAGTCCAGATCATGTTTCCCGCACCAAACTGACCAACAGAAACTCACAAACAGGATTTGAGTGCACTAGCATGGTGTTGCTCATAATCCCCAGCAACTATTATTAAGAGGCATGCTAACCATGAGACTAGAGGCAATATAGTAATCCCGACTATTAGCCACTGATAGCCTAATCCTCCACAAATTTAAATTAGTGACCACCATCCCAACCTGTAGCAGCAAATTCTATTTAGTCTGACTAGAACGATGTGCAGCATTAAGAAGTCCTTGGTTGACTGATTGATTATTTAACTTCTATACTGCTTAATATATAAAAAGTGGCATACAGAAAACTGAAGCAGCAGCAACTTAAACAAAACATTACAAAAATACAGTTATCTATATAAATGTTACATTAATGCAATGCTACTGAGATACATAAATCAGAATCAATTCATTTCCCCTCCAACACACCCTCCCTTTCAGCCTCACCTAGGGTTCTCACCTAGGGTCCAAACAAATTCTCAGCTCACCCCAAAAACCTCACAACAAGAAGAGTTCCTGGAAACAGCAGACATCACCCTAGTCTCCCACTCTAGACTTGTTTTTTATAGATAAGCCCAAGGTGGTTAGTACCGGTACTTCCTCAGCACTTTCTCCACACCCAGTTCTAGGTACAACAGGTTTGCTGAGTTTCTCAAGGGGTCCAGGGGGTGGGGAAAGTGCTCCCCCTATACCCACAACCCTTTCTTCACCTTATGTTCTCTCCTCCTCCAGCTGCTGTCCTTGGTGCTGTGTGTGTCCTCAATCAGCCACCATTCAGCTTCATTGGATGACTCTGGATACTAATATTAAGACAAAGGGAGGGTTTCTTTTAACCTAAGAACAACCCTGCATAATTTTACAAACCTCTATCATATTCCCCCCCCCCATTTGCCTTCCCCTCTAAACAAAAAAGCCTCCAATACTGGAAGCTTTCCTCATAGGTGACTTCTTGTGCCCCTTGATTGTTGCGGTTTCCCTTATCTTATCTGTACTTTCCTAAACTCTACAGCATCCTTTTTGAGGTGCAGTGCTCAGAAGCAAGCACAGCATTACAAGTGTGATCACACTCCATGAATTTTCAAGAAAGAGTGAAGAAAGCCTGTTTATTTGAAACTGTGTTCTAATCGGAATTGTAACGTATTCTGTCATTTGTATTATATGTATTATATAACACTGTAATGTGCTTGTTGGGGGAAGTCTTTTGTACAGCCAGGTGGAAGTTGATTTAACTGTCAGTGGGTGACCTCAACTGACAGCTGGGGAGTGGAGACAATGCTCTCAGTATTCAAAAGAAGGATGTCTAATTTTCCATTAGAGAGTGTGGTTGCCTGGGACTGGGCTAGAGGGATCAGAAGGAGTGAAGATATGGCCAGGTGCTTGTCAGTCAGGGCCAGCCCAGGTTGGAGAAGAATCTGTGCTTGTTGGTGCTTGGTGTTCATCGTGAACAGCCGGAAGAATAAGAATACAGCAGATGAAGGAAGGACTGAGAGGAAGGTGGAGTAGCTTGGCATCTGAACTTTGTTGGTTGTCCAGATCACTTGCCTCAGGCTGAAGAGACAATGTCTGGAGGATGTGATGGAAAAGAAGTGAGAGGCAGTTCGGAATCTTGGGCTCTGGTGTTTGGCAGGAAAATCAGAGGAAGATTCCAGGGCAGGGCAGCAAAAAGAGACCTGTGCTTCAATACGTCAGTAGTAGTTGAAACAGAAGCTCTAGCAAAAGCCCTCCATTATGGTGTTCGTTAGGTTTGCACTCTGGCAACAGAGTTTTAATAAAATTATTCACAACTGTCTTAGTTTAGTAAAATAAGCTGTATTGAAGTAACACGTTCTCATTAGGTATACTCATTAAAAGAGTCAGTACTATAACCACATAAGCTTGTGTGCTACATGACTTGGAAAAATACGCATCAATATATTTGTTAAATACAGTGGAACCTCGGTTTATGAACACCTCGGTTTATGAATTTTCGGTTTATGAACGCCGTGGACCCATCTGGAACGGATTAATTCATTTTCCATTACTTTCAATGGGAAAGTTCGCTTCAGTTTATGAACGCTTCAGTTTATGAACAGACTTCCGGAACCAATTACACCCATGCTTCAGTTTATGAACACTTCAGTTTAAGTACTCCGCGGACCCGTCTGGAACGGATTAATCCACTTTCCATTACTTTCAATGGGAAAGTTTGCTTCAGTTTATGAACGCTTACTCCGCGGACCGTCTGGAACGGATTAATTCACTTTCCATTACTTTCAATGGGAAAGTTTGCTTCAGTTTATGAACGCTTCAGTTTATGAACAGACTTCCGGAACCAATTGTGTTCATAAACAGAGGTACCACTGTACAGTAACTATATTTGACTGGTTTTACCACCAGTCACTATCCCACTATTGCCAGGGTTATTGGTGAGTCTAGGGTGCAAAGAGTATAAGCAATACCAAATTGTGGCAGTGGAATTGGTTTAGGAAGTTGAGTTTTGTTAATAAAATAAGCAAGGAAATGCCCCCCTTACCTTCACCACATGGCATTACAAAATTGGTAGGTAAAGGTGGTGGCGCTGTGGTCTAAGCTACTGAGCCTCTTGGGCTTGCTGATTGGAAGGTTGGCGGTTCAAATCTGTGTGACAGGATGAGCTCCCATTGCTCTGTCCCAGCTCCTGCCAACCTAGCAGTTCGAAAGCATGTCGAAGTGCAAGTAGATAAATAGGTACCACTGTGGCGGGAAGGTAAACAGCATTTCCGTGCACTCTGGTTTCCGTCACTGTGTCCTGTTGCACCAGAAGCGGCTTAGTCCTGCTGGCCACATGACCCAGAAAACTGTCTGTGGACAAACGCTGGCTCCCTCAGCCTGAAAAGCGAGATGAGCGCCGCAACCCCATAGACACCTTTGACTGGACTTAATCGTCCAGGCGTCCTTTACCTTTTTACCTTACAAAATCGGTAGCTTTATTTTTGAACCTTTTCCTGGTGATCTCTAGCAAGGAATTCATTCTTTTCACAGCAGCCACATGCCAGGTCAGCATTTGCATGATGTCTCATGATGGCACCTTAAAGACCAACCGACTTATCATGGCATAAGCTTTCATGGACTAAAGCTCAATTTAATAGATGCATTATGTGAAATTTTAGTTGGCAGATATAAAAAGGAGAAAATTGTAAGGTGGGAGTCGAATGGCAATGAGATGCAAAAATTACCACCGGTGATAATTGGATCTTAAATATATGCTAAATTGGCACACCTTTAACTTTTTTGCAGCAGCAGATTGCCGTTACTTGCTGAGATGATGGCATCAACCCCTGTTGTGAGGCAGGGAGTCATTCAGAAGGAACAGTCATAGACAGCATAGATATCAGAAACACCCACAGGAAGCAAGTCAGACATTTGGTTCATCTGGCTCAGTGTTGTCTGCACTGATGGGTGTTGGCTCTACTGGGTTTCAGGCAGGGAACAGTCCCAGCATTATCTACCTGGAGAGACCAGGGATTGAACTTGGGGTCTTCTGCATGCAAAGGAGATGCTTTTCCACACAGCTCTTTCCATCCTGGTGCTGGTGAGCTAATCAGCACATGTAGTGTTGGGGGGGGGGAATCATGTGTCTCGATTTAATCAACAAGTGATGGCACTGAACTTGATGACTTGTAATTCATCTGTTTCACACTGTTCTTCCTCTGAAGTTTCAGAATTGCCACCTTAAAGTCAGTTGCAGAGTGTCTTGGAAGGCTGACATGTTCTTGAAATGGTTTAAGGATATTGCCATTTATAGCAAGATTTCATTTCACGCATCTGACAAAGTGGGCTTGAGTCTCATGCTGAAACAAATGTGCTTGTCTGATTATTTTTGCTGCATGAGACTAACACAGATACCCTTGGGGTACTTTATGCTAACTTACACTGAACCACATTTGCTGAGGTTTTGTGTTTTTATATTGTGGTCTTATCCTGTGAACTGCCTCGAGACCTGTGGGTATATGGCCATATACAAATTTAATAAATAAAATAAAAATAATAAAATTTGCTACTTTATTGCCCTTTCCACCAGTCTGGAGAAATTCTTTTGGTGTCTTCCTTCCTTCCTTCCTTCCTCCCTTCCTTATTTTCCCCCTTTTTATGACCGTGTTTGTTATGATCAACAAAATGATCACCTCACTATTCACAACTTCAATTCACATATGAACAAGTTAAATAGCATGGGTTCCCTTCCAATACATATCTTTAGGGCACCTCATCTCTTACACCCTCCTATTATGCATTTTCTCTTGTGATACGAAATGTGTAGTACAAGTGCTACTAACAGACAATTATAAAACAGTTGGTTCCCTCGCTCTCTTTTCTGGACACTGATGCAAACATGCATGGGGGGGGGGTTGTGGCAAGCAGGAACATACCTGTGCCTTCAGAATACATTTTGCATATTTACAGATGTACTAATTTATGCAATAGGGAGTCAGTTAGGAGCTGGGCTTCTAACTAATTGGGAAGCTGGAGCCATATTGGTTTGTTTGCTTCCACTAGCACAGACACATTTCCAGAAGCTAACAATAGCTTCCAACTGTGGCTTCATTTCAGGGTGGAGTCATCAGGAGGGTGACAGGTAATGCAAAACAGAGGAAGCCCTTTCTCCTTTGATTTGATTATTTAATTTCTATGTTGCTTAATGTATGGCCACTGAAAACAGTAGTGCAGGACTCTCCTGCATTTGTCTTCCCACTTTAATGCACTCTGAATTATCTCCCTAACCTGACATCCCTCTCCCAGTATCCCCGTGGCTTCCCTTTTTATGTGGCTAACCATTCTAGAAACTTAGAGAGCAGAACAAGCCCATTCCCACCCACCATAGCTGCCAAGTTTTCCCTTTTCTCGCGAGGAAGCCTATTCAGCATAAGGGAAAATCCCTTAAAAAAGGGGATAACTTGGCAGCTATGCCACCCACCTGCCTGGCCCAGCCAACACTTGGTTCCTCTCCTTTTGGATTCTCATTAACGACCTGCCATTCTGAGGTTTAGCAGCAGGGAAGGGTGAGATTGTGAGGCTTTTCCCACTCTTCTGCCTAGATGGACTTGCCCCCCTGCCCCCTTATCACCAATCACCAGCCAACTCTGCCGTGGATGGAGTGAAAAAGAGAGTGAGATCAAATCCTCTTTCTTTGGTTTGCTGTGATTCGTTTGTATTTTATTTTTTAATTCTTATTTAAAAGCATTTGTAAACCACTTATTAGCTAAACAAACTTTTAAGCAGTGCAACATAAAAATTGATGTCATTAAAACAAAAACAGAACAATAAAAGCAGTAGAGCAGTAGTATAAAAACAGGATTTCAGGAAAAGCAATCCAATAAAAATAGGCTCTGAGCTTACGAGCCAGGGAATGCCTGGGCCTTTCATATTTCTTTTGTTAGGTCAGTGCTGACTGTTGACAAAAAAGTGAGCTGTAAATAAAATTAACCTATAACCAATAAATAACAAACCACTCAGCTTTGAAAATTCAGGGATTGGGATTCCTTCATACTATTAAAGCTGAGACCCTAGGTACACCCACCCCCTCCCCAATCCTAAACCAGGGCTACAATCCAGGACCACCAGAAGAGATTACACTGGTTTACTCAGGAGATAATTAAGAATGAAATCCTATACCTAATTCCTTGGGAGTACTTTCTGCTGGATTCAGTTTGGTTTACAGTACTTTTGAATTGAGAAGTATGGGCTTGTGCTGTAATTTTACTAATTCCTATACAGTACTCCTCGGGAATTCTATCATGTAACCACTACCGTCGATATAATACATAATAGAATTCCGAAAAACTAATCCAGAGCTAGGCATGAGATCCGTCAAATGTGCCCCAAATTGCCAGCACCAGTTATAATTTCCACTTCACCCATACACTTTTAGGAGAAACTGGTCAAGCAGGAGGGAAATAATCGCCCTGGTGACTCTCTTCCAGGAAGCACCCTGAATGTATATTTCAGCCTAATATGGGTCAGTTGCCCGGAAGAGAGTGTTTCATGCGCGGCATGGTTGAAGCATGGCAGCAAGAGACAGTCTGTCATCGTTTTCCTCTGTGTTAACCTGGCTTTGTGATGTACAGTAAGTTCAGAGTCCAATAAGGCTGGTTAAGGGAGACATGTATTAAAATAAAACAGACCATTTGCGGTTCTGACCCACTACTGATCTAGTTAAAACAAAAAGCAAAAACAAGTGGCCATTATGTTAGATTCATTAGCGATCTTATATATATGGACCCTCCTCGTTCTCGAGTCAGAGAGGTTTTAAAAGATGGAAAAGAGGGGGTCACTGGGGGGTAAGGGATACGCCCTGGGAGTTGAATATCCCCCGCCAACACCCTTAAGCAGAGAATCCCGTCGTGATATCGAGCATAGTGTTTCCCTTCTCTAGCAGCCTGGGGAAGGGGCTCCCCTGCGACCCCCTAAGCGCTCGGTATTGGCAGGCGATCGGCTTGAGAGGACCAATGAGATATCGGCTCGGAGAACCCCCCCTCCTCTCTCCCCCTCTTCAAGGTGGAACCCCGCCGTCCTCGCCTCCTTCCCCTCGCCGGTTCAGAGAGGTGGCTCTGGGGCCGTGGGAGCGCACGGGGCGCGCTGCCTGGCTGGCCCAGCGCTAGGCGGAGCCTGCCTGGCTGCCTTTGGCCGGATCTCGCCCCCCCTCCCCTCCCCTGCAGTAACAGCAGCCGCCGCGGCGGGCGGCCACCGCCTTTCCCTCGCCTTCGTCCTGCCCGGGGGAGAAGAAGGGGGCGCCAGCGGGCGCCGTCGGTCCACCCGTCCATCCGCCCGCCTGGGGCGCGCTGGAGTCTGGCGACAGCGGCCCCGCTCCCTTTTTGGCGCGGGGATGCGAAGGAGCCGCTGAGTGAGCGAGCCCGGCGGGGGGAGTCGGCTGGCTGGCACCCGCCCGAGGCGAAGCTGGGCTGGGCTGGGCGCCTGCACGATGCGCTTCCTCGCAGACCTGCTCTTGCTGTCGATCGCTGTCTCCAGGACGGCTCAGGTAAATGCCCGTCGTGGCGCACCCAAGGGTGCGCGTGTGGGTGCGCGCGCTCTGCCCTCGCGCCTCGGTGCAGGACGCAAACGGAGCCTGCTGCTCTGGCCAGAAGGGGTTGGTAGAGGGAGGGACGCGAGTTGAGCCAGCAGCAGAGTTGGCGCCTTCTCTCCCAGCGAGGGTCAGGGTGGTGATGCTGAAGTCACCCCCTGCTCCTTAGTCGGAAAGAGTGCCAAACACGGGTCAAGGGGCGGAGTCGTGTGTGTGTCTGTGTGTGTGTGTGTGTGTGTGTGTGTGTGTGTGATTTGACCGGATCTTCGCAGAAAAAAATCCTGCACCCAGTTAATTTATTCGCATTTTAACCCCCACGACTAGTGTGCAACGCTGTCCATTTTAATTTTCCCCGGCCGCCTCAGTTCCTGAGTCCACACCCACCTTCCCATCTCTCCGTGCACTTTCCTGCCTCTGTCCTCTTGCCATCCATGCTGTGAGTTTGTCTATGTATATTTATTTTCTTTGAGATCTGACTCCCAAAGTTCTGTTCTAGGGTCAGTGTGGTTTTATTTTAAAAGCTACTCTCTTATTTCTTGAAACACACCTTTATATGCAAACCAGCCTATCGGATTTCCTCCTCTTCTCCCCCCTCCCAACATCAACTTGTACTTAGGATAACAATTTGATGTTGATTTTGGTGGCCCTGAAGTCTTTACTGGTCTTTAACACATTAAGCCAACAACATGGACAAGTTTCCTCCCAAGTCTTGCCCCCAAAGGGGGAGATACTCCTGAAAGTGGTTGGAATCAGGATGCTGAGAGTGAGTTATTTGGCAGGACACATCACATGTTGAAGGTTTCGCAGCTGTGGTTCCACACACTGATTCACAATGGCTGAGAAAGTTGATTTGTTTCTGTCAACGTTTGTGTAAGTTGGTTTTTTGAATGGGACAGTCCTGCTGTGGTGAACATATGTGTGCTCCCAGGGGGTGCCAGTCCATTAGGGTGGATGAAGCACTCTCTATCTACTTACAACCAGGCAAGGCATGGCTCTAATTATGGCCATAAAATAATCAGTTGGCTCTGCCTATCATTGGCTCTGGCTGAGCCCACTGTTGGTTTCTCTGCCTTCTGCCCTACCAGTCTCAATGGGCACCAGCCACCATGAAGGATGAAGCCACACCAGTGAACCAGGGCATCCTGGCATTCCTTAGAAATGAATTGTGATGGGTTCCTCAATTTGAGAATCAGGAATTGCCTGCAAGATTAGGCTGCTGAAGGGGAGGAAGCAGAGGGAGAAACCAGAAATTGAATTTTTTTAATGGGAAAGGGGCAGTGGTGTGCAGTCAGTGGACTAGGCTAGTCCCATAAATGTTCCCAGTAAATTAAAAGCTTCTGCCTGGCTTAGGGAGGGAGGCGCAATGCTCTGATGGGTTCAAAGAGCACTCCCACCATCTTCCCAAAGCCTGCCCAGCTTTGGTACCTCCTTCCCAAAGCCTGGGAAGCTTCTGCCCAGCTTAGGGAGGGAGGCATGATGCTCACACGTGTGATGTCAGGATGCTGCAATGTGACATCAGGACATTGTTATGTCTCGCATGTGATGTCAGACCCCCTGCCCTCACAAGCTGGTGCTTCTGGCCCTAACTGTTCCCCTATGGGAAATTTCACCGCACGCCACTGGAAAAGACTATGAGCCCTGTTATGACACTGAAAATCCATTCCTGCTCTGAGCATGTGTTCAGAGGTGGTGATGTGATCCTAAAGTCTACAGGTGGAATTCAGTGTAGGGCTAAATGTGGTATGTGTGCACAAAACAAGGTCCGTTCATGCAATGGGGCTCCTCGCCCCTGCATGTCCACTAAACCTGTGCTGCGGCTTCCTGCAACCCTTCAGAGCAGGTGTAAGAAGTGTGGGAGGTGCACTGGGGGAGGTGGAAAGTCCTGTTGCAAGAGTGAACCTTGTTCTATGTATGTCATTACATAGTTGAATTCCACCTTATATGTAGGGTGGAATCAGTAGTCCTGTTGATGGGGTTCTAGTGGAAAAAAGCATCAAGGAAGTCAATCCTGCAAGCCTAAAGTCTGCCCACCCATCTTCAAGGCCAAGCTTTCAGTTCATGTGGCCAACAGAGAGGGACCAAAAAGCCTGTCCAGTGACACTAATGAACTGGATGTACAGTGGTACCTTGGTTTAAGTACACAATTGGTTCCGGAAGTCTGTACTTACCTGAAGCGAACTTTCTCATTGAAAGTAATGGAAAGTGGATTAATCCGTTCCAGACGGGTCCGTGGAGTACTGAACCTGAAGCGTACTTAACCCGAAGCATGGGTGTAATTGGTTCCGGAAGTCTGTTCCGTTCATAAACTGAAGCGAACTTTCCCATTGAAAGTAATGGAAAGTGAATTAATCCGTTCCAGATGGGTCCGCGGCATTCGTAAACCGAAAATTCGTAAACCGAGGTGTTCATAAACCGAGGTTCCAGTGTAATCAGTTCCAGACAGGTCCACAGAGTACTTAAACTGAAAGTACTCAATCCGATGCGTACTTAAACCGAGGTATGACTGTACTTCAAAACATAAGGTAAAGGTAAAGGGACCCCTGACCATTAGGTCCAGTCGTGACCGACTCTGGGGTTGCGCGCTCATCTCGCATTATTGGCCGAGGGAGCCAGCGTATAGCTTCCAGGTCATGTGGCCAGCATGACAAAGCCGCTTCTGGCAAACCAGAGCAGCGCATGGAAACGCCGTTTACCTTCCCACTATAGCGGTTCCTATTTATCTACTTTTGATGTGCTTTCGAACTGCTAGGTTGGCAGGAGCTGGGACCAAGCAACGGGAGCTTACCCCGTCACAGGGATTCGAACTGCCGACCTTCTGATCAGCAAGCCCTAGGCTCAGTGGTTTAGCCCACAGCGCCACCTGGGTCCCAGTACTTCAAAACATACTGCCCCCTTTTGCAATGTGTCAATGTTCTCAAGGGATTTTAGTCAGGTGTACTTGAGTTTCCTTGGCAAATATGGTGATCCGGAAAGTGTTCCATGTAGGTAGAAAGATTGAGCAAAACAAGCACTGCTCCAGGAAAAATGTTATCATATTGCTCATGCAGGGTCCCACACAAAGTGTTAGAAGGCTCGCATTCACACTCATTTTAAGGGTGACTAATCTAAAGTAGATGTTGTAAGACAGGCATGTTGAACCAGTCACTTGTGATCTACAGGTCGCTCACAGGCTGCTCCTGGTTGATCGCGGTGCCCTGACTGATCTCCCCCCCCAAAGAAAAAGAAAAATCCCCTCCCAAGCTCACCATGCAGCCCTAGATATAAGAAAGCTGATTGTGGGTCTTCCATTAATTTTACACATGCTCAGAAGTATTCTAAGACTTCTTCATAGTCCAAAGTGGAGCGGAGCTATTAGAAATTGATTTGGAGGCAGCCCTGACTAACCCTGGCTCAAATGGGGGAAAAGATTAAACAAGCCTAGAGCATTGTTGAGTGTGGCTATGAATACATGATCAGCATGAGATCTACAAGATGCTTTAAGCATGACTAGACGAGGACTTGGAAAAGGGTTCATGAGGGAATCTATTTTCTCTTGCTCCATTCACTAAAACCAGTCCATCTCTAGCTCCAAATCTGAAAGGTGGAATCAAATAATAATAATAATTTTTATTAATAATAGCTGGTCAACTACTTTTATGAGTCCTGGTTTGCCCTTCTGTGTCCTTTACTTCAGGAATAAAGAACCTAGGGTCCTCCATATGTTTTGGACTACAAATCACATCATCCTTGACCGCTTGCCATGTTGGCTGGGGATGATGGGATTTGGCATCCAGGAACAGCCAGAGGACCACAGGTTCTTCATCCCTGCATTATTTCATTGCAGTCTCTTGGTGTTAAATAGGGACCTGGTTAGCACTGACTTTTTAAACAGAGACCATACAGTATATTAGTCAAACCATATGTACATAGTGATACAAACAGAAGATTGCTATCAAAATACTCTTATAAGAAATGTAAACAGAAGCCATATGTTCCACTGAGCAGATGCCAAAGAGCTGAGAACATTGCCTCTACCCATTGACTCACTTCCATAAGAAATGAGATGTAGTCAAATGGCTCTTTAACCCCTTCTCACCCACCATTGAAACTCTACCTCCAAACAACCCAGCTACCTGTATCAATTTCTCTGTTTCTTGTACATGGGAGTGAACAGCTGTGGTAAAAAAGGAAATGACATTGGCAGAGCCCTTTCTGCTGTTAACCCTGGGTGACAGCAGGTGAAGGAGTCCATTGTCTTTGTGCCAACTTAAGCCATAGGACCTTTGGCTCCTTAGATGCCATTGGGCTATGGCTCCTATCAGTCCCAGCCAACATGGCCAATCGTCAGGAATGGTGGCAGTTGTCCAGCAGCCTGTGGAGGACCACAGCTTCCTCATCCCTGATAAGAGAAAGTGGCTGAAGAGCATAATTGTCCTATCCACCTTCTTCAGGGAGGAGGGCTGTGTTGGCAGACTTTTTTTAAACACACACAAGAGAGAGAGAGAGTGAGAGAGAGAGTAATGAGTTCTAGAAACTTGCTCTTAAAATAAACTTGTTCTTATAACAGGAATGTGTTGTATGGGTGGGTGAGTGAGTGAGTGAAAGAGAGAGAAATGAACCATATTATAGCAGACATGAGGATCAAGAGAACACTGCCATTTAAAACAACAACAACAGGAATGCAGGTTGAATATTGGGTTTTTCTCACTTTTGAATTCTGATCTCAAAATTCTGGTGACCATTGCAAAATCTACAAACTTAAGTGGTTCTGTTTATGAGCAATTAAACCTTGCAAAATTTCTGTGTTTTCATTTCCGAAAGCAAACACACCCTGGAGTTATTTTTAACCCTTTGGTTTCATTCTTATGGTAACTGCTGAAAGAAAGCCAATGCATGACAATTTTAGAATCTGTGGTGTAGTGTGACTTTGTGAGCCAAATTCCATGCATAAAAATTAAAAAAAATTAGGGGCCCAATTATGCCATGGACAGTATCAGGATGTAGCTAGGTGCTCCAGCACCCGGAACAGCCAGGGCGGGGTGAGCCTCCCCGGAGTCTGCCTGGTGAATGCAAGCCCCATGCTGCCGTTTTGGGCAGCACGGGGCCCTGAGCCACCGTGTCACTCCCAGGAGAGACGCGTGGCTCATGCACGCTGCAGGCCAGACCCTGTGGCAAGTCCCACTCCTCATGTTGTGGCATTTTGTCACTCCCTCAGGAATGACACCCGGGGTGGACTGCACCCCCCACAGCCCCCCATGCCCCTGGAGAGTATTGAAAGGATGGCAGTCTAAATTTATTTTAAAATTGACAGGATTTGAATAGGTGTGTGTGTGTGTGTGTGTGTGTGTGTGTATCTTGCTTTGAAATTGAAAATAGAATTCTACCCATGTGTGTTACATGTACAAAGTTGCAAATTCAAATTTGTGATCAACATCCCTTTTCCTTGTCCACCGATAAACAGATTTCTAGTTGCAATGTATTAACAAATTTGTCATCTCTTGCTTTTCTCCCAAACGTTACAAAATTAGGCAAAAAGTACAGTGTTAAAACCCCCATACCGGTGCCCCCCCAAAAAAACAGCAGTAGCTGAATTAAAGTCATGATTAAAATGTGGTCATAGACTATCACCCAGCACCTCTTCGCTCTGTAATGAATTTCTGATGTAAACTGCAGGCATGGTAAGGGATTTAACAGAACAGCAAATATCAAGTGTGAATACAATTAAAAGCTTGATAGTTTGTGCAGCATCTGTATTAGGGCTTGCCAACCGTTTTAGTCCTGTGGTCCCATTTGGATTTTTGAACAAGTGCCATGGGACCCTCAGGTCACTTCTCTGCCCGCCACCCACCACTAAGAGAAAGAGAGGGAAAAGGTGTGCATGCACACATTGATTTCCCAAGAGATCTGGTTGAAAGAGGAAGCGGGAAGGAGCACCACTCATTCAACTGCCTCCTTTGCCTATACATACTTTTCAAGGGAGAATAACTCAACCACCTGCACCACCTCAAGATCAAGGGGGCAGGAAGCTTGAATGGGGAGGGGTGAAAGCTCAGAGGAACCACAGGAAACTCTAAAGCAGGCTTCCTCAACCTCGGCCCTCCAGATGTTTTTGGCCTACAACTCCCGTGATCCCTGGCTAGCAGGACCAGTGGTCAGGGATGATGGAAATGTAGTCTCAAAACATCTGGAGGCCGAGGTTGAGGAAGCCTGCTCTAAAGGGCACCATTGCACCTATTGGTGACCCGGATGCAATATCACTTAAATAATAGAATCATAGAATTGTAGAGCTGGAAGGGATCCACAATGTGGGTCTCCATGGAGGGCAAAACTGCCGGCTGAGGTGCTGACAAGCAGCAGTGCTGGGATCTGTGAGGTAGCTTCAGGCCAACCATCATTTTAGTTCACTGTAATGTCCCTGATGAATAATTGCTCCAGGGCACCATGGGAAATTAAAATGCTGGTCTCCAATGAGCAATACTCTGCTGGGTGTACTGTGGGTAATTTAAAATGGTGGACAGCTCCCAGGCCCAGGTGCTGGGGCCCTGGCAGTTGCCAATGTGAGTACTCCTGGTGCAGCGGAAGGGTGGGAATCAACTGGCCATGGCTGAGAGTGCTTCCAGGAAAAGGTAAAGGTAAAGAGACCCCTGACCATTAGGTCCAGTCGTGACTGACTCTGGGGTTGCAGCGCTCATCTAGCTCTATTGGCCGAGGGAGCCGGCGTACAGCTTCCAGGTCATGTGGCCAGCATGACTAAGCCACTTCTGGCGAACCAGAGCAGCGCACAGAAACGCTGTTTGCCTTCCTGCTTGGAGTGCTACCTATTTATCTACTTGCACTTTGATGTGCTTTTGAACTGCTACTGGTAGGTTGGCAGGAGCTGGGACTGAGCAATGGGAGCTCGCCCCGGCCTGGTGATTCGAACCGCCGACCTTCTGATCGGTAAGCCCTAGACTCTGTGGTTTAACCTACAGCGCCACCCGCGTCCCTTACCACGAAAAGGTAGGAAGCTTCAAAAGAAAGCAGTGACTGGCTGCATATGCCAGTTACAATCTGTTGACCCCTGAGGGAGTCCATTCACATCCAGGTCCTGGGCTCTTAAGATTTGACTGAAAACCATTGGGTGGGGGGCTTGCCTCTTAACCCTATATAGGTATAAGTGGGATGCAGTTGGTCAGTGGCTAGTATTTTATGAAACTCTTCATGTACTCAGAGGCACCCTTATGCCTTTTGGTTCTGAATCCTAGCCTGCTAAGCCTCACACCCTCCAACCAGCCCAGCATGCTTTGGTTTCTCAGAAGAATGAACCCTAGTCTATTCAGTGCACCTGCAAACAGCAGGTGTCAGATAGATTTTACTCAAGGTAAAAAAAGCCTGTAGTGTTTAGAAAGGTCAGACATATGCATGTGTTCCTAACTTTTACTTAAAGAGGTTTTGTTTTTAATAATGGAGGCCAGTTGTGTTGATGATGTGAAGTGAAGGGAGTTAAGCCCCATTTCTTTTCTGTCTTCTTGGCTGGATTTGGAAGGTGGAGAAAATGTGGGGGTCTTCTGTAGACTCAGCACTGCGATTGGTATTGGTGGTAGGATTGTTGGTGTTTTACCGGTAGTTATATTTAGATTTATAGCTTGCCAAATGAGGTTCTATAGTGCCCACAGCTTAGGTAAAATGCATATTATCTTATTTCATCGTCAAGTTGCATGGTGTTGAGGCCTCTGAAGAATCAAGTTCCAGCTGTCATGACAAAACAGGCAGGCTGCTGCTGCACTGCGAAATATTGTCAGGCAGAAGTGAGCAAGCAACTGGTGGCCTCTTAGATGTTGTCAGATGACAAGCACCATCACCTCTGGCTATTGGCTATGTTGGCTGAGGCTGATGAGAGTTGGAGTCCAAGAACATCTGGAGGACCTCAAGTCCCCCAGCTCTGTGGATGGGTTACTAAGAGGTCCGGTGTTAGGTCACAGTGTGGAAGGAAAGAAGTGAAGTACAATACATGACAAGATGAGGATACGTGAGGTATAGGAGGACAACTGGAGAGCATCCCTTGTGGTGAGGATCTGAAGGCAGAAACAGAAGATGGAGTGTGTTTTGTTCATAGTCACCAGAGTCTTGGCTGAAGAGAACCTCGCCTTGTTTCCAAGGCTTCTGTTTTGAGCTCAGTGAAATTTAATTCTTGCGCTTGGTTCACACCTGCATGGACATATCTTGATTTCTTACACTTGACTGTTGGCTGCTGACATGAACTAAGGAAGGTTGTGCTTGTGTGGCATGAAAGAAGAATGCTTTGTCAGTGACATTTTATCCGTGATGGCCCACTCACATATGCAAGTCTCCGTTCTCAAGTGAGAAGCATACATGTGTGAACCCACTTCTGAAGCCAGCTGCTATCCTAGCACCTTCTCTGCAGGGGTGTAGCAAGGGGGGAGCAGAGGGGGCGGTCCGCTCCCAGCTCCGTCTTTTGGGGGGGCAGCGTGAGCAGCACTGCCGGCACCCTGCTACGTAGCGAGCATGTGCAGTGTTGCTACATAGTGACACATGCGTTGAACATAGTGACGCATGCGTCGTACGTAGCGACGCATACTTAGTAAGTAGCGACGCTGCGCATGCGCACTATGTAATAACACCCCACCCTTGGGTGCGCGTCATGTTTGTCGCTCCGGGTGCCCGAGCAGCTTCCTATGCCAGTAGTCCTCTGTTGTCCTTGTTCTCAATTGCTTGTGTTTACAATGTACATAGAAAAAAGTTACACTACAATGGAAAAGACAACTTCTTTGTTTAGAAAAAGTTGCTGCTATTCCCCTCAGATGGCCCTGCAGTGACAATTGTGGGGAGGGAGGGCCCACAATGGGAGCTGGAAGGCATGTGTTCCTCCAGCTTCTTTCTTCTCTCCTACCCTCAGGGCAAGGAGTGCAGTACAGCCAGCAGATAGTCAGTAGAAAAACTGAAGTCACTCAGTCCCATGTACATCAAGTAAACAGCACATGCAAGAGGGCAATCCTTTTCTAAGGAATGATCACACAGCAGTTGTGGTGGCGTTTATAACCTGAGAAGGTGCAATCTCCTGCCTTATTGGAAGTCATGCTATAGAAGAAGTCCTGCTTTTTAATCAGGGATCCATTTGATGAATCGTTGTATTTTAATATTCTGCTAGAAGCCGCCCAGAGTAGCTGGGGAAACCCAGGCAGATGGGTGGGGTATAAATAATTATCATCCACAAATTTGAACTGGACTTTCAACTGAGATTGCTTCCCTGCAACTCCCAGCCAGGCTTGTTCTCTGTTGCTCCTTCCAGGGGGTGGAAAGTTTTGGCAAAACTTTAGGAGAAACATCCTCCAACAGCAAGGGGATGTTAAGCAGTGGAACAGATTGCAGCAGGAAGTTCTGGGATCTCCTTTACAGATCACAGAAAGTGGGTGGGGTAAGTGCCTCAATTTCTCCAGGTTTTAGAGAAAGCTACGTAGAAACACCTCTCACCTCCCTTGCTGATTTTGCCTTTTCCACTGAAAGCCTGGTATAAAATGAAAAATGAGCCCAGAGGGTGAGCTGAGAGGGTGGGGGCAAAGTTTCATATGCATATGTTCTTATCTAGGACTAGCTGGCCCTGCACGCGTTGCTGTGCATTAGTCTGTGAAATGGAGGGTAATAGCCACCCTTCAGATCCCCCTGAGCCGCAGAGTCCCCCTAAGTTGAGGCGAGATACTGTGGAGAGGGCAGGTTTCATCCCTGTGTCTCCCCCCACCCTGTTCTGACCCATTACGTATCCCTGCCCTCTATTCGGACACCCTATCCCCCCCCCGGCAGGCCCCTACCTCCACTTGTCCTAGTCTGGAAAGCAGCCTAGTCTGCAAACCCGAGGTGAGATATTGTGGAAAGGGCAGGTTTCATCCCTGTGTCTCCCCCCACCCTGTTGTGACCCATTATGTATCCCTGCTCCCTATTCGCCTCCCCCGCCCACATCCGCTCCAGGCAGGCGCCTACCTCCACTTGGCAATGTTGGTTATTTGGTGGGGGCCTAGGGGTCTGATAATGGCCACCTTGGTGGTTTCAGTTGCTTGGTTGATTATGTCATTTGGTTTGTGGGTGTGGCTTAGATTTCACAGGAAGGGAGGGGGTGGAGGAGGGTATTACACCACTTGAGGGCGCTGTTTGACTTGGTGGAAAACCAGGTCTATACCTGCCCAGGTGTGTGATTTGAGGGATTTTTGTCCCCAACAACGCTTGGGGAGTGGCCTGGATTGTTGTGTCAAAATTTCAGGACGATCGGTCAAGCGGTTACGGAGAAAAGTGGAAAACGCAGTTTCACGATTTATATATATATAGATGAGCAAATGCCCCTCTCCCTTTGTGGTGATTTCTACCCCCCAAGGAGAAACTTTCACTCCTCACAGAGCTACAGCTCCTACTGTAGTGGTTTACCATTCAATCCCACTTCCCAGCGAACTCTTGAAATTGTAGCTATGTGAGGGGAACAGGGGTCTCTGTGAACACCCTGAACACACTCCAGTCCTCAGCAGGAGCAGCCTGGGGTGAGATGGGAATTTGCAACAACAACAACAAACAAACTTCCGGGGTTGGGTGGCAGCAGTGGCTTCTGGCAATGTTGTGGAGCTCTCACAAGGTCTTGAGCAAGCTCTGAGCTAGCTTGCAAGATCTCCGCAAGATCTCACCCAAAGCTGTGAGGCCCCAGTGGCAGCAGCGGCATGCAGCAAAATACTGTACACATGTATGTTAATCTCATGTGAAAACTACAAAGGGTTTTCCCCTATAATAAAATTCTTTCCTAATCAAAACATTTCCATTAGGAGAAAAACCGGATGTCTGATGTACTTGTTGGTAATATAGAAGCACAATCCCAATGTGACTAAATACATTCATGTGATCTGCCTCTAATGATCTTAGAAAAGTGATTCATTGTAGGGCCTGTACCTTTCGTAATTCTTACTTAACAAAAGGTTGTTTTTTAAAGTGGCTGCTTTGTGCTGTGCTGTGGTTCAGTTCTCCCTTTCTGCAGAAGGGATTAGGAAGGAAAGGTCACTCTTCTGATCACTGAGAATGGTGATACGAAGTCAACTACCTGAACCCAAACTCTGCATCAAGGAAACACAACTTTTGCATTCAGATTTCTAACCTATCATGTTACAAAGACTGAGGATGAGAAAAAAAACACACACACACACAGAGAGAGATTAGCATTTTCAAAATGAACATTAAAATCCTGCTTTTGCATTTTGTTTTATTCAGACAGCCAAAATCCAGCCAAAATAATAAATAGGTATTGCAAGTGAATGTGTTTGGGATAACATGGCTCAATTCACACTGTATATAGTTCACTGAAAGCAGCATTGCTTTGGTTCCTGTGTTTCAGCTCTAATTAGCACATCAAATACTTTTGAGACAATAGTGGGTTAAGTAGCAAAATGCTATAGAGACTGAGAGAGTGACTCACAAAGCCAGAGTCTCTATTTAATCCATTCAATCCATTGTGTTTTCTTCTTCTTTTTGAGAGAAATCATTAGAGTTCTGAATTGTATTTCCCAAGCCTGGTTTTTGTTTTTTGGAAAGGCATTGTACAGGTTTCCTCTGATTAAAATAATGGCCAGGAAATGAGGTTTGGAGTGGGGCTTTGGGAGAAGAGTTCATCTTTTTGTATGTTGCAGGGTGGGGTGAAGTTGTTTGGCTATTGCTATTCTTAAATCATCGTTTCCTTGAATTCACGTAAAGAAGCTGTTTAGGCACAGATGAAGCATCCGGATCTTCCAGGTCAGTGGTTCCCAACAGGTGGTCCGCGGACCCCCAGGGGTCCACGAGCTATGCCAGAGGGGTCCGCAAGATGCTATTAGAATAAAAAATATATTAAATATATTTTGTATGATAACAGATTTTTTGTTTTGGCCGCTTCCTGCATGAGCAGAGTCTAGCGCAAAACTAGAATTAGATAGAGGCAGTAGTTCTGCTGTATGCCGTTAGGTGGCACTTTACAAACACTACTGTTTTGCAAAGAGGCAGTGCGCGCATTCTACTAACGCTCACCTCACCAAGATGCTTTGCGCGCGTCAGCTTCATTTGTGCGCTACTGCGCAGGTACCCTGTCTTCTCCATTCCCCTCCCTCCTCCCTGGCACACGCTGCCTCTTTGCAAAACAGTAGTGTTTGTAAACAAAGCGTTGTTTTTCGCGGAAGCTACAGTTCGCGTAGTTAAAAATGGACCGTTGGTTAAAAAGTGGTTCATTAAAACGACAAAGGCCTACAGATGAAGAGGAAGAACTGTAAAAAACGTATAAATATAAAATATAAAAAGACTCTTAATTTGGCTCTCACTTTTTAATTTTAGGATTAGGAATTAATGGGGGTCCTTGTCACAATAGCGGCTCGATGAGGGTTCCTCGAGAAAATTTTGTTGGGAACCCCTGTTCCAGGTGTACCACCTATGCTGCTTTCAGTGTATATCCTTCAATGTGTAAATTAAAAGGAAGAGAATGTATCAGATGTGTGCATGCTGATGAATGCATTACATCGATACAATCACCAAATGTGTGTGATTGGCCACAGCTCAGTACTGAGCATGCATCTGGTAGTAAAAACCAGGCTCGTCTCTGATGTGTGAAATAGCCACAAGCATTTGTAGTAGAGAGGGAGAGCTCTCTCAAAAGCACCACCGATTAAATCAGAAAGATAATCCCCACCCCCTGCTGTTCAGAAGACTGGAAAAAACACTTCAGTTCTCAGTCTCCATTGAATGGGGACAGATTTAAGAGGCTACAGTAGCAAAACACATGGGTAGGGTGGAAGTCTCATCATATCCATCCCTCTTGCTGCTGCAGCCTCTTACTGTACTTTCTCCTCTATATGTAATACAGCCAAGTGATCTCTTAGTAAGTTAACCTTGTAGGTGATGAGCTCCCCACCCCTAGAGCACCTAGCTTTCTCCCGTGCAAGCAAAAGGAAAGCTGTGGCCCTCCAGTTGTTGCTGAACTAAAGCTCTCACCACCCCTGACCATTGCTATAAGGACTGAGGCTGTTGGGATCCTGAGTCCAACAACTTCTGGAGGGTCTCAGTTCCTTCCAGCATCCTGTTCTAACAGTGACAGTGGCCAACCAGATGTTCATGTGAAGCCCTCAAGCACAACAACACTCTCCCCACCTGTGATTCCCAGCAACTGGGATTCCAATGCATTGCCACAGTGAAGGTAGTAGACAGCCATTGTGGCTGGCAGCCATGGATACCCTTATCCTCCATGAATTTGTCTAACCCCCTTTTAAAGCTTTCACAATTGGAGGCCAACATTATAGTCTATGGGAGTTTTAACTGTGCAAACCACCCATATTTGCCCAGACATAACTGTGCATCCCTGCTGAGCATTCTTTCAGTGGTGAGCCTCCTCTTTTGTTGATGTGTGCCTTGCCACTTAAAATTGGCCATCTCTATGTAAAAGCAGATGGCACAGATCAATTGAGCAAAGCTTTAGTTGATGGATGGGGATCAGTTAATAATCGTTAAGCCCATAAAAATATACAGGTTTGCTGCATGTGCTACAGACTTGTGGGTACTTCCATGTTGGTTTGTTATAATCTGTGATGCATCCCTTACTTAACCTGGCTGTCTAGCAAGGATAAGACTTTGAAGTCCCGCCCCCCCCCCCCCCGCCCCCTTGCATAACTGGATTTTAACTATGCTTTTGTTCTTGGAAGCCAATTGAAGGTGGGTGGTACACTTAGTTTCTTTTATTCAGTTTGCCCAGCGGTTCTTTATTAGACAGCTTGGCTTCTTGAATATTCACTGGGGGCTGCAAGTCCTTTCTTCACATTGGCTTTGCCTACTGAATATTCAGGAGGCTGCCAAGAGCTTTGCTGCTCTTGCTGAGGCTGTTTGGAAGCAGTCCATGAGCTTTTGGCAAAGGGTTCTTCCTCCTGCCCTTGGATAAGAGAGGCTACCAAAGGAGATGCTTCTGCTTCTGCCTTGGGCTTCCAGCAGTTTGGATGATGAAATTTAGGAAAGGAGAAACACTTGGGGCAAGAGAGGGTTTTGTTCCCTTATTCCAGCCCTCACCAGCCTGGTGACTTCCAGATGTTTTGGACTACAGATTCCATGAGCAATAGCCAACCCAGCTGAATGTAGCTGGGACTAAGGGGAGAATATATGGAGAGCACCATCTTGCTGAAGGCTGCCTTATTCTCCGGGCTGGCCTGCATATTCACGCAGGTGTAGTTCCACAGGTTGCTCATGCACTAAAGGTAAAGGGACCCCTGACCATTAGGTCCAGTCGTGACCGACTCTGGGGTTGCAGCGCTCATCTCGCATTATGGGCCGAGGGAGCCGGCGTATTGCTTCCAGGTCATGTGGCCAGCATATTCACGCAGGTGTAGTTCCACAGGTTGCTCATGCACTAGGTTCACACAAACTCCATCACATCACAAGTGCACACAGCACATAGTGAAACTCTGAAATTGGCTCCCACTAGAAGTAGTGGCTTTAGAAGATGATTAGACAAATTATTGTAATGGAGGAAAAGGCTATCAATGGCTGCCAGTCACAATGGCTGTGTTCTACCTCTGTTGCCAGGAGGCATCATGCCTCTGAATCCCAGTTGCTGGTCAGGCTGGATAATTATAATTATTTATTTGGTTTTCTTTCTGGCCTTTTTAAGCTTACTGAAGTTACACAAGGAAAACAAAATAACAAAGATACAAGGGACAGAAACATAACAGACAACATGTAACATGTAAACATAGATATTTCCATCCTTATAAGGAGTTGGCTCGCTTCCTGTTTCTTTCATTAAGTGAAGTTAGTAGGAAGGTCCTGCATGAAGTGGTTTTAGGAGCCTCCTTGCCTCTTCAAACACCACCAGTTAATCAAACTGGCAGGGCTCACAACGCTTAGTTGACTGGGTACCCTTTTATATATGTGTTGTTGTTGTTTTAGTTTTTTTAAAGAGAACTAAAGGGAAAGGACCCCTGGCTCCCTGCCTTCAAAGGATCTACCCTGAGTGCAGCTGAAGGGACAGGTGCCCCTCCATTGCTTTTCAGGGCCCACTTTGGGAAGCTGCCCAGGATAATGAAAACTTAGAGGAAAAGCAAATTACAAGGATCCTGAAAATACCCACAAGTTCCAACCACTTGTCTGGTGCCTTTTCATGGACTGACCTTTCACAGGATTGGCCCCTGAGTCTTGAGCTATCTGGTTTCCTCCCCAGACCTTCGGCCCTCGCCCATCCCTATTCCGTATTTCGTGGGTGCTTCCTTTCCACTCTGCCGTGCCCCCCTAGCTCCTGCTAGGCTATCCCTCCTGGCAACCTCCTACCTATCATTATAAACTTGAGAAAAGGGACCCTACTGGATGCCCACGAAGTGTGGTGCCAGCTCATGCGGCTCTTTGGATAGAGATTTCACATCAGAACATTCCCCTTGATTTCAGAAGCGAGTTCACGCACGACATGCATGTTACATGACTCGACTGGTGCAGCTGGGGTGAGGACAGACAGAACAGACCTTCCAGCCCCTTGCTTTCAAAGAGACGAAACCTCGTGTGTAGAGGTGGGTTTTGAAGCCGGTCCTCTGTGTCTTAACGCAGGCTCTCTTTGGGGCAGTTGGCTGCAGATTAAGAGAAGGTATAGAGCTCAGAACTCCCCTGTCGAATTGAGCGGTGGTCCACAGGCTCTCTCATAGACTGGAGCGAGAGAAAGTCAAGAAAGAACAATGGGCAAGAGGGCAGAGAATTCGGTTGCCAGGAAATTTCCACCCCACTCCCACCAGTGCACTGGATTTTAACCTATGCTCACGTGTCTTCCTAGTGATCCTGAGATCGATGAAACAAGCCAGCTGGATCTTGCCTTTGCTCCCTGGCTGGGTCCTTCGAGGCCAGCTAGTTACCGCCTGTGCAGTATGGCCTGAGATCAGGACACTTTCCCCAGGCTAAGCTTGCCTGGTGCGCGCTAGAAAATTCAAAATTTCCTGCCAAACCACACAGGAGAACCGCTAGGCCCCACATGGGGCTCCACCTGTTAAGGAAAATTGCGGGTTGAGAGACTACTCAACAGCCCAGCTCATTGGGGTACAAGTCCCCCCGCGGGTCCGTGCGGTCAGTAAAAGAAGGAAATTCCAGCCAAGCAATTTGGAGCAAAACAGCAGTCATGATAGACTTAGATCCTTTATTGTTGTGCAACAGGTTCAACAGCAGTGAGTGAACCCAGAGCATGGGGTGACATTGACTTTTAAAACTTTCCCACCATATCCCACAATACAATTCCCACAGCATCATCAATACATCATTGCTACATCACTAACATGTCACAAAAGAGGAGGGTTACACAAGATTAGCATGGACAGATATGCCAGGGCCTCACCCAAGCTGCCCCACCCCGTCTTTCTCTTTCTCATTCAACATGAAAAGACCTTGATCATTTTCCTGTAAACTTGAAAAAACAGACTTGCTATGAAAAAGGATTTCATTTGTGCATATTACTTTGGCAGCTGACTGCAGGCAGGGTATTTCTGGAATGCTTGTCAGATTGTCATCTCACTACTAGCAAACTTTGCCAATAAGTTTGATTCACAGTCTCTTGGGGTGGATGATGATTTGAAAGGATATAAATGTGTTGTGTTGGTGCTACTTGTGATAATCGCACATCATACAAATGGTCAGTCCATATTTTGGAGGTTAGGATGGAGCCCTTCCCTTCCCTACAGGTATGAAGGTGGTCCGTTGCCCAGAGACCAGGAGCAGGTACAATATCACCATATATTTGAGGAACCAGGCACACACTTATTGAGGAAGGCCTTTGTTAGGAACATAGGAATCTGCCTTATTCTGAATCAGACCCATTGGTTTTTCTGGCTCAGCATCATCCACAGCAACGACATCCACATGTCATTGGCGTGCAGCCCTAATCAGGCTCATCAGAAGGCCATCTCCCACAAATCATGATGTCCACCTGCCCCGCACATGATGTCAGGTGTGGGGCAGAGACAGATGCAGCTTGAAAGGAATGATTGGGAGCTTAGAGGCAGCTCTCATTTTTTAAATTTGCAAGTGGGATTCCCTGGCAGCACATATTGGCCAGAGCTAGTTCCCTACCTCTGGTCTGCATTGACTGGCAGAGGCTATCCAGGGTTTCAGATACTGGAGATGCCAGGGATTTAACCTGGGACCTTCTGCTTGCAGTGCAGTTGCTCTCCCACTGAGCTATGTACGAGCCTTCAAATGTGCATGCACACACACCTGTTGGGAAGGAGCTGGTTTTTCTGGGTCAAGCTGACAGTCTTCTTGAAAACACTGGAAAACTGGACGAGTGCATACATTAGGCATAGTTAACCTAGTCTAGTCCTGCAAAAGTTTTACTTTCTGTTCCATAAGGAGACAATTTCTTCAGCACTACGAGTAATATTGTTTCTGACTGCCTCTCCGCCCTTCCCAGTCTTGTCCTGTGGTAAATAGCAGTGTCTCTTCCTTAAAATGAGAACTTCCTTAAAATGCAACATCGGTGGTATTTAACTCCTTGAAAACTCTCTAAGATGTATAAAAGTGTCCCAAGTAATTGCTGGAGGTGTAAAGAAAAGCCAGGCACACTATTCCACATGTGGTGGCAGTGTAAAGAAATCAAGGTGTTCTGGGAAGATAACTATATAGAATTGGGAAAAAATGCTAAAAATATCCTTTAATAAAAAACCCCTGAAGCTTTCCTTTGGGGAAATTACAGATTTAGACATTCCCAAAAAGGTAAGAGAGATCTTTCTATATGCTACGGTCGCAGCAAGAGTTCTCATTGCAGCAAATTGGAAGAGTGATAAAGTTCCCTCAAGATTATAATGGATTCAAAAAATGGCTGAATATGCGGAACTAGATAGCTTGTCAGAAAAAATTAAAAATAAACCAAAACAGGTATTTATGTCAAAATGGGAAGTCTTTAAAATTTATTTGAAAAATAACAATTTGTAACTTAAAGTCTGTCACAGCTTTCGAATAATTTCAGTAGCAGTTTCAAGTATGAAGTATAATTTAATATAGATTAAAGATAGTTGAACTCTAACGAAACATGTTATGTTGTTATGTTATGTTATGTTATGTTATGTTATGTTATGTTATGTTATGTTATGTTATGTTATGTTATGTTATGTTATGTTATGGCAGTGAACAAATGATGAGAAATTGAAGTAACGAGTAGACGGGAAGTTGGGTCTATAGAAAAAGACCATTTTTATTTAAAGATTTTGAGATTATGATTCGATGTATCAATTTTCTTTTTTGTTTTATGTTGATGGATATTTGTTTTTTTTTTCTTTTTGGTGTATGTTAAAGGGAGAAAAAAAATATACAAACAAAGAGAGAAGAAGACAGACAGCTGTGTCAGGAGGCCTTCAGTGTGAATAAGCAAGCTTTCAGCCAGCTTGGCATGGCACATTATTTAATTCAAATTATTATTATTATTTTCTGAAGCAGAAGGCACCATCCCCTTTTGCCTCCAGCAAAGTGAAGGATGATTCCCCCAGGCAGCACCTAGAAGATTTAAAAATTATTATAACCCACCCAGAAGGTTTATAATCCAGTGGCCTGAGTGGCTGGAACTGAAGACCACTTAAAATGAGATAGTTTCTGTGGTGCACATGTATAACCCAGTGATTCCCACATGGTGTGTTTTGAAGCATGACCGAGATGTGCTTTCAAAAATCAATAGTGCCAGCCTACTTATGCCTGGCTCAGGTATCAGGCCAGCTCAGTTCAGGAGCACATACCGTACTCCCAGGTAAGTGTGTATGCAATTGTAACCTCAGCTGCTGTCACCGGGGCATCTGATCCACTTTGCTCTTCTGAGCAGTGGGGCTTTGGGCAAGAATGATCTCCCTTTTGTTAATCTATGAGCAAAGACATCTTCCTGAGAGAAAAACGCTGCAGTTGCAGAACATCAATCCACAGCACTCGGATTTCTCTGGGGGAAAGTGAGCATGCCTGAGACAAGTCTTCTAGTATACCCACAGTGCTTAGCAGGGAGGCCCCTGGAGAGCAGACCCCTGGCTTGTGTGCTTGCCTGACTTTCTTTCCAACTGGTTAGCATTTTAATGGTAGCACAGAAAACTGTTGAGTTGAGGGCAGAGGAGTACAAAAATCTGGGGCACATTCTGTCAGATGAACAGCCTTGGGGATGATTTGGGGAAGTGGTAACACCAGTCCTAATAGCAGGGATAAACTTGTGCTGTTGGGTTTTATATTAGATTGAACAGTTTGCCCACAGGGCTTAGCAAGTACATGTGGAAGAAAGTTAGCTCTGGAGCCTCATAGCCTCATGTTGGGCAGCCATTGCCAACCTGGTGCCCATACCCTCCAACATTCTGAATGAAAACAGGGACATTCTGTTGCCTTATAGGAATTCTGGACTACATTGCCCATCAGCCTCAACCAGCTGGGGCTGGCAGGCACTGATGGGTGTTGTAGTCCAAAAAAATCTGAATTGCATCTGGTTGGTGAAGGCTGATGCAGGTCTTTGGACCAGAGCTCATATAGACAGATGTTTACATTTTACACAGACAGATGTTTGATGGAAAGGAATCTTTACCCTCATTTTGCAGCTTAGCATTACAGAAAAAGGAAAGGGGAAAAGCTTCATTGCTTTAGAGCTGAGGTATTCAATTATTGTAATGCCCCCCTTTTTATAGCTTCCATTTTTAACAGCCTATTGTTTTAAGATTCACCACTGAAAATTAAAGTACACCGTGTCACATTCGCTCCACCCTCTCCACATTTCACTATGCAATTAGTAGCTGTATGTTCCCTTTCCTGGGGAGGAAAAGTGACATGGGTGGGCTAGAATTTTCCATGGGGATTTGATTGTTTTCTGGAACTCAACCTGCCTAAAGGCAAAAAAAAAAAAGCATTTGGGGGTACATTGAATGTTCCCTTTTGTTTGACCAGCTCTGCTGCTGGGGGGAGGGGGTTGAACTGGAATCAATGGGGAAATCACACCTGTGGCTTTGTTTTGTTGCAAGGAGGGATCTGGATACCCACCTGTGATTTCACTGCAGGTCTGAAGCTGATGTACTATGGTCCTGAACTCTGGAAATACTGGGCTTGGATGGTAGATTTGTGGAATCAGTTGCTTGCTGCCTGATTTGCGTGACGAAGCTCCCAGAAATCCCAAAATAACTCACAACTGACACGATATTTTAGGTTTGGGTTTTTGGCATTAATTTTGGCCAAAACTTTATTTAAAATACATATTAATTCTGAGTGTTGGCTTAGGCTTTGGTTAATCCATCTGTCCACTCTAAGGGACAGGACCATTTCCATCTGACCCCCGTTGGGTCAGGACCATTCCATCTGCCCTGGTTGGGCAGGACCAATTCCATCTGACCCCTTTGGGTCAGGACCAGCTCCGACTTACCTAAAGGTAGGTAAGTCAAGTAAACACCCCAAGGGATTGGAGGTACTGTTCACAGGCACTCTCTTCCCCCAAGGAGTGTTCCCCAAGGCTCGGCTCTGTAATGGCCGCACCATCCTTGCCTATGGCAGGATGAATGGACTAGAGTCCCTGAGCCCCAGGATTCCTTTAACGGAATACTTCTATAAGGAGCAAGTAAGGGGAGGTAGGCATTTTTATGCCATGCCCCTCCTATACCAATTTTTAACCAAAGCCTAACGGCCAACCTAACAAGTTGTGACAATTTGCTTGTCAGTAGGCAAAAACCAAATGGCAACAGCCAATCAGCCAAGTGGCAAAATTCCTACTGGGCCCCTGAATACAGGCGACCCCCCGCGAATGGGCAAGCAGTGTCGACTAAGCCTAAAAGCAGCGGCAGGCGGGCGTGAGATTCGAAGGCTTTTCCGAGAGTGAGGGAAACCGAAAGCAACGTGGGCGTTAAGTAAAATGCTGCTGTCAATCAAACTCAATGGCACGCCCCGTGACTCAGCCTAACTACAGCCCACCCCTCCCAGATTTCTTTTGAGCTCGTCCGCAACCCCCACTACACTCTATGAGTATAATGGGCTTTAGAAGTCCAGCTTCAGTGCCCTCGGTTTGGGGTTGAAATGGTCTGGACTTCTAGGCCATCTAGGCATCTAGGCCAGGCAGGGGTGGGGAACTGGCACCCTTCAGAGTTGGACTACAACTCTCATTATATCTGACCATTGGTCATGCTGCCTGGAGCTAATGGGAGTTGGAGTTCCAACATCACCTTGGGGGGCCACTTCCTCCCCTTCCCTCCTCTAGGCCCTAGGAAACTCTGATTATGTTACCAGGGATCTTCCGGAGCCTAGAGCCTAGAGGGACCTGATCTTGCAGCACCTACTTCAGTTCAATAGAGTAGGGCTGTCCATAGGTTCTGCTGTACACATGTACACGAAGCCTGCACTGATGTTTGTGTGAATGAGGTACATGCATGTGAGTTGGGATGCTACCCCTGCACCGCCTTCCCAGATGCAATAGTGTTGGTACTCACTAGAACTGGGGTGGGGTGGGGCAAGGGTCGGGCAAAGCACTGGTTTGGCAGCCATGCCGAATGTGGGTCTGCCTGTGCCCGCTGCCACCACCAAACTTTCCCCACCACTGCCCCACCTTGCTGCGGTACCAACAAGCATTGTTGCCACTGGGAAGGCTGTGCAGAGGCAATGTCCCCCCTTATAGGTCACAACTGTGTAGCCGAATTTAAAACTCAGCCTGTGTACTACATTCCTCACAAATATGGTGAACACATTGGGCATATGCATGGGTCGCACCTGCTTTGAATAGAGCTGGGTGAGAGGGCATGCAGCATTCCTCATTTTGGGTGTCAGCAGATTGGCTCCTGTTCCCCACATTGCCTAACTAGACTCGTTGTTTATTCTGCATTCTCAACTGCTTTGTATAATTTATTTTCCTAGGCATAGAGAGGGGTGAGAAGCTCTGTTCCTTGACCTCTTGGCTCAAACTTCTTCTTGGTGAGATTTAATGAGGCTTTGCAAACACAATGCATCTTCCAAATCCCAGGGGCTAGGAGCTCGTTTTTTGTTATTGTTATTTTTAAAAAACAAAGCTGCATCTGGAATCCGTGTCCAATGCCATATTCTCTTCATGCTCTGCTTGATATATCTCTTTCTCCTCTCTCTCCCTGGCAAGCGCCTGCTTTGTTCCTTTTTAATGGAATGGGCTCTCCACCCGTCCACCTCATACCCAGTGGGAGGCAGGGAAATTGTATACTAGTCCTCCCATGGCTATGTGAGCCTCTGTTAGCCTGCTGCTCCACCCACCCTTTAGAGAACTCTTCTTCTTTCTCCCACTATTGCAGAGAGTTGTTTCCAAATAGGTTTCTCTGATTCTAAATGCTGCCAAAACGTGCCTGAATTAATGAGCAATTTACATGCAGATTCCCTGTAATTATGTTAAAGGGCCGGCCAATAAAAAAGAAAAGAAAAAGAGGAGACCAGAGGCTCTAGAGGCTGAGATTAGCAACTCAGCCAGCGTCTCTCCATGGGTTGTGTGGAATGAGAATGGGGAGTGGGTTTCCAGTGGCTGTCTTGTAGTCGTAGCATGCTACTACGTAGAGAGGAGTGATTTTGATCTCTCTCTGCATGCATGGAAATACGATTTGGGTGTGTGTGTGAAACATTAGCCCTGTTCAGGTATTCACCTCCACACATTCCCAAAAAGCATGGAGGGAGAAGCTGGCCCTGGAGGGAAAAGCTGCCCCCCTCCCTGCTGACTGCAGTCTTGACCCTTTGCACATTGAGCAGAATTTCTGAGGGCTGAATGTGCTTAGAATGCCGTGTGTGATCAACACCCTGTAGGATCAGCATTCGGCCACATGAAGATTCCCGCTACAGATCTCCCCTGCCCCCCCAACACAGGAAAGTCTGGAGTGAAGCTACTTTCCCCCTCATGTTCTGAGAACACATGGACGTGAACACCTCAACAGGACTAGTATCTTGTTATGCATCCTAGATCCTGGTTCGACATTTCATTCTATCTGCCTGCTGCTATTCACTTCAGTAACAGAACCTACTCTCATTGTAATGGAGAGAGAGAGCTGGAAATTTGGGGGATGTACCTGCAAAATGCCCAGACCTCTCAATATTAATTAGCAAAACCTTTTCACCTTAGCTTTCATGGAAACAGACAGTTATTGTTGCAGACATCCACTGTCCAATTGGCATTGCAACAGGTGCACTCATAGGCATTCTTTTCTGCTCATGTAGACGCACAAGATAGATGAGCATCTTTAGTGGCATGAACCCTCTCCTGGCAAACAAGTGTTTAGTATAGGAAGCCAGTCATTCATTCAAGGGACCCTGGGAACAGAGTGGATGACTGGATTTCTTTTGCATGACAGTGTTAATGAAAATGATTGCATTTTTGTAAGCTACTTTTTAAAAAGCCAATTCGGCCTATTTTGCTAAAGCATGTCCATTAAATGGAGCCATTTCAACTGTGACATCCTTAGTGATAAATGAACATGGTAAGATGACATCAAATCTTAACCAACATTCTTAATGTTCTTAATGTTAATAGGTTGACAACATGGACAGGTAGGGCCAGGAAAGGCACCTGCCTGAACACTGGAGAGTCACTGCCCTTCAGTGTAGACAGTACTGAATTTGAAGTTCTTGTGAGCTGATGTCTTCAGTAAGCTTTTTACTCTGATCCCAAGAACCCCTGTATAAGACATCTGCCAGAGGGGAGTTGATGCTGAATGTGGTTTGGCTCGCTGACTTGTGCCAAGGGTAGCACTCCAGCCCCCTGCCTGTGGGATTGCTGGGATTTCAGTTGCAAATGAATGGTTCTGCCTTCCTTGCAACAGGAATTTAGACTATGGTCAAAATGAAATGCTGCAGAATTTTAAAACTGGGCAAAATTGTCAGGTGGTGAGTTTTCAACATTTGAAACATTTCAAAATGTCACTTGTCAAGCTTGAATTTGAAGGATGTGTAAACAACAACAACAACAACAACAACAACCACCACTTGTGGAATTTAACTGGCTGATCAGTCTTTTCCTTCTCCCCACCTCCTACGATCTCCTAATCCAAACCCCCCCGCACTCAAGAACACTGAAGGGGCAGAAATCAGCCTCTGATTAGAAGAATATAACATTCACATTCTCGCAAGCAGTTTAAAGCGACGCTCCTTTGCTTGCCATTCCTCTTCCCTCCTCACAAAATGATTCAGCTCTAGTTTTGCCCAGATGGCCTTTAAGATGTGGATGAAAGCGTATTAACGGGCCTTAAGTCCTGCACCAGTCCAAAAAGGTAAGAAAGCCCAGCTTCCTCTTTCCCCACAGCAGCCAGTCTGATGCCTCTGGGAAGCTAGCATGAAAGGTGCAAGGTCCGTAACGGCCCTACCCAGCTGTTTGTCCTGAACATTTGGTAATCAGAGATAAACTGCTTCTGAACATGGAGGCTTCATTGCTGGAGGCTCCAGGGCATGGCCTGAAGGTGCATGAGACTTCTACCTTTCTGAGGAGTTATGTCTGTAACATGCCAGAGGGAAGCAGGGCATAACTTGGCTTGGAATAATGTTTCTGCACAATGCAGCATCGTGCTGCCACCTGTCTGTGGTTAGCATGTGCTGGATGCCTAGGAAAGAAAAAGGGGGGAAACATCCCAGTATTTGAAGGGATAGCTGTGTGTGCACACCACAACTTTCCACCAAAGAATCCTGGAAGCTCTAATTTGCTCCCCACAGAGCCACAATTCTCAGCACACTTACAGACTACAGTTCCCAGAATTCTTTGGGGGAGGTCATGTGTTTTTGATGTGCTTTAAACGTATGGCGTGCATACAGCTAGAAACTCAATTGCAGGAGTCTGAAGTTGGTGGTCATCACTGCTTCCTGTGGGAGGGAGTTCCATAGTTCAACTATGCACTGCTTGATGAAGTACTTTCTTTTGTCTTTCCTGAAACTTCCAACTTCTGTTTCCTTGAAGGCCCACAATTTCTAGAGCTATAAGAGAGTGAGAAAAACTTTCCTCTATCCGCTTTCTCCATGCCATGGATAATTCTATAAGTTTCTATAATGTCACCTCTTACTCATTTTTTCTCTAAACAAAAGAATCCTCAGTGTTGCAACTTTTTTCTCATAGGGGAATTGCTCCGCCCCATTGATCATTTCAGTTGCCCTTTTCTGGACCCCTTCCAACCCTATGATATCCCTTTGAGGTCCGGCAGACATAATTTTACATACCGGTAGTTTTCCAAATGCAGTCACAACATAGATTTATATAACGACATTTATGATATTGGCAGTTTTATTTTCAATTCATTTCCTATTGATTTATAGCCTGGAGTTGGACTTTTTCACAACTGCCTCCCACTGGTTCAACATCTTCACTCTGACGCCAGGATCTCGTTCCTGGTCAATCACCACCAGTTCAGACCCCAGGAGCAGATATGCTTTGCCTTGACATGGATAGCTTTACACTTGTTTACATCAAATTGCATTTGCCCATTTAGCACATGCTTACTCCATTTGGAAATGTCCTTTTAGAGCTCTTCACAATCTTTTTTGTTTTAACAACCTTGAGCAAATTAGTATCATCAGCAAACTTGGCCACCTCACTGCTCAGTCCTAACTCTAGAGCAGGGGTCAGCAAACTTTTTCAGCAGGCGGCCGGTCCACTGTCCCTCAGACCTTGTGGGGGGCCAGACTATATTTTGAAGAAAAAAATGAACGAATTCCAATTCCCCACAAATAACCCAGAGATGCATTTTAAATAAAAGCACATTCTACTCATGTAAAAACACACTGATTCCCAGACCATCTGCGGGCTGGATTTAGAAGGCGATTGGGCTGGATCTGGCCCCTGCGCCTTAGTTTGCCTACCCATGCTCTAGAGAATAATAATAATAATAATAATAATAATAATAATAATAATAATAATAATTTATTTGTACCCTGCAAATCGGGCTGGGTTTTCCCAGCCACTCTGGGTAGCCTCCAACAAAGATTAAAATACCATTAAAATGTCACACATTAAAAACTTCCCTAAACAGGGCTGCCTTCAGATGTTTTCTAAATGTCAGGTAGTTGTTTATCTCTTTGACATCTGATGGGAGGGCGTTCCACAGGGTGGGCGCTACTACCGAGAAGGCCACCTGCTTGATTCCCTGTAACTTCGCTTCTCGCAGTGAGGGAACCACCAGAAGGCCCTCGGCAGTGGACCTCAGTGTCCGGGCAGAAGGATGGGGGTGGAGACACTCCTCCAGGTATACTGGACGAGGCTGTTTAGGGCTTTAAAGGTTAGCATCAACATTTTGAATTGTGCTTGGAAACGTCCTGGGAACCAATGTAGGTCTTTCAGGATGGGTGTTATATGGTCTCGGCAGCCACTCCCAGTCACCAGTCTAGGTGCCACATTCTGGATTAGTTGTAGTTTCTGGGTCACCTTCAAAGGTAGCCCCACATAGAGCGCATTGCAATGGTCCAAGCAGGAGATAACTAGAGCATGCACCACTCTGGCGAGACAATCCACGGGCAGGTAGGGTCTCAGCTTGCATACCAGATGGAGCTGGTAGACAGCTGTCCTGGATTTAGAACTGACCTGTGCCTCCATGGACAGCTGAGAGTCCAAAATGACTCCCAGGCTGCGCACCTGGTCCTTCAGAGGCACAGCTACCCCATTCAGGACCAGGGAGTTCTCCATACCAGCCCACCCCCTGTCCCCCAAGAACAGTAATTCTGTCTTGTCAGGATTTAACCTCAATCTGTTAGCCGCCATCCATCCTCCAACCACCTCCAGACACTCACACAGGACCTTCACTGCCTTCACTGGTTCTGATTTGAAAGAGAGGTAGAGCTGGGTATCATCCGCATATTGATGGACACCCAGCCCAAACTCCCTGATGATCTCTCCCAGCGGCTTGTAACATGTAGATGTTAAAAAGCATGGGGGAGAGGACAGAACCCTGAGGCACCCCACAAGTGAGGGCCCAGGGGTCTGAACACTCATCCCCCACCACCACTTTCTGGACACGGCCCAGGAGGAAGGAGTGGAACCACTGTATAACAGTGCCCCCAGCTCCCAGCTCCTCTAGACAGTCCAGAAAGATGTTATGGTCGATGGTGTTAAAAGCCGCTGAGAGATCCAGCAGGACTAGGAAACAGCTCTCACCTTTGTCCCTAGCCCACCAGAGATCATCGACCAGTGCGACCAAGGCAGTTTCATCCCATGATGAGGCCTGAATCCCAACTGGAAGGGATCCAAATGGTCCGCTTCTTCCAGGCGTGCCTGGAGTTGTTCAGCAACCACCCGCTCAATCACCTTGCCCAAGAATGGAAGATTTGAGACTGGGTGATAGTTGGCCATATTGGCCGCATCTAAAGATGGTTTTTTAAGAAGCGGTTTAATGACCGCCACTTTCAGCAGGTCTGGGAACGCTCCCTCACACAGGGAAGCATTCACCACCCTGCAGAGCCCATCGCCCAGCCCTTCCCAGCTTGCTTTTATTAGCCAGGATGGGCAAGGCTCAAGGAGACAGGTGGTTGGTTTCACACGTCCAAGCACCCTGTCCACATCCTCAGGGTAACGGATTGAAATTGATTCCATGCAACTCAACCAGACAGAGCTCCAGCACAAGTCCTGATTCTGATCTTGGGGGGGGGGGGCTCCACTGTTTACCTCTCTTCATTTGGAGAACAGTCCATTTATTCCTTCTCTCTGCTTCAGTATACCTGAAGACGTGTCTCCACCCCCATCATTCAACCTGGACACTGAGGTCCCGCTCCGAGGGTCTTCTGGCAGTTCCTCACTGTGACAAGTGAAGTTACAGAGAACCAGGCAGAGGGCCTTCTCAGTGGTGGCACCCTCCTTGTGGAAAGCCCTCCCTTCAGACATCAAGGAGATAAAGAACTACACAACTTTTAGAAGACATCTGAAGGCAGCCCTGTATAGGGGAGTTTTTGATGTTTGACATTTTTAAAAAAAGATATTTTGCTGGAAGCAGCAAAACATTATTATTCCTGTTACTTAAGCAGGATCTTTCCTCTTTTTCTGTGTGCTAAACTTGCAGATTCTCCCTGCATGAGTCGGTTGGGTTCCTGCTGGTTTGTCTTCATTGTGACTGCAGACTAGATAATGTGTTACATTTTGCTTAAACTCTTGAGAATTATGTGAAAAGGCTCTGAAGGGCAGACAATTAAATTGAAAAGACCTACCTCTCACATCTACAGCCACAATGAAGCCATTCCACCAAGGAGTGGTTAAAATGAGAAGAGGATCTCAATTTTTGCCTCTATACTGAAGTGGCTTTCAGCGGGCCACAGAGGTGAGTGAAATCTCTTTTCCAATCTTGTTCTATATCATCTTTGGAATAATGTACATAAGCTCCAACTGTGCTCAAAGGCCCCTCATCTCTTTTAGAGGTACAATTGACTGTAAATTCCACAGTGGATTCAACTCCCTGGTGAGGTAAAGGGAAAGACTTGTCAGTTTTACCTCTCTTGCCTTTCCCTTCTTTTCACGCAATTCTTGCAGGTTCAGCAAGATGCTGTGCATTGCCTACTCCCTGTTTTCAGGAGTATAAAACTGACTTTCAGGGAATCTAGAGAAGCTCTTTTGCCATAGATGCAATATTGACACTTAGTGGTTAATTTTATCCAGTGCTTTTTTCTAAAAAAGAAAAATGTTTAGGGGTATTCTCATTTTCCTACTCATATTGAAATACTGTCCCTCAATGAGGCCAAACTTAGATTCACAAAATGTTTAGGGGTATGCATACCCCTGTGTCCTCCCAGAAAAAAAAGCACTGATTTTATCTCTGGATGAGAAGAACAGCTTGTCAGTTTCATGATCTTCTTGCAGATCTCTGCACTTGAGCACATTTAAGTGCTACTCTTGGACTATAGTTTGCAAGCGCTGCACCTCCATAATACGTTGTTCTCATGAGAGCATGAGAAAGGACCAAATGTTCCTGAGAAAAGAGGACAAATTATTATTATTATTATTATTATTATTATTATTATTATTATTATTATTATATCCCACCCATCTGGCTGGGTTTCCCAGCCACTCTGGGTGGCTCACAGCATCTATAAAAACACAACAAAACATCAAACATTGAAAAACAGAATATCCTATACAGGCAACAAACCAACCAACCAATAAATCAATATAGAAAGGCAGGAAGAAAATCTTTATTGAGTAAAAAGTACTGTGTTATATAATATAATTATTAAAAGAAAGAGTTTTACTGACAATCCCTGCAAAAAAGGGACAATGCAGGATCTCAGTAGCGGATGAAGCTGCCATCATTCTTCATGCACAGCCTCAGTGAGACATTGCAGAAACAAACAGCCTCGAGGGATGTCAAGATACGCTGAAAGACAGGAAGAGGAACAAACCAAAACAAATGGTGATTGACAGGAAAGAAAGGGGAAGCAACGGGACAACACAACCCACAGGGAAATCATATCAGAGCAAAAATGTCAAAATACAGAACCACATCAGAAGGATTCACAGAGGGGACTGGCACAAGGTGCATGGACAACAATGCAGGGTATATGTTTTGTGCCTCGTCTAGGACATGCCAGTGGGAAACAATATCAGATGGCTCAAGGGGGAAGAGTATGTCTGGTGTAGTGCTTATCTCAGCCTAATCTACCATAGTTGTGAGGCTAAAATGGGTAGCAGGCAAAACATAGATGACACTGAGAGCCCTTTGGAGGAAGTGTGGGCTGCACAATATATTAAATAAAATAATAATGCAATGCAGTTGATCAGTTGTGAAAAAGGAATTTTCATACACTTTGAATGTGATCTGTCAATCAAATACATTAATTTCCATTCTATTATTTATTATTTTACTGTAGCATATTGCAGTCTCCGACCCATTATTTTCCTGCCCAGATTTGCTTTGTGAGCCATGAGGCGCTGCAATGAAGTCAGCACTAATAAGGACTCCAGAGTTACAGGGTTCCTGCACTTAGGAATAAGCCTGTGCCCAACCTCTGCATGTGCTCTGTAACTATGAAGCCTTTATTGTATTCATTGACCAAAAGCAGGCTTCATCAACCCCGGCCCTCCAGATGTTTTTGGCCTACAACTCCAATGATCCCTAGCTAGCAGGACCAGTGGTCAGGGATGATGGGAATTGTAGTCTCAAAACATCTCAAGGGCCAAGGTTGAGGAAGCGTGACCTAAAGACTGGCATCATGTGAAGATTGACAGACAGGTGTGAGTAAGTATTGTTTTACCATGTTGATGCTTGCCACCCTGGGCTCCTTTGGGAGGAAAGGTGGGAGACAAGTTTAATGAATAAATATAAATGAAATAGTAAGTCAACTGCAGTGAATAAAGATCTGGGAGGAGACCCAGGAGTTTTCATAAGAGAGTTCTCTTCATAAGAAACTACAAAGAGCCTTGTAGCACCTTAAGAAGTAACAACCTATTTGTTTGCTATTTTAAAGATTTTCACTTTGTGTTTCTACCAAAGGATTTTTGAGGCAGTTTACAAGGACTAGCCAATAATACAGAAGTCCCCACCCCACCCCGAGAGAGAGAGACATACACAACCATGCAGCCCTCTGGTGGATGTTTTTGGCATATGTCTGTCTCGGGAGACAATGGAAAAGTGAGCCTTTGGGACTAACATCAAACTGTTGGAGAATTATGGCACCCATTATGGCTCTAGAGTCTAATACAGGAGAGACATGTTTTGTTGGAGCTGGGGCATATGGAGGCATCAGATCTCACTGCTCCAAATGCACCAGGGGGTTTCATCTCTCTGTGCTCCTCCCAGCAGCCAATGCTCCTCTGGTCACTGCTGCAGATACACAACCTGACTGTCTGTCTCCAGCCACTGGCTCATGAACTGGACCAGAACACACTTCCTTTCTGCTCTGGTGTCCTAGAGAAACTGGCATGAAAGCTCATTCCATATGTGTTACTCTTTAAGGTGCTTCAAGACTGTGCAAAACACTTAACATAGCTCTTCCTGTGGAACAGGGATAGGAATCTTCCCTCCCCACTCCTCAGGCCACATTCCATCAGGGTGGGGGTGGGGGTTGCATCCTGGCTGTAAAGGTAAAGGGACCCCTGACCATTAGGTCCAGTCGTGACCAACTCTGGGGTTGCGTGCACATCTCACATTATTGGCCGAGGGAGCCGGCGTACAGCTTCCAGGTCATGTGGCCAGCATGACAAAGCCGCTTCCGGCAAACCAGAGCAGCACATGGAAACGCCGTTTACCTTCCCGCTGTAGTGGTTCCTATTTATCTACTTGCATTTTGACGTGCTTTCGAACTGCTAGGTTGGCAGGAGCTGGGACCAAGCAATGGGAGCTCACCCCGTCACTGGGATTCAAACCGCCGACCTTCTGATCAGTGGTTTAACCCACAGTGCCACCTGGGTCCCGCATCCTGGCTGTAGGCAGAGCCAAAGCACACCTGCACACTCACACTCTCTATACAAACCATTTTCTCTTTCCCACTCTCACATCTCCCTGTCACCCCCCTGCACATGAACAAACAACTGCAGCCTGCTTTGTGTCCATGCCATATGCTATAAAGTGCTTTCCTTTCTTGGCACCCAGAACAGAAACACAACAAAATGCCCATGGAGGAAGAGAATAGTCTGTCCATCATCTCCCTAGCTTGCTTGGCATCCATGCTGAGTGCAAGTGCAGTAAATTTCCCATGAAGGAAGAGAGGAATCTCCAATTCTGTTCAGCTGATTGGAGAGGAAAAGCTTGGGGGGGGGGGATCAGGAGATCCCTCAGAGCAGCACAGGTAGTAGAGGAGGAGGGAGATCATTCCATTGGGCAAGCAGAGGTTCCAGTTGTATCCACAGGATGGCAGCATACAACTGTTAATGGGTCCTACTTTCATTCAAGATACAGTACAGTACTCTAGTTTCTCCTTCTACCCGTTCAACAGGCAAATATCCAGTTCCATCATTCTGCACCAGACTGGGTCACAATGAGTTTCCATAGGAATGGGTTGGTGGTGATAGACTTCTCCTTTCAGGAAGTCATTTCACCCACTGGAGCAGTTGTATTCAGGCATGGCCAAGTCCATCCTAGCTAGATTCATTAACTGGATTCATGCCAGCCAGAGCTAGCTCCACAAGCACCTGGGTCTGGAATACTGACTGATTTTCCTTTGTGGTCCATTATGACATCACAAGCAGCCAGAAGAGAGTGGGCCAAAGGAGGGAGATCAGGTACATAGCTGTAAGGTAGCTTCATCTGGCTTGTGCCCACTAGACTTGGGATGCTTTCCTTTGAGGGCTGGATTAGAACACCTCCATGAGAACTGATTTGCAGGAGGAGGACAGAAGTGGCTGAACAGTGCAGCTAACCGGTATGTAAGTCAACTCAGGTTGAGTTCCCTGATCGGTGCTTCCATCTATTGCTATTGTCCATCTTGCCCAAGGATCAAACATCAGGTTCAAGCCCCAGCCCACTTACTACTTAAGATGGGCATTTGTCCAGAATATATGATCTATGGCATTTCAAATTCTGGGGAAGGGTCTGTGTGTTAAAAAGTCTGATAGAGCCACAACTGAATATGGGGTCTTCTGTGTGCAAGACAAGTGCTCTTAGATTCTGAGCTGCTTCTCAGATTTAACTGAGAAGTTTTAAAATGTGAAGTAATTGCAGCCATTCACTTAATCCCTTTGGTTAGCCTGTGTTGGTCTCCAACACTCAACTAGACATGTCTATTTAAGCTGTGTCTCATGCTAAGGCAGCCATCTTATGCTCACATACTTGGGAGTAAATTCCAAGGAGCACAGCAAGGTTTACCACCCAAGAAACTTGTGCAGCATTGAGCTGCATGAACACAATACAACCATCAATTATGGGGATGCAAGTTCCATTCATTCAAGCAAGCAACAGGAGGGTTTCAGACATGATAGAGCAGCCAGAGAAATCCTTTTGGCACACTTCCAATTGCTACTGCTGCTAAATTCCCCTTCTATATCTGAAGCAAAACACTTAAGAATCAAGGAGGCTGAGATACTTTCCATTGGCTTGCTTAGTAAGTCCATGTTTTGACTCCATGTGATAACACAGTTAAAACTACCCCATTGTATGATTCCATTTTGTCCTGCTCGCTGTAGTTGGGACTGAGCCCCACTGAACTAGGAAATACTTACTCCTTGGTAAACATGCATGGGATTGGAAGTTAACTTTGCCACAAAGATACATAGCCACAAATGCTTCTAAAGCAGCTCTGTTGATTAGATCCCTGTATTCCAAGAAACAGGCACAAACAGTGGAAGTTGCCCTGCGATTCTTTAAAATGAAAGTTCTCCCACTACTTCTGGTAGGCATTGCCTTGGGTTCACGTAGGGACTTTGTAAGATTGGAATCTATCCAATCACAATTCCTCAGGGCCATTCTCAGGATCTCCCCTTCTGTTGCAGCTGTGATAATGAGGTTGGAGCCTTTCAGTATGTGGCCCTGAAAGCGAAATTATGGCTATGGCTCAAACTATGTTTCAGACTGGTGGGTTTGGCCCCCCTGATTCTGAGGGATAATTTTAAATCTCCATGGGAAGGGGAAGTGGTAGAGGAAGTGCAGAGGTGTGGTCTGTCCTCCCTTTATATTGAGTCCATGACGTATAGCCGCGCTAAAGCGGTGATCGTTCAGAGATTGGGGAATATCGCCAGACAGGAGGACATACCTGTGACGAATGTCCTCCTCTCTATTACTAAATGCAACACAGGAATCCAGAGGTGAAGCCACACACACTCTTTTCCCGCCTCCTCCCAAATAAACCACTTTATTCTTGGGAGTTTATAAGTAAAGAGACTCTCCCTCCAGCTCACGTGGCCTGGTATCAAAGAAAAACTCTAGGCTGTTTGTTAGAATAACCTCCTGTCGCCAGTAAAGGGTCCCTCTCGGCCTGATTCCCCTTACTGTAAAAGTTTGCCCCTTTCCACGCTGGCAACTTGTTGACACTCCAGGTTATCTTTCTAAGCCTCCTCAGTGTTACTCGTCTAAGACACGGACTTTTGCCTCCTTTCCTGAGGTAAATTTTGTCCTCTAATGAGTTACCACTTCTGTGAGTCCTGATACCTTGCTGGAAAAATAATGATGATACTTCTTGGCACAAAAGAGAAGAATTTTATTAACCTTAGAACATAGTTATTTAATTAACGTTTCATGAGTTTATAAGAAGCATTTCGGTTGTAGGTAATCTCTGTCAAACCATTAACATCAAGCCTTTCTGAACCTCATCTAGATTCCCACTATCTTGGCCTCTCAATTTTCTTCCTCACACCTGCCCTCTCCTCAACTGACAAAACCGCTGCTCCCTCCTTTTAAACTGGGAACAGTCCCGCCCCCATCAGAATGTTATGTCAGTCAGGCTGGAGGTGGATTAACTCTTTTCCAGCCAGGTAGGAATAAATATTTCAAAACCGTGTCAATCCGTTACATAACCTTGCGTGAAATCTGGGGTGTTTTTAGGGGAGCAGGTGTATCGGGCTGCACCAGCCCATTACCTGGCGGATATCCACTACATGGAATACCGCAGACTACTTACTGCGGCCAGACTGAATGTTCTTGATTTGGCGGTTTTGAAGGGGAGATTTGGAGGAGTCCCATACGGTCAGAGAATGTGCCATTGTGCCTTGGGTGAGGTAGAATCCACAGAACACATTTTACTGAGTTGTCCCTTTTATAATGATTTAAGGCAATATCTTATAACCCCATATTTATCTCACTTAAGTTCCCGACTAAGAGAACGGCAGGCAGCATATTTGCTAAACAAGCCCACTGGGAAAATAACCTTTTCAGTGGCTAAATTCCTCTTCCTGGCGCTCAAGTGTCGGAAACGTCTAATCGAATGCCTTGATGTGGGTTACCTGTAGGAGGTTCAGTAGCGCAGTCATACTTCATTTATGTATCCCTCTGATGCCTTCAGTTTTATATTTTTATATTTGTATTGAGAAATGTTTTTTCTTTCTGACTATCGGTCAAATAAAGTATTACATTACATTACACTTTGGCTGGATCAGGTCCATGGCTCTGTTTTATGGCTTTTATTGGGCTCTGCAGCAGCTGAGCTAATTCATCAGGTGGTTGTTTCATGTGAAATACCTGCATTTGCTGATAATAAAAAGCTGAGCTAGACAAATCAGTTGTTTCCAGTGAAGTGTGTATTGATAGCTATTTTATGATAAATTGAGGGGTGTGGAGTGCTTTTTTAAAAAGAAAAAATGATGAATTGAACTACTTGTTTTGAAAAGGAATCCACATTTTGCTGCCTCAGCAGCAGTTTGAGAAGCCAAGATTTGTAGTGACTGTTCAGTTAGGAGTATGATGGGATCAGCAGATCCTAGATTTCAGCCACTTTGGTCATTAAATCATTGTTCCATTCCTTTTGCTCACCCACCTGGTGCCACCTCTCTGTCTCTCACTTCAGTCTTACCTGTACCAAGTTCCGTTCACCTGCTCATCAGTGTAGCCACAAAAGAGAGCCAGGCACAAGATATTTTAGTACCCTCCCCAGAGTAACAACAGTCTAAATCCAGCAACTGGCATGTCTCAGGCCTAGGTCTTTCGCCACCACCTATTGCCTGAACCTTTTCAATGAAGGTTCTAGTGAAAAACATCAAAAAAACTAAGATCATGGCCACTGGTCGCATCACCTCCTGCCAAATAGAAGGGGAAGAAATGGTGGCAGTGAGAGATTTTACTTTCTTGGGCTCCATGATCACTGCAGATGGTGACAGCAGTCACAAAATTAAAAGATGCCTGCTTCTTGGGGAAAAAAGCAATGACAAACCTAGACAGCATCTTAAAATGCAGAGACATCACCTTGCCGACAAAGGTCCGTATAGTTAAAGCTATGGTTTTCCTAGTACTGATGTATGGAAGTGAGAGCTGGACCATAAAGAAGGCTGATCGCTGAAGAATTGATGCTTTTGAATTATGGTGCTGGAGGAGACTCTTGAGAGTCCCATGGACTGCAAGAAGATCAAACCTATCCATTCTGAAGGAAATCAGCCCAGAAAGACAGATTCTGAAGCTGAGGCTCCAAGACTTTGGCCACCTCATGAGAAGAGAAGACTCCCTGGAAAAGACCCTGATGTTGGGAAAGATTGAGGACACAAGGAGAAGGGGACGACAGAGGACGAGATGGTTGATCAGTGTTCTCAAAGCCAACATGAGTCTGACCAAACTGCGGGAGGCAGTGGAAGACAGAAGTGCCTGGTGTGCTCTGGTCCATGGGGTCACGAAGAGTTGGACATGACTAAATGACTAAACAACAACAAGCAGCAAAGTGAATGGAGCAAGGATCCCCTGCATGGAAAGCATGTGCTCTTCCACTGGGCCATGGTCCCTTCCCAGGGAGCCCTGCACTAGTGCCATAGCTACAGGGGGACCAGCTGGGTTCTTTGCCCCAGGTGAAGCCACTGGAAGGGCACCTGTAGGGCTCCCAGCCTATGTGTGTGTTTACACAAATGTGCATGTGTGTGGCAGGATGCCCAAGTGGGTCTTTGACCAGATGAAAGAAAGTCTAGTTTCACCCCTGCCTTGCCCTCTCAAGCCACTTGTCTTCCGTGGAGCTATCGCTTAGTGGGAAAGCATCTTGCTCCCTGCCTACAGACTCTCAGGAGAAGAGGCTGGGAAGAGCCATGCACCCAGGCACTGACAAGCAGAGTGGTGGGTAGACTGTCAGGCCAGCCCCTGAGAGACCAGGGTTCAAATCTCCACTCAGCCATGAAGCTTGTGGTGTGACCTTGGGCCTATCCTACCTCACAGGGGTCTTGTGAGGATAATATAGGGAGGGGATAACCATGCACACCACCTTGAGAAGTGGCACACGGGAAAACACAAAGCAGAGAGTTGCATCCGCTGCCAGTCTTACTCAGTGTAGACCCATTGAAATTGGTAAGTGTGACTATTTTATTTTTAAGTTTATACCCCACCATTCCTCCCCAAAGAGCTCCCCAAGGAGCAGCAGACAACAAGTGCTAAAAGCATCTTTAAAACAATTCCAGTACACATGCAGACTGGGAATGATCTCAGTTTAAAGGGCTGGTTAGAAGAGGCAGGTCTTCTCAGGGGCATAGGAAGATAGGGGTGGTGGGGGTGGGCTGTCCCGAGTGGCGGGCTCCAAGGGGCGCCATCGTGGGCGGCCACCCTGCCCCCAAAATGCCCATCCCGCCCCTGGAATGTGTGTCACGCCCCTCCGGGAGGCGCGCCACGCCCTCGGAACGCGCCCCACAGCCCTCCAGGAGGCACGCCCCACCCCCGGAACGCGTGCCACGCCCCTCCGGGAGGTGCACCATGCCCCCGGGAGGTGTGCCCCGCACCCAGAATGGGTGCCAGCCCCGCCACTGGGTCTTCTGCAGGTGCCAAAAAGACAATATTCAAGGGGATGGCATTCCAAAGGGCAGATGCCACAACACTAAAGACATGATTTCTACTTTGTGTGGGATGTGCTTCCTGATTAGATGTAGGAGGCCCTCACTTGCAGAATGCAGAGATTGACTGGGTCTATATGGGGTGATATATCTTTCAGGTCCATTCATGTCAATGGGTCCACTGTGAATAAAATTTAGTTGGATATGACCTAGATGCTCTATTAACCTTTTGGCACTGGGCAAAAACCTCTTCATTTTCCCAGGCCTTTATACTATGCTGTTTTATTATCATTTTTGTTATGATGTACTTTTATTTTTTTATTTTTTGTGCATTATCAAGGCTGGGATTCAGTTAATTAGTCCTGCTAGCAGAAGCCTGCACAAAGACTTGTGCTAGTTCAATGGAGCTTTCCCCTCCCCTCTCCGTGTTCCCCTGAACTCCTCGGGGGTCAGGAGAACCCCCAGAACGTCACATGGAGGGAGGAGAGAGGGATTGTGCCACCCAGCAAGCTGAAAGGCTTGTGCTGGTGGCATTATTGCCATAGTGCTACGTCAAATTCCTCTTCCTGCAGATGTTTATATTCAAGGGAGGCATAGAACTTTTAATAAAAGCACCCAAAGAGAAGAGTTTTCCACTATGTTAGATACCCCCAAGGATGCTTTGGTTCCCAAAGACTGGGCATGAATGAGAAGCTCCTGGACCTGCAAAATCCATCCTCTCTAACAAAATTGGCCATGCTGCCTAGGGCTGATGGGAGTTGCAGTCCAACAATATCTGAGGTTGCCATGTTGAATATCCTGATGCATATGATTACACCAGTGGTGGGAAGCCTTTGGCCAGAGGGCCCAATTCCACCAGGCCTCCCTATTTTGCCCAGCAGACAATATGGCCAAGCCATGCCCACATGTCCTACGCCCAGGGGCGTAGCCAGGATCAAAATTAGGGGGGGCAAGGGGCAAGGGGCGGGGCCAAGGCACGGGAGGGGAGGGGCCACAGTGGGGCAAGGAAAGCCATGGTCGTTCAGGGGCGAGGGGGCGCCAGGATCAGCTCGAAACCGGGCTGCTCCGACCACCTCCTCCCCCTCCGCGACTGGCAGGGGCGAGGGGGCGCCAGGATCAGCCCAAAACCAGGCTGCTCCGACCCCCTCCTCCCCCTCCGCGATCGGGCTGTTCCGATCCCCTGTTCCGAAATCGGGCTGTTCCGATCCCCTCCTCCCCCTCCGCGATTGCCGGGGCGGCCCTGCTTTCCCTTCACCCGCCCCACAGCCAGCCAGGGAGAAGGGAGATGTCCCTTCTAGCCGGCTGGCTGTGGGGCGGGTGGAGGGAACGGCCCAGAGCCACGCAAAGCATTTGGCTGGCTTTCCCTCCACCCGCCCCACAGCCAGCGAGAAGGGAGACGTCCTCTACCCAGCTGGCTGTGGGGCGGGCGGAGAGAAAGCCAGCCAAACGCTTTGCGTGGCTCTGGGGCTTTCCCTCCACCCACCCCACAGCCAGCCAGGGAGAAGGGAGACAGCACCGGGCAGCGGGGCAGGCTGGCCAGCGGCCCTGCTTCTAGGGGGGCAACTGCTGCCCCCCCTGCCTACGCTCATGCCTATGCCTGATGTCATGTAAAGATGCAGCTGGGTCAATGAGATTTGCAGGTGGTGCCAATCAGTGGATCATCACTTGCAAAGTTGATTGTCAGGGCTGGCAAAGAGCCACGAGTGGTTTGCATAACTTCCCGCATGGCTCTTTCCAGTCCCCTAAGATCAGCTGATCAGCTGCGACATCAGGGAATGGGCAGATGGGCAGTCCTGTCTACATGCCACACTTGGTCTGCATAGGGAGGGAGACATTAGCATCTGCCCCCCTAGCCAGCTGTAGGTCCCACCTCCTCTGCCTGCCCAGCAGAAGTTTTGCTGCAATGAAAAGAGTTCCAACTATTGACAGGAGTCTGGCTCCTTGATAATTGAAACCTATTGACCGATCACCTTTCTTTAAGAAAGGCAATACAAGACCTGCATTCCAATCCTCTGATTTGTTCAGTGTGCCGCATTGCTTGGAGGGAATGGTGTTGAGGAATTAGGGATTCTGGGCTCAGGGTCCCCCACCTCCCATTGCACTTTAGCATTCATTGGAGACCATTTTTATCTCAGTTGCTCATATCTAATGTCATTTGTACCTTATACGTGGCTGCCTGACAAGACTTCCCAGATCTGTTTAAATCTCTCTCGACTGTAACTCTGCATGCTGTGTCTGAATTAACTCAGGAGACTGCATGTTTGACAAGGCTAAGGCATTTTCTCTGTGATCCCAGGTCTCTCCTTTCATTGCATATCTAGAGGTTTTATTTATGCTGTGATTCCACATAAGCTGAAGAGGGGGGAATTAAAAAGATGGTACTGAGTGTTTACCTAACAACGTTAGGCTCCCTTTAAAAAACAAGCAACACCCAAGTTTCTAGCCCTCATTGTTCCAGAAAGATTTATGGAGGGATTGCCTAAGGAAATCTCAGAAGCCAGAGACAGAGGCTGTGTATGCACAACATTTTATTCTAGAATCAATGGGCACCACATGCTTATTTTTCTTATGCAGTCCACTCAATTGAGATCCATTGCAGAGTTGTTGGTTTTGTTTTTGCCCTTGCAAAGCACTTCTTAAGAACATTAGAAGAGCCCTATTGGAACAAGCCAAAGGCCCATCCTGTCCTTACAGTAACAAGCCAGATGCCAATGTGGAAGCCTGGAAACAGGACCTGAGCACCGCAGCCCCCCTCTCCCCCCACTTGCGCTTCCCAGCAACTGGTTCTCAGAGGGAGAACAGAGCCATCATAGTAAGCAGCCTTAGCCTCCATGGAGTTTTATGATCGCTACCCTTCCACATGCTGACCAAAACTAGAAGAACAATTAGACATAGCTAAAATTGCATGAAATCCCATTTAGATTCTGCACTTCGTATAAATGATGCAAATTAAGCATCAAGACATCACCTTGCCGACAAAGGTCAGTATAGTTAAAGCTATGGTTTTCCCAGTAGTGATGTATGGAAGTGGGAGCTGGACCATAAAGAAGGCTGATCATTGAAGAGTTGATGCTTTTGAATTATGGTGCTGGAGTAGACCCTTGAGAGTCCCATGGACTGCAAGAAGATCAAACCTATCCATGGGCGTAGGCAGGGGGGCAGGAGGGGGCAGCTGCCCCCCTGGAAGCAGGCCCCCCTGCCCCCCCTGGAGGCGGGGCCGGTGGGCGAGAGCGGCGCTGCCGGCGGGGCTGGTGGACAGGGGCGGAGGCGGAGCGCAGCCCGGCGGAGCGCGGGTTCGCTGTTCCGCGCCCTCCCTCCAGCTCCCCGTCACGCCCTCCGGCGGGGCCAGGCGGGGTGGGCAGCCAGGGAGCGCAGCCGAGCCACTGTCGCCCTGCTGCGTTTTGCTTCCTTGAATTGCCCTCCTCCTCCCGGAGGCGCAGCTCCTTTCCCCGCTGGTGGCTGCTGTGGCGTCCTCCTCCTCTCTTCGTGCCCCTTCCTCGATGGGGTGTGGGGGAGGGGTTGCCCCCCGCCCGCCCCCTCCGCGGCCCGGGCAGCCCTGTCTGTGGGGGTGGCGGCGCCGAAGGATGTTTGGGCGCCGGAGGGACCTTCGAGCCACGGCACCCGATGTCCTTGAGGTGGGCCTGCTGTGAGCTGGGAGGGGTGCGTCCGGGCGGCCGCTGCTCGCCCCGCGGGCCGTGCCGCCTCGGCCGCCTCCTTCCTCCCAGCGGGAGGCTCGTGGGGCGCCTTCGGCGGGGAGTGCGGAGGGAGCGTGCGCCGGGCGGCGCTTTCGGGTGGGGCGCTCTCTCGGAGCCCCCCCCGGCACCCCCCCTGCGGAGGCTTCCCGCTCCGCTGCCTGGCGTTCCAGCGGGGCGGCCGCCGTGCGGTTTGCGCTGGGGGTGTGTGCGCTTGGGGGGGGCTGTGGCCCCGCTCCGGAGTCGCCGCCCGGGATCGCCACTTGCGGGCCACGGAGGGCATCGCTGGCGGGGGCACCGCAGTCGTCGAGGGAGGCTTTGCGGGGCGAGTTGCGCACTCGGCGGCTCCTGCGCCAGTGAAGGCTCCGTTTCGGACTTTGGATACCGGGGGATGCCGCGCCCGTCAGGGCGCTCGTCGGCGCCCCTCTCCTGTTTCTCCTGTGTGGGGAGGGGGCGGCGGGGGTGCCTTTGCGCCACGGCGCTGGATGGGCTTGGGATGGCCCTGGTGGGTGGTCTGTTGTCGCCTTGACATCTGTTGTGGCCCCTCCCCTCCCGTGCCTTGGCCCCGCCCCTTGCCCCCCTGGTTTTGATCCTGGATACGCCCCTGAACCTATCCATTCTGAAGGAATTCAGCCCTGAGTGCTCACTGGAAGGACAGATCCTGAAGCTGAGGCTCCAAAACTTTGGCCACATCATGAGAAGAGAAGACTCCTTGGAAAAGACCCTGATGTTGGGAAAGATGGAGGGCACAAGGAGAAGGCGACAACAGAGGATGAAATGGTTGGACAGTGTTCTTGAAGCTACGAACATGAGTTTGACCAAACTGCGGGAGGCAGTGGAAGACAGGAGTGCCTGGCATGCTCTGGTCCATGGTCACGAAGAGTCGGACATGACTAAACAACTAAACAACAACAAAAAGCATCTCCATATCTCTCTCTTAATTGGCCACGGTTACCACTGGAAGGTTTCCCACTCTTGTTGTATACACACACCTGAGAAAAGGTTCCATTGAACTTGAGGGGACTTAGCCCCGAGTATACATGCACAGGAATATCCTTGGCTTCTGAGACTCTTCTAGGTGTTGCCGGCATTGGCTCAAGTGTTTGCCTGCATCCCGTTCCAGAGCCCAGATTCTCTGCTTGCTGGTATGGTGTGATCAGGTTGCACAAGACATGCACAGATCTGGCTGCTCATGACTCCTGGCCTTGTCTTACCATGCCCTCAAGCTTCAGTGCCTCAGTTAGCTCCTTGCATTTCCCATTATTAGCAAGAGCAGAATAAAATATGCTTTTAAAAAAGACATCATGGAAATTTTTGAAAATTGGATCATGTTGCTGAAGAATGACTTCCAGTGCTCTTTTCTCTTACAGACACTTAAAGGATGTATTTTTTTTTATCCATTGTATTTGACACACTATGGATCCCCTCCCCCTTCACTAGCATTTTTCTAAAATTATTCTATTTGCAATCAATACATTTCCAGTCAATTCTCTCTCTAGGAGTTTCAGGATATCCCTCTATTGACAGAGCAATATAACAACAGAATCAAAAGACAGATGTTAATTGGTGGTTTTATTTATAGGTATAGTTTGTTCCTGGTGTCTAGTAAAAGCAGTAATGAGCTTGTAACATTGCAAATAAACAGCCAACCAGTGTTAGATACAGGCAAGCAGGGCAACCGGTGGCATTCTCCCACTTGGCTGGTTGTGGTTGACAGGCCTGCAGGTGGAAAGAGGCAGGAAATGAAAATGGAATGATCACATTGATAGAATACAGTCATACCTTGGTTTAAGTATGCCTCGTGTCAGGGATTATTGCGACTACTCCTGAGTAACAACCTTCCACATACTTGTCTTTCAAAAGTCTTTATTGGTGCACATTATTTACAGTGTAGTGAGCTGTCGGTTTCATGTCTTCTCATTCCGAATCAGAATCCGGCACTGCCCCCTTCCGTGATCGGGACCAACATAAAAGCCTCGGGACAGTGAATCTCCTCCCTTTTCTCCTCCTTCTCAATTCCGGTGTCGGGGTGAAGGGTCTACGGTCAGCCCTATTCCTGTCCACTCCTCCCGCCTCTCTCTCTTCCTGCCTGTGGAGCAGGGGCTCTCCAGTGCTGCCAGAGCCCTGGCACTCCTTCTCCGTTTCCTGACTCACCCGTTCAGGCCCCTCGCTCTCATGACTGCTTGGAGACGGGCTGCTTCTGATGGGGGGGGTCTCTGTAATCCCTCCCCCTTACACCTCGGTTTGAGTATTTTCAGTTTAAGTACTCCGCAGACCTGTCTGGAATGGATTAATCCACTTTCCATTACTTTGTGGATTACAATACATTAATTGTGTTTGTAAACCGAGGTACCACTGTAGATGACAGATGGACACTGATAGCCATTGTAGCCATTGATAGCCTCTGTTCTAACTTCACTTTCAGTTGCTAGCAATTATAGAGGACTGTTGCACTCTGGTCATGCTTGGACACTTCCTATAGGCACCTGGTTGGCCACTTTGGAATGGGATGCTAGACTAGATGAGCCCTTGGCCTGATCCAGCATGGCTCTTGTCATGCTCTCATGACAGCAGCCACTACAATATTTCCATTTAGACGTGTGCACTTGAGGAGGGATCCTCCCAACCCACCCCCTTGAAAATGGGTGGGGGTGGCATGAGTGGGGACACTGGTAGCCTCTTCATATTTTGGACTACAACTCCCATCAGCTGTGGGCAGCATAGCCAATGGCCAGGGGTGCTAGAAGTTCTAGTTCAGTGTCATCTGGAAAGTCACAGGTTCTCCATCTCTGAACTATATTCCCCCCTCTCTTCTTTTCCCCAGCAGTGGTGCTTCCCCTGTTTTGTGGTTGGTTTGGTTTTCAGTGGATGTCCTGCGCTGCTCTGTTTGTGATATATTGTAGGCTAGAGCAAAAGGTGGGTCCTGCATCAGAAGAAAATTGAGAAGTCACTAGCTTTTTGTCCAAAGAAGAAAGCAATTTTCGTTTTCTGAATGGAGAGATGAATTAGGATCTTGACAGCCACCACTAGAGGGCTCTGCTGTCTTTCCATCTGCATCCCTTAAGGCAGGAGTCCCAGCTGTTTTAAATGGCTGCAGAGCCATAATTTCCTCATTCACCATTATAACATATTAACTTGCTGTTTTTCATTTCATTTTTGTTGCTCACTGCTGTACTGAATCTTCTGTAAAATGTTACAGAATCACGGGGTTGTTTGAAGGGCCTCATTTGGTCCCCATTGACCAGCAGAAGCTGGCACAGCTGGCCAGAGGCATTTACCTGACTTTCTCACAGGTGAGTTTCTACAGCTTATCAGGAGGGGGAGGGGTGAGGTAGTAGATAGAGTGATGTGGTGTAAGCACACTGGCAGGAGTGCTGATGGTATGTTTGCACTACACACCAACCTCACCACCAACTCACCTTGCTCAGTAAACGGCAGCAACTTAACTGCTGGGAGGTCAGGTAAGCACCTCTGCCATACTATGACATTCTCTGCTGCTCTTGACTGGCTGCCTTAAGCCCAGTCCTGTAGAAAAATCCACATTTTAAACTAATAGGACTGCTGGGAAATTCATATCTGACCAGGAAAGGACTCTGCAGCCACCTTAGACAATGTGTTCCATTGCTCAAATACCACTAGGCTTTCTGCTTTTAAATCTAAGCCTCTTTTACTGTATCCTTCAACTAGGGCTCACTGATTTACACAAACATTTAAATAGTGCTGGAAAATATGCCTCTTTCTCAGTGATTTTCATTGAGAGCCCACAACTTCATGTCTTGTTATTCTATGGCTAAGAAGAATCATCTCACCTTCTTGTGTTCTGAAATCTAAGAGAATGGCATATACCTTCCCATTCTCTGACGGGTCAAAGCTCAATGGCAGTGCACATGCATTTCGTGATAAAGTCCAATGTTCGCTATCTTGCATCTCCAGATGAAAGATTGCAGCTGGACTGGGAAAGAACTGTGCCCGAGAACCTGAAGAGCTGTAGCCAGCTGGGGAAGGGACGTTGCTTCATGGCAGAGCAAACACTTTGCATTTAGAAGGACCCAAGTTCAATCCCTCGCACCTCCACTTTGGGCTGGGAAAAACTCATGTCCAAAATGATGGAGAGCCACTGCCAGTCAGTGTAGATCAGGGGCAGTCAATATGGCACCTTCTGGACGTTGTTCAACTCCCCAGCAGCCCTGGCCAGCAGGGCTAATGGTTATGGGTTGATGGTAGCTATAGTCCAATGGTACCTGTAGTTCAACAACATCTGGAATGCCACAGATTCCCCATCCCTGATAAGCCTAGTAGACCAATGGTCTGAATCAGTAAAAGGCAACTTCTAATGGTCCTGCATCTAACACCATCACTTTCCAATTGTTGTGCATTCCCCCTCTCGCCAGCATTTCTGCAAAGGATTGTTCTCCTACACCAAGATTATGAGCATTGTCTAATAGACTGGGGAATGTTCCATTAAGACTAATCAAGGGTCCCTTCCACACTGCTGTGTTCTGACACCCTGTCTCTTACTTTCACACCTAAGTTGGTGGCACTTGGAGAAAAGTTTTGATTGGCCAGATGTGTGTCTCTCTTCCCACCCCGCATTCCAATCCAAACCCTTCAACATCTTCCTAAGTTTATCTCACATCATTCTCATTTCAGGTCTAGCCTTGCTCACATGTGCGTAGGCTGGAGTCATGAGGAGCGAGTGCGAGTGAGCAGGATTGTTGAATCAGCCTGCATGCTCATTTGAACTGCAAATATAACCTTTGTCTGTATGATCTGTGTTTCCTTATTATGTGGAGACAGTTCTACATGGATATAGTCATCCCTGTATTGACTATGTTCTAACCAGAGGTGCTGTCTTGCACCCAAAATTGGGTGGGGGGAGGTGCAGCGGTGCACACGTGTGATGTCATGCGTGCAATGCATGCACAACATAGCATTGTTGGGAGGAGGTCAAGCGCAGAAGTCAGCATGGCGTAGATTCCTCTCTTGCACTCAGGAGGAGCCAGCCACTGAACCACACCATGCTCAGCTTCCTCCACCCCCTCAACATCATGGGGGCCCAGCCCCCTGCCAGCAGATATTGAGGGGGCCCAAGACATCTCTGCCCCTAGGAGTTGGCATGCCTAGTTCTAATATTCAGGTGAACGCACATTTTGGTAGGGTGGGGCCTGCCACCATGACCTCGCCCACCCCTCCTTCACACTCTGCTGCCATGATCCTGCCTCTCCTTCATCTATCATTTGAAAATAGATCTTAGCTGTACCAGAGTTGGTGTGTTTGTTGCCCAACCATGGCTGAAATCTATACTGCATTTAAATCGGAAGATCTAAATGAATGAAATAACACCAGGATTTCCCACATCTGCTCCTTAGAAATGGATGGAGTAGCCAATATTTGTTCTATGCCAGTTTCAAATGTGCTCATGGGTTCATCCTGTCCTCTTGCCCCACCCCCAGATTTTTTGAAAAAGCATGGAGGGGGTAGCATGTAAACTTCAGGGGTTTGTACATATTCTTATCCTAAAACCAGTGTTTTTTCCTGGGGGGGGGGATGCAGGGGTATGCATACCCCTAAACATTTTGTGAATCTAAGTTTGGCCTCATTGAGGGGCAGTATTTCAATATGAGTAGGAAAATGAGAATAGCCCTAAACATTTTAAAGAGAAAAAACACTGCTTAAAACACATTTTTGTGTTCATATGTTTTAAACATGATGATTACATACACCACACTAAGTTCCTTAGCTGAAGGATAGGAAATAAATAAAGGGCCCCACCAGATGCCCTTTTTATTCCACATTTATCATGATTTACACCCATGACGCGGGTGGCGCTGTGGGTTAAACCGCTGAGCCTAGGACTTGCCAATCAGAAGGTCGGCGGTTGGAATCCCCATGACAGGGTGAGCTCCCATTGCTCGGTCCCTGCTCCTGCCAACCTAGCAGTTCAAAAGCACATCAAGGTGCAAGTAGATAAATAGGTACCACTCCGGCGGGAAGGTAAACGGCGTTTCCATGTGCTGCTCTGGTTTGCCAGAAGCAGCTTAGTCATGCTGGCCACATGACCTGGAAGCTGTACGCCGGCTCCCTCAGCCAACAGAGCGAGATGAGCGCCACAACCCCAGAGCCTGTCACAACTGGACCTAATGGTCAAGGATCCCTTTATCTTTACCTTTATACCCATGATACTATATGGGTTGTCATATGCAATTCCATTTTAAATTCTGCTTGTGCCTGCAAAGGTTTTGAGGTAGCCACTCTGCTCCATTTCCAGTCAGTGTAACTTCCTGCTGAAATCCCATAGCTTTCCATACCTCAACTGTTCTGAGGTGTTTTTTTTTTTTTTTGGTTCCAACCTTTGTTGTGCTATAGCACCTCTATAGCGCACAGGGGTCCCTTTACATTAGCGCACAGTGTAGCATCACAGCACTAGTAGAACAGAATCAATCCACCACTAATATACTATTATTGGGTTAAGAACATGTTTCTGGCAGTTATCTTTCCACAAGGACCAACATTGATGCCAAATCAAGTGCAGCTTTCTCCCGATTGAAGTGCTGAGTGTTTGAGGACCGGGACATTCTCAGGGAAACCAAAATGCTTGTTTACAAAGCAATTGTACTACCAACCTTACTATATGCTTGTGAAACATGGACCACTTATAACCGACATCTCCAATTCCTCAAAAGATTTCATCAACAGTGTCTCCGAAAAATTTTACACATCACTTGGGAAGACAGGCAAACTAATGCCAGTGTACTGGAAGAAGCAAAGATCACCAGTGTTGAAGCAATGATTCTTCAACATCAACTTCGTTGGACTGGTCATGTTGTATGGATGTCTGATTATCGTCTTCCAAAGCAACTACTCTATTCCGAACTTAAAAATGGAAAGCGTAATGCTGGTGGTCAACAAAAGAAGTTTAAAGACTGTCTCAAGGCAAATATGAAAAAAATGTCATATAAACATTTGGGAAACAACTGGGAAACACTGGCCTGCAAGCGCTCCAATTGGAGAACAGTCTTTACCAAAGGTGTCATGGGCTTTGAAGACACTTGAACTCAGTACACAAGGGATAAACGTGCTAGGAGGAAGGCATGCCTGGCAAATCCACACTGTGATCAACTCCTGCCCAGAAACCAATGTCCCCACTGTGGAAGGACGTATGGATCCAGAATTGGCCTCTACAGTCACTTATGGACTCATTGTTAAAACCGTGTTTATGGAAGACAATCTTACTCGGCTACGAGGGATCGCCAAAGAAGCAGAAGCAGAATATATCTGCAATAGTCCAGACTCTTCAGATAGAGGTGGCCAAAATGGGTGGGCCCAACCACATTTGAGTCAATTTATGTTTTGTTTTGTTTTGCTTTCTAAAAAGGTGGGGATGCCTAGTTCCACTTGTTTGAAAAGGTGAGGGAAATATTTTGAGTCTAGGTATTAGCACTGTATCTCTCCTTGTGCATAGCTGTGCATAATGCTATGGCTATGCTTGGGCAGATGTGGTCCATAACTCGTTCTGCTTGGTGGGCCCATCTTCATAATCAATGAGGACATCATTGTGGGTAGTCTATGATCCACTACCTGGAGCAAGCTTCCTGCTGCCCTGTGGGTGTGGTTGAACTACAGCTCCCATGTTCTCTGGCCACTGGCCATGTTAACTAGGGAGTTATAGTCCAAAATATCTGAAGGTTTGGGAAGGTTTGTAGAATATAGTATTCCTCAAGCATACAGAAGTTGGCCTTTTCTACTTTGAATCCGCAAAAAGATTGTGTTATAGCTCAGTGCACCAACATAATACATCTAATCTCTACAGAAATACTAGCTAGTCTATCCGGCAAATTGAAGAAAAAAAATTCATAGCATAGGAAGCACAATCAATGCAGATGGATCTTTTTCAATTCTCCTTGCTTGTAGATATTGCTTTTTACACCTGGTTTAGTGCTAAAACACCACATTGCTGACAAAGGATGCTACCAGTTGCCCCTGAATAATTACAAACAGATAAACATTTTTTCATGAAATGACTGTATGTGTGACTTACACAGATACATAATAGCAAATATTGCACCCCCAAATTATAACACATAGGGTATGATCCAAGCAAACTGATGTGTTGCTTGTCCAGTTGATTTCAATGGGGAAGATATACGCCCTGATTCTGTACATTTACTTTGAAGTAAGCCCTATAATGTTATTTTTGCAGGATTGCAACATTTACTTTTCCCATTGAAAACAGTGACTTACAGTACAATCTTATGCATTTCTACTCAGAAGCAAGCCCCACTGAGTAGGTATAGGATTGCAGTCTTGTAAGGATCTGACTTTGGCTGAATTGCATGGCTAGTAAAAGAAAGAATCCACCAAGACTAAAATCCTTGCCTCCATCCATATCAAATTGTGGGGCAGATTAAAGCAACAAAAGCAGAGCACCTGTGCAACAGTAAAAATCAAACCAGGCAGCAAATAACTCCCACACCCTAAGGCAGGCATCCCCAAACTTGGCCCTCCAGCTGTTTTGGGACTACAACTCCCATCATCCCTAGCTAACAGGACCAGTGGTCAGGGATGATGGTAATTGTAGTCCCAAAACAGCTGGAGAGCCGAGTTTGGGGTGCCTGCCCTAAGGGGCAACCAGTGTGGTATCCTTCAGATGTTGTTGTTGACTTGGACTCAGTGATGAGAGTTGCTCATGATTCTTGACAACATCTGGAGGACATCATTGGCTACCCCTGCCCTAGCCTACTACTGGAAGCCTAACCCAAGCATACAGGTGTTTGTGTGTGTAGAAGATATGCAACCTTTTGTGCAGTTATTCTGAATTACATCTTTCTGAATTGAAGACAATGCCTTGTACTAAATGTCCATCTTGCTCAGTGTTGTCAACACTGGCTTGAAGCGGGTCTCCAGGATTTCAGATAGGAACCTGTCTGAACCTCAGACCTTGGCCATGCAAATCTCATGCTGTACCACTGAGCAATAGCCCCTCCATGAGAGTAATTTGGAATTCATGCAGCTGCAGATACTCACAAGCCAGCCCCACTGTGTTCAATGGGCACACAGACCCATCTAACCACTTGGCTACACTGTAATTGTAATTGGGCATAGTATTGCAGTCTACACTCTATGTACTGAGTCCAATGGGGCTTGTCTGTAAACATGCATAACACTTGAGATCTCAGGGAGATCTCAAGATACAGTAGCAGAGATAATCAGTTTTTTGTGATGGAAGTAGCATTGGCAAAAGTGGAGCCGGGGCATCTCTGGTGTTTGAAATTGACACACTATTGGGAAGACAAACAAGGGACACATTTATTATGGCATATGCTTTGGTGGACAAGAGCCCACTTCACTGTATACAGAAAGCATAATCTGGAGCAGGCAAGCCTATGTATTATACATATAGTGGTGTAATAGTGGGAATTGTTGTAGTCTATCTTATGAAAATCATAGAATTGTAGAGTTGGAAGGGACCCCAAGGGTCATCTAGTCCAACCCCTTGAAATGCAGGAATCTCAGCTAAAGCATCCATGGACATAGCCAGGATTTTTGTTAGTGGGGGGCAGGACTTTTGTTAGGGAGGGCAGAACCGAGATGATTGGTCAGTTAATTAAGTATTTCTATTGTTTTACTTGATCTAGGGGGGGGGGCAGCTGCCCCCTGCCGCTGCGTGACAAATGACCACCCAACCTTTGCTTAAGAAACTCCAAGGAAGGAGAGCCAACAACCCCCTGCTGTCAAATGGCTCTTACTATCAGAAAGTTCTTACTGATGTTTAGTCGGAATCTCCTTTCTTGTAAGACTCCTAAGACTTGGTTGTCAGACCATCAATCATCTTGGTTGCTCTCCTCTGCACATGTTCCAGCTTGTCAACTGTGCAGTTACATGCTGTAAGCATGTAGAGCAGGCATCCCCAACCTGCGGTCCTCCAGATGTTTTGGCCTACAATTCCCATGATCCCTAGCTAGCAGGACCAGTGGTCAGGGAAGATGGGAATTGTAGTCCAAAACATCTGGAGGCCTGAAGTTTTGGGATGTCTGATGTAGAGGAATAATTTTAGAAAGGGGTGGGGAAAGTGAAATGAGCAGATAGTGATGAGTCCCTGAAAGGAAGTTAGTTGCTGTGACCCCACTTAGCAAAGAAGCAATGGTGGGGACAGAAGTTTCCCGGCATTGGTAAGATAATTAACACATGTAGCCTAATAAAAGCAGCACCAACAGCTGTAATCTTGATTCAGGCCACAGGTGACAGGATTGAATTGCTGGATCAATTGTAATTCAGCAGTTCCCCACTGGACTTTCCCTTCTTTGCTCAAGCCTGGCCTCCTTAAGGTCAGCTGCCGAGTGCTCTGGTAGGTTGAAATGATTTCCGGATAGTGCCCTTTCTGCTATCAGACCTGTCCATTTTGCGCAGAGACTAACCTGCATCTGTTCCAGGTAGGCTGCAGAAGAGCACTGCTGGCAGACTGCGGCCTAGCATATCACCTTTGAAGGTGATGACCAGACGGATGAACCCCAGAAGGGGTGGCTGACGCCAGCAAGAGCGCTGCTTGAGCAGAGGGGCGGGCGGCTAGAGTTAGCGTCGTCTGTGCTCTTCCTTAGGTGGCCTCTTGGGCCACAAGAGTTTTTGCTGTCTTAGTGTCTTTGCTACCACAGATGGCTACCTTCTGGAAAGTTAAGTTGGAACTTGGAACGCTTATTTGAGTAATATGCAGCGACCGCGGGAGCGGAACGCAGGTTCAATCCAGCCCCAGCCCCCACCGCCCCAGCCTGAGAGAAGCTCCATAATTCCTTGTAGGGAGGCAGGTGGTGGAGTCCGCAAACTGAGAAGAGGGGGAAATCCTGTCCAGTGAGCAATGAAGTGCGCTAGTTTGGCGCAGGAGTTGGGGTGAGAGCGGATTATCCTGAAATCGGATTATCCCCCCTGCACTCCTAGTATTTTCTGAGCTGTGCGTTTCTTCAGGCACCCCGCTCCTATTGCATGGCTTGCACGGACACGAACCTGCGTGCATTCGGTGGAGGTTTCCTTCGAAGCAAGCGCGCGCAGGGGGGCCGTTCCTCTTGGCTCAGGAGCTGGCTGCAACCCGAAGTGCAAGCCTCAAGGCGAATTACACCCACGCCGCCCCCAGCCACGCGCACCCTCCCTTTAATTTTCGCTGGGCGCTCCCCCCCCCCCGAGCCGGCCTGTGGCCAGTGGCGGCGTGACGTCAGAGCGGTTGCGAGAGGCCGGGGCTGTTATAAGGAGAGGCGCGCGAAGCGCCCCGTTTCTTGGCTGCTTCCTCTCCTTCGCCTCGGCAGACGGAGACGCGCGGCCCGGCCAGGAAGGGAGAGCGGGGCGGAGGCCGGCGCGTGCCCGACGGGGCAGATGAGCCGGGAGGCGTGCTGCGCTGCGGGCTTCGCCGGAGGGCGAGGGGCATGAGGCAGGGGGCGACATGACCGTGCCTCTGCTCAAGATCGGCGCCGTGCTCAGCACCATGGCCATGGTCACCAATTGGATGTCCCAGACGCTGCCGTCGCTCGTGGGGCTCAACGGCACCATCTCCCAGGCCGGCACTTCCGAGAGAAGCGTGAGTTCGCCTCTTCTTCGCCTGCCCCACGGCCGCCCCTTCGAGGCTTGCGAATGCGCGTTTCCCTGGAGCCGGTGGGCCTCCCTTAGCGCCTTTGCAGCTCCATAGGGAGGCCGGCTTGGAGGGTCGAGGGTCCCAGTTCATCTAGTTGCGCAAAGCGGGCGGGGAGGCGGGGTACGGGCACACTGCCATTCCGGGCCTCTGTCACCCCCACCCTGTCCGACGGGGCTTTCGCGAGGGTCCCTCTCCTCCCTCCAGACGAGCTGCGATAATCTGCAAAGTTGCCACCTCCGCGCTTGCCCGTCTCTTTGCTCGGCAAGGAGCTTCTATCTATCCACTGCGAGGAAGGCGCGCGCCGCGGAACAGCTTTCCAGGCGCCGGGTCCCCGTGCCTCCTCCCGGCCCTTGACATCCCGCGTTGGGCGTATACTAGTTTTTCTAGGCCAGCCATCCCCGCTTCCGAGTGTGCTGACGCGGGGCTTGTGTGTGTGTGTGTGTGTGTGTGTGTGTGTGTGTGTGTGTGTGTGTGTGTGTAACCCTGGAGAGAGAACTTATTTATCAGCAGATTTTTTGAGGGGGGTGGGGAGTGCCTGGACGGACGATGTTCAGTCACACCCACACTCCAGCCTTTCCAACGGGTCTTTCGCCGGGTGACCTGACACCCGGATTTCCTTGAACGCGCTTTGCATGATCCTGCCTAGGGTTGCGTGATTTCTGCCTTGCGTGCCTTTGCTGCAGCTTGGGCCGCTAGAGTCTCTTGTCCAGTCGAGGACGATCTCCTCCAGCTTTCCGCTCCTCTCAGACCGCGGTTGGCTTCCTCTTTCCCTCGCCCCGCAGCTCCTTCAAGTGTTTGTTTATTCCTCCAGATCCACCCCACCCCATCCACGACGCCTCCCACTGACCGTGGGGAGTGGAGGATGGCAAGGCAATTTTTCGCCCCCCCTTTCAACAGTCCCCCTACAGATCCTGGCTAGATGACACCCTCCCAGGCTTCTACTCGGAGCTCCCGAGGGCCACTTGTAGTCTGGCCGCTTTCGGGTGTGCACCGACGATCTTCAGCCCGAGATCGTCCAAGGATGCAGCCAGCATCCGCACTTACTCCAAAGGCGCTGTAGTTTCCTTACGTCCACCTTGGGGTTAATTTGGCTTGATTACCGTATTTACCGTATTTACGCTAAATCTGGAGAAAGGACTCTTCTCTCCCCCCCCCCACACTTTTCTTCCCGCCCCCATAGCTTTCACGCTTGTCTGAGTAGATTTCTCTACTACTAGAAAACTTTCCTCCTTTCTTAAAGGAGAAGTGCTTGCTTTGTGTATGAGAAGGGGGAAGAGTTGGTTCAGAAGAGCCCCGTGGGTCGTGGACTCTGCAGGGTATGTTGGGTATGTGCGGGAAGAAAATACTTGTCCCCTTTCAAGTTCCTGCAGCGAAGGAGAATGTTATTGCAGCTGCCTTTTCTAATCTACACAGTCATTTTTAGAAATTCGGGGGGGTATAGGTGTCAGCTTAAATAGTGTCCAGCAAATGTATAGATACAAATTCTTGTATAGAGCAGATGTTAGTTCCGCGGGGTGGGGGGAGTAAATATCTTATTATTTGATGCGATCAAGCCTTCCGTTGCCTGGAATTTTCTGGCGCATTTGATGGACAGTTCTCCAGGGAAATGTATGTTACAATAAATGTGCTAGTCTACGCTTCCACAAGACTCTGTCTGCATCTGTCTCTGTCTGTCTGTCCGTCCGTCCCTGTGTGTGTGTGTGCGCGCGCGCATGTGTAAATTTTCTCTAGCTTTGTGTCCCATTTGCAACCGGGCGAAAAAATTCTATGTCCCGAACCCGGAGCTGCCTTTCCCTGGATAAATCAGTGCAGTGCTGGAATGATCTTTAAAACAAATCTGTTAGTGCAGGCATACAAACGGCTTATTTCATATTCAAAAAGGAGCTCTTGATTGGAGTAACAGGTTTGTTGTCTGGGACAGGGCAGGTTTCTCTGGAGAGATTAGGGAGTTGAAGGACTGGCACAGATTAGAATGACTCCCTCACAGCTCAGCTACTAATTCATTTATATAGAATTATTAGTGGAGCTGGATCCTGTGCTGAAGTCCCTCTAGTGATTATTGCTTAATGGCACAGCAGGCAAGTCCAGTCTGGAAACACTGATCATGGGATTATGTGTGTGTACATGTGGACACTGCCTGTTTCCAGAGCTCCATTATAGATTTGTTGGTTTTTAGCAGAGGTGATAAGTGTGTAAATGCAGTTGCCCAGCATGGCAAAATAATTACCTGTGAAAAGTAAGTTGTCAAATGTCTACTTAATTAAGGGAAATGCAATCTTAATAAGAAGTGGGATCACAATTCCTGCTCACTTTTGTGAAAGGGGTGGGTAGGATTTAGTAGGGCCAGTTGCATATTAGTTTCCCACTCATCCCAAAATGTAGGGGCTGGGAGAAGGAAGCCCCCCCCCCCGACATTGAACGTGCCAGGTATTAAGAAATTGGGAGTATACAAGGCTGTAGATGTTGTGAAACAGGAAAGACTCTTTATTGAGTGTGTGGAATCTGGCAAGTGGCAAATGAATGTTTGGGAGCAAGTGAATGAGCTTCTACGGCAGCTGGCAAGCCACCCCTCCCCCATGCCACCACAACTGCATTCCACCTCTGTAGGCTGCAGCTAATCTACCCACTTTAAATGTCCATCCCCTGATGTTTCCTTCCTGCCTACATGGATCTGACTTCCACCAAGTCAGGACTGAGATGTGACATTCATGTCCCCCACTTCCATTGTAAAATACGCATTTGTCAGTTCAAGTATTGCTAGTTCTTATTGATTTGGCACTGCATCTCTAACCTCACTCCGATCAAAATTGTCCTTTGTCTTTCACATGTTGTAATGTGGTTGTGAAACTTCCATCGTCTTCTAGAATGTGATGGATCAAGAAAACCAACCAACCACTGGTGTTGTCTTCTGCATTTGATGGATTTGCCATTCACACGCTCACATAAATAGTGAGCGATTCAGAGGTGTTTTCTGTGTTGCATGTGGAAGTGCTCTGTATTCATTCTAGAGCAGCTTCTTAGCCTCTTGCTTACTACAGTATAGGCAAAATTGGAACTATGCAAGTGTGCATTGAAGAAAGAGGGCTCAGTGGTGCTCCTTCACTATGGATCTTTCTTCTCTTGCTGTGGAGCCTCTCCAAGGAGCTGATCTTAAAACCTTGAAAAGGGCATAGAACTGTTCCACCTTCTGCACAATAGGGCTAGGCCACCATAATATATATGGGTGGGTTTTGGGGTGTGCTTCAATGCTCCTTGGGAGGAAAAATGGTTCTAGCTTAGACTTCTTCCTCGTACATTTTGATGAGGGTGAGAGCATTCAAACATGAATTCTCTTGCAGTCTTAGGAGTGAAGTACTGAACCCCATGCTTTTCTTTATTTTCATGAATTGCTTCTGCAGATCTTCTGTGGGTAGCTTCCATATGCCTTCCCTCATGACCATATTGGTTGGTTAATTGGAGCCAGGGATAGAGGAAGTGGTAAAAGTGTAATCCTAGGGCATGTGACAGGGGTGGGGTGGGGAAGATGACAGAAATTCTGATTTCTGTTAATGATTTAATATGAAGGCAAGAAAACACCAGTTATTCTGGATCAATTTAGGATTGAATGATATCTTTCATCTCCACTATTTGATCTACTATCATTTGGTGGCTGACAGCTGGCTGTCTATACTTATTTAGTTACGCTTGTAGTGATACAAGAGTTCTGTGTTTTGCTAGATCTCTTATGGCCTGTTCATGCATTAAAGACATCATAATATCGTTGTCCTAGTGATGAACCGGTGCATATGTTCCAGCCTGTAACGTTAGGGAGTTGTAGTTGTGAGTGCAATAAGGTTAATTTCCGACTTTTCTTTCAATCTAACTGATGACATCTATCCCCTGCTATTGATGAAAATATGGTTCTAAAGGTTTGGTGCTCTTCCCTTGCTATTACACAATTGCATGCTTAGGGATTCAGCACTACCATAATGTGGACAGTTCTGTTAGACAATACAGCTCTGTATGAGTGAAGCTTCCTTTGTTTCTGAGAATGGAAGTGTAGGGGTTTGTTTTCTTGCAAGTAGCCAGGATGAAAACTGTGTTGTTTGTTTCAATATTGTCAGAGGCTGCTACTGAATCTTTGTCAACACATAAATGTAATCATCCGGCTCTTAATCAACTAACCAACTGATTTTTAAGCTTAATCAAGTTTTGTGTGTTGATAAGACTGTGCTCCGAAGTCTACTGTTGATTATACTTTGTTGCTTGAAATTAATCCTCTTGTCCTGTACAATTGTAGCTTCTTTCATGTCTAGGTTTGATTTTTTTCAGAGGCACCATCTCAGAGCTACGAGAACCAGGTGGACTGTGGCATTGTCCATTGTCTCTCTCTTTTTTAATGAAAGATGATGAAACGATAGATGAGCTAAATGAAATTAATAGTCTAGGCAACAGGTCTTATGACAACAAATAGGAATGCTTGTGTCCCAACAAAGCAATCATAAATTCAATACCAGAATGTCAAAGCTAAACTGCCAAAATATTATTTTTCAACATCAACAGTTAGCTTTTAAAAAGGGGCATGAATAGTTTTGAAGACAATACAGACCTTGTCACATCTATATGTTCCAAGCAGCTTTTATTCCTATGGGCCCCTTTTAATTTTGATGGGAAAGAATCCCCAGTAAATGTGCTTGAGGTCACAGCCTTAGAAATGTTCTTGTTTTTATTCTAATGACAGTTTCATGTCATTTTTGATGAGTATCAAAGCATTACTTTCTGATAGCCATTCATTGATATTTGAAGGGGGGGATTGGTTTGGAATAGCCTGCTTCAGAATGTTCTCTAATGAATTCCGAAGTGGGTTTTGAGTGCCCACCCTATTGCAGTGATTCATGACAGTATCTGCCAGGAACTACCAGTATGTATGGCATTCTAAGCTGTGTTGGAATAAGGGTGGGAACCTGCCTCCTGCAATGAGGAGCTAGTCATAGTGGCAGGAACTTGAGAGGTTCTGTAACCCACATTTGATGCATCAATATTTTTTAAAAATATATTTTAAAATGTTTAAAATGTTCCTTGAGATACTCTGGCAGCAGCTCGCTTATTGTATGCTAGGGTAGGTGAGTGTGCTGCATGGAAAAATAAATTTTCTCCTCTGATCCAGCCCAGCAAATAAGCTACTTGCTCCAGCTCTTTGTGAGCCATTGCTCTGGCCTTTGCCTGATGTTTGCATCCGGTGAGAATGCACGATCCATTTGCCAGTAGTGCTGTCAAGGGTCAGAAGCCAGGGTCTCGCTCAGCAGCATGTGCAGAAGGCTCTCTCAGTGCAGCATGGATGACTTACCACATTTTGAAGTGAAGTGATGATGGCTAGAACACCACGTATATGATGTAAGGAGCCGCCTGCCCCCCATAAGACTATGAAATCCAGTCACTCCTGATGCAGAGACTCAGATGAATTTATTCCCCTTGGAGGAGGAATGCCCCAAGCAGCATGGGTTTCTGTTTGGAGGGGTGGTGCTATAGCTCTTAGGCAGGCATCCCCAAACTGCGGCCCTCCAGATGTTTTGGCCTACAACTCCCATGATCCCTAGCAGGGCAGTCTTGAGCAGGTCGGGCTCCCTGGCGCTGAGGGGCGGAGATCGCTCCGGCGCCCCCGCCCTTGCAGGGCGCAGCATGGCTTCCATGCGGCTTTGCCGCACAGCGCCCCACCTACCAGCCCGGCGCCCTGGCACCCCGCGCCGCCGGGACTCTATCTAGAGCCGGCCCTGATCCCTAGCTAACAGGACCAGTGGTCGGAGAAGATGGGAATTGTAGTCCAAAACATCTGGAAAGCCGAAGTTTGGGGATGCATGCTCTTAGGCTATAATAGTCTTAAAAGCAAACCTTGCTTTACGTAAGAATGAAATGTGCCTCCAGGAAGTGTGTCCTAGTGATTAGATGTTTAATGTAGGAAGCCATCTTATACCAAGCCAGGCCAGGGGTTCCATCTAGCTGAGTACTGTCCACACTGACTGGCAGCAGCTCTCCAGGGTCTCTCCCAGTCCTACCTGGTGGTGCCTGAGATTGAATCCAGCACCTTCTGCATGTGAAGTTTATGCTCTACCTCTGAGCTACTGCCCTTCAGCTTAGTATTGTTTTATGCAGTAAAGGTAAAGATCCAGTCGTGACCAACTCTGGGGTTGTGGCACTCATCTTGCTTTATTGGCTGAGGGAGCCGGCATACAGCTTCCAGGTCATGTGGCCAGCATGACTAAGCCGCTTCTGGTGAACCAGAGCAGCACAAGAAAACGCCGTTTACCTTCCCACAGGACCAGTACCTATTTATCTACTTGCACTTTGATGTGCTTTCGAACTGCTAGGTTGGCAGGAGCAGGGACTGAGCAACGGGAGCTCACCCCGTCGCGGGGATTTGAACCGCCGACCTTCTGATCGGCAAGCCCTAGGCTCAGTGGTTTAATCCACAGCACCACCCGTGTACTGTTTTATGCAGTAGGGTAGGCTAGTAGTCACTAATTGCTTTTAGATGTTTTTGATTAATTGCTTTTAGAATGTTTGAACTGGTTTTTTAAATGTTTTTGCTTTTAAATTTTTCAATTCTTTTTCAATTGTGAATTTGTTTGGTACCCAAGGTTCCTTTGGGAGGAAGTGAAGGATATGAATTCTATGAATAAATTAATACATAAATAGGCTGCAATTCTATACACATTTACATGGGAATAAATCCCACTGGACTCAATGGAACTGGGTAAGAGGCTGGCCTTACCTTTTCCTAATAAACAACAGTAAATATTTTACAGTGCTAAATGTGCTTCACTTACAAATCTTGTTACAACAACATTCTAAGAGTCTTCTCGCTGGTGACACCACAGCTGTGGAATTTTCTTTGTGGGGGCACTGGCATGCTTTCTCTCCTTTCATTTATTTTAAGATGGTGTTTAAAACATTCTGTAGTAGCAGTAATAAGAACATTAAAGTGTTTTATGATTGACTTAGCTGTTTTGTTTCATTTTACTATGTTCCACTCATTTTTGATCTTGTGTATCTTAAGGATTTTCAAAGGTGTTTTTTTTTTTTAAAAAAATATATGTTACATTTGTATATACATCCCACTTGGATAGAATTAGTCTGAAAAGCATAGTATGCTGCTCATTATTATACCCATATTGCTCATAAGGTACAGCACAATCCTTTGTGGATCTATCTACCAGAGTCCATTGGGCATATTCCCAGATAAGTGTGCAAAGGACGGGAAACATAGAGAATTATCAGGAAAAGAGATATTTACATTTCTCGACTTTTGGCCTACTATACTATACTATACTATACTATACTATACTATACTATACTATACTATACTATAATAGCTACCATTACCTGAAATATTAACATGTTCAAGACCACACAGTGAGCTGAGTTCTGAATTCTGGTCTAAATGATGTTTCTTCCACTTTGGTTCTTGGACCCATGGTAGCTTTTGTTTTGTTTTATGATAGTTTTCCATTCTTAACCATCAAGTTGGCAATACGTGTCTACAGTATGTTCTACATCTACTGTTGAGGCACTTTGCCTCTGAATACCAGTTATGAGGAATTGCGAGTGAGGAGAGTGTTCTTGCACTCTGGTCCTGCCTGTGGGTTCCCCACAGGGTGAGAACAGGATGCTAGACTGGATGGGCCATAGGTCTGATGCATCTGTGGTGTAGTGGTTAAGAGTGGTAGACTCGTAATCCTCCACATGCAGCTGCTGGGTGACCTTGGGCTAGTCACACTTCTCTGAAGTCTCTCAGCCTTACTCACCTCACAGAGTGTTTGTTGTGGGGGAGGAAGGGAAAGGAGAATGTTAGCCGCTTTGAGACTCCTTCGGGTAGTGATAAAGCGGGATATCAATTCCAAACTACTCTTCTTCTTCTTCTTCTTCTTCTTCTTCTTCTTCTTCTTCTTCTTCTTCTTCTTCTTCTTCTTCTTCTTCTTCTTCTTCTTCTTCTGTCTTAACCCAGGCTTTGGGGGTGCAGGATTGGTATTTAATGGTATTGTATCTGACACTTTAGGCAGCCATCACCAGATGTTTTGTATAACAACTCCCATACTAGGCTGTCTGGGTCTGATGAGAGTTTTAGTCAAAAACATCTGGAGAGGGCATCAGGTTGATGAAGACTGCTTTAGAGACTGCCCTTAGCAGCAGCCAAACATTCTATATTACTGAAGAGCTGCTGAGTGTTGAGGACCATAGAAAACAACTCTTACTACAGGAGCAAACTCCTAGGAGCTAAGATCCCTTCAGCCCCCAATATAATATTTTAGGGGCCTGCCCCCGCAAAGTTGATAGGCATTGCCATTCAAATGGTGTGTGTGTGCTGTGTCGTGTGATCAATTATGTGGGGCAGGGCTTCCCTGCCCCCCCCCCAATATTTTGTTCAAATGGGTTATGACAAGCGCCCACGAGCCCGGAGGTGGAGATCCCTCCCCTGAGAACTAAACAGACCAAGATTGACTCCTCCTTTCAAATGACCCACACAAAAAATGAGGCGACCACCTATAAAGGTGAAAACTTCAAATTGTTTCACTCCACTTATTGACAACTATATCGAGGGGATTTATGTAGAGGGCTTCTTCACTTTTATAGGCCCCAGAGGCACAAGTGTAATAGATTACATCTGGCTCTCTCCTACATTGGTAGACCAGGTGCATAGTTTTAATATCTTCAATAGGGTGGACAGTGACCACCTCCCAATTGCCATCACAATACAAACTCAACGTTTAAGCTCTTTCCCCCCATCCAGTCATCAGGAGCTATTGCCTCTGGCGCCAAGAAGAAAGAAATGGGTCCTCCATCTGGAGCATGTCCCTAAGGCCCTCCTAACCTCCCCTGTAATTCTGGACTTGAAAGACCACCTCACAAGAACAAAGGAACCTTTCCCTCTCATTGTTTCAGCAAATCACCTCCTCCCTTTCCCCGATCCTCACTAAACCTCCCCGTATGTCCAACATCCCTCAGAATGCTTCCTGGTTCGACCAAGAATGCAAGCAGTCTAGAAGGAAGCTTCGACATCTCCAGGCTGACTTGAAATCAGACCCCACTCAAAGCCAAATCAAGGTGGTTGCTCAATCCCGTACACACTACAAACAGCTTCTTAAACTCAAACAACTTTTTGCCAAAGAGTGATGGACCGAACTGGACGCAGCTACTAAACACCGAGACGATAAGAAATTTTGGCAACTAATAAACACGGGCTTAACCACCCCTGGCCTCTCCTGCAACAATATTTCTGCAGACAGCTGGCATAAACATTTTTCCCAGCTATATTCTGCGCCTTCTACAAATAAAAACAAATCCTTCTGTCTGCCTGCAGCTCCTCTCTCCCCATATGGGATCCGGTCTCCCCAAAGAAATGCATTCAGCGGATTGGTTTGCTAATGGGCAGAAAATCACCTGGGGAAGACATGATACCGCCCGAGGTTTTTCTATCAAACCAACTTTGGTGGGCAACTGCATTAGCCCCTCTCTTTACCACCATAAATTTCTCACTCACGATTCTGACAAACTGGAAAAAGAGCATAATCATTCCTATTTACAAAAAGGGGAACCCGCAGGACCCTTCTAACTATAGGCCTATCAGCCTACTGGATACAACCTACAAGATCTACTCTAGACTCCTTCTGGAGAAGTTGTCCAATTGGACTGATGAAACAGGGCTATTCCACCCAGAACAAGTGGGCTTTCGTAAAGGCCACAACACCTCAGGCCACTGTCTAGTTCTTCAATCATTGATTGATAAATACCAAACCAAGTTTAACTCCAAATTATATCTAGCCTTCATTGATTTGTCCTCCGCCTTTGATTCCATTAACAGATCCAGACTCTGGCTGAAGTTCAGCACAACCACTATAGACAAAAGGCTCTTATGCCTGCTAATGGAAATTCACTCGGACATATCGGCCAGAGTGAAATTTGGACCACACGGTGCTCTATCCCACCCCTTTCCTCTAGTCAGAGGCATCAAACAAGGCTGCCTTTTGGCTCCCTTCTGTTCAATTTTTATATAAACAACATCGTAACAGCTATTAAAGCCCTCAACCAACCTGCCCCGTCTTTGCATCAGGTTAAAGTTCCTATTTTACTCTATGCTGACGATATGGCAGTCCTCTCGCTAACGAAGTTAGGCCTCAACAACATGATGAAAGGGCTTATGCAATTCTGTGAGGAAAACTTCCTGAAATTCAACTATTCTAAAACCAAAATCATACCCTGTGGCACGCTTAAACCGAGTCCTTCGTGGAACCTCGAGGGCAACACCATCGAACAATGCCCGGTATTTAAATACTTGGGCATTACCTTCCACCATAGACTATCGTGGTCAACCCATCTAAATAGCGTATGATCACCTTGGCCACCCGCCGAGCCGTGGAGGCCCTGGTAAAAAATTTCTACGCCAAAGGAGGCTAGCTGGTGGCGCCAATCAGAAAGGTCTATATCAGCAAAATTCCTCCAATGTTGCTATATGGGGTGGAAATATGGGGGTGGAATTTGAAGGCACTCCAACGCCTGGAAACCCTGCAAAACCTCCTGGCAAGAAAGATCTTGGGCCTCCCTAATGGGACCATACCCGCCCAACTAAGAATGGAACTGGGACTGCCATCTTATCGTTGCAAGAGCCCACATCAGGATAATCACCTACTATAAATCACTTGCAGGAGCCCCAAACTCGACTCTTGCTAAACAACCCTTTCTAGCCTTTACTGGTAGACGCACTTGGTCAAAAGGCATGGAGACCAACGCTATTCCTTCCCAGAGTTTTCCGCTCTGATCGCTTGGGACAAAGACAAAATCCGTAAAAGGATTCTAGACAGGGACAAAGCGCTGGATCTGGCTTTATCCAATTTGGCCAACCTATCCACGTGGTTTCCTCGCGTGAAAGCAGTAAGATCTATGGCTCACTATCTGAGTGACCTGACGAACCCTACGCAAAGATGGGCCTTCACACTTGCACGCTTCCACTCAAATTCCCACAGCATTCCTACAGGGTATCTTCTCCAACACATCCCTCGACCTTCGACTCTGCCCATGTAACAAGGGAAAGATAGAGGACTTTATCCACTTTTTCTTTCACTGCCCCCTATACAACGTAATAAGACTGAGGCTCCTACTAATTCCACCGCTCATTGCCTTGGAAGATGACCACATGAAATTTCTATTGGTGGATGCTAACCCCATGGTTACTTGCGGAGTGGCCATCTATATCTTGCAGGCCCTGAAACTCAGGGCCCTTTTGACGGACTTTCTCTAGCCTTGGATCTCTCTAAATATTTTGCAACGGACAAAACCCACATGATGTGTCATAGCTTTTACCAAACTTTGTTTTATATAGCATGATTTTATATTCACTGTTTTGCAAGTGTATTTGATACATTCTCTGTATAATAGCGGTAGGTTACCACCTGGATCCTTTTATGTGCTATGGCCAACTGGCTAATGCAATAAAATTTTGTTTGTTTTGTTTGTTCAAGCTGGTACCCCTGATTGTTATACCATGTATCTCCATAGGAGCTGAAGCAAAAATCTGTGATTCAGATTTTGGTACTGGCTCATTCTGATGAACATTCAGATTCAAATGTGCTTCCTCTGGGCAGCATCAAATTCAAACAGAGCTGGAACTACTCTGAATCTGAATGAATTTGAATTCAGATGAGTTAACATGAATGCCAATAAACTGCATTAATTCCACAGTGAATTCACTTTAGGCAATTCAGCTTCCATTGATTTTTTTATTTATTAAGAAACACATTTACATTCATTTTAAATTAATGATTATGAAGTGCAGAGTGAGCTAGCTGGCTGGAAGGGAATGGTCAACACATCGTATTGAAGTAAGCTTGAAAGTTTTGGTTTAGAACAAGGGTTGGGAACCTTTTTGGGCCTGAGGGCTGAATGTTGCTACCTGCTTCTTGGGCAAGAGTCCTAGAGTAACCTTGCTACACCTCAGCTTGTCTGCTTCAAGCCTCTTGCATACTGATGAGGCAGTGATACCCTGCAAATGGGCATGGGAGATGGGGGCTGCAGAGCTGAAGGGCAGCATGTGCTGGCCTCTTCCATCAGCACACAGGACCAAAGACCACTGGGAGGCTACTCTGCCTGTCTCCCAGGAAGAACATCATGGCACCTGGGAGGCCATTCTGGCCCCTTCCATTGACCAAAAAAGGAGACATTGTAGGAAGCTTGATTTCCCCCTTGCCTTGCTAGAAGGAATGCTTTTCTCAAATTGCCCCCTAGGAGTGCAGAAGTAAGGGGGAAATGACTCTCTGCCCCACATCCATTGGCCAATGAAACAAGAGCCACCAACTGCTATTGAAGCAAGAACACCAATAAGAAAAGGTCAGCCTGGCCGTTACTGGACATAAATGCCCATTTCTGTCTTAATGCTTCATTCTGGCTGTAAAGATATATCTCCCCCCCCCACACACACCTATTTCCTTCACTCCGTCCCCATGTATGTCATGCCCCCACTTTTTAAAAACATTGATGGCAGGGGGTGCTGTCTTTCTCTTAAAAAAAGAAACATAAACACAAACTGATGATGTGAGCTGCTTTCAGAGACAATGATTGTCTGGAAAGGGGGATAAAATATGCTGTATATGCGGGCAGTGCAGAGCCTAGAGACATTCAAGATTGTGCTATGCTCAACTTCAGTTTATTTCCAAAGCTAACCCAGAAATCAGCAGGCTTTGGACTGGCCCTGAAAATACAAGCTGTGGTTTCAGTCTAGAATCTTGTGGCCATAGAGCCCCACTCCTTAACAATATTCAGTTCTCTTTGTGGGCATCAATGGTAGACTTTCATTAAATGAGTAAACACTGGCGGAGCGTCATTCTCCGGCACTGGGGGCGGAGAGCAGGCGGGGTGAGGCTGGCGTGCATTCTGGGGGAGTGATGTGCCACCCGTAGGGGCATGGCAGACGTTCTGGGGCGGGGCGTGCCACCTGTAGGGGCGGGGTGCACATTCTGAGGGCGGGGCACCCAGCATGGGCAGGGGCAGCCGCCATGGCGCCCTCGGGATCGTGCTGCCCAGGGTGGAGCGCCCCCATTGCCCCTCCCTTCCTATGCCCCTATGAGTAAGTCTGAAATGTTTTGTCATGTAGGAAGCAGAGGCTAGAAGCCACTGAGCATAATGTTGCTGGAACAAAAACAAAACACACTCTCTGAGTAAACCCAACAGAATATTCCAGTGCTGTTCTTCTGAATGCAGTCTTGTTTTGCATTGAACACACTCTCCCCCCCCCCCTTATTTTGAACATCCTTTGGAAGCATTCTCAATTATTATTAGTTGTTCCCACATAATGATCTGTTTCTTGAATACACAACTGTGAATTTTACAAGCAAGAAATTAAGTGCAGAATATCTTCAATGTATTCACGCTGAAGCTGAATTCACTGTTGAATGCGCTTGCTTCAAAGCTTTTAGAAAAGTAATTTGAACTGAATTAAACTTGCATCCCAATTAATGCTAAACAGAACATCCCAGGAGATGATGGTACCTTAGGGATATATAAGTAAGGTGGTTGAAAGGCATACCAAGATATGGATGAGCTGTGTTCCTCACCCACATATGTCCCATGCAAAAATTACAACTTCATTTAATCTAATTTAATACAGTACCCCCACCCCCTTGAACTCACTGGGACTATATTTGGCTGCTTTTGTTCCATAGCAGGGATGGAGAACCTTCTGGCCAGATCTTCACCTTCTTACCCCTCAAGGGCCAAATTTGACAGGTAATGCTAGGCAATGTTGAAATTTGAAACCTCAACTGCTGGGACTTCAAAGGGCAGTGAGGGGCTCTTTGAAAGCGCTTTTGCAAAGAACCCCACACTACACTTTGACTTTGCATGCCTGTTTCCAGGAGGTGAACAGGTGTATGCAGCCAATCTGAGCTGGATTGAATCTACCACTCGCCAGGTGTTGAGCAGAGGGTTTGATCTTGCTTGCTGCTGGAGTCTGCTTCACCAGTTCCCCGCAGGGACCGCACTGGCAAAGCAGATCCCAGCAGGATAGGAATGAAACCTGCCCATCTGCCCATCAGCTGACAGCACACAGCCTTGGTCAGCAGAACTGTTATGGTGCATTAAAGAAGGCAAGTGGGATAATTCATGTAGAGGAGAAAATGGGGTAGCAGTTTCTCTGGTAGCCTTTCCACCCCTTTCCCCCATGATGTCATGTTGCACAAAATGAGTCAACCCATTCAACAGTTTGGTGTGGCTCCTGTTTCAATTTGCCTGTGACTGAAGCATACTAGTTACTATAGTTGTGGGTGGTTTTGTTTTTTGTTTTTTACATTTCTGTCTCACCCTTCCCCCCCCCCCAAAGGACCTCATGGCAGCATACATGCCCCACCCCCGTTTTATCCTCACAACAATCAGTAGTGGCTTGTGAGCTGCAGCCCATGTGTTTACTGAGAGGGAGGGGGAAAGTGCAAGGCACGGGGAGTGTGGCCTGTTGGTGCACGGCAGCAGAAGTGTCAGATTGGACACCCTGCCATGCACCACACTGAGCCAAGCTCCTTGCACCTCACTCTTTCCTGCTGGCTCTCAGTAATCACCAGCAGCCCACTGTGTGGAGAGACAGCCTGGAGAGCAACTGCCCTGTCTATAACGTCTCCCCAAGTACTGTACTGTTCAGGACCCTGTGAGGTTGATTAGGCTGAGAGATAATGGCCCAAGGTCACTAAAGGAGCTTTATAGACAAAAAGGAATTTACTGTAAAACTGGGTATCCCTGATTCTTTTCCAACACAACTGCACCATGCTGACCTTATGTTTATCATTTTTTTTAGAGCAGCTTACCTCATTCTGGATACTGAAAAGCTGCCACATTTTCTTGAACTTTGTAAACCTTCCCATCACAGAAGAGTCTGCCTCTAAAACAATTAGATCTTATGTTAAGCATGTGCTGGTGATTTCTTAAGTCATTTTATTGAGACCACCCGCTTTCCATTTTAATAGCACCTTTCACAGCTGCAGAGAGACTGGCTGAGCTCCACACCCTGTGGGAAGGTACTTGGCATGTGCAGAAATACAGCCCCCCCCCTACTAGTCTGATGCTGAAGCAGGCTGAAGATCCAGCAGACATTCTTTCTCCTGACTGCTACATTTGGAGAAACCCAACTTAGATGTTCAACTTTCATTTTTCCCAGGTCACCAAGCATTTTATCAGTTTATTTAGTTAGTCAAACACTAACCCCACCACCACTTTTATTGTGTGGTGGTTTTCTCAGATCGGGGGGTGGGGGGGTGAGGCTTTGATTCCTTGTTGAGAAGGGCTTTGTATAGTTGACCAGACCCTGTCCTTGTTGGGCAAGGAAGACAAACATGTTCTTCATGCAAAGTGGAATTGCATGGGTGATGTGGACAGGACAGCATTATTCATCTTAATTAATGGAACTTGATGCGCTGTGGGGATGGCGTCCAGGAGAGCGGCTATCTCGGGTGCTTTCCACCCAGTGCCCCCTAGCCCCTCCTTCCTTCCTTCCAAATTTGGGACCAGGTTGAGTGGACATCTGCGGATGAGACTGCATCTTCCCTTCTCTGGGAAGAATTCCCATAACAGCCTCTAATTAGCCCTTGATAGTTGGAGTGATGGAATGTTCAGCCATCTTCCGTCGCGCCTCAAGCGGACGTGACCCAAATGCATCTTAGGGGAAAAGTCCCAGGTCACTTCTAGGAAGGCGAGGGTTTAGATATCTCCTTTTAGAAGCAGTTGAGCTCTTTCAACTTGTCCCATGCAATAAGCATCTCCTATTGTTTTCTCTTTCCAAGGAGCACATGGCACCTTGCTGTAGCTCTCTTGCAAGTAAGATAGCCCTTCCTCTTTGGGCAGTCCACAACTGGCGCATGACTCTGGCTGCTACAAAACATTGTTTTCTTTCTCATTTGGATCTCTCCACCTTCACTTCCATCCATTAGTTCCCTACTGCTCCCCCACACACCCAAGACAGCTTGTTCGCTTTTCCTGCCAAAAGTTTTATTAGTGCATCTGGTTTCAGCCAGCCCATAAATGCCCCCAGCAGCAAAATTTTCCTTCCACTTTAAGAATTTACACTGCCAACCCATGCCAGCTCTGTGAGAACAGCTGCACATTAAAGCTATAAAAAGCCTCTGTGCCGTCGTCTTCCCTAATGGATCTACCCTCCTAAACATTGAGTTACATGCTGCGTGTTGCAACCAAATTTAAAATAAAGCCACCACACCAGCCACTGGAGCGTGAGATGAAATGTTTTGATAAAGCCAGAAAGGGCTGCTAATGGAACACAGTTGGAGCAGCACCTTGGACAGTGGCAGTGGGCTTAAGTTTGATCTGAAGGTCTATGCGACAGCATGACAGTAATCAGCTTCAGGTAAATGTTGGTTTTCTGTGTAGAGATCTCATTTCTCGGGGGGGGGTTAATAATAATAATAACAACAACAACAACAATAATTTATTTGTACCCCGCCCATCTGACAGAGTTGCTCCAGCCACACTCTGGGCAGCCTCCAACATATATAAAAACATAATAAAACATTAAACTTGAACTTAAGGACTGCAGGGTTGTGGTAAGCAATGCAGTCTTGCACCCAATCGTTTCTATAGCATTCAATTGGCAGTAAGATTGTGAGACAACATGACACTTCTGTAGCAACGTTGTGGTTTGAAGTGACTTTTAGTGGGGTGAATAGTGGGAGAAACTGAGGGTGAGTGACAGAGCAGCACGTTATTTTCTAGTTTTTCCTAGCTCAACAATCTTATCTCGACTAACATACTTCCCTTGACTGCAGCAGTAGTTTTTAGGGCACAGATGACCTGCATTTGGTGTATGTGTTGCATTAACCCAGATGGGAAATTGCATTGGTTTGGAGAGGGCTAAACTTCTCTCTGCAACATTTTTGCTTTTAACAAAAGCAAAATGAAATGACTGGCCAGAAATGCAGCCCATGTTCCTTTTGAATAACTATCATATTCAAGAGCTCAAGGTGTGTGTTACAGTGTCTTATTTTACTCCTAACCCTATGAGATACTGGGCAGCCAGTCAGGGATCCTTCTGATTGCCCTGCTCCTCAATGAGTACCAGACAGCCAAGCCAGTTGTAGCAAGATAATTCTTGGCTGCTACTGCTGCCACCACAGAATCTCTAGGTGTAGTGATTGCTAACTGGCAGTCCGAGGGCAGAATCTTGCTGCCAAAGCAACAGTGGACCTAACAGTAGCCTTCTCTAATCTTGGGTCTTCCCCAGTGCTTTGGACTACAACTCTTCATCAGCCTGAGCCAGCATGGCTAATGGTTAGGGAGAATGGTAGTCTGTTTAGCATTAGATTCTAATGGATTGTTGAATCATAGAATCATAGAGTTGGAAGAGACCACAAGGGCCATCCAGTCCAACCCCCTGCCAAGCAGGAAACACCATCAAAGCATTCCTGACAGATGGCTGTCAAGCCTCTGCTTAAAGACCTCCAAAGAAGGAGACTCCACCACACTCCTTGGCAGCAAATTCCACTGCCGAACAGCTCTTACTGTCAGGAAGTTCTTCCTAATGTTTAGGTGGAATTTTCTTTCTTGTAGTTTGAATCCGTTGCTCCGTGTCCGCTTCTCTGGAGCAGCAGAAAACAACCTTTCTCCCTCCTCTATATGACATCCTTTTATATATTTGAACATGGTTATCATATCACCCCTTAACCTTCTCTTCTCCAGGCTAAACATACCCAGCTCCCTAAGCCGTTCCTCATAAGGCATCGTTTCCAGGCCTTTGACCATTTTGGTTGCCCTCTTCTGGACACGTTCCAGCTTATCAGTATCCTTCTTGAACTGTGGTGCCCAGAACTGGACACAGTACTCCAGGTGAGGTCTGACCAGAGCAGAATACAGTGGTACTATTACTTCTCTTGATCTAGATGCTATACTCCTATTGATGCAGCCCAGAATTGCATTGGCTTTTTTAGCTGCTGCATCACACTGCTGACTCATGTCAAGTTTGTGGTCAACCAAAACTCCTAGATCCTTTTCACATGTACTGCTCTCAAGCCAGGTGTCTCCCATCCTGTATTTGTGCCTTTCATTTTTTTTGCCCAAGTCTAGTACTTTACATTTCTCCTTGTTAAAATTCATCTTGTTTGCTTTGGCCCAGTTGTCTAATCTGTTAAGGTCATTCTGAAGTGTGATCCTGTCCTCTGGGGTGTTAGCCACCCCTCCCAATTTGGTGTCATCTGCAAACTTGCTCAGGATGCCCTCAAGCCCATCATCCAAGTCATTGATAAAGATGTTGAACAAGACTGGGCCCAAGACAGAACCCTGTGGCACCCCACTAGTCACTACTCTCCAGGATGAGGAGGAGCCATTGATGAGCACCCTTTGGGTTCGGTCAGTAAGCCAGTTACAAATCCACTGAATGGTAGCATTGTCTAGCCCACATTTTACCAGCTTCTTTACAAGAATATCATGGGGCACCTTGTCAAAGGCCTTGCTGAAATCAAGATAGGCTACATCCACAGCGTTCCCTTCATCTACCAGGCTTGTAATTCTGTCAAAAAATGAGATCAGATTAGTCTGACATGACTTATTTTTCAGGAACCCATGCTGACTTTTAGTGATCACAGAGTTTCTTTCTAGGTGCTCACAGACTGTTTGCTTAATGATCTGCTCTAGAATCTTTCCTGGTATTGATGTCAGGCTGACTGGGCGGTAATTGTTTGGGTCCTCTCTTTTCCCCTTTTTGAAAATAGGGACAACATTAGCCCTCCTCCAGTCTGCTGGAACTTCACCTGTTCTCCAGGAATTTTCAAAGATTATTGCCAGTGGTTCTGAAATCACCTCTGCCAGTTCTTTTAATACTCTTGGATGTAGTTCATCTGGCCCTGGAGACTTGAATACATCTAAACTAGCCAAGTATTCTTGTACTACCTCCTTACTTATTCTGGGCTGTGTTTCCTCTGCTGAATCATCTGCTCCATATTCTTCAGGTCGGACGTTGTTTTCTTTCTTGGAGAAGACTGAGGCAAAGAAGGCATTGAGGAGTTCTGCCCTTTCTCTGTCCCCTGTTTGCGTTTCACCATCTTCTCCTCTGAGTGACCCCACTGTTTCCTTGTTTTTCCTTTTGCTACGGACATACCCATAAAAGCCCTTTTTGTTGCTTTTAACCTCTCTGGCGAGCCTGAGTTCATTCTGTGCTTTAGCTTTTCTGACTTTGCCTCTACACGTGCTGGCTATATGTTTGAATTCCTCTCTGGAGATTTCCCCCCTTTTCCATTTTTTGTACATATCCCTTTTAAATCTTAACTCAGTCAAAAGTTCTTTAGATAGCCAGCCTGGCTTCTTTAGGCACCTTCCATGTTTCCGTCTCATTGGTATTGCCTGAAGTTGTGCTTTTAATATCTCCCTTTTAACAAACTCCCAACCATCATGAACTCCCTTCCCTTTTAGTATTACTGTCCATGGGATTTCACCCAGCGTTTCCCTAAGTTTTCCGAAGTCGGCTTTCTTAAAGTCTAGAATTTGGACCTTAGTATGCTTGGTTGCTCCTTTCCGCTGGATAATAAACTCCAGAAGAGCATGGTCACTCCCACCTAATGATCCTGCCACTTCTACCCCACTAACCAAGTCATCACTATTGGTTAGGACCAGATCTAAAATGGCTGATCCTCTTGTTGCTTCTCCCACTTTCTGGACAATGAAGTTGTCTGCAAGGCCAGTGAGGAATCTGTTCGACCTTATGCTCTTGGCTGAGTTTGACATCCAACAAATATCAGGATAGCTGAAATCCCCCATTACTACTATCTCACTTCCTTTGGAATGCTTGGCCATCTGTTCCAGGAAGGCATCATCTGTGTCCTCAGTTTGGCTTGGGGATCTATAGTAAACTCCCACAATGAGATCACTGTTGTTTTTCTCTCCCTTAATTTTGACCCAGATACTCTCAATTTGGCTTTGAAGTTTTAAATCCTGGATCTCTTCACAGGTATACATATCCCTAACATATAAAGCTACTCCTCCTCCTTTCCTGTTTGGTCTATTTCTCTTAAATAGATTGTATCCCTCTATTACTACATTCCAGTCATGAGACTCATCCCACCAGGTTTCAGTGATGCCTATTATGTCATATTTAGTTTGCTGTACCAAGAGCTCAAGTTCATCTTGTTTATTTCCCATGCTCTGTGCATTAGTATACAGACATTGAAGACCGTTGATCATTCCCCCATGTCTCTTATTTAAGGATATTTTCATCCCACCACTAGGTCTGCATGCTGCTTGCTCCATTTGGTCCTTGACATTCGGATGATCATCTTCAGCATTTGATAGACTCCTACCTTCAGGACCACTGTCTCCCTCCCCCACATAAGTCAGTTTAAAGCCCTCCTGATGAGGTTTTTGAGTTTCGTGGCAAAAACATTCCTCCCAACTTTTGTGAGGTGCAGTCCATCACTTGCCAGAAGTCCATCTTCAAGAAACTGCAGACCGTGATCTAGGAATCCAAACCGTTCCTGTTTGCACTATTTGCGAAGCCAGTTGTTCACTTCCCCTATTTTTCCCTCTCTCCCTGGGCCATGTCGTTCAACTGGGAGGACAGAAGAGATGACAATTTGTGCATCTAATTGCTTCAACTTCCTGCCCAGAGCCTCATAATCATTTTTGATCTTCTGTAAGCTATGGCTTGCAGTGTCATTGGTTCCCACATGCACCAAAAGGAAGGGGTATTTGTCAGTGGGTTTTATGATTCCTTGCAGCCGTTCTGTTACATCTTTGATCTTGGCCCCAGGTAGACAGCACACCTCTCGAGACATCTTGTCAGGCCCACAGATTACTGCTTCTGTACCCCTCAGTAGGGAATCCCCAATCACCACTACACGCCTCTTCATAGGCTTGGTTGGGATTCTTCCATGTGCTGTCCCTTCCAAGGTTACCTGCATATTCCCAGAGGACTGACTTGGTTGCTCGTCTTCATATTCCTCATCAACTGTGATGAGGGAGAGATCCTCAGGTGGAGTCTGTTTCTCGTCTTCCATGAGCACTTCAAAATGGTTGTGTAATTCTAAGCACTCAGAGCGATCCCTGGGCCTTCTACTTCTATGAGTCACGTTCCTCCATACATCTGGCTGCTGTGTTGGGAAACTGACCTCCTCCTCAGGGAGATCCCCTGTCTCCTCCTTGGTGCAGACAGTGTGCTCTGCTGCATCCAAGAAAAGCTCCAGCTCTTTAATTCTCTGGAGCGTAGATACACGCCCCTGAAGCTGCTGCACCTTCTCTTCCAGAAGGGCAACCTTGTTTTCTAGTAGGGAATATTGCTTTATTTGATATAAGTTGTTTATTTTAAAGTTATTGTGAGTTTTTATATTGGGTTAGCTTGTTGCTATTAATGTTTGATGTTTCATTATGTTTTTATATGTGTTGGAAGCCACCCAGAGTGGCTGGGGCAACCCAGCCAGATGGGCAGGGTATAAATAAATGTTTGTTGTTGTTTGAAGGGGCAGCAGGATGGAGAAGGCTGGGACAGGTCCACTGTTACTTGGGTGGCTGAATTCTGCTCTTGGGCTGTTGGTTTGCCATCTTATACACTTTAATTAGGGTATGGTGCCAAACAGAGGCAAAGAGAAAAAGAATGGATGAGACTGCATTTCATTTAAAATGTTGCATTGCTAATATATTATGCTCTTTCTCAGTGTTTTTTTTTCCTGGAGGTACTCAAGGGTACTAAGTAACAACACCCTCCATGTTAAAAGTGTGGCACTTACTGTAACAACTTCATGGTGAGGTTTTTTCTCTCTTTAAAAACACAGCTCTTTCCGGAAAACCAAGAGACCTCTGCAAAACTGCTTCTTGATAGAGTCATAGAATCATAGAATCATAGAGTTGGAAGAGACCACAAGGGCCATCCAGTCCAACCCCCTGCCAAGCAGGAAACACCATCAAAGCATTCCTGACAGATGGCTGTCAAGCCTCTGCTTAAAGACCTCCAAAGAAGGAGACTCCACCACACTCCTTGGCAGCAAATTCCACTGCCGAACAGCTCTTACTGTCAGGAAGTTCTTCCTAATGTTTAGGTGGAATTTTCTTTCTTGTAGTTTGAATCCATTGCTCCGTGTCCGCTTCTCTGGAGCAGCAGAAAACAACCTTTCTCCCTCCTCTATATGACATCCTTTTATATATTTGAACATGGTTATCATATCACCCCTTAACCTTCTCTTCTCCAGGCTAAACATACCCAGCTCCCTAAGCCGTTCCTCATAAGGCATTGTTTCCAGGCCTTTGACCATTTGGGTTGCCCTCTTCTGGACACGTTCCAGCTTGTCAGTATCCTTCTTGAACTGTGGTGCCCAGAACTGGACACAGTACTCCAGGTGAGGTCTGACCAGAGCAGAATACAGTGGTACTATTACTTCCCTTGATCTAGATGCTATACTCCTATTGATGCAGCCCAGAATTGCATTGGCTTTTTTAGCTGCTGCATCACACTGCTGACTCATGTCAAGTTTGTGGTCTACCAAGACTCCTAGATCCTTTTCACATGTACTGCTCTCAAGCCAGGTGTCTCCCATCCTGTATTTGTGCCTTTCATTTTTTTTGCCCAAGTGTAGTACTTTACATTTCTCCTTGTTAAAATTCATCTTGTTTGCTTTGGCCCAGTTGTCTAATCTGTTAAGGTCATTCTGAAGTGTGATCCTGTCCTCTGGGGTGTTAGCCACCCCTCCCAATTTGGTGTCATCTGCAAACTTGCTCAGGATGCCCTCAAGCCCATCATCCAAGTCATTGATAAAGATGTTGAACAAGACTGGGCCCAAGACAGAACCCTGTGGCACCCCACTAGTCACTACTCTCCAGGATGAGGAGGAGCCATTGATGAGCACCCTTTGGGTTCGGTCAGTAAGCCAGTTACAAATCCACTGAATGGTAGCATTGTCTAGCCCACATTTTACCAGCTTCTTTACAAGAATATCATGGGGCACCTTGTCAAAGGCCTTGCTGAAATCAAGATAGGCTACATCCACAGCGTTCCCTTCATCTACCAGGCTTGTAATTCTGTCAAAAAATGAGATCAGATTAGTCTGACATGACTTATTTTTCAGGAACCCATGCTGACTTTTAGTGATCACAGAGTTTCTTTCTAGGTGCTCACAGACTGTTTGCTTAATGATCTGCTCTAGAATCTTTCCTGGTATTGATGTCAGGCTGACTGGGCGGTAATTGTTTGGGTCCTCTCTTTTCCCCTTTTTGAAAATAGGGACAACATTAGCCCTCCTCCAGTCTGCTGGAACTTCACCTGTTCTCCAGGAATTTTCAAAGATTATTGCCAGTGGTTCTGAAATCACCTCTGCCAGTTCTTTTAATACTCTTGGATGTAGTTCATCTGGCCCTGGAGACTTGAATACATCTAAACTAGCCAAGTATTCTTGTACTACCTCCTTACTTATTCTGGGCTGTGTTTCCTCTGCTGAATCATCTGCTCCATATTCTTCAGGTCGGACGTTGTTTTCTTTCTTGGAGAAGACTGAGGCAAAGAAGGCATTGAGGAGTTCTGCCCTTTCTCTGTCCCCTGTTTGCGTTTCACCATCTTCTCCTCTGAGTGACCCCACTGTTTCCTTGTTTTTCCTTTTGCTACGGACATACCCATAAAAGCCCTTTTTGTTGCTTTTAACCTCTCTGGCGAGCCTGAGTTCATTCTGTGCTTTAGCTTTTCTGACTTTGCCTCTACACGTGCTGGCTATATGTTTGAATTCCTCTCTGGAGATTTCCCCCCTTTTCCATTTTTTGTACATATCCCTTTTAAATCTTAACTCAGTCAAAAGTTCTTTAGATAGCCAGCCTGGCTTCTTTAGGCACCTTCCATGTTTCCGTCTCATTGGTATTGCCTGAAGTTGTGCTTTTAATATCTCCCTTTTAACAAACTCCCAACCATCATGAACTCCCTTCCCTTTTAGTATTACTGTCCATGGGATTTCACCCAGCGTTTCCCTAAGTTTTCTGAAGTCGGCTTTCTTAAAGTCTAGAATTTGGACCTTAGTATGCTTGGTTGCTCCTTTCCGCTGGATAATAAACTCCAGAAGAGCATGGTCACTCCCACCTAATGATCCTGCCACTTCTACCCCACTAACCAAGTCATCACTATTGGTTAGGACCAGATCTAAAATGGCTGATCCTCTTGTTGCTTCTCCCACTTTCTGGACAATGAAGTTGTCTGCAAGGCCAGTGAGGAATCTGTTCGACCTTATGCTCTTGGCTGAGTTTGACATCCAACAAATATCAGGATAGCTGAAATCCCCCATTACTACTATCTCACTTCCTTTGGAATGCTTGGCCATCTGTTCCAGGAAGGCATCATCTGTGTCCTCAGTTTGGCTTGGGGATCTATAGTAAACTCCCACAATGAGATCACTGTTGTTTTTCTCTCCCTTAATTTTGACCCAGATACTCTCAATTTGGCTTTGAAGTTTTAAATCCTGGATCTCTTCACAGGTATACATATCCCTAACATATAAAGCTACTCCTCCTCCTTTCCTGTTTGGTCTATTTCTCTTAAATAGATTGTATCCCTCTATTACTACATTCCAGTCATGAGACTCATCCCACCAGGTTTCAGTGATGCCTATTATGTCATATTTAGTTTGCTGTACCAAGAGCTCAAGTTCATCTTGTTTATTTCCCATGCTCTGTGCATTAGTATACAGACATTGAAGACCGTTGATCATTCCCCCATGTCTCTTATTTAAGGATATTTTCATCCCACCACTAGGTCTGCATGCTGCTTGCTCCATTTGGTCCTTGACATTCGGATGATCATCTTCAGCATTTGATAGACTCCTACCTTCAGGACCACTGTCTCCCTCCCCCACATAAGTCAGTTTAAAGCCCTCCTGATGAGGTTTTTGAGTTTCGTGGCAAAAACATTCCTCCCAACTTTTGTGAGGTGCAGTCCATCACTTGCCAGAAGTCCATCTTCAAGAAACTGCAGACCGTGATCTAGGAATCCAAACCGTTCCTGTTTGCACTATTTGCGAAGCCAGTTGTTCACTTCCCCTATTTTTCCCTCTCTCCCTGGGCCATGTCGTTCAACTGGGAGGACAGAAGAGATGACAATTTGTGCATCTAATTGCTTCAACTTCCTGCCCAGAGCCTCATAATCATTTTTGATCTTCTGTAAGCTATGGCTTGCAGTGTCATTGGTTCCCACATGCACCAAAAGGAAGGGGTATTTGTCAGTGGGTTTTATGATTCCTTGCAGCCGTTCTGTTACATCTTTGATCTTGGCCCCAGGTAGACAGCACACCTCTCGAGACATCTTGTCAGGCCCACAGATTACTGCTTCTGTACCCCTCAGTAGGGAATCCCCAATCACCACTACACGCCTCTTCATAGGCTTGGTTGGGATTCTTCCATGTGCTGTCCCTTCCAAGGTTACCTGCATATTCCCAGAGGACTGACTTGGTTGCTCGTCTTCATATTCCTCATCAACTGTGATGAGGGAGAGATCCTCAGGTGGAGTCTGTTTCTCGTCTTCCATGAGCACTTCAAAATGGTTGTGTAATTCTAAGCACTCAGAGCGATCCCTGGGCCTTCTACTTCTATGAGTCACGTTCCTCCATACATCTGGCTGCTGTGTTGGGAAACTGACCTCCTCCTCAGGGAGATCCCCTGTCTCCTCCTTGGTGCAGACAGTGTGCTCTGCTGCATCCAAGAAAAGCTCCAGCTCTTTAATTCTCTGGAGCGTAGATACACGCCCCTGAAGCTGCTGCACCTTCTCTTCCAGAAGGGCAACCTTGTTTTCTAGTAGGGAATATTGCTTTATTTGATATAAGTTGTTTATTTTAAAGTTATTGTGAGTTTTTATATTGGGTTAGCTTGTTGCTATTAATGTTTGATGTTTCATTATGTTTTTATATGTGTTGGAAGCCACCCAGAGTGGCTGGGGCAACCCAGCCAGATGGGCAGGGTATAAATAAATGTTTGTTGTTGTTTGAAGGGGCAGCAGGATGGAGAAGGCTGGGACAGGTCCACTGTTACTTGGGTGGCTGAATTCTGCTCTTGGGCTGTTGGTTTGCCATCTTATACACTTTAATTAGGGTATGGTGCCAAACAGAGGCAAAGAGAAAAAGAATGGATGAGACTGCATTTCATTTAAAATGTTGCATTGCTAATATATTATGCTCTTTCTCAGTGTTTTTTTTTCCTGGAGGTACTCAAGGGTACTAAGTAACAACACCCTCCATGTTAAAAGTGTGGCACTTACTGTAACAACTTCATGGTGAGGTTTTTTCTCTCTTTAAAAACACAGCTCTTTCCGGAAAACCAAGAGACCTCTGCAAAACTGCTTCTTGATAGAGTCATAGAATCATAGAATCATAGAGTTGGAAGAGACCACAAGGGCCATCCAGTCCAACCCCCTGCCAAGCAGGAAACACCATCAAAGCATTCCTGACAGATGGCTGTCAAGCCTCTGCTTAAAGACCTCCAAAGAAGGAGACTCCACCACACTCCTTGGCAGCAAATTCCACTGCCGAACAGCTCTTACTGTCAGGAAGTTCTTCCTAATGTTTAGGTGGAATTTTCTTTCTTGTAGTTTGAATCCATTGCTCCGTGTCCGCTTCTCTGGAGCAGCAGAAAACAACCTTTCTCCCTCCTCTATATGACATCCTTTTATATATTTGAACATGGTTATCATATCACCCCTTAACCTTCTCTTCTCCAGGCTAAACATACCCAGCTCCCTAAGCCGTTCCTCATAAGGCATTGTTTCCAGGCCTTTGACCATTTGGGTTGCCCTCTTCTGGACACGTTCCAGCTTGTCAGTATCCTTCTTGAACTGTGGTGCCCAGAACTGGACACAGTACTCCAGGTGAGGTCTGACCAGAGCAGAATACAGTGGTACTATTACTTCCCTTGATCTAGATGCTATACTCCTATTGATGCAGCCCAGAATTGCATTGGCTTTTTTAGCTGCTGCATCACACTGCTGACTCATGTCAAGTTTGTGGTCTACCAAGACTCCTAGATCCTTTTCACATGTACTGCTCTCAAGCCAGGTGTCTCCCATCCTGTATTTGTGCCTTTCATTTTTTTTGCCCAAGTGTAGTACTTTACATTTCTCCTTGTTAAAATTCATCTTGTTTGCTTTGGCCCAGTTGTCTAATCTGTTAAGGTCATTCTGAAGTGTGATCCTGTCCTCTGGGGTGTTAGCCACCCCTCCCAATTTGGTGTCATCTGCAAACTTGCTCAGGATGCCCTCAAGCCCATCATCCAAGTCATTGATAAAGATGTTGAACAAGACTGGGCCCAAGACAGAACCCTGTGGCACCCCACTAGTCACTACTCTCCAGGATGAGGAGGAGCCATTGATGAGCACCCTTTGGGTTCGGTCAGTAAGCCAGTTACAAATCCACTGAATGGTAGCATTGTCTAGCCCACATTTTACCAGCTTCTTTACAAGAATATCATGGGGCACCTTGTCAAAGGCCTTGCTGAAATCAAGATAGGCTACATCCACAGCGTTCCCTTCATCTACCAGGCTTGTAATTCTGTCAAAAAATGAGATCAGATTAGTCTGACATGACTTATTTTTCAGGAACCCATGCTGACTTTTAGTGATCACAGAGTTTCTTTCTAGGTGCTCACAGACTGTTTGCTTAATGATCTGCTCTAGAATCTTTCCTGGTATTGATGTCAGGCTGACTGGGCGGTAATTGTTTGGGTCCTCTCTTTTCCCCTTTTTGAAAATAGGGACAACATTAGCCCTCCTCCAGTCTGCTGGAACTTCACCTGTTCTCCAGGAATTTTCAAAGATTATTGCCAGTGGTTCTGAAATCACCTCTGCCAGTTCTTTTAATACTCTTGGATGTAGTTCATCTGGCCCTGGAGACTTGAATACATCTAAACTAGCCAAGTATTCTTGTACTACCTCCTTACTTATTCTGGGCTGTGTTTCCTCTGCTGAATCATCTGCTCCATATTCTTCAGGTCGGACGTTGTTTTCTTTCTTGGAGAAGACTGAGGCAAAGAAGGCATTGAGGAGTTCTGCCCTTTCTCTGTCCCCTGTTTGCGTTTCACCATCTTCTCCTCTGAGTGACCCCACTGTTTCCTTGTTTTTCCTTTTGCTACGGACATACCCATAAAAGCCCTTTTTGTTGCTTTTAACCTCTCTGGCGAGCCTGAGTTCATTCTGTGCTTTAGCTTTTCTGACTTTGCCTCTACACGTGCTGGCTATATGTTTGAATTCCTCTCTGGAGATTTCCCCCCTTTTCCATTTTTTGTACATATCCCTTTTAAATCTTAACTCAGTCAAAAGTTCTTTAGATAGCCAGCCTGGCTTCTTTAGGCACCTTCCATGTTTCCGTCTCATTGGTATTGCCTGAAGTTGTGCTTTTAATATCTCCCTTTTAACAAACTCCCAACCATCATGAACTCCCTTCCCTTTTAGTATTACTGTCCATGGGATTTCACCCAGCGTTTCCCTAAGTTTTCCGAAGTCGGCTTTCTTAAAGTCTAGAATTTGGACCTTAGTATGCTTGGTTGCTCCTTTCCGCTGGATAATAAACTCCAGAAGAGCATGGTCACTCCCACCTAATGATCCTGCCACTTCTACCCCACTAACCAAGTCATCACTATTGGTTAGGACCAGATCTAAAATGGCTGATCCTCTTGTTGCTTCTCCCACTTTCTGGACAATGAAGTTGTCTGCAAGGCCAGTGAGGAATCTGTTCGACCTTATGCTCTTGGCTGAGTTTGACATCCAACAAATATCAGGATAGCTGAAATCCCCCATTACTACTATCTCACTTCCTTTGGAATGCTTGGCCATCTGTTCCAGGAAGGCATCATCTGTGTCCTCAGTTTGGCTTGGGGATCTATAGTAAACTCCCACAATGAGATCACTGTTGTTTTTCTCTCCCTTAATTTTGACCCAGATACTCTCAATTTGGCTTTGAAGTTTTAAATCCTGGATCTCTTCACAGGTATACATATCCCTAACATATAAAGCTACTCCTCCTCCTTTCCTGTTTGGTCTATTTCTCTTAAATAGATTGTATCCCTCTATTACTACATTCCAGTCATGAGACTCATCCCACCAGGTTTCAGTGATGCCTATTATGTCATATTTAGTTTGCTGTACCAAGAGCTCAAGTTCATCTTGTTTATTTCCCATGCTCTGTGCATTAGTATACAGACATTGAAGACCGTTGATCATTCCCCCATGTCTCTTATTTAAGGATATTTTCATCCCACCACTAGGTCTGCATGCTGCTTGCTCCATTTGGTCCTTGACATTCGGATGATCATCTTCAGCATTTGATAGACTCCTACCTTCAGGACCACTGTCTCCCTCCCCCACATAAGTCAGTTTAAAGCCCTCCTGATGAGGTTTTTGAGTTTCGTGGCAAAAACATTCCTCCCAACTTTTGTGAGGTGCAGTCCATCACTTGCCAGAAGTCCATCTTCAAGAAACTGCAGACCGTGATCTAGGAATCCAAACCGTTCCTGTTTGCACTATTTGCGAAGCCAGTTGTTCACTTCCCCTATTTTTCCCTCTCTCCCTGGGCCATGTCGTTCAACTGGGAGGACAGAAGAGATGACAATTTGTGCATCTAATTGCTTCAACTTCCTGCCCAGAGCCTCATAATCATTTTTGATCTTCTGTAAGCTATGGCTTGCAGTGTCATTGGTTCCCACATGCACCAAAAGGAAGGGGTATTTGTCAGTGGGTTTTATGATTCCTTGCAGCCGTTCTGTTACATCTTTGATCTTGGCCCCAGGTAGACAGCACACCTCTCGAGACATCTTGTCAGGCCCACAGATTACTGCTTCTGTACCCCTCAGTAGGGAATCCCCAATCACCACTACACGCCTCTTCATAGGCTTGGTTGGGATTCTTCCATGTGCTGTCCCTTCCAAGGTTACCTGCATATTCCCAGAGGACTGACTTGGTTGCTCGTCTTCATATTCCTCATCAACTGTGATGAGGGAGAGATCCTCAGGTGGAGTCTGTTTCTCGTCTTCCATGAGCACTTCAAAATGGTTGTGTAATTCTAAGCACTCAGAGCGATCCCTGGGCCTTCTACTTCTATGAGTCACGTTCCTCCATACATCTGGCTGCTGTGTTGGGAAACTGACCTCCTCCTCAGGGAGATCCCCTGTCTCCTCCTTGGTGCAGACAGTGTGCTCTGCTGCATCCAAGAAAAGCTCCAGCTCTTTAATTCTCTGGAGCGTAGATACACGCCCCTGAAGCTGCTGCACCTTCTCTTCCAGAAGGGCAACCTTGTTTTCTAGTAGGGAATATTGCTTTATTTGATATAAGTTGTTTATTTTAAAGTTATTGTGAGTTTTTATATTGGGTTAGCTTGTTGCTATTAATGTTTGATGTTTCATTATGTTTTTATATGTGTTGGAAGCCACCCAGAGTGGCTGGGGCAACCCAGCCAGATGGGCAGGGTATAAATAAATGTTTGTTGTTGTTTGAAGGGGCAGCAGGATGGAGAAGGCTGGGACAGGTCCACTGTTACTTGGGTGGCTGAATTCTGCTCTTGGGCTGTTGGTTTGCCATCTTATACACTTTAATTAGGGTATGGTGCCAAACAGAGGCAAAGAGAAAAAGAATGGATGAGACTGCATTTCATTTAAAATGTTGCATTGCTAATATATTATGCTCTTTCTCAGTGTTTTTTTTTCCTGGAGGTACTCAAGGGTACTAAGTAACAACACCCTCCATGTTAAAAGTGTGGCACTTACTGTAACAACTTCATGGTGAGGTTTTTTCTCTCTTTAAAAACACAGCTCTTTCCGGAAAACCAAGAGACCTCTGCAAAACTGCTTCTTGATAGAGTCATAGAATCATAGAATCATAGAGTTGGAAGAGACCACAAGGGCCATCCAGTCCAACCCCCTGCCAAGCAGGAAACACCATCAAAGCATTCCTGACAGATGGCTGTCAAGCCTCTGCTTAAAGACCTCCAAAGAAGGAGACTCCACCACACTCCTTGGCAGCAAATTCCACTGCCGAACAGCTCTTACTGTCAGGAAGTTCTTCCTAATGTTTAGGTGGAATTTTCTTTCTTGTAGTTTGAATCCATTGCTCCGTGTCCGCTTCTCTGGAGCAGCAGAAAACAACCTTTCTCCCTCCTCTATATGACATCCTTTTATATATTTGAACATGGTTATCATATCACCCCTTAACCTTCTCTTCTCCAGGCTAAACATACCCAGCTCCCTAAGCCGTTCCTCATAAGGCATTGTTTCCAGGCCTTTGACCATTTGGGTTGCCCTCTTCTGGACACGTTCCAGCTTGTCAGTATCCTTCTTGAACTGTGGTGCCCAGAACTGGACACAGTACTCCAGGTGAGGTCTGACCAGAGCAGAATACAGTGGTACTATTACTTCCCTTGATCTAGATGCTATACTCCTATTGATGCAGCCCAGAATTGCATTGGCTTTTTTAGCTGCTGCATCACACTGCTGACTCATGTCAAGTTTGTGGTCTACCAAGACTCCTAGATCCTTTTCACATGTACTGCTCTCAAGCCAGGTGTCTCCCATCCTGTATTTGTGCCTTTCATTTTTTTTGCCCAAGTGTAGTACTTTACATTTCTCCTTGTTAAAATTCATCTTGTTTGCTTTGGCCCAGTTGTCTAATCTGTTAAGGTCATTCTGAAGTGTGATCCTGTCCTCTGGGGTGTTAGCCACCCCTCCCAATTTGGTGTCATCTGCAAACTTGCTCAGGATGCCCTCAAGCCCATCATCCAAGTCATTGATAAAGATGTTGAACAAGACTGGGCCCAAGACAGAACCCTGTGGCACCCCACTAGTCACTACTCTCCAGGATGAGGAGGAGCCATTGATGAGCACCCTTTGGGTTCGGTCAGTAAGCCAGTTACAAATCCACTGAATGGTAGCATTGTCTAGCCCACATTTTACCAGCTTCTTTACAAGAATATCATGGGGCACCTTGTCAAAGGCCTTGCTGAAATCAAGATAGGCTACATCCACAGCGTTCCCTTCATCTACCAGGCTTGTAATTCTGTCAAAAAATGAGATCAGATTAGTCTGACATGACTTATTTTTCAGGAACCCATGCTGACTTTTAGTGATCACAGAGTTTCTTTCTAGGTGCTCACAGACTGTTTGCTTAATGATCTGCTCTAGAATCTTTCCTGGTATTGATGTCAGGCTGACTGGGCGGTAATTGTTTGGGTCCTCTCTTTTCCCCTTTTTGAAAATAGGGACAACATTAGCCCTCCTCCAGTCTGCTGGAACTTCACCTGTTCTCCAGGAATTTTCAAAGATTATTGCCAGTGGTTCTGAAATCACCTCTGCCAGTTCTTTTAATACTCTTGGATGTAGTTCATCTGGCCCTGGAGACTTGAATACATCTAAACTAGCCAAGTATTCTTGTACTACCTCCTTACTTATTCTGGGCTGTGTTTCCTCTGCTGAATCATCTGCTCCATATTCTTCAGGTCGGACGTTGTTTTCTTTCTTGGAGAAGACTGAGGCAAAGAAGGCATTGAGGAGTTCTGCCCTTTCTCTGTCCCCTGTTTGCGTTTCACCATCTTCTCCTCTGAGTGACCCCACTGTTTCCTTGTTTTTCCTTTTGCTACGGACATACCCATAAAAGCCCTTTTTGTTGCTTTTAACCTCTCTGGCGAGCCTGAGTTCATTCTGTGCTTTAGCTTTTCTGACTTTGCCTCTACACGTGCTGGCTATATGTTTGAATTCCTCTCTGGAGATTTCCCCCCTTTTCCATTTTTTGTACATATCCCTTTTAAATCTTAACTCAGTCAAAAGTTCTTTAGATAGCCAGCCTGGCTTCTTTAGGCACCTTCCATGTTTCCGTCTCATTGGTATTGCCTGAAGTTGTGCTTTTAATATCTCCCTTTTAACAAACTCCCAACCATCATGAACTCCCTTCCCTTTTAGTATTACTGTCCATGGGATTTCACCCAGCGTTTCCCTAAGTTTTCCGAAGTCGGCTTTCTTAAAGTCTAGAATTTGGACCTTAGTATGCTTGGTTGCTCCTTTCCGCTGGATAATAAACTCCAGAAGAGCATGGTCACTCCCACCTAATGATCCTGCCACTTCTACCCCACTAACCAAGTCATCACTATTGGTTAGGACCAGATCTAAAATGGCTGATCCTCTTGTTGCTTCTCCCACTTTCTGGACAATGAAGTTGTCTGCAAGGCCAGTGAGGAATCTGTTCGACCTTATGCTCTTGGCTGAGTTTGACATCCAACAAATATCAGGATAGCTGAAATCCCCCATTACTACTATCTCACTTCCTTTGGAATGCTTGGCCATCTGTTCCAGGAAGGCATCATCTGTGTCCTCAGTTTGGCTTGGGGATCTATAGTAAACTCCCACAATGAGATCACTGTTGTTTTTCTCTCCCTTAATTTTGACCCAGATACTCTCAATTTGGCTTTGAAGTTTTAAATCCTGGATCTCTTCACAGGTATACATATCCCTAACATATAAAGCTACTCCTCCTCCTTTCCTGTTTGGTCTATTTCTCTTAAATAGATTGTATCCCTCTATTACTACATTCCAGTCATGAGACTCATCCCACCAGGTTTCAGTGATGCCTATTATGTCATATTTAGTTTGCTGTACCAAGAGCTCAAGTTCATCTTGTTTATTTCCCATGCTCTGTGCATTAGTATACAGACATTGAAGACCGTTGATCATTCCCCCATGTCTCTTATTTAAGGATATTTTCGTCCCACCACTACGTCTGCATGCTGCTTGCTCCATTTGGTCCTTGACATTTGGATGATCATCTTCAGCATTTGATAGACTCCTACCTTCAGGACCACTGTCTCCCTCCCCCACATAAGTCAGTTTAAAGCCCTCCTGATGAGGTTTTTGAGTTTCGTGGCAAAAACATTCCTCCCAACTTTTGTGAGGTGCAGTCCATCACTTGCCAGAAGTCCATCTTCAAGAAACTGCAGACCGTGATCTAGGAGTCCAAACCGTTCCTGTTTGCACCATTTGCGAAGCCAGTTGTTCACTTCCCCTATTTTTCCCTCTCTCCCTGGGCCATGTCGTTCAACTGGGAGGACAGAAGAGATGACAATTTGTGCATCTAATTGCTTCAACTTCCTGTCCAGAGCCTCATAATCATTTTTGATCTTCTGTAAGCTATGGCTTGCAGTGTCATTGGTTCCCACATGCACCAAAAGGAAGGGGTATTTGTCAGTGGGTTTTATGATTCCTTGCAGCCGTTCTGTTACATCTTTGATCTTGGCCCCAGGTAGACAGCACACCTCTCGAGACATCTTGTCAGGCCCACAGATCACTGCTTCTGTACCCCTCAGCAGGGAATCCCCTATCACCACTACACGCCTCTTCATAGGCTTGGTTGGGATTCTTCCATGTGCTTCCCTTCCAAGGTTACCTGCATATTCCCGGAGGACTGACTTTGCTGCTCGTCTTCATATTCCTCATCAACTGTGATGAGGGAGAGATCCTCAGGTGGAGTCTGTTCCTCGTCTTCCATGAGCACTTCAAAACGGTTGTGTAATTCTAAGCACTCAGAGCGATCCCTGGGCCTTCTACTTCTATGAGTCACGTTCCTCCATACATCTGGCTGCTGTGTTGGGGAACTGACCTCCTCCTCAGGGAGATCCCCTGTCTCCTCCTTGGTGCAGACAGTGTGCTCTGCTGCATCCAAGAAAAGCTCCAGCTCTTTAATTCTCTGGAGCGTAGATACACGCCCCTGAAGCTGCTGCACCTTTTCTTCCAGAAGGGCAACCTTGTTTTCTAGTAGGGCAACCAACTTGCAATTGTTGCAGGTGTAGCTACCCACATCCTTTGGTAAGAAAACAAACATTGCACAGGAATTGCAGGTGACAACGGTTGTTCCCTCCACCTCCATCTTGAAAACCTTGAAGTCAAGGGGGAAAGAGGAAGAGGCCTAGGTCCCCCCTAAGTCATTCCTCCAAATCTCTTTCTCCCTGCCAGTAACACCATCCAAGCATGTGGATTTCATACCTAGGTAATGCTGACCTCATAAAGCCGGACTACCCATTGGGAATCTTCAAGTCTCTCAACTATAGTCTGGAAAATAGGATAGTCCCTCAGTGTGCACAAACTGGCTATTCTTCATTAAATTTATTACAATATGGATGCTGAAAGGAACAGCAAGCTTAGGGGAATGTAGGGCTGGTAATGGGCGCAGCTACACAGAGTATAAGCGAGATCACTTGCAGTTCAGAAACAGTATAGTTATGTTTCTTTAAAATACATTCGAAAATTTGAAAAGGTCCCTATTAGTTCCTGAGATGATGAATAAGGCAATCTATCTTGACTTGTGCATAAAAAGTAGAAATAATTGAATTGAATTGAATTAGTTCTGAGTTTCTCAAACTTGCTCTTGATTACCTTTTATTAAGGAAAGCATTTTTGGAACTTTTTATCCAGTGCAAACTATTCAAAACATTTTATAGGTCACATTTTATAGGTTTGATCAGGCAGCACTGATCCTCCACCTGAGCCATTATAATGGATGTACTCACATCAAATGGCATTGCAGCTGATTTTTGCAGTTTTAGTTGGCCATGATGATGTGGGCAATTAGGTGTGGTTTGGGGTTATTGTAAATGAAACACAGCCCTGCAGTCTACTACGCACCTACTCACCCAGGGTGAGAAGCTTCATGATGAGCAGACAGGTGGCAGACTATGCCCATTTAAAGAAGAGAGTATTGAATGCACAGGAAATCCCAGGAATGCAAAAGTGGAAGGCAGGATTGGCCATAGTCCAGTTTTCAAAAATACATTTATGTTATAGCTTTTGGATTTCTGAGGAAGGCCTGGTAACTACTGCATAAGAGCCTGAGAAGGGCCCTGCTGAATTAGACCAAGGGCCCATATAGTCCACCACTAGGGTGCTCTACTTGGGACTGCTCTTAGTTTTTTTAGCAGCTGGAGTAGACTGTGCAGCTAAAATATTTAATGACATGTTTCATATTATTCAGTGCTATAAGCAAAGGGAAAGAGTTAACCAGATGTACCACCTCTAAACTGCTAGGTAGAGGGGCAGGAAGCACCTATCACAGGTTGACACAAATAGGAGATCTTCATATTTTCGCTCTCCTTCTCCCTCTAGCCACATAATTTCCTGGAACTGTCGCCTGCAATCTCTGCAAATGCTTCAGCCAGCATAAAAGTGTAACTAATCAAGCAGCTAATGCACATCTGAGTGCCAATTGTGGGCCGGTGAATGGGAGTGGGTAATCACTCCAATTGGATCAGGCATTCTTTGCTGTCAACAAAGACCACACAGGGATTAATCCCCTAGAATTGGTCTGACCACATTTTGGCTTTGTTCTGAGCTGGGGCAGTGGGGTGCCCTGGGATCCTCTCCCACTGTTCCTACTTAATCTCAGGCTCACCCTCCCAATATAATCTTCGGTGAGGCTGGAAAGCTGGAAAAGTGAATGCAGCCAACCAAACCACAACAACTTTTCCTTTTGAATTTTGCATGCAGGAGAGAAATAAGTGTTTCCATGGTTACTTGTTGTGGAGAAGAGGGCCATTCCCTCCCATCCTAACAATAGAAAAAGTTCAAACAACTTGAGTGCTAAAGTAGCTGATTTGTCATTGGGTCCACAGTGTGTGTGATGGATGTTAACAGCTATGCATCTTCCAGAAAAGCTCTCCATCCTTCAATGTATGGAAACTTTCAGCAAAGCATCCTTAATTAGTAGCTGTTAATAGGGTCTGTTATCCTCTCCTCCACTGCCCGTGATTACCCAAGACAAATTAATGTGCTCTTAAAGTACTTAGCACTGATGTATTTAATTCTGTTTGTTGTACTTGGTCACAGTTGGTGATGCTCACTTACAATTCACTGTGAGTTTAGCATCTGAAGTGGGCATGAATCTCGAAGGAAGGTGTTATGTATAGAAAGAGGAATTCTGGTGTATGGTGGACCTCAGTTATTGAGAAGACTACTCCATTAATCCATGCGCTGCTCTAGTTCGCCAGAAGCGGCTTAGTCATGCTGGCCACATGACCCGGAAGCTGTCTGCGGACAAACGCCGGCTCCCTCGGCCTATAGAGCGAGATGAGCACGCAACCCCAGAGTCGTCTGCAACTGGACCTAACAGTCAGGGGTACCTTTACGTTTACCTTTACTCCATTAATCAAGCCAAGCAACTCTGGCTCTGAGAGCTGTTCAGAGCATCTGCTGATCAGGACTGGAGACAAGAATGCACAATAAGCCAAGTAGGGCCACAAATCTAGGGAACACAGTATCTGTCTCTCAGGAAGAGGGAGCCAATGAGAGAGCAGTGTTGGTGAGCAGTGAATGTGTGATAGGGTTGTGGAATCAGAGGACAAAACATCAATTGGAAAAGGCAGCAACCACAGGAGTAGTAGTAGTAGTAGTAGTAGTAGTATGCCATGGACACAACAGCCCAAAACCGAGAAGGACAGCCTGAGCTAGAAGGCAGGCAGGCAGGCAGAAGGAGAACAGAGAGACTTGAAGATTTCTCAGACAGCTGGAACCAGTGGGCTGATGCCTCCTCCCTCTGTAGCTGGCAGGAATGTGGCTTATCAACACCGGAAAGGTGGGCTGGATGGGAGCCAGCTCTTTGAGGAATTAGTCACTTACAGCACAAGAGAGGGAGAGAATTTCCTTGGTGGAAGAGGAGGTAGCTGACCCTGTCAGTCCTAGAGCTAGATGAATGGGAAATGTCCAGGACAGAGGACAACCCCAGAAACGTAAGGGTAGGAAGTTCAGGATAATCTGCAATTGCCAGAAGTATTCTTCAGAAGAGTCAACATGAGAGCGATTGGAGGCTAATTGCTTGTATGCAATAAATCTTCTGTTAATTACCTCGTGTGTGCTGTTTTCTCAAGCCGGCATCCAGCCAGCTCCTAACATAGTAGTAGTAGTAGTAGTAGTAGTAGTAGTAGTAGTAGTAGTAGTAAGGTAAAGGTAAAGGGGCCCCTGACCATCAGGTCCAGTCGTGTTTGACTCTGGGGTTGCGGCGCTCATCTCGCTCTATAGGCCGAGGGAGCCGGCGTTTGTCCGCAGACAGCTTCCGGGTCATGTGGCCAGCATGACAAAGCTGCTTCTGGCGAACCAGAGCAGCGCATGGAAACACCGTTTACCTTCCCGCCAGAGCGGTACCTATTTATCTACTTGCACTTTGACGTGCTTTCGAGCTGCTAGGTGGGCAGGAGCTGGGACCGAGCAACAGGATAGTAGTAGTAATTAATAATTTTATGATTTGTATGCCACCCATCTGTCCTGGTTGCCCCAGCCATTCTGGGTAGCTCCCAACAAAATACTAAAAACATGATAAAACATCAAGCATTAAAAACATTAAGTGAACTTTGAGAAATTCCACATTCTACACCAGCCTTTCCGAACCTGATGGGACTACAAATCCCATCACCCACAACCACTGGCAATGTTGGCTGGAGCTGTTGGAAGCTGGAGTCCAACAACATCTCGAGGGTACAATGTTGGGGACAACTGACTCATGAAAACCATTTAATATTATTTGTTTCAAATGGATTTACTGCTATGCATGCTGAATGACATTATTTGAGTATAGTTTCATTGCTGCCCATCCAAGACAGCAAGGGTATGTAAGTGGGGACCTGTGTCATTAGTGAGGCAGAGCAGCTGGAAGGAGTGGTAGACGCAAAGTAAGAGAGAGTTGCCAATAGTCTCCTGCCCCAGCAATCCACTTCTTATTCCCCACACTGCTTTTTCACAGCAAGGCTATGGGATGAGGGACTGAACGTAAGGCCTCTATTGGGTGATATGAAGGGGTTGTCTAGCCCAGTATCCTATTTCCAGCTGTGGCAAATCATATGTTTCTGCGAAAAATCACAAACAGGGTGCAAAGGCACGTTAGTTATTCAGAGGTATATTGTCCTTGAGCATCTATCTTGGTTAATATCTGTTAAGACATATTCATGGAGAATGGATCTAAAAGAGGGGGAGCCAACAAGGTGTCCACTAGATGTGGCTGAACCACACCTCCCAAACTTCCTGACCAATGGCCACAAGGGCCGAGGCTAAGGAGAGCTAGTCTAATGTATTTTTGAGCCACCAGAGCTAGTGGCTCTCACTGCACCTTATGGCAGTGAATTTCAGAGTCAATATCATTGGGTGACACTGACTTCACATATTATGCATGTGGAGAAGATGTGAAGAATGATCTCACAACACAATGCAGTGGATTGTCTGGTATTAGCATAATGCTGAATTTATTAATGTGAGACATTTTGGTGGGACTATTGAAATATTCATTCTCTGTTTATATGTTGTTGATGTGTTCTGAATGAATGGTGAATGCATTGTTTTGGGATGTTGCTCTTATATCTAATTAGATATCTAATTTCTTTATTCTGGCATGAGTTGCATTGGGCATGGTTTACCATGGGAAGGTAGCATGGATGGTGTTGATACATAATTTTATAATCCTTTGCCATGCCCACCCTGCCAATCTTTCCCCTCTTTTAATAAATAACTGCAGGTGCTTTTGGCTGTCCTCAGTTGAAATGTGTCCCAATTGCCACACAAACACACAATCTAGGCAGCAGTGTGACTAACATTTTTGGCTTAGGTGAAACTGTTAGACTGCTCTTCAGCCGAATGTGTATCCTCATCTCCAGGTAGGGTTTCCTGGCTCCCGCCATTCCCCATTAACGGAGCCATCCATTAAATGAGAGTGCTGATGATGATGCCTCTTAGAGCTGCATTAGCAACATGCTCCCCTGTTGTGATTAATGATTTTACAGTGACTAATGATTAGCCAATTATTGTAAAGTGACGCTCGCTTTCCCCTGGGCCGTGCTAATTAGCTTTGCAGCCCAAGGACCCAATAAGGGACTTAAAAAAAAAAAGCTCTCCCTATTGGTGGTACCCCCACCTTTTGGCAAACATGACATTGGCAGCAGGATCCATCCCAGGAACAGATGTCGTGAATTGGTGGCAGAACACAGAAACAACACACACTCCCTAGCTAGTTTTCTTTCCCTCAGTAGAGATCTTGCACTCAGCAAACTGGGGACCATCTTTGTGCATTAGATGGGGACCGGTTCCGTAGTTTTTGTAGGAATGGCTGGCTGAGGGAGGAAATCAGCTGGCTGGTGAAAGGATGCTCAAAATGGCAAAGAAGTTCTTGTTCAAGCATTTGTTCAGTGGATGAGGACAAAACACAATCCTCGGGGAGGGAAAGAAATTTCTCTGTAATGTTTGTTGCTGCTTAACTCACTTAGTCTTACAAAGTGGGCAGGTGTTTTCTAGTTTTTCTTACTTTTCAATGCACATATTGAAAGAGCCACGATCCATGCACAGCCACGCAAGGCTCTCACCGCATCTTTCTGCCGACTACATTTCTCTGACTGTGTTGGGAGCAGTACTGCACCATGTTTCAACATGTTGCTCCCAAGCATTTCAGCAAGTGTGGCTGGCAAAAATCTACACAAAGCTCTCTCTGCTGTACAACAGTGCCTAACCTGTTGTTCTTTCCTGATCTGGAGCCAATAAGCACACCAGTGGATGAAGAATAAGTAATGCTTTATTTGCATAAGGTTAACAGATAGCAGCAGGCATACAAAATACAAATTACAGCATACCTGACAGAAGTCACACACAATCTCCCCTTCAGCTGCCCGGAGCTCCAGTTAGAGCAGCGAGAGAGACCACGTCTCACAACATCTGGTACCTCGACCTGTGAAGAAGCTCTCTGGACCCCTTCAACCTACAGCTCTTATAGTCAACTTTGATTGACTTGATTGACTGCACCTGGTTAGCAGGCATCATTCATGATCAGCCCGGGACACGGGGTGTGACTCAACAGGAATGTGGAGCAGCTGAGAGTCTCCAACCCAATTCACTGCAACTGGGTATCCTCCCCACTAGCCAGTCAGCACTTAGAACACAGGAGACCCAGGAAACTCCTGACACAAGTGTGTGGAAAATAAGTTATACCAGCATGAATTGGCAAACTTTAAACCGGGGATGTAAAGGGAAAGAGACATGTCATCTAACTCCTCGAAATTACAATGTTCTTCTACGTTTCTCCTACATCTGTGCCCCTCCAAATGTTGTTGGACTCCTGCTCTCATCAGCCCCAGCCAGCAAGGGATTATGGGAGTTGGAGTCCAGCAACATCTAGAGGGCTATAGCTTAACAACTCCTGCTCTACAGCTTTGAACCACTAGAACAGTGTTTCTCAACCAGTGTGCCTCCAGATGTTTTGGGACTACAACTCCCATCATTCCTGACCACTGGTCTTGCTAGCTAGGGATGATGGGAGTTGTAGTCCCAAAACATCTGGAGGCACACTGGTTGAGAAACACTGCACTAGAACCACTAAGGTAAGCACAACCACCTAAAAAGAAATGTTGATGAAATTTCTCCCACCCCAAGAAAGCATAAGGAAATTAACCCCTGTTTTCACACAGGGAGTGGGGTGGGAATTTTGGTCCAGCCTTGGATGAAGAGTGATGAATCTCCTTCTTACCTACCAATTTCTCCCTGCCGATGCTTCTACCTTCCCTCAAAAGCATTAGGAGGCCACCTTGTAAGGTCTGGTCCCTGCCCTCAGTGGAGCTTCTACCCAGGTAATTCACAAGATTGCAGACTGGATGTTGGCACCAGCAGTTGGGATACCAGGATGTGAAGCTTCAGGGGGTTGGTGGCTGATCCAAGAGGAAAGAAGAGATGCTAGCCAGCAGCCTGTTGCCCTGTGAACAGCAATCACTGTGTGCATATTTATGCATATGAGCATGCATGTGATGAGCTAAGTAAACAACTCAGGTAAATGTCAGCCCATGTCTCTTTCCCAAAGCTTCATTTAAATTAGCCACCAACCTGGGCTAGGTGGTTTGTTTGAGATTCTCCAGCTGCTGAAATATGTGTAAGGAAGAGACCATTGCTGTGCCTTGCCCATACAGTATATATATTCAGATGTTTGTGGTTTGATATTTTCAGGATCTATGTTCAAGGTGTTCAGTGAATGAGCTGTGTCCACAAAGGAATAGTCCAGGGAAGGGGTCAATTCTGAAAACTTGGATAGAACTAAACATTGCAAGATACCTATAGCTGCCACCCTAGAAGCCAACTCTTAGAGGCCAAAGTCCCTTCAGACCCCCCCCCCCCTGCCCAATGAAATATTTGAGGGGGCTGGGCCCTCCAAAATTGATGGGCATTGCCATTCAAATGGTGTGTGTGTGCAAGGTGTCTTGTGATTGATTATGTGGGGTGGGGCTTACCTGCTTCCTATTTTATTCAAGTTGGCACCCCTGGCTGTCATAAATCTTCTTCCCTCTTTTTGGGCGGGAGTGGGTGACATTAGTGAAACTACCACAGACTCTTCAAGTGACCCTATTTTCCAGGTATGTCCCTGATTTAGAGAAGCCATCCCGGTTTCTGATTTGATCCCAGAATGCCCCGCTTTTCCTTGGGATGTCCCTATTTTCCTTGGAGAAATGTTGGAAGGGTATGGAGTTATCCAAACCCTGAGCTGTCTGAAGGCAATCCTGTATAGGGAAGGGGTTTTTTTTAATGATTGATTTTTTACATGTTTTTATATATGTTTGAGGGACCCAGGTGGCGCTGTGGTTAAACCACTGAGCCTAGGGCTTGCTGATCAGAAGGTCGGCGGTTCGAATCCCTGTGATGGGGTGAGCTCCCGTTGCTTGGTCCCAGCTCCTGCCAACCTAGCAGTTCGAAAGCATGCCAAAATGCAAGTAGATAAATAGGAACCGCTACAGTGGGAAGGTAAACGGTGTTTCCATGTGCTGCTCTGGTTTGCCAGAAGCGGCTTTGTCATGCTGGCCACAAGACCTGGAAGCTATACGCCAGCTCCCTCGGCCAATAATGTGAGATGAGCACGCAACCCCAGAGTCAGTCACGACTGGACCTAATGGTCAGGGGTCCCTTTACCTTTACCTTTATATATGTTTGAAGCTACACAGGGTAGCTGGAGCAACCCAGTAAGATGTGTGGGGTATAAATAGTAAAATTATCATGATGGAATTGTACGTCCCTATTTTCATCAGAGAAATGTTGGAGGGTGATGTGAGGTGGGTTGGGTGTGGGAGTGGGAGACACATAGTGACCTCGTATCATATCATAATACTTGTCCTGAGTATCCTAGATGTTTTACCAGGGAGGGTAGAGAAAGAAACAATGAATGGTGTCAGCTCCACATCTCTCTAATAATAACTGAGACCACCCATAGCTCCTCTGAGGTTTTGAAAGGTTTAGCGGAGAGCCTTTAGTACACCTTCCTGAGTCCCTGAATGATGAGTGTTGTACTAATCTCTGAGAGTTCTGGCAGTTCTTGGGCCAAAGTGTTGTTTAGGGGTTTTTGTTGCGGTTGGCCTGTTGCTGTTAATTTCTTGTATCTATTTTGGATCTTATGATTTATGTGGAAATTGTTTGGTTTGGTTGTGTACTTTTTGAAGTTTGGTTTATTGTTTGTGACTTGCTATGTCTGTAGTTATTTTTTATATGTTGAGCATGCTTTTAACGTTGGAAAGGCAGCATACAAATAAAATGATTGACTGAAGGTATGAAGCAAGACAGTATGAAGCTGCTTCAGGGGCCAGATCCAGCCCATCAGCCACCTTTTTAGCACCCATGATGTAGACCCAACTAACCTCATGAAAGATGCCTAGGCTGTAGAGGACAGATATAAAAATCTGTTATGGAAAACACCATGGTGGCTATTGCCAATAGAGGCATTGACAGTTTAAAAAATATATATGGAGGGAAGGTGGGCCACCTATGGTGAAAACAAAATAAAACAATCCTAAGTTTGTCATAGGTATGAGCTTTCGTTTGCATGCACTCTTCTTCAGATACACAGAAACAGAAGTCACCAGACCCTTATGTATAGTCAGAGGGTGGGGAGGGGTATTACTCAGAAGGGTGGTGGGAATGGGTGATTGGCTGATAGGAGTGGTAAACCTGTTGACGACTGTTAATGACTGTTAACGACTGCACTTGGTCTTGCAGGAAAAAGCAAGGGCTGAGTTGCTAAAAAAAAAAGCTTTATCATGTATAATGAGATAAGAATCCAGTGTCCTTATTCAGACCAGGACTCTCCATGGTTTTAAGCTTGGTAATGAGTTGCAATTCAGAAGTGTGCATGCACACAAAAAGCTCATACCTATGACACGAAAGCTCATACCTATGACAAACTTAGTTGGTCTCTAAGGTGCTACTGGAAGGATTGTTTTATTTTGTTTTGACTGCGTCAGACCAACACGGCTACCTACCTGTAACCACCTATGGTGAGATATTGATGGAAACTGACAAAGGATTAAGACTTAAACCATATGATCAATTAGAGGAAGTACTTATGGATTGGTTGCAATATCATCAAGTAAATGATATATTTAATGGAGATAAAACAAATTTAGGTTTTGATAATAAAAAAATCTAGATTTCAAACTGAATTGTTGGAGGGCAAAGTTAAATTGCTATCAAAGATGTATAATCTGTTGTTAGAATGGTATACAAAAGATGAAGAGTCTAAAGAAGTTATGATAAAATGAGCTATTGATTTTGGGCATAATATTGAGTTTGAATCTTGGTCAAAATTGTGGAATGAAAGTTTAAAATTTACAGCTTGCATGGCTTTAGAAGGGAATGTAATGAAAATGATGTATAATTTCTATATATTCTTTTAATTCATACATCATTTTCATTACATTCCCTTTTAGATGAAAATGATGTATAAATTAAAAGAATATACAGAAATTATACATCATTTTCATTACATTCCCTTTTAAATGGAATTTTTTACCATATGTGGTAGGCTTGTAATATAGTAAAAGCATTCTGGGAATTGATCTATAATGAGTTTTAAAAGATGTTTAGATATACCTTCCCCAAAAAGCCAGAAGCATTTTTGCTGGGTTTGATAGGAGAGAAAATTGCGAAGGTAGAGCAAAGACAATTTATGTACGTCAAGATGATAGCAAGAACTTTATTAGCTCAAAAGTGGAAAGTGCAGGAATTGCCAAGCAACGATTGAGGAGTGGCAGACGAAATTAGCCAAGCTGACCGGTAGAATCCAAAACCAAGATGACCAAAAGTTTCAAAGAGACTGGAATAAATTTATTGAGTATATGAATAATTATTGTAAAAATGTAAAGACACTAGCGGGATTGAAATAAATCCTGCAACGAAATTTAAAACATTTTTTTTTACCAAAGAGACACAGTTAATATAAGGACATGAAGGTCAGAAGTGGAGGTTTTAAAGTGCGATATAAAGACTTGAAAACAAAAAAACCAGTTGAAGGGATGGAGGGAAGTCACGAGCTCGGCAGAGCAAAGAGTATTTTTATTTGCTATTGTAATGTTGGAAATATTGTGTTAAATAAGAAATTAATAAAAACTATATGTAAAAAAAAGAAGAAAGATGCCTAGGCTGTAACAATGGGAAAGTGGCCCTCTGAGGGCTGAACCAATATACTGAACCAATAAGTTTAGAAAGTGGACTTGATTGACACCGTTTACACTCACTGAGTAACTGAGACTATGTTCTGTCAACCAGCCGTCCACCAATGGACCAGGCAGACACAATCTGCAGTGGGATTGTGCAAACTCCCTGACAGAGGTCTCACGAGGAACGAGCCACTGTATTGCACTAAGTAGAGCATAATCCAATCTGTGAGCCGCCCGTCTCCCTCCTACACCTCCCAAATGGGATTTAAATGGGAGCTTACAAGGGAGCTCTTTGCTAATGAAAGGGGGAATTAACAATTCTTCCTCAATGCTCCATTGATTTCCCCCCACTGTTCAGAGCTAGTATCCTTTATGGAAACGAGTGCTTTATTTCCTTAGAACTGGTAGTGGCAAAAGATGGAGCCACTATTTCTGGTGGCTGGCAGGGGAAGGAGAATTTGTGCCTGGGGACATCTGGCTAAACAGCATCAGCAAAGCCAAAAGGATCTCTGGGAAAGAGGGGGGGGAGTGTTGAATATATAATCTCCACATGGTAAGCCAGTGGCTGGGAATGTATTGTCCCGACTTGCCCTTCCTGCGAAGATTAATAGCTGCCTTCAAAACAGCTGCTGGTATTAGTGATGAAAGATTGGGTTGCTCACTGGTAGAGTTATGGTGCTCTAACCTGAGATAGGGTAGTGGTGGCTTTCCAGATGTTGTGGGACTGCAAACTCCCATCATGATTGATGCTTGGTCATGCTGTCTAGGACTGATGGGAGTTAGAATCATAGAACTGGAAGGGACCACAAGGGTCAACTAGTCCAACTAGTGGCAGAACTCCATGCTCCGGCACCAGAGGTGGAGAGCAGGTGGGGGCGTGGCTGACGCACGCATCCTGGGGGGGGGGCGTGACACGCTGCCTGTGGGGGCGTGGCGCCCAGCGCAGGGCGGGTGCAGCCGCAATGGCACCGCACCGGGATCGTGGTGCCGGGGCAGTGCGCTCCCCCCGCCCCCTCTTCCTCCGCCAGTGAGTCTAACCCCTGCAATGCAGCATTCTTTTGCCCAACACTAGACTCAAATCCACAGCCCTGAAGTTAAGAGTCTCATGTTCTACCAACTGAGCTATGCCAGGATTGGGGTTTGAGTCTAACTGCATATGGAGTGAGGCTTGAAAAGGGACTCCATGTTCATTGACATTTGAGTTTCCAGCTTTTTAAGTGTGAAATCTGCAAGGCTGGCTATATGCAGTAATTTCTTGGTGGTCTCAAAAAATGTAGCTTCCTGAAAAACTTTGGGCAGGATGAGGCACTATGGGCACAATGGGGCAGAATGGAGACTCGGGATAGAAGGATGTGCCAGTGTCCCTTCTCTTAAGTTTCTCATTGTTCCAATCTTTTGGAAACACAGGAAGCTGGCTTATACTGAGCCCGGACCATTGCTCCATCTAGATCAGGATTGTCTAAATTGGATGGTAGCAGCTCTCTAGGATTTCAGGCAGGAAGCTCTCCCAACCCTACCCAGAGATGCTGGTGCTGTACCACTGAACTATGTCCCTTACCCAAATTCACCTCTCCCCAGCTCCGTAGCAATTTGTGATTAAATAATAATAATCATGAAAATTATTCAGTATTTTATCAACACTTTTTTTGTACACATTTTTGACAAATGTGCACATATTTGCAAATAACTGCCCTGAGACTTCCAGGTATAGGGCGGTATATAAATTCAATCAATCAATAAACAAACAAACAAATAAACAACCTCTCCTGATACAATGCATTTTAATGTTATTTTCAGTGGTATATTCATTTGTTTGCACATTTCCCTGTAAAATTAATGCATTTTTGTGAACTGCATCCCAGCATTTACATAAGAGATGGCTGTGTTTCTTGCATTGTTTCAGAAAGTGCAGAGTTGATAGATTTAGCCTGGAATGTGAACTGAATCACATTTCTCCCCCATCCCTTATGGAGACACAGGCATTTTGCCAAATATGGCATCCCTCTATTGAGTTCTCAGTGGGGCTCCCCTGTAATGTGTGTCCTCACTCAACTTCATGTGATAAGAGTGTGTGTTTTGCCCTACTCTGCTCCACTGGGTGGTGAAGATGGGGAAACTCATCCTGCTACACTGCAAAAGTGTTCATGCACATTGGGGCAGCCGGGGGGGGGGTGCACTAGCCGCAGAGGTACAGTTTGCTGGCAGCTGTCCCATGTCGTCCGCAGTGTGTGGTCCCTTCTACTTTCCCCTGGTGCTTTTGGCCACTCACAGATGACACCAGACTGCAAGCCTCTTGGTCTCCTGTTTTTCCCTGCCCCCATCTGTTTTTGATGGTGGTGGTAGCGGCTTTCTCTCCATGGGAAATCTGGTAGGGTCAGTTTGCACTGCTGAATTCCTTCCTGCAATCGTGTGCCCTCGTACATGTCGGTGAAGAGAGAGGTTAATGTGTACCAGACTGTGTGTGCCGAGAGCCAGAAGTTATCTCCAGGATCACTCCCACCCCAGCAGCTGTGCTCAGAGAAATGGCTGCCAACTCACAGCGGGTGCAGAGAAGTTCATTACTAATCTTTCAATGTGTTAGTTGCCTTGCATCTGGTGAAACTAAGCTGATGAAGCAGCCCCAAGTCCTAATACCCATGCGAGGCTTTTGCTCTTCTCCCACCCCCATGTATCCCCCACTTGATTCTTTATTCAACATAGTTACCAAATAATAACAGTAAGAAGAAGAACACTCAGTTGCTGCTAACATTATTTGCATGTGTTCATTCCTCTATGTGACTGAAGCTCCACAAACCCAGCTGTTCACTACCACACTAAATAGTTATTTCAAAGGCTATGCTATGTCACCCTCGAGATGCTGTTAAGCCTCCAACTTCCAACAGCCTTTATAGCCAACAGTTAGGGATGATGGGTGTTGTAGTCGAGCAACCTGAGAAGAGCCACTGATTTCCCATCCCTGCAGTACCCAGAGGGAGATCTGTGAAATTTACATTTTTAGGTATGTGCTTAAAGCTTTTGCTTCTTTTGTGTGTGCACCAGCAGATATGATGGATGAAGTGGCTCTAACTCAGTCTTGTGTCAAATGCACAGCTATGGAAGGGACCATTTCCCTTCTATTAGAGTTTTTTGGGATTTAGAAAGGTGCATCTTCCCCAAGCAAGCTGCTAAGTCTGGGGAGGGAAAACCTGTGGTGTTCCAGATGTTTGTGGACTTCAACTCTGACCATTCCCACCCAGCCTGGCTAATGTCCAGCGACAGGAATATGTGAAGATGCCCGAGACTGTCTAGCTCTCAGGATATTTCACACTGACAGAGAGCAGCTCTCCAGGGTTTCAGACAGGGTTCTCTCCCAACCCTCGCCGAACAGGGTAGAATTATTGTTCAGTAAAAAGAAAAAGAGAGATGAGCCCAATTTGTAGAGCTGGAGAGAAAATGAAACATGCTAGAACTGGGTCCCCCAACTAAGGCCCAGGGGCTGGATGTGGCCCAATAGCCTTCTCAATCTGGCCTGCGGACGGTCCGGGAATCAGCATGTTTTTACATGAGTAGAATGTGTCCTTTTATTTAAAATGCATCTCTGGGTTATCTGTGGGGCCTGCCTGGTGTTTTTACATGAGTAGAATGTGTCCTTTTATTTAAAATACATCTCTGGGTTATTTGTGGGGCATAGGAATTTGTTCATTCCCCCCCCCCCAAAAAAGAAAATATAGTCTGGCCCCCCACAAGGTCTGAGGACAGTGGACCGGCCCCCTGCTGAAAATGTTTGCTGACCCCTGAGTGGTCTGAAAACAGCATTCTCTGCTCTCAAAACAATTGCCTGATAATGCAGCAAATTGTCATTCAAACCACTTCCACCATAATTTAGAATGGGGCTGGGTAGCCTGTGGTCCTCCAGCTGTTGTTGGACTCGAACTTCCATCAGATACAGCCAGCATGCCTAGTGGTCAGAGATGAGGGGAGAAGGAACAACACCTAGAGGGCACCACATTGACTTCCTCCTGCTTTAGAATGTCTTTTGGTTTCCACCCTAAGAGAATTTGCTAACACTGTGAAGAGGGTGGAGGAGAAGGCAAATTACCAAAGAGGAGAAGTGGTTGTCATAATTTTAAAAAAGGACAAATACCTTTCAGGGGTTGTTTAAGCTTAATTGACCCTGCTTATAGGGAGAGCTGTTTAGCCTGTGAATTTACTACCCAGCTTTGCAATTCACTTTGTAATAAGTAAAATGGGGCATTCAGATGGTGGTTGTTATTTTTTCCAAGGGAAAGATGCTGAGGAAAGCAGACGAACAGCAACAGAGAAGGAGAGGTCTCAGCAGGAGCTTGGGAGGGCGTGGGGTTAGCACTTGATGGCTCAATCCATCACCTGGACTGGCGTCAGCGATTTTCTTTCTTTCTTTCTGTTGCTCCTGAGACTGGAGCTGGCAGCTCCATCTAATAACCAGGTGACAGATAACACAAGACCCTGTGTGGTGTGTGCTTCATGTAATAATGGAGCTCACAGCCAAACAGAGCTAGAGGAGGCGGAGGAAAGCTGCTAGGCTATGCATTTTTGCTGTGCCCCACTGCAAAATAATTTCCCCCCTACCCCTTAAGCTTCCAGACGTTGACATATCTTCAGTGAACTTACGGGATCTTCTCCACACTGTGTGGTTACATAAGAGCCTAAGAAGAGCTTCCTGGATCAGGCCCATGGTCCACCTGGTCCAGCTTCCCATTATCACATTGGTCAACCAGATGTCCCTAGGGGAAACTGCAAGCAGGACTTGAGGGCAACAGCACTTGTGATTCCAAAGCAATTGTTATGCAGAGGCATACTGTCTCCAACAGAGAGAGTAAAACATAGTGATCTTGGCTAGCAGTTACTTTTAAAGCCATCCATCCAAGCCATCATTTGGTAGCAACAGGTTTCCTGCTGAGATGTAAACTATTTATTCTGGAGATTCTGGAGATTGGCCAGGTGTCCCATGCCCAATCTCCAGAATCTCCTGTTAAGAATCTTGAATAGAGTCTCACGTCACACAAGTGGCGAAGAGAGCTCCTGGAGATCAAAGGCTCTACTGGGTTAAATGCAGTATGTTATTCCATCCTTCCCCTTACATTCCCAGCACCTGCCCCTCTCCCTCAACCTGATGGTGTGCTTGGAATGTGAGAGAGGCAAGTGGATGGCAGGAGAGGGGGTGGCATGTGGAGAAGATTCGGGGTTGATTTGTTACCTGCTGCAGTTGCAGAGGTGTGGCTGATGTTCAGGTGGTGACACTATAGACAGGGAGCTATAAGAGGGACAGAGGGACTTTGACGCTGCAGTTGTTGCAGTTCCAGATGAAGTATGCAATGCCAGAGTCAGAGATGTGCTGTGGGAATGGTTTCTGTTTATGCAGTTCGCTGATGTGGACAAGGTGCTGGTGGAAATGCCTCTGACCACGTGCCCTCTTCACCCTGTCCCGCCTGGCTAATTAAATCCAGCAGAGGAAGGTTGGGTCCAGAGTGTGACCAACACTTCAGTATGCAAGGGGGTGGTCCCTGCTACATTGAAATGGGTGTTGGGGTGACCACTTCAAAAGAAATCAGCCCTGGGTTGGAATAACCATTGACCAGTTGCAAATACCCACTTTTGGAGGAAGCTGATGGAGAGAGTTTTGGTCTCTTAGATGTCATGGATTAAAGTGGTACCTCTACTTACGAATGTTTCTACTTACGAATGGAGCTCCGTCCACCATCTTGGATGCGGTTTAGATAGGATTTTTTCTACTTACGAATTTCTTCTCCCAATGCATTCCTATGCGATTCGACTTACAAATTTTTTCGACTTACGAATGTGCGTTCGGAACGCATTAAATTCGTAAGTAGAGGTAACACTGTATTAATATCTGTTCCAATCTGGGTTCTCATTAGAGGAGGAGATTGGGAATATCCAAATCTTTGTTTAAACTAGCTGCAGTTCATTACCTCTGAATTTAGGAGCTGTGGTTACTTTAAATTATGGTTTATTAGACCATGTCAGGATCAGAAAGCATTGTTTCCTTGGGATTTGATTCAATAAAGTGTGGCTTAAATGACAGTTTGTCCTTGTTAGATGTAATGGCAAAGCACTGTTAGGTTGAAACCTGGAAGTGGATGTGTCTGACCTCACCCTCTTGACACATTCCAGAGGGGTTTTTTTTTTGGGGGGGGCTGCTTCACCTCAAGTTTCCTCATATTGCTAAGCTGGAGGGGGGGTATGATGTACCCCTTAAAGCAAGAGTGTTATATTAATGTATGGTGGTAATATACAGGAACCTAAGCTGAGTGAATGATTCCCAAGTGCTAATCATAGCTCTTGGAAATACATGTACTATTGCAGCCCTCATCTGTCTCAAGAGTATCTGGCTTTCCTCGAAAACCCCTTGTTTCCATGTCGCTGTCAAATCATGTTACAGCCTCCAGTCACATCCCTTGCTGTAAAGAGAGATGGCAGAAAAGAGCCTCATGGGACAGATCACCCTGGAACATGTCATTTGCCATGTGGGTCACGGTCTGTTTGGATTTTGCCTTTTTACCCCCCCCCCCATATCCCCCCTTTGCCAACAGCACAGTTAAGTAAAAATGACACTGGGTGTATTATTAGAGCCTTTATGCTTTGTATTGATCAGACCTCACTGGCGGTCTAGGGTCATAGTCTGGGCGGTCGTGCTCTGTTAAAGAGGGGATGGTTGGAAAGGGTCCAAACCAGTGAGGAAAGATGCTTTAGATTTAATGCAGAAAGGTTGAAAAGGCTGGTGGGTCTGCCCTGCCCACAGAAGCAAAGGGAATTGCAGGATATGTGAGAGGCATTCCAAATGTGAGTCAAAACCGTGTGGTTTTGTTCCATCCCCTTTGCCCTATTCCATTATTTGGCTGGCATCCCAATCCCATGAGTATGTGTAAGGATCTGCTGCAGTGGCACCAGGACAAGCTGGTTAAGCAGCCTTCGTGTCTAGTTTGCCATCCACCTGGCTAAGGGCTCTGCAACCTGGTACTCTCCGGTGATGTCCCATGCTAGTCATACTCAGAACAGACCCACTCTAGGTAGGAATTTGGGATGAAAGTACTTCTATGCAACAGCAAGGGGAGCAAGTCTGCCTCCGGTGGAGGGTGAGGTAGGAAAGATGGCAGAGGTCCTAAAGCTGCCAGAGGGCCCAGTGAAAAGGTCTGTAGAGTAGATTGGACACAAAAGCACCCTTTCACATAAAGACATCACACAGTGCAGGTGTAAGGAATGACAGGCCTGGGGGCCAGATGTGTTTTGCCTGGCTGGAATGCGTCCCTGAATTTTGGTCTTGCCTTTTGCTTGTTTGGATGGAGGAGGGAGAGGGATGTGCGCAGAAACTAGCCTACTGTACAAAGGTAGAAATTCCATTTGTTGCTCCACCCATTTGGTCAGGGTGGGTGTCGGGGTCAGGTCAGCAATAACTCACAAGATATAAGTCTGGTTAACTCTTCATTCAAAGAAGGAAGTATGAGTATGGGAACTCTTCCCAGTAGCTCTTGCCCCAATGAGGCGGTTGCGAGGAATGAAGGTCCCTATCTTCCCAGAGTTCCTTATGTCTTCTTCTCCCCTGGATCCTTCCCCAGCAGCCTGAGGCTCCTTCATCTTGTTTCTCTATGCTCTGCACTCTTCATTCCTCTCCGTGTTCTAGGAGACATGGGGGGGGGGAGGATAATTGGTCACAGCAGCAGGAGGAGATTCCTGTCTTCCTCAGCAGCCTGTCTCATCTCTGCCTCTAGTGGCCCCTTGTCTCCAGCCTCTGTTTCTGCCTCTGGACTGCTCTCTGCTGCAGCCTCTTCCTTCTCACTAAACCCTGTTGCCTCTTCAGCTTCTGACACCTCCTCCCCCCAGTCTGCCCCAGCTTCTCCCTCTGACCAGGTATCATCGTACCACCAGGCTCTGAGCCTTCTTCCCCATGGGGTTCCCTTGGGGGTTCCCCAACTGGCACCTCGCACCACTCCTTTGCATCCTATCAGTCCATGTCAAATACCACCTGAATATTAATTTATGAAAAGTCTCTTTAATGTTTATACAGAACAGACTTTAGTTATGCCAGCAGCTGGAAAGGTGGTGTGTGTTCAAAACGTTTTGTTCATGTGACTTGACTGGCTTGTTAGAGCCATCTGATTGTGCTTGCAGCTTGAATAGGCTTCCATTTGTGGGTAAAGGGAGAGGGGCACTGATTATGTCTTGCCAGGCACCCACCACAAGCCTGAAGGAAATTCTGAAAGAGTGCTTGGCAGACTCTTCCAGACAAACAGAGGCACAAACTGAACCCACAGCAACTGTCTTTTATATGTGCTTATCAAATTCACTTCTCACCTTTGACATGCTCTGAATATACACCTGAGAGAGTTTCTCTTCCCAATCTTTCCAGCATCTGGAAAGGTATACGAGTGGGGCCCTATGTCAGATCCTTATTTTTCCATCTCACAGATGAGGAACTGAGATCTTATTTTCCCATGGACTCTCCCAAGTTGGATTTGACCCCAGGTAGCCTTTGGGGCCTCACTAGAGGCAGACATAGAGGTGACATGTGATTTGTGACTACTGCCGCTGAAAATGGCACTCAGACATTTGAGTTATTATTTTATTGCTATAAATTTTAATTGCATTTACCTCCCACCTTTTCCTGCAAGGAGCTCAAGGTGGCATACATTTAATTCCCACAACAAGCCTGTGAGGTAGGTTGGGCTGAAAGGCAGTGAGCTTTGTGGCTGAGTGGGGATTTGAACCCTGGTCTTCCAGGTCCTAGCCTGACACTCTAACCACTACACCACATCAGCTCTCATGTTCTCCCCCCTCCTGATTTTCTCTTCAGCTGGTTTTCTCTGTGGGGTTGCCCTGTCTTTGCCAAACAATGATGTGGAGCAGGGATAGGGGAAGGTTATAGGTTGGCTGAATTTGCTGCCTCTGAACCTAGGAGAGTGCATGCTGGCCATTGAGGTTTGCAGCCCATGGATAGACTTTTTTTCCTATGTATTTGTCCAATCCGCTCCTTTGAAGCCCTTCTCAGCCTGTGGCAATCACCCCCTATTGTACCAACAGATGCCATAAATGAGTGGCTAACACCTAGCATTTTCTTCCAGGCTGAACAAGGAGTGCTTTCCTCCTGAGGCCATCCAATTGGTTCATGTCAGAGCCTGGGACTTGAACCTGCCTCTGCTCAGGGATCCATATATATTACAGCACAGTGATAGTTTTTATTGTTTTCTGAAATCCGATTTCATAACATGGTTAGCTCCACGTTACAGAAGCAACCGAGCCTGCAACCCTCTGGTAAATAAGAATAATAGCAATTATATCATGTCGAATCTTCTTCCTTTACGAGTCCCCCTTTAGGGCTTTTTCAGTCCACCAGGTTCCAGTCGCTTCTCGGTTCTGCAAACATGCGCATTGCAGCCAGAAATCAAATGGGAAAGAGAGAGAGAGAGAGAGAGAGAGAGAGAGAGAGAGAGAGAGAAATTACTATTTTCCAGCTGCCTTCCGGGGCCCCTGCAGCCCAGTGTGCACATCCATACATCAGGAAAATGACCTTTTGGTATTATTTTTTCCTCCATTTCCCTACTGCTGGAGAGGTTGGGGTGGGCAGAGGGGAAGTAATGTGCTCTCTCTCTGTCTCTTCCTCTCTCTATTTCCAGTTGACTTCACTCAGAGCTGTGGAGCATCTCTGCCTGGGGGAGGAGGGAGGGGGCATAACAACCGAAAGAACCAGACTGATTTCCACCTTCTTTGTTAAACAGAGGAAACATTACCAAGGGAAAGTGGCCTATTTTCAAGGGAAGTGGATTAAATTACCCTATGAAACATGAGATTGGAGGAGGAAAGCGGGGGCAGGGAAGGGCCAGGCTTGCAATATTTGTGTGTGTGTGTGTGTGTGTGTGTTGGTGTGCACATATTTACACACACACACACACACACACACACACACACACACAAACTGTGGCAATGGAGTCTCTGCCTCAGACTGGCTAGCCTGGTGTGATGTCACAGAATGTCCAAAACATTCCAAGGGTTCAGGGGAGGAAGCAGCTGTCCAGCTCTTTAGAGGGAAGATAAGGTTGGTGGCTTATCTGGAATGATAACTTCACACAGGCCCCAGGCCTAGAAAGGATTGTGTGTGGCAGGCTGAGGGTAGCAAAATGAGGGGGAAGAGCTCCCAAGAGGTCAGTAGAGTGATGCACAGCAACTTAAGAGGTGCAAGAAGAGGAGGACACTGAGTCTTGGGGCAGGAAGGGCTCCTTAGAAAGCGTTTGGCGGACAACCTCAGAGGCCTCAAGGGCAGGAGATACTGTATGATCTTAGTCTGGCCACAAGCTGGGGGCTAAACGGCAGAGGCCAATTTAGGGGAGCACTGGGCACTGAGCCTTGGAGGCACCACAGGGGATGCTGCAACTTCGATTTAGAAATGGAGCGCAGGCGGCAGGGGGTGCTGAATTTTGGCATCACACAGTGTGCTGCTGTAATTTGAGACGCCAAGGTCCGCCATTGCTAGTGGAAGTGTGGCAGAATAGACAGAGTCCGAATATACTACAGTGATTGGAAAGGGCAGATTCAAGGAGGCTGTTCTGTGCGTTTCCCAATTTGAACTGTGACTCTGATAGCACCTTTTCAAATAAACTGATATTCTAGACCAGGCATCCCCAAACTGCGGCCCTCCAGATGTTTTGGCCTACAACTCCCATGATCCCTAGCTAACAGAACCAGTGGTCAGGGATGATGGGAATTGTAGTCCAAAACATCTGGAGGGCCGAAGTTTGGGGGTGCCTGCTCTGGACACTTCAGCTTCTGTATGTTATACCACTATAAGTGTTGTTATACTGAGTCACAATAGTCATCTGCCTAGCCAGTGGTGGGCAACCTTCAGGCCCTGGCCTAATTGCAGATGCTAGGGCCCACTCTTGTTCTCTGGGCTACCTTTCTGGAATTGCTGCCTCTTCTCTCTCTCTCTCTCTCTCTCTCTCTCTCTGTGTGTGTGTGTGTGTGAGAGAGAGAGAGGTGTGTGTGTGTGTGTGTGTGTGTGTGTGAGAGAGAGAGAGAGAGAGAGAGAGAGAGAGAGAGAGAGAGAGAGAGAGAGAGACCCTCCATATGCATCTTATATATTATACATTCATAACAATATCAGGTGGATATACATGATCCTACTTTCAATACTGTGCATGTTTTAGGGCCCATGTATTCAGGGCCATCTTAAGCATATTGGGCACCCGGGCGCCGTGGTGCAATGATCCCTCCGCCCCCCCCCCCCCGCCACGTTTCCCGGCGCGGCTGGCTGGCGGGCGCAGCGGGCTGCATGGCTTCCACAGGCGCAGCAGCGCGGCGCCCCCCTGGCGCCCTGGCACCCTGCGCCACCCAGCCTTGCCCTAGGGCAGACCCTGCATGTACTGCTTCATTGCCATTCAGTGCATGCCCTGTAGCTTCCTGCTGAAATCCTGTAACTTTCCATACCATGACCATTCCAGGGTTGTTGTTGTCCTGCTTCTGTTGTGCTGTAGCACAGGAGTGCGCATCCAGGAAGCAATAATGGGGTGACATTGGGGAAGCATCACAGAACAACTACAGTCTTAAAGTGGAATAATACTGTGCAGCCTACTATACAGTAAATCCACCACCAGTGCAGTCTAACTGCGTTAATGACATAATGCAGCACACACCTCCCCTAAACCCAACAATAGAGGAACCCGGAGAGAATGGAAGACAGTGCTGTGCGACCATGCAATCCTACAAATCCCACCCACTTGTGGCTCTGGCCCCTCCCACTGCTGGCATGCAGCCCCCAACAGATGGCTTGTTGAGGGAAGGTGACACTCAGGAGTTCCTCACCCCAATCTAGGCTGATTCTAACAACTCTGTCTGGTAGCAGCTTTCCAGTGTTCTGACCCAAGGGCTTCCCAGTCTTGCTGCCTTGATTCCTTATCTGAACCAGCTGCCTTATTCATGCAAAGCATATCCTTTATCCCTGAGCCCTCCCTTCTTGGGATGTTTCCCCAGAACAGCTGACAGTAAGCGGTGCAAAGCAGAGCGTTGACTCCCAATGGGCCTATGATGCAAATTTAAATGGCAGGGAAGGGTGTGCAGAATGGCTAGTGGCTCACTCAGTCTTCATAATGGGAGAGGAACGCGTCGCTTCTGTTTAGGTCTTGATTTATGCAATTGGATCTGTCTATGGACTCCTGCTCTGCTTCCTTGTGTTCCATATGTCCACTAAAAGTGAATTTATTGAGAAGGAGAACTTTGAAGCCTCTTATGGAATATTCAGGTGGTCTGAATATTCTCTCCCAGAGGATTTAGGATGGGGTTGGTTTTTTGTTTGTTTGTTTTTGTATTTTCTTTGTTGGTTTGTTCTTCATAGCTCATGCAGCAAACATGGGGCTTTAGTGAGAATTACAAGGAAAAAATAAGGTAAATCCCTACCCCAATGAGCTTATGGTATAAAATGTTGACAGTCAGCAGTGGGGCACCAAAGGATTAGGCGAGCATATAGCAGAAAGAATGGAAGAGGCAAGGGTAACAAGGCATGAATGAAGAAGTATAGATAAGGCCATGTGCCAGTCGGGGGATGGGAATCTCTCCGTAGAAACTGTGTGCCAAGAAAATCCAAGTTTTACAACAAATATATTTGCAGGATGAGAACTTAGGAAGCAACATCTCATCCAGTAGTGTCTGCTCTGGGTCCCAGGCAGAGAGGGATTTTCTCCACTCCTTGCTCCCTGGTCTGTCTGCCGCCTACCTCAGGGGCAGGGCCTACAACAGGGTGCTCTCCAGACTGCAGCTCCCTTCATCCCTGGCCACTGGCTGTGCTGATGGGGAGTGGAGTCCAACCACATCTAGAAGGCCACAAGTTTCACACGCCCCTGGAGATGCTAGGGATTGAACCTGGGACCTCTTGCCTGCAGAATATGTGCTTTCCCACTGAGCTACAGCCTATTCCATCTGATACAAAATTTAAATTTATTATTTATACCCCACCCATCTGCCTGGGTTTCCCCAACCACTCTGGGCGGCTTCCAACACAACAGTAAAATACAATAAACTATTAAACATTAAATAAACAGGGCTGCCTTCAGATGTCTCCTAAAAGTCTGGTAGTTGTTGTTCTCTTTGACATCTGGTGGAAGGGCGTTCCACAAGGAAGCTGGTGCTGATGGCACCGGGGATTGGAAGTGGTATATCAGTTTTCTAAGGAGCATGTAAGTGCTACTGTGGCTAGGGACAGGGAGAGATGGGCAAGTCCTTACTCCTGGTGAGAGGAGCTCTTTTTCGCCACTTAGCAGCTAAGCAGGGCTTCTTTGCAATTGCCTCACTGTCTCCTGCTCTCACTCACAAGCCGGTAAGGGAGACAGAATGGGCTCTCTGAGCTGGCTGCACACAGCCTTCTTCACAAACTGCCCACAAGAGTCTAACAGCAGCTGACAAAAAAAAAATCCCCTTCCAGTAGCACCTTAGAGACCAACTAAGTTTGTCATTGGTATCAGTTGGTCTCTAAGGTGCTACTGGAAGGGATTTTTGTTTGTTTGTTTGTTTGTTTCGACTACGCCAGACCAACATGGTTACCTACCTGTAACTAGCAGCTGACAAGTGACTGTGGGTCATGGATACAGTTTGGCAGAAGCGGCAAGAGTACAGTAGCGACGGCAAAACAAATGGATGGTGTGGTTCTTGTTATGTATTGGTTTAATTTGTGTACATGAATTTCTCTGCTAGTCCTGTAACTACCTTTCCCGCTCCTGGGCGATACAAATGGGTGCGGTGACAGTTGCTATTGGTTAACTTGTTAGCACAATTTGGATCCTCACTCTGATAGGTTCCCGCCAAAATCTAAATGTATCCTTTCCCCAACCCCTGCTCCTGAGAGTATAAAAGGAGCTCACCCTTTCCCTCCAGTTCACTCAAGATTCCTACTGCAATAAAGAAGACTGTTCCTGTTATACTTGACTCCTAGCAGTTCCTTGCTAGTATGCTGAATCACTATTCTGAGCTGACTTCACGAAGAGCTGAAATCACACTCACGACATAACAGTTCTACATTGGAGAAGTGTGTTAAAGCCTCTGCTGGAGCCTCCCTCTGCATATCTCCAGGTGGCTGCTTTGCAAAAGGGGGGGAAATAGCTTAGGTAGGAGGAAGTTTAATCTGTAGTAGTAAGTAGACTTGAGTGAGTGAGTGAGTGAGTGAGTGGGAAGATCTGTGGTTCAAATCTCATGTTCACCATAATCTCACTGTGTAGCAATAAATAAAATATCCCTCTCTCCTCTCCATCTACATTATGGGAGCAATCTAACTTGCAGGGTTGTTGTAAGGATTCCAGATAAATTTGCTTAAAGTGTTTTGAACACTTGAAATGTGCAATATAAATGCCTGCTCTTTTTTTTAAAAAAAACACCACGGTGTGTGTTTATGTGAACTAACAGCACCCCTGTCAGTGATTTAATGCTAAGCTTGTATCTTGGGAAGTACACCTTTTAAAATGGCAGGTGCCATCCAACATGCAAGCCCAGAATATCTATTTTGGGTGGTACAGACTTCAGGCTTTTAAGTTTGCTTGCCTCTGCCTGTAGCACACGCCACAGGGCAGAACTACTGCCATGAGTTGAGGGTTAGAGGAATCTATTATGCACTGCATACACATCCAGCTTCTTCAGAAATGTCTGCAGTCCTGAAATTGGAATGAGCCCAGCTGAGATGCTTAAGCAAACGCTTATTGCCTGTGTCGCTATGATCTCTACAGATCAATCAACCCTCAGAATCCTAGGCTAGTTGCATTCTTAGCTGTAATAGTTAGGACAGAGTCTGTTCTACTGGCTCATTTCAAAGCAGGGGGATCTAGTAACCATTTAACGGTCAGCGTGGAAGGAAAGGAGAGTTCTTGGATCTGTGAATGAGGAGCTGTCCTCCCTGGCTGTAGTCTTGATAGACTAACATTTCTGCTTTGATTGCAGATTATTGGCTGCTGTTAATTACCCCTTCCCCATTCTCCTTCATAAGTTATTTTGTTGAATGTGTTAAGCATCCTGGGCAGGGTTACGCAAGCACATAATTTGGCAATGTGAACAGAATTCAACATCTCTAGAATCATTGGTTTTATATTGTAAAAAAACCAAACCAGACACAAGTTTTTAGCTCTCTAAACGTTGGAAATACATGTAGGCAATTTTTGATGGGATTGCTCAAGTTAGAGAGGGGTCTGGGTGAGATTTCTAATGGTCAGAAGGCAGCACAGCTGCTCCATGCTTAAATCCTTGCTTTTCCCAGTGACTAAATAGGAGAGCACATTCAAGTATGTGAGATTTGCATAGCATATGCAGGTAATAGAAACAACTGGTGCTGGTTTCCGTTACACTCCGTGCTGACTGTTTTATGCAACATGTGTGTATGAACACGCACACATACATTAATGCTGTTTCCCCTCATCGTCACCTGTGGCACCGAGAACAGCTCTGAGCCAAGGGAGCAGATTCTGCTGGACAGCGAACTGCAATGGCATTGTTTGGCAAGCCTGCTTAATCTCCTCTGTGGGATCCTCCAGCTCATCAATCAAAGTGGAATTGGTGTAATACATCAGTAGATAATAGAAAGGACAGTGCAGTGTTCTTTAAAAACCTAGGAGTGACAGACAGTAAGCTGTCATTCCTGACATATGCATTTGATGACTGTGCAAGATATTAATTTTATCTGTCATAGCAATAAATGAATGATACCGCTCAGTGCATCAGATCTGTATTTCTTAAGTGATCATTATTATGAGATATTGTTTTTCCAGGTAGATAAGCTATCTTTAGAGTTAAGGATCTCTGGTGCATAGATTTATGCAGGTTGGCTTTGATACATCTATGCGTGGGCAGGCAGGCAAGCAGATACACATCGATACCAATAAAAAACAGGTTCCCATCCAATTCTCATTTGACAGGGGTCATCATAACTGCATCAAGAGGGGAAAGGAAAGGAAAGGAAAGGAAAGGAAAGGAAAGGAAAGGAAAGGAAAGGAAAGGAAAGGAAAGGAAAGGAAAGGAAAGGAAAGGAAAGGAAAGGAAAGGAAAGGAAAGGAGAAAGGAACTTGGCAAGGCTGCTTTGTCTGTGTTTTGGCAGGAAATTGCTTGTAATTCATTGGCTTGAGCAATATTAAGATCAGAATGGCCCATCAAGAGCATCCAGTGTGACAATTCAGCTGGCAAAGGGCATTGAATTCTGACCAAATCTTACTGAGGAACCTACTTAGAACTTTAAACTGGTGGTAAAGCACCTGGGGGAGGGGGAATGTTCCAGGAGACTTTTCCTCCATGGTGTCCCAGATTATACCCAACTAGCTCAGATCTGTTTGTTTGTTTGTTTGTTTGTTTGTTTGTTTGTTTTTACTGTGGACCTCCAACAAGTGCCCCACAAGACACTTATATTCCTTTCAGCAGCTGTTAAACTGGAAATATCCACCATTAGAGCCATATATTCTTTTTTCTCTGGACTTTGAGCTACCATTTTGGTCTGACCATCTCCATAAACATTGATTTTTAATAATGGGAGACTTCCTGGTGTTTTGTCGGTATCAGCACCCTTCCCATTTATTATACTAGACAGTTTGTGTACATGGATGTCTCAAGTGTCACCTACCACTGCCTTACATGTGAGAATTTGTTTATGGGTTATTTTCCCCTAGTATTATACCTGTGTGTTTTTATACTCCTTTTGAAATGAAATAAAAATAGTTTATGAAAAATAATAATATTGCATGGTATTGACTTCTCTTAGTGACTGGTTCTCAGAGTGGGAGGTGGGCCATGAGCTCTTCTGGAGTGTTGATTGGCAGAAAGAATACTAACCCATTTGAAATTGGTACAAGCAATGAAATAGGCATAATACAATGTTTGTCTACTTTGTGTTAACCTTGTATTGCTTAGCAGTAGAATATTCTTCCTTTGGGGGGAGGATGTCCCTAGAGCAGTATCCCTTCACTAAAAATAAAGAGGCAGTATTATATGGCTTGCGTAACTTGTGCAAATTAACAGTGAAACTGTGGTGGATGTGTACTTTGAAAAAGTGATTCCTCCATAGCTGCCAAGTTATCCCTTTTTTAAAGGGATTTTCCCTTATGCTGAATAGGCTTCCTCGCGAGAAAAGGGAAAACTTGGCAGCTATGGATTCCTCCTGTATTCCCAAGAAAGTGATTGTGGGATTGCAGGGTCAGATGATCTTCCTTTCCTCTTCATGGGGAGAGGGGCAAGGAACAATGAAGGACATCTGAGCCACACCATCTAACTGCTGGCACTCCTACGTGACTCCCAATCTGCCTTCTGTAGTTTCATAAGGTCTTTTTCACATGCTTTCACAGAGACCTACCAGGTCAGACTTTTTATCCCATCTAGCCTAACAGGTCCCCAGTGTCTATGGTAGATCTTTCTCACCACCTGTTACCCAAAGTTTCTGGATGGATATGCTGGTGATTGGACCTGGGATGTTATGCAAGCAAAGCATGTATTGGACCATGGGATTGCTGCCCCTTGTGTCCAATTCTGGGCACCATGATATAATAAGGATGTTGACAAGCTGGAACATGTGCAGAGGAGGGCAACCAAGATGATCAAGGGTCTGGGATAGGAACCAAGACTTATGAGGAGTGCTTGACAGAGCTGGGTATGTTTAGCCTAGAAAAGCCTTATGAGGAACAGTTGAAGGAGCTAGGTATGTTTACCCTGGACAGGAGGACACTGACAGGAGATATGATAGCCATCTTCAAATATCTCAAGGGCTGTCACATGGAAGGAGGAATAAGCTTGTTTTCTCCTGCTCTGGAGGATAGGACTCAAACCAGGGGTCCCCAGACTTACCTGGCCTTGGGCCGGTGCCTCGAGCACCGAATCGTGCAGTGGGCCAGAGCACGGGGGACCGTGCGCCCATACACAATTTCCGGCGTACTTCCAGGTCGCTGGCAGCGTCAGAAATAGCTTGTGCTCATGCGCCAGTGTCATTTCCAGTGCACTTCCGGGGTTGACGGAACACCCGAAATAACTTGTGTGCATGTGCATGGCCTCCTCCAACCCGGAAGTGCACCGGAAATGACGCTAGCGCATGCACACAAGCTATTTCCAACACTCCCGGTGACCTGGAAGTGGGCAGCCGCGCCGATAAGAGCTAGCAGTGGCAGCGGGCGACGGGGGTCTCTGGGGGGCCAGATAAATGAGCCTCACGGGCCATATCTGGACCCCGGGCTATAGTCTGGGGACCCCTGACTCAAACCAATGGCTTCAAGTTACAAGAAAGGAGACTCCTACTAAACATCAGGAAGTAAGAGCTAAATGACAGTGGAAAAGTCTCCCTTGGTAGGTTGTAGACTCTTATTCCTTGGAGGTTTTTAAGCAGAGGTTGGATGGTCATCTGTCACGAATGCTTTAGCTGAGATTCCTGCATTGCAGGGGGTCAGATTAGATAACCCTTGAGGTCCCTTCCAATTTTACAATTCTATGATAACTCCCAATATCCCTTGGCTGGGGCTGATGGGAGTTATGTTCATGTGGGAAATGAACATAATATTTTAGCTGCAGTTCATTCATTTTCAGCTTTGTATTCTTGTTATAAAAATGTGCACCTAGACATTCTGTTGTTGCGCCCATAACCAAGGTTTAAGGTACCATTTAGCGCCCTAGCTTTCATATCTCAGTTTTTAACACTGGTGCTGAGGATGGGTATTCCATCCTCTAGTAGCCAGCTAGATTTCTATACTGGGCAGGGAGGAGGGATAGAGTCCTCTAGCCCACTCACTTATCTGCATGCAAATCCTTGTCGCACATGGCTATCAGGAAAAGGCTTAAATATCACACTGTGTCTTGTGGTTTGCAAAGCTGAGTAAATAGGCATGTTCAAAGTGCTTGGCGCATGGGTTTCCCCATTCTGCTTTTAGGGGTTGGTAGCTGTTAACAGCTGTGTGTGGAGTGGAAAGGTGCTGAAATGTGGTTCTGTAATTATTCAACTTGCCCAGAATCTCCTGATAAATCTGTTCCTGGGTTTAACCCAACAGGTACAGGTTTATAAGCCTCCACTGTTAATGATGCAAATACGTCACTCAGTCAGTGATCTGATACTGATGTGGAAATTTCTATCAAGTAATCAACAACCCAAGCCTGGCCACATTTTTTAAGGTATCTTATTCCTAATTACTAGATTCTCACCACCACCACTCTCCTTGTTCCTGGTGCAGGATTAAAAGACTTAATTCTATAATGCTCACTGGCACCCAAGCCCTCTGTTAATGTGCAGTTGAAATGGCTTGGCACATTCTGTACCCATTCAGAATGTAAAGTGATCTAGAATGAACTGGAGGGAATTCCCTCACCTAATGATTTTCAGCAGTGTAGATGGAATGGCTTCATTCATACAAGGCACCCAATATCTGTGCAATATCTGTGCATTCTTAATATGACTTTAATGTGCAGTGGTAACAGGTTTAATAACACCCTTAATTGGGCTTATAGAGTAATCATGTCTGTTTCTGCAGGGCTGAGAATTCATCTAAGGTATAGGTGAATCCAGTGTTCTTTAAAATAAGATTTCCATCCTGAATTAGGGAGTTGTGTGCCCTGAACAAGCACAGCTGCCCAACCAATACATTTGTTTGTTATGCAGAAATTTCTAAATTAAATCATAGGTGTCCACCTTCAAAAGCAAAATTTAAGTGGAACTGACTATTGGCTACCTTTACAGCAGTTTGAAAACACATTTAAATTTCTTATCTAATTCAAGCTCATAATTGCCATATAAGGAAAGCAATCTATTATTCCCATTTTATAGATGGGAAGCCAAGGCTGAAGGAGAGCAATATACGGTACATCATTTTTCTTCCTTTCTGTTGCTCAGACTCTGCCTTGTCTTTTTCAATTCACATTTTCTCTGCCTCTGCCCCCCCCTTTTTAAATAAAAAGGATAGTGATTCTGTCACGATTGCAGAGTGCAACCCAGATGGAAGTGCTGAACACCCAATGCAGATCTGAAGTAGCACTGAAATGGAATTGTGGCAGAATATAAAGTTTTACAGATTTCCTACAAATGCAAGTGCCAAATCTATTTGGGGTCTTTATAAACTATTGAATCTTGTAACATCTCATGTTGATGGGCAAAATCCAGCAGAACTCAAAACCTTTTAGATGTGAGAAACCTCCTCCCCCACAAAAAAAAAACTAGGGGCATTGCCTGCCAAACTGCCTTACATCCCACCAAACCCACTTGCCAGCCCCATGCCAACCCCCATTCCCTCATATTCCTTAAAAAACCCCGTCCTTGTGTACTTGCCGCCGCCACCACCTTGTTGCCAATCCCCAGGAGCTCAGGACACAACCCAAACCAGCACCTCTTGCGGGGCTGTGATGCTGACAGGGGTGATACCAAAGGGCATGATCTCTTTGGGTTGGGTCTTTGGGGTGCGATGAGGACAAGGGCTCAACAGAAAGGTGTAAGGGAGGTGGGAGGGTCATTTTCGCAAGAGCCACTCTGTGAAGCACCTCCCCTCCTTTAAGAAAGAGTGGGGAGAGAGGTGAGCTGCAGGGGGACAGGGAAGGGTGATCTGAAAGAGGCTAAGAGAGTGGGGGGCAGCTGTGGTTTCAGGGCAGTTGACAAATGGTTCAGTGGGTAGGTGGAGTTAGTGAGTGGGTTGACCAGGGGCAGCAGCCCCGTAGTAATAATGATTAAAAATCTTGTGGAACCACATCCAAGGGCCTGTAAATGGATAGTTATTAGCCACTTGATTTCAGGATTGACACTGGCTATTTGATTTGCTTTGTCCTGTCCTGATTTAATTCTGTTTTGAGTGTGTTTCAACATTCTTTCCTTTGGGGGCTGCTGCTTTGTTTTGGAATAGTAACCATTTGCATTTGGGAATAGATGGCAGCCCAGGCTATTACCATATGTAAGCTGTTGTGTGTTCTTCTGGAGGAAGATGTGGATACCAGTTTAGCCGCTAAACAATAAATTGTGATTTTCAGAAGAGCAATTTTGCTATAGGGCACTCTGCTCTGCCATAATACATGTTGTGTCGCCTTGCTCTCAGGCCCACCCAGCATTCCACTCCCCATTTAATTTAAGATTCATTGTGCCAGCTGCATTCAGACTGTATTATCCAGCAGTGTGTCCAATAAATCCCCTTTTTCCTCCAAAGTGAAACATGAAGTTAAAGCCAGTCTCTGCAAAAACAACATCTCATCCTGGCCTTATAAGAAGAGATCAGGTCGTTTATCTTTGCCTGGCTGTATGCAATGGACAACTCTACTCTTGATTTTCATAATTAATAATTATGAATTACCCATGGAAATGCTAAGCACTTCGGTGGAGAAGCACCAGCATATGGGGTGAATAAATCAGTGGGTGAATGTTGAAAAGGTGGAATGGCTCTCTCTCTCTCTCTCTCTCTCTCTCACACACACACACACACACACACACACACACACACACACACACCTACCTCTCAATTTTCCGTGCTGAAGGAAACCAACCAAAAGGCAATGCGGCCCAATGGGACTCCATGGGAACATAATTGGCCCATTCCTGGCTATGAATTTTGCATGGAAACACAGTAGACATTGTCGGGCTAAATCAGACATGTGGTCCATCTAGCTAGACTTTCTCACAACAGGGTTCTCTGGGAAGGGATGTGACAGACCCAGGGATCCTGCCTAATTCTACAGCAAGATAAATAAAATCCATGGCCTGGATCCAGCTCTGGTCATACTTCACTGCAGGAGGTGAGCTGCAGCCACAGAAAGTTCAGGCTGAGGGTTTTTTTTTCCCCTTCCCTGAAGTACCTTTCAGCCTGATCACTGTACTTTTTAAAAATGGTTTAAACATTTTATTGAAGTTTTCTTGGTTTACAAAGGTATGCACAATGTCTCTTCTTTCAAGTTACATTTTCCATAGTTGAGTGGGAGACTAAAAGAGTCTTGTGTTCCTCATCGACACTTGGATATGCCCTTGCTTGTCCAGGGCAAAAAGCTCTATTGATGGATGGGTGGAAGTTCCCCCTCTTCCCCTGTTGAACTTGGAAGAGCTTAATTAAAAAACAAAATAAGTGTTTAGAGGACAAGCGCTGGTCATCCAAATTAATTGGGTCCCAATCAGTGACACATTTAAATACTCAGTGCTCCTCCTGAAAACACAATTGCAGCCTCTGTCCCTCCCAACCTGGGCAGGTCCTGCATCACCACCATCTCCAGTGCAGGAGGGGGGAGGCATTCTGGTCAGCTTGGGGGGGGCGGGTGCAGGGAAACATCTCAGTCTCATGGTGCTCTCAATGGTTGCATCAGGAATGCAGTGGCACCCTGGAGAGCTTAATGTTACCATGCGTCATCCAGCACAGATCTGCCTTTAGCCTGTCTCCCTTCTACCTCTGCATAACTGGGTAGGGTGTGGCAAGGTCTGCCACCCCTGACTTCTTTCAAAGTATGCAACCTTCACATGGTCTCAGAAATGGGGCTGAAAACAAACAAAGTGTCAGGAGTATGGACAGGAGTCAGGCTCTGGGGCCTGTAGTGCTTTGCAGGACTGGGGCCTGCCTCAGCTTGTGCTGGGGAAGCAAGGAGTGGCCACTCAGATGAGGCCTCAGCTTGTGCTGGAGAGGCAAGGAGTGACCACTCAGGTGAGACCACTTGATATCTCACTGCACCTGGTGGCAGGAGCTGGGAGGGATAAAAGCTCAGCATTTCCCTTCAGCTCTTTGCCACAGCAACACTATCCCTGCCTGGTTGCCTCTGGCCTCTTGCTCCCTGCTCCTTGGACCCTTGCCTTGCCGACGCCTTGCTCCTTGGACCCTTGCCTTGCCGACGCCTTGCTCCTTGGACCCTCGCGTTTGCTGATGCCTTGATCCTCGACCCTTGGACCTCTGCCTTGCCGACGCCTTGCTCCTTGACTCCCAGACTTTCGTCTCTGCCTTGCTCCTTGACCCTGCGACTGCCTGCTGCTGGACCCTCAACCCTGCACCGGTTCCTGCTTCTACACCACCATCTTGCCCTGGTCCTGACGTCCTCAGCCAGGGCTTCAACCGCCCGCCGACCGGACCGTGACACAAAGGAGCTTCCACACATCTAATAGGATCCGTGTTGGGAGAAGACACACTTGGTACAATCTTAATCGGCAGACTCTCTTATCTATGAGATGGTCTGGAAAATGTCCTTCTGCTTTCAAAGGCCTGACTGCTTTCTCTCCCCATATTCTGCTGCTGATTGAGATGCTCTAATGTTTCAGAAGTGCTTCATTTGTCCAGGGAGTGGGGTCAGCAACAGGATGCTGTAAAACACTGCCAATTCTTGTATGGGAAGGGAGATGTTAATTTGAATGGGTTCAAATAGCAGAGCTGTGCCGCTGGGCCCACACCTAGCCACTGAGCCTGCTGCCTCCCCACACAGTCTATCCACATCCAGCTGAACATGCACATGTGCTCCATGTAGTCTGGAGAGCTGCATGGCAAGATCCCAATCCCATGGAGCTGAATGCAAGTCAGCTCTCCTGCAAACATCCTGATCAACATTCATGCTTCGGGGTGGGCAGGGTCTGTGGTGCACAAGGTGTCGGTAGTGGCTCCAGTGGCAGGACCCTGCTCCCTGTCCCCCATCCGTATTTTGTACATATGGATTACTTTCAAAAGGGCTAACTTTACCCAGGCTCCAGAGACAGGATGTATCCAGGTCAGGTCAGGGCATGGTTGTGAGAAGACAGGTGGCTGGAAAGAGCACCTTGGAAGCTGGGGGAGCGAAGGAACAGAGAAGCCTAGAGTCAGGCTGACCAGGAGGTGGAGGCTGTAAGCAAGTGCAGAATCTGGAAAGTCCATGCTTTCACTTCAAGCAATCAGCATCTGCCAATCCATAGTCCCCAGGCTTTGGCCGGAAGGCATAAGTGACTACCACCTTACTGAGGCTAAGGCGGTTTAGGTCTGATCCATTTCTTGATGGATGACTGGACAGGAAGCACATGAATGGCGCTTTGCCTTCCAGGATGGGAGAGAGGTTGCATAGAAATGTAAGGAAAAACAACAACAACCTTGGAAATGTGTGAGCAACATTAAAATGCTTGTAAACTAAAGAAGTGGTCAGTGGATAGCACAGCCCCACCATGCATTCCTCTATTTCTCCCCCTCTCTCCTGTGATTGTAAGCTCTCATGGACTACAGTCCACTTTGTGCTGGCTGAAGTATGATGTCTAGCCACCAAAGGGGGGTTTCATGTGAGTTCCTTGACTGTTGTTGGGAATGAAGAGAACAGGACTCTGGTTGCATTGAATGTGTGATCTCACTCTTCTTAGGTTATGATGAGGTAGAAAGAAAGAATCATTGGATGATCTGAGCCAGTGCTTCTTGCTTTGGGGAAAGCGAAGTTCTCCTACACAGTGGGAGGAAAAGTTCAGTCAGTGCCTTTTGCTCTCCTTTAACATTGCCCTGCATTGGAAAAGACAAGGGGTCGACAACAAAATGTTGCAACATTGAGCCCTCCTGTTCAGAATCCTGGCACTCCATTCCATTTCCCACCCCCTAGTTTCACATTCCTCTTCCCAATAGCCAGTCGGCATTGCATCTCACTGGGCATGCTGAGTGCTCATTGGTCCATTTTGGGGTTTGCCTATTAGATTCCCCTCAAAGATTTTATGTACTCCTGCAAAGCTAAAGGCCTGTCCAGCCTGCTGATACGTTGCCCATCTAGTACCATTCTCACAGTTGCCACCCCGATGCTATTATTTTTATTACATTAATATCCTACCTTTCCTCCAATGATCTCAAGGTGGTGTCCATAGTTCTCCCACTGCCCATTCCTATACTCACAACAATCCTGTGAGGTAGGTTAGGCTAAGAGACGGTGAGTGGCCCAAGGTTACTCAGTGTGCTTCATGGCCAAGTGGGGATTTGAACTCGGGTACCCCAAGTTCTCGCCCAACACGCTAAACACTACACCACATGTTTTGACTGGCAGTGCCTGTCCTGTGCTCCTAGTGGAAGGGTGTATTTGCCATTAGCTGCTGCCATGATGCTTTTTACCTGGAAATGCCAGGGGTTGAACCTTTTGCATATATATGTATGCATGCTCTACTACTGAGCTGTGCTTTCCTCAAGGGTGAAAGAGTGTTGATACTAGAAATTCAGAAGTATTGAGTGGACTTATCAGAGTGGGGAAATTCTCTTGTCATGGTTAGATCCTGCCCAGGGCCTTTGGATGGAGAAGCCACTGCATCACATCTCATGGGGCAGGGCTGTGCCTCAGCAAGCCCTACCCATCCTCAGCATGTGCCACTTCCATGACCCACTAACGTGACATCACAGTGTATGTGGGTGGAGCTAGAGCTGGGTTGCCATGGCATAGCCTCCACTTTGAATGGTTGCTGCCCAGCCTTCCTCGTAGACAACATTCCTTCTGAATGTGGAGGCTGAAGATTGGACCAATCTTTCACAATGCTCTTCTCGCCATACCACCAATTCTGAAATGCTCACACTGTTTCCATCAATGATGACATGAGGAGTGTGGATTTATGGCTGACACAGTAATGTAAGCAGCTGGCAGCCTATAAAAGTATCCTATTCCCCGCTACTCCGTCACTCATAGATTCCTTTTGGCATTTGAAATTGTTCCAGGGAAGCATATGGTGATGGAAATTAGGATAAACACAGCTCCTTGATCTCCTACCTTTCTCTCTCCAGTTGCCAATCTCATGCCAGCACTTTTCTCATTATAACTTAGCTGGCTTTTGACAGGCCATGCCAACTCCAAGGCTTCTCCATCTACTGGCTGCATCTTCCATGTCAGGGCTGAGGGAAATGGCACACATTGCTAGTTTGTGGGTTGCAGAAGTGGGTCCAGAAAGGAACAACCTATGCTGGGCATATCGCTGCTGCAGCTTACCTTGCCTCAGAGTTGTCTGTGATACTGAAATTGATGGGAGCTCCACAAGATGCAACCATGGATGATTGCATCCTTGGACTGATTGATTGATGGTGGCAAAGTTTAAACAGCATGGCTGCAAGTTAAAGACAAGCTGCGGCGCTGGTGGCTGTGACTGTTTTGGTTTGGTGTGTTACCCGGCTTTATTTATTTGGTGGTGGTGGTGATATTGGTGGTGACTAGTTTGGTTCAGGGCATAGGGCACAATTGTTGTTAAGGCTCTTTTGGTTCTGATGCGTTACCGAATAGGGCACAATTTATCATGTTTGTTAAGGCTATTTTGCTTCTGCTGTGCTACTCAATAGAGAATAACTTCTTTCTTTCTTAAATTAGCTTAGTAGTAATGAGTGGTTAACATTTGATAATTCAGCAGCTAACTAATCTTGCAGTTCTTCCCAGAACCTGAATAAGCAGCTTATGCTGATATTGTGCCATTTTAAAATTTTAAGGTACCGTAATTGATCAACCAAAGTAGCTTATCACTTGACAGCCACAATGGCATGTGAACTTCAGTGCAGAACTGCACATATTATGTAAACGTACTTCCTCGTTCTGGCATAAATGTAGAGTGGAGGAGTCAGTGGGGCAGTGGGGTGAAGTGGGCTCCTAATCCACTCCGTACCCTAAAATTTCCTCTTATTGAATGCCCTCCTTGTCTGTAAATCACCTCTTCCTGCTGCCGATCTTCCCTGCAGGTGCCCCCCCCAACCCCTTGTTAGCCCTGAAAACCTGGGCATGCCTGCCTCATATGAAGTTCTGTCCTGAATCATTTGCAGTTGACGCTTCTGAGAACGTGATGTGTGTAGCTTATCAATATTATTAACGTAAAACAGAGGGGAGAAAGTGGGGGGGGGTGAGAAGCGATTGGGAGTTTGATTCAAAGTTTTTCTTTGCTCATAACGGGTTGCCCTCAGGCCATTTGTGGTTTATGTGCCAGAAAAGATTTGAGTGCATGAAACTGCTACCTTCTTCTACAAAAGCATTTAAAAAATGCCACAAGGGAAATTTGAGGGTTTGCACCTTTTGAAAGCAACTATGTTTTACTAGCAAAGGAATTTGCCTTCCAAGAGATGTTTGCCCTTATACTTCAGAGCCAAGCTGGAATCATCAGAGGCACCCCCTCCCTCTGTGTGTGTTAGAAGCAATGATTATAGACTTGCGACTTTCGCATCTACAGGATTCTACACACAGAGAGAGAAATCTGATTTGGGAATTTGACTATATGTCAGTTTGCAGGGGTGAAAAGAAAATGTTTTCAATTCTTATAGAATCATAGAGTTGGAAGAGACCACAGGGGCCATCCAGTCCAACCCCCTGCCAAGCAGGAAACACCATCAAAGCATTCTTGATATATGACTGTCAAGCCTCTGCTTAAAGACCTCCAAAGAAGGAGACTCCACCACACTCCTTGGTAGCAAATTCCACTGCCGATCAGCTTATTCCCTCTTTCATGGGACAGCCTTTGAGATATTGGAAGACGGCTATCATATCTCCTCTCAGTCTCCTCCTGTCCAGGATAAACATACCCAGCTCCTTCAACTCTTCCTCATAAGGCTTGCTTTCCATACCTTTGAACATCTTGGTTGCCCTTATCTGTACATGTTCCAGCTTGTCAACATGATCCTTCTTAAATTGTGGTGCCCAGAATTGGATGCAGTACTCCAAGTATGATCTGATCAAGGCAGAATACAATGGGACTATTACTTGATGCAGCCTAGAATAGCATTGGCATTTTTTGCTGCTGCATCACACTGCTGACACATTTTAAGCTTTTGGTTCACCAGGACCCCTAGATCCTTTTCACATGTACTGCTAGTAAGCCAGGTGTCTCCCGCCCTATATTTGTACATCTGATACAAAGCTTACATTTGTCCCCCTGTGATTTGTAGCAACTGGTATTCAGAGTCATGATGCCTCTTAGCAGAGATGGTACAAGGCCGCTGTGTCACTGAGTTGCGCTGGTGCCCGGGGTCTATGCTGCCCTGCACAGGGCACAGACCAGATCCTGTCCTTAATCTTGCAAATATTTACATTTCATAAATTCCCCAAGCATTGTGATATTCTGCATGCTAAGTTTCATGTATTGTGTGTCATGTTTTCAACACAGTCGAAAGGATTTTAAAGAAATGAACTGCTGCCTATATTTCAGCTATCCCACAAACAGTTCCACTGAAAGAGACTAGGGTGCCCTCTTCCAATGCAGACTGTGCTCTCTCATGTAGCTATGTTGTTGCAGGTCTCCTCTATTCTGTGACCAGTGAGATGTTCCTGGGGTGCAGCGCTCACCCAGATTTTGTTTCCATTTGGAAACAGAGCCCTGGAGATTTCTTGGCAGTTGTTTTTCTTTTTTAAACTTGGGTTTGCTTACAGATATACAGGCTGAGCTAAGGCAGAAGTACAGCCTAAGCCAGCCTTCCCCAACCTGGCACCCTCCAGATGTTGTTGGACTACAACTCACAAATCACCTGTGACCATTGGCTGTGCTGGCTGGGGCTGTCTAGGCCCCGTTGTTCATGGAATCACTGGATGAGAAGGTCCCCTGCAGGTCATCCAGTCCACCCCACAACTTTTAGCCCACCAAGGATCTCAAAAGAGCGCATGTGGAGGTGTAGCTCCCCATCCTCACATCAAATCTGGCTGGCCTGAGAAGAAGGGACTGGTGTGCCAGGGGCAACAAAATAAGCTTCCTGGGCAAGTTGGGATTTGAACCCGGCTCTCTCTGGTAAAAGTAATACTCCAGTTATGACACCATCCCAGATTCCCAGACCTTGCTATTTCCTTTCCAAGGAATGTGGGCATTTTTGCCGCATCCTCCATAATTGATAAGCTCCAAACTCTGAAAAGCAAGGGACGGAATCTGCACATCTTGTGGTGTCAAAAGAGAGTCTGGCCAGGGAGGGGCAGGGGAGAGCTTTCACAACAAAAGCAATATTTCCTGGACGTGCCTGGGAGAACAGCAAGAACACACTGCCAGCTTTTGACAAACGTCCCTTCTGCCGAGTGTCCGTGCTCCTGCAGCAAAATCAACATTTGGCATTAGCATATGTGAAAATAAATGGACTGGGGTTTTTTAGAAAAAGAAAAAAGTATGGTCTTGTTTGCAGCATTTTTATCATAGAGAAAAGGCCTGCAATGGTTTTGACTGTCGTAGAATTCCAAAAAACAATACTTTCTCACAATGTCTTTTGCCAGCATGGAGTAGAGGTTGGACAACCAATGGGTGCCAAATACCAGCTGTGGATGGGGCTAGCCAGCCTAACCCCCTCCACTGACTTTAAAATGTGAGGGGTGTATGCCTTGTGCCTAGGGGAAGGCAGGGCACAGCCCCCCTGATCTAGAGGCTGATATGGCAACCACAGAGCAATCACAAGCCAGCTTGGATCATTATGGGGCTGATCCATATCTGGCCCCAAACGGAACTGCCCCATGTTTAATGTGGGCTTTAAACCCCCATAAACATGCAGTGAGGAGGGGAGGGAGGAGGATAGGATAGAGAGGTTTCTGTGAGTGTGTGTAGAGACGAGTCTCCTAGACAAAGGGTACATTTGCATTCCCTGGTCTGCCCAATTTTTACCTCTGGCCCCACAAAGCAGTGGCGTGTGGCCTCTGGGAGGTTGCCCAGAAGGGACTGTGGCCCTTGGGCTGAACAAGATTCCCCCCCCCCCATGTCAGGCATCGACAATCCTGAGCCGGAGGGACCAGGGACTCCGCATAAGGCAGCTTTCTATGTTCCCTATTGCCTGTATCACAGTTACTTTAGGGTGGAGTCAATTGATGGATTGGATGTTGTCCCTGCATGCCTGAACTAGTCCAAGGGAGACAATGCGGTCTGTGCTCAGGAGATTTATGTGAAGCAATTGAATCTCTGGGAGTAATTTTTGTCTTCTTAAGGCAGCCTTGAGAAGTGAGGATTCAGATCTGGTGTGTGTGTGTGTGTGTGTGTGTGTGTGTGTGTGTGTGTGTGTGTGACTCCTCCCTGAGTGCCATAGGCCCTGTCCAAACCCACCTTCTCTGCGACTACAACAAGAAAGTTACTTTGGGAAAGTCTGCCATGGTTTGCCTGTGTGACAGCTACTTAGGGACAAAGGTACAGCTAGACAGGCCGCAATAGAAAAGTTTGGGGTAAAATGAGTGACAGAAAGCATAGCCAGGACAGGGCAGACCATCAGAGTGGCACGGAGGCCAACAGTAGGTGGAGCCAGAGCCAGGTGGAGCCACCAGGAATTTGAATTTTGTCCTCATCCACCCAGAGGCATACCTACTAGGCTCCCTTGCGCCCTTGTCAAAGAACTGTTTCAGCAAGCACACACACACACACGTTCTTTGCATCCGTGACAAGGATCAGGAATGCTTTGATGGTGTTTCCTGCTTGGCAGGGGGTTGGACTGGATGGCCCTTGTGGTCTCTTCCAACTCTATGATTCTATGATTCTAAGGAGATGTTGGCCACCCAGAGCAGCAGAGGAGTGGCCCGGGGAGTGTGCAGATGGGTGGACAGGCTCCTGGCCACTCCAAGCCAGAGTGGAGAGGTGTGATCTTTGCACCCTTCTGGGCCTGCACCCTTGGCAGGAGCCAACCTACCCAACCTTTAGGTATGTCCAGTGCTTTTTTCTGGGGAGACACAGGGGGGTGCATTCCCCTAAACATTTTGTGAATCTAAGTTTGGCCTCATTGAGGGGCAGTATTTCAATAGGAGTAGGAAAATGGGAGTACCCCTAAACATTTTTAAAGGGAAAAAGCACTGGGTAAGTTCCTGCACCCACTTCCTTGGTGAGTTCTGTAAGGGGTAACACTGCGACCTGAGGAAGACAATGCTGACAGGCAGTTCCACCCTCTGGAATGGTGGTTCAAGGAAGCAGGCAAGTAGGGGCTGGCTGGAGGGCAGCCTGAGCGTTGGTGGTGGGGCAGCATTGTATTTGTCCTAATGGCCCAACCTCCGCTGCCCTAATGGCCCCTTTCCCTGCTGCCAAGGGGCCTGGGAGGACTGAGGAGGGGGGAGGGTGAAGATCAGTGGGTGATTAACCATTTCCTTGCCAGTCATTTGCCCCTGAAACAGCCTCCTCATGGGGCTCTGGAACTGTATTTGCAACTAGGGTTGCCAACATGAAAACCTTCAGATATCGTTTAACTGCAAGCCCCATAATCCCTGCTCATGGGCCATTTCTAGCAGGGTTGTGGGGAGCTGGAGTTCGGTGATATCATCCGCAAGAACCTTTCTGGAGTGCGGTGGTGGAAAAGTATAATACCGCACTGAAAGGGATGAGCAGGCTGATTTTTCACATGAAAAACAAAGGCTAGTGCCTGTATATGTTCAGGGCCTACAAATGCTGGAAAATCACTCTTTTTAAAAAAGGGAAAAGGAAACTGGGAATTTGGAGAATATGGTTCCTGAGCAGGGCCGCTGTCCCCAATCCCCATACAAGAAGACATCCACCTGGTATGCAGGAGGCGGTGAAACTAGTTTCATAGGGTGCTTCAGTGGGAAAGCAACTGGCAGGAAATGGGTTAAATGCCCCCACCCACTGGCCACAGATCAGTGGTAGAGCATCTGCTTTGCATGCAGGTCCCGGGTTCATCTGCAGGTTGGGCTGAGAATTTCCCTTGCCTGAAAAGCTGCAGGGCTGCTGCCACTCAGTGTAGACAGCATTGAGCTAGATGGAAGGATGATGTGACTTGGTGCAAGGCAATGGAGAATAGCAGAGGCAGCCCAAGATCTTTGGGCACCTGAGGCAAACCACAAAATGGTGTCTCTCTCTCCCCCCCACCCCCACCTAGGGAAAAGGGAGTGAGCGAATATCTGCATCAGGAACAAGGTGGGAACTACACTGGAAATAAAAATGGGGAGTCAAATCAACCTTCCCTGATAGTGGAAGTGGGAATCAAAGGCTGTCATGGAGGTGGGGGCCCTCTCTGAGTCACACCAGATGAGTGCATGGAGCCCAGGAGACAGCCCCCATTTCCTCCCTAATGGTGGGAGGAGATGACAGTCGCCTTTTGACTGTAGAGGTGGTATTTTTTTGGGGGGGGCGTGCTGTGGAGGAGGCAGATTCAGATTTGAAGGACTTTGCTCCCATTGTGGCAGCAGCCAGCAATGCATTCCATAGAGTCTGGATCTGCCTCAAGCAGTCAGGGAAGGATCACCAGACACCTATAGGCACCCTTTGGGACAATGGCCATCTTCATGTATCCCCCCCCCCCCATAATAACGGGGGGTTGCACAGGGAAATATAAAGGGACCCCTGACCATTAGGTCCAGTCGTGACCGACTCTGGGGTTGCGCGCTCATCTCACATTATTGGCCAAGGGAGCCGGCGTATAGCTTCCAGGTCATGTGGCCAGCATGACAAAGCCGCTTCTGGTGAACCAGAGCAGCACATGGAAACGCCGTTTACCTTCCCGCTGTAGCGGTTCCTATTTATCTACTTGCATTTTGATGTACTTTCGAACTGCTAGGTTGGCAGGAGCTGGGACCAAGCAACGGGAGCTCACCCCGTCACAGGGATTCAAACCGCCAACCTTCTGATCAGCAAGCCCTAGGCTCAGTGGTTTAACCCACAGCGCCACCTGCATCCCTCTCAATGGCCATCTTCATGTATCCCCCCTCCCCCGTAATAACGGGGGTTTTCACAGGGAAATGAAAGAGCGTGTAGCAAAAGCAAGAAAAACACATGTGTCTTGGGATAATCCTGCAGGCAGCGTGACTGAGCCCATAGGAAGGTATTGGTGGGAAGGGTGGGGATGAAGATGCAGGAGAGCCTCAACTGTTTTAAGCTGCTTTGTTGTGTGGGCGTATGCAATTTAAAGGGTGCAATTCAGTGCTTTTGATTTTACTTTTATCTTCACAAATACAGAAGCACAGGTGAAAGGAGAAAGAAAAACCTGCCTTTGCAAAAAGAACCACAACTACTTAAAACCTATTATTCACCCAGTCTATAACAATACCCCTACAGTAAACAATACATTAACAGCCACTCTCGAGTTTGTTTGCTTTCCCCCCCAGTAAACAATTTCTTTTCTATGCCCAAACCAAAAAAATAAAGAAAGAAGTATGCCTTTCTAAGGCTCAAAGTGGAATTTCTTATTTTCACACTTATGAAATATTTATTAAAGCAAGAAAAAACTTTCACTGTAATCTTAAGTTCCAGGCTGTTATTTAAAGTTTTTAAAATGTAGCTCTACTAACATAGACCCACAAATATATATTTTGGGGGGGGGGGGATTGGAGCCTGAATGTTTTGCATCTAATCATTTGGTTTTGTTACAATTCTACTCCTTTTAAAAAGGAAACCCTATAAAGGAAACCCACCCATCCCTAAACATAAACATGTAACTTATAGATCATCCAGTGAAGCTGAATATTGGAAGATTCAAGACAGATAAAAAGAAAGTCCTTCATGTTTTAGTGCCAAGTTAAACTATAGAACTTGCTCCCCCAGGAGGCAGTGATGGCCACCAAACTAGATAGCTTTAAAAGAGGATCAGACAAATGTTGTCTTGGGAGACAATAGAAGGGTATGCCTTTGGGGGTGAAGTCAAACTGTTGGAGGGTTAAGGCACCTGCTGTGGCTGCAGAGACTGATACAGGAGAGACATGTATTGTTGCAGCTGGGGTGGATGAAGATGACCAGCTATGCTGATGCTGATGCACCACAGCGTTTCTTCTCTCTGTGCTCCTCCCAGAGGTCATTTCTCTTCTGGCCACGGCTCTGGATGCAGGAGCTGACTGTCTGTGTCCAGGCACTGCTGCCGTCTGCAAGGGATTCCCACATGGCAGGGTTGATGTTGCCAGCCTTCATGTCATGTTTTGCAGACATCCAGATTGGGTATAGGTGTACACATCAACACCAAAACTGAATGGAGCAGTATGTAGGTATGCAAAGAAGTAGAGGGGCCCAGAGGATGTGCCTCATCCCACAACCCAGACCTTACATTTGAACCAGGTTTTGGGGAGACTGGTTGAGGTGCAGCAACGGAAAAATATCACAGAACTTTACCCACCCACTGACTATCTAAGTTTGTACACAAAGTACATGTAGAGTTTTAATTCTTGCTACCTATTACGCAATCTCTTGGAAGATTGACCTGCCTATATTCTAGAAAGCAATTCAGGGCAAGTTTAATATTTTCAGGCAATCATGGTCCAGGCTTCAGGTTAGCGTGAGGAGTTTTGTTTCGGGTTTAACAAATAAATAAATCTAGGCTGTATATCCAAAGCAGAGTAGGATGTAAGTCCAAATAAATGGGATGCTGCTCATCCTCTCTACACTTTTCTTGTACAGCTCTACCATCTCTGTCCACACATTCTGGAGTGTTGTTTCTGTTATCATGCAGTGGTCCAGTTACAGTAGGTGAGTTTAGATCTGGACTTAATGGTCTTATGCGTCACCCGCTTCTGCTTTAGATGGCACTGAGTAATTATTTCACTTACTTCAAGCCTTGCAACATTTGGGGGCCCTCCTGCTCATTCCGCTAAGCAGGGGTCTGGATTCCTGCCTCAGAGTCCTGCCCTGAGTACCCCACTACACCCAGGAGGACTAGCTACTTGCTTTAGGTAGGGGGGAAGGCACAAACTCTTCCGCTGGCATTTTGGTATCACTCAAATTTGGTTGATCTACTGAGAAGTCATTGGAAGACTTGGCATTGTATCACTCACTGATAATCTCTAATGTGCTGAATGTAAATTATGGGCGGGTTGCAATGCCGCATCCAGAAGGAGAGAGCATGAGGCTGGCTAACACGGGTCTGACCTAGTTTGCATTCTCTGTCCACCCTTCACTCTGCTAAGGGCTGTTCCTTCTGCTCTGTTTCCCAAGAGGCTTTCTCAATTTCCTTGCACGATGTGGTTGGTGTAAAGGAGGGACTGATGGACTCTGAAAGAGTATAGAGTATCTGGCTGTGGCTTGCTTGCCTGGGAATGGTGCTCTGTGGGGCTTCCTTTCTCTCTTGCAATAGTCCTCCACTCCAATTTCTTAGCAGGCGCCTCTTTAAGAAACTGAAATGGGATGGGGCGGGGGAAGAGAGAAGACAGCCAAATGGGTGATGAAGCTTCGTGACATAACAGGAAAGGACAGAATAGGTCACGCCACAACTCATTACGTGCATTCGGCATGTCCCAGGGCAAGCGGGGACTAAAAATAGCATTTGCCGCTCCATATTTAGTTGGGGTAAGAAAGGAATCAAGTGAATTTTAGAAACACATTGCGATTGTGTGGGTTGGGAAGAGGGAGGTGGCATCGTGGGAAAGAGGGAAAGAGGGCAGGCAGTGCAGGCTTGGGATGGAGTCAGTGTGACAGGTCTGCTCTTGTGGCCTATAACCCCAGGGTTATGGTCCCAGAGCCCTAAAGCATTTGGACACAGAGACAGCACTTTAATGAACAAGATGCACTGGGCCAGAGAGTTTTTCCTCCTTGTCTTAGTCAAACAAGCAGACAATAACCTATGTTTCCAGGATCTAGCAACATACAAGAGTTCCCAATGTTCTGTCACACTCCCATGTGACCAAGAAACGAAAACAAGGGAAGAAGGGGACAGATAAGAAACTATGCTTGATTCTGATCAGCTGATTTCAGCAGTGGCTGGAAACCTGGGATCGTATCTCAACCTCAGCAGGGCATCTCTTCACTCACCCAGCTTCCATGCCACAGCAAGCCACAGGGAAGACTTTACCAGGAGCAGAGGCACAACTGGTGTGGCTGCACTGGGCACACACTGCAGGGGGTGTCAAAGCAATGCTATAGAATGGAGCATGAGAGGTGGGGGACGTAAAATGTTAGCATTGCACAGGGCACTGCTGAAATTTGAGAGCTCAAAGTCTGTCACAGCCGCCACATAAAACAGTAACAACAAAGAAAGGGGGGAATGGAACTGAACATGAACAAATAAATGCTGAAACAAATGTGCTTTTAATGGCTGAATAATGAAATGAGTGAAGTTTTTAATAATGGAAACAAATGGACTTACAAAATAGAGGGGGAAACTGTACACCCCCTAAGAATCATGATGTATTCTTGTTTAACTGTAAGCAGCACATTAGCATAATTTGATAACTGCCTGTTTTTTTATTTTGTATTAAAGATCTCCCAGACTTGCCTGCATCTCACAGTTTTGCAGGTTTTGTGGGGAAGTGTGTCTGTGCGTGCACACAATGACAACAGCCAATGCTAACTCTTCAAAAAGCCAGCAAATATTTAAAGAGATGCCATGTGGGAGGGAGGGATTCAGGCTGGGGAAGATGAGGAGAGACAAGCAGCAAACCTTTTCCACAGGCTGTTGTGTTGGCGGAACTTGGCATCTCTACTCTCTCTGGTGGCTTCTTTTTCAGGGGAACTCCGAATAAGCAGGATAAGCAGAACCCTGACTCTGTTTCTCAGGCTTTTTTCTAGAGCTTTCGCTCTTAAGATGCCTTCAGCCCCATGGCCCCCATGGCCAAATTTTCAGGGATGGAGGGAGTTAGAGTCCCATCAACATCTGTAGGGCACTAAGTTGGGGGAGGCTGGTTTCAAGCTTGGAATGGAGACTGTGTGTAATGTGTTTCTTTACATTTCCTAATCAATAGATAAAACCTTTCTTATTCTCAGCTGTGTCCCTCCAGATTGTTTGCAAGCAAATTAACATAATTCCTGATGGTTACACCTTCTGGTGAATTATACTACTATATATTATTAATTTATTACACTATTAATGAATAATTAATCATTATTGTATATTGTTGTCTAGTTAATTAATTGCATTCATATCCTGAATTACCTTCAAAGAGATCAAGGTAGCATTCATGGAAATATACAGGTTTCATCCTCAGAACGACGCCTGTGAAATGGTTTGGGAAATGGTGATTGGCTTCTTGGATGAGCAGTGTGTGTGTTTGTGTGCGTGCATATATAGTGTGTGCGTGCATATAGCTCCAAGTCTCTCTTTCTTCCATTGTGTTCCCTATGTGACAGCCCAATCTGAGATGGTGACAAGGGCTTACTGTGGGACTTCCTATGTAAGACCCTTTCGACACTGTCTGTGGAGCAAGATACACACCTGGAGCAGGATGGGATGGTGGAATGAGCTGTACCACTTCAAGAAGGGGCACATTTTTTTAATCTTCCTCATTCTTTGCAAAGAGAGCAAGTGAGAGAGAAACAAATCTCTCAGTCCCACATTATTCTGTTGCATATATAGATATGACCCAAAGTTATAGAGTGTATGTAGTAAACTAGAATACCCTTTGTTTTGATGAATCATAGAATCATAGAGTTGGAAGAGACCACAAGGGCCATCCATTCCAACCCCCTGCCGAGCAGGAAACACCATCAAAGCATTCTTGACATATGGCTGTCAAGCCTTCGCTTAAAGACCTCAAAGAAGGAGGCTCCACCACACTCCTTGGTAGCAAATTCCACTGTCGAACAGCTCTTACTGTCAGGAAGTTCTTCCTAATATTTAGGTGGAATCGTCTTTCTTGTAGTTTGAATCCATTGCTCCGTGTCCACTTCTCTGGAGCAGCAGAAAACAACCTTTCACCCTCCTCTATATGACATCCTTTTATATATTTGAACATGGCTATCATATCACCCCTTAACCTTCTCTTCTCCAGGCTAAACATACCCAGCTCCCTAAGCCATTCCTCATAAGGCATTGTTTCCAAGCCTTTGACCATTTTGGTTGCCCTCTTCTGGATATGTTCCAGCTTGTCAGTATCCTTCTTGAACTGTGGTGCCCAGAACTGGACACAGTACTCCAGGTGAGGTCTGACCAGCGCAGAATACAGTGGTACTATTACTTCCCTTGATCTAGACGCTATACTCCTATTGATGCAGCCCATAATTGCATTGGCTTTTTTAGCTGCTGCATCACACTGTTGACTCATGTCAAGTTTGTGGTCTACCAGGACTCCTAGATCCTTTTCACATGTACTGCTCTCAAGCCAGGTGTCTCCCATCCTGTAATTTGTGCCTTTCATTATTATTATTTTTGCCCAAGTGTAGTACTTTACATTTCTCCTTGTTAAAATTCATCTTGTTTGCTTTGGCCCAGTTGTCTAATCTGTTAAGGTCATTCTGAAGTGTGATTCTGTCCTCTGGGGTATTAGCCACCCCTCCCAATTTGGTGTCATCTGCAAACTTGATCAGGATGCCCTCAAGCCCATCATCCAAGTCATTGATGAAGATGTTGAATAAGACTGGGCCCAAGACAGAACCCTGTGGCACCCCACTAGTCACTTCTCTCCAGGATGAAGAGGAGCCATTGATGAGCACCCTTTGGGTTCGGTCAGTCAGCCAGTTACAAATCCACTGAATGGTAGCATTGTCTAGCCCGCATTTTACCCACATGATGAGATCTCAACTTGGGGCAAGAGAACTTATCTAGGCACATGACATCTTGCCTTTCTTTCCCTGGCTCATTTGAACTAAACTTCTATGCCTGCTGAAAAGCTTATTTGTTTATTTATTAGATTTGTATCCTCTACCCACAAATGAAACTCGAAGCAGTTTCCAGGATTTTGAGCCTTTGTTTTCCTATGAAGAACTTCAGCACAAATACAACACTTCATTAAAACTCCTTTGACTGTCTGCCCGCCCCTGCGAGAGAATCCAGTATGTAGTGCTTGCTGTGAGGACTTCCTCTCATTCTAAAACTGGTTTCAATGTGTAGTGCAAATATACTGGTGTCTCCTCCATCTGCAGGTACTGGGATTAGGAGCAAGGCCAGAATCCCTGACCGTGTTGCTGAGTGCTATATGCTTCTTTCTCTTTGCAGACTCTCTTCCAGAGCCCCGATGAAGGCTGGCAGGTCTACACTTCAGCTCAGGCCCCCGACGGCAAATGTCTGTGCACGGCTGTCATCCCTGTCCAGGGCACATGCTCCAGGGACCTGCGCAGCCGACAACTACGGCAGCTGATGGAAAAAGTAAGTGATGTATTTTTAATTTGGGGTGCTGGTGGGGACTGATCACAGTCATTGGACACCTCCAGACCTATTGCAGATGCTGATTGGGATGGAGGAATAGATCCAACTGTCATAGCTGCCAAGTCTCCCGTATTCCCCGGGAAACCCCCGTTTTTCCAGCTGTTCCCAGCCGAAAAATGAAATTTTTTGTTTCCCCCCGGTTTATTCTGGTGTGGCGGCCATTTTGGAACTGGGCAGAGCATGCTCAGAAGCGACTTTTGATGCTGCTCTGCCCAGTTCCAAAATGGCTGCAGCGTGACTTCTGGTCCGGCAGCCATTTTGGAGCTGGGCAGAGCAGCATCAAAAGTCACTTCTGAGCATGCTCTGCCCAGTTCCAAAATGGCTGCAGCGTGACTTCTGGTCTGGCAGCCATTTTGGAGCTGGGCAGAGCAGCATCAAAAGTCGCTTCTGAGCATGCTCCGCCCAGTTCCAAAATGGCGGCAGCGCTACTTCCGGTCCGCTACTTCCGCTCCGATCCCTTATTTTTTCGGCAGGAACTTGGCAGGTATGCCAACTGTTTCTGCGGCATGTCACTTTTGCAGGTGTTCATTCATCAATCTTTTCTGTCCCATCCCCTTAATTTTTTGGTAAAGTTTTAAAAAAATTCATTCTATAATGTACCACATTTAAAACAGATATTTAAACAGCATTGAAAACAAAAAAATATAACAACAGGTGAAAATTAAAAGATGGAAAAACAAAACTGCAAAATAGGCATATAGAATCAATACAGTTGCACATGGGTTAAAAAAACAAAACAAAATCCAAGTAAACATACACCACCAGATTATCAAGTCTAGTTCCAGATTTGACAAGCTTGTGACATGGGTCCTTCTTGAAAATGATGGTTCTGCTATATATGTCATAAAAGAATGCCAAATCATATTAAAAGCATCTTCAGGTTCTAGTCCTTATCACAAATTATGTGTTATTTTCTCCATTATAGCTATATTCCAGAGACAGTGGTACCTAGCGTAAGATTTTGGGATGCTTCCTATTGAGTTGCCATTACTATTCATGCTGCCAATATCATATATAAGACCAAGTCTTTTGGTAATATATCTACATTAATCTATGCTTTTTTTAAAAAAATGAACAAACAAGAATATCCACATTTACATAAGAGGTTTTGAAAACGTATTTCAGAAAACCCCATTTATTTCTCAATGTACGGTATTTTATTTCAAAGATGCAGGTTGAGCTGAGAACTGTATCACAGAATTTGGAGCTGTTAACTTTGAAGAATAACTATCTTCCACATTCCGGCCTCCACTGTAGTCCAGGAGGTTCAGCAGTTTGTATTGGGGTTCACAAATATCAAATTCCTCAAGCATCCTTAGTGCCAACAGATGCTGCAGGAATTGTGCCCATTTTGGTTGAGAAAGGAGTGAACACAGAACACTTCTCTTTTCCCAGGACATTCAACATTAAGCCACTTACTGCCTCCAACAGTGGAGGGAGACTAACACAGCCATCATGGTGGGCAACCACTAATAGCCTGTTCTTCCATCCTCTAATCCAGGCATCCCCAAACTTCGGCCCTCCAGATGTTTTGGACTACAATTCCCATCTTCCCCGACCACTGGTCCTGTTAGCTAGGGATCATGGGAGTTGTAGGCCAAAACATCTGGAGGGCTGCAGTTTGGGGATGCCTGCTCTAATCCTCTTTTTTAACTGTTAATATGGATGTATTATTATTATTATTATTATTATTATTATTGGTTTTCTTGGTTTACAAAGATATGTGCAATGTCTCTCATAACATTTTTACAAATCAGTTTCATTTGTTGAGACATTGGGAAGGAAAGGGGAAGAGAGGTAGATGGGGTGGGGGTGGGGGTGGGGGTAGGCGATGATGTTTCTATTTTGCTTAATATGTGTGTGTGGGGGGGGCTCTAATCCTCTTTTAAAGCCATCCCAATTCATGGCCATCATGATATCTTGCTGGAGCAAATTCTATAGTTTACCTACCCGCCGGGTCAGGAAGTGTTTGTGTCCCAACAGTCAGCATCACTGGATACATTGTATTAAGCTAGAGGGAGTTGAGAAAGGGGGGGTCTCCCTGTCCCCTTCCTCCACACCAATCATACATTTGTGTCCTCAGCCAAACCTTTGAGTCTGGTTGAGGTTCATTTCCATTCTATTGTAGGATTCGTTCCAAAACAGAGCTTGAGGGGTCACAGTGTTGCCCTTTGTGCATCAGAACGCATAGACTGCTGTCCCATTGCTAAAACAAGGAAGAAAGGGGTACCTGTAAATCTCAGGTTTGGGCTCTCATTTAGGTACAAGGCCTGTTTCCTACCCAGGGCCATCTTAAGCGCCCCTGGCGCCGTGGAGCGACGGATCCCTCCGGCGCCCCCCCGCCCCGTTTCCCAGCGCAGTGGGCAGGCGGGCGGGCGCAGTGCGGCTGCCACAGGCGCTGCTGCGCAGTGGCACGGTGGGCGGGCAGGCAGGCACAGCGCGGTTGTTGAACCGGCGGACCGGGCCGGCCGGCGCCGTGGTGCCCTGCGCCACCGGGGGTCTACCTAGAGCCGGCCCTGTTCCTACCCCCCTCAAAACAACTTTTAATTACTGCATTTCCCCCATGGCTCTTGCAACATTTAATTGGAAGCCGGAGACTTTGATCCTTCTGTTAGCCGTGCTTTCTTCTCCAAGGCAGCTCCGCTTCTTAGGATTCCAGGGAGGGTGCGTGGAGGCTTCCTCTGTCTCACCTTCTTCTGCTTAATGAGATGCAAATGGTGCCTTTATTGCTCCACATGGAGCCTCCACGTGGCAGGATGAGCAGTAAATCCCCCTCCTCCTGATTAATTGCGTTAAAATCTTATTACAAGGAGAAGATGGCTTCTTATTGACTTCGCATGTGCAAATTAAGTATTTATTAGCCAAATAAGAATCACATCAATTTACAATTGCAATTACTAGAAGCCCCCCCCCCCCCCGGCAAAAGAGTCTGCCAAGCTCAGCTTTCACATAACTTTGAAAGCTTCAAAATGGGGGCAGGGACCCACTTGGCACATTTACCTGCTTGCTGTTGATAAGAAACCTGGGAGTGCTTGTGTGTGTTTTATAACATAAGTTTCTAGCCCTCACAGTTTTTGGAAGAGGGCTTTGAGACAGCACAAACAACAGAGCAGAGTGGGAAGTAATAGGCCTGCCCACATTTGACACTGAGGAGAAGGTGGAAGAAATTAAGCATGAAGTTAAGGATTCAAGTTTAGAAGAGAGGTTGGTGGAACAGGTGTGGGAAGGAACAGAGGGAGGATTGCAAGGACTGTTACGTCCATATCCCTTGCGAAGTATATATGGGATGCAGTGCAAGCAGCATTTGTGATTGTGAGGCCCATGGTAAATTTGTCAAGAAATCAAATGAGGGATGCATACTATATGCATTTATTTTGTTTTATTTTTGGTCGGAGAACTTCATGCCAAAATTCAGTGAAGTGCAAATTTCAAAGGATAGCTATGTTTTGACTTGTATTTTGATTTGGGTTGTGCATATTTGGTAGATTTTCATGAAAACATAAACCAAACAGTCCCCCCCCCCTAACTACAGCTCCCAGAATCCCCGATCATTGCCCATCTTACCGGGGATGACAGACATCTGAATGGATCTGACGTGATTGTGGTGGTGGTTTTGATTTATTACCTGCCCTTCTCCCTAAAGTTCGAGGGCAGATTACAACCATTCAAAATGCAACTTAATAAACAGTTTTTAAAACTTGCCATTCCCCGATCCACAATTACAAAAAATAGGGAGGGTCCTGGTATAAAAGACGCTGTAAGACTGCTCATAAGTTTGGACTGGGTCTAAACTAGGGGTGGTCTGCATTCCCCCACCCAAAAAATACATTGCCATATTTGGAAGTTTTTGAAATGCACCAAAATTCACCCCTTACCATTCAGCTCTTTCATGTTTTATGTTTAATTTGAAGTTTATTGCTTTTGTAGACAGTGGCAATCACTTCAACATAGTTCTGTTCCCAGATGATGACCATGATACAGCATCATTTTGGGATGTGGGGTGTGTGTGTCCGGGGGGGGGGAGAGAATGCATAGTGGCTGCAACAAAAGTAAGCAAATAAACATACTGCAATATAATCCCTGCTAGGTCCATTAACTCCAGAGTCTATAATTATTTAGCTGCATCGCGGATATGCGGTTTAGTCCTGCTGGCCACATGACCCAGAAAGCTGTCTGTGGACAAACACCGGCTCCCTCGGCCTGAAGCAAGATGAGCCCCGCACTCCATAGTTGCCTTTGACTGGACTTAACTGTCCAGGGACCCTTCACCTTTCCCTACCTTTTATCCTTTTGTAAACCACTTTGAGGGTTTCCTTTTGCAATCAAGTGGTATATAAATGCTATGAAATAAATGCATGTTTTTCCTGCTTGCATTTCCCCTTGATTGCAAGAGCTTCTTCTTGTTCCACAGATCTAGCTACTACTTACCGGTACTCACAATGAGCACCACTGATTTGATTACCTTTCAGCAGCACATACCCTCCAACATTTCTCACTCCCCTGCAACTGACCCTCCTTGACCCACCATTTTTGCCCTTTCCACACAAACACACACCAGCCACTGCAGAGCATTTCCCTTCAGAAGAAGGGAGAGTGCCGTCAGCATTTCACCAATGGGACACAGCACACATGCCAGCCACAATCCTGAGAAAATCCATTAATCCCTATTCTGTTCTGTCAGGGATGCTGGTGGCTACCCTCAAGTAACGACGCTCCACACCGTCGTGTCTTTAAGACTTTTATTGGTGCATACTTATTTACAGTGCAAGAGATAGGGGAAACATGACTGTTCAGTCTTCATCAGAATCTCGCAATGGCGCTTTCCGGCTACGCGTCCAGCAAATTAGCTTGGGGACGCCAAAGCACCACCCCTTGCTCCTACAGGAGCTGGCATGCCTCAAATCAGGCGTTGGGGAAAAGGGGCGCCTGTCCGATGCTCCGCCGCTCGCCATTTCCTGTATAGGAGCTCTAGGCTGCAGTCACGGCTCTAGGATGCTGCCGGAGCCCTGTACCGACTTACTCACTTCCTCTTGCCCTTCACTGGACCCGCTGCTGGAGCTCTGACTGGTTGAGGAGCTGGACTTTATGATGGGGGGCAGGTTCTCTGGAACTCCGCCCCCTTACATATTCTATTCCAGGGGTGGCCAACTTCCAAGAGACTGCGACCTACTCACAGAGTTAAAAACCGGGAGTGATCTACTCCCTTTTGGGGGTGTGTGTGTTTCAGGCCAAAGTTGTTGTGCTTTTTTTAGGAAGGAGGAAGGCCCATGCTGGGGGGGGTTCATGTAAATGTTGTTGAGCTTCTTTAGGGAAGAGGAAAGCAACATTGAACTTTTTTTTTAAGAAGGAAAGCCCTGTGGTTCAGGTCATTTTAGGGGTGCAGGGCAAAGATGTTGAGCTTTTTTAGGGGAGCCAAAGTTTTTTAGCTTCTTTGGGGGGAGCCACTGATCTACCGGTGATCTGCCACAGATGTCCAGTGATCTACCGGTAGATCACGATCTACCTGTTGGACATGCCTGTTCTATTCTATTCTATTCTATTCTATTCTATTCTTTGGCAGATTTACAAAAGGAAAAACACACACCAATAAATAGAAAGGGGCAAGATTAGATCTTTGATTTTCAAAAATCAAGACTCCTTGTGCTCCACTCTGCTTGCCCTTTCTTCCCACCCAGGGTGGCCCTGCCCTCTGCCTATAGCTCAAAGCCAGCGCATCAAGCAGGGCTGGGCCTCAGCAGCCTCTCCTCCTTACCTGCTCCCCAGCAGCAGCTACGAGCTGCCCAAGGGAGGAGGCCAGCAGGACAAGTGCCGGCTCCTCCTCATCCCCAAGCCTGGTGGTGGTTTTGGCACTGGTGGGGGAAATAGGGACATTCTGGGATCAAATCAGAAGCCAGGGTGGCTTTTGCAATTCTGGGACTGTTGCTGGAAAATAGGGGCACTTGGAGGGTAAGGCAGTCTTTGCTACTTGCTTCTTCTATAGCAAGAGCCCAGCTAGGCAACCCCAGCATATGGTTCTTGCCTTGCAGCTCAGAATGTGTTAACATGACTGAAAGCACAGAACAGGCAACAGCTGGTCAGTGGAGTCTCCAAGTTTGTTTGCTCTCTCTGAGCTCCACAAGAGACATTTAAGTGGCCGTCAGTTGGCAGTGTTGCTTGGGGGTGCTCTGGGCCCCCTCCCCCATAATGGAGCTGAGATGGGAAAGGAGCTCCGTTTCTCAACAGAGGTTTGGCTTTATGGTCTGCATTGGCAGGTTAGGATATGAGACAAATCACACTGATCGATTGGGTGCTAAGGGCACTATTACTCTTGAGTCCTGTTGATCATTTGCACTGAAAAATGCAACAGTCAAGATGGTACAGTAATACTGTCACCCAATGGCTGAGAATTTATGCAGGAAAACAAAATAAAGAGCCTATTTTTCATAGATCTGCACCATCTGCTTTATACTTATACAGTACATGTTTTGCTGTCTCTGGCTCCCCCCCCCCAGACTGTATTTTGGTGAGGGTGCTGCAAATTAGACTGGCTTCCTTGCAGCACTACTGGTCTCTGTTGAAGCATCTTGTGGTGTAGATTTGCCTTTAGTGACAGCATCCCACAAATCAGGCCGCTGCAGTCACAGAATCAACCACTACAAGGTGTGGAGGTGGTTACTAATCTCTGTACAGTATGATGTGCCTGCCTGCTGTCTATGCTTTGTGAACTTTCACTTCTTTCTGCAAGGGGTAGAGAAGTCAAATACCAGGCTTTGGTTCCAAGACTCATGGCTACAAACCCTACAACATTTCTCTGATGAAAATAGGGACGTCCTTTTCTATAATGATAATTTTACTATTTATACCCCACACATCTTACTGGGTTGCCCCAGCCACTCTGGGCAGCTATATAAAAACATAACAACACAGTAAACATTAAAAAACTTTCCTATATAGGATTGCCTTCAGATGGCTCAGGGGTCAGATAACTCCAACGTTTCTCCAAGGAAAATAGGGACATCCTAAGGAAAAGTGGTACATTCCAGGATCAAATCCGAAACCAGGATGCCTCCTCTAAATCAGGGATGTCCCTGGAAAATAGAGACACTTGGAGGGTCTGTGTTTGGGGGTTCAGGATGGTAAGTTATATTCGGGTTATCTGCTGGTCTGGCACACCTACAGGCTTGATGGTTTTCCCTGTGTGCAGCTGTGCTAGCCTAGCTGAGCTGACCCTTGCCTGTTGCCTCCCCATGGCAGCAACTGAAGGCACAACTAGGACTTGCCTAGCAGTGAATTGCCCTGGTCCAGAAGTTAGCAGCAGAGAAGTAAGTAGAGCAGTGAAAAGTGTTTTTTAAAAATCTCACTAATCGCTCAGAATATATTTTTAATATATAAAATATATTTTTAAAAGCCCACCATCATCTCTTCCCTGATTCCATACCCCTGGACCTTCATATCTCTGGCCTGCTGAAAGCTTTTCTATTCTATTAGTATTGTAGAGGCAGTTAAGAATACATCTTTCATAATAGCTAGCTAATCCCTGATTTTAACATTTTTATGTTGTTTTAATGGTATGGTTTTATGTAAACTGCTCTGATGTTTTTTAATGAATGGCGGTATATAACTATTTTTATAAATATATAGCTGTACTGAGCCAGGCTCTCATGTTCAACCCTCCTGTCAGGTTTCAGACTTCCAACTGTTGGCAACCCTGTGACATCACTCAGCCTTTGTTTGAGTGTGCATGTACATGCACACATATGATATAAAATATTCTTGAGAGCGGGAGGGAAGAAGGGAGAATGAGCACACAAACCCCTGCCCAGCCCTTCCATCCCCCAGCGCCTCTTTACTTCCCCAAAAATACTGAATTGCAAGCAAGTGGCAAGGAGTGCATTGCAAAAATGCACTTTTGAAACCATGATCTTTAGATGCTCTGAGTGGACAGCTCTTGCACTTGATATTTCTTTTATCTCAGCCTTTTGTTGCAAAGGGTTATACATTGCTGTTTCCATTACCACCTGGGAAGCCAAGGACATCCTGCTTGGATGGGGCAGAAAGGCCACTGTGAGTCACAAACAAATGTATAAACGATCCTTTCTCCCCAACCCCCTCACACCGCAAATGTATTCTTTGCTCCTGCCATTTAGAAACATTTGACATTTAATTAACTACTCCGGTGGGGCGGTTGTAGTTGAGGCAGGAAAAAGAGCTGTGGGCAGCCATGAATGCTGGAAGGACACTGAGGGATCAGGAAAGAAGAGTAATGGCACCCTGGAGATTAAAGGATTATCGTCTCCTGGTGGGGTGAAAAATTGGACTTCCTGCCCACATACCACCTTACTTGCTGCTGCTGCTGCTGTTTCCTTGCCAGTAAATTATCAAAGTGGGCAAATAGATTTGGAGCCAGTTGAGAGCAGGGCCTACAGAGTTTTCAAAAAACAACACATTCAGCATCCTCAGTTCCAGCAAGTGACACTTCTAATGAGGTTTGGTCTGACCTGCAGGCTTCCCTTTCCTTTTTAATTGGACAGAGTGAAGAAAAGGTTTCAAAGGTCAAGGGTGGAAGGGCTCCTAGGGATGGCAAAGTCAGATGCAAACAGAAACTGGACAAGAGGAATAACTGGACTCCAACTCCCGTCACCCCTAGCCAGCATGATCAACTCTCAGGAATGATGGGAGTTCAGCTGCATCTGGCAGCCGATGGGTTGCCCAGACCTGCTCTGTTTCTTTCTACAATGTCTTGAGGGAGAAATGAAATACTTCCCACCATCCTTTTGGGCATGACTGTTTGCAAGCACACCGTTTCCCCAGCACTGTTTATATTGCACAGGTAGATGACACACCTCTTTCAAATGTGCCTAGAGAGGCCCTGCTGAGAGTCCCAGCTACAGCCATGGCTTATTCTTCAGTGACTTGTTGTAGGGCAGGGGTCGGCAAGGCTTACCGGGAATGTGCCGGATCACTCCCACGGAGATCCTCCATGGGCCGGACTGGTGCAGTGTGACACCGGAAATCGCATCTGTGCATGTCCGCAGCACCAGAAGTCGCTTCTGCGCATGCCCAAATGCTGGAAATTGCGCTTGCACAGACACGATTTCTGGCATCTGGGCATGTGCAGAAGTGATTTCTGGAGCCGCGGAAGAGAGTCCCTGTGCCGCGCTGCGACGGTTTAGCACAGCATGCGAGGACTCGCCGATCAGGCGACTCAGTTCGTGGGCGGCTCATGGGCCAGTTAAACAGCCTCTGTGGGCCGCTTCCAGCCCATGGGCCTTAGGTTGCCAACCCCTGCTGTAGGGCCTTCTCTGCGATTTTGCAAAAAAAGCTCAACAACATTTCTGTCCAGATTTTTCAGTGTTTGAAATATGGCAGCCCTAACCAAAGGTACACTTGTCCCCCTTGCTGATGCCTTTTCAACTTCTGCTGAGGGCAAACTTGTTCTGTCTGGCCTTTTTGGATTGATGCAATTGCTAGCCTGTTTTTTGTTTTTGCTGGTGAATTTGCTGGTCTGTGAGTTTGACAATTTTGTGGTTTTAATGTTGCTTTTTATATTGCATTTTTGTGATTCTTGTACACCTGGGAAATTTAGTTGAAGTGCAACTGGCCTCACTGGTCCAGGCCAAGATCCAATGGGCCACTGAGGGCAAAGTGCATCAAGGTGCATTGGGAAGCCATGCCTGGACCACTTTATGAACATAGGAAGCTGCCATACTGAATCAGGCCATTGGTCCATCTAGCTCTTCACTGCCTACACTGACTGGCAGTGTAGATTCCAGTGGGTCTCCGGGGTTTCAAACATGGGTCTCTCCTAGCCCTACCTGGCAATGCCTGGGATTGAACCCAGGATGTTTTGCATGCAAGGTTTATGCTCTACCACTGATCTCTACCCTTCTCAAGTGTCTAGACCTTTCCGGTACTGTGCAGCTCTCTCCAGGAGTTTCAGAAAATCTCAAGAATGGGTATTTGGTATCCAGTTAGCTAACTATTTAGGAAAATACGGTACATTATGGGAGTGGTTTTTCTTGTCTTTTCAGGATGGTGTTGTTAGAATTAATTTTCATCCTTAACAGGGAAGAGTGTTAGTTCTTATCCCCACAAGCACCTCTAGCTATTTTGATTCCATTTTCATATGTTTTTATTGATCCAGAAAGAATTGAGTTTAGAGTGGAAGCATAGAAAGCAAGGAGACATGGTAACTTCCAAATAGCCAATTCTATGAGCTATTTCATACCAACCCTCTCCCTCCCTCCCTGTTTTATGAGAAACATAGGATTTGCCTTAAATATACCTATTCCCCCCTCTAAATTGCCTTTTAAAATCATTTATGGCTCACAAAGCCCTGGATACGGCACATTGGCTTTATCCTGGCTTTTATTGATAGTTTTTTATGCTGGTTGTAATCTCAGCCTGATTCTTAATGTGTTAAACCAGACTCACATCACAGTGTATTGGAAGGCTGAAGGAGGGACAGCTGCAACTCCAAAGGACAGCTCCTCAAAATTCTTGTGTGCATGACAACTGCAGGGAATGGGCCTAATTCAGGGATGGTTGCATGAAGGGTCCAATTGGATTTTGTTTGGCCAGCTCATGCTCTAAGGCAGGGGTGGGCAACCTGTGTTCCTCCAGGTGTTGCTGTACACCTGTTCCCATCAGCATCCAGCCAGCATCTCCAATAGTTAAGGATCAGGGGGCACAACCCTCACACCTTGATCTGAGGAAGGACCCTATGTTAAGGTTACCAGACGTCCCCGTTTCCCGGGGACAGTCCCCAGATTTACAAATCAGTCCCCATACAAAATCCATTGAAGTTGAAAAGTGTCCCCGGATTCATTGGAAAAAAATCTGGTAACCTTACCCTATGTTTGTAGGATCCTTTGCCAGACTGAGGCGCTGGCGCAACTGGGGTGAATGGCCTCAGAAATCTCTGTGAGGGTGTCATTGACCACTTTGCTATAGTGACAAATATTTAAACAGTGTATGCCACGGTAGTGGGCCAGTGGCATGGAGATTCTCCAGGGCCACCTTGCCTTACAATGCCTTGATCTAAGAAAGGATCCTTCCTCGGAGGGAGACATTGGGGTAGCAGAGAGCAGCCAGCCCATGGATTGTCAGTGGAGGACCAAACAGCAGCAGTGGTTAGTCCTGTAGTGAGGTTGGGTGGGGAGCACCAGTCAGCCACTTGTCCCGATTCATTGCCTGGAATGAATGTCTCAGCTTGCCCTAATTGTGTGTGGTGGGGGATGGAGGGGTCTGTAGGGTAGATCTTGCAGCCTAAGCCCTTGGCTCTCCTGTGTGTCTATAGAGCTTTCTTGGAGCTGTGGTCATAACATGCAAATGCAGTGGTTGCATGTTAATGCAGAAGCCTTTCATGGACCTCTGAATGTGGTTGGTCTTAAGGAAGGAAATAGTAATGATCTTCAAAGAGCAAGGATTGTGATCTTCCATGCAGCAAATATGAAGATTCCCTGTACCCCAGTGACAACCGAGTCCAGTCCAGTCCAGCTGGGGAAACCAAACCAGATGGGCAGGGTATAAATATATTATTATTATTATTATTATTATTATTAGTCATAAGTCTGCAATGCCCCCACCACAGATTATCAGTACCGGAGAGACATTTTTCTGCCCTATCCTCCCCCCTCCCCCACTGCCCCAAGATAACATGTTAGGTCCCTCTGGCATTGCCTTTTCTTTTTCCCATTTTTGTATTTCATCATTTGTTTTAACCTTTTAGCACTTACTTAGTTTATAACTCTAAGAGATGTCAGTTGATTCATTGCATGAGTTTTAATGGCCTCCATCTGCATTCATTTGCCTATGAATAAAGAAATTGTTCTAACGGAAACAAGCTTTGTGCTTTAGATGATGTGAGTATGTGTCACAGAAGGCACCATCTCAGAAAAGTCACTCCCTCCTGAGAGAGAGAGAAAGGATTGTCCATAGCTTAGTGGAAGAGCCTAGACTTTGCATGAAGGAGGTCCCATGTTCAGCACCAGCATCTTCAGGTGAGGGCTGGAAAAGAGCCTGCCTGAAACCTTGGAGGTCTACTGGCAGTCATCCCAGGTCATTGGCCATAACTGTAGGGGCTGATGGGAGTTGTTATCCAGGTACATATATCTAGAGGGTCAAAGTCTCTCTCCCCCGCCCCCCGCTGGTGTAGAGAATACTTGACTAGATGAGCCAGTGGTCAAACCTTGTAAAAGGCAACTTCTTCCCTTGTTCCTAAGGAGGAGAAATGCCTCTTCTAAGAAGGTACATTCTAAGAAGGTACTAAGTACTTAAATTAAAGGTGGCAGTGTTTTTAAAAACCTGCTGCCTGATTAATTGAAGCATCTTTTTAATTAGTCAAAAGACAGATTATACTAAGTGGTTTCTAGTCTTTAAGGTGCCACGTGAATTTCTTGTTGCTGCAGCAGATGAAACAGCACAATTCTCTGCAGGCCAAGTACTGAGAAGTAAGTATCTTACGGATGTGGGTTCAAGCCCCATATTGGGAAAAAGATTCCTGCATTGCAGAGGGTTGGACTAGATGACCCTCATGGTCCCTTCCAATGCTACAATTATATGATTCCATTGAGTTCAGCTAAGTGTATACAGCAGGGGTGAGGAACCTGTGGCTCTACTGGTGTTGCTGGACTCCAACTGCCATAATCACTGACCATTAATTATCCAACCTGAGGTTAATAAAGAAATAAGCAAATCATGCAAATGCAAAACTGTAGAACAGCTTCCTGAAGCCATTGTTCCCGCTTCTCTTCTTTTCAGAGATGTACTAAATTGTTGTTGTTTAGTTGTGTCCAACTCTTTGTGACCGCCAGGCACTCCTGTTTTTCACTGCCTCCCGCAGTTTGGTCAGACTCATGTTGGTAGCTTCAAGAACACTGTCCAACCATCTCGTGCTCTTCTCCTTGTGCCCTCCATCTTTCCCAACATCAGGGTCTTTTCCAGGAGTCTTCTCTTCTCATGAGGTGGCCAAAGTATTAGAGCCTCAGCTTCAGGATCTGTCCTTCCAGTGAGCACTCAGGACTGATTTCCTTAAGAATGGATAGGTGAGGCCTGATCTTCTTTCAGTCCATGGGACTCTCAAGAGTCTCCTCCAGCACCTAGAATTGCTTTATTTGGTGTCTAAAATGAAGGGGACTAGATGGGCTTTTCTGGGGGGAATGTTCCTGACCCTAAGCATATGTCTCCTGTTTCTGCCACCTTTTTCTACCCATCTAGGAGCATCTATTCATTACATTCATATCTCACCTTTCCTCCACGGAGCTCAAGGTGGAGTGCACAATAGCCCTGCCAGGTTGGTTAGGTTGAGAGGCTGTGACTGACCCAAGGTCACCCAGGAATCTTCATGCTGAGTGGGGATTTGAACCCTGGTCTCCCTGCTCCTAGTACAACACTCTAACAACTACACCACACTGCCTTGTAAGAGGAAGAGGCCTGTCACGATGATCTCAGCATATAGGAGTAGTCAATACTTTAGTTATCCTGGACCCAGACCATTAAAGGTTAGTGCCCAACATTTGAATTGTGCCTGGATTTCACCTTGGTGCAGTGTGCTCATAGTGTAGCACGTCCTGCTAAACAATCTCACTGCTGTGTTTGGGAGGGACCAGCTATATTCCTCTACTCCCGCCAAATGCTTCTCACAAACAGCCCTGGCATTTGCAGGAGTCTAGTTTGGAAGTGATGGAGACAGTCTGGAAGACTGTGGCAAGTTTTCCCCTTCTCTAGGAGAGGGTGCAGCTTGCACACCAGCCAAATTTTTCCTTTTATTATTATTGTAGTTGTTGTTGTTGTTGTTTGTGTCTCTCTCTGTGTGTGTGTATACGTACGTATGTACGTACATACATACATACATACATATTCACCCCACCCCACAACAATAAATCATAATTTGGTGAGATGTCTCACTCTCACACATCAGGCCTTATTTCACATATTAGCCAGAAGTGTCCTATCTGAAGGAACCTTCTGGCTGTAGTTCAGATATCAGGGAATAACAAAAGTGATTCTATTTTCCCATTAATGCACACCTTGTTTCTCTTCCTCCCTTTCAATTTGTACATGTTAGCTTCATCATAAAAAGAGCTGTGCTGTGTTCTCTGCAGCCAGTTCCTTCCGCTTTCCACACACTCTCTATGCTGAATGTCAATACATTCCATACTTTGTTCCCTCCCTGTAACATCTTTTCTTTTTTCTTTTCTTCTAATTTGTTTGTTCCTGACCTATATAATAGCATACAACCTTTTTCTCTCCTGCCCCTGCCACTCCTATTTCCCTCAGTGAAATCATGACAAAACATTCATTTTCATTCTTGTGGATGCAAATGCTTTCGTTTTAAAGCTTCAGGAAAAGAGAAGTACAGTGGTGCCTCGCAAGACAAATTTAATTTGTTCTGTGAGTCAATTCGTTTTGCGAAAAATTTGTCTTGCGAATCCCATAGGAATGCATTGATTCCTCCCCATAGGAACGCATTAATTGAATTTCAATGCATTCCTATGGGAAACCGCGATTCACTAGATGAATTTTTCACAAAACGAATTCGTCTTGCGAGACAACCTCTGATCGCAAAACCCATTCGTCTAGCGAAAAATTCGTCTAGCAGGGCATTCGTCTAGGGAGGTACCACTGTAACAGAGAAAACATTCCATATAGAGCAGGGCAAGAGCAGGAGATCCTTTTGGAAATTGGAATACTTTATTTAGATTAGTAGGAACTGGGAGAGGCTGCCATGTACTTTCAGAGGCTGCCTGATTTTACCCAGGGGTCGTAAGTGTTCTCTCCTCACTATTTACTATCAGGAGATCAAAAAGCAGCTATATGTTTCTTTTTTCTTTTGACAGAAGTGGATGAAGTTTTCAGGCATATTTGCTCCTGCCAAATTATGGGGCATTTTTTGCTGGTCACCTTTGCATTTTTTAAAAAGTGAACTTCTGTAACATTTATGGTAGAACTGAATGATATTTTCAGGTGAGGCCACCCCTTCTGAAGACACACATATTGCCAGATTTCAGAGGTGGAGAACCTGCAGCCCTCCAGATGTTGCAGGACTGCATCTCCAATCATGTCTGGCCATTGGCCATGCTGGCTGAGATTGGAGTTCAGCAGCAGCTGGAGAGTCACAGGTTATCTATTTGCTTGAAGGCGCCAAGTACGGACCCTTCCTTTGTCTGCTGCTGCATTTTGGTACTGATGAGAGAAATACTCTCTAATAACTCCTCCTCTCAGGTAGGGGTGTGGGTAGTGGTTGTGGTAGAAGATCAAGCCTGAGCAAAAGGCAAGCTGAGTGCAGCTGGCATTTGTCTAGTAGCCCAAGAGAAATCGTTTGAGATGGCACGCACAGCCCTCCTTGGAGAAAGTCAGAGAGGCATTTCTTCACAGCAGGAAGTAGTGAGAAAAACGTACCTCCTGATGATGCAGCATAACATAGCTATAAATCTTCCCTTGAGCACCAGCAGGGCTCAGGTGACAGTGAAGTCACTGCCTGACCTTGGTGAGGATTGAAATACCTGGAAGGGAAGAGGGATGGGTCAGAAGCTGCCTTCTTCATAGATCTGCACAGCAGAGAGCTCAGCTTGAGCTGCTACCAATTCAGAGGAATAGCGCAGATGGGTCTCCCTGGCTTTGTACCATCAGGATGCCTTAAATGCTGGTGATGATTCAAGGTTGATGTCCTCGATCCCCTCAGTCCTCACCTCTTGTTTACACAAAGAAGTCCCCAGGCCATTTGGGTGCATGAGGCAGAAAACACAAGTGATGTCTCTTCCTCCACAACTCAGCATATGAAAACAGACACCGCCCTCCTTTTTTAATAAGCCATTTATTTCCATCGCACTCTGTGCCTCTTTAAACATCACCTTTATAACACAAAACCATTACATTTTATGTAGCAGAATGAGTGGCATGTGCAGATGATCAGAGTTAAATTAAATTTAATCATAGCTTGCTGCCCTGTAGCAGCGCACAAATTCAGCTGCTTGAGGCCGAGCCTCATGACAGGGACCGGCTCTGGAATTCCAGAGTGCACTCAAGCAATAGATCTGGATGGGCTAATTTTAATTTTTGTTTTTGGTCTGAAGACTGCATTTGCCCTTGGCCAATCTTCTGGGGGCTGCATGCTAGCAGTGGGTGTGACGGCCTCACTTTCCTGCACACACCATCTCACATATACACATGGGACACACACAGCAACAACACCCTTGGCTGATCTATGCAAATCATCTGAGGGGGATTTTTGCCATCTCCCCACTCATTAAATGATTGGTCTGATGTGCAGGAGCCCTCTGACCTCTTCTGAATCAGGCTGGCCTATGGGCTGCACATAGACAGTGTTTGACTGCCCAAGACAAGATAGGGAAGTTGTTATGTACTAAGCTTGGATCCTAGAACAACAGGCAGGCAGGATCCTAGAATGCAACAACCTGATTGGCCTGCAGGAGCAGCCCAATCAGGCTCTAGGAGGGAAGCAGAATCAGCCAATCAGACAGGATGCATTGTGTAAATAATGTATGTAAAGCCTGAGGTTTGGGGGGAAATTCATTCACTGTTTTACGATCTGCAATAAAGAGCATGAACAGGGTCGTCTTAAGCTCATCGGGCGCCCTGGTGCAGAGATCCCTCGGGTGCCCCCCCACCCCACTCTTTTTTTTAAAAAAAAACCCCCACCGGGGACCAGTGTTTGGAAGAGGGCTCCTCCTGAGCTGTTGTGGGAGCGGGGTCGCGTGAGAGAAATAAAAAAAATTTAAAAACAGAGCTGCGAACACAATAAGTAAAGTCTCCAGCAATGGAGCCTCGGGCAGCATGTGCATGGGGCCTGGCCGGCGCAATGTCGCCATGCAGAGTGCAGACCCCCGCACGCCAACCTGGGCACAGATGGAGACTGCGCGCACGCGACCATTGAGTTGTTTTTTGCTCTCTCCGCCAGGGTGGGCGCAGCGCAAGTGGGGAAGGAGCCAGAAAAGGTTCCAGCTGATCCTCAGGAGCAGCGCACAGCCTTGGAGGGCAGGGGATGCAAGTAGGCTCTGGGGAGCGGCGCAGGGAGAGAAGGAGCAAGGCCGCGGCGGACCAGGGCCGAGCAGGGACTGTGTGCCTCGCAAGGAGAAACGGGGACAGGATCCCCCCCAAGCCCATCCCAGGCCCGTCTTTGTCTCCATTTCCCTCCTCGACTTACCTGCCAGCTCGTCCGGCTCCAGCCTGCTGTCAGCATCGATCCCGCACACCACTAAGTAGTGCGCAAAGTGGCAGGTTGCCGAGCCCGAGCCGGGCCCGGGGGGCACCACGCTGCCGCTCATCCCTCCGCCGGCATCTGCGATCTCTCTCGGGCAGGATCCCAAGCAGCAGGGGCAGCGTCGCTAACGCAGCAGCACCAGCAGCAGTGCTCCTTCCAAGGTGCAAGTCCGGCCGACTGACGACCTCCCTTGCCGAGGGGAGCACGGCCAAGCAGGAGGAAGATGAGGACGCGGCGCCGGTGGTAGCTGAGGCTGCAGCCAGTGCTCGAGCCCTGCTACCGTCCCGCCATTGCCTCTGCGCTGCGTTTCATTGGTAGAGCTGCTGCCATGTGGCATCACCTCTACCAATGAAACGCAGCACCGGGGTGAGGGATGGCCCTGGCACTGCATAGCGGAACAGGGTCCTAGTGCCCCTGCTCTGCTCGTTTACCTCTCTCCCCTGAGTGGCGTGGCTGGTGGGCGTCCAGGAGGAGGGAAAGGGAGGCCGCCACGCACTCCCCCACTTGCTGGGGTGCCCCGCAGCGCCCCGGCACCCTGCACCACTAGGGCCAATGGGCAAGCCGGCCCTGAGCATGAAATCACTACATGACTCTGAGTATATTTCAGAACTGATATTGGGTCAGGGAGCACTCATAGGAGGCAGGAATGCAAGAGGGGAGGCAATGACCTCCTAAAGCTGCTAGGGCCCAGGGTGATTGTACTTTTCCAAAGTGATACAGTGGCTCCCAAGGAACAAGAATCAAAACCAGCTCTTAGAAGCTCCACCTGGGGCTGATGGCCTTTAGACAGGGTGCCAGCTGGAAAAGAGGACAAGAGTTTCCTGCACCTTGAATTGTTCTGTGAAAGAGGGACTCTATCTGCAGATGCAGCATTTACTAGGGACAGGTGCTGCATGGTGATTTTCTTCCTTTTTGGGTGGCACCTTGGCAATTAAATAGCCTCTGGTACTGGGGAGGAGTCCCAGCTGAAATAAAGCTTGTTTTAACGTCTCCAAAAAGGCTTGGACACAAAACAAGCAAGCCAGCCTTGTCCTCTGCCACCAATATGGATTTCAAGGTCACTTTCAAGTTGTTGTTACTTTAGACATTTGTTTATGTCAGTGGTTCCCAACAGGTGGTCCGGGGACCCCCAGGGGTCCGCGAGCTATGCCAGAGGGGTCCGCAAGATGCTATTAGAATAAAAAATATATTAAATATATTTCGTATGATAACAGATTTTTTGTTTTGGCCGCTTCCTGCATGAGCAGAGTCTAGCGCAAAACTAGAATTAGATAGAGGCAGTAGTTCTGCTGTATGCCGTTAGGTGACACTTTACAAACACTACTGTTTTGCAAAGAGGCAATGCGCGCATTCTACTAATGCTCACCTCCTCAAGATGCTTTGCGCGCGTCGGCTTCATTTGTGCGCTACTGCGCAGGTACCCTGTCTTCTCCATTCCCCTCCCTCCTCCCTGGTGCGCGCTGCCTCTTTACAAAACAGTAGTGTTTGTAAACAAAGTGTTGTTTTCCGCGGAAGCTACAGTTCGCGTAGTTAAAAATGGACCATTGGTTAAAAAGTGGTTCGTTAAAACGACAAAGGCCTACAGATGAAGAGGAAGAACTGTAAAAAAACGTATAAATATAAAATATAAAAAGACTCTTAATTTGGCTCTCACTTTTAAATTTTAGGATTAGGAATTAATAGGGGTCCTTGTCACAATAGCGGCTCAATGAGGGGTCCTCGAGAAAATTTTGTTGGGAACCCCTGGTTTATGTGTTTTAATGACTGCTTGTTTCCTGTCTGTATCACAGAAGGGATCCTCAGGCAAGCTGTGTTTCCTGTGTTGACTTTTTGTATACAAGTGTGCATGCTAAGAAAGAAAGAAAGAAAGAAAGAAAGAAAGAAAGAAAGAAAGAAAGAAAGAAAGAAAGAAAGAAAGAAAGAAAGAAAAGGGAGCTGGAAGCTGATTAAACTTTTATTACAACACACTGCAAAATGGCTCTTAAATAGCTCCCTTCAGAGGCCCCAGCCATAGCCATAAAGTACCAGCAGGGGCTATGTTAATAAATAAATAACCATTGAAAGAACACTACTTGCAGTCTAGTCTCTTTAAAGCCCCCAAAATAAAATTACTTTACTGCTTATGCTGGATGAAACTGAAAAAAAGCTGGGGAAAGGGAGGAAAGTGCTTGGTTTGGGTAACGGAAGGTACACTTGAGTGACTTAGGGTGTTTGTGGTGGAATAAAGCAAATAATTGCTGGAAGTAAGTTGAGAGAACGCCTTCGTTTTTGAATGCTGAATGTGCTGAGGGAGGCCTGTTCCTGGCAATGTTTACATGATTGCCCTAAATATGCTCTGCAACCCCAGCAGAGGGTGAGAGGGCTGGTATCTGAGTGTAATGGAATAAATGATGCATAAGGTTGCAAGGCTTGCAAAGTATCCAAAATCCACTCCAAATAGGAAGCCAAGAAATGAAGAGTTAACTCAGAAACAAGAGGGTCAGGGGAGAAAAGGAAAGGAGGTGATGAGGGTCAAAGGGATGTAGGGAGGCCCATTTAGGCACCTGTGGACACTTTCCCAAGTGGTACTAAGAAGCCCCTTTCCTTTCCTTCTTACATTTATTTCCTGTACTTCTCCATCATGGAACTCAAAGTGGCATGGATGGGCAGTCTCCTGTCTGGGCATTGACCAGACTTAGAGCTGCTTAGCTTCAGTAAGGCCACTGTGATCCACTTTGCACCGAATATTGTACTAAGACAACCTATGCCTTGGTTTCACCCCAGGTGTCATGGTAGCAGGAGGACCAAGAGAAAGAGCAGCACATGCAGTTGCAATCTTTTTTCTGGGAACCTGCACACTTGGACATCCATGCTAACCCATAATTTGGTTTGGCTTAGCATTGCATGCAAACCTAGACCATGTATCACATGCCCAAGGGCATTCATTGGGTGGGTATCCTTTTCCAGCTTAAGGACTGAATTCCTTTCTTAACAATTTTCCATGGGCCACATGCCAGTGGTGTGTGGGACCAGAGGCACAAGTGGGCAAAAAAATTACTGTACATTTTCCTTTGTACAGGAGTCTAGTTTCTAAACACACTCGGATGCCCCTCTCTACCCTCTGTCCATGCAATGAGGCATTGTCAGGGTTCAAGGAGACATTTCAGCCCAGTGAAAATATTCAACGCAGATGTGAAGCAAGGCTGAGGAGGGAATGTGGCTGGGTAGGGAGCTGGCTTGAAGAGAGTTCCAAGGGAGGAAGGCCCAAAGGGCCACATCTGACCCTTGAGATTCCCACTCCTCCTGCATTGAGACCATCACTCTCTAACTTGGATCAGTGAAGGCTAGAGGAAAGAAGGTGGATTCACCTGAATGTACATTCAAGACAATAGGGATTTCGTATATATATTATATGTGCCAACTGAAGCATGGTTTGTGAAAGCAAAAATGCAGAAGCACCAGGAGGAGGAAAGCAATTGCCACATGCAAATGCAATGTAAGCAAAGTGACACCTGCACCAAACACCATGGACGTAACCTACCATGCAGACGCAAGTTTGTATGATCCGTGCAAGAGCAAAAGAAATCCAGCAGAGAGGGGGCATTTCTTTGTTACAACCGAGCTAATTCCTGTCTTGCATTTGGCATGTAAATTACTCGCACACAAGAATGTGCATGGCTTGTAACAAATAAATGTGTCCCTGCACATATGCTTACATATGTGTACTTCTCTCTGTGTGTAAATATATGTGTGTGTGTGTATAAATTTCTGCTACCAAATCATTCACATTATATAAATTTCAGCTAGGTTCCTGAGGAATGCGAATCGGCCGAACTTTTTGATAGCTATTAATGACAATAGGGCCTCTGAACTTAATTGAGAGTGGATTCATTTATTCCAGGGGTCAGCAACCTAAGGCCCATGGGCCGGTAGCGGTGCATGGGGCTTGTCTAACCAGCCCATGGTGACCCCTGCTGCCCCCGCCACCCGCTGTTACCGGCATGGCGCAGCACAGGGACCGACTTCTGGGTTGATGGCTCTTGTGCGCATGTGCACGGGCGCTCCTCCAACCCGGATGTGCGCCGCAAATAGTGTGTGTGCATGCATGCAGGATGGAGAAGTGCTTGTGCCCGTGTGCGTGGAAATAGCATATGTACACGCGCACGGGCATTCCTTCGACCTGGAAGAGTGCGCGTGCGCACATGGCTCTGGCCCATCCTCCGACGGACAGAGTGTCGACTGGCCCATCCTCCGATTAAGGTTGCCGACCTCTGATTTATTCATTTAGGGGTGGCAGAACTTGTGGCTGTGCTGTTTGGGATGACGTTCTTATCTGGGGGCTCCATGTTGAGTCCATGTTGAAGAAAGTCAGAAATCACATTCAAGATCTCCAGTAATCTACTCTCATGAAGAACTCAGGGATGAGGAACTTGAGGCCTCCCAGATATTGTTAGAGTCCAACTCCCGTCAGCACCAGCCAGCTTAGCCCAATGGTCAGGGTTTATAGGAGTTGGAGTCCAACAACATCTGCAGGAAAAGGACTACAGCTGAGTGGTAGATCTGCTTTGCTTTCAGAAGGTCCCATTTTGAATCCTTGGTATCTCATCTGAAACCTGGGTTAATCCCTGCCAGTCCTTATTAAAATACTGAGCTAGGTGTACCAATGGTCTGACTCAGTAGAATGTTCATATGAAGGGCTGCAGGTTCCCTATCCCTCCCTCCTGATGAGGACAAGTGGTATGAACACAGCAACACTCTATATAATTACCCTGCATTTGACAAAAATGTCAAAGAAGTCAAAATCCGGACTCCCATTAATATTGATTGCACACCCAGGAGTCCAGGGGCTAAATCACCATATCATGGTGGAAATCATTATTTAAACAATTCAGTAAGTACTATATGTTGATTCAGCCATTAATGCATGCAAGATATTTTGAGTTAAAGGAGAAAGAGCGTGAAAAAGATGTCTTAGCACATGCCATAGGAAGTAACATGGGTGTGCGTGGAAGGAGCTATTAATAGAGACCCAGGTATAATCATTGTATATTTGTACCCATGCATTAGAAACAAGAACCCTTAATTTCAGGGTGGTTTTTGTTTTGTTTTTTACATTAACTCAGTGTTGTTGACAAATGCATGGATGGAATTCAACATCACACAAATTTGATTGTTCCAACAATGCGAGCATTTCTGCTTGCTAGTCAGAATGATCTCCTCTCCTCCTGAACCTCCTCTGGGGGTTCTCCCATCCCACCCCCACCCCGAGCCAATTTGGGGTGGGGCGGAGGGACAAAAGGAGAGGTAAAAAATGCCCCATCACACTAGTGGGACTCGTGCCGGTTCCTGCTAGTGCAACTATTTAGCTGAATCCAACCCTAAACAACTATGACTTAAATGGGAACTATTCAGTTGCAATATCAGGCAGATAAAAGGGCCTTTACAAGCGTAAGAACCTAACGACTGCTGTTGGAATACTTCCCTGAACTTGCAACTGTTTTGACAACGTTCTACATAAATCTGGGCTCCAGACCTACAGTAGGTGTGTCTTCTGCCAGGGATGTCATCCGTGCCCACACTGCTGCAACTAACTCTGCTAGCTGTTTGTTCAGCTGGAACTGGTGCAGTTGGCTGGTGCGCCAGCCGAGACACCACGCACAGCCATTGAGCAAGCAAATTGCATTTGCAAAATATCTTCACGCAACGACTCTTAACCTGGGGCTATGGACATTGTGCTGCCGCGTGTGACGAGATGAGAAAGGAACTGATGCTTGGGAGGAATACAGTCCTGGGTTATTTGGGGATCAGAGGGGTTTGGGTTTCCTCCTTCACCTATGCCAGCAGGAGGTGAGAGAACCAAGGCATTCAAACATTTGAGAGTTGGTTTTGGAGTTGCAGAAGCACATGCAGCAGATCACACCCCAAAATCTGCCAACCTATCAGAGGAGCTGGTTTCCTTTGATGTTTTGGGCCAAGTCCCGCAGATGAGATTATTCTCTGGTAACAGAAGCCAAACCCCTCCAAAAGCATGCACAACTTGGCAGGAGTCAGATATGGAGGTGTCTGATCCGACTTGCCATTTTGATGCCTCTCCTCCTTTGGCAGAACAGTGAGCACCTTTGGCAAATTCTCTAATGAAAGCAGCTGCGGAGTCTGGACATATTCTGGAATGGCAAGAGGGACTCCACCAGTTGTTGTTTGGGGAAGTGAATGGAGTAGTATTGATTTAGCACTTCATAGACCAGAAGGTCACAATGGACCATGGAGATTACTTTGATGTTTGTCGGAATTTAAAATGCCAAACCTATTCAAGCTGACATCTCCAAGGTCACTTGATTTCCTGGCCCCCATCTGGAGAAGATTAGTCACAGTTCAGTCCCATTTGAAAGCAACGAGACTTAGGTGAGTCACATAACTAATTTCCCCATTGAACACACTGAATGTGAACATGTCTTTCTTTGGATCAGGGAAGCTACTGAGATCATGTTGCTAGGAGAGCTCAGGCTGAGGATTGTGGAGATTCTTGCTAAACTGTGCTCTTTATAAAACATTATTTTGGGAGTTTGGGATCTGCATCTTCAGAGATAAGCTTGCCAAGATGGTGGTCAACACTGGATGGCAATACATAGGGTGCATATGTGCAAACAGGACTGAAGGTCAGGGCTTTAGGGGTCTGCATCTCTTCCAGATCCAGAGGCATGGCCAGCAGAACAGAATAAAACAGTTTAAATTCTTATATGCAGATTCACAAAATTGATTCTGATCACTGAGTCTGATCACATAAAATCCACATTGCTTACTTGTGGCTGCCCTCCCTGATAGTGGATCACAAAGCGATGGCCAGTTTCTTCTAAATGAAGTTTTTTGCCTACTTTCAGTCTTCAGTGTTCTTCCTTGCACTGCCTCCCTCTGCTGGGTTAATGAAGGCTTTTAAACACACACACACACACACACACACACACACCTCCCTAATCACTTTCATCATGACAGGATCTTTTCCCCCTGTCGCTAAGTAACCACTCAAAGAGAATTGAGGTTAGCAATCCTGTACTCACATGACCCCAGTGGGGAAGATTCAGCACCTTCACACTGGTGCTCCTGCATCCTGTACATGCTCAGTCTGAGATGGGAGGGGAAAGCACAGAGGAAAATCCCCAATCAGCAGAGATATCCAGAGAAACATAGTCAAAGCCCACCAATCAGGGTTTCTGCATGTGACAACACAGACATGAGATTGGAGCCAGTGAGCACATGACCATAAGGACACCCCCCCCCAAAAAAGCACACCTGAATTGCACAACCCACATCCCAATGCCTAAGTGCCCCTGTTGCGGCCCCAGTGGCAAAGAAAGCTGTGGCCCCATTCCTGCAAGGTCCCCAGGCAGGGATTCAAGAGTCCCTTTACGCTGCTCACAACCACCATTGTGTAGCAAAATACATGTAGGCAGTGCTTTTTTTCTTAAAAAAAAGTTTAGGGGTACTCTAATTTTGACTCAAAAAAATCACCATTTTGTAGTTCAAATCTGGAAAAATAAATACAGTACCTGGACAAAAGTACAAAGATTCACAAAATGTTTAGGGATATGTGTACTTCTGTGCACTGCATGTAGGGAAATGAGAAGCCACACAATGCAGACCTGCTGCATAGATTCTTTGGGCGGGAGACATACATAAAGCACACACAGGCTAAGGAAAACCGCTCTTTTGACAAGGGAGCAGGTCAGGCGACAAAGCAAACCACAGTTACACACTGACCACAGCAGCTCCCTGCATAGGACGTGGGGTTGGGAAGCAGCAGGCATGAGTTTGAGCTCCACTAAGAGAAAGGAGAAGCATGAATCCACTTGCCTTTTGTATGACTAGTTATCTCGGAGGAAAAAGAGGGAGCTCCCATGACTCAGACACACCACCAGCAGCACAGGGCAATTCTCTAACCACTCAGCCACAGTAACAGATGGGAATCATACTCACCATGGGGCCTTTGCCTCTCCCCACCTGCAACACGCACACGCCATGCCTTGATGTTCTGAGTTTCCACACCATCTGCCATCAGCAGCCAATGATGTAGATCAGGGGAGGGGTACCTGTGGCCCTTCAGAGATTGCTGGATTTCCAACTCCCAGGATGGCCAGTGGTCAGGGATGGTGGAAGCTGATATCCAGCTGGGATAACAAGTGAGGTGATAGCTGATTTTATAGACCGTTGAAAGCTCCAAAAAAGCACAAGAGAAAAACCACCCTCTTGAGAGAGTGCAGACCCCATTGCTGCAAACATCTGCCTTCCTAAGCTTGCTTCCCCTTAGCTAGGCTGACTCCACCTCTCATCATCATCAATATCATTATTAATTGCATTTGTTACCTGCCCTTCACCAGCAGATCCCAGAGCTGAGAACAGTTGTGAAAAGAGTGGGGCCCTAAAAACACACATCTCAGGTAAAGAAAGGTGTATTCATCTAGGGAGGAAGGAGGTTGTTTGGTTCACGTTTTACCTCCGGGATGGAGAACCTGTGGTCCTCCAGAAGTTGGTAGGCTCCTCTGGCTCCCATCAGCCCCAGCCAGGTTGGCCAATGGCCAGAGATGTTGGGAGTTGTGGTCCAACTGCACCTGGAGGGCTTCAGGCTTCCCAACACTAATGTAGGGCACACTGATCTGGGTGAAACCCAGAACATGATATCAGGACAAGAGATGAACTAATGCACAGCTCCTGGTTTAGTGGTAGCACCACACTTCAGGTGGTGGCTAGCTTGCTTTTGAGACCCTTCCTCATCAGCAGACTCCAGAGGGACTGGTGTATGATACAGTTCTATCAGATGTGAGTGTCTTGCCCCTCTTCTTAAGGCCTTGGGCTCCCCTCCACTCCACCCTGCATCGAGGGCAGCCTTACTCAGCCACCTCACTTTAAAAGATCAGCTTTGGTGGCTTATTTCTCTTTCCTCTCTACCCTGCTCCAACTCTAATAAGTATTCAACACAGCCTGGTTACATTATCATTCATATTTCATGGGTGCAAAGCAGGGGAAAGGAGCTTGAATTCCAGCTGGTGCACCAGACTGCCGGTTCCAGCTCAAGTCCCAGAAGAGAAGACTCCACTGTATGTCTGCCGAACCAAGACTGTGAATCAATTGCAGTCTGTAATGTGACAGAGGTGCTCAGGTATACATGGATGGAGGGACCTGGCTTGCCTTTGCTTTTCATATTCATACATTCCCTCTGTTGATTGATGCTAGGGGAAGGGGGCCTGTGGCCCTCCAAATGTTGCTGGAATCCAGCTCCCATAATCCTTGGCCATTGGCTATTCTGGCTGGGGCTGATGGGAATTGGAGTCCATCAAGATTTGGAGGGCAGCAGGTCCCCTCATCCCTCATCTATATGCCATATTGTTGACTTCATGGCTGGAAATGGCAAGATATGTACAATTTTATAACATGCAGAGAATAATATGTATAAACAAATCAGAGAGGGGAGCTGAGGGAAGTCTTTGGAGGGTGGGAGAGGGAGAGATGGGAGGGGCAAAATGTAATTGGTTACATTGATTGATCATTGGTTTTGTTAAATTTGTTCAATAAAAATATATTTTTTAAAAAAAGGAAATGGCAAGTTCCAGCAGAGGCACCTGAACATTTGCACCCCAAATTATTTTTTAAAATATAGCAGCAACATAAAATACAGAATATATGGGATGATTTCTTTTTAAGACCACAGGATTGTGGCCATAATATTTTAAAGTATAGAATTGAGAGAGAGAGACACGAGCTCGGATATGATTGTCGTCATCTTCATTACAGCAGTTAATAAATAAGGACCACTTTTCTAGACACTTATTTTCTTGCTCATTTTGCTTAGATTTTACAAAGTGTGCACACACGAAAACCTCATGAGTTTTGCATTCAAAGCGATCTCCCTAATTTTTGTCAGCCATTCTGATCTCTTTAGAGGCTCAGCTGAGGGAACACCTCTTAAATAAAACACAGAACCAAGAGAATTACAGCAAGCAACAGCAGATCCAGTTAGGGACCCGGTTTATTAACTATAGCAATAGGTCAGCCTTGCCAACTAGTTTCTCAACAGAACCAGTCAGAAAAGACTGCCCAGAGGCAAATCAGAACAAAGCTTATGTTGTAGTTCAAACATAGCAAACAAAGAGTCTTAAAACCTCAAACATTCTTCTACATATATCAAGAAAAGTTACAGGTCATGGGATAATAATAACAATAATAATAATAATAATAATAATAATAATAATAATTTATTTATACCCCTCCCATCTGGCTGGGTTTTCCCAGCCACTCTTGGTGGCTTCCAACCGAAAAATAAAATACAGTAATCTATTAAACATTAAAAGCCTCACTAAACAGGGCTGCCTTCAGATGTCTTCTAAAAGTCTGGTAGTTGTTTTTCTCTTTGACATCTGATGGGAGGGCATTCCACAGGGTGGGCGCCACTACCGAGAAGGCCCTCTACCTGGTTCCCTGCAACTTGGCTTCTCGCAATGAGGGAACCGCCAGAAGGCCCTCAGCGCTGGACCTCAGTGTCCAGGCAGAACGATGGGGGTGGAGATGCTCCTTTAGGTATACTGGACTGAGGCCATTTAGGGCTTTAAAGGGATGATAAACATGTATGGCTCCATACTGCTATCTGCTCCCCCACAATTACCTTGGGGTGCCCCAGGTGCCCAGGCCATTTGGGTCTCAAATGTCCTACTTTATCAAGTGTTTCCTTAGCAACCAGACCTTTGATGGGGTTGTTGACATTTCTGTCTCTATCCCCTCTTCCCTGAGATATCTCAGGAAGCTTCAAGATGTTTGGATTTACACCCTGATACTAACTAGAACATCTTTAATGACCATTTGTGGCACTTCCAGGGTTAGATGGGGTTTCTTCTTTATAGCCTAGAGAGCACAGGGGTTTTAAAATGTTACAAAATGTCAGTGATGCATTCTATCTTTCTAAAGGTTAAGTACCATTAATATTTGAAACATAATGGAATCAAAATGTCTACCCTGGGTTTCTGATTCTTAATGTCAGGGGTACCTTCAAGAAGAAGATCCACTCCCTGGTTGCCTCAACCACCATGAGCTCCTCCATCTATCTAATCCCATGTATAATAGTCTGCAATCTGACCATCCTTTAGGTGGTGTGTCTTAAGTTTCCTTTCCTTTTTTTCATTGAGCAGGTGCAAAACATCTCCCAGTCCATGGAGGTGCTGGACCTTCGGACCTACCGGGACCTGCAGTACGTGCGCAATACTGAGTCGCTAATAAAGGGGCTGGACTCCAGGCTGAAAGTGGCCACAGAGAGTCAGAAAAATCTGAATGCCAAAAGTTTCCAGGTAACTCTTCTGCTTGGCCAATAATAATATTATAATAATAATTTATTATTTATACCCCGCCCATCTGTCTGGGTTTCCCCAGCCACTCTGGGCGGCTTTCAACAGAATATTAAAATACAATAATCCATTAAACATTCAAAGCTTCCCTAAACAGGGCTGCCTTCAGATGTCTTCTAAAAGTCTGGTAATGTTTTTCTCTTTGACATCTGGTGGGAGGGCGTTCTACAGGGCAGGTGCCACTACCGAGAAGGCCCTCTGCCTGATTCCCTGTAGCTTTGCTTCTCACAGTGAGGGAACCGCCAGAAGGCCCTCAGCACTGGACCTCAGTGTCCGGGCAGAATGATGGGGGTGGAGACACTCTTTCAGGTATACTGAACCAAGGCTGTTTAGGGCTTTAAAGCCAAGTACTTCCCAATCTACATAGTCACTAACTTTGGAGGGGCATTGTTTGTGGACTGGTTTTCTGATGTTGGTGGGTTCCTAGAGTATTATTTTGATTGCTAATGTTGCTGTTTGAAAGCCAGTTGAGAATGAGAAGGTGTTGGGTGGTGATCATATATGCCTGATGGAAGCAGGTGTGGTCCTTCAGAAGTTGTTGGACTACAGCTCCCATCATCCTTTACCTTTGGCCATGCTGGCTGGGGCTGATGGGGGTTAGAGTCAAAAAAACATTCAGAGGGACGCAATTTCCCCATTGGGGAAGAATAAAATTACAAAAAGGAATAAATTCAGCTTGCAGCCTTCAACTTCCAGCCTTCCCTCTTTAGTTAGACTGGTAAAGGTAAAGGTACCCCTGACAATTAGGTCCAGTCGCGGACAACTCTGGGGTTGTGCTGCTCATCTTGCTTTACTGGCCGAGGGACCCGGTGTTTGTCCGCAGACAGCTTCCAGGTCATTTCGCCAGCTTGACTAAGCCACTTCTGGCGAACCAGAGCACACGGAAACACTGTTTACCTTCCCTACCTATTTATCTACTTGCACTTGACATGCTTTTGAACTGCTAGGTGGGCAGGAGCTGGGACCGAACAACAGGAGCCTCCCCATTGTAGCTTAGGAGGGGAATGATTTGGAGTAGGAAAGCAGGTGGAAGAAGGATTAAACACACCTTTTGACTCAGTCTCACCTGAGGCTACTCCATTGCATGAAATTTGCACTTCCCCAAATATTTGCCATGCAATTCTCTGAACATAAATGCATATTTATGCACACCAGTGCATAAAATAGTGAAAGTAACACAAAATATGCTGTATATTACAGTGTAGCCAAAGGAGATAGAGGCATGAGCTGTCCGGCCTTGAGCCTGACAGCTGCAGCAGCCAAGGCATTGGTTAAATATCAGAGCAGCAGCCAACAGGTTGGTTTAGTTTTAGTCACAGTGTGTAGGCAGTGGGGCCTCAGGGGCTGCTGGTAGCCCAGCCAATGGAGCTGGAGTACAGCCCAGGCAGCCCTGCTGGGAAATCAGGGGACAGTGAGAAGAAATATGACAAAAGAGGGAGGGGCAAAGTGGGCATGCTTCCTACTCAGCAGCAGCTGGAGAGTGAGGTGGCAGTTTGGGGGAATGACCAAGTGCTGCACAAATTGGTCATAATAAAGTGATTGCTTAAAAGAGAATGAAGAGGGTAGAAATGGAGTGGTGATTTCTATCAAAACATCAATGGAAAATAGCCCAGCCCCCATCTCTTTTGCGAAGAAGTAGAAGTAGAGTGACATATCCAAAATGGAAAAGAAAAACACCTCTCCGTGGATAAATAGAATAATAATAATAATAATAATAATAATAATAATAATAATAATAATAATAATAAGTCATTATTCTAGGCTCTGGGCAGATTGAAAAGAGAAATGAACCAAACTGCACAATCGAGTGTTAGGACTAACATGCCATTGAGAATATAAGAACATAACAAGAACTTGCTGAATCACACCATAGATCCATCAAAGCCAGCATCCTGTGGTCAGTCAGACGCCCCTATGGCAAGCCCAGAAGCCGGACCTGAGTGCAAGAGCAGACTGCCTCTGACATTGGAGGTGGAACACAGCCATCATGGCTGATAGTCAAGCATTCCTCGTATGAGGCTGAATTGATGGATTCTTCAATGCAAACTGCTAACATTTGTGAAATTTGCATATTGTGGCATTTGTCTCCAAGGAAGCAGGTAAAAAATATAAATGTCAACTGGCAGGAAGAAAAATAAGAGAGGCCAGTTTAATGCTTAAGATAATTTGGGTAGAAATGTAATGAATGGCAGGTAGGATATCCCTGCCCCCCCCCAATCTGGTTGACTTGAAGATAGTTGTGCTTTTGCAATTTATTGAAAAAGTGTTGTTGCTGTTGTATACACTGTTGTTTATGTTTTCTTGTTTGGCATATCTTGGCCATATATTTAAAATGGGACACATTGGCAAGGGAGAATGCAGGCTCCCCTTCCATGAGGCGAGCCCAGTTGAGAGCTCAGTGCAGAGGCTTGAGTTCAGGGAACAGCTACACTTTGCAGCATGGAGAAGCGCCAAGCTTCAAGACAGCAACAGGCATTCTGCCTCTCACTGGGATAATTCAGAAGGCATTTAGAAATCCCCAAGGTGCCTTTGTGCACCCACAGAGGATGGGAATCCAAAGGGCATCACATATAAACATATACAAGCCAGTATGAAGCTGTCAGACCCTTTGTCCATCTAGCTAAGTTCTGTCTCCTTTGATGGGCAGTGGCTCTTTCGGGGTCCCATTGCTACATGCATACACTTGGTCAAAGAATACAAGCTCAGGAAACACCATGACAAAGTATTTGACCGATTATCAAAAGTATTCCAGGATCTGAGTTTTCCTTGATGTGCAACAATAAGAGAAATGCAAGAGATGCAATGGATGAACCAGCCACAAACAAACCACCCTGTCCTGTCTTTAGAACATCCGCAGCAGGGATGGGTACGGACCATGTTTTGAAAGCATACTGTGAAGGGAAGGCTATCTGGGACTTTGGGGGAATCACCATTACAATGTGGAGAATAGTATCTGTGCATTTTGACTCATCTTGTGTCTTACAAATGTTAGAAACTTATTGTTTAAGTAAAGGTTGAGGATCGTGGTTCATGCCTAAGAACCACACCTTTGGTTAATCTAGTCCAGGGGTCCCCAGACTTACCAGCGTTTGGGCCAGAGGGCGGGGGAGCGTGCGCCTGTGCGGGCCGGCGGGCGGGGGAGTGCGCGCCCGTGCGCATTCGCATGGGCGCTTACTGGCGCGGCGGCGCGCTTCCAGGGTGGGGAAAGCGCCGAAAATCTGTTGTGCGCATGCGCGTGGGCCTCCCCCGACCCGGAAGTGCACCAGAAATGACTTCTTCCGGGTCGGGAGAGGCCCATACGCATGTGCACAAATGATTTTCGGCGCTTTTATCCCAACCCGGAAGAGTGCTGCCGCGCTGCGCGCCGTAAGAGCGGGCGGCGGGCGGCGGGGGTTGTCGCGGGCCGGATTGGCAGGCTAATTGGGCCGCATCCGGCCCCCGGGCCGTAGTCTTGGGACCCCTGATCTAGTCTAGCATTACAGATTATGACTCTCAGCTGCTATCTTTGGTCTCAGGCACGAGCCTTTCCCATAATCTACTACCTGACAGCAAGGATTGAAAATGGGGCCTTCTGATGCAAAAGCATGTGCTCTGCTGGGCCACAGCTCCCATCACCCCCGTCCATTGGCCATGCGGACCATGCGGAGTTGATGGGAGCTGGAGTCCAACAACATTTGAAGGGCAACAGGTTGGGGAAGGCTGCCATAGGCTATCCCTCTAAGACTCCAGGCTGCCTGTGCCAGTTTCCTTGGTAAGGTTTGTATTGTGGCTGGTAAGGTTCATATTGAACTGTCAAGTGTGACAGCATCAGATAAACCTTACATAACATAAAGATTTTAAAGAAACTTGTGCTTTGCATAGAGGCAGCTGGGAAGTTAATATGTTCAGATATATATGTTCCATAACACCTCTTTCTTTGGGCTGATGATGAGGCTGCACCTCCCACCACATCCCGAGAAGGGTAACAGCCATGTTACAGCCACAGTTCTTTGAGCACTTCAGCACCATGGACAGCAGAACTCTGGGAAAGCTGACTGTAAAAAGGCTACAGGTTGTCCAGTAAGGCCAAGCTATATGGTAGGCAGCTGTCTCAGCAAATGAAACTGATCTGTAGGAAATGTAACTTGAAAAAGAGACATTGCACATACTTTTGCAAACCATTTTAATAAAAAAAATACATTAAAAATAAATAAATAATAAAATGGAAGTTGAGGCAAGGTATGCCACTGCAGCAAATCAGCCAACCAATTTTCATTTTCTTCCCCAAGGATGCTCAATGTCCGTGGCAAAGAAAAAGACCACTTTACAATGCAATTCTTTGCACATCTACTAAGAAGCAAATCCCATTGAGCTGAATGGGACTCACTCCCAAAAGAATTTCCTATGGAGTCTTACGGCAGCCTTATTGAACAAGTCTGTCTATCGTGTCTCATGGCTGGTGCTTAGCAAGCCATAGGACTACTCTGTGTATTATACAGAGAAAAACCCACATTCACCATTGATTGCATGCTCAAGGGGGAATGGTAGCCAGTCACTGTTCTCTGATTAGCATACCTGATTGTTTGCAGACATGCATTTGCCATGTTTGCACATTACACATTTAAAATGCCCACCTGAAAGATATGAAGTGGTTTAATAGCACCAGAAGTGGTTACTGACTGTTTCTGGGTCTTTTAGAAACAACTAGCATTTTTCCTTGGCGGCAGCAATTTCATGTTGGCCTTTCCCCAGAGTCCAGGGCATATGCTGCAGAAGGTGGGCCAGGGAACTGATTGCTTTGCCTTGGAGCTGCTTGCTCTTGGTACTCTCTGTTCGCAGACGTAACTCATGAATCAGCCAGAGGAGTATCACATTTGCAATTTAAAAACCAAGCGAATCAACAATCCCCCTTTGCCTCCCTTCAGGCACCTGTGAGGAGGAATCGGTGCTGCTGATAAATGAGCCCAGGCCATCCATATTCTGGGCCCTTTGCCATTCAATTACCTTCCCTGGTAATTTTTCACCCCCAGCCAGAGTGATTAGAGACATTTTGCTGAGAATAATGGGCCTCTGGTGTATGTGCATGGTTGAGAGTGCAGCAGTGAGCCAGAGAATTCCATGCCGTCCCACAGACAGCTGGGGTGGGGGTGGCTCCTTGGAAGGTCTCTTGATTAGACAGCTGGCCTGCTAGGGTCTATGATTCCCCTCTAGATCATTGTGCCAACATTTGATAGGTCCAGGTGCATGCTGAGTTATGATCAGTTCAGGGCTAGCCCTTGACCAGTGGGCCACCTTGATGAAGCCGAGCTCTGTGGGGGGGGGGGGTGTACCTGTTTCTTGGGTCCCAGAGCTTGGAGTCCATTATGTTTATAAAGATAGTGGCCTTGGTTCTCTGAACAAAGTCATAGAATCATAGAATCATAGAGTTGGAAGAGACCACAAGGGCCATCCAGTCCAACCCCCTGCCAAGCAGGAAACACCATCAAAGCATTCCTGACAGATGGCTGACAAGCCTCCGCTTAAAGACCTCCAAAGAAGGAGACTTCACCACACTCCTTGACAGCATGTTCCACTGCCGAACAGCTCTTACTGTCAGGAAGTTCTTCCTAATGTTTAGGTGGAATCTTCTTTCTTGTAGCTTAAATCCATTGCTCCGTGTCCGCTTCTCTGGAGCAGCAGAAAACAACCTTTCACCCTCTTCTATATGACATTCTTTTATATATTTGAACATGGCTATCAAATCACCCCTTAACCTTCTCTTCTCCAGGCTAAACATGCCCAGCTCCCTAAGACGTTCCTCATAAGGCATCGTTTCCAGGCCTTTGACCATTTTGGTTGCCCTCCTCTGGACACGTTCCAGCTTGTCAGTATCCTTCTTGAACTGTGGTGCCCAGAACTGGACACAGTATTCCAGGTGAGGTCTGACCAGTACAGTGGTACTATTACCTCCCTTGATCTAGATGCTATACTCCTATAGAGGAGACCTGGTCAGCAAGAGTGTGTTCTGACCTTTCTCCAGTTCCTCAACTGGTTTTTCAGTGCCTGATTGATGCCCATCTCAGCCTTGTCTCTAAACCTATATAAACTCCTTTTGCCATCTCAGCCTGCACTGAAGTCTACTTCAGGGTCATCCTTTCTACCTAGACAACATTAACCTACTCTCTCTGCTGCTTTTGCTTTCTATCCATCCTTGCCTCGGTTATCTTCCTATTCTCGGGAACATAGGGAGCCACTTTATACTGAGCTATGTCATCCATTCATTTAGCTCAGTGTTGTCTACACTGGCTAGTTGTGGCTCTCCAGGATTTTTTATAAGGTTTTCTCCCAACTCTCTCCTAGGATGCTGGGGTTTGAACCTGAGACCTTCTACGTGCAGAGCAGGTGCTATACCCATCGAGCTACAGGCTTTACCCTTGAGCCTGAGTGCTATTTCACCAAGTGTTGGCTCCAGTTTTGGTGGGGGGAACTGGTCAAGATGCCCTTGGTGCAGGCACCTCCCTGGGCCCATTTCCTTACCATTGCTCACCACTGCCCATTGTTTGTCCTTTCCCCCTAGGTATGATTTGCACTTCCACCTATGTAGAAGGAGAGGGAAAGGCTGCTGTTCTCTCTCTTTGTTCTTGGCACAGCTCACATGCTTGGAGAGGGCAGATAGACAGGTAGCAAAAGCAAGGAGGAGGAGGAGGAGGGCAAAGGATCCCTAGGGAGAAGGTTTTGGGTCTCAATAGGTGCCCAACTATGCTGACCCAGCCCAAGATCTAGTCCCATGAAACTGTTGTTCAGGTGAATTCTACTGACCCATCCATGTTGACATCAGTGGAACCATATTCCGTTTCCCATGACTACATGGTAGCCAGACTCCTGACACTGGGTGTGATGGTTTTTGGCTTAAAAAGAAAAAAAAGCATCAATCTGTTGAAGGCCAACATTCATGATAGCCTACTGGACCCATCATGGGATGAACAAGAAGGAAAGGCCATAACTGCTTTGGAGCCTCCCAGCCTTTTGGTTGGTCATATTTGGGAACTGGATCCTAGATGAGTAGACCTTTGGAAAGGCTATAGCTCAGTGGCACAACATGCAGAAGGTCCTGGGTACAATTCCTGGCTGCTCCAGAAAGAGCTGGGAGAGATCCCTGTCTGAAATCTGAGAGCTGTTGCTGGTCATTGTACACAGTACTAGGCTCGATGGAAGAATAATCTGACTCTGTCTAAGCTGGCAGCTTCTTGTACTCCTCAGCAGGGCAGAGCCTACGTTCTTGATGATACTAGGTGCTCTCATTATCTTTGCCCCTTCTTTCTCTCCCAGACCAGGTGCCTGGGAAAACAGATTCCGCTTGGATAGCCAGTGGGCCAGCCAGATATGGAGCCTGGCCTGTTCAAAATAAGACTCTATTCCCACCTACCACATACACACACACACACACACACACACACAGAGAGAGAGAGAGAGAGAGAGAGAGAGAGAGAGAGAGAGAGAGAGAGAGAGAGAGAGAGAGAGAGAGAGAGAGAAGCTCTGTATATTTTTGCATGACTTTTTCACCCCGAGGTCTCTTCTCATCACTGTGCCCTGGGGCACAGCTAAGGCTCCAGTTTTGTTGGCACATACAACACATCCCTCTCCCCAACCCCCACCACTCCATTCACATCTCAGTTCTCAGAAGGTTTTTTTTATTGTTTTGTGATATATTTACCTAAGAATCATATTTACTCAGTGCTCAAAGTGGAGTGGGGCAGTGGACCTAGTGCCCACCCCACAACTGGATTATTATCTTTTAATGCAACAAATAACTTCTAGCCATGGCTTGAGGTAGATAATTCATATCTGCTTAGCAAAAAGGGAAGCAGTAACCAAAATCAAGGGTTGCCCACACCTTTGCTCTTGCAATCCATCCACTTGAATGCCATATTTTCATAACCCATTCTGCTCACACACCTAAAGGTATAAATATTGTTCTTAGCTCAAACATTTCCGTTTCCCCTATCTCTTAGGGACGCAAGAACTGCCTTACACCAAATTAGGCAATTGGTGCACCTAATTCAATACTGTTGGCACTGACCAGCAGCAGCTCTCCATCTTTGAAAGCAAGAGTCCTTCACAACCCTACTTGGATACACTAGGGATTGAACCTGACAATTTCTACATGTTTAGCCTTTCTCTTTATAGAATTTGCTTTACTTTTAATTTAGCTTTCTTGCTTCAGAGAACTGGATCTCTCCTCCTTTTTTGTTCACCCCAATTTATTTGCTCTTTGACTCCCATTATTGTATTTGTTTAGTCTGGATCTTTTTGTTCCACAGTTCCTCTTGGAAACTGAGGCCAGCTATCCCTTCCCTAGGCATTGTCAGTAAGCACTGACTTCCTTCCACTGGATGTGCCCCAACCCCAGCCTCTGCCCCTTGCCCCCTGCATAGCAATGCTGGCCTGGCAGTGCCAGTCTAATTAGAATGGATGGAGCCTTTCTGACACTGGGTCATGGCTGCCATTTGCCACTGGGACCTCAGGCCCAATCTGACTGTAAGTGGAGCAGTTACTGGCAGGTTGAGGTGGAGATGCAGCCATTGGGCAGATGTTCCACAGTATCAAGCTGTTAGGATCCTAATTAGCTTTCATGTACAAACAAGCATTTAACAGGACACTTTAAATCAAGGGGGCAAGGTGGAAGCCTCTGATGTTGAGATAGCAACCTACGCAATGATACTATTCAAAGAGGTTATATTACTGTACCCTGACAGTAAGAGCTGTTTGGCAGTGGAACAGACTCGCTTGGGAGGTTGTAGACTTTCCTTCATTGGAGGTTTTTAGCAGAGGTTGGATGGGCGTCTGTCATGGGTCCTTTAGTTGAGATTCCTGCATTGCAGGGGGTTGGACTAGAGGACCTTCAGGACCCCTTCCAACTCTTCCATAGAATGATTCTATGATTCTGTCTAGCCCATGTCACTCTTCCACAATGGCACAAGCATAAAGCAGTGGCAGACTTTTCCATTTTCAGTATTAAAAGCAGATTCATTCCACGTAAAGGTGGAAGCGGAAGCATTATGCCAAATGGCCTGTCTTAAAGTGTAGTGAGTACTTTAAAGATATCCACACATAATTTTTATTTAATTTTATTTCTTTATTTATTTTATTTATTTATTTTTTCAAATTTCTGCCTTTTTGAATTGGAAAAATATTTATTAGGGAGCATAATGAGGTATGTTAGATCATAACATTTTAAACCTAACTTGTACACTTATATATATACAGTCACGCCTCGTGTTGCATCCGCTTCATGTTGCATCTTTCCGCGTTACATCCCGGGACAACCCAGAAGTACCAGAATTAAGTTCTTAACCAGAGGTACCACTGTATTTGGTGTCTGTGACTCCTGCCCGTGTTAGAATTCCATCTTAGCAGTAGCCACCTTAGAATGTCATTCCTTATCTTTAAATAGATAGCCTTTCATCAACATATGCCAAAAGAAATGAACATTGCAGTGTATCGCTCTCTTTAATGGCAAACGCAGGCACTGGGTGCCAGCAGAATTGGAGCCAAAATGAAGCAACTGAGAAGCAAGAAGGAAGAATTAGAGTTTTCTGCCTCTACAGTCTGAATACCAGTGGCTAGGAATCAACTGGTGGGGAAAGCACGGTTGCCCTGGGTCCTATGTGTGGGCTTCCAATTGACATCTGGTCAGCCACTGTGAGAACAGGATGCTGGACTAGGTGGGCCATTGGCCTGATCCATTGGGTGTTCTTATGAATGCTTGGGGGAATCCATCTGAAAGTGCTTAGACAACCCTCCTCCAGCAAAGAAACAAACCCCACAACAGCAAGCCATCCCAGTGAGAACTGAGCATGCTCAGTCGTCACAATATGGTGCTTGTCAGATAGAAACAAAAGGCTAAAAAAAAGGAGGGTGGGTGGAAAAAAGTATTGTGGACAAGGGCATGGCTGCCTGGATCCCTGAACAAAGAACACCACATGTTAAGAAGTGAGCAAAATACACTGCGGCATTCAGCTGCTGGTTCTGGGTTTTTTTTTTCTGATTATGACTTATTTTTTGTGCATTTATTCAAGCTTTCATATTTCTTCTAAAATCCACTAATCCTAATACACTTAATATCCTGATTTCTTTAATTATGTTTTCTTTTCATTATAGCTTAGTTTTCTTTTTAACATATATAAAAAATAAATCATTCGCAAACCATTCTAAACCATACAGCTTTCATTGCTTGCTTACATTGCAGACAGTTTGATTTCTCCAGTGTCTTTTTCGTGCATGGCGAGAAATGTGGGCAGACATGCTCCAGTTTTTTTCCCATTGTTATGCTCTCTGTTTGCCCTGGGCAAGGGGGAATCACTAAATTGTTTAGAAAATAGACTACTGTTTCTGGGGTTGGCAGAGTGAATGGGTCCGCTTATCCCTTTGCCCCTCCAGCATTTTGTGGTATCTGAGAGGAAAGAAAGTTGACTGAAATTTACTCAGTTTACTCAATTTCTCATCACTTTATGTTGTCAGCTATTGTGCCATCCATTCCTTTTGAGAGCACACATATATAGCCAGAGATTCTTTCTTTTTCCACCCAAAAATAGGTCTTTCTTTTAAAGCAATTAATAATTATTATTATATTTTCCTGCATTCTTCCCCCCCAAAAAAAACCCCCTATCCTGTTGTTCACTCTTGTCATCTTCCTGAGCTCATTTTTTAGGGCCCAGCACTTCCACAGGTGACAGGTCACACACCATTTTCACTAGGAATCATAGGACTGTAGAGTTGGAAGGGACCTCAAGGGTCATCTAGTCCAACCCGCTGTAGCGCAAGGAATCTCAGCCAAAGCACCCACAACAGATGGCCATCCAACCTCTGCTTAAAAGCCTCCAAGGAAGGAGAGCCCACCATCTCCTAAGGGAGACTGTTCCACTGTAGGAATGTGAGAATTTAGGAAGCGGCGTTAGACACAGTCAGACCAGTTGGCCCATCTAGCTCAATATTGTCTACAGTACACTGCATAGCTGTCAATGTTTCTTTTTTTTTTTTAAAAAAAAGGAAATTCCTTTATTCCAAATAGGATTCCTTGTGAGAAAATGGAAAAGTTGACAGCTATGGTACACTGACAGGCAGCGGATCTTCATGGTGGACAGGAGCCTTTTCCACAGCCCTACCTGGAGATGCCAGGGATTGAACCGGGGACTTTCTGCTGGTAAAGCTTGCATTCCACACACAAGTGATGTCCCTGCTGGCTACTAATAGAGTGGTGCAGAATGAACACTTCAAATGTGCCATTATGGATCCTTTAGCCCATTATCTGTCTCTGTCCTATATCAAGTGGCAGACTGGAGCACTTATGCCCAGGTCGATAGACTGCTTGGTAGATGGGTCAGCCTGCTTCTTGGAAAAATAGGCTTGAGTGTTTCTCCACAAGTACACCCATCCTGGCGTGGCAGCTACCTGCTTAACGTTGAACCCCTCTCCCAGAGCAAACCAGCAACTAACTACATGTCCTTGTGCACAAGGAGCAAAGATCTTCACTTTGTGTGCATGCTCCCAAATATCACAAGGAAGCTGCTATATACCAGGTCATCCTCTTCATCCACCTGGTTCAGTGTTGTCTATTCTGGCTGGCAGCAGCTGCCCAGGGGCACAGGCAGTGGTTTTTCACATTAACCACTTTTGGATCCTTTCCTTAAAGTGGATATGCCAATGGGTTGGACATGGGACCATCATATGCTCTGCTGAGCTATAGTAAGTGTCAGAGCCTGGCTTCTCATATTTTGAATCAGATCTGGACTGAGTATTCAGCTCCAGGGGATCTGGAATGCGGCCAGCGGAAGATACTGAATGCATACACTTCTGGATAATATGCTAGGCTAGGCTGCTGCCTGAGACCATGAAGCTCCTGGTTCAAGACCCATCTGCCTTCATTGTATTTTTGGTTTGGTATTACCTTCCTGAGAACAAAAACAGATATGGAATAATGGCATTAATTGGGGACGTGACATGGGATGGGAGAACCAGGTAACGTTGGTATGTTGTGGGACATATTTGGGGTGGGGTAATGCTAGTCTGGACACCCCACGTGCCATAAACAGAAGCACCCTGAGATCAGGTAGAGTAGAGCCTACTTTGCCAATGTTAGCATTTTGTGCGGGGGTTGCTAATACAAAAAGAGAAGACCTTTCTGCTCTTTAAAGGGTTCCCACCTGACTTTTTGCAGCTTCTCAGTAAGAACAAAATTAAAATCAGTTAACAAAGGGGCATTTTATACATTCAAAAGAGTCAAGAGTTAAAGCTTTTCCTGGACTGTACCATGTTAGGCTGCAACGGGGGGGGGGTCACAAATTTTAAGTTTCCTTGAACAACAGCCTGTCCAGGGGAGGGTGGGACTTGCTGTTCCTTGGCAAAGAGTTACCAGACTCTGGTGCCATATGCTGCATGCCTAAGCTAGCAGAACAGGAGGAAGCACCCAGCATAGCCTTCTTGCTCGCATATTGGTCTGTGCGTGCGTTCTGGATCAGGGCTGACCTATAAGCAGCTATCATATGGGAGCTGAGGAGTGCATTAAAGCCAGGGAGACCTTGTTGCTCAGGCCAGGTCTCAGCCCAAATGGGAGGTGATAGCCTTTCCTGCCTAGGAGCACCCTATTAGCCAGGGTGGGGCCAGACCAAAACTTGAGAGTTTGTACTGTACTCCAACCACCCCCAAAAAGATGTTCCAAGCTGCAGTTTCAGAAGCTCACCACACGGGGATGCTGCAAACAGAAACAAAGGCCCCCAGTTCTAGCCCCAGTAGTCCCTGACACATAACACAGAAGCATTCAAAATACTGCACACGGTTTCCTCCATCCTCAACTGCAGATTTAAGTAACTGCAGGGAAAGCTATTGAGAAATAATATATATATGATGAGAATAATATTGGAGAAAACTGGATATTGAAACCTGCTTAACCTAAATCATATAGCCCAGTTTTACAGCGGCTCTTTAAAGTACGCTTCACGCAGAGTATACGCAGTCAGAAGTTGACCTGGCTAAGAAAACACCACCAAGAGCGTAGGGAATTATCTCCCTTATATGAAACCCCTTACTAGCTGCACACTTGTAAAAGTATGCAGTTGAAAATACAAATGGTTGGGTTTCTTTAACTGAAAAACAAACTGACTCTAAAGAGACTTTAAACTAAAGATAAATGCTTTCTCTCTTAGCAATGTTATCTACCCACTTTCCAAACCTCCCACAAAACTCCCCAAGAATTAACAGCAAACTAGCATTATAACTAAGCAACTCTCTCACTAAGATTCAACTTGGAATCTCTTAAACTGAGAACAACTGAGAGAGTGATCTACTTAGAGATGAATCAAACTGAAAGATCTAACTAAGAGATACAGAAGGCTTTCTGGCAGAGCCTTATATACAAGAAGCAGAGCCCACGCCTGTGGGCAATTAACAGAAACACCGGCACCTGTTTCTCTTAAACAGACAGTATTTACATTAGACCGGCTCTAAAGTAACCTGACTATTCAAAAATTCCAACATTGAACCAGCTGAAAGTGAAGAGAGAGAAAAGCTCCAAGAGTGATGTAAGAAGAGCCCCCACAAGGATTGCTGCATCTGTTCTTTATTTCAAAGCAATGGTTCCATCTTTAGTAATCCTTGCCAGGACTCAGTAGCTGTCAAAGGGCCTGTTATCCCAAGGAGATCAAGGGGCCTTTTGAGAGAATTATGTTTGCTCCACTAACCTGCTCCACATTAAGACGGTCCATGGAGAGTGTCTCGGTCTACAGAACTAACAAAACCCTGGAGCCAGCACTGATCATTAAGTGTAGCAGTTGGTTGTACACACACACACACACCATATTTTACATCAGCCACAACCCAAGGTTTCCTGGCTAATTTGCATGTTCTGTTTCTTATGCTACCTCTGCATCTTCCAACACATTCTGTGCTGCCTGCTTCACTGCACTGCATGCACACCCACCATATTTATTGCCCCCATTCTTTTCAGCATTCCAACCCTCCCTCACCATTTTTTTCATTTGGAGCCCTCTTCTCCTTGCTTAATGTGCAAATGTCAGCAAGCTCAGCCATTTTCCCCACCCTCTCCACATCACCTACACTTTCTCTCCTAAAGGTTCCACCTTCCTTGCTGCTGTTTGTTCATGACCCCTCCTCCCCTCTCCATCCCTCCCTCCCTCTCTTTCACAAACACACTTTCACTCTCAGCCAGGGTCATAAAAAATGCAGCAGCAATTTCTCTCCCACCTTTAAGTCTCTCAGCTTGCCATCGGCTGCACACAGCTGGCCTTCCCCAGCAAGTAAGATCTGGCTTTTAAAGTTCAGAGAGCCTAGAAGATGGCGCAAGGATTGCCAAAGGCCAGCAGCGCTGGCACCTGCATTGTGTCTCACCTTTGGATGTCAACCTGCTTGACCTGTGAAGGCATCCACCAGCATGAGGCATTCTGTGCAGTGTCTTAACATGCTGCAGATGGCCATGCTTGTGGGGCAGGAAGCCTGGCTCCATTTCCACCTCCTCATATTCAATGGTTATAAGAGAGAGATTAAGAGAGAGAGATGCTTCTCTACATTGCCTACTCTGTTGAGGAAGGGCTGTGGCCCAGTACCAGTAGCCTTGCACACAGAAGGTCCCAGGTTCAATCCCCGATGGCATCTTCCAGGTAGGGCTGGGAATGCCTGAAACCCTGCAGAAGCCCACTGCCAGTCAGTGTAGACAGTGCTGAGCTAGATGGACAAGGCTTTGACTCAGTGTAAGGAAGATTCCTATGTTCCTATTCATATTTTCACAGACCTCTTTTAATTGCCAATGCTTCTCTTGCTATTATGTTCTGCCACTACTGGCGGCCTGTGCCAGGCATTGATTTCTTGAGCTGGCGAAAGTTCATTTCTCCAGCCCATCATACCTTTTGTTCCTTTGAAAGTGGGCAGGGAAAGTGGTAACATTTGTGGGCTGAGGAAAAATATGGGGTGTCATCTGGATTTCAGGTTTATATACCCAGGGTGGGGGTGAGGATTGGAAACCGTCAGTAAATCATGTAATTAGCACTAATTAAGTAAGAGCCATAGCTCAGCTGCAGAACCCCTGCTTTGCATGCAGAAGAAAGAGTTCAGTCCTTGGCATCTGCAGGTGGGACTGAGAAAGACCACCCTCTGAAATCCTGGAGAGCCACTGCCAGAGTTGTTGTTGTTTAGTCGTGTCCGACTCTTTGTGACCCCATGGACCATAGCACGCCAGGCACTCCTGTCTTGCACTGCCTCCCGCAGTTTGCTCAGACTCATGTTCGTAGCATCGAGAACACTGTCCAACCATCTCGTCCTCTGTCGTCCCCTTCTCCTAGTGCCCTCAATCTTCCCCAGCATCAGGGTCTTTTCCAGGGATTCTTCTCTTCTCATGAGGTGGCCAAAGTAGGCAGTGCTATACTAGATGAGCAGCTGCCTAATTCAATACAAGACCAACTTTCTATGTTCTTGCCTTCGTTCCTAAGAAAGTAATTTGACTTCCAGGAGGGTTCCTAGCAAACCTACATTGGCAGTCCAAGGGCTTTTGAAACAGTTTTTCAAAGAATCCCAAAGAATTCTCTGATGTGTAGTTATTGCTATCGTGCTCATGCCCTGCTTCTGGGCTTCCCATAGGCCTCTGGTAGTCTGGTTAGCTGCTGTGAGAACAGCATGCTGGATTAGATAAGCCTTTCCTTCTGCGCCTATGGCTCCTGCCACGCATTCTCAAAATGGGTCTGTAAGAATGTCCTTGTACATGCCTCTTCCTAGCCTCTCACTGGGACTTTTATCACCCAAACGTCACCCACCTTCAAGAGGATTCCCCCCCCCCAATACCCTTTGGAATCATGGAGCATTCCACTGGCAGAATTTTGGGATCCGCCCTGCAAGTTCTCGCTTCACCACAAGGGCATCTGACTGAAGAAGGAAACTTCTGGGAGACTCACACTGCAGGCCAGAGTCCTCTTACTCATGGCAAGCATGTGATTCCAGAGAGCCAATTCCATGGTGCTGCCTGTTTATAAAACTCTGAGATCTGCTGCACTCTCTTAGAACCAAAGTGGATATGTCATTCTGCACTTTCTATGGGTTTTTGTTCTGTTCCTGCACCCTCCATTTTTCTTATTCTTTTTTACTAGTTTGTAGCCCCTTGTGGTTGCTTTGAAAGTTGGGGGTGCTCTGGGAAACAGTGTTTCTCCCTTTCCTCCTTTGCCCTTTTCCTAATGTAAATATTCCTTCCTCTTTCTAAAGCGGCTGCTGTTGGCTACATACAGCGAGAAGGAAGGAAGGCAGGTATGGCACCTGAGAGGGCAATAAAGGAAAGTGCGAAAGTCCTCCATAAGCTACATCTAGAGTGGTTCTCAGTCTGGCCACCACATTCTTGTGAGAAGCCTCTCGGCTGTGTATGCCTTCAGTCATCTGACCCCTCTGCTCCAGATACTTGCCCCTTTCAAGCTGGCAGGGGTGGGGAACTGAGCCTTATCAGTTCTAGAACCAGCTTGTTTACTACCCATGTTAGCTATGTCCTACTTCCAGTGTCAGAGGGAGTGTTGCTGAGAACGGTGAGAAGAGTACCATTGCATTCAGATTCTGCTTCTGGGCTTCCCATGGGATACTGGACTCGGTGAGCTTCCAACCTGATCCAGCAGGGCTCTTCTGATATGTTTAGAGTGTGTATGATGTAGCTCTTGACGGCATGGAGCATCTGTCCACAGGAGGAGACTTGCTCTCTCTTGGTAATGGGCTGGATGTCCCCCCCCCTTTCAAACTGTGGGTGCAGTTTTCATTGCTTAGGTCTTGCTCGCTATCCCAAATAATGAGGGGTGTTATTTGGGGCTGTAGTGAGCAATTAGGTTGTGTTGTTATTATTATTATTATTATTTATTTATTTTATTATTTATTTATTTTATTTTTTAATAGAAAATTTAATTTTATTGTTTAAAAGCACGATGAATAAAAACACAAATATACATAAGAAGAATACACAAAGTTACAAATTCAGAAAAAAGAAAAGAAAAAGAAGAAAAAGAAGAAAAAAGCTATAAAGCCTTATCTAAAAAAAACATTCAAACCAAGTCTATCCTCTAGGAAAAAAAGAAAAGATACAGAATATATACACTCATTACCTTTGTACACAGATACTTCCCATCCCTTTTGTTATACATTTTTATCTATCTTGTCTTTCACAGGTTCTTACTAACAGTATCCTTTTTTCCTTTTCTTATCCATTCCAATCATTTCTATTTTTCTCAAACATCTAATTTTCTCAAACATCAAATGATGTAGGTTGTGTTTTTAAAGTGCTTGGAATGAACCAGAGTTAGCATAAGCATTATTATTGATTTTGAATCTGGGAGGCAAAATATGCCTTGTGCATATTTATGACTCCCTAACCATATTCCAGGAGTTCTGTCATCATTAACAGGCCTGTGGTAAACAAGATAGGAAGCCTTTGATCTTCATTAGGAGAAGGTGAAAGAGAGCAATGCAGTGTTTCTGTGCTTGAATAGAAAGAGAAAATAGCTGATGGTATACTACTGTTTATGTGGAGCACACACAGGTTTAAGGATGTTTTCAGCCCCTGGCATCTCCAAGCAGTTGCTGGAACCCTAGGCTTCCAGGCACCATTTCTGTTTTCAGCTGTGTCTTGGAAGATGACTCATCTTCTTGGGCATTTTGAGGTGAAATGGCCATTGCAACAAAAAAAAAAACGGGTCGTCATTCCCCACTCCTAAGCAATGACCCAGATGTTGTGTCAACTTCCTCTTCCATCCCCCCCCCCCCCCCGGGACCCACAATATAGCAAGGAAGACTCAGAGGAGAGCAAGGTACAGGCTGGTTCACCAAAGGAAGATCTATTAGTACCTTCTCCCATGGCCTCCGTGCCAGAAGAAGGATCCCTTTCTTTGGTCTCAGGAGTCATCAACAGCACTTCCTCAGCCTTGCAGAAGCCAAAGGATACAAAATCAAGCAAGAGCCTTTTTAAAAACACAGCCAGCTCCTACAAGAAGGTGAGACTTTTTCAGGTTAGACAAGGCTTCTGCTCTTTGCTGAGATAACATCATACAGTAGATGCTACAGGAGGCAATAGGGCCACTATGAGCTGCCCATGGTTCTGACTTCCCTGACCCTTGCAGATGTGGCCTGACTCTATCCCAGAGGTCGGCAACCTAAGGCCCATGAAGGTCACTTAACCGGCCCATGAGATGCCCCCAAACCGAGCCGCCCACTCGGCGAGTCCCTGCGCACTGCGCTAAACCAGCGTGGCATGGGGACTCACTTCCACTGCTCTGGAAATGTCTTCTGCGCATGCCCAGACGGCGAAAATCGCATCTGCGCAGGCGCAATTTACGGTATCTGGACATGCGCAGAAGCCATTTCCGGCACCGCAGACATGCGCTGATGCGATTTCCGGCGTTGCACTCTGCCGGTCCGGCCCACGGAGGATCTCCGCGGGAGTGATCCAGGCCATGCCTGGTAAGCCTTGCCAACCCCTGACTATCCCTTTCTACTGAGAGCCTACAGAACAGGATGAGGGGAGGAATGGCTACTGCTACATAAATACTTTATAGTGGTGGCAGTTACTCACCTCAACCAGTGTCCCCCCCCCATGGATCCTAGGGTTGGGGTCTACCATTGTAGGTAAGGAAGCCCATTGAACAGCACTTTACTGAGAACCTTCTCAGTCGGTAGAGCATGAGACTCTTAATTTCAGGGTTGCGGGTTCGAGCCAGAGATGGTCATTATGGGATGTTGTACATCACCTGGAGGACCACAGGTTCCAAAGCCCTTTGCTAGTGTCCTTTTATTGCACCTCTGATTTCTCATTTCCCCACTGGCAGGAACTAAAGGACAAAATGGCAGAGCTGATGCCACTTATCCCTGTGCTGGATCAGTACAAGTCAGACACCCGCACCATCATGCAGCTGAAAGAAGAAGTGAGGAACCTTTCGGGCAGCTTGCTGCAGATCCAGGAAGAGATGGGAGCCTATGATTACGAGGAGCTCCAACAGCGTGTGCTGGTCCTGGAAGCTCGCTTGCATGCTTGCATGCAAAAGCTAGGTGGGTACTTTTTGGGTCCTCTTCTCTCTTCCTCTGTGGACTGATTCACAAGCCACCCTCTAAGTGAGGTGGTAGATGTATTCAATCCTCTTTCTTCCTGTTATTGCAGAGTTTGGAACTTGGGCTCCTCCTGGACTAAAACTGATCATTACCTAAGTTGACTGGGGTGATGGTGGGTGAAAGCCAAAAACCTCTGAAGAGCCACAGGGTCCTCATCCTTGCTCTGGAGCAGTGTTCTTCAACCTCGAGTCCCTCAGTGTTGTTGGGCTATATGGGGATGATGGGAGTTTTAGTTCAACAACATCCAGGGAGTTAAGGCTGGGGAACACTGTCCCCAACCCTACCATAGAATTGCTCTTGTTTGTAAGACAAAGGATAGTTATTGCTCATGCTTCCTGTTGTGGCTAAGAAAGAAATGGCAGCTTAGATTGTCTCAGCAAGAGAGTAGTGGCCATTTTAATCTTTTCCATGCCAATATGTCAGAAGAGGAGGAGGAGGAGGAGGAGGTGTTTGGATTTGATATTCCGCTTTATCACTACCCGAAGGAATCTCAAAGCGGCTAACATTCTCCTTTCCCTTCCTCCCCCACAACAAACACTCTGTGAGGTGAGTGAGGCTGAGAGACTTCAGAGAAGTGTGACTAGCCCAAGGTCCCCCAGCAGCAGCTTGTGGAGGAGCGGAGACACGAACCTGGTTCACCAGATTACGAGTCTACCACTCTTAACCACTACACCACACTGGCTTTCCCTGCTAATTTAGGCTAAATGTCTGCCTGGTCCAGCACCCTCTTTCTAACAGCAGCCAATCAAGTGCTTCTGTAAAACTTTCAAACAAGAGATGAGGACAATAGCCCCCTGCTTTCCTTTGTATTCAGCGTCTAGTTTTCAGAGGCATACTATTCCTGAAAAGGAAGGCTGTTGCTAGAACTTTCCCATGCCATCTTGCCAATGAGGAGCCACTGTGCAAGTCAAAGATTGAAGGGTGAAAGTAATTCTACCCTGCCATATGTGCGTTGCAGTCTGCATGTAAAAGTCCCTCACAGAACTGAGTGTGGAAGGTAGATTTCCTTAGGGAATGCTATTAACTTCCCCTGGCTTTAGAGTTGGAAAATCCAAAAAACAGAGCTGAGAGAGCTAAAGCATCACATCCTGAGATGCTGGCATGTTATCAACCTTAGATTCTGACAAGACATACAGATTGCCCCACAGGAATTGGCAATTACGTAGATCTGTTCGGGCACATTCAAGGTATTTGCCTGATTTTCCCTGGAGGGAAAACTCAGGTGGAGGAGAGCAGAGCTTTGAACTGGGATCCTGGAATCTGGAGAAAATGAAGACACTTTGACAGCACTTTGCATGCAAACTTGTTTGTGAGCTGATTATCTGGTTTACAGATTAAGCAGACTGAGAGCTTGCCAGCTCTGAGCTGCATGTGGGTGACCGCTTCCTCTCTCTGCCTCACAGCAGAGTTGAGGTAGGAAAACCCAGGCTCTATTATTATTGATGTTACAGCAGTCATTGTGCAACGACACTTTACAAGCTTGAATAAAGTAATGCCCTATTGTAAGCTTGGAAAACTTTAACAGCAGGAGAATGATGACAGATACATCTGTAACCAAATAAAGAGCAAAGGGGAGAGAAAAGACACCTGGCTGAAAAACGGAAGCATCAGCCAAGTGCATTTTCTCCTAAGCCTGAATTTCACAGCCTGCAATCAAGCCAAATAACAGACAACAGGAGTGCACCCCAGCGATAGAGAGGACGGCAAATGCATTTAATAAAGATGAACTAAGCACAGCATGTATCAAACCACTTCCCCACCAGTCAGTACAATGGAGGTATTTTCAGTGCCTCCTCCACCTCCTCTCCCCTCCTCACTTGTTGTCAGCATCGGATGCCACTTGGCAAACCTTTTTGGAGCCATTTTTTTGTGCCTACAGAGTTGCCTGTTCCTTGCACTGCTTTTGACTAAATGTTGGAGGAAGACTGGTCCTCCCTTTGTACCTGAGCAACCAAGGCCTGAAGGCTACACCCAGATGAGCAAAAGCCTGCCATTGGATGGGAGGGCATACCAGACAAAGAACTCAAACTCCCAGCTTGGTTTCTGCCAGAGACTTTAATTCTTAAATCGGTGCAGGTACATGAGCAAGCCATGGTTACAAGGTATACCAGGTGCGCAAGAGGATTAGGTACTTGGCTAGGTGCATGCTGAGTTGTTGATCCAACAGGCAGTGGTGTAGCATGTGTTGCCAGCGCCCAGGGTAGGGCAAGGATTGCGCCTCCTAACCCCCTTGCAGGCATTGTTTGGGAGGCAACATGCGGACTTGGCTGTGCCTTCAGTGGGTGCTGCTCATGGAGATTGCCTGCCACTTGCCACGTTTGCCCTCTCAGTTCGGTGATCTCCCAGCAGGAGTAGCGGCTGGTGCTCCTTGGTGGGCTTAGCAGCTGCAGCAGGTCTAAGAGGAAGGACACAGATTCGTCGCGCTGGTGAAGTTGGACGCAGGGACTTCGTGCTCCGAAGTCCCTGGCTTCGTGGAGGGGGGGGAAGTCCGCAGAGCGAGCGGACTCCCCGAAAAAACACCGGGTAGAGAGTCCCGGTGACATAGTGCCCAGCTGTTTGCTCCGGACGCGAATCCTCTGCTGCCCGAGAGCTCAGTAGAGCAATCGAGAGCCAGCGGAGTGGAGTCGCGGGAGCCATTTTTGGGTTTCATCTTACCTCCTTGAAGTGAAGCTCCGAGTCCTCAGCCTGCAAGCGGCGGATTCTTCCAAGGAAACAAAAGACTTCTTCAAAGTAAGTCAAATCTCCATTCGGATCTTAAAAATTTTAAATTTGAAGATAGGAAGAGATTCTAAAGTAACGGAAGCCGATCTCTTCCAAATGGACAATCGGGAGGCGCATTAAATATTCCCAAGCCGAAAAGGGAAAACTTCTTTCAAGATTGCGGACCCAAGAGAAAGAAAGACTTTTCCAAACCTCCCCAACCCCCGGTGTCGTTGCCCCTTGAGGTTCAGCAGCAACAAAGGGGAGGACGCTTTGACAGCTGTCAAAAGCTGTCAAATTGTTAAAGGACTAAGAAAGACGATTTTATTCCTGTGAATTGCAAAAATTGATTCAAAAGGTTTTAAAAGGATTTAAGTGGACTGTAAATTTGAAATCTGATGAGGTTAAAGACAAAGGATAAGAACAGCCAAGATGGAGCCGACAACGTGGTAGAGAGGAATTTTCCAGTACCCTTCTGCCCTTATCTCTGGTCTGCCTGTGGTCAAGTGAACTATGAAAACAAAATTCTCTCGAGCTTTCCAGGAGGCTGTGCTGGGCTATCTACAAACATGGGAAGATATCTACAAGGAAAGGCAATGCTTCAATCCAACAGAAAAGGAGAATGAGGTGCAAGAGCAAGATTTAGAGGACAATTTTGATTATGAGATTGTGTGTGAGGAGCAACAATTTGAGGACAATTTGGAGACTGATTCAGACCATAAAAAATATGTGTTGGATGATGAAAAACAAAGATCAGAACAAAGAGATGAGGCCGACAAGGAGAAGCAAAGTGAAGAGAAGATTGATGGAAGTGAAAATCCTGGAGAGACTGAAATGTTGAATGGTGTTAGTGAAGGGAGGGAAAGGCAGAAAGAGGGAGGAGCAGAGGTCTGGAAGTGGATGTGGGAAAGAATTGGTGTGGGGTAAAAATTTTAGTCTAAGGTACTTTTTTTGGTTTATGAACAACGGTGTCGGAATCTTGGCCTGTTAAAGGATATGCTGATCCAATTGGGAGGAGGGACATTGGGGGGGGGAGGAGAGATTTTTATAGTTTAAGGTTAAGAGCTTTCTGGAGGGAGTAAAAAGAATGGCTGAGGAAATATGCTTAGAGTTTGTTTTTGAATAATTTTGGTGATCAGGAGGTGTTTGGGTGGAAAACTGCCTGTCTCCCCCTTCTTACTCTTGGTACCCAGTGGCAGGGGGTGCCTTGAGGGGAGAGGGAAGGGTGGAGGGAAACCCAGACACAAAAATGGAACCTTTTGACTGCTGGACTCCTCGGGCTACCCCAGTGGCAGGGGGGGGGGGCTCAGAGGGGGACAGCATGAAGAAGGAGGAGGATTGTGTTAATATTATAAGAATAAGATTCTGAATTGGATTAGAAAAACCGCCATAACTATGTAAAGAGGTTGGGAAATCCAGGAGGAGGAGAGTCGTGGAAGCCATTAATATTTTTCCTTTTTCCTTTTTTTTTCTTTCCTTTTTTTTCCCTTTTTATATTTTTGCTTTTTTTCTCTTCCCTTTTTTCCTTGTTTTTCTTTTTTCCAGTACAGTGAAGAAATAGCTGGGGGATAAGCCAATCCCCAGAGATCCTCCGCCTTTGTCCTCTCAGTGGCAGGGGGGGGATGAGGGGGGAGGAAGGAGGGGGGAGGTCAAACCCAGCTTAAAATGGACCCCTTTGTTCCCCAATACCCATGGGTCTCACTGGTGGCAGAGGTGGGCTTGTGGGTGGAGGGAAAATGAAGGGACAGAGTTTATGTTCTATACTTTGTATGTGTTTTCTTTTTCTAAAAATTAATAAAAATTATTAAAAAAAAAAAGGAAGGACACAGAGAGCAGGCTGAGGCGCCAAGTGCAGCTCTTCCCTGTCCACCTTTCCTGGCCATGCAGTGTGTGGGCTGGTGCTGGTGGGTCCTGGGCAAGCAGACAGCTCTCCTCTCTGTGCTCCCTCTGTGAGGTGTGCACTTCACCCAAGGACACATACTGGGACGGAGACCCTGGGGAAGAACTGGTGCAGGCCAGGAAAAAATCAGGGCTCCAGCCAGCAGGAGTTCCACCTGGGGTGGACATCCCTTTGCCGGCTGTTAGGAGAAGGGGATGCCACCACAGCCCCAAAGGCCTGGCCCAGCGCAGCTCACCTACCCACAGCTCTGGAAGGTGGCAGTCATGTGGCCTTGGCAGGGAGCCTGTTGTGGGGATGCCAGGTTGCGCCCCCTCGGAATTCTGCACCCAAGACCACAGCCTCCCTCACCCCATGCTATGCCACTGCCAACAAGCAATATGCTTGCTGCACCTACTTTTTGAAGGAGAGGAAGACATGGCACTTAGGGTGGCAAACAACCTGTGCCCCAAGATTGGCAAGGAAGCAGGTACTCCTCTGGGTGGGCTGAGCTTGTAAGGTCTGTTCATGAGGTGGAGCAACCCAGCATCTGATTTGCTCTCAAGAGGCTCCTCTCTGAAGGGGGCTCATCCAGGACAGGGGGAGGCACTGGGGGCAGTTCTATGTCAGGAGGGATTGGACTGGGGTGTCCAATTGCACCAGAGCAGAATCCTCTGCTACCCCAATTGCCTGGATCAAGCTCATCATATTACACACTGCTGCCAATCCATTTCCTGGATTTCTTTGGGTCTTGCCAACACTTCCTCCATTCCAGTGAGAGCCAGTGTGGTGTAGTGGTTAAGAGCGGTAGACTCGTAATCTGGGGAACTGGGTTCGTGTCTCCGCTCCTCCACATGCAGCTGCTGGGTGACCTTGGGCTAGTCACACTTCTCTGAAGTCTCTCAGCCCCACCCACCTCACAGGGTGTTTGTTGTGGGGGGGGGGGAGGAGATTGTTAGCCGCTTTGAGACTCCTTCGGGTAGTGATAAAGCGGGATATCAAATCCAAACTCCTCCTCCTCCTCCTCCTCCTCCTCCTCCTCCTCTTCTTCTTCTTCTTCCAGTAGGACTCCACATCTCTGATCTCTCTCCCCCCCAATTATTCCTCAGGATCAGGCCACCTCCTCCATGACACTTTCATATGGGGCTCATGACAGAGAGTACCCCAGCCTCAGAAGCTCACTTATGACAGAAAATCATACATCTGAATGTCCCCCCGCAGGTATAAATTTCCCACTCATGGAGAGATGCCAGAGAGAAATCTAGGTTAAAACCTTCTCTCTCCCTGGGCAGGAAGGAACTCCAGCTGCACTTGGAAGTGGAACAGCCCAGGAAGGGCTGTACCACATGCTGATGCTGCATGTTTGAGCTGGATGTAAAGCGGGTAATACTGATAGAACCTTTATAAAGGGCAAAGCCTTCCATTCTGTGTGCTGAAATCTAAATGCAACCCATGGGGGTGTCTGGAGCAAGTTCTTGCCTCTGTTAGCTGCTCCACCATATGTTTTTCTTTTCCAGGCAGCAGTTGCCGTGAGCTCTCCTGGGCTCGTGAGCGCAGACTGTTTTGCTGCACTGCTGATACCTTGCGAATAATAATCCAGGTGTCATGTGGGCCTTACTGCTGTGCTGAACAGAAAAGTAAAAGATGCAGAGATGTCAGAACATCACTAGGGTGCACTTATCAGAGGGGCAATTCAGACGAGTCGCCCCACTTCCAGCTTGCAATGCAACTCACGTTTACTGCATGACTGCAAAGTGCTGGGGAAATGGGTGGAAGAGAATCCGCGGGGCAAATGTGCATCTTCATTTGCGGCCTGTAGGTTCTGCTGCTGATTCAGTGGTATGGTTGCTTAACCGAGAGCTGAATTATCACAGAGCATACAGTGCACAGTGTGGATATATTGAACTCATTCAAATGTGGCATTGAAGAATTCTGAATGCTTTTGGAATTTAACTTTGAGAGGTTGTGGTTTTCTAAATCAGGGGGAAATGTTTTGTTCAAGTTAAGCCAACAATGTTGATCATGCAGTGATATCAGTGCTGAAGTAAGGCTCAGGGGATTTTTTTGAGCAGGAACTCAGGGGGACTGAGCTCCCTTAACCTTTTTAAATTAAATATTTTTCCCCTGTGGGGGCTGGAATGGATATACACCCAATCAATGCCTGAGCCAAAAATCCATCTGTATCTGTAATCAATAAAGTTGCAGTCTTTACTAATCCTCACCATTGCCTGCTTGAGTTTATTAATAATAATTTACATTTAGCCACTGCACGGGTGGGGGTGGGGGGGTGGCACTGCAACTGGGCCCAAACCAACAAACTTCTGTTCCCTCACAAAAGAACAGTGATTTGTCCAGGGCTGCCCAGGGATCCCATAGCCAAAGAGGAATCTGAACTCGGGTCTCAAGACAAAAATCTACCAGGTGGGCCACATTGTTTTTCCTTGGCCAATGAGACCTGCTTCCAGCTTTTCCATTCTCACATGTCCTCTAAGCCTCTCATCCCTCTCTGTTTTGTACTTCAGGGTGTGGAAAGCTTACAGGGGTAAGCAACCCCATCACCATCCGGGCATCAGGCTCCAGATTTGGCTCTTGGATGACGGACACCATGGCCCCAAGTTCTGACAGCCGGGTGAGTGCATGAGAGACGAAATTCCCCTAGGCTCACTTATTTAGAATCAAGGTTGAATTGCTCTCAGGAGACGCTGGAGCTGCTCGTAAGCGGGGTTGCTGGCTTGTATGTCAACAGCCCACAACCCAGGAGGTTAATGTTTTGTTTAATCCTAGCACAAATATAAATTAGACTAAGCTCACAGAATTCCCCCAGGTTATTTGATTTTAATGAGTGGAACCTGACTAAATGAGCACAAACCTTCTAAGTTTTGAGACTGTACCAAACACATGGCATAAACTAGTTTTCTGTCTAGATTGTAAGATGGAAGAGTAGCAAAAGGCAGGGGGAGAAAATGGTGCTCATTAACAGGGGAAGGGTCGTGGCTCAAGGGTAAAGCATCAGCTTTGCATGTCCAAGATTGGAGGTTTGAGCCTCAGCAACTCCAGGAAAAGCTGAGAGAGATTCCCGGCCTGAAATCCTGAACGCTGCTGCCAGTCAGTGTAGACTATACCGATCTAAATGGACAACGGTCTGACTCTGCATAAAGCAGCTTCCTATCCTCCTAACATCTTAGAAGAGAGAAGGAGAACTCTTGCCACCACTTGACATTGGACTTGGACTTGGAGGTGGGGTACAGGATTATTATGCTCTACTACTTCTGATAGTTCCTGCCAACCTAGCAGCTCAAAAGCACGTCAAAGTGCAAGTAGATAAATAGGTACCGCTACAGCGGGAAGGTAAACAGCGTTTCCGTGCGCTGCTCTGGTTCGCCAGAAGCGTCTTTGTCATGCTGGCCACATGACACAGAAGCTGTACGCCGGCTCCCTCGGCCAATAAGGCGAGATGAGCGCGCAACCCCAGAGTCGGTCACGACTGGACCTAATGGTCAGGGGTCCCTTTACCTTTACTTCTGATAGTAATCTCAAGTCACCCAGAACCCCTTTCCTTTTCTGTTCCTCATATTAATCTGGTGGTGGGCTGGAGTCACAGCCACACCATACATTTATACCACTTGTACAGGGCTGGTTCCCCCTTCCCTGCCCAAGAATCCTGGGACCTCTAGTTTGGGACCTGTAGTTTAATGGTGCTGTGAATTATAGCCCTGTGAGGTGTAAACTACAGCTTCTAGGATTTAAAGCACTTTAACACCCTGCCCCCCCCCCATCCTGGAAACTGTAGTTTGAAAAGGGTGGTGCAAATTATAACTCTGTGGGGAGCAAACTATAGTTCAGAATTTTTTGTGGGGGGAGCTATGGTATATCGTATTTTTCGCCCCATAAGACGCACCTTACCATAGGACGCACCTTGTTTTTAGAGGAGGAAAGCAAAAAAATTAATTGCTTTCTTGAATTGTCCTAGGCATAGCAGCCAACTCCTAGAGGCCTAGGTGCCTTTGCCTCCCCCATTAAATATTTGAGGAAGTTGTCCCCCCCCCCATGTTGATGGGCATTGTCATTATATAGTGTGCATGCACTTTGTCTTGAGATCAATTGCAGCGGTTCTCAACCTGTGCATCCCCAGATGTTGTTGGACTACAACTCCCATCATCCCTCAACTCCCATCATCCCTGAGCTCTGGCCTTGCTAGCTAGGGGCGATGGGAGTTGTAGTTCAACAACATCTGGGGACCCACAGGTTGAGAAAGGCTGATACAGTATGTGAGGTGGGGCTTACCTGCCCCCTCCCAATATTTTTTTCAAGTTGGAAGAGGGAGGGAAGGAAGGAAGGAAGGGGTGTGTGTGAGAGAGAAAGAGAGAGAAGGAAGGGGTGAAAGAGAAAGGGGGGAGAAAGACGGAAGGAAGGAAGGAAGGAAGGAAGGAAGGAAGGAAGGAAGGAAGGAAGGAAGGAAGGAAGGAAGGAAGGAAGGAAGGGGTGACAGAGAGAAAGAAAGAGAGGGAGCGAGGGTGGGGGTGGAAGAGAGAGGGAGAGAGAGGAAGGAAGGAAGGAAGGAGGGAGGGAAGGGGTGAGAGAGAGTTAAAGAAAGAGGGGAAAGGAAGGAAGGAAGGAAGGAAGGAAGGAAGGAAGGAAGGAAGGAAGGAAGGAAGGAAGGAAGGAAGGAAGGAAGGAAGGAAGGAAGGAAGCTGGGAAGAGGGGCAGAAGGGGCTCCCTTCCATCTCTCCTCTCACCTCGCTCGCTGTCACAGAAGCAGCCCGAGAGCCCATTTCCCGCTGCACGTGGCTCTGGCTCTGGCTCTCGCATTCATTCCATAGGATGCACTGACATTCCTCCTTCCTTTTTGGGAGGGGGAAAGTGCGTCTTATGGAGCGAAAAATACGGTAAATGTGCTTTAAGTGTGTGGTGCAGACATAAATTGAGAGGGGGGGGGAATGGCTCAGCAGTGGAGGTACTGGGCTGGATTGAGATCTTATCTCAACTGAAAAGGTGAAAGATTTATACAATCTGTTGAGAAGTCAGAGGATTATCTCTTATCTTCCCACCTTCACGATGCATCCCCAATTATCAACCTTTTTGTAAAAGAGGGTTTGGGAGTGGCCTGGAAAACATAGCTTCCTCCTGTCGACATAGCTCTAAACTCTCTTTTTCTTGGTCACACCAAAAACTGACAGAGAAGCTGGCTGTTTAAACAAACACACACAGAGTTTTCCAACATAAGTATCATAGCTGCCAAGTTATCCCTTTTTTAAAGGGATTTTCCCTTATGCTGAATAGGCTTCCTCGCGAGAAAAGGGAAAACTTGGCAGCTATGATAAGTATGGGATGACTAAGTCAGCATATTTTATAACTTAATTTACATTGGTTTTGCAGTTCAGCTTAATTGATACTCTGTGAGAAATGTACGTGTTTGAAAGTGGCCTATTTGGTCCCTAGGAAGTTCAGAATCCCTATTGTAGGCAAAAATTGAAAAATGGGATACCAGAAATGTTAACTGTTGGAATTTAGTCTGGTAATATGATGCCTAAGCATAGGAAAGAGATGCATTGTTTTTAAACTCTCATACCGGTATATGTGAAGCCAACTAAGTGATGTTGTGTGGCTGTCCCTGTGCTCCTCTAGGAGATAGGGCAGGACTACAATCTTAGACAGAGGACAAGATGGTTGGACAGTGTTCTTGAAGCTACGAACATGAGTTTGACCAAACTGCGGGAGGCAGTGCAAGACAGGAGTGCCTGGCGTGCTATGGTCCATGGGGTCACGAAGAGTCGGACACGACTAAACGACTAAACAACAACAACAATCTTAGTGTCATCATTTATAATGAGAATTATAGTAAATTGAGTATGATGAAAATTATGAGTAAAAGATTTTCCGCTGAATTTGAAACTTCATTTATCTGCTGAAACTTAATTTGCCTCACCAGATTTATAGCATTGGATTTGCAGAATTAAAAATATACCATCCCTTGCAGCATTTAAACTGGAACCTTATTGTAATGGCTTGGGTCTCTCCCACACACGCGAGACGACTCCGGCAGTTAATTATTTCTGATTTATTAGTCCAGGAAACCCCCACCCCCACCACCTTCTCTTCCTGTCCTTTTCACGCTTCTCGGACGGTCTTGTGAGTCTACGAGATTTTGGAGAGGGCACTCCCTGTATCCCTGTGTCACTGTCTGAACTGACAAGTTGCATTCTTTCACTCTGGCTCTCCCTTTCGTTTTCCCTGTGTCCAGAGATCAGGTTATGGCTGCTCCCTGCTGCTTCTCCCTCCCCTCTGCATTCCACTCTTCTCTCTTCTCTCTCTATGCCTGCCTTCTCTTTCCCTGTCACTGAAGGAACGGAGCTGACACTTATATATATTGATTAAGACTGCCCCAGCAGGCTGGGTTCCCCTCTTTATCTTCTACAAAATAATCAGGCAACAGACTGTATTGTAAACATGAAGAATGTAACATTTACTTACGTACAGGTAATAGTCTTGCTCAGGACTCAGCAGTGAGCAATTAGAAATACAAGACAGGCAAAGCTACTTCTAAATTACTCAAAAAATACGTGGTTGAGATTGAAGATGGTGCTTGGGCTTGGGAGAGCACAGACCCTGCATCTTATCCCTATAGCTGCATGACGAGAAAAAGACTGTTCCTAGGGTTGCCAGACTCAATAGAGGACAGGACTTCTGTGCCTTTAATTGCTCTGCTCTCTTTTGAGTCTGGAAACCTTAAAGAGAAACCAGCAGACCCTTTGCTTGGAAATTAAACAAAGGCAACCCTACCTGTTCCTCAGGTGGGAGTAAGTTCAAAAAATTAAGAGCCATTATATTTGTCCTGCTTGTGCAAGTAGAGGATGTTACCTCATAGAGTGCCCTCTAGGAATTTAGGAACCCTACGTGTCTTAACCCCTTCATATTCCTATTTATAAAAACATATTGGTCCTTTTGACTGAAGCTTTCCCCACAATTCTGTGGTCTTAGTTATTTGGGTCAATCAGAAGATCTGTCTTGAGGATTATTCCACTTTGTGGAAGGGGGGTTGAGTAGATGACAATATGGTACCTTCAAATTTTGTAATTCCAGTGTATCGTTCTACTTGCTTCTTTGTCTTTCAAGTTACATGTAAAAGAAGCTTATCTCCAGTTCATACAAGAACATGTGAATGAGGTTCACTATGGTCAAAAGTCTCTGGGTGAATATAGCAGCTGAGAGTTCCAACAGCTGTGATAGCTACCTGCACTACCTCTCACTACTAGTTCACTTTCCCTCCTTGCTGGGAATTGGGCAGGAACTTCCTTATAGTCTCCCCTGCTGCTTTGAGCCCAAGAAGAACCTTGATGCTGTGGTGGTGCTAAAACAGGGTTGGAAGGGAGCAGCTGTTCAAACCTCTAGCTGCTACAATCACTTGGAGACTTCTCATAATGTGGAGTCTCTTTCATGGGCTCCTATGTTAACCGAGGCTTAATGTAAATTTCAGTCAATACAAGCCCTTATAAACTTTTGCAGGATCACATATTCCCAGTTTTCAAGGACTTGGCAAAGTCCCGTGACTCCATAGCAAATGATTTATTGAGAAGAAATCCAAACAGGCTCCCCTCCCTTCCACCCCAGCTCTGCAGAAGAGACCAAGGAGGGGAACTTCGTCTGATCATCCTCCAAGTGTGAAATCAATCTTGCCCATCTCTTGCTATCACAATGCTTCTTCAGTTATTAAAAACTACTCAAGCATTTGATCAGCAGAAAAAGAGTGAAAATGTGTTTTAACTCTGTAAATTAAAGGAGAGAAAACATTTAATAAAACAAGCATAAATCATCCATAAAGGTTGGGATATGTTTACTTAGTCTTTTCAGTTGAGCTTCTTGGCAGGATAAAGCAGAGGGAAACGAATGGGAGACAAAATTTGGATGGCAGAAAGCCCATAATGAATGAGTTACTTGGCCAGAGTTTACAAGCAGCATTCACAGACTCGGTATCTTCAGTTAATAGAGAATAGGTAGCAGAATGGGCTTGATAGCTCAATCATCTGATTCAGTACAAGCAGTGGGGCTGGGGGGGGGGGTATGTATGCATTGGTGGCTGGTGCCCATTGAGACTAGTAGGGCAGAAAATCAACAGTAGGCAAAACCAGTAATGGACAGAGCCAACTAATTCTAGTTTGTCTCCATCCTCCTCCCAGTTGAGACAAAGGAAGTAGAAGCTGACAGTGCCACCTCCAGGATTGGTTGTAAACTGGTGGAGCAGCACTCCATTTGGCTCAATGGGACCCTGAGCCCCCAAGCCACACATTTGCCTCTGAGACCCCAAGTCAGACATTGCCCTCATGGTTGTGAGGTGGTCAGCTTGGTTACCATTTTTCTCTTGAAAAGTACATAGAGCTGAAGGGGGAAGTTGGAAGAGCGACAACCTTCCCCACTTCCAATTTCAGCTCCATGTGCTTTTCCAAGATTCTGGATTCTTCTGGATATGACTTTTACCCAGATCCATTGGAAAAGTGATGTGTTTGTGCACTCTTTTATGATCTGGGGAGGGGAATTAGAAGTGACCAGAGTGGGTGGTACCCATGGCACTTGGTCAAAAATAAAATGTAACCATGGACCCAGGTGGCGCTGTGGGCTAAACAAACTGAGCCTAGGGCTTGCTGATCAGAAGGTCAGTGGTTCGAATCCCTGTGACGGGATGAGCTCCCGTTGCTTGGTCCCAGCTCCTGCCAACCTAGCAGTTCGAAAGCATGTCAAAATGCAAGTAGATAAATAGGAACCGCTACAGCGGGAAGGTAAACGGCGTTTCCATGTGCTGCTCTGGTTTGCCAGAAGCGGCTTTGTCATGCTGGCCACATGACCTGGAAGCTATACGCCGGCTCCCTCGGCCAATAATGCGAGATGAGGGCGCAACCCCAGAGTCGGTCACAACTGGACCTAATGGTCAGGGGTCCCTTTACCCATGGGCCTAATAATACAGGTTGGCAGCCCCGGGATTCTGGGGTGTGAGGATGAAGGAATCCAGACTAGCTTTCTCCAAGAGATGCTGGTTCTCTGTATGCTAAAGTATGCTAAAGGGTTCCAAAATCACATGATTTTATTTCCTAAATATATAGATTATCACCAAGAACATTGCATGTATTCTGCACATGGACAGGCTAACCATATAGCTGACTGGTCAGTCTACCCATACGTTTCTGCAAAAACAAAACTGGACCAAGCTAAAAACATCCATTATTGCAGCCTGTGAACAAACTATTGGATACCAAACCACGAAACACCAGGACTGGTTTGATTAGAATGACAGTGAGATTGAACGCATGATTGACAAGAAAAGGAAGACCTTTCAGATCTGGCAAAGAGAGAGAAACTGTGCAACTAAGAAAAAAACCTATGCCAACGCTAAGTCTGAGGTTCAAAGAAGAACCAGAGAACTAAAAAGCAACTGGTGGATAAAAAAAAGCTCAAGAGATCCAGCATTTAGCCAACACTCATGATGCACAGAGTTTCTTTAAAGCCACAAAGACCATCTATGGGCCAATAAATCATGGCATATGCCCCCTACATATGCAGAGGGTAACACACTTCTAAAAGATAAAGAAGCTATTGCACTGCTCTGGAAAGAACATTACCAACATTTCCTTAACCACAACTCCCCCGTAGCTGCTGAGGCCCTCTCACAAATTCCACAAAAACAAGTTAGAGATGAGCTTGCAATATCTCCAAATCTGGGAGAGTTGTGTACAGCTATTAAACAAATGAAAAACAACAAAGCCAGTGGACCTGATGGGATACCTGCCGAAATCTTCAAAGTGGGCCAAATTGAACTTACACAACAACTTCACAAGCTCAGCAAAAAAAAATCTGGGAAAGAGAAGAAATCCCAGCAGACTTTGGGAATGCCAAAATTATCAATCTCTTTAAAAAAAGGTGACAGAACTGACTGTGGAAACTATCGAAGCATCTCTCTATTAGCTGCAGCTGGCAAAATTATTGCAAGGATCTTAGCAAACTTAACAATATCCAAAGTGACCCTTCCTGAATCCCAAAATGGTTTTCAGCCCTCTAGGGGGACAATGGACATGATTTTCACCACTCAACAGCTTCAAGAAAAATGCAGAGAACAAAACCAACCCCTGTATATGGCGTTTGTCGACCTGGCTAAGGCTTTCGACACTGTAAATCGTAATACCCTGTGGACTGTACATCTGAAAATTGGCTGCCCAGATAAATTTGTAAATATCATTTGGCTCCTCCATGATAACATGACAGCAACAATCGCAGATAACAATGGCTCTCAAAGTGAACCATTCACAGTGGGATCAGGTGTTAAACAGGGTTGTGTTATTGCCCCAACTCTATTCATTATTTTCATTGCCATGATCCTACACTTCGTCGAAGGGAAACTCCCCACCGGAGCAGAAATCATATATCGAACAGATGGAAAGCTCTTCAATCTGAGCAGGCTGAAAGCAAAAAGTAAGGTTACCGTAACATCCATCATAGAGCTTCAGTATGCTGATGACAACGTAGTGTGCGCACGCTCAGAGGATGACCTCCAAACCATCCTAAATGTCTTTGCAGAAGCTTACGAAAACCTTGGCCTGTCACTCAACATCCAAAAAACCAAAGTGCTGCACCAACAAGTATAAAATAACCCCTCTGCTCACAAATCCAACTCAGTGGTGTGACGTTGGAAAATGTTGATCACTTCTCCTACCTAGGCAGTTACCTTTGCACAAGGGCCAACATTGATGCCGAAATCTAGCATCACCTGAGCTCTGCAAGTGCGGCTTTCTCCCGATTGAAGTACAGAGTGTTCGAGGACCGGGACATTCACAGGGAAACCAAAATGCTTGTTTACAAAGCTATTGTACTACCAACCTTACTATATGCTTGTGAAACATGGACCACTTATAAACGCCATCTCCAACTGCTCGAAAGATTCCATCAACGGAGTCTCCAAAAATTTTTACACATCACTTGGGAAGACAGGCGAACTAATATCAGTGTACTGGAAGAAGCGAAGATCACCAGTGTTGAAGCAATGATTCTTCAACACCAACTTCGTTGGACTGGTCATGTTGTGCGGATGCCTGATGATCATCTTCCAAAGCAACTACTCTATTCTGAACTTTAAAATGGAAAGCGTAATGCTGGTGGCCAACAAAAGAGGTTTAAAGTCTGTCTCAAGGCAAATCTTTAAAAATGTAGTATAAACACTGATAACTGGGAAACACTGGTCTGCGAGCACTCCAGTTAGAGAACAGGCTTTGAAGACACTCAAACTCAGGATGCAAGGGAGAAACGTACTAAGAGGAAGGCACGCTTGGCAAATCCACACCGTGATCAACTCCCGCCCATAAACCAATGTCCCCACTGTGGAAGGATGTGCGGATCCAGAATTGGCCTCCACAGTCACTTGTGGACTCATTGTTAAAACTGTGTTTATGGAAGACAATTTTACACGGCTACAAGTGATCGCCAAAGAAAAAGAAGGTTGGCTGGTAGGGGACTCATGTCCAGGACCAATGCATGTTGGAATTCATGAAGACAAATCTCCCATGACTGCAATGGCTAAGTTGTGGCCAGTAGCCATAGCTGCCAAGTTTTCCCTTTTCTCGCGAGGAAGCCTATTCAGCATAAGGGAAAATCCCTTTAAAAAGGGGATAACTTGGCAGCTATGCCAGTAGCCCAGATCACTTTAAACATGGACATAGGCTAGGGATCACATGGAATCTAGGCTTTGTGTCCAACTTCCACTGCCATCTCAAATTCATGTCTGTCTTGGCAGTGTGAAGGGGACACCTTGTAAACACTAGCTACTGGAAACCACAGGAGAGGAGAACGCTGTTGTGCTCAAATTCTGCTTGTGGGTTTCCCACAGGTATCTGGTTGGCCACTGTGATAACAGGATGCTGGATTAGGTGGGTTATCAGCCTGATTCAGCAGGACTCTTTGTATGTTCTTATCACCCAGATGAGTCACAAATGAGGCCCCAGAACTGGAATGTCAAAATAGTCTAAACTAAGAGGATACACCATTCCTTGGAAGGAGAAGGCAAGATAGAAATGTGATCAGTAACTGGGAAGTTACATGAGAGACTGGATCCCTGGTTGAACTGGAATTTGAAAAGGGTTTCCCCTTAGGCAGAGCTGGCCACATTGTCTACTACCCTACATAGCCTCTTTGGATTTAACCAGCTCTCTCTTGAGATATTTCCACCAGGAACACTCTTCTAAAACCTGACATATGTAACAGTTAAACAATATCTCCAGGTTTCAGAGGACTCTCAGCAAGTGCTCCCGTTGGACCCCCTCCAACATCGGTGGGCCCCTTGCCACTATCAACTGCAGTAGGTGTCTCTGAGACACCATTTAAAATTCCCCACAGTGCCCCTGAACCAAGTGGCGCTCCAGAGCTGTCTTTCCAACCTCATGCCTTCCAGATGTTGTTTTACCACAACTCCCAGCATTCATGGCAATTGAACAGGGTGGCTAGGACTGATAAGAGCCTGGAGTCCAGCAACACCTGGAGGGCACCAGGTTGGGAAAGGTTGCTCCAGGGCATTATGGGGAATTTAAAATGGTGCTTCATTGACCTAGCATTGGGATAACAGGGGAGGAATTAACACTAGTGGATCCCCAGCAGTTATCTGAGGGTGGTGGGTGCTGAGGCGGCAAATTTTAATGATCAAGTCAAATGATCAAGCTCCAAACCATAGTTTTTGCACTCTCAGTCTTCAGTCCCATCCAATTAACTTCTGGTGATAATGCAAACTTTCCCAGTGTCTTCTTTCTAGTTGACAGTTGGCTCCAGGGGACTTGGAAAGCATGCATGTTATATGTCTGGCTGTATCTCTCTCCCCCTCCCACTATGCCTTTCCTTTTGAGTGAATTATATTTTAAATTTCAAAAGGTAGCCCTGAGCTTTGGAGAGAGAGGGGGGGAGGGGAGGGGGAGGGGGGATCCAGTTCAGGCACCAAACACAGCTATTCCGATGCAGGGAGATGTCAGCTGCTCCATCAAATGGGCTTAATTGCTTAAAGAAGAATGAAAGGGGAAGAGAAAGGCACAGATCCCCGGGGCTGCTCTGCTGAGCCCCAGTGTTAGGCAGAGAGCAAAGAAGCCTCCGGCAAAGTTTATACACTCAAGGCTTCCCGTCTCCTTTGCCAATGTTTGAAGCAAACAGTGGAGCTCTCCAATCTGGCATCTGGTCAGGGCCTGTGAGAGCTGCTGATGAGCATGTTAATGGTCTGGACCAATTGTGCAGCTGACAATGAGCTGAGATTGGAAGAATGTACTGCTTGGGCTTTAGAAGTGCTTGCCAAGGCATTTGCAGGGGACTACCATTGGGTCCCACTAGCTAACTGCCCCTTGCAACCTTCGCTACCAGGTTATTTTTCACCATCTCCCACCAAAAGCTTATTCTCTGAAGGAAAAACAGAGAGAGAGAACTATGAAGGCAAGCTACAGTGAAAGACTCGGCAAGCAAGGGGAGGGTTAAGCAGAACCTGTTATCTCCTGCACATTCCCCATCCTGCATTGTGACTATGAGCTCCATCCCAGGATGTGAGAGTGAGATCTACACTGGGGTGACTCGGCTTGTGATCAGCACTTGTGCTGACTGCCCAGAGGTCACATTTCAGAGTGTTGCCATCTTGCATGTGGCACCAAAGGCAGTTGAGTCTCCTATCTAGCTTGCTCCACAGGTGCACCAGTGTCCTGTGCTGAAGCAACCTCGTGCACCCTCTGGGGATCAGAGGGAGCGAAGAAAGCCCTAGATCTGGGTCTGCACAACGCCTGGGGCCTTTTCCAGTGAAGTGGTCTGAGCAAGTGGTGCGACAAAATCATAGAGCAGATACCGGTAGTACATGTGAAAAGGATCTAGGGGTCTTGGTAGACCACAAGCTTAACATGAGTCAACAGTATGATGCAGCAGTAAAAAAAAAGAGCTAACACTATTCTAGGCTGCATCAATAGAAGTCTAGTGTCCAGATCAAAGGACGTCATAGTCTCACTCTCTTCTGGGCACCACAATTTAAGAGGGATGTTGACAAGCTGGAAGGTGTGCAGAGGAGAGCAAACAAAATGATCAAGGCTTATGAGTAACAGTTGAGGGAGCTGGATATGTTTAGCCTGGAGAAGAGGAGATATGATAGCCATCTTCCAATAACTCAAGGGCTGTTACATGGAGCAAGCTGGAAGGCAGGACTTGAACCAACGGCTTCAAGTTACAAGAAAGGAGATTCCGACAAAACTTCAGGAAGAACTTTCTGACACTAAGAGCTGTTCAAGGTACCCCTGTGGAAGATGTGCAGAGAAAGATACAACCAGAGGGTGGAGTGTGAAGAAGGAACCAGGGGGATGATTGCAGATGCAGATACTAAAAGTGTGCAACAACTACAAGATTGCAAAGCATTGGGCAGCAATGTTCTGCCTTCCAGGCTTCTAGCTAATCTGGTTCCCCAAGGGGTGGAGCTGAAGTTTTAACTGTTTGTGTGCTGTCTTAAGCTTTGCTTCCCATTAGCTATCGTTTCAGAGCAGCTCTGCTGGAAGGATCAGCACTTCTGATCCTTCAGCTGGCCCAAGTGTGGCAGTTCTAGCAGTTTTTCTCAACCTTGCATGAAAGGCTGCATGTATCAAAATTCTTTCCTCTACACAGCTGCTGTACAGAAGTACAGGAGTGCGATGAAGGGTTTCCTCCTTTGTGCCTGGGGGCACCTTCTGTGCAGCTCCCCATGCAAAGGCCATGCTCCCATCCGCTTCCCTCACCTGCTGCATTCAGGGAATCCATAGAACAGGCACCTCTGGCCATTTGGGTCTCTCAACTACTGCATTCTTCAGTTATGTTCCCCACATTAAAAAAAGTACTCATGAAAATTCATGAGCCTTTTAGTGCTTTTAGAGCCTTTTCTAATATATACATTTTAACATGAAGCTTTTGTGTAATAAACAGTACCCATCTTTGCTAGCAGTCTAATGCATTTTATGTATTATTTTTGCTAATCCATAAGCATTTTTTTTAATGCACACTTTCTGCTAAATGATGCATTTTTGGACATATTTGGCTGGAGACTGCATTGCAAAATTTAAGGATGGGGGGATGTAGGCCATAGGAGCCAACTCTTCAGCCCCCCCCCCCAATAAAATATTTGAGGCAGCTGAGCCATCTAAAGTTGATGGGCATTGCCATTCAAATGGTGTGCATGCACCACATCATGTGATTGATTATGCAGGGCGAGGCTTACCTGCCCCTTCCCAATATTTTGTTCAAGTTGGCACCCCTGATGTAGGCATGAGGGAGGAGTGTGAATTTAGATAGGTAGTTGTGCCTTTGGTTTTTTATTGTTCTGGGGAAGTGCAAATGAGATAATTTCTCATTACAATGCAGACTGAACCAAATTTCCTCCCCCCCCCCAACCCGTCACTGCAAGGTCTTCTCTGACTCCATGCCCCTTGATGACCATCATCTCAATTACAGGCTGATTGTTTGTGAACTGTCAACTCCTTTTCTTGAAAGGTTTGAAGCCTCCCAGTCCGTTGGGTGTTGAGTCTGATGCCTCCCCATCCATCACTCACTGTGCCAATCCCTGATCCCCATAAATGAGACAGTGCCATTTTGTTCAATATGTGGCAGCTACATCCACCTCCTCTGTCTCACAATGGCTGAACAGGATGCAATTCGCCTTTGCTGCAGTCTAACCCCCATTCAGTTTACTGTCCATTGAAGATGCTCGCTGAGAGTCAAATATCAATCCATATCCTTTTTATGCTCAACCTTCCTTTTGGGGAGACAGGGGTGTGTAGCAGTGTCCCAGGTGTGAGGCAGATTTGTAGATCAGATGTTTGTTTGTTTTAATCATCTCCAAATATAAAAGGAGCAGAACCAATCATTAGATCTTCTAGAGCAGGCACATCCAAATCAAGTAGGCTGTGATCTACTAATGAGCATAAAATACTGGCAGTGATCTACCACACTCTCCCATTGTCATTCTTCAACTTAAACATACTCTCCCCACCCCCTGTTAGCATGTGTGTACTTGCTGTATTTATTTGAGACCCCCTCCAGGCCCAGAGCCACAGCTAGGTGATCTTACGGCCCTGGCAGAACCGTCCAGATTGTGCCCCCTAGCCAAGGACAAATTAGCTCTTCTGTCTGCCTCTCCTCCACACACCCCACCTACATTCACTCTCATCCTCCAATGTTGGATCACTTTTAGTATTTTTACACTGTTCACCCCACCCCCTATTTCTTTTTTCCTACTTCCTCTTCTTGATTCTTTTTATCCTGCTCTCTCTCATCCACTTTCTTCCTCTTCTCTGAAATGATAATCTATATATATATATATATATATATATATATATATATATATATATATATATATATAAATGTAAACTGGCCATGTGGGTGTGTCTCCAATTTTCTACGTAACTGCTTGACTGATTGCGTTCAAATTTTGACACAACCTCCCAAGCGAATATGCAAGTGACCCCATACCATTTGCATAGACAGATGTTGCACCTGGGCCAGGTAAAAACCCCAAAACCACGTGGTCCAGAACTCACAACTCAGATGAAAGTGCATGCTGGGAGCACAGGAGAGGTTGCAAAATAGCGCCCTCTAGCAACAAATACACTGGTACTGCACCTAGGAAAGCTTCCCTCTCCACAGCATCTCGGCTCGGCTTTCCAGACTGGGCCGAGTGGAGGCGGGGCTCACCTGGGTGGGAGATGGAGGAGGAGGGGGCAGCATACCTCATGGGTCGGGACAGGGTGGGGGGAGTCACAGGGATGAGCCTGTGTAAACAGAACACATGTAAAATATTTCAACAAAATGAAGGGGGACTCTGAAGATGAGGGGAGTCTGAAGGGAGACTCTGAGGGTCCATTTAATAGACTGAGCCACAGCAACGCATGGCCGGGCCACCTAGTACTAATAATAATACTAGAAAATGGTGGGTACTGCTGCCAGTGGCAAAACCAGAAAAATGAGGGGCACAGAAGGGTAAATTTGATTTAGAAGTGGGCAAGTTTGTCCCACATGTTATGATCTTGCAAAGAAAATTAATAATATGCATTAAGGACAGGAGTCCAACAATTGAGGAGGCAAGTGGGGAGGGCTGTATCCTTGGGGTGGGGCAATTTCCTCCCCATCTTTGATGCTGAAGTGGGCAGAGCAGGGTGCCTCTTGTGAGCTGCCCCTTTGGGGTCTGAAGAATTAGTGAAGGGGAGGCTCTGACTCCCCCCACCCCACCCCACCCCACCTAATGAGCTGCTGAAAGGGAGAATGTTCCAGTGTGCATGGCTAGCGGGACTCTCCAATTGGTCAGTTGCACCTTGAGACCCCCATTCATTAATAAATTAGCGGCACGCTCCAACCAAGTGCAAGGCACCAATTGCACCCAGAGTCTTTGGGGCTGCGCCACACACTCGCGAGGGATTGTTCCCAAGCCCCATCTGCACAGCTCTGAGGTGGGCCAGTGACGTCTGCGTTGTCTGCTCAGGTCAGCACCAGCGCCATCCAAACCAGCCAAATACAGGCTCAATTAATACTCAAACTGGAGGAATGAGAAGCATGCACAGGTGCCTGTGTGGAAGGAGGTGGCTAAGTGGACGCGGGAGGGGGGAGTTTAAGTTGGGGGTGAGGGAAAACACTCAAACTGGAAGGATTAGGAGCTTGCACGGGGTGTCTGTGTGGAAGGAGGTGGCTAACTAGACACGGGGAGGGGATTTGGTGGGAAGGAAAGGGAGGCAAAAGTTCTCTCTCTGAGGAGCCAGTCAGAGCTCGCTGGACTTCTCTCCCTCTCCCTCTCCCTCTCCCTCTCCCTCTCCCTCTCTCTCTCACTCATTCTCTCTCTCTCTCTCTCTCTCTCTCTCTCTCTCTCTCTCTCTCTCTCTCTCTCTCTCCTTTCTCTCTGCGCAGGGCATCTCTCTCACTCATTCTCTCTCACTCATTCTCTCTCTCTCTCTCTCTCTCACACACACACACCATGCCCTCCTCCTCCCACCTCCTGCCTCAAGCCTGCTCGCTTCTTGTTCTCCTTCTGCCTTTGCACGTGCATCATTCTAGAGGAGTGTGCTGAGCTCTCACAGTCTGCCTTGGAGAGAAGCTGGGCTGCGATTGACAGAAATCAATCAGACCTAAGAGAGTCCATCGCAGTCGACCTGTTTGGCAATCCTGCTCTAGAGTAGCACCAAATTTATCCCAATTTAAATTTCTGATTACCGTATTTTTCGCTCCATAAGACGCACTTTTTACCTCCCAAAAAAGAAGGGGAAAAGTCCAAGAGTCATATGGAATGAATGCAAGAGCCAGAGCCAGAGCCACGAAGGTGAGAGCCAGAGCCAGAGTCACGCGCAGTGGGAAACCAGCTGTTCCGTGACAGCGAGCGAGGTGAGAGGAGAGACGGAAGGGAGCCCCTTCCGCCCCTCCTCCCAGCTTCCTTCCATCCTTCCTCCCCCCCCCTCTCTCTCACCACTTCCATCTGTCCATCCTTCCTTCCTTCCTTCCTTCCTTCCTTCCTTCCTTCCTTCCTTCCTTCCTTCCTTCTCCCTCTTTCTTTCAACTCTCTCACCCCTTCCTTCCTTCCTTCCCTCTTTCTCTTCCCTCCCTCCCTTTCTTTCTGGTCTCTTTTTTCCATTTAGATTTTCAGCTTTGGACCTCAAAATACCTGTTCTTCCTATAGCTACACTGAAGTGATCTGGTACAGAGTAATCTCAGCAGAGGCCATTCTAATGCCCCTTGTGCTCTTCCCTCAGGTCTGGTACATGGATGGCTACTACAAAGGCCGCCGTGTCCTGGAGTACCGTACACTCAATGACTTCATCACAGGCCAAAACTTTGTCCAGCACCTGCTGCCTCATCCCTGGGCTGGCACCGGCCACGTGGTCTACAATGGGTCCCTCTACTACAACAAGTACCAAAGCAACATAGTGGTGAAGTACCATTTCCGTTCGCGGAGTGTGGTCGTGCAGCGCAGCCTCAACACCGCTGGCTACAACAACACCTTCCCCTACTCCTGGGGCGGCTTCTCAGACATCGACTTCATGGTGGACGAGAATGGGCTCTGGGCAGTCTACACCACCAACCAGAATGCTGGCAACATTGTAGTAAGCAGGATGGACCCTGTCACGCTGGAGATTCTCCGTAGCTGGGACACCGGCTACCCCAAGCGGAGTGCAGGTGAATCCTTCATCATCTGCGGGACCCTCTATGTGACCAATTCACACCTGGCTGGGGCTAAGATCTATTTTGCCTACTACACAAACACTTCTAGCTATGAGTACACGGATATTCCCTTCCACAATCAGTATTCCCACATATCCATGTTGGACTACAACCCCCGGGAGAGGGTCCTCTATACCTGGAACAATGGCCACCAGGTCATCTACAACGTGACTCTTTTCCATGTCATCAAGACTTCAGGGGAGTTATAATCCCATAAGCAAAGAGGCCTCAACTCTCTCTCAGTTGTCATTTTTGTTCATTTTCTCTCTTATCCTTGCGGGTTTGGGAGGTGGGGGAGCAATGTGGCCTGCAAACTCAGTGGCCTGGGAAAACACTCCGTGATGCCATTATTTCTACATAATAAAGCAAACAGATTTCTTCTTTCTCTTTCTCTCTCTTTCTCTCTTTTCTCTCTTTCCTGTGGTTGATGACGCATGGATCTGGTTTGGGGCTTCTTTGGGGGGCGGCGGCTATTTTTTATTTTTGTATTGATTTTATTTTATTTATTTACTGGTGGCAAATAAAGACAATCTCATTGAGGTTAGATGGAGTTTGGGCCCTTCTTGGTGCAATGAATGACTTGGGTGCTGGGAGATATGCAGGCTTCTAACTGGGGATGTGGTCATTGGCTTTGAAAACAAAGATCCAGCTCCAAGGAAACGCAAGAGGAAAATCTTCCTTGGGAGGCTGTGAGCTCCAGTTCTGCACCCCCCCCCCAGCCCTCTCTAAAGCTGTGTTTTGGACTACAGCTCTCATCAGCCCCAACCAGCATGTGCTAACTGGGGATGGTAGTTATTGTAGTCCCAAACCTCTGGATGTCTTCAGGTTGGCAAAGGCTGTGCTAAGGGCTTCTTCTGTTGGAGTTTGCCTCCCATCAGCTAGGCTGGCTCCATCTCACTAGCGAAGACTGCTTGGTTCACTTTTAATGGGAACCAATGGAATTCAAAATTCCCTGAACCAATATGCAACCCAAAATGCAGGTATTTCTCAGGTATTTCCTACTTGCAGGCTTCCCACAGCCATCTGGTTGGCCACTGTGAGAACAGGATGCTGGACTTGGATAGGCCACTGGCCTCATCCAGCAAAGCTCTTCTTATGTTTTTACGTTGACACTGATCTGAATTTTGCACTGCAGTTCTTCAAGCAAAAAATGTGCACACACACAGCTTCTATTGGCGGAAATAACATACAACAATTCATTCTGTTAGTGGGACAGCTTACAAAAATGTGTTTATTAGTCAAAATCCCATGCAAAAATGAACATATTAGGAAAGAGGTGTACGAAACCTCCCAGACTAATGTGTGGGCTAGAACTTAGGTCTCCACTGCTTTGCATACCAAAATACATTTTTTAAAAAATGTGTATTTTTTTACAGAAAGAAATTTAAAAATTGAAAATGCTTTTAAAAATAGGGCCTTAAATGTGGATGTCTATGCAAGTGGTTGAGTTTTTTAAAAGGCAAATTTATGCATAAATGGGACAAAACAGACTTGCGTCTAAACAGATTCAAAAGTGGGATGGATCTGAAAAAGGCTGGCTGGCCCAGTCCTACGTCTGCCCGTAAACTCCCAGTTTGCAGCCTGGAAAGTTGTTTTGCTGCTCTTAAGCTGAAAATACAGTGGGAGCTGTTGTTGCCAGTGGGAGCTCTGCAGTCTACCATTCATAGACAGGGAAGGAAAGAATAGGAAAAAATGACATGTGTTTATCAACATTGTCTCCTGTGTAATGGGAGGGACAGTAGCTTAGTGGTTGTGCACAGGCATGGCTTGAGTGCTGCAGAGGAAGGAACAACAAGCAGGGCAGGAACTGGTCAGAAAAGCCATGGAGAAGCCCTCTTAACTGGTAAAATGATCTGCTCTGGAAGAAGCATCCCTCCTGGGTTTCTGCATGAATCACCATTCTGAGCATCTCCTGACCTGGTCATTTAGCAGGTGATGGGAAATACCTCTTTTTGCCCAAGAGTGTGGAGAGGCACTGCGGAAGAATCAACAGGATTGGGCAAGGTGAACAGGGAGTCCGATCTGGTGTAAGGCAACTACCTACACTTCTCATGAAGGAGGCAAGCTCAGAGCAATGCCTTAGGCAGAGACACAACAAGCACCTTCCTCTGAGGAGAGGTCATTCTCCTCAATCTTAATGTTAGGAGCAATCAGTACAGTAATCCAAATTGATGCAAATATGGGACAGAATATGTCCTCCTCAGCAGAGGCTGCTTGCATGAAGGGACAGCCAGAGAAACGACAGGGAGAGACACAACACGATAGATACCGTGGGTTCCCAGGAGATTTGGTTGTGCCAAGCATACTCGCCATTCTCCCACACCACCCTAGCAGTACCCTTGCACATAATTTGTGCAAGAAAATAGCTGCTGTAGCCCAGCAGGATGGAGCATCAGCCAATGGTTTCTGGCCTTTCCCGACAAGTTGCCCAATGAAGCACCTAGCAGATTGCTATTCAGAGTGAATCGTGTTGTGAACTTCCCTTGAAACTGAACAGAATATCTTAGCTGCAAGAACAGTCCTATTATGCCCTCGGCAAAACAGCTGTCTCTCTTCCTGGCAGAATTTTACAGGTTGAAGAAACGTGAGTTTAAATATTTTGTTTTAAATACCTTGGGGTTTTAAAAAACACACAAGGTCATGCAGGAGGAAGGCAAGTCCACACCACCACCAATCAAAAAGGCAGAACCATGTCATCTCCCAGGATACTTTCAGGCCTCTTACAAACCAGCTTTAGCCAGGTGACTATGTTTGGTACAATGCAATCTCCAAGGTCGACTGAAGGCCTTCCAGTTGTGAAGTGAGCTGAAAAGGTGTCCATGTGAGGTATGTAAAATTAGAAGTTAAGAGAGGCTACTGTTGCAGGAGGCTGCGATCTCTGTGGCCTGTTAATGCTGACAGAAAAAACAGATTTCACAAATCACAAGAGGCATGGGGACCTCTTGCTTCTAGAATCCTGTCTGCTGATCTTGGAATGTAGACCTCGGTTCCACAGTATCAGTCCTGCTGCTTATCGAGTCCATTCAACAGACTCCAAGCAGACATCAAGACACCCCTTCCCTGTTCCCCAAATTCCTCCTTTCCCCTCAGTTAAAAGACTTCAGAAGGTGCCAAACATTCAATAGGGAGGAGCCTTCTCTGATCTCAACCGGAAGAGAGTTCCTTAAAACATCTGAAGGCAGCCCTGTTTAGGGAAGCTTTTACTGTTTAATAAATTATTGTATTTTAATACTTCTGTTGGAAGCCGCCCAGAGTGGCTGGGGAAACCCAGCCAGATGGGCAGGGTATAAATAATAAATTTATTATTATCCTCTATAATAATATCCAAGTGTCTCTGCGTCCAGTCCCTGTGTCCGTGGGATTGCGCTACTGCGCATGTGCCCCACGGACAGCCTTTGGGACTTCGAGAGCAGAGAGTTCGGACGTCGCAAGCAGTTTCAGCGCCTCATTCCCTCTCTGTATCCCCCGCCCCAATTCGCTCCTCCTGTGCCCTGCATATGCTCAGAGGCTGCCGTGACCATGCTCTGCTCCCATACCACTTCCATACCTGTCCCGGAGGCTTCTCATGCTGCTCGCCTGCCAGAGGGAGGGAGGCTGGCTGGAAACAGGAAACGCCATTCGCCGCCCCGACCAGAGTTTAACCCGCCTCTTCCAGACCTCCAGAGGCTGCCTCAATTTAACAAGAGGACCTCCCTCTCGGTATGTATAGACTAATTAGTTGGGGCGGGAAGTGGCTGTTCTAGCACCCGTTAATTTAACGGGCTTAATGATAGTAGTTATTATATAAAACTGGGACTTGCGAGCCAATTGTGGCCTTTGAGGTCTCTCAACCTGGGTCTGGGGATTTTCCCAAAGCCACACTCCTCATCAGCTCTACGCTTCACTCACCCTCTTTGGGTGCTTTCGCTAGTCTGGAATTTGTCCTTGAATGACTCTTGTTTGCCTGAATGGAGAATCGAGAGATGGGGTGAAAGAGGTGCAAGTGCTGGTTTTCCCATTGCTATAATGCATTCTGCTGCTAAAGTAAGAGTCACATCCATTGCTCTTCCCTATTTTTTCTTCTGGTCCCACCCACTTCTGGCTCCACCTCTTTCTATCAATGGCATGCAGTCCCTGGAGGGCTACCCAGGCAAGAACGTGGCCCTCAGACTGGAAAACTTTCCTTGCCTCAATCTGAATTTCAAAGTGTGGCAAGGGCCAGCCCACTCATGAGGCAAGGTTATGCAACTGCCTTGGGCAGCAGGATACACAGAGGCAGCAGATTTCGCCCCCAAGAAATGCATTGCCCACTGCTGCTGCCATGATAGCAGTGACGGCTGCAGCGCACCCTCTTCAGCAGCCCACCCCACAATGCTGCATCTACAGTGGCAAATAGGAAGCACTGCTGGTCTCTCCCCTGCCCCCCCCCCGGGAGGAAATGGCAAGAGCTGCCCTTTGAGGTCACCTGGGCTCTACACCTCTAGAGCAGGGAGCCCTAGATGGACTTTATTCCCTCTTCAATCATCAAGTAAGGTTGATTTGCTTTTCCCTGCCTCTTGTTCCTGATGTAGATCTTCACCTGCCCCTTCTTGCCTAGTTGGGAGGGCGCCATTTTGTAGTTCGCCTCAGGTGCCAAAATGTCTTGGGGGGGCATGGACGTAGCCAAGGGGGGCAGCTGCCGCCGGTAAATCAAGTAAATCAATAACAATATTTAACTAACTGAGCTTCTCCACACACCCCCAACATAAAGCCTGCTCCCTTAACATAAATCCTGGCTACCCCATGGTGGGGGGCTAGGCAGAATGGCCTCCACTGTTGAGTTTTGTGAACAAAATTCAGATCTGTGTTACAGACATCAACAAAATGCAAGCACAGAAGGTGGGCCATTTAGAGTGGCCTTTTCTCTTTTAAATGCAGGGAAGAATGCCAACTGTAGGGGGGGGGAGCGTGAGAGAGCACTTACATTGCAGGGTGAATATCTTGTGCTTTGTCAGCTAGTGATAATTCTTTTTTTTTTTTCATTTTGAAAAACCTTTATTACTTGTTAAAAATTACAAAATTACAAAGAAAATACATACAAAAGAAAATACATATAATCCAGTTACAAAACCAGAAAATACGTATAACAGATAAACAGCCTTTTCCAATCGTAGCATTCTAAAATCGGCCATAAAATCCCACTAACCCAAAACTTAATCTTTACAATTGGATCTGGGGGCCAAGAATATATGGAACCGGACAAGAGAAAGAATAAGAATGAAAAAAGAACAAACATAGGAAGAACGAACAAGGAAAGGGAATCCAGGTAAGTCAGAGGTACGGGAAGGTGGGACGGGGGGGTAGGGAAGGGAGGAAGGGGAGGAAGGGGAAATAAACAAAGAATAGAGGTAGATAAAGTAAAAATAGAAAAGGTGTAAAGTAAGATAAAATTTTGACTTCCCAACACTTATCATCGGTTCCCTCACATAAATAAATTTTACTAAGCTTCTCCTTTTATTTACATCAATTGCCTTTCTCTCCTCCCATCACCTTGTTTCCTATCCTCTTGTGTCTCTTAGTCTAAACATATCATTAATTTTGTGCTTATTTTTTGTTTATGAAAATATTCATCCACATATTTCCACTCATCTTTGATTTTTTGTTTTGGTATCCTTCTGATCGTTGCGGTTAGCTTTGCAAGTGTCATGTATTCAGTCAATTTTATATGCCAATCTTGAATAGTTGGAACCTTATCTCCTTTCCAATTTTGGGCGATCAGCATTCTAGCGGCCGCACACGAATAAAGAAGTATATTCCTCCTATCTTTTGGTATGTCCTCTGGGATCATGCTCAACAGCAAGATCTCAGGTTTTTTCTCGAATGTCAACCTAAGCATTTTTTTCATTTCTTCGTATATTTTTGACCAATATGAGCTAATCCTATCGCAGTTCCACCAGCAATGAAAAAAATCACCCAGTTTCTCTTTACATTTCCAACATTTATCCTGGTTGTTTCTATAAATTTTAGCTAATTTTGCTGGTGTGAGATGATACCTATAAACCATTTTCCATATATTTTCCCTTATTGTCATACATGCTGTGAAATTTATATCTTTAATCCATAGTTTCTCCCACTGTTCAACATAGATTACCCTCCCTATATCTTTTGCCCATTTTACCATTACATCTTTTACCATCTCATCTTTCATTTCCCATTCCAGCAAGAATTTGTATATTTTCGCCAATGATCTCCCCTGATTTTCTAATAGTAATTCTTGTAATTTTGATCTTTCCTCCTCGAATCCAATTACTTTGTGTTCTTTAAAGATCGATTGCACTTGAAGGTAATGTAACCAGCTTTGACAATATTGCTCAATTTGGTTGTATGGTTTTAGCTCATATTGGTTGTTTATTTTCTCAATTAATTCTTTATATGTTGGCCAATTATTCCCTTTGGGTTCTTTGCTTGTTGCTGACATTTCTACAGGTGAAGCCCACCACGGTATTTTAGGTTCTAGTAAGCATCTGAATTCTTCCCAAATATCGAACAGAGGTTTTTTAAATATATGATTTTTGAAGGATGTATATTCACCTTTCTTTTCCTTTAATAGGTATGCGTGCCAGCCTCCAGTATTTCTAAAGCCTTCCAATTTCAATAACTCCAAATCATCCAACAGGAACCAGTCTTTCAGCCAACACAGGCAAGATGCAGCATAATACAGTCTTAAATTCGGAACTCCCAAACCTCCTCTTTCTTTTGCGTCTGTTAGCAACCTATATTGTATTCTTGCCTTTTTTCCTTGCCAAATAAAGTTATTTAAATCTCTTTTCCATGTTTCGAATGTTTCTTTTTTCAATTTTATCGGCAACATTTGAAATAGAAAAATCAGTTTAGGTAAGATCATCATTTTAATTGCGGCAATCCTACCTGCTAATGTTAGATTCAGTCCCTTCCAATGCTCTAAATCCTCTTTTATTTTCTTCCAAATTTTATCGTAATTATTATCAAATAAATCTGCTTTATTATTGGAAATAGTAATCCCCAAATATTTGATTTTCCTTACTATCTCCCACCCACTAATCATTTGTATTTCCCTTTCTTCTTCCTTTCTTATGTTTTTGATCATCAATTTAGTTTTTTGATTATTGACTTTTAAGCCCGCTACCTTGCCATAATCTAATAATTTACTTTTTAATCTGGGTAAGGTCTCCACAGGGTCTTCCAACATTATTATCAAATCATCGGCAAAAGCTCGCAATTTGTACTCACTTCTCCCAACCGATATGCCCTTGAGGTTCCTATCCATTTGGATGTCTTTTATTAGAAATTCCAGTGCCCATATAAATAATAATGGGGACAATGGGCATCCCTGCCGCGTTCCCTTAGAAATTTCAAATTCTTTTGATATGTCCCCATTAATGATCAACCTCGCCAGCTGTTTACTATATATGGCCTTTATTCCCTCCATAAATCTTCCTTTAATTCCTAATTTCTTCAACGCCCCTATCATGAATTCCCATGCCAGATTATCAAATGCCTTTTCGGCGTCCAAGAATATGAAAGCTGTCTTCTTGCTAGGGTTCCATTCCACATATTCGAACATATCTAATAGGATTCTAATATTACTAGACATTTTCCTTTGGGGTAGAAAGCCTTGTTGTTCTTTGCCTATTACTTTATTTAATACACCTTTTAATCTGTTGGCTAAAATTCCAGTAAATACTTTATAATCAATATTTAATAATGATATTGGCCTATAATTCCCTATTTCTTCTCTTCTCTCGATATCTTTAGGTATCAGGGTAATGTATGTATCTTGCCACGATTTTGGAAACTCTCTTCCCTCTAAAATTTCATCAACCATTACCTTATACACTTCTTTTAATTCATTTTGTAAGACTTTATAATGTTTTCCTGTTAGGCCATCCGTGCCTGGTGATTTCCCCAATTTAAGTTTATTTATCTCATCTATAATTTCTTGATATGAAATTGGTTTATTTAAATTCTCCAATTCTTCTAAGCTAATGCCAAATCCAGTGAATTTATCTAAATATTCTTCTAATTTCTTATTATTAATGTTTTCCCCTCTATACAATTTACTGTAATATTTCACAAAGCCATCTTGTATTTCCTCTGGGTTGGTCTTAAGCTTTCCCCCATCCTTAATTGCAATAATTTGCTGCTGACTCCGTCTCTTCCTTAATTGCCAGGCCAATAGTTTGCCGGATCTACTTCCCAATTCAAAGGTTCTTTGTTTTGCCCATATAATTCTATTCTCTATTTCTTCATCCACTAATTGTTTTAAATTATTCTGTAATACTTTCATTTGTACTTTTATGTTGGCATTTTTTGGATTTTTCCCCAATTCTTTTTCTGTTAACTCAATCTCAGATTTCAGTTTTTCTATCTTTTCCTGCTTGTCTCTCCTATATCTACTTTTCTGTTGTATGTATAATCCTCGGATATAGGCCTTACTAGCCTCCCATACAGATGTTATATTTACCTCTGGCGATACATTAAGCTGGAAAAATTCCCTCACCGACTCCCTCAGTTTTCCAACAAAGGTTTCGTCTTCTAATAGTCTGTCATCCATTCTCCACCTTTTAATACTTTTCCTCTCTTCCCTAATCTTTACCATTATCGGGTTATGGTCGGTTACCGATTTAGCCATAATCTCACACTTTTTAATCAATGTTGTTAGACCTGTGGAGACCCAGATTATGTCTTTGAGATCTACAGCAGGACTCACCTAGGCACTTGCTATCCGCCTTCTTGTGTCACAGATAAGGCTCTTGGCATAGCCAAGTGGACATTTGTTTAAGCAGCGGAGATCCTATCGCTCGTCTCAGTGGCTGACACCAAATTGACTCAAAGAAGTGATCAAAGGCAGGCACCGTCCATCTTGCAATGGAGCTTAGGGCTGAGATATTCTCTGCCTGGGAGGATACAACAAACTCATTTACTCTATACTCTGCAGTGGGAGAGGATTCAAGTGCCTTCACATCTCCCAGGGGTTATGAGAGATAATAGGTTTTACTTTAGCAGCACCATGTGGTCCAGTGTTTCTCAAAATTGGGCCCCCAGCTGCTGTTGGACTAAAACTTTCATCATCCCTGTCCTACTAGCTAAGGAAGATGGGAGTTTTAGTCAAAAAAACAGGGAGGCTGTTTCAGGTCAGAAGAATGGAATGAAACTGTGCTGTTTGACACATTTCAATATCACTATTTCAGACCTATTCTAAGGAAGTAGAAGACTTTTATAGCATGCATTTTCAGGGCATCTTTGAATACAGTTACAATTGAATTGATCTCACAGCATAATGTGGAGATTCCTCCTTCAACAAAACATCCCAGGAAAGGAACAGGGAAGAGTGTTAGTTAGCTTGTCATATACCCCAGCTTTATATCTTTTATATGCCAAAAGCATACCAACCATTTAATCTTGGGGAAGTATCATAGCTCATAGCATCTTCTGTGCATACCAAAGGTCTGAGGTTTGATCCCCAGCATCTCCAGGTAAGGTTCTCTGAAATCCTGGAGATCTGCCACCAGACAGTGTAGTCAGTACTGAACTACATGGATCAATGATCTGGCTCAGCTATGTACCAAGCTATGAACTATGTTCCAAGTTCTGGCAACAGTTTCTCGGCGTGGTTCATCCACTCATTCCTGCTGTTGTGTCACAAACCACACCCGCTGGTGGTATATCAATCCACAATTCCATAACATTACAAGCAATGCAGTGTAAAAGCACCAACTGAGAAAAGTACATAATAATACCCATGTCCCAATGCACCCCAAGGTTGCGATCTTAACCTCATTTACCTGGGAGTAAGCACAGCGGGTGGCACTGTCGGTTAAACCACAGAGCCTAGGGCTTGCCGATCAGAAGGTCGGTGGTTTGAATCCCTGCGATGGGGTGAGCTCCCATTGCTCGGTCCCAGCTCCTGCCAACCTAGCAGTTCAAAAGCACGTCTAAGTGCAAGTAGATAAATAGGTACCGCTACAGCGGGAAGGTAAACAGTGTTTCTGTGTGCTGCTCTGGTTCACCAGAAGCGGCTTTGTCATGCTGGCCACATGACCCGGAAGCTGTACACCGGCTCCCTCGGCCAATAATGCGAGATGAGCACCGCAACCCAAGAGTCGGTCACAACTGGACCTAATGGTCAGGGGTCCCTTTAATTCAGTGGGACACATTTTTGCATAGGCATCTTTAGGATTGTGCTGGAAATTACTTTCTTGTGAATGGTGTTTTATAACTAAACAGCAGGTATATGGGGCAGGGGTGGGGGCAATATGGCTCATGACCCTAGCCTACATTGACCCTATTAACACGGTTCAGGAAAACAAACTTTATAAACCGCAACAGTACACCAGTGATGCACCCATATGCATACCCTTCAAGTGTCCCTATTTACAGGGACATCCTTGACTTAGATAAGCCTATTTTCATTGGATAAATGTTGGAGGATATGGAGTTATCGAACCACCGAGCCATCTGAAGGCAATCCTGTATAGCAAAGGCTATTTAATGTTTTATTATGTTTTCATACAGGTTGGAAGCTGCCCAGAGTGGCTGGGGCAACCCAGTAAGATGTGTGGGGTATAAATAGTAAAATTTTCATGATAGAAAGGGACGCCCCTATTTTCATCAGAGAAATACCGGGTATTGGAGGGTACTTTTGTGTACTTTTCCAATCCCCATTTATAGCAATTTTCCCTCTGCAATCCCAGGCACTTAAAAAGTACGGTATTTAAATTTGGATCAATTCTGCCCATAGAAATTAATTTACCCCACATCTGCTAAAGAAGGAAACAGATAAATAAGCTGCTCCAACTGAGTGCAAGCAACGAAACCATCTAATGTTTTGCAGTGTTGGGGGTGTTGGCATCAAAATCGTTGACATCAAAAGAAGGAACAGAACCTCTTCCACTCTCTAATCATTTCTTAAATAATTTAGACCATGGGCCACCAATTTGTTGCTCACAAGGGCCAGCAAGCACACCAAGACCTTCTATGCTGCTTGTGAAAGGTCTCTGGAAATATCATCATGTATGTTTGCTGCTCTGCTCCATTCCTGTTTGCACTGGCTCAGCTTCTCCTCACACTGAACACACACCCTGAAACATGCCCACATTTCATGAGATGCCAGGTCTAAATGCTCAACCTCCAATCAGTCAGCGCATGTATCCACAGCAGTGACCAGAGGAGGAATGACCGCTGGGAGGATCACAGAAAACAGAAATGTCATGATACACCTGCATCAGCACAAATGGACACCTTCATCTGCCCAACTTGCAACAAAACATGTCTCTCCTGTATCAGTCTCTACAGACGCAGCAGGTGTTGTAACTCTCCAACAGTTTGATATTATGGTGTCTCCTGAGACAGATGGATGCCAACCAACCATGTACACTGCAGCTGAGGGGGAGCCTGACCTGCCTTGAGACCATGCAAGTTGGACTGGGGGAGCTTAACCCTTTCTCTTCTTGACACAGTCATGAGAAAAAGTCTTCTCTGAAGATGTTCTTTTCATTTCAAGGGACTCTCACCCTCTCCCATCATGTCTAACATGGTCGTTGGTCTCTGTCCCCCCAAAACTGTGCCTTTTGTCCCTATGCACACAGGCACACAAACACACACCCTTACATCTGAGATCAACCCCTTTCCCATAGCAGGAGACTTAGGATGTTTCATTTTTGCAGTGTTCTAACACAAGAGAGCTCTCCTAGCAATGTAAGGTTCATTTCACCTATCACTCTCCCATGTTCTTCCTATAGGTCAAAGGGAGACAGCAGGCAGCAATGGCAGGAGCGCCAGGAGGGCCTCTTGCAGGGGCTTCTTGCTGAGGCATGGACCTCAGCAGGTATCTGATACTGCCGACCCCCAGATATTGTCCCAGCTTGTTTTTAACATCAGGATCAGCTCTGGAATGTGCCAAGTTTATAACAAAGATTGAAGTGCCTCTGAGCATGCTGAGGGACCTCCTCAGCACAAGCACAGCTACCTTGTAGCACATATAAAACTGAGACGAAATCAGGGTTTTCAGGTCAGAATAATTTCTCTCTCTTCCCCCCTCCTGCCCACCTGGGACTCCCTCCCTCTCTCAAATGGATCACAGCTGGAGACTCTGCAATGTGCTTTGAAAAGCCTGGGTTTAGACGGCAGGACCTCTAGGTCAGGGACTCATCCTCATGGACCTTGGACCATGTGTGCCCATCAGTTACTCTCAGTTTGCAGCCTGATTCCTTGAGCTTTTTATTACCCAGCCTCCATGATTACAGTCCTTGAGACAGCAATTTGTGCTCTGTGGTGCACAACAGAGCATCCTCCCCCATCCTTGGCCAGACCTTGCCACTAGTAGAATTATAGCCTGGGAATCAGGGATCAATTGGGCCTGATTAAGCTCAGTGACCCTGAGCTTCTCCCTCCTCCTCTCCTTCTGTCTCTGGCCTTTTAATGCTTTGCTTCTTTGGAATGGCAGTCCCCTTTTGAGGCAGAGAATTCTTTTTCCACATCAACACAGCCGCACCCTCAGGCAAAGGAGCCAGTGCACCTCCGCTATGCTGCCTGCCTGCCATTTGCAGTCATTGCTTGGTTTCTAAGTAGTCCATTTCTAGAGGAGGTTGGAGCTGGCTTTGGTCCCTGACAGGAAAAACAGCAGAGTCTTGTGTTGTAATATTAAAGACTAACAAATTTATTATGGCACGAACTTTGGTGCACTATAGTCCACTTAATAGATGCATGAAGCATTGTCTGTGTTACATGCATGGGCTTCTTTGTGAGGAGGGGAATGGTGAGGTCCAAGCAAAAAGAAATTCAGAAAATACAAAGTTGCCACAATCCGAATCTTTCTCCAACACTCCAATCCATCTCCTTATTAGCATCTAGATCTCACCTTTCTCCCATCATGGAACTCAGAGTCCCCAGGTGCTGCCACCATACCCAGACCTGGATAGCTTCAGCAAGGTAGTGGCCTCACATGGGCATGCATGTGCACACAAACACACACTGCTTCTCCTTATCAAATAGCTGATTGGCATGGCATGGTTGCTGGTTTTGTGGTTCATTTGTGTTTTTTTTTTTGTTTGTTGAAATGGCATAGTTCAGATGTAAACAGTAATAGTAAAGTTCATACAAGCACTGAAATGTGAGAGATTGGAAGTTGCTAATATCAATAAGAAGGAAAATGTTAAGCCACCCATATATTGTGGAATATGGCAGGTACAGTTACAGGTAGGTAGCCGTGTTGGTCTGAGTCGAAGCAAAATAGAAAAAAAATTCCTTCAGTAGCACCTTAAAGACCAACTAAGTTTTTATTTTGGTATGAGCTTTCGTGTGCATGCACACTTCTTCAGATACACTGAAACAGAAGTAACCAGACCCTTATGTATATACAGATGGTGGTGGGGGTGGGTGGGAATGGGTGATGGGCTGATGGGAGTGGTAAACCTGTAGATGGCTGTTAACGACTGCTGATGACTGCAATTAGTCCGGGGGGGGGAGCAAGGGTTGAGGCGCCAAAGAAAGCTTGATCATGCATAATGAGATAAGAATCCGATGTCTTTATTCATCCCAGGTGGCTCCATGGTTTTAAGCTTGGTAATGAGTTCCAATTCAGAAACTTCTCTTTCCAGTCTGTTCCTGAAATTTCTCTGTAATAAAACAGCTGCTTTGAGATCTTGCATAGAATGTCCTGGGAGATTGAAGTGTTCTCCTACTGGTTTCTCTGTCTTATGGTTCCTGATGTCAGATTTATGTCCATTTATCCTTTGGTGTAGGGTTTGGCCTGTTTGTCCAATATAGAGAGCTGAAGGGCACTGTTGGCATTTGATGGCAGGTACAATTTGTCCTGTAGTCTTTGTTCCTGTGCTGAATGAATGGCCACCAGTCTGCCATGAAAGTCTCTCAAGGTTTTTGTTTTTATTTTTTGCCTTTTGCCACATGTAGTTTTTGCATCAGTTTGCCCCCAGAAATTATGTTACACAATTTTTGTACATTCAAACCCTTTGCTTCTTTCCAGTTTTAACCTATCAATTCTTGCTGCCATTAATAAGTAAACAATTACATGTTTGTATAATCAACCTTGGTTGTCTCCACTGAATATACCCAACAATACTACATATTTCAGGGGGATCTGGGTATTTTACAGGTTTCCTCAGTATTTTTGCTATTTCTACAAATATTTCATCCCAGAACTGGACAATGAACTGTGAGCTGTACATCCCCTCCAGCAAGCAGGTGAGCAGGATTTATCCATTCTGGCTATTTTTGTAGGCATTAGATGCCATTTTTGCATCATTTTCAAAGTATTTTCTTTTAATCCATATGAATTTGTTTTAGAATGACATGTTCCCCAATCTTCAGCCATGATAGTTTAATTCTAGTCAGATTCCCACACTCCTTTCAGGGCGTCTTTTGATCTTATGTCCAGTTTAAGTAACATGGTATATAAAATGGATATCAACCCTTTCTTTTGATCATTTGTTTCAAATTGGGTTAAGCTTCTGGTACCCTGCTGTATAATATGCTGTTATCTGATGAATGTACTAATTTGATAGCACATTAACCATGTTATAGATGCATTTCTTAAATTGTTCTTCTGCATCCATATAAATTTCTTCTCAGTGTGCTATCCTGTGATTTAGGGCTATTAATAATTTCTTTTCTGATAACTGGGTTTCAGTGTGGATTAGATTGTTCTAATAAAAAGTGTTCAATTTGCACCCATTGTTTGTCTTTTGAGTCTTTGATATGAGAGCAGATGCTGAAGTGGATACACTTCATAATATAATTTTAATAAGGGAATTGCCCCCTCCTCATGCAGTTGCTTTTCTGTGCTTTAATTTTTTGGGTACGAGGCCCCATGGTTTTGAAAAACAAAAATTCCCCATTTGGTTTGCCAATATTTAAAGCAGGGATCTCTGTAGGAAAAACATAAAACTGGTTCATTTGTATTGGGACCTTTGACTTGGAAGCCCAACCTCTTGATCCCAGATGTATAAGAATGTACCATGTTTATTCTGTGGTGAGAGAAGTGCACTCTGCATGTAATCAGAAATACTTGTCCCTTATTTGTCCATGTGCTTAAAGACTGAGCCATAGCATCCACCCACCCCTTCCAAAAATGTGTTCTCTACTTTCCACTTCTCTGAAAAGTGGTACATTCTGGGGACAGGCTTTTGCAAAGTCACTGCCTTTGTTAACAGAGAGTGTTAAGAATTTAGGATGACTTATGTAATAGGCAGAGCTTAGCTATAACAAGGTGGAGGACTGTTTTGCAACAGCTTCTCACAAATGCATGAAATGTGCCTTTCCCAATTTGATTATTTTGGGGGAGGAGGGGGAAATAGGGCAAACATGCTTGCCCTTTCTAAGCAAAGGTATGAAGCAATACCCTCACTTTGATTTGGCAATGTGACATCTTGACATCTTGATGGCTGTAAGGAATGGCTGACTGCTGCCCATGTGACAAGCAGTGTTACTACAGCTTCTCAGGACAGAACATTCTGAATTGACTCTGCCTATGCTGGCCATTGAAACCTCCTGGGCATGAAAGAGCATAAGATGCTTATTGCAGATATTAATACTGTGCAGCTTGAGGCATCTGAATGCATAAAACCTGACTCATTTTGGAATAGAACATTATCCAGACCCATAAGTTTGATTCAAAGTTTTACTTGCAGAACTTTCTGCAAAACAGAACAAAAAACAGTAAAAGATACATCCAAACTGTTCCATAAGATTATGTGCATATCCAGCACAAGCTCAGCATTTAAAAATGACTTTAAACAGGACTGAGATCAAAACTTTCTCCCCCCCCCCATTCCAACCTGTATTGGCCTGCATCCTGCCTCAGGCTATGCAGCTCCTGGAGAACTTCATAATCACATCTTACTTCCACTCTGGCTAGACAAAAAAAAAAGACAAAAAATCCACTCCCAATATGGTTATTTGCAATTCAATACCTTAATCACCTATCTAAGGTTAAACACTATGTGTTAGAGCAGAGAACAAAAACAGTTAATTATCAAACCAGATAGGAGCTTCTAGCTCTTCTTTAGCTACAATGGAATCTTCCAGTTAAACCTTTTCATCAACACACACAGGCATTCTCCATTTCAGTGTGAATTAAACAATTAACAAGACTTTCCTGTCTCAGTGGGGCAACAAGGTCTACTTGAGCCATTTCTGATTCCTGGATTGGTCTCCTGTTCAGCATTCTTATGTGCACTTTGATCCTGATAGCTGTTTAGCTCTGATTACCAGTTCCTGGCTCCTGGCTCACTCGGTCTAGCTCAGACAGTGGCACAGTGTGATGTCCTCATGCTGGCTATGTAATTTGTTGTTGGCTAGAACATGATTGCCTGAAATAAAAACATTCCCCCCTTTTGTTTTCTGTTTCTTCACTGCTGCTGATGCAGCTTCTGAAAGAAGGAGCAAACAGGTACTGAAGTAAAGGGTGGCAGAAACGTGTGGAGGTTTTTCTCAGAATGTGTCAAGTTCACCAAATGCCATTTTCCCAATTAACCTTAAATATTCCCACCTCCCAATAACTCAGTGAAATCCTAGAAGGAACTAGTTTATTTAAAATGTATACATTGAGTAGAAAAGATGCTACAACAGAGGTGGGGGACTTGTGGCCCTCCAGATGTTGTTGGACTCCAGCTCCCAACAGGCTCATCACACACCTTAAAGGGACCCCTGACCATTAGGTCCAGTCGTGACCGACTCTGGGGTTGCGCGCTCATCTTGCATTATTGGCCGAGGAAGCCGACATATAGCTTTCAGGTCATGTGGCCAGCATGACAAAGCAGCTTATGGCAAACCAGAGCAGCACATGGAAATGCCGTTTACCTTCCCGCTGGAGCGGTTCCTATTTATCTACTTGCATTTTGACGTGCTTTCGAACTGCTAGGTTGGCAGGAGCTGCGACCAAGCAACGGGAGCTCACCCTGTCACAGGGATTTGAACCGCCGACCTTCCGATCAGCAAGCCCTAGGCTCAGTGGTTTAACCCACAGCGCCACCTGGGTCCCTATATCACACACCTTACATGCAGGTAGATTGATACAGAACTGTCACCTTGGTGTTATAACTGGCTTTTAGGATGGTGCTATAAACATTCTGCCGAAGAGGAACCTATATTTTGTGCCATGAAATCTATGACCTGTATAAATTGTGCAAAATTTCATGGCCTCAGATTATTATAATTTTCAGACACAGAGAATGACAGAAAGCTAGGCTGAAATCCTGTGTAGACCATCCTGTTATCTGAATAGATTAATGTTACTTTTAAAATGTAAATGATCAGTCAATGATGCACACTTATTTGGGAATAAGTCTTATCTGTAGCGGCTGGTGCCCACTGGGATTGGTAGAGCTGGCCAGCAGCAGTTGGCACCAAAGCAAGTGGCTGGCAGAGCAAGAGTCAGTGAGGGAGGCAATTCATTCTGGTTTTGTCTCATCCTCCTCCTGGCTGAGGAGGAGGAAGCTGACAGTCAGAGACACCCTCTAGGCTGGTTAGAAGTATGGTGGAGGCCGGGTGGAGGCAATGCAACCTCGGTGGGACAGTGCCCCCTTGTCTTAATGGACCACTCTCCACTGAGTCCCACTGAGCTAATGAAACTTACCTTTTGATCAACATTTCTATGGTAAGATTACACAGTTAGCCACCCATCATCGCCGCCCATCTCTTAAGTTCCTGAGATTCTCTTTCCTCCAGCTTTCTTCATAACTCCAGCTTTCTAAATATTTTACCGTCTGTCACTTTTCTTTGATTCTTAGAATTTTCACCATATCTGCTTCTTCTCTTTAAGCCTTGAAGCCTGACAGATGCCAGGCAGAATGAAATATCTATTTTTAAAAAATAATACATTATTCCTGGTATCTCATTTATTGGTTCATGCTTCCCTCCAGACATCTCTGTACTATCTTGGACTCTCCCACTGTCTCGCTTGCTAGAACAAAGCCCATAAACAGCCCGTGGATGAGGCTGTTGGGTTCTCCATTTCTTGTTCCAGGCTTCCAAGTTCAATTACCCCTCCACTTACAAAATGTCTTATTCATTCATATGGATGGATGGCAATGACAGGACAATGCTCCACTTCCTTTAATAACTTCTCCCAGGATTTATTAAGTGAGATGCACTTTTGCCAGCTACTGCCCTCACAAGGCTGCCTGGGGAGGTGCATATTTGCATGATGTAACTTTTGCTTATGAACATGTGGAAATCTGTGACTGGGGATTTATCAAGTTAAAGAGTGCTAGTTAATTTAATAAACTAAAATATATATAATCTGGCAGCGAGATGGATCTGTAACTCATCTCCTTAATGAAATATGTCTGAGAACTCTGAGACTTCAACCTGTCAAAAAACAAAACCCACCACCACAGCCACATGCCTCAGATAAAGCAGACCCCTTACCTGCTGTTACCACTTTTCCTCCCGCCTGTTTGTCAGTAATAAACCAGGAGAAATAACAGGGAGGAAACTGATGTCCTTGTTCAGAAGTGAAATCAACAAGGCATAACTGACGAGGCAACAATTTGTGAAGGTGAGAGCCAGCAAAGCATCCTCACCTGCACATTAGTTTGATCTGGCAATTGTTGGAGGGGAACCCCCAGGTTTGATATATTTACACATCCACACCTTCTTATTTCATGCAATGAATCTGTGGAGTATTTTCTTGTTTAAAATGCAGGACCAGAAAAAGAAACCCTATGTCAACATGCCTATGCCATTCCACCCCAAGCACATTTACTCAGAGAGGGAAGCCCTTCTGTGGTTGAGAACAGGACTGCAGCCTCACATTTTATGTGTGCTTGAATTTGGGCTCCTCTGGCTTAGTAGCATATGAGAAATCCCATTTAACTATCATACAGCTGAGCCCTGTAGTTCAGCTGCCTATACATTAGGACCCGTCCCAAACATTGTTGGGGAACTGGTATCAGCTGGTAGAGGTATAGGCTAGCACTGTGCATGCCCACCCTTCAATTCAGGGCCCAATCCAGTGTTTCAGAGCAGCCCCTAACTGACTTGGGATGTTCCAGGACTGACCCAACATGGATCTAGGCCCCATTTGATTTAGAGGCCTTGTAAAGTGTTTGATTAAAGTTTAAAACTAAATAAGCATGGAGAGAAAGGAGAATTGAAATTTACAGATTTTCCACTTCTGGTGAAGAGAAGACCTTAATTTCATCAGTGTCTTACTAATGGCATTAGTTGGGTAGGGGCAGGCTGCATGGCTGGGACGCCTTCTAATTCCTGGAATAGCCAGGCTAGGTTTCAGGCCGAGGGAGCTGGCATTTGTCCAGAGACAGTTTTCCAGGTCATGTGGCCAGCATGACTAAACCGCTACTGGCGCACAGAGGGCCATGACAAGTGCCAAAGCGCACAGAAAAGCTGTTTATCTTCCCGCCACAGCAGTACCTATTTATCTACTTTCACTGGCATGCTTTCAAACCGCTAGGTTGGCAGGAGCTGGGACAGAGCAATGGGAGCTCACCCCGTTGCAGGGATTCAAACTGCTGACCTTCCAATCAGCAAGCCCAAGAGGCTCAGTGGTATAGACCACAGCACCACCCGCATCCCTCTAATGATGTAAACTAGATGCTGGAAGCAAGGGAGCTGGCTGGGAAGCCAAAAAGACAAAGTGATGCTGGATTTCTGTTGAAATCCATGACTGTGGCTATGGGGGAAGCAATGCCCTCTTGGGGTGCTACTACTGTGAACCCCTCCATCGTATGCTCATGTTGTATATATAAAGAAACCATATATCCTAAAGACACCACAGTCTCTGCTGTGCCTCATTCCTAAAGGAGCACAAACTCTGGGTAGGTGCCTGGAACCCCTGGAATCTCACACCTCTCAGAAACTTGCAACACTATGACCTATGGAATTGATAGGAAGACTTTCGTCAGTTTCACATTTCTGGCTTTAAAAGGGCATGTTGTGTTGGAAAGCAAATACAAAAAGTAATATTTGTAGGAATGGGGAGTGGGGGGTAAAAACAAAACAAAGCAAAACAAGTGCTATGCATTAGTGAGACTAATGAGGATTTCTCTCTTGACATTATCCATTTTCCCTGAAATGAATGAAGGCATCTTTGGAATTGACAGGTTCCATCTCGGATTAGGTTTGTGGTTCAGACTTCAGGATTCACATAATGGAATGTTCCTCTGTGTGTGTATCAAACAGATTCAATCCTAGATATCAAGGATGGCTTGGCCATTTTTACACAAGCCACTTAGAAATAACCTTGAGCCTCCCTCCTGACATTTGAGTACCTGTATAATAAAAGTTAGGGACCCAGGTGGTGCTGTGGGTTAAACCACAGAGTCTAGGGCTTGCTGATCAGAAGGTCGGCGGTTCGAATCCCTGCAACGGGGTGAGCTCCCAGCTCGGTCCCAGCTCCTGCCCACCTAGCAGTTCGGGAAGGTAAACAGCGATTCCGTGCGCTGCTCTGGTTCGCCAGAAGCAGCTTTGTCATGCTGGCCACATGACCCGGAAGCTGTCTGCAGACAAACGCCGGCTCCCTCGGCCTATAGAGCGAGATGAGCGCCGCAACCCCAGAGTCGGACACGACTGGACCTGATGGTCAGGGGCCCCTTTACCTTTACCTTATAATAAAAGTTAAGAAGCAGGGCTGAGCACAAGTGAAGATGTTGATCCAGCAAGCGACAGCTCTTAGCAAGGTAAGTGGCCCGAGTCCCTGAACTGGGCAAGCAAACAGCACTCCTTCATGTGGGTTGGGCCTATGGAGATTGGAGTTGGTGCCTGCTCAGCATCTGATTTGACTCTCAGCTGCCTCACCAGAAGGAGGAGGCTTATTAGGTGCTGTGGAGGTGGCCCCACAAGAGGAGAAGTCTGACTGGAGGTATCCAATATCATGGGAGGAGAAGTTTCTTTGTGAGCCTGCTTGATATCTCCTCTGGATCCTGTTGTGCTGTCTCATCCACCCTCTTCTTAGGAGCCAACATTTCTTGGAGGCCCAATTTCACCTTCTCTGACTGGTGGCCCCCACCCCACCTGACATTAAACTCCCACTTCCTGAGAACCACCCCCTCCATGCCACTGCCATCGGAATTTGTATTTACGACCTCATGTGCTCAATGAGGCCTTGGTGAACTCCTGGTTCAGATGGAGTTTTGAGTGGTGTTGGTAGTTGGGTGGATAATGCAGTCATGATGCAGTGGACTGGTGTCAAGGACTGGTGTCAAGGACTGGTGGGTGCTCTCTCCTGTGGGGATTACACGAGGAAATGGCACTGGCATGTGTGGGAATGACTGAGATCTGGTGCTGGCAAGCCACACCGATCTTTGAGAGTGTGGGCATTAGCGCGGCAAACCGGCTAATGTCAGAATGGGAAACACGTGAAGAAGGACAGGTCAGAGGCTCAGGTCAGCAGGGCAACAGGTCACAACAGAGCCAGAAGAATCTAGGAGGATCTGGACGGAACTGGATGAATCAGGACAAACCAGATGGGTCAAGCCAAGGAGGGCAACACAATGGGAACTAGGAGGGGGTGTTTACAGAGTGACATGTGCTTGGAGCATGGACAGAGGGCATGGCAAAACAACACGTGGGCTATGGAGGATGTCTTAGGGAGTGACCGGTTGTGACGTTACAGGAAACATCACCTTGTATGGGACTGCACTGCTGTAATTGGCTAGAAGTTACACTGTCGTTGTAATGATTAACTGTCATCCTGAGCTTTCAATAAAAGGAAGCGCTCAAGCTCTGCTCTTGGTCGCCTTCCCATTGAATTCAACCTGCCTTGAGTCGTGTCGTCTTTGCCATTACAACACTCTCCTCTTGAAAACGTCCCCCCCCCCACACACACACACAGTTGCCACTTGCTGCAAATTCTTCCCTGCAACCTCTTTTCGTTGCAGCCTGCCTGGCGCACCCTCCCCTGGATGTCCTCTGCCTGGATTTCCCTCTGCAGAGCAGCTCTGGCTTCCTTCAGTCTCTCTCCCTCTCAAATGCATCTCTATCATCCCGTCTCTTCCCCTGGCTGGGCCTCAGTTCAATGATTTGATTGTTCTCCATTAGGGAGCAGTTTGTGCTGTATTGATTTTTATGGCTGTTTTCGAAGCTAAGAATAGACCTGCACTCTGGGATTCGCAGTGTCAGGCTCGATTTGGAGAAGGCTATTCGGATGCTAAAGAGGGGGAAACGGCTGCCGAGTCTTGAAAGTCTCCCTCCCAGCTAGCTTCACGCTGCTTCTCTCGCGCTCCTCTTAAGAGCTGAGAAAAAGGGTTTGAAATCTGGAAGGGTTAAGTGCAGGAGGAGGTGGAGCGGCGGTGGCGAGCTAAATGCTGCCTCGTTGCCTTAGCTGCTCATTAACGATGAATGCTGATTAATGGGAAAGCAAGGTCAGTCGAGGATGCATCTCTCTGGTCTGGAACATAGCATTGTCCCATCTAGCTTAGTATTGTTAACCCCAACTGGCAGTGGCTTTCTAGGGTTTGGAGCAGGTGCCTTTTCCAGCCCTACCTGGAGATGCAGTGATGGAAAGTTTACCTTGGGGTGAAAAAGTCAAGCAAAAATATCTTCCTAGCTGGCAAGATGAAATATAATCTCACCCCCTTTCTTGTTGGTGGTGCCTAGTGTAGCTTGGAATTGTATAGAGAATCTTAAAATAAATTTTTGGAGGTTTTGGTAATCATTGTTGGTATATTTATACCCCGCCTTTTAACCTGATGGGAAAAACAAGAAACAGAGGAAAACAAGAACCACTAAAAACACAGCTACCTACCTGTGAGGGACAGGGGATATCGCGAAGTCCCTCCCCTCCTGAGTTCAAGCCCGTCCCCGAGCAAAGGGGAAAGCAGGGAGAGTTCCGATTCCAGTGGGGAAGCAGGAAGTCGTGTCCGAGGCTCAGGCAAGGTAGAGGAGCCAGGGTCCCAGGTGGGACAGGAAGGGGCAAGTAAGGGGGGAAGACCCATCCCCCCAACTCCAGAATTACGCAGGAAGAGGAGGGGCAAGAGGATGGGTCTGCCAAAGCTTTTGTGTTGGAGAAAGACGCGCCAAAAGCCATTAGGAGGTTCTGAAACCGACTGACAACATCGCTCCGTGTAAATAGCAATGACTTGAGCACTGTAAATACGCAGCACCAATAAAAGAATAAAATGCAGAGCTGCGTAGCGTCGTTACTCTGAAGTAGTCCACTCCGGCCACTGTGACAGCAACCTCCTAATCATTTTTGGGCTACTTTGGAGTTGCCGGGATGAGCGTGTCAGAGGCGGAGAAGTGGCGGCAGATCGCTGAGCAAGCCCAGCTAGAACTGCAACAGCTGTCGCTGCAGGCGCAGGGAGAATTGAAGGCAGCTAAAGAGGAGACTAAGAAGGTCCAGGACGACCGGCTACAACTTGCGGAACAGGTGAGAGAGCTCCAGGAAAAAGAGCAGCATTTAAGGGCGGTGGCGGTAGACCTCCAAAACAAGCTGGATGCAGAGAAAAACAAGGCGGGAGGGGCACCCCAAGTCCAAGTGCTGCCAGGAAGGAGAGCCGGGACCCTAGTAAGCAAGTTCAATGGAGACCCGAAGGAGTTTCAGGGCTTTGAGACTGAGATTGTGTATGCTCTTGAGCTGCACCACGATGAGTTCCCTGATGATGAGCACAGAGTAGCGTTTATTGTGGAGCACCTTACAGGGGCGGCCAGGGAGTGGCTAAGACCGTTAATTGCAACAAGGAATCCTTGCATGAAGAATGTCAAACTATTTCTAGAAGGTTTGAAAACGATGTATTCGTCCGATAGTCATATGGACCAGACTAAGGAGGAACTTCATAATTTACGCCAAGGAAATATGACAGTTCGCGCGTATTGGGCGAAATTCACCATGCTGGTGCACAGATTGGGGTGGGATCTGGAGTCTGCCCCAATGCAAGCGGCGTTTTACTTGGGGTTGCATGAGGAGGTGAAGGATGAGCTCTCGAGAGGTCCAAAGCCCAGTAATATGGATCAACTGAGCAAAGCGGCTCTGGCGGTGGGGGTGAGGCAGGAATCCAGATGGAGCGACAAGCAAGCAACGCGCGCAAAGCGGGCTTGGTTCCCACGGTCGCAGGAGAAGCCACTCCCTCAACAACCCTTTCAAGCCACGCCTGGGGCCAGTCAGGACCAGGAACCCATGCAGATTGATAGCGCGCGCGCGCGGGCTTTTCAAACCCCAGCGGCGCCAAGACGCAAGGAGGGAAGGGGTGGGAATTGCTTTCTCTGCAACTCCCCCCAGCATCTCGTCAGAGACTGCCCACATCGCAGGGAGTGGCAAGGAAAGGCGGGAACGGTTGTGCCCTCCCCCACTGACGCAGCACCACAGCAGGGAAACGGGAAAGCCTGGCTGCAGGAGACAAGGGGCGGCAGCCAGGCACAGTCAGCAGACAACAGCCCCAGCCCACCCACCCGCACAGAGAGGAGCAGAGCCAGCCCACCCCTCCCAGAGCAGGAGTGGTTCTAGAAGTGACGCTCACGCTCCCAAATGGCTATCCATTGACGGTCCTCGCCCTAATTGACAGTGGTGCCTCAGCCAACTTCTTCTCGAGAAACTTTGCAGAAGAGCACCAGATCCAGCTTCTGCAGCTGGATTTTCCTCTGCACGTGGCAACCATTGACGGCAGAGAGCTGCTGGGAGGGGCCATCACTCATCAAACCCCCCCCATGAGAATGACGGTTGGAAGGCACTCAGAGACACTGGCATTCAACGTCACCACCATCTCAGACCCCCCAATCGTTTTGGGCATGAGCTGGCTGGCGCGCCACGACCCCTCCATAAGTTGGCATCAGAGATGCATCACTTTTGGATCGGACTTTTGCCTGGAACATTGCATGCAGCACCAACCAGGGGAGGGGCCTCCGATAGCCACGGTGGCCACCATGCACGTCAAAGGGGGTGAGGCGATACCCAAACCATACTGGGACCTGCAGGAGGTCTTCAGTGAAGCGGAGTCCGACCACCTGCCCCCACACAGGCCTTTTGACTGCCAGATCAACCTGGTGCCTGGGGCAACTATACCCCCAGCCAAGCTGTACGCCATGTCAGACCAGGAACTGGAGGATCTGCGCGCTTTTATCGACAAGAACCTCAAGCGGGGGTTCATCAGAGAAAGCAAGGCAGCAGGGGGCAGCCCGGTCTTCTGGGTGGACAAGAAAGACACGCAACAGCGCCGTCTTGTGGTGGATTTTAGACGGCTGAATTCGGTGACAGAGCCAGTGGCTTTCCCCATGCCCAGAGTGGATGATCTCCTGACAGCGGCACGCAGAGGCAAGATTTTCACCAAGCTAGACCTGAGGGGGGCGTACAACTTGATCAGGATCCGGGAAGGCGATGAGTGGAAAACCACGATGTTCACGCCTCTGGGCTCTTTTGAATATCTGGTGATGCCCTTCGGGTTGCAAGGGGGCTCAGCATGCTTCCAGGCCTTCATGCACCACGTCCTGGGGTCCCTACTCTTCAGGAAATGCTTGGTCTTTCTGGATGACATCCTTATTTACTCCAACGACCCAGTGCAGCACGTGAAGGACGTCAGGGAGGTGTTACAGCGCCTGAAGGAGAACCACCTGTATGTGAAGCTGGAGAAGTGCAAGTTTCACACCAAGGCGGTGGACTTCCTGGGCTACAAGCTGTCAGACAAGGGGCTGGCAATGGACAAGGACAAGGTGCAGACCATCCTGGACTGGCACAGCCCCAGGACGCGCAAAGATGCCCAACGCCTACTAGGCTTTGCCAACTTCTACAGGAAGTTCATCAAGAACTTCTCTCGAGTTACGGCTCCCATCACTGACTGCCTGAGAGGCAAGCAGAAGTTCAGGTGGACACCAGAGGCGCAAGCAGCGTTCGAAAGCCTCAAGAGGGTGTTCGCCTCAGACCAGAACCTGTTCCACGTGGTTCAGGACGCGCCCCTACGCATTGAAACAGATGCTTCTGATAAGGCTGTGGGCGCCATTTTGTTGCAACTGGACGCCAACAGAGAGTGGAGACCCTGTGCCTTCTTCTCCAGGAAGTTGACCCAGCCCGAGCGAAACTACACAGTTTTTGATCGGGAACTTCTTGCGATCCACGCGGCGTTCCAGCACTGGAGACACTTCCTGGTGGGCGCCAAGCACCCCATCCAGGTGTGCACAGACCACAAGAACCTGGAGTTCTGGAGAACTGCCAGGGTGCTCAACCAGCGGCAGATACGGTGGGCGGAGTTCTTCTCGAACTTCAACTTCTCCATACACTACATCCCAGGAGAGCAGAATGTCAGGGCGGATGCCCTCTCCCGCAAGCCAGAGTACATGGAGGAGGAGGCGCCACCAGCCCCAAGGCACATTTTCCCCCCGTCGGCATGGTCCTGCGGAGCAGCAGTGGTGAGCGAGGCAGAACTCACAGCACTGACGGCAGCGGATGAATTTGCCAACCGCATCTTCAGAGAACTGAGAGGGGGGAGGGAGCAGGCAAAAGACTTTGCAGAACGCAGAGGGCTGCTTTTCTACAAGGGTGCGCTGTACCTACCCACCACCCAGCTTCGACGTACGGTCCTCAAGCAGATGCACGACAACCCTACAGCGGGGCATTTTGGAAGGGACAAGACCACTCACCTAGTCATGAGACACTTCTGGTGGCCAGGGGTGAGGGAAGATGTTCGAGACTATGTAAGGGGCTGTACCACCTGCCAGCGGGCGAAGGTGGTCAGAGCAGCGCCACCAGGGTTGCTGGAGCCCTTAGCCACACCACACAGGCCGTGGGAAGTGGTGTCCATGGACTTCATCACAGATCTGCCTTCGTCCAGGGGTAAGACTGCAGTGTTGGTGGTGGTGGACCTCATGTCCAAAATGTGTCACTTTATACCGTGTGCCAGGGCAGTCTCGGCAGAAGAGACAGCCAAACTGTTTGTTGATCACATTTTCAGACTGCATGGATTACCTTTAAGGGTTATTTCGGATCGTGGCCGCCAATTTGTTTCCAGGTTCTGGCGGCGGCTCATGAACCTCCTGCAGGTGGAGGTCAGCTTGTCGACGGCTAGACACCCGCAGACCAACGGACAAGCGGAGAGGGTCAACGCCATTCTGCAGCAGTACCTGAGATGCTACGTCAGCCAGCGGCAAACGGACTGGGTGGATCGCTTGCCACTAGCAGAATTTGCCTACAACAATGCAGTGCACGTCTCCACAGGGGTGTCGCCCTTTAAGGCCAATTACGGGCGCGACCTCAGATCTTTCCCAGAGAGGGAGAGGGAGGAGGAGGAGGAGGGCCCACAGGCTGAGGATTGGGCAGAGGAACTGGAGACGGTGCACCAGCAGCTCAGAGAACACTTGGAGAGGGCCAAGGAAGCGTACAAAAAGGGGGCAGATCGCCACAGGCGACAAGGGGAGGTCATCAGGGTGGGGGACAAGGTGTGGTTGTCCTCGGAGGGCCTTCCCACCAGAGGGAGGTGCAAAAAGCTGGCACCCAAATGGCTGGGCCCCTTCACGGTCACGCAACAGGTCAACCCGGTGGCATACAGGCGGGCACTGCCAGAGGACATGAGGGTGCATCCAGTGTTTCATAGATCGCTGCTGTCGCCGTACAGGGAAAGCAGCAGGCTCAGAGACAGCGAACAAACCCCCGAGGGAGGGGGGGAGAGGGAAAGCAGGGAGCAACTCAATGAGGCCACGGCCATCCTGGATTCAAGGTGGGGGGTGGGGGGCCTGGAGTACCTCATGGCATGGGAGGATGCTCCACCGTCCCAGAATGAATGGGTTCCCGCCACTCAGATACAGGAGGAATTCTTGGTGGAAGAATTTCACGCCCTCTTTCCCCACAGACCCAAGCCCTGGCACATGGAAAGGGAGGGGGAGGAGGAGGAGGCACGGGAGAACAGCTCACCATGGCGCTGGGAAGCGGAGTTTGAGGAACCAGAGGATGAGGTATGGGTGTCGCCAAGATCCACCCAGTCAGAGGAAGGAGCAGATTGGCAAAACATTTTTACCCCCACCAGCTCTGACGCCACGGACTTTTTGGGATTCCCGTCCTCCCAGGCGGAAGGGGGGGGCTCGCAGGACTGGGGGGAGGTGTTCACACCAACGGGCTCGGAGAGCACCGAGTTTTTAGGCTTCCAGTCGTCACCGACACATGGGGGGGGCCTGGGGAGGGGTGAAGGAGAGCTTGGGAGGGGGGTGGATGTGAGGGACAGGGGATATCGCGAAGTCCCTCCCCTCCTGAGTTCAAGCCCGTCCCCGAGCAAAGGGGAAAGCAGGGAGAGTTCCGATTCCAGTGGGGAAGCAGGAAGTCGTGTCCGAGGCTCAGGCAAGGTAGAGGAGCCAGGGTCCCAGGTGGGACAGGAAGGGGCAAGTAAGGGGGGAAGACCCATCCCCCCAACTCCAGAATTACGCAGGAAGAGGAGGGGCAAGAGGATGGGTCTGCCAAAGCTTTTGTGTTGGAGAAAGACGCGCCAAAAGCCATTAGGAGGTTCTGAAACCGACTGACAACATCGCTCCGTGTAAATAGCAATGACTTGAGCACTGTAAATACGCAGCACCAATAAAAGAATAAAATGCAGAGCTGCGTAGCGTCGTTACTCTGAAGTAGTCCACTCCGGCCACTGTGACACTACCTGACACTAAAAGCATGAAAAAGTCAATCATTAAAACACAATTGAGCACTGATTAAAACTATAGACATATATAAACTTGGTTTTAAAACCTTGCCTTCCTTACATATCTTTAAAAGGTAAAGGTAAAGGGACCCCTGAGCATTAGGTCCAGTCATGACCAACTCTGGGGTTGCGGCGCTCATCTTGCGTTATTGGCCGAGGGAGCCGGCGTAAGCGTCCCTTAGCAGCTAAAGCACCAGCTAAAAATGTTTCTCTTTAACCAGGTCTTTGGCTGATTAACATTCTATGTCCTTTAAAATGTGTTTGTTGGAAGGGGGTTTATTGGTTTGTTTTTGTTTTTATTATGTATTTTGTGTTCTCATTTTGTATTTTTATGTTGTGAACCACCTGTGATCTTCGGATGAAGAGCGGTATACAAATTCAATAAATAAATAAATTCAGCAGGCAACTTCCATTTGAAGCCTGCTTAAAACCTTGGTATTTTATCTGCCTTAAGCATGCAATTAAGAATGCACATTTCCATAATAGTTGATTTACTGCTTTAACTTTTTAAATATGTTTTTATTGTATGGTTTCATGTATAACTGTTGTAAACCACTGTGCTGCTCTTCATGAATAGCAATATATAATTTTTACAAATAGTAACCCCTAGGTTTGTAGCTCTAACTTTACAAAATAAATATCTGCAGTCCCTCTGCTCTTAGCACCCACATGGGTTCTGCCCACAGCAGTATCTGATGCTTGCTATATTAAATCCAGAGAGAATAGGCTTCATGGACCACAGAGCACACACCATCTCTGGGCCATAACTGGTGCTCCGGACGGCAGATCCCTTTGAATGTCCCTTTTCCCCAGAGCCAACTCTCTGACTGATTTAAGAACAAAACCACTAAGAGAAGGGTGGTCCAGATATAAAAGAAGCTTTATTCGCCAGTACCTAGTTCCCCTGGCCTGTTCCCAAGAGCCAAACTGATGAATCTGATCACTGGCATTATAGTACTTTGTCCTTGACTTTTTTTAAAAAAAGAAAAGGAACAGGGTTTTTTTCAAGGAGACCCCTGTTTAGCCTGAGAGATTTCAAAGCTCTCCCATGCCATACAGAGCTGAGTTAAGATTGCTTCCACACTAGAGCCGTTTTAGTGATGCTGAGGTTTTGCTTGTCCACAATGAGGAACACAGGAGTCAGCTTTATGATTGCAGTTATCCATTACAAACATCTGTAAATGTTGGCCATTAGCTGGAAAGCAGATCTAAGGATCTGCGTAGAAGGCCCACCCATTGTCCTCTGGACAACAGAAGAGAGTGTCTTGTAAGATAAAACAAAGATCTTGTAAGATAAAACAGGTATGAAGAATCTTCCAAGATTGCCCAGATTTTGGAAACAACAATATTCTTAACAGAGCCAGCATTCTCATTAGGGAAACAGCCAATTTTCCTCTTGAAAAGGGCTTATTGGACCATGGAAGGCCCATGTGCACCCATCAATAAGCAAATATGGCCAAATAAGGCTATTGCATAGATCAATACAGCAATAAGGCAATTCACCAGGGCATCAACAAGGCAGGGCAGGAAGAGGCAGAAGCATCCTCATGTCTGGATTGTGAGGTCAAATATGTTGAAACAGCAAACCCCATTTCTGAAATGACAGACATCCAGATGTGCCATGGTTGTTGTTGCAGTCATCATCACCATCATCCAATCAAGGGTGCTTTGCAGAGCTGTATAAGCAAAACAAGAAAAGGTAGGTCCCTGCTCCAAGAAAAGATAAATTTCAACAGTAAGGAAGGTAAGGAAGGAAGATGACGCTTCTAACTACGGCAGGCCCGCCGGTCGGTTTAATGCGGCCCCTGTGGCAGCTTATTTATCCTAAGAAAAACCTCAACCACTTCAATCTTAGAAAAAACATTAACAACTTTGGTCGGCCCTCTGGTCAGCCCTCACGGCCCTTCACTTCATCAAATTTGGCCTCTTTGGAAAAAGTTTGGACACCACTGAACTAGGGGATGCTCACAGGCATAGCGGCGCTCTGGGTGCTTGAGAGATGATAGAAGATAGATAGATCCTTCCTTCCTTCCTTCCTTCCTTCCTTCCTTCCTTCCTTCAGCTCACTGTCTCTAGAGTGGGAGTGGAAAAATTGTGGCCCTCCAGATGTTGCTACAACCATGGGCACAGCCAGGATTTATTTTAGGGTGGCAGGCTTTATGCTGGGAGACAGAATGGAGTTATCTGCAACACAATTGGTTGCAGATGTGCGGGGAAGGGCAGGGCAGCTGCCTCCCCTTGCCCACCCTGTCCCCAGCTATGCCCATGGCTAAATACTGATGATTGATTGATCTTGCTGGCTGGGGCTGATGGGCGTTGAAGTGCAACAACATCTGGGGAGGCACTAGTGGATGGAGAGGGATTGGACACTAAGATAGTGCTAAGTAAGTGTGGAAGGATTTTAAAGTTTAGCACTTGCTACCGGTATATATGGTGCCTTTAAACACTTGTATGGCATGCTTTTAAACACTTGTATGGGGACCCAGGTGGCGCTGTGGGTTAAACCACTGGGCCTAGGGCTTGCTGATCAGAAGGTCGGGGGTTCGAATCCCTGTGACGGGGTGAGCTCCCATTGCTTGGTCCCAGCTCCTGCCAACCTAGCAGTTCGAAAGCACGTCAAAATGCAAGTAGATAAATAGGAACCGCTACAGCGGGAAGGTAAACGGCATTTCCATGTGCTGCTCTGGTTTGCCAGAAGCGGCTTTGTCATGCTGGCCACATGACCTGGAAGCTATACGCCGGCTTCCTCGGCCAATAATGCGAGATGAGCGCGCAACCCCAGAGTTGGTCACGACTGGACCTAATGGTCAGGGTCGCTTTATGGCATGCAAAGATTCAGCAAGTGTGGTTTTCCCTTACGTGTCATAGTCCCTGCTGGAGGTCAAATTTCTGCCTGCCACACAGCAGTTAAAACAACACATCCTCTGGCAGACACAAAAAGTGGAAACTAGATATATTTCACTCCAAAATTGAAATGATGTCTTATTTTTAATAGCCTCATATGGTTGACAATAACTCAGCTCTTTTCTCCACCTCTCTCTCTCTCTTCCAAATCCTTAGGGACAAGGGGGGGAAATGGCCACATTTGGATTATGAAGTATTAAGTGGAAGCGAGTTGGATGCATCATCATGTCACATTTATATCCCCAACTCTTGAGAAGCCAGTAGGGGAACAAGGGGATAATCCCCACTAATCCCATTATCTGCTTATGAGCAAGAGCAGAGTCTGAGATGGTGCCAGAGTCTTTGGTACCTCTTGGCTCTGCACTTATTTAAATGTACCGTCCATCCTGTTCTGCTGGATGTTCTGCAGTTGTGCTGCTTGCATTGGCAGGAACTTGTGCTCTAAGATGCCATTTTGTAGTGTCCCCATCCTTCCACCTTCAGTTTAAGGCAAGGACAGAATAACTGTGGCAACAATGGCCATCATTGCTCATGCTGGCTGTGGCTGATGGGAGCTGGAGTCCAACAACATCTGAAGGGCCACAACTTCCCCCTCCCTGGTTAGGGAAAGAACACAGGCTTTTGCTACAGGGCACTCCTTTATTTGGAGCGTCAGTCCTCCCCACTTTAAACCATCTATGCTTGGAATAAATAATGTAACTTGTGTGCATTGCTATTGTTTGATCGGACTGTTTTGTTCCAGTTCCAGCTTTGGTCTTTCGGCAACAGGCCATTTTGGCAAAGGCTGTGGTGGTAAAGAACCACGAGCAGGAAATTCAAGCTAAGCAAGATTCAGCTTCAGAGCATGTTTATATTACTAAGCTATCCATGACTTAATGCCAGTGGTGGGGAATCTCAGGCCAGATGGCCAAAAGCGACCCTCCAAGGCCTCTCTATACAGTCCTTGGAACCCCGCCCAGGCCATGCCTCCATTCCCAAGCCACAAGGAGTAAGTCACAAAACATGGACCATGGGGCAGGAGCCAGCCCTAAACCATGCCAGCACTGATACTAGGACCTAAGAGAACTTGTATGGTGCTGCCATTAGATTCCTGGCATATGGGCTGGGGATTTCTACAGTGCCCCAGCAGCACAGGAAGGGAGCAACCATTATGCCACCATTTGTTATGTATGGCTGCCATGCTCCCATTGTAATAGGAGGCACCAGCTTTTGCTGTGGAAAGACCACGTATTGTTCAGCAAACTGGAGAATTCAGAGTTGCTGAACAAGTGTTGACCCATGACTGAGACATGAAACACAGGTTGCATCAGGTCACTGGATTTTTACAACAATGGCAGGAGAAATCTGTTCTGATGCCAAGAGGGAACAAATGTGGAGATCGAATCTGAAAGGTACTAATGCGAGACTGGAAACAACAGAGTTGGAAATTGGCATGGTTTCAGCATTTGAGTTTGAAGGATCCTCCAACCTCCCACGTGAAATGGTACCAAAGTAACATGATGTGTTAGTTTGCTTATTTCAGTATATTAATACATCTTGAGTCCCCTCCCCAGTCTTGTAAAAGACATAATGGGACTGCACTTCCAAAACAGACATTTAAAACAATATACAGCAATGACTTACATGTTTTAAAAGCACTAAGCATCTAAACACATAGACACTTTGGGAAAAACTACCATAAAAAGTTGGCCCAGAGTCACTCGTGGGTCCGAGTATAGGGATTTTCTTGATGGACTAATTTGTATTGGGGGATGGTCTACGCCTACAGATCTGTAGACAGAATCTGGCGACCATCCAGGTCGTCTTATGATCTTTACCTAAAAGGAGAAGATTTAATTTGTGTTTTTCCGGGAGGTCAGCAAGCCTTTCCAGCAAGTGGTCAATAGTATCTCTACGTGCCTCATTATAGAAAGGACGTCTAAAAAATAGATGTCCAGGGCTTCCTATACAGAGGTGTAGGAAGCCCAGGTGGTACCCAGTGTGGATTTTTTTTGTCACCCCCCCCCCCACGCGGCTCTGGCTCTGGTGAAAAGTGAAAATCATGAATTGCAAAAAAAACCTAGAGCTTACAGAACAAAACCGACTTCAGATATGAAATCAGCATTGAAAGAACATATAAGAACAGTTGAAAAAATCTCATGCAACTGAAAATAAAAAAATTCCCCAGTGGGGGGCGCCGAGTGTCACCCCCCTCCAGGGTGGCACCTGGGGTGACCCGCCCCCATCTCCCCCCTTGCTACGCCATTGTTCCTATATCCCCCAATGGGCAGGCACAAAGTCTCTGGGCGTATGGGACTTTTTTGAAGGATCCTTCCAGTACCGGGGAGGGCAGAGCCAAGCTTCTGGCAAGTGTAAAGGCCCTTCTTGCATTTTTGGATATAAGAAAATAGAGATATGCTCACTAGTAAATTCCAGAGGGTGATTAAGAGAATTCATGTAAGGATTTACCACCAGGTTTTCACTCGCTCATTAATTTGCACGAATGATCAACAGCCCGGCTACAGATAATATAAAGCATGGATGGAGAACTTGTGCCCTCCCCCCGATATTGTTGGACTACAACTCCTATCAGCCCCAGCCAGCATGGCCAATGGTCAGGGGTGATGGAAAGGAGTCCAGCAAAATCCAGAAAGTTCACAGGTTCCCCATCCTTAATATAAATCACTGCAGTTGCATATACTGTATATTGAAAGAAGGTAAATACATAATTCCATAAACCATGTTTAAACTCCCCCAAGAAAGACAATGAAGATCCCCCTGAAAGGAAAGGAGGGGAGGGGAGGGGAGAGGAGAGGAAAACAACAGGATTTTTCTGATGAAGGTGGAGTTGATCTCTGAGGTAAGCTGGTTGTCCATTTGCAGCTCAGAGAAGATCTATCTGAATGGCAGAAGCAGGAATCCGTGGCCTTGCTGCCTGTTGCACACACTTTCCCAATGGCGGTTAATAATCATCCCTGCTTGAGCTTAATTACCTCCCTACTATCATGGAGGGCAAAAATCACTAGAGCTGTGAAGTGAGAAATTTACTAGACTGCACTGCCTGCTGTGAAAGCAATGACTGTGCAGTCCCATCTATGTGTATTGATGTGGGGAGAGGGGAGGGAAGGACTGGTCGTCTTCAAGACTTATATGGGAGAAGTGGTGTGCTAGATTCTCTGCCCCCCTTCTTTTAGCAGGATTCTTTGCCTTTTATAACAGCTGTGAAAGTAACAGAAATCCAGCTTCTGAAACCGACATGTTACAATAGGGAAATGTTCACCTAAAGGCAACAGTGCTCTTGTAATATATATAAAATTATATAATACACACACACACACACACACACACACACACACACACATGTTACACAGAAACTGGGAAAATGACAAATTGTTCTTTGAACATCAGCTATTAAGAAGTTTTCTCATAGCCGGTCAGACTATTGGTGTGCCACTTCCACTACTGTATAGGCCAGGCATGTCCAACAGGTGGATAATGATTACTGGTAGATCACTGGACGTCTGTGGTAGATCACTGGTGGCTCCCCTAAAAAAAAGCTCAACATTTTACCTACTCCCTGAAAAAACTCAACAACTTTCACCCAAACCCCCCCAAAAGGGGGTAGATCACTGCCAGTTTTTAACTCTGCGAGTAGATCGCAGTCTCTTGGGAGTTGGCCAGCCCTGCTATAGGCTATTCTGACTGGGAAGAGCTTTGTAGTGATTCAGTCTCTTCCCCAGTACATGCTACAACCAATGAAGACTATGTTCTGCTTCCACTGTCAGAGGTGGGATGCCTCTGAATATCAGTTCCTGGGAATCACAAGAGGAGAGAGAGTTCACTGTGCTCCCTCATTCCTGCTTGTGGTCTTCCCATTTGGGGCACCTGGTTGTCCACTGTGGCAATAGGCTGTTGGACTAGAGGGGCCACTGGCTCGATCCAGCAGCCAGGCTCTTCTTACCTTCTTATGTGCCTAATCCTTCTTTCCTTTTTTCTTTATTGCTGGAGATGCCTGGGATTGAAATTGATATGATCCCCATGCAAAGAACATGACCTGCCACTGAACTATTGACTCTCTTCTACACTATTCTGTTAAGCAATGGGGAATACAGAATTGGGTACCCAGAAAAGATGCCCAAAGGCTGTCAATGGTTGCAGTCCCTTAACAACTGGAATGAAGAACCTTCTGTTGGACGACAACTCTCATCAGCCCCAGCTACCAGGCACAATTGTCAGGGATGGTGGGAACTATGGAACTCGAGCAGCCACAGAGTCTCCATCTATGCTTATCCTGGGAATACATGGAGTTACATACTTTAAATTGACTGAAGCCATTTGTTCAGTCAAATCAGTTTTCACCCAGGTGGGGGCACAAGAACCAGCTGTAGTCCAGAGACACACCATCAGACTCCCCACGTCTCTTATTCCAGTGCCAGGATCTTCCCCTCTGCTCAAGTGACAGCAGAGACTACCCATATCTGCAATTTGGGATTTGGGCCAAGACTTGGAAATGCAACTGGGTGGAGAGCTGTTGGCAGTCAACCTTAAGAGATACAGTATATCCATATCACTGGCCTTTGCCAGCCTCCACATTTCCTTTCCTAAATGCCAGACTAGAATGAAAGTGAATTTGGAGGGAGGAAATCTCACACATAGTCTTCCTTCTTGAAATATTCACATTTATAGTCTCCTGGCTAGATACCCCTGCCACTGCATCCCTGTGCTGCAATGTCCCTGGATACAGAATATATGAATGCTCCTGAACTGGGGCATTTGTTAGAACCTCTGTGGGTTGTTTTTTTTACTAGTAATTGTTTATAAATGGTTCCCCAAAAATACACTTTCCCTGATGTTACTATATCTGAGTTTTCTGTTTCTTCAGCTTTGATGGATATGCTTCAGTTCAGAGCAGTCAAACAGCCCTGACCAATGCTCCATAAGGCTGTCAATACAAATGGCACCACACTACCTACCACTGGCCACTAATTCAGAGCGGAACGACACATTATGCTTGGCATGGGTCCACAGCAGAAAATGACACACCACCCTGTGCTACAGAAGGTAAAGTTCCCCATAATGGAAAAGGTCACCTACCCCATGCAATAACATGATCACAATGTGATATTACCGGTATTCACTTATGTCAGTCACTAGCAAGGATGGGGAAATCTCTCAAGTAAAAGGGGTGCTACAAAATATGGCAGAAAGAAGACAAGCTTGACTCTGGGATGCCAGTTTGAGTGGCAGCTCTGTGTCTGATATACAGTCCACCAAGACTGTGTACACACTATACCTTTGAAGACTCTTTTGAAGCATATTCTTTCCCTTGAAGGGTTCTGGGTGCTTCAGTTTACACTTCACAGAGTTGCAATTCCCCGCAGCCCCTACGAAACTACAGTGCCCAGAAATGTGCTTCCAATGTGCTTTAAAGTCTTAGTGAATACACATGCAAAGAAGTAGGTTCCCAGTGTATTGTGCCCCAACATCCTATTGTGATGCTGTGAAAGGCACCTAAAAAACACAGGCTGCCTTGCTTATGATGAGGCTCTCCCTGGTTTGCAGGCCAATTAGGTTTACCTAAAGGCATGGCCTGCTGTGCAGAGTGGATGTCCTCCACCAACAGTTTTGTGTAATGTGACTTATAAACCTGAATCCAGCGTCATTGAAACCTTTCCTTTTATTTCATTAATGTTAAAAGAGTCTGGATAGAAGTGGATGAATTAGATAGAACTTGCATCTGTGTTTGGAGATGGGGGTGGAAGGGAGAAATGGGATGCACAAAACCTTCTGATATTCAGAGGCAGGTCAATAGGATGCTTCCCTAGCTATTGTCCTATCTGCAGATTCACAATATCACCCTGATATCATACAAATGTTTGTATCCAGAATTTTAGTGAAATAAAAGGTGGTTAAGAAGGGTTAAGGCTTATGAGTTATCATAAATACACACGTCTGGGGGAGCCAGTTCCTAAACTGTATCACTCTTTAGAAACAACGATAAAATCAATAGTGCTTGTAAAACAAATATAGATATTAGATAACTCCATCATGCGTCTGGACAGGCTTGCTGAAATGGAAGGTTTTGTCAGACAAATTCAGCCAATGGCCATTAGCTATGATTGCTAAATGGAAGCTTTAAGTGAGGGGTGGGAAACCTTTGGCCCTTTAGATGGTGCCATTCTAGCTCCCACCACCCCCACCCAACATGGCCCAATAGTCAGGGATGGTAGAAATTGTAGCCCAACTCCACCCCAGAGACAGTATACCTCTGAATACCAGCTGGGAGCAAATGGCAAGGCTGTTTCTGCTTATAAACTTCTCATGAGTAAGAGGCTGGCTTCTGTGAGGAACAGGATGCTAAATGAACCTTTGCATTCTTTGTGCTAGACCTGTCTGGAGTTCAACCCCACTGCTGTCACGGCTGCAACAACAACAGCACATACCACCACCATTTCCTCAAAGCTCTGCACTGGCATTTTTTAATCATCTTTTTCTTTTTTTTTACACAGACATCCTTCCCTGCACGCATTATCTCCTGGTGTTTTGAAACAGGATGACTCTTCATTTTCCATTCCTTATTAATTTTCCAGACCTGTGCATGGGTGACTGAAATTGATTGCATTTGGAGGTGGGGGGAGGACGAGAGAGCCTTTTATGGAGCTGCTGGGGCATAAGAGGGTGGGAGGGGGCATGGAAACAGCCTGCAGAGCCAGAGGTAGGAAGTGGGCACAGCAAATTAACCAGAGAAACCCCACAATTGAAGCCAAAAGGTGACTTCTTCTCTCCCACTTGATCTTAATTTCCTCCCTTTTACATATTGTAACACCAATAATAACAAAAAGAAAGTAGCATCTAAAGAAAGCACAGAAGTGGTACCTTTAAGTTTAAATAATTGCTATTAATGAAAAATCTATACTTAAATGTATGCTTGTTAATTGGCCTATTAATGTAAGATAATCATTACTTTTAGAAATATATCATCCATCATATATATGAATGATCTATAATCAATATATAGTGAGCAGCCAGCAAAGTATGTGCTTCTGGGACCATTCCAATGGCAGTGCAAAGTGCTTTACAGCAGGCATGTCAAACATGCGGCCCTCCAGATGTTTTGGACTACAATTCCCATCTTCCCCAACCACTGGTCCTGCTAGCTAGGGATCATGGGAGTTGCAGGCCAAAACATCTGGAGGGCCGCATGTTTGACATGCCTGCTTTACAGCTTGTCTTAGATTTAACTTTATGAAAAGGATGCAGGGATGTGTTCTAAAGCAGAGCTGGGAAACCTGTGGTCCTTCAGGTATTGCTGGACTCCAGCTCCCTTCAGCCCCAGCCAACATGGCCAGTGGGAGTTCGGAGTCTAACAACACCTGACAGGTTGGTGGCAGAGTCAGGAATTGAATTCTGGGCTCCTGTTCTACCCCACAGTAGGAAAATAGGACCTTTAAAATGGGATGTAAAAAGGGAATGGTATGGGAAAAGAGTAACAGTCAATGGGCCAACAGGGCACATGTCCTAGGAATGTTTCCTCTGAAATAACTCTCACTGCATTCAGTGGAACCTATGTGCAAGTAAGGGCACAGGATTGCAGCCCAAGTATTGTACTGGGTGATAGCCAAGGAGTTTGGAAATCAGGGGATTTGGAGAAGGAGATGCTTGTGTGTGGCTACTGCCAGGGCAGTGGGAAGAGGGGAGTGATGCAAGCATGAAATGCATGTGACCCAGGCATCTCTGTGGTGTCATGGGCCCTCATTAATCATTTCCCCCTTAATGAGCCTTTCTGAGCTCCACCTCCCTTAAATACCGGGAAGGGAGTTTAAATTGAGCCGAAGCGTGGGTTGTAAATCATGTTCCATTTACTATTGAAATATGTGGAGTGGTTGCTGAATCATATTGATGCTCTGTCATTGGGAACTGTATCATATTAATGGTGGCCTGTTGGGCCCAGTCTCACGACAAAATATGGTGGTGCAAGTGCAGGGCAGCAGGATGCTAATTAATTTCCAAATATTGTGAACTCATTTGGAAAATACAAAGGAGACATAGAATCATAGAACTGTAGAGCAGAGGGATAACTGAGGGTCATCTAGTCCAACCCCCTGCAATGCAGGGATCTCAGCTAAAGCATCCATGATAGATGGCCATCTGCTAAAAAACCTCCAAGGAAGGAGAGTCCTTGGAGGGTTTTTTTTTTTAGCAGATGGCCATCTATCATGGATGCTTTAGCTGAGATCCCTGCATTGCAGGGGGTTGGACTGGATGACTTACCTGGTCACACACAGAGGGAGGAAGCTCCAGAGCACGTGACAGGTAGTCCTCCCTGTCTGGAGCCACATTCCCCTATGTGTCCATTCTAGGCAACAGGAAAATGTTGTACTTGACTGCTCTAGTAATAATACATCCTACAGCTCCTACCCTCCAGAGCAGGAGAAAACAAGCCTGCTTCATCTTTCTGGGACAGCCCTTTAGATATCTCCTCTTGGACTCCTCTTTTCCAGACTAAACATGCCCAACTCCCTCAACCATTCACCTTAAGGCTTGGTTTCCAGACCCTTGATCATCTTGGTCACCCTCCTCTACACATGTTCTAACTTGTCAATATCCTTCTTAAATTGTGGCACCCAGAGCTGGACACAGGCATTCACACCCATCCTCCAAATATTCTTCACCATCCTACTTTACATCTTACCTTTTCTATTCCCTCTGGAATACTCTATCAAGGGGATTGAAAAAGAAGTCCACAGTAAGATCATGTTGGCCAGTGACATGATGGTTTAAGGCACCTTGTAACAGTCCTGGTCCTATATTGCCAGGTGAACCTATTGTGAGTTGACCCACGCCATACCTGATGTCTGGTAGTGCATGGCCCAAGAGCAGCAGAGGCTGTATTTAGAGTTAGGGTGGGATTCCACTGCAGGGGGGTCCACCTCAAGGCTCAGAGGTTCATGTTTTGATATATTCATGATTAAAATTACAAAAAATCACATGAATACTCACAGATTATCAAGGAATAGTTGCATGTGGCTTTGAAATCCTGTGTGCTTGTGACTGCTTCTGCTGCCCTCCAGGAATGTCACTCCTCCTTAGGTGTTTGAGGTTACTGCATGATGCAGGTAATGGGGAGGGAGGATAGGGTTTAGATTTAGCATTTCTGGAGGTGGCCTTAAGGGCTTATGGGCAAGATGCAGGATGGGAAACAATCTGAAGGATGATCAGGAGTTAAGGCTAAGGTAGCATGCAACCTTTCCTTGCAGAGCTTCTCTATGCCTAACAATTGTGTGGCAGGTAGAAAATCAACAGGTAAAGCTTTATAGCCCTAGTGATGCACTGATATGGGCATCAACTGTTGAAGGCACACCTGTGCTACCCCTGGTTTTAAAAGGCTGGAGACTTCAGAGGAAAGGTTTAAAGTTTGGGGATGGACAGTGAGGGTTACCAACCTCTGGCCTCTGATTTTATTTGAGGTACAGACCTCAACAGGCCACCTTTCTTATCTCCATGCCCTGAAAAGCTTTCCCTCCTGATTTCTGTATGTAACAGCCTGCTGTTAAAGGCAGGAAATAATAATAATAATAATAATATAATAATAATAATAATAATAATAATAATAATAATAATAATAATAATATTTATAACCCCGCCCTCCCCAGTCAAAACCGGTCTCAGGGTGGCTCACGCCAATAAAATTACAATAAAACATAAAAAGCAATTGATTAAAATACAGATTAAAATACAGTATTGTATGAGCCAGAATGCTTGTTTTCTGATCAGCTGGCAGCCCTGCTGCTGGTGGTTGGGGGCTGGGAGGGGAGGTTGGCTGGCTGGCTATGCCAGGCTTATGTTTCCAGTCACCTGTGGGTGAAAATTGCTCTTTCACAGTCATCTCTCAGTTTTCCTCCCCCGCAGGTGGCCTCCCCAAGGAGGGAGTTTAATTTTCTGGCAAGGAACTTGCGTAGGCTGGAGCAAGCGGAGGAGGAGGAGGAGGGAGACCATCAACCGGTTATTTATTTGAAAGGGGAGATTCTTCGCCTCTGCTCTGTTTTTGCTCTGGCACTTCCTACGCAGGCTGCTGTCCAGGGAACAGACGTCTGCATTGTGACGCCTCCGCTGTTTTTGACACCCTCACTCCCTTCCTTCAATGCACACTGCAAATGAATGAGTACTCACCACTCTACCCTACCCTTTTTAATGCCTGCGACAGCAAGCAGCAAATGATGCCTGCAGAAGGACCCTCCGGGAGGTTGGTGGGGCAGGTACCGGTAGGGGGGTCAAGACACACAGGGAAATGTCATACAACAACAACAACAACAACAACAACAACAACAACAACAACAACAAACCTTGGACAGAGCTCGGCGCTCTTCATTGGGTCGCGGAGCTCTGTCTAAGGTGCTGAAAAGCTTGCTCGAGCTTGCGTCGCCTTCTGCCTTTCCTTGGCTTACTCGGCAAAGAAGCACTTCACAACCGCAGAATGCGCGGAGCTATCCAATCAGTTGGAGGTGGCAGAAAGTCCAGGTCTGTGTCCTGATCTGCTCATTTGGCCTTTGGAATCCCTACCCAAAGATATTGGGAATCACGCCTTGCATGATCAAATGCAACCTCCATCCAAGGAAGTGATATGCAAGCTGCTGGAGACACATTAATGAAAGTAATAAAAGGATTGGTCATCACCTTTATGGCTTGCTTATGAGGTATCCAGCTGGCCTCCAGATGAAGCTGGTTTTTTTGCAATACAGGAGTAGGCCTGATTCCCAATAGCTTGAGGTCACATGAGAGAAGTTTTTAATTTCTACCTAAGTGGTGTCCTTGAGTGCACCCCTTTAGTTTCTTCCATACAGGGAAAGTCTTACTATTCACGGCAAGGGCAGGAGAAGCAGTGCACTGCAAGTGTGGATATTTTTTTTCTGTGTAGGAAACCCATTCCTGAAATGGGATAGATTAGACCCAATGGTCTTTAGGTGGTGAGTCAGGAGACCTACTATTGGGTCACAGCCTGAACCAATGTGGGTTGCAACAGCAACGCTGCCACCATAGAGATATATGAGAGGGGAAGAAAGAAAGAGGTTCCCAGATGCATTGTGGGTCTCAGTTCTGAAAAGTGGAAAATTACTAGCCTAGATCTTGCTGATAGGTATTGTGTACATCGTACCATATGTACACCAATCCTAAATATCTGCAGTGCAGACATTTAACAATTCCTCAAATTTGGCACCAATTTACGGTGCTCTCTTCATATATACCTGCTAATTGTTAGTGTTTCCAGCAGAGATGGTGAGTGTTTGCCATAAATGGGAAACAATCAGTGCCAAAACATGGGTCCATTGATTTATTTTTGTGTGTGTGTTGGGGGAGGGGGGATATCCAGAATTCATTCCAACCTTTCTGTTATGTACTAAGCTTGGATCCTAGAACAATAACCAGGTAGGATCCTAGAATGCAACAACCTGATTGGCCTGCAGGAGCAGCCCAATCAGGCTCCAGGAGGGAAGCAGAATCAACCAATCAGACGGGACTCATTGTGTAAATAATGTACATAAAGCCTGAGGTTTGGGGGGAAATCCATTCATTGTTTTTCGAGCTGCAATAAAGAGCATGAAATCACTATGCAACTATATTTCACTTTCCTTCTACAGAGTTGGATGCTGAGACAGGCAATTCCAGGTTCCTTGTTTTCCAGGGTCTGTTCCACAAAGCACTGACATTTGTCCTCCAGCTTTTCTGCACAACCTTAATGGATTGCTTTCTTTTGTTCTTTCCCCTCAACCTTCCAAATGGCTTGAATGACAGTTCCTCTGTATCTCGGCCAATACATTCATTTGGTATCTGCTTCCTAGAAGCTTGCAGATGGATATGTCTTTGTGAGAGAGCCATTCTAAAAGCTAGGCAGAAATTGACCCTTCTGTAGCAGCCCTTTCCCCAATTCCATCTCCTCTTCCATCGGGCTCAGGCCTGGCTCCTCCTAAAGGGGTAAATAAAATGTTATGAATCAGTGCAATCAAAAAGCTTTGGCTGTTCCCAGGGAAACCAGATGCCTCCAGATACTTGTTTAGCAATTAGAGCCCAACTCAAGCTCCCAGCTCAGCAACTGTGGCATCAAAGGCAGTTGTGGAGATGAATATTAAGCTGGTCCCAGTGGCTGCTGCTTCTCTCCTTCAATAATACTGCATTGTTTGATCCATTTGAGGTATTTGTGCATGCAGGCGGTGTTTTGCTTATGAGTATGGTAAAACGGCTGTTTGGAGGGCTTGAAATATATGCTGATGCAAGTTTTGGAAGTGACCCCATAGACGGTAAAAGCACTTCTGATGTGTTCTATATGTACAACAACTGTTTGTTTGACTGGTCATGCAAGAAGCAAACCACTGTAAGTTTAAGTTCCTGTGAAGCTGAACTTAATGCTCTGACGTAATCACTCATGGATGTTGAATGGTTGTTGCAATTATGTAAAGACATGAGACTGCATGTGTCTTGTCCTGTACAGGTTTACCAGGACAACAGGTCTTGCTTGGCATTGCTAAATTCTGAAGGTTGTAAGCAAAGAACGAAATACTTGCAAATCAAGTTCTTTCATGCAAGAATTGCATGAAATAACAATTGTCGAAGGTTGTTAACAAGGAACAACCAAATGTGTTTGTACATATGTTGCAGATGTGCAATAGTTGCAATGAAAAGGGGGAGGATGTCAGTGTTTCCAGTGCAACTATTGCAAAGGGCCATATGACTGGATGATTTCATTTGTTATTACTGTGTCTGTATAAGTGGAAGTCAAGCTGATAAACTTCCACCCTTTGTTCTTTCTCTCCAACAGAGAGGATGTGTGAGAAGCAGCTCACACTTTCATTTCTTTTTGCTGTAATAAATAATAAAATGCTTGAAGCTACCATCCTACACAACTCTGCTTCTGCTGACTCTGCTTGTCTGCTCAGATCATGCACATGTCTCCACTGGATGTGTGTTGATGATTTATGGGACTTCATGCCAAGGGAGCTTCCCAAAAGGCGGGTGGGAGGAAAGGATGGCACTTGCATCATGGCAGCACAAAAGATTGTAAAAGTTAGGGGCAAAGTGAGGTTAGGTGGCTGCCATTGCTCGTGCCTTTGAAGGAAAGAGGACAGGGGGGTTAAAGCTGTCCGTTAGGTATGTTTGTACGTCTCCTCCAAAAGTTCAGCCTGGGAATACACACCTTCTTAAAAACTGGTACCCAAGCTTGCTTTTTTCTTCTTCTCTCTGCTCATCCATCAGTCTTTCCTTGTGTGTCAGGTCTTTTAGAAATGTAAGCCTGAGGACAGGGATTGTCTTACTACTGATCTTGTAAGCCAGTGGTTTTCAACCAGTGTGCCATGGCACCCTGGGGAGCCTTGAATGATGGTCAGGGGTGCCACATGTTTTCATATTTTTCATAAAATATGAAAAATATGTTTTCATATTTTAACTTTTATAGATTTTAAAGGCCTCATCATGGGACTGAAACTGCCTTGGTCACGCTGGTTGATGATCTCTGGTGGGCTAGGGACAAAGGTGAAAGCTGTTTCCTAGTTCTGCTGGATCTCTCAGTGGCCTTTGATACCCTCAACCATAACATCCTTCTGGACCATCTAGAGGAGCTGGGGGCACTGTTATACAATGGTAGGGGATGAGTGTTCAGACCCCTGGGCCCTACTTGTGGGGTGCCTCAGGGTTCCGTCCTCCCCCCCCCATGCTTTTTTCTACATGAAGCCACTGGGAGATATCATCAGGGGGTTTGGGCTGGGTGTCCATCAATATGCAGATGATACCCAGCTCTACCTTTCTTTTAAATCGGAACCAGTGAAGGCAGTGAAGGTCCTGTGTGAGTGCCTGGAGGCAATTGAAGGATGAAGAGTGGTTAAATGATTGAGGTTGAATCCTGACAAGACAGAAGTATTGTTTTGGGGAGAAGGTGTGGAAGAGTCTCTGGTCCTGAATGGGGTCACTGTGGCCCTGAAGGACCAGGTGTGCAGCCTGGGAGTCATTTTGGATTCACAACCATCCTTGGAGGCACAGGTCAATTCTGTGTCCAGGTCAGCTGTCTACCAGCTCCATCTGGTATGCAGGCTGAGACCCTACCTGCCCGCAGACTGTCTCACCAGAGTGCTGCAGCCTCTGGTTATCTCCCACTTGGACTACTGCAAGGCACTCTACATGGGGCTACGTTTGAAGGTGACCCAGAAAGTACAACTAATCCAGAATGTGGCAGCTAGACTGGTGACTGGGAGCAACCACCAAGACCATATAACTGTTAGGATCTGTTACTCGCAAGTAGGACCCTGGCAGAGACACATGCCCGACTGGCATGTTCTCTCCCAACTGGTCGATCATTTGGGAGCTTCAAAAGCATTCTTTAGCCCGAACATCAAAGCGACTGATGCCAACTGACATCAGCACACGTATGGATCTGCAGAGTTTGTGCAGTTGCGTAACAGAACTCAGTAGCACAGCATTTGGCTAATCTACGTTTATTTACATATAAACACACACAGAGCACTGCAACTCTCTCTCTAGCATCAGACAGCAAAGAGAATGAACAAAGGACAATAGTCCCACTTCACGGAACACAGTAACACAAACATCCTGTCTTCATCACTTCCCACTGTGGAATGAAAAACGTATACTGTCATGTGATAGACAACAATCCCATGACTGCAGCCCGGGGAATGAATCTCCAACAATAACACCAGTCCTGAAAGACCTACATTGGCTCCCAGTACGTTTCTGAGCACAATTCAAAGTTGGTGCTGACCTTTAAAGCCCTAAACAGCCTCAGCCCAGTATACTTGAAGGAGCATCTCCACCCCCATTGTTCAGCTCAGACACAGAGGTCAAGTGCCAAGGGCCTCCTGGTGGTTCCCTCACTATGATAAGTAAGGTTACAGGGAGCCAGGCACAGGGTCTTCTCGCTAGTAGCACTCGCCCTGTGGAACGCCCTCCCATCAGATGTCAAGGAAATAAACAACTATCTGAATTTTAGAAGACATCTGAAGGCAGCCCTGTTTAGGGAAGTTTTTAATGTTTGACGTTTTATCGTGTTTTTAATATTCTATTGAGAGCCTCCCAGAGTGCCTGGGGAAACCCAGCCAGATGGGTGGGCTATAAATAAATAAATGAATTATTATTATTATTATTATTATTATCATTAAAGTAGGCTTGTGAATTTTACTTGATTTTACTGTTTTATCTCTTGTAAACCATTTTGAGGTTTTTACAATCAATCAGTGTATAAATTTTATGAAATAAACAAAATATCTTTTAAAGGGAAAATTATTTATTTGTTTGTAATGATTTGTATTTGAATTTCCACCACATACTTGAAATCCAATTGAGGTACAAAATACACCACAGAAACCAGGAATGGGATTATTCTTTCACCCATTGGATGAAGGTTAAAGGGGTGTGAAGAATATGGGAACGAATATGGTTGAATAGGAAAGGAAAAGCTGTGGCCCAAATAAGAGAAGGTAGAGCAAAGAGTTTGTGGCTCAGGCGGATGCAACAAACACTGGAGCTGCCTCTGTTTAAACCACAAAAAGAAAGGGGCAAAATCATCCAGGAAATATCCAGCTCATAAGGGTAGGCTCATAAAGGCATATCCACTGAATATACCCCCTGTCCTTAGAAGCACAGAAGACTGATGCTTGTTGGTCCACCTGGATCCATTTTAACTTAAACCCATATAATTTAGTACCATTGAGAACAACCAGCACATTGAAATGCATCCAACAAACATCTATTGAATTATTTTTGCACCAGCGTTCTGGTAGTGCTTTGTAAACTCAATTTTTGATCTAGTGGGAATTATGTACGGGCAATTTCCTCCGTATCAACTTCCAGTTGACAGGCATGTACTTTATCATTCTTGAGAAAACAGATTTGTGCTTTGTAAATCTAAACTTGACTTTCTGGTAGTCATGCAGCAATAATTTGAAACACTTCTGTGTTTCATATAAGAGTTTCAATTGATATTTTATTGAAAACTTTTGGCATTGTGGTGCTGAATGCACCTAACTCAGGAAAGAGTTGCTGCTTTGTGGTAGAGTACATTCTTTTGCATGCAGATGACCCTGGGTGCAATGGCCAGTTTCTCCAAGTAGACCTGGACTGTCTAAAATCCTGGAGAGCCACTGCCAGGCAATGGAGGGTATACTGAGCTTCCAGCATGTGCAAGAGATAATGCCAACTCAACACACCACACAAGGCATCACAGTCCACAATTAACCAATGTACAAAAATCATGTTATATGTGCAGGAACCCACTTGACTGTATGGCTATGCATCATGAGCCAATACTTGGCTTGCAAAGCATGTAAACTATCAAAACCTTTATTAGGCATTTTACAAATAGAATTGCAAGAAAAAGAATCACATACAAAAGTATTTAAAATGCATATAAAGAGTCAACAGTAAACAGCATATACTAATTGTGTATATATATATATATATATATATATATATATATATATATATAATCTGAGATTTCTTCCTATTAAACTACTCCTTGAGACACTGCTGCCAAAAACTCAGCTACTCCTGCAGTCACCTTATGATCAATATCAGACAGTCAGAATCCAACATTTCTACCATGCTGCGGTGTCAGAGCACCCAGAAGCGGGGACAACACACGTTCACGCAGCATGCTGTAGAGTGGACAATGAAAGAGAATATGCTCTACACTATCCGGCACATTCAGAGAACATCTACAGTATCTCTTGTCTCTGGGAGTGTTCCGATATCTACCCCTGACAAATGCCAAGGGAAATACATTCAGTCGGGCTAGCATAAATGCCCTACGTTGGGCTGGGATTATTAGCTTTGTAATATAGTTGACCCTATTATCTAAGATATTTAAATCATAGAACATGGGGGAGCAAACTCTATTTGCAGCTGCCACAATGTTTTGTCTTTCAACATCCTTTAATCTGATTTGGACATTGTGGAAGATATATTGCTCACTTGAATTATACAAGGACTCCAGCTCAATGCCTATGGATCTAATTTTGTTTTCTAGGAGTTGGTACCATCTAGATTTATAAGAGTCCTTGAGCAGGTCAGAGAGCAGACTTGATGGTGGGCAACGGAAATGGCATCATAACCAGTATTTTATGGCAATAGTCCAAGCCCAATATTCCATTGTGTGTATGCCTAATTCTGCACACATTGTTTCATATTTAATGGAAATTGGGAGTCCAAGGATACATCTCAGGAAACTTGAATGAATCTTTTCTAAATCTCTATTAAATGCTTGTACCCATATTGGGACCCCATAAAGCATGTGTGCTACCACTGAGCTACATTCCTTCTCCACACATCCACTGATTTCTAGAGAATATGCATACATTTGTCCTTTCTTTCACTAGAGACGAAACATACTGTTCCATGTCACCCCAATCGCTGAGTGGTGTGGGATTTCAGGGGTTCCAGGAGCTTAGCCAGGCCTTGTGTTTCCTTTGGAATGAGGTACAGCAGAGGCTGTGGTGTCCTTATGACACATGGTTAACACATATAAACAACCTGAGTATATACTGGAGGGGTTCACAGCATTCACACCGCAAGAGGTTCTTGCTTCTCCCTTAGCCACAGCATTGGATTTCAGCAGAAATCAGGCATGGCTCTGACTTTCTGCCTTCCCAGCCTGCAGCCTTGCTTCCAGCTTCCACCTCACATAACTCCACTCTCCTCTCTGAATTTTGTCTTTCTAACTACCAGTGAGTTGAGGGAGAGAAGCCCACCCATTTGTTTTCTGGCACAGATCCACTTCCTTTGTTACCTTAACATTCCTTTTGTTACCTTGCCATTACCTCACCAGGAAGCTAGCCTGGATATTCCAGGAATTCGAACCCTTGCTTAGATTTTAACACCTACTGGATCCAGGGATTAGAAGCATATAACCTGCCCTCCCCATCTCATAACAATACCAATATTCCTTAAATTCTGGAGAATATCATCTCTTTCCTTTCAAAGGCAAGTAGTTCCCAACCTTTACAGACCCAGGGCCCACCTTGAACCCTGAACCAAAACAGGATCCCTTTTAAATGATTCATGTATCTGACCTTCTGTATTTGCTTTTCTCCTCTATTTGCTGCCACGTTGTTGTTGCTGTTCTTTGGTCCTTCTCTTAAAAATACCACCATAAAGAACAGCTACCAAAAATTGTGATAGTGATACAGCACAACCCACCTTAGAAAAGGATGGGTGATGCAGTTGTGGATCAAGACCGACCAAATGAAAGCAATTATCTACAGTTCTGTTCATACATGGAAGAAGAGAGACTGTAGCAAACAATGATGTTCAGGTGCTGGGGTTGGGAAATGACAGGACATGACTGTGGTTGCCTCCAGACTGTCAGAATTTTGCGGGAGGCCATATAATCCCCCTATCAGGGAGACTCAGAGGCGACCAGTTGCTAATCCTACCACGGATGCTTCCCATGGCCTGCTTTGCAGCTTGAGATGCCTCGTGTCTTTCTTTTTAGGACTTAGCCACCCGAGGTAAATGTCGCACAGGATATATATAATATGTGCAAAAAAACTCTTCCTCCCTCTCTTTCATCCTCTCTCTATCCCACACTTCCTTGATGGCAAATATTGGCTCAAAAGTTTTTGGCTTCTAATGAGATCAGTGAGACAAGCACTCTGGAAGGAGGCATTGTAGGGATGTTGCTATAGAAACTGCCAAAGGAGGAAGATAAAACAGGGACATTTTTTTTCTTTTCAGCAGGTAGTGAATCAGCAGAGCCATGCTCCAGGCAGCTCTGGGAGTGACATACAGACATTTCTTTTCTGCAGTGCAGTAGGTCATGGTTTCAGGAAGCAAGAAGGGAAGTGTTTTGCTCTGTCCTGATTCCTTTCCTGTTTGTAATGGTATGGTAGAATATCCGAGTTAGGACTTCCCTGCTTGATGCTCATGTGCATTTAAATGCTCTATGTGCTGTGTGGTGTGTCATGCAGCAGGTGCACACACAAAAGAGGAAATTCTCCACTAACAAACACTTGAGTTGTGCAACCTGTGTAAATCATGAATGCTAGCACAATTCCTCTTGTTTTGGATAGTTATGGGATCTAGGTGGGATATTGAAGCCCCACTTCTATCAATGGAGATCTATTTCAGCCAACCCTCCTTCTGTCTTCTGAAATTTCAGCAGCTCTAGTGAAGCTTGCTCTTTCATTTTTAAAAAAGAAATTTTTAGAGATAAAGTTTAGATCTAAGAAAAACCAAACCAAACTGCAGCCAGTATGAAATTATGTGGATTTCTGTGCTAAAGGCTTGCGGATGATACCCAGCTCTACCTCTCTTTCAAATCAGAACCAGTGAAGGCGGTGAAGGTCCTTTGTGAGTGTCGGGAGGTGGTTCGAGGATGAATGGCGGCTAAGAGATTGAGGTTGAATCCTGACAAGACAGAAGTACTGTTTATGGAGGACAGGAGGCAGGCAGGTGTGGAGGACTCCCTGGTCCTGAATGGGGTAACTGTGTCCCCCTGAAGGACTAGGTGCGCAGCCTGGGAGTCATTTTGGACTCACAGCTGTCCATGGAGGCACAGGTCAATTCTGTGTCCAGGGCAGCTGTCTATCAGCTCCATCTGGTACGCAGGCTGAGACCCTACCTGCCTGTAGACTGTCTCGCCAGAGTGGTGCATGCTCTAGTTATCTCTCGCTTGGACTACTACTGCAATGCACTCTACGTGGTGCTACCTTTGAAGGTAACCTGGAAACTACAACTAATCCAGAATGTGGCAGCTAGACTGGTGACTGGGAGCAGCCGCCAAGATCACATAACACCGATCTTGAAAGATCTACATTGGCTCCCAGTACGTTTCCGAGCACAATTCAAAGTGTTGGTGTTGACCTTTAAAGCCCTAAACAGCCTTGGTCCAGTATACCTGAAGGAGCATCTCCACCGCCATCATTCTGCCTGGACACTGAGGTCCAGCACTGAGGGCCTTCTGGCGGTTCCCTCATTGTGAGAAGCCAAGTTGCAGGGAACCAGCAGAGGGCCTTCTCGGTGGTGGCGCCCACCCTGTGGAACGCCCTCCCATCAGATGTCAAAGAGAAAAACAACTACCAGACTTTTAGAAGACATCTGAAGGCAGCCTTGTTTAGGGAGGCGTTTAATGTTTAATAGAGTACTGTATTTTATTTTTCTGTTGGAAGCCACCCAGAGTGGCTGTGGAGACCCAGCCAGATGGGCGGGGTATAAATAATTTATTATTATTATTATTATTATTATTATTATTATTATTATTATTATCATAATCATCATCATAATCATCATCATCTGAAAAGAATGCAGACTGCAGAACTAGGCAGAAAGCTGGGCATTAGAGCTCTGAGGTCAGCTTGGAGTGTGCTAAGCTCCTCTCTGAGTGTGTGTCAGCTGCTTTCCCTCTCCCATGAGCAAAGCCAGGAGGATTCAGTTGTGCACTCCCGACAATCCTCTGTGGCTCTCTGAGGTTGGGATCAGCTGCCATCTGTGCCATCAGCATCTTGGCAAAAGTTCAAGTCATTTCTTTTAATTGCACATGAGTATCAGAACTGCTCCATCCCCATCAAAAATCAAGCTCTTAAATTTTCAGATGACATATTAATCAGAGTATGCAAGAAAACTCAGCTTGATAAAGCGGGCAGGCTAGGAGGAGAACCCAAGCAGCTGCCATCTGGCTACAATTCTTCTCTGGTTGTTCTTCATTTATTATTGGCACGGCATATTGACTATGCGCTAAAAAAGCTAATGCCATCGCCATCATCAAAGCATCTAAAAGTTCACTGCAGCTGCCACCCTAAAGGCACTTCTGGGGAGAGAAACTTAATGGGGCATGTCTGAGAAAACGTGAATAGGACTGGGTGACAGAGAGAAGGCAGAACTACTCAACACCTACTTTGCCTCTGTCTTCACGCAAAACGAAAGTGATGCCCAACTGGGTGATAACAGAATAAATGACAAAAGAAGGGAAGGGAGCTGCAGCCCCAAGATAGCAAAAAAAAAGGTAGTAAGGGAACCCCTAACTACTTTAAATAAATTCAGATCTCCAGGACCTGATGAGCTGCATCCAAGGGTACTAAAGGAGCTTGTGGATGTAATTGCAGAGCCTTTGTCTATGATCTTTGAGAATTATTGGAGAACAGACAAAGTTCCTGCAGACTGGAGGTGAACAAATGGTGTCCTCATCTTCAAAAGGTGAGGGGGGGGAGACCAAGGTAACTACTGACAGGTGAGCTTGACATCGATACCAGGAAAGGTCCTAGAACAGATAATTCAACACTTGATCTTTGAACACTTAGAAAAGGATGCTGTAATTACCAAGACCCAACATAGGTTTCTCAAAAATAGGTCATGTCAGACAAATCTCTTTTTCTTTTTCTTTTGCTGGCGTTACAAGCTTGGTGGATCAGGGGAATGCTGTGGACATAGTGTATCTTGATTTCAGTAAGGCTTTTGAGAAACTAGCCCATGATATTCTTGCGAGGAAGTAAAATGTGGGTTGAAAGAGAGAACTGTTAGGTGGATTTGTGGCTGGTTGACTGACTGAATGCAAAGAATACTCATTGATGGTTCCTCATCATCCAGGGAAAAAGTGACAAGTGGGGTGCCACAGGGTTCTGTCCTTGGCCCGTTGTTGTTCAATGTCTTCATAAATGATTTGGATGAAAGAATTGAGGGGATGCTCATCAAATTTTGCAGATGACACCAAACTGGGAAGGGTAACTAATGCCTCAGAAAACAGAATCAGAATTCAAAATGACCATAACAGATTGGAGAACTGGGTGCAAGCTAACAAAATGAATTTCATTAGGGACAAATGTAAGATTCTGCACTTAGGCAGGAAGAACCAGATGCACACATCTAAGATGGGGGACACCTGGCTTACTAGCAGTACATGTGAAAAGGATCTAGGGGTCTTGGTGGGCCACAAGCTTAGCATGAGTCAACAGTGTGGTGCATCAGCAAAAAAGCTAATGCTATTCTAGGCTGCATCAACAGAAGTCTAGTGTCCAGGTCAAGGGAAGGAATAGTACCACTCTGTTCTGCCTTGGTCAAACCACAGGAGCACTGGAGGCCCCTAGTAAGTCATTTCTTTCTTTTTTTAGGTTCTTATGTTTTATTCAAAGTTTTTGTGAAGAAAAAGAAGTAAAAACTGGGGGGGGATTTACAACCACAATAATTCAAAATAATTCAAATTACAAATATAATCATTTTGCTTTTATATCACATTCTCAATAATTTTTCAAGTACCACCCTCTACTTCCCTCCCCCCCCTACTTCCCCTCACCCATGTGAGATCTTATTGACATTTGTATTATTGTTTCTTGTTGTGTTAGCAGTTATTTATACTTAATAGTCATATCCTTTATAATATCATCTTGTATCCTTGGGAGTCTTTCCTTTTACATTTATGTTAAACTTAATTTCCATATCCATATTTTTTCATATATATCTCTACACACTCCCACTCTTAATTTTTTGCTTGGGGCAGCCCCTAATTGATGCCATTAATTTTGCCATCTCCATAAAATCACAGATCTTAATTCTCCTGTTTTCAAATTTTTTGACACTAGTAATATAGCCACTGTTGTCACATAGAGGAATTTATTCTTTTTATCTTTGGGGATATCGTTGGTTATTAAGCCTAACAGATATGCTTCTGGCTTTTTGAGAATTGTGCTCTTATATGTTCTTTTCAACTCTTCATGTATCTTGGTCCTAAATTGTTTAATCACCTTACACCCCCACCACATATGGTGCATTGTTCCCACCTCCGCTTTACATCTCCAACAAAGGTTTGAATATTTTTTATAGATCTTTGCCAATTTTACTGGGGTGAGGTACCAAAGATAACACATTTGGAGCTTTCTGAAAGGAAAACTTTGAATGATCAAGATTAGTTTTGTAATCCTCACTCTTCCCCACCCCCCACCCCCACATGGTAGGATGTTCCAGAAGGAACATTTTACAGAGCCAGTTTTCCCACAAAGAACAGAAGGCTGGAGATTGATGGTGTTTTGCATTATCTGTTTCTTCAGCATCCAGACAAACAGTGTGAGTCTGGAAAGCAGCATTCCTGATGCTATATCAGTTTCCCCAAAACGAAACAGCCTGCCTTAGGAGCCTCCCTCCCATCCCAGTGTCATCTTGCCAGCCAGCTGCAAAGCTGCATTCAAACTCTTTTGTTTAGCAGTCAGGAGGCCACCAGCTATCAAAGGCCGTTGATCCATCTTTCAAATCAAACTGTACCAAAGTCTTCTCCGAAGAAGGGCATTCTGCACGCCAAAAATAGGGTGTGAGCTACAGTGTATACATCAGTTTTAAAAGTGTATACATCAGTTTTAAAACCAGGAGCAATTCCCCACTGTTTTCAGCTGTGAAGAGAGCTCTCAGGCTAGATGAGCTCAGGTGTTCCTTCTGACCTAGAATCTGGGAGCGGCACTTAGGTGAAGTGCTTATTGGAAAATAATATATATATGATAATAATATTGGAGAAAATTGGATATTGAAACCTGCTTAACCTAAATCATATATCCTAGTTTTATAGCGGCCCTTTAAAGTACGCTTCACGCAGAGTATACACAGTCAGAAGTTGACCTGGCTAAGAAAACACCACCAAGAATGTAGGGTATTATTTCCCTTATATGAAACCCCTTACTAGCTGCACACTTGTAAAAGTATGCAGATGAAAATACAAACGGTTGGGTTTCTTTAACTGAAAAACAAACTGACTCTAAAGAGACTTTAAACTAAAGATAAATGCTTTCTCTCTTAGCAACTTTACCCACATTCCATCCTTCAAACCATTCCAAACCTCCCACAAAACTCCCATTAAACTACCCGAGAATGAACAGCAAACTAGCATTATAACTAAGCAACTCTCATACTAAGATTCAACTAAGGAATCTCTTAAACTGAGAACAACTGAGAGAGTGATCTACTAAGAGATGAATCAAACTGAAAGATCTAACTAAGAGATACAGAAAGCTTTCTGGCAGAGCCTTATATACAAAAAGCAGAGCCCACGCCTGTGAGCAATTAACAGAAATCACCTGCACCTGTTTCTCTTAAACAGACAGTATTTACATTAGACCGGCTCTAAAGTAACGACTATTCAAAAAATCCAACAGTGCTCCCATTCTCTAATGGCACTGCAGTGCTGTGCTCTGTCAAATTTGCTCAGAATGCCTAATCTGACCAAGTGTGTGGCCAAGCCAGCCCAAGGTAATGCTTGCTGCTACCCAAAGACGCCAACAGGCCATGTGTCAAAAAGCTTTCTGTGACAAGGGTCAGCAGGCACTTAAAATTTGATGCTGGGAGCATGGCATGATCAAAGTCCCCCTCCTCACTCTCTCTCCAAGTCATAAAGCAAGCCCTCACTTTCGGATTGGCCACAAATCAGGCCACAGTTTTGCACAATGCCATTTGGAACAAATTTGTGCTAGGTTACCAGAGGCATCTTGTAAATGTGCTGGTTTTACAGCCAGAAAATAAGACCTGTGGTATCCCCTCCCCCTTGTCTCACAGCACCCGACTTCTCTGGAGTGCAACAGAAATGGCAGTGTCCTGAGCCCAGTCTTGGAGGCAGCTTCCCAACACTTGAAGCTAATGATACTGGGGAAGCATCAGGCAAGCAATGCACACAACCAGACCCCATCCACTGACCAAAGAAGGAAAAGAGGCTTTCATCCCCTTCCCTACCAGGTAGAACCTTGGTTTTAACTACTGGTTTCCCTGGGACTGCTGAAGTGGACCAAGGTACAAACTTTGGAACTAAGAACTAATGCCTGTTTGTTGCTTTCCTCTTCCCTCCCAATGACCTTTCCTTTTGTGTTGTTTTTCTTGGCTTGTAAGTCTGTGGGTTGGGCAGTGACTGTCTTTTTTATATAGATAATGTAAGCCACTTTTGAAAGCCTTTTTTGGCTGAAGAGTGGGATAACAATGCTTGAACTAAATGGGTAATAATTTTGCTGGAGAACATTCAGGCCAAATGCACTTCCAGTTAAGTGGAAGGTAAAGAGACGTGAGTGGCATAAACTGGTTTTGCAAAAGCTGCTCTTCTGATTCCTCATGTCCTTTTCTTTAAATGATCTTGTCTCACTTCCCGTTATATCCTGCAATATCCCTACTCCTGATCTTCCCGCCATCTCTTCGGCTTCAGCCAAAAGGGCCAATTTCCCCTTTCTTTTCATTATGTCTGGGACTCCCTATCAGAGCACCTAAGCTGGTGCCTCTCTTACTGCTTTCTTCATTCAAAGCTAACAGCAGATTTGACAACAATAATATTAAGCATACGTCTTAAGGATCCAACAAATGGAAGTCAGGGAGAGAAAAAGTTTATTAAAACAGCCCCCCGTTGTGCAGAAGTGTGATATGTGTTGTATCTGGTCCCCTGAATTAGTTCCTCTGTCACACACACACATTTATCTATGTATAAATTTAGAAACACAATAAATGCAGAACCATTTAAATAAATACTTTTAAAGCATCCAGACAGGAGGAGCGAAACGAGGTTTTATTTTACCCAGGTCAAAGACCCAGTTTGGCACAGCCTGCAATGCTCCCCGATCTCCATAGGGAGCTCATTCCACATAATGGGCACCATAGTGCAAAATGCCCTGCTCCAACCCTAGCCAACTGACAGGACAATCAGGCAGACCCCTTCCACAAATCACAGCTACCTGGGCAGACTATCTGGGGGGAAGGCTCTATTCCACCAAGTGCTTGTTCAAGATTCTCGGCTCTCTCAAAAGGAGAAGCTTCTAGACCTCATTCTGGTCTTCTTCTTTGGAGATCACTCGTAGCCGAGTAAGATTGTCTTCCATAAACACGATTTTAACAATGGGTCCATAAGTGACTGTGGAGGCCAATTCTGGATCCACATGTCCTTCCACAGTGGGGACATTGGTTTCCTGGCAGGGGCATGCCCAGGATCAAAACTAGGGGGGGGGGGCAAGCCATGGTCGTTCAGGGGCAGGGCCAAGGCATGGGAGGGGAGGGGCCACAAAGTGGGAATGTGGGCGGGGCTACAGTACCAGGGGGCCCGACGACTCTGCGGCGGCTGCAGCCGCTAAATGAACCCCCTAAACTCTCTCACATGAAATTCCCCTGCTCTGAAGACACCGCTGCCATCCATTTACGGCCTAACCACCCCCCTGAAAAACCCCTTTGGGCCCCGCCTTCCCTCCTCCAGGTCCCCCCGAAGCCTTTCCAGTTCCCACCCTATATATCTGGGATGGGGAAGGGGCTCAGAGGTCTGCTAGTCCTGGGAGGCTGTGACGACCCGTGTCCCACTCTCTCCTACTATCACTGCGACACAGGAATCCAGAGGGGAAAACACCCACTCTCTGCTCCTGCCGCCTCAAAAATCAACCCCTTTTCCTAATGGGTTTCTAAGTAAGGAGAGCCTTCCAGCCTACGTGGCCTGGTACCTTAAGAAACTCTAGGCTGTCCCCCAGGAATAACCTCTTGCCTCCTGTAAAGGGTCTCCCTCAGTTGGATTCCCCCACTGTAGAAGTTTGCCCTAGGCACTCTGGCAACTTCTTGGCACCTCAGGTTACCCTTCTAAGCCTCCTCCGTGTAACTTCAGGACACAAACCACCTCCTCCCTGCCTGAGGTGAGTTTGGCCCTCTCTTGAGTCACCACGGCTGTGAGTCCTGGTACCTCGCTGGAAAAATACAAACGGACCTCTTGTTGGCAAAAACAGAGATGAAGTTTTATTGTGTTAAAACATAAGTGATTCTTTAACGTGTCATTTATTAATTAGCTTTGTTCCAGTTGTACAAAATAAACTCAGTCAAACATTTAACTTTAAGTTTTCCTAGCCTCTTAACTGTCTTCATATAAGCCACCACATAACATCACACCCCTCTCCCTCCTAACTGACCAAACCGACTCTCCCTCCTTTTTTAAAACCGGGCACAGTCCCGCCCCCATCAGAGTTCTATGTCAGTCAGGCTAAAGGTGGGTTAACTCTTTGCCAGCCGGACAGAAATAAACATTTCAAAAGTGCTTCAATTTGTCACATATCTCCCCCACCACAAAGACATTGCGTCGGCTTGCTCTTAACTAACTAGAGCAATGCCAAAGCAATGGGCTTGGGGTTATAAATCCTTCAATGCATTCTATAACACTCATATTACAAAGTCAACTAAATTAACATCTCATAAACTTGTACACAAATAAACCATGTTTGACATGTGTTAGATTATAACGCCTAAGCACAAATGTTTTGCTAGGGTTACCACCGTTTCATATAATACTTTGCACCATTCTATACCTCTCAAAAATATACCTAGACAAAGCGTCCGCTATGATGTTTTCCTTCCCACTTATGTGCTTACCCTGTGTCTATTACATGAGTTGCTAGGCTGGTCCTCCCTGGGATGTTTGAGAAGATCTGAGCAAACTGAGCAAGGACTATTTTTAACTGCTCCTTTTGCTCTGGGGTCAGACCTTCGTCGAATGACACCTCTGCTAGAGTTGTGCCCTTACTTAGCTCTCCCCACCCAGTTAGATGAATTCCTTGTGTCACCTTCCCCTTTACTTGCAACACCAACTTATTTCTGTCAAAATAAGGCTTAAGTAAATTTACATGAAAATTTTTACATCGGTTCCCTTCCCCATCTAACTCTACCAAATAGTTCACCGCAGATATCCTCTCGACCACTTTGAAGGGACCGCCCCACGACATCTCCAACTTCTTTCGACGTCTTGTTCTTAACACGAGCACACTGTCACCAGGCTGGAAAGTTCTGTCTCTTGCGTGTGCATCATACCACTGCTTCTGTCGACGCTGTGCCTGTTGCAAGTTGTGAGCAGCTTGCTCCCGTAGCTCTTGAAGGTCGCTCTGCAGCTCCTGTAGATACGTCACAACATCAGGGCTGTCGATCTGCTCCTCCCCTGACCACGCTGCTTTCATCAAGTCTAGGGGTCCTCGTGGCTGTCGACCAAATAGGAGTTCAAAAGGACTGAACCTTGTGCTCTCCTGCGGCACTTCGCGATAACCAAATAGGAAGTGTTGCAGCCTCTCATACCAGTCGTTAGGATGATTGATGGAATAGGTTTTTAGCATCCGGCTCAGGGTCGAATTAAATTTCTCCGTCAAGCCATTCGACTGTGGATGATAAGCCGTAGTTTTAACATGCTTAATCCCACAAAGAGTTAAAAGCTCTTCCATGGTCTTGGACGTGAAGGATGTCCCTAAATCTGTTATAATTTCTTTGGGGAATCCCAGCCTTAAGAATACCGACATGAGGGCTTTTGCTACAGTCTTTGAGTCAATGTCCTTCAGAGGTATTGCTTCTGGATAGCGCGTAGCATAATCCACTAGGCATAAAATAAACTTATTCCCCCTTTTTGTAACTCTGGAGATAGGCCCGAGGATGTCCACTCCTACTCTGGAAAAGGGCTCAGTAATTACGGGAATAGACTGTAACAAGCCTCGCGTTTTGTCCGCTCTTTTGCCTGCTTTTTGGCAGATCACACAGGACTTGCAATACTCTTTGATGTCTTTGCCCATCCCAGGCCAGTAAAATCTTGCTTGGATTCTATCACTAGTCTTTCTAATGCCTAGATGCGCTGCTGAGGGTGCGTCGTGTGCCATTTGTAGCACTTGCAACCGGTAAGCTCTTGGCAACACTAACTGTTTCTTCCTTTCCCAAACCGCAGCAGTTTTCCTCCTCCTAGAAATTCTATACAGTCTTCCCTCAATGGTGGTAAATAAGCAGGGGTTCTCCACAGTTACTTCTGCAGTAGGACTTTGTGCTTTACCCCACAGCTCTTTTATAGTTTCATCCTCTTTTTGATCACTCAAGAATTGGGCACCGTGCTCCTGGACCACTGGCACGCTAATCAGCCCTTCACCCTCACTAGGATCTATGGGTGACTCTATAACTGCAGGAGGATTACTCTCAGTGACTTGAGACTGTGACCTAGTTATCACTTGAATACGGTGCTTCTGACTAGCTAGGTCATTCCCTATTAAAAAGGGCACCTCCAATTCATTTAGGATTCCTACTCTCCATTTGCCACAAAATCCTTTGTAGGTAATATCAACTTCAGCTAATGGTACTTCAAAATGTGGGCCCCATATGCCTTTTAAACTATAGGACTGACCCTTGAGGTACTGCTCCTTTGGAACAAATTGGGATTTAACAAGTGAGACTTCTGCTCCTGTGTCCCTCAAACCTAAAAAAGACTGACCATTTAATTCAATTGGCTCCATGTAATCTTGGTTGCACTCCTGCTCAGCCCTCCAGACCTGTAAGACCTTAGAAGTAGTCTCAGCTGGACTGTCCGCTTTCTCTGAGCCTTCTGTCTGAGGCGAGCTATTTTCCTGAGACTGCATTACCAGTTTTACTTGTTTAGCTGCAGAAGGTGTAGTTTGCGACTTAACCAGCAGGGGGCACCTGGCACGTACATGGCCCTCACGATTACAGAAGAAGCAAGTGATTTTCTTATACCCTGTCTTGTCAGAAACTGATTCCCTGACAGGAAAATTTTCTTGCCTGTCTTTATTTTCTCTGTTTCTCCATGGATTACCCTTCTGTGAGTGTTTTGGGAATGCTATTTCATTGAAATCTCCCTGTAGTTCGTCTAAGACCTCAGCAACCTGTGCCACAGTTTTCAGTTTTTTATCCCTCAAGAACCAACGTAAATTGCTAGGGATTTGCTTAAAAAATTGTTCTAAACAAATTAATTGTTTTAACTCATCAAAGTCCTTCACTCCACTCCCTTGAATCCATCTGTCAAGTAATTTATCTAAGCGGCTAGCTAGTTGGGCATAAGTCTCTTTATGTTCCTTTTTTGCCTCACGAAAAGCCTTTCTGCTTTGTTCAGCCGTGAGTCCACATCGAACCCTGACCCTTTGCTTAAATACTTGGTAACTTGACAGCTCTTCTTCCCTCAGGTCAGCATAAATTTCACTTAGTATCCCACAAATTTGAGGTCTTAAATAAAGCATCCAGTTCTCCTCAGGTATTTGAAATTCCACACAAACGCGTTCGAAGGTAAATAGAAACGATTCGACATTATCGTCCTTTCCAAATTTGGGGAACCTTTTTAAATTAATTGCGATACTATCATTATTAACTGGGCCACTAGTTAATTCTGATCGCAAACGTATCTCTTCAAGCTTCATTCTGTCCTGTTCTAATTGTACCCTTAACCTCTCGGACTGCATTCTCTCCTCAGATGCCATCTTTTCCCTCTCAGCTTCAATTCTAGCTTTTTCCCTCTCATTCTCAGCTTCAATTCTAGCTTTTTCTCTCTCACTTTCAGCTTCAATCCTAGCTTTTTCTCTCTCACTTTCAATTCTAGCTTTTTCCCTCTCACTTTCAGCTTCAATCCGGGCCATCTCAATTCGTAGTTTCATCAGTTCTACCTCAGAACTTGGGCTTCCCTCAGCCCCTTCCGTTCTTTCATCTCCTTTTGCCTCTCTGGGTTTTCTTACCTGAGTCATTTTCCTCACAGGAAAATCCTGACAGACTCAAACCAAACTAGGCGCGTGAGCTTTTAATTTCGATCACGACGCTGCCACCAAAAATGTGACGACCCGTGTCCCACTCTCTCCTACTATCACTGCGACACAGGAATCCAGAGGGGAAAACACCCACCCTCTGCTCCTGCCGCCTCAAAAATCAACCCCTTTTCCTAATGGGTTTCTAAGTAAGGAGAGCCTTCCAGCCTACGTGGCCTGGTACCTTAAGAAACTCTAGGCTGTCCCCCAGGAATAACCTCTTGCCTCCTGTAAAGGGTCTCCCTCAGTTGGATTCCCCCACTGTAGAAGTTTGCCCTAGGCACTCTGGCAACTTCTTGGCACCTCAGGTTACCCTTCTAAGCCTCCTCCGTGTAACTTCAGGACACAAACCACCTCCTCCCTGCCTGAGGTGAGTTTGGCCCTCTCTTGAGTCACCACGGCTGTGAGTCCTGGTACCTCGCTGGAAAAATACAAACGGACCTCTTGTTGGCAAAAACAGAGATGAAGTTTTATTGTGTTAAAACATAAGTGATTCTTTAACGTGTCATTTATTAATTAGCTTTGTTCCAGTTGTACAAAATAAACTCAGTCAAACATTTAACTTTAAGTTTTCCTAGCCTCTTAACTGTCTTCATATAAGCCACCACATAACATCACACCCCTCTCCCTCCTAACTGACCAAACCGACTCTCCCTCCTTTTTTAAAACCGGGCACAGTCCCGCCCCCATCAGAGTTCTATGTCAGTCAGGCTAAAGGTGGGTTAACTCTTTGCCAGCCGGCCTGGAGGATACCGGGACCCCCCCGCCAAGCTGAGACCCTCAAAGAAGAAGAAGAAGCTGCCACCGCCGCCTCCCCATCGCGAGGGAGCAAAAGATGGGAAAGGTGGGGTGAGGCAGCGCAGGCGAGCGAGCCCCCCCCCCAGTTGCGACCGTACAGCGGCGGTGGTGGCTCCCCCGCCCTCAACGCCCCTCCCTCGGCAGGGGCAGCAAGGGAGAGCGGCTGGGGGGGTGCATTGGAAAGAAGGAAACAGCAGCCAATGCCCGGAGAGGGCAATGCACGCAGGGGGAGCGGAGAGCTGTGCCGCCCCCCAAGGCGGCTCCTTTCCTATTGCCCAGGGTGGGGAGCGGCGAGGAAGGGTCGCTGCCACTGGGCTACTCCTGCCACCGGCAATCCGGCGCAACCGCCCCCACGCAGCTTCCTTTCAGCAGCCACAACCACCGCCTTCGGGCTCCGCCCCCCACTCCTCCTTTGCGGGCTTCTGCTGCTTCTGCCCGCTGAAGCTGAACTGGCTCCTGTCGGTGCACTTCCTCGCCCGGCCCAGGAGCAGTCTCAGTAGCAACTCCTAACTCGCGGGGGGGTAGGTGGGGGTGTGGAGGGGGGGGAAAGGGGGCGTGCAGCCTACCGGGAGGCAGAGCGCGGCAGGACGGTATCCAGCTGAGAGTAAAAATTTTCTTTAATGTCTTCATCGGCATCCAGTGTTGGTGCATAAGCGCTTATAATAGTAGTCTGTTGGTTTTTGGAGAGCTTTATTCGAAGGGTTGAGAGTCACTCATTAATGCCGGTAGGGACTTCTGACAGGAGCTTCACAAGGTTGTTTTTGATAGCAAAGCCTACCCCATGTATTCAATGTTCTTGTTCAGATAGACCTTTCCAGAAGAATGTGTAGCCTCTTTTTTCTTCCTTCAGTTGTCCCTCGCCTGCTCTTCGAGTCTCTTGAAGCGCTGCAATATCGATGTTAAAATGTCGCAGCTCTCTTGCAATGATGGCAGTTCTGCATTCAGGACACTCGCTGTCTGGGTTATCTGACAAAGTCCGTATATTCCATGTTCCAACGTTCAATTGTCTTTTATGACCGCTAGGTGGTGACCCCACTGGGCGCGGTAATCCAGTCAGGGGAAAAGGGAGGCAGACTATGTTTAGGGCACCTTTTCTAGCCCCTCCCCCTTCTCGGGGTGAGCAGAGTGGATCCTAAAAAGGGCTACTCAGTCATAGATACAGCTGCCGAGCTGCTCAACTGCCTCGTTCCTTGAGTCAGAACGACTGAATCTGTATCCACCACCCATGTGCCGGTTCATGACTAGGGGCTTCTAGATTTCATGGTCCTGCCCCCGTTACCATTTGCCGATCGCCATGGGACTTTTGGGGTTTCGGTTGGGTTTTTGGAAGACGCCTGCATGTGAATTTGTTTTATGTGTGTAGATCAGTGCACACTGACCAGTGCACAGTCTTCGCAGTAGGGCTCTGTTCTGATGGCATGAAGTAGTCACGACAAACCGGTAGATTCCTATCTGCTGCAGCCTTCATCCACCTTCACAGCCGTTGTAACATACTGCTTGTTATCATCCACCTGTTCTGCAATTGAGGACTTCTTGGATCATTCTTTGTCTAGCTGCTTCCCTTTGACCTTACCGCCTTGGGTGACCCTGCTGGGAGTACGAGATTCCCGACGGCTTTGCTCACAAGGGTCATAGGAACATGCAAGCCCACTCACCACAACAAGGTGATGATCCAGTGAGTAGGGTGATTGTGGTAGAGGATAGCTATCAAAGTGGGGCATCAATCTTCTAAAGCTTTGCAACTGGGAAGCCTGAGGGAGAGATTTCCAGCAGCTGTGATGGAAGTAGATCCTTTAGATAGTGACAATCAGTAGAACATAATGGAAATACGTTTTGGTGCTCTTCGTTCTCCTCTCCATGTTGCTCTCCATTAACCCTCAGCGCCTTTGTCCTCTGCCCTTCCCTGCTGTTTGCCAGTCTTCCCAATGCCCTTTTCACCCTTCCCTCCTGACTTACATAGTGAGGATGAAGTATCTAACCTAGTGAGGGATATATTGAGATCTCGAAGGAAGCTATCAGTTCTGCTGATGCTGCAAAGGAGTTTATGTCTAATAAATCACATTTGATTCAATTCTTAGAGCAAATAATCCAATATCATTTACATAAGTGGTATAATACGCATAATGCATTCTTCTCCTCCCAGCAAATTTTCAGAATCGAGGTTGTTGGGATTTATTTATTTATTTTGGTTCTGCAGCAGCAGTAAACTGGCATAGTAATGGATAAATGAAACATGGCAAATGTTTGCACAAAACCATCAAATTCATGCAAATTAAGCACATAATTGCAAATCTGTCAAATGTGTACTGTTTCTACACATCTGCACATGCCTTTTCTCTTTGCTCCTATATCCTGCTTAACACCCCTGAGAGTGACCTTGGGGTCTGAAGCCAGGAATGTGGTTATAGCATATGGTTTTGTTTTGCAGGCCAGAGCTAATAAGCCTCGCAACATTTCAAGGAAGGAAATGGGAATTCTTCTGTAATGGCTCTCCTGTTACAACACCAACTATCACAGCATATGCCACCTGCTGAATGTTGCATTCATTTGCTCCGCCTACACTAACTTGGAAGCTAGCATGTGTCAGTAAACTGAACACGCAACAGTTTTCTGTTGTTGTCATTTTAAGCTGGTTTAATCAAATGTTTCCTCCCACAATGGATCTGCTTGTATGATTCAGTTCCAACACATTTGGAAAGCACTACGGCTAAATGATGATCACATGGCCTAATGGATAAGGTGTCTGGCCTCAGACTAGAAGACTAAGGATTTGAGTCCCTTCATGGTTAGCGTTGATTATCTGTGAAGAAAGTTCCTGATATTTTTGAGAGCCAGTGTGGTGTAGTGGTTAGAGTATCAGAATAGTACCTGGGAGACCAGGGTTCAAATTGCCACTTGGCCATGAAGCTCCCTGGGTGACCTTGGGCCAGTCACTGCCTCTCAGCCTAACCTACCTCACAGGGTTGTTATGGGGATAAAAGGAGATGTGAAGAAAACCATTTATGCTACCTTGAGCTCCTTGGAGAAAATGGTGGGATATAAATGGAATGAATAAATTAATAAACAAACTGTCTTTTAAGGGTGCAAAATGTTGCTGCAAAAAGGGGGGACCTCTCCCCATATGAACTTGTCTGGACCCTGTGGTCATCACCCGAGGTTCTTCTTCATATTCCCCCTCCTTGAGAGGTCCAGAGAGTTGTAAGATAAGAACGGGCCTTTTCTGCAGTGGCTCGCTACTTTTGGAATGCTTTCCCCAGGGAGGCTCACCTGGCGCCTTTTTTAGATATCTTTAAGTGCCAGGTGAAAATATCTCTCTATATATAACCAGGCCCTTTGGCTAATTAACATTCTGTGGCCTTTTAAATGTATTTATAGGGGTGTGGGCTATTAATTTGTTTTTGCTTTATTGTGAATTTTGTGTTCTTAGTTTCTATTGTTATGTTGTGAACTGCCCTGTGGTCTTTGGATGAAGGACGGAATACAAACTTAATAAATAATATATAGAAAGGATATTTCCTGGATGCCAAGATCCAAGTTTGGGGCAAGGACCTGGGAGACTAGAGTTCAAATCTTCATGCAGGCACAAAGCTAATCAGTCTCTCAGTCTAACCTACCTCACAGGGCTGTTGTGAGGATAAAAGGTGCAGGAGGAAGAACCATGCATCTCACCTTCAGCTCCTTGGAGGCAAAGGCAAAATAAGAGAGGTAAAGGGACCCCTGACCATTAGGCCCAGTTGTGACCGACTCTAGGGTTGCGGGCGCTCATCTCGCGTTATTGGCTGAGGGAGCCGGCGTACAGCTTCCAGGTCATGTGGCCAGAATGACAAAGCCGCTTCTGGCGAACCAGAGCAGCACACAGAAACGCCATTTACCTTCCCTATTTATCTACTTGCACTTTGAGTGCTTTCGAACTGCTAGGTTGGCAGGATCTGGGACCGAGCAACGGGAGCTCACCCCGTCGTGGGGATTTGAACTGCTGACCTTCTGATTGGAAAGCCCTAGGCTCAGTGGTTTAACCCACAGCGCCACTTGCGTCCCTAAAGGCAGGATATATATGTAATTAATAAAAACATAATCCTGAGTACACCCAACAACTTAAAAAGAAGTGTCACCAAGATCACAGATGAAGATATATTACAGACCTCAGGATTCATTGGAGGCAGGTGTCCCAGAACAGGGAGTGTCTTAGGACCCCAGCAGACAGGCCGCCCCTTTGCTTTCTTTGGATTACAGTGGTACCTCGGTTTATGAACACAATATTGGAGAATAATATATATATGACAAGAATAATATTGGAGAAAACTGGGTATTGAAACTTGCTTAACCTAAATCATATATCCCAGTTTCCAGCGGCCCTTTAAAGTACACTTCACACAGAGTATATGCAGTCAGAAGTTGACCTGGCTAAGAAAACACCACCAAGAGCGTAGGGAATTATCTCCCTTATATGAAACCCCTTACTAGCTGCACACTTGTAAAAGTATGCAGATGAAAATACAAACGGTTGGGTTTCTTTAACTGAAAAACAAACTGACTCTAAAGAGACTTTAAACTAAAGATAAATGCTTTCTCCCACATTCCAAACCTCCCACAAAAACTCCCACATAACTCCCATTAAACTACCCAAGAATTAACAGTAAACTAGCTTTATAACTAAGCAACTCTCATACTAAGATTCAACTAAGGAATCTCTTAAACTGAGAACAACTGAGAGAGTGGTCTACTAAGAGATGAATCAAACTGAAAGATCTAACTAAGAGATAGAGAAGACTTTCCTGCAGAGCCTTATATACAAGAAGCAGAGCCCACGCCTGTGGGCAATTAACAGAAACATAGGCACCTGTTTCTCTTAAACAGACAGTATTTACATTAGACCGGCTCTAAAGTAACTTGACTATTCAAAAAATTCAACACACAATTGGTTCTGGAAGTCTGATCATAAACTGAAGCGTTCATAAACTGAAGCGAACTTTCCCATTGAAAGTAATGGAAAGTGAATTAATCCGTTCCAGATGGGTCCGTGGCGTTCGTAAACCAAAAATTCGTAAACCGAGGTGTTCATAAACCGAGGTTCCACTGTACTTGATTCTAGTGATCGCTTCTTTTTCAGTCTTACAGAAGGCAGAAACCTGTTCAGAGATGTATGGCAGCAACTCCTAGGCGGAAGAGATTCAAAGTGCCAATTAAGGCTTCCTGCCAATTCCACTGCAGAAGAGCCTTAACCCTTGTGAAGGGAAAGAGAGTCCGCAGACCAATTTCCATGGGAGATTTTACTACCTGGATCAATGGGGCTGTATTTCAGCCAGAATCAATCCAGGAATTTGGAAAGGTAGCCAGACTAGAACATGACCCCCTCCTTGTACAAACACACACATTCACTCAGATCACTTCTCCCAAGAGGAAACTCAGGGTTGACTGATGCAGTATGGCCCTCTCGTGGAGGGCAATGCAAACCACATCTGTGTCACAGTTTCTTTATGCAGTGTGTGTGTGTGTGTGTGTGTTGTGACAAGGGCTGTCAACCAATTAAACCATTTCTAGTTGATAAATCATCTGCCTTTCCATGGATTAATTGCTTAATCAGTTTTAATAATGGTGCATATGACCAAAACCTCATAGTCACAGTTTGAAGTCAGTTTGCAGTTTAATACAAAGACAGTATGACCAGGTTTAAAAGGTAAAGGACCCCTGACAGTTAAGTCCAGTCGCGGATGACTCTGGGGTTGCGGCGCTCATTTTGCTTTACAGGCCAAGGGAGCCGGTGTTTGTCCGAAGACAGCTTCCGGGTCATGTGGCAGCATGACTAAGCCACTTCTGGTGAAACCAGAGCAGTGCATAGAAACACCGTTTACCTTCCTGCCACAATGGTACCTATTTATCTACAGTAATTAAAATATGATCCCACTAATTCATCAATATATACCTTACAGAGCAATCCTGCGTACATCTACTCAGAAGTAAGTTCCCCTGAGTTCAGTTGTAGGTTTGTGTAGGGTTGCTGACAATTTAAAGGCTGCTGCTCCAGTGCTGCTGAGAAAATCTCCACTCTGCAGATTTGGACATAGGTGCCCCTTTCGTGATTGAGAGCATGTATATAACATACCGAAAACAAAATATCCTCTAAAGCATAAACTGCCATCAGAGGCCAGACATAGGGGTTTGCCTTCGCTTGGAAGCATCTTCAAGCTCCGGAGTGCTGGATGTGGTGGGGTGTCAGCATTGGCTGGGCATTACACACCCCCTCCCCATGTTTCTCTCCCTCTTTAAAAAGCCAATACATTTGCAGCCCAAGCAGGCGATATCACTTAAATGTTGCTCGTTTCTGCAATCAAACCAACTCCTCTGATACACTCCTGCCTGCTCCAAAACTGGAAGTTCTGCCATGAACAGAGGCCTTGCCAGATTTGAGGGTGACCTAGAACAGGCTCCCTCTGCCTGCCGCCGCCACCCCCACCCACTGCTCTGCTGACTTATTTGACATCTTACTGTTTGCCGCTATTGGCCCTGTGACCCCTCCAAGCTGGAGACTGATTGATAGAGCTCACAGCTGCTTTCACCCTGGGGTAAGCCATTTCTAAGGATAGCCCGGTAAGAACGTGTGTGCGCGTGTGTGCGCGTGTGTGCACGCGCACACACACACACGCCAGTCCTGAGAGGCCCACATGACACAGCCCTACGACACAGCTGTTCACTTCTCTCTGTGTTGTACAGCAGGAATGGGGAGCTAGTCAGCCTCCAGATGTTGTTGGATGATGCCTTCCGTAATCTCTTGACTTCTGACCATGCTGCTGTAGGCTGATAATAATAATTTATTATTTATATACTCCCCATCTGACTTTGTTACCCCAGTCACTCTGAGCAACTTCCAACAAATAAAAAACTTCCCTATACAGGGCAGGAAGTTAGAGTCCCACAACCTCTGGAAGGCACCAGGTTCCTCATCCCTGCTGTTCCGCTCTGAAAAGCATCCCTCATCTGATGAAGAAAACAGTTTTCTGGATCCACTGATCTCCAGTCTTATTTTCCCAAGATGGCTGGATAGGTATGGACTTTACTTCAGGGTTGGAGGAGGCAGCTGCCACTCCTCTGTAGCAATTGTTTCATCTCTCCCCGATCAATATAGCCGTAATTGAAATTCTCCCTAATCAGAATTCCATCTTCTTTTATCTGTTATTTGTAGGGTCCTCTAGATGCTCTGAAGCACAGAGATTTGTCCTTGTGTTAAAAGAAGATGCTCTCTGCTTTTACCTCTGTGCTGCAAAAGAAATCAGGAGGCTAACAGGGAAAGGAATAATTTTTGAGGTGTGAGAGTGCCAGACGAGTGTCTTGCTGTTAGATCCCAATGGACCTCTGGCTGAGATCACAGCATAGATAGACAAGGATACCCTGTGAAAACTGCACCAGCAGAAGTCCCATTTTTACATTTTTCATTAGCCCTTTGCCTGTGTTTTAGACACCCATTCATGTTTATACCAGGGATGGGAAAGCCATGGCCCTCCAGATGCTGGACTCCAACTCCCATCAGGCCCAGCTGGCATGGCCATTGATCAGGGATGATAGGAGTTGTAGTCCAATAACATATAGATTTCAACTGGATTCTCACCTGCCCTGCTTCACATGAACAGAGTTCAATATTTCTTTTTAAAAATGTTTGTTTTTATACCCCACCTGTCCTCCAAGGAGCTCAAGGTGGCTCTCTCTGCACCTCCATATTATCCTCACAACAATGCTCTGATGAGAGGTGGTGACTAGCCCAAGGTCACCCAGTGGGATTCATGGCTGAGGATTTCTGTCCACTTCACTGCACTGCGGGTAATGAATCAAAATCATGAGTGCCACCCCTGAAAAGGCTCTGCCTGAGGTGGCTCAATGGTGGAACTTCCAGCGGAAACTCGCTTGGAGATGTAAAGGTGCTTGGAGACAAATATGGGAATGTGATGGATCTCTTGATATGTCTAGTGCTTTCTTGTGGCACCTGGTGATATAGATTTGTTCTAAGGTGGAGAGTGAGCAGGCAATAAGGCTCTCCACTGTTTTAATAATTCTGCACAACCCTTCCGTACCACACGTATAACCCATAAGTGAGCACGCTCTCAATGGCACAGTGATAGAAGGCAAGCAGCAGCTGGTTTTTCCTTAGAATTCTCAAGATGGGTTTTCCTTAGAATTCTCAAGAAGTAGTCTCTGCTGCGCCTTCTTCACAAGCCCCCTTGTGTTGACACTCCAGGACAGATCCTCCTGTAACTCAATGCCCAGGAATCTGAATGTTGTTACCCTCTCCATGCAGATTCCGTCAATCAAAAGTGGCTGGACCTCGTTCTTCTGTCTCCTAAAGTCCGCCACGAGCTCCTTTGTTTTCTTTGTATTTATGAGCAAGTTATTAACTCTGCACCACTTTGTCAGCTGCTCCACCTCATCTCTATAGTCCGTTTCACCCTCCTTATCAGAGATGAGCCCGATCACGGTTGTGTCATCTGCAAATCTGACAACCCTGTTACTAGGGTAAGCAGCGACACAATCATACGTGTAGAGATTATAAAGGAGCGGACTAAGCTTGCATCCCTGTGGTGTTCCTGTGTTAAAGGTAAAGGTAAAGGGACCCCTGACCATTAGGTCCAGTCGTGACCGACTCTGGGGTTGCGCGCTCATCTCGCATTATTGGCCGAGGGAGCCGGCATATAGCTTCCGGGTCATGTGGCCAGCATGACAAAACCGCTTCTGGCAAACCAGAGCAGCACATGGAAATGCTGTTTACCTTCCCGCTGTAGCGGTTGCTATTTATCTACTTGCATTTTGACGTGCTTTCGAACTGCTAGGTTGGCAGGAGCTGGGACCAAACAACGGGAGCTCACCCCGTCACAGGGATTCGAACCGCCGACCTTCTGATCAGCAAGCCCTAGGCTCGGTGGTTTAACCACAGCGCCACCTGGGTCCCGTTCCTGTGTTAGTCCTAAGCATATTAGAGGTGTAAGGGCCCAACCAAACCCTCTGGGTAGTCTACCAGAGTTGCAATGTCAGTCAGTGATCTGGGTAGTGGTAGACCTGTTCACAAAGATGGCACATTTCATGCCCTTTAAGGGGCCACCGACAACACAAGAGACAGTGCAGCTCTTGTGAATCAAGGGTTCAAGCTTAATGACTGCCTCTTAGAGTTATTTCAGATCGTGGAATGCAGTTCACCTCACAATTCTGGAAGAAGCTCATGCAGCTACTTGAGGTAGAGGTGTGCCTCACCTCGTCAAGGCACCCAGAGACTAACGGAGAGGCGGACAGGACTAATGCCATGTTGCAGCAGTACCTCAGGTGCTATGTGAACTATCAGCAGAATGGCTGGATGTCTAAGTTGCCCTTGGCAGAGTTTTCATGTACAACAATGTCCTTCACATGTCTACACAACAAACACCCTTTTTTGCCTGCCACAGGCCTCATCCACACACCTTTCCTTCACAAGTGGATAGCCTGTCAGTGCCAGCAGCGGAGGAGTTCGCTGAAGAGATGGAAGCTATGCATAGTCTGTTGAAGGAACAATTGGACTTGGCCAAGGAGTCACACAAAAAGAAGGCAGATAAACGCAGGCAGCCTGTTAGAAAGATAACAAGGTGTGACTGTCCACAAGAGATTTGCCCCAGAAAGGCAGATACAGGAAGTTGGCCCCTCAGTGGGTGGTGCCCTTTGAAGTAATATAGCAGATCAATTAAGTTTCTATGATGATACATCCTGTGGAATCATAGAGCCCTGTTATCCCTGGTAGTTCCTGCACACCCCTTACAGATCCCTAAGGAGGCACCTCCTCCTCCTGTTATGGTGGAGGAACAAGAGGTGTTCAAAGTGGAGCAGATTTTGGACTCACGCTGGAGGTGTTGGAAGCTACAGCATCTGATAGTGTGGAAGGGATCTGGCCCAGAGGACAGAGCATGTTCGTGCCCCAGAGGTCCAGAGGGAGTTTCACTGTAGCCACCCCAACAGACCTAGACCCAGAGGGTGGAGGGAGGAAGACGAAGAGGAGGAGGAGGAGGAGGAGGAGGAGGAGGAGGAGGAGGAGGAGGAGGAGGAGGAGGAGAGTTATGGATGGGGTGGTGGTGTCAGGATTGTAGCTGAGTCAAGTGACAAAGGAGACTGGAAGAGAAACAGGGTCTGAATCTGAATATGACAGTCTACAATTAAAGCAGGAGGAAGTGGGCCCCCTTCTCCAAGAGTTCATTGAGTTAGTTAGAGCAGACACAGAAAGCTTGCAAGACGAGGGAGGGGAAACGATAGGCTGCACGGGAGGAGTTACTAAGCAACAATCAGATAGGCAGAGGACTGAGAGCTCTTCCTGGGACAGTGTAGATAAGAGGTCACCAAACTTAATGCACTTTGGGCCGGTGCCTGCAGCGCCGATTGCATGGCAGGCTGGAGGGCAGGGGAGCGTGCAGGAGCCCGCGTCCATAAGCGTGTGCACACGCTATTTCTGGTTCACTTCCAGGTCGCAGGAGCACCAAAAATAGCTTGTGTGCATGCGCATGAGCCTCCTCCGACCCGGAAGTGCGTTGGAAATGATGCTTACGCATGTGTGCGAGCTATTTCCGGTGCTCCTGTGACCCGGAGGTGGGCAGCTGCGCTGCGCCGCGCCTGTAAGAGCGGGCGGCGGCAGCGGGTGGCGGGGGTCGCCGCGGGCCAGATAAATGAGTCGTTCAGGCCATATCTGATCCCCAGGCCGTAGTTTGGGGGTCCCTGGTGTAGATTTTCCCCCTCCCTCTGCTCATCCAAAGAGCTGAAAAGACCAGATTGCAATGGAAGTGCAAAAGGGGAAAGGAAGATCATTGGCGTTTTCCCTGTTGTGACACAAATGATTTCTCAGAGTGACCAACTGATATCTATGGAGCAGTAGGCTGTAGCTCTGATTGTACTGTAAATCATTAAACCATTAAAAAAACTGCCAGAGACTCTTTAATTCTTATCTGGGCTTGGAAGCCTACCTGGAAATTATTACACCCCAGCATTTTGAACTGAACTGGAAAGCAAACAGGTAGACAGTGCAAATGCGACAGAATCAATGAGACCTGTCCGCTTCTGCCTCCACTTGCCAACAAAGGGGCCACCACATTTTGCACCCACTGAACTTCAACATGGTCATCCTGCACTTTTCTTCATAAACATTTGGGGTTCGGTGCACATTACAAGAGATATGTTGCTCCTTTCGATTTGTGTCTTCCTTGCCTCTACCACTAGATCCAGTGAGGGCTTGAGTCTGCTGGAGCAAAACCTGGGATATGTCAGGTGGGGATTCAGTTTCTGTGCCACTTCCAGGCTCTTTCCAAAGAAAGACATTTTGCTCCTTGGCCTTGTGACCAGCTGCCTGTACACCTGACCACACCAGGCAGCCTCCAGTTCTCCTCCTTGGGCTTCCCTGAGTCATGAAAATGCCCCATTGCAGCATTCTGACCTGCAGCTGCGCACTCTGCAGAGCTAAAGCTCAGGCGAAAGCCTCCACCTACCCAAGAGCTGGGCCTGATCTGACAATCCCATGCAGCCTCCCTAGCTCATCCAGATCGGAGAGGAATCCATACCCTTCGTTGTCTCATTAGGAGCCACCTCAGATGGAGCTGCTTTGGTAAATATGCCAAGGACGAATGGATTGGAAAGTCCTGAGCTATTCCTGCTTGACACATACTCTTCCATCTTCTACTTGTCTTTTTTTAATGTTGTTGGTAATGAAAGTCCTAATGACTCTGGCGAGATTTGTGCTTCCCATCACAGTGACAACGGCTGGAGTCTGATTAAAATCCTGCCAAGGCTCCTTGTCCACCTTATGTGATTTATATGTAAATTAGGCCACTTTGCATAAAGTGCTGCAAGGTGAGGCCCTAGGAAGAGGAAGCCTGCCCCAGAGAGCTTTCCGTCTACATATGGGACATGAGACAGGGCTGCAGGAGCAGTCTGTGGGCTGAGCGATGTCAGAGCTGAGACTTAACTTCTCTGATAATATATATCATGGGAGAACTGTAGCAAAATGTTGCAGTGTGGAGTGCTGCTGTTTGGGATTCTAAGTCTCTCCATTCCATTCCATTCCTTCCCCATACAGTGGTACCTCAGGTTAAGAATTTAATTCGTTCTGGAGGTAAGAAACTGTTCTTAACCTGAGGTACCATTTTAGCTAATGGGACCTCCCGCTGCCGCCACGTGAATTCTGTTCTCATCCTGAAGCAAAGTTCTTAACCCGAGGTATTATTTCTGGGTTAGCGGAGTCTGTAACCTGAAGCGTCTGTATCCCGAGGTACCACTGTATTTCCCATTCCATTCTCCTCCCAGTCAGTGTTCCACGGCCACTGAGCATGCTCAGTCGTAATTGCATTGTTTTCACAGTTCCTTCACTTCCCACTCCCACCCGGCCCTGATTTTCTGTATTGCAAACTTTGGAGTCCCCACTCCCCATAGCCTTCTGATACCTCCCCTCTTGTGCATGAATGCAGCCAGTTGGGCACTCTTAGCTCAACATCAGAAACAGAAAGAGCACTATTCAGGGCTTGGCTGAGTGCCTCATTAAGGCACCTTACAGAGATTGAAAAAGGACAGCCCTCAAAATGTGTCAAGCCAAGAGTCAGAGAGGAGATGTAACCCATAAGTAAAGAGGCTGCAAAATGGAAAGGGGATCAGGTGATAGTGGCCTGGACAGAGGAGTGGGCATATTTGTGTGTTTCAATTTCAAATTATTCCTATCTTCAGTTCAATGCTCCAGATTTTCACATCGCTTAAATACATTGGCATTTTAGTGTGATTTTTCCCCCCTCACATGGAGATGTTTGTATGTATTTTTGTCTAAGAAACACATTTTTCAAATTATTTCCCATAACACAATGCACTTTTGTATGCTATTTTTACAAATATAAGCATTTTGGGGTACATTTTACCCAAAAGAGGACTGCACTGCAGGAATCAGAGAAATTCCCTTTCAAAGATGGCTACACTTAGGTTCATATAATTGCTTTGAGAGGCACAAATTTGGTCAATTCTCATTAGAATGCAAATAGCATCAAATTTCCCCTCCATCCCTGTTATTGACAGTGATGATGGATGGAGCCAGGTAAATGTCAGGGGAGAGGGAGTTTCAAAGGGAAGAGCTAAGAGAAACATACGGAGGCAAGAGATGGAGATTGCTGGCAGATGCTCAAAGAGGCACGGGCAGAGAATGTGGTAGCAAAACAGATAAGAAAAAAGTAATGAGAGAACAGTGATGGTTAATGGCAAACTGGAGAAGCTTGAATTGAACACGATGAGGTTGATGAGCGAAGTGATCAAAGTGACACAACATAAATGACATTGTGAATGATGCTCTAGCGGAGAAGCCACAGTTACCTGCATCCCAGGAGAGTTTGGCACAAGCGCAGTGACTCTAGGGACAGCTCTTTGTTTCGGCAAGAAGACCCCTCTGCCTAGGGATAGGGCAGATCCAGTTTGCATTTTATGGCAAGTCTCAAAGCTGCATGATAGCTCTGCTGTTTTGGGAGGGGGTGGGGGTGGCATCTGCATTGTTCCCTGAGTGGGGCAGCTCTGGTCTTCTGTCCCTGCCCCACTCCCTGCTCTGATGGCACCATTGGTGGGAGTTGTGTCCCCCTTTGTGGCCCTGCTTGTCAGTTTTCAGAATAGTACTGACTGGGTGGACCTTGGCTTGATAAAGCAGCTCTTTGTAAAGCAGGTGATGGCTTTGGCCTTTCAAGTTGTGACCAGAATATCTCAGGAACCACATCCCATGCCTGGGTCCATATAGTGCTGATTCAGAGACTCTCCTTCAGATCCCACCATCATCTGGGATAAAGTAGCTGCATACTCAAGGGCATTGGGCACCCTCTCTGTGCCTGCCTTTAGGCAAGGCAGGGAAGATTATCCAACTGAAAATGCACCTTTTTAGAATATGCTGGTGATTTCCATTGTTGTTCCCCTGAAATTGACGTTGGTTTCGCGTACATGTTTGTTTTTGCAAGATTTTTTTTTATCTTACCTCGTACTTTATTTATTTTATCAAAGCTGCCTTGTATACTTCTTGTATACATGGACTGCAAGAAGATCAAATCTTTCCATTCTTAAGGAAATCAGCCCTGAGTGCTCACTGGAAGGACAGATCGTGAAGCTGAGGCTCCAATACTTTGGCCACCTCATGAGAAGAGAAGAATCCTTGGAAAAGACCCTGATGTTGGGAAATATTGAGGGCACTAGGAGAAGGGGACGACAGAGGACGAGATGGTTGGACAGTGTTCTTGAAGCTACGAACGCAAGTCTGACCAAACTGCGGGAGGCAGTGGAAGACAGGAGTGCCTGGCGTGCTATGGTCCATGGGGTCACGAAGAGTCGGACACGACTAAACGACTAAACAACAACAATACTTCTTGTAAAAAAAAAAAGCCGAGTGTGCATTCATTTAAGACCAGCTGCAACAACATGGGAAGCCTTTCCCACTGACCTTTTTAGTGCTGGTACTCATACATTGAGAAAACAGCTGTGGGTGCCAACACAAAATGACAAGCGTAAGAACAAAACTGTGCCATGATAACTCCCTGAAACGAGGTATAGGTAAAGTGAAAATACTCAACTAATAATTCCTCAAAGACAAATAATAGATTTAAATATTCCAAAAGAAACTAGGTATAGAAAAGAAATAAATATCCCAAAATAACCTCTAAATAAAAGAAACCTTGACGAGGTGCCGTCTAAGTTACTCATTTCACTGGAAAATATCTGTTTCCTCAGGAGGAAATTGTTAATGTTAGAGGACTGAGAAATATCATTGCTCTTTGAAAAGCTTAAATACAGGGCTGCAAAAGCTCTCCTGATTGTGATGGTATGACACCATTGTTCAGACTGCTAAAGGGTGTTGCTGGTTCTTGGCTTATGTACCAAATGGAGCTCCATTTCTTAAAGGGCTAGGAACAATTTATAGTCTTAGGGCGTGTCAAAGGACACTTACAATAGTAAAATACAACAAACTTACATAATGCAGGTTCCGAAATGCTCTTAACATAGAGAGAATTATAGGGGAATAATAGTAGTGAATATAGTTGTAAAATGAAAAGGAACTATCCTTGTTTATAATCACAGTAAAACACTGGAAACGTTCCTGATTCGAAACATAAATCCAAACTAACCTCTTAAAGAAAATGGTGTTTGTGGCCTTATATTTAACGTTCTTGGAATTAATGAAAATGGATCATTACAAGAAGGGACTAAAATCCATATTCGTACAAAATGACAGGCATGAATAGGTGATCAGGGAAAAAAAGCATTGCTTGTCCCCATATTTGACTGTATTTGTCTTCCTTTTTGGAAAAGTCAATAAAAACTATTAATATATATATATATGGAATATGATCAGTATTCATTCACATCAGTCTTGTTTTTCAGTCTGGGAACATAATTAATTACTTCTTTTTAACATTGTTTTGATGTTATGTAAGTTACATAAATAGTTAAGTAACTGATATGAATGATGTTAAATGGTGGACAGTGAGATAAATCATGTAGTAATTTGCAGAAACTGAACTACAGTGGGACAGGAACAGTGATGAATACAGGTTGGAATGGAAATCTCTGCTTTCTTAACATCCCTAGATAGACCCAAGAGAAGGGCACTGGGAACATGGCATATGGGGGAGAATGGAGATGTGTGGAGTGAGAACTTTCTTTCCAGTGACCAATTTATTGGGGAGTTGGGAAGGCTGCTATGTGTATTCTTATCAGTTTGTTGTAGGCGTGGTGAAGGCTTGGAGAAGCATTCCTGGAAAAGAAAATGACACTAAACATATTGACTTTAAAAGAGATCCATGTCAATGCCACTTTAGAATGATTAAATTTTGTTGATTTCATTCTGGAGCCTCTTCTACAGGGGGTGGGGGGAAGGTGACAGACACTCAACCTGCTGAGAGTGGAATTGATAATAAATTGAAATCCTGAAGTGGTATTGACAAAGCTCAGGCTCCTCCAGGATTCCTACCAGCAACGTGATGTTGTAGAGAGGGGTGCTCTTGTTCAGGCTTCCAGCCAGGCAAAACTTTTCCCAGGGTATTCCATGCCACTCCATTCCTGTGGCCCCTGAGCATGATTAGCCTGCATTAAGCTGTTTGGGACTCCCCATCTTAGGTTCCCCCCAAGTTGTCAGTACCTTAGCAAACACTGGGGTTCCTCCAAGCCTGCTGAAACCTCCCTCTTGTGTGGGGGTCATACTGTTTTAGCTACATAAGGACAAAGGATCAGAAAATGAATTTGCCATTAGTATATAAATGTAAGATCTCAGAGGGAGGTGAACTTTGGTGGGACCTATCGCTTCCAAATTCCTGGCTCTCATGCAGGTGTCCACAGTAACTTTGGCTGCCCCATATTGATCAACTAAGGGTGCTTCCAGACTCTTGCTCCTTGCAGGTGGCAATCAATCACATACCAACAAATTCAGGTGATGTCATTATATTTGATTGCAGAAGAAACCTGTTTCCTCAAAAGATCAGCATTTTTGCAATAAGGAAAATGATGGGAACACTGGAGATAGGGTCAGCTGACTCAACAGAGGACAGGACTTCTGTACCTTTGTTTAATTTCCAAGCAAAGGGTCTGCTGGTTTCTCTTTAAGGTTTCCAGACTCAAAAGAGAGCAGGGCAATTAAAGGCACAGAAGTCCTGTCCTCTATTGAGTCTGGCAACCCTAACTGGAAAGTGTGGGGTGCCACTTGGTTGGATGCAATGCCATCTCAGCTTGGGGGGGGGGAGTGCTCACTCAGAAAAAGCGATACTAATGTGAGAAGAAATGCCCTGGTGCAGCTGCAGCAGCTGCAACAAAACATGTCTCTCCCTTATTCATCTCTGTGGCCACAGCAGGTGCAGTTACTCTCCAAAGGTTTGACTTCACCCCCAAAGGTGCATTGTCTTCCATTGTCTCCCAAGACCAATGGATGCCAACAATACATAGATTTGTTTCTACAGCTGTCTGTGTGCATGTAAAGAAAATGTGGTACAAAAAAGCACTGGAAGAGACTATTTGAGCATGCTCAAAGGTCCTCATCTCTTTTTGACTCTAATTGTAAGCCATTCTAGGAATGCTGTAATATTGGGGGGGGAGTAAGATACAAATATCCCAGTCCTGATCCCTCTCAATAACAGCCAAGTACAGTATAGGGACAACTATCTTTTCCCTGAACCACTGTGGGGATTTGGAAGGAATTCTGGGCAAGGAACAGTCAACATTGTTTCCCAAAATGGCATCGATAAAGGCTCAGAGTCAGTAAAAACACAACAGGAGGAGGAGGAGGAGGAGGAGGAGGAGGAGGAGGCGGAGGAGAAGGAGAAGGAGAAGGAGAAGGAGAAGGAGAAGGAGAAGGAGAAGGAGAAGGAGAAGGAGAAGGAGAAGGAGAAGGAGAAGGAGAAGGAGAAATGCAATGAGCTGCTCATGCCTTGGCTGAGCACAGCTTGGACAAAAATTTGTGCAGTTTAAGAATCTGAAAGCAAGATTATTCTTTTCTACAACCTCCTTTTGCATCCAATGCTTTCTGTGGCAAAGGAGCCTGGGATTGCCTATTCTCCCCTGAACTACCTGCTGTTACACAAAGAAGGTGGTTCTGATTTTTGTCTGAAAGCCCTGCATTTTTTTCTCAATGAGATTCCATTGATTCTACCTTCAAGCAAATGCACAGCTACACAACTCAGCCCATTTCACCAATGGACTATGCTTCATATGGTTCTCAGCTCAATCCTCTTGCCTGTCCCAGCCAGCTATAGGCAGCCTCTGGCTCCCTCCTGCCCCCTGGTCTCAGGGCCCTTTCCCTGTTGGTGGCATTCTTTTCTTATTCTTCAGCTCATCACACCCATCATTATGGGCTCCAGGGCAAGGTTAAAATGGCTCAGCATCCCATTCTCAGAATGCACTAGCAATCAGCCCCCTGGTGTTAATGCAGTGGGCTGGTACGAGCACATCAAATGATTCCAGTTGCCTTTCATGAGTCTTTTATTTTTGAGCTGGTGAAATAGTTATTCCACAGCCAGGTTCTTCCTAAATCCAGAGTTATCAAACTGTCAGGCCAGCCTCTCTGAGGTTTGCACAGTGGCATTGACGTGACCTGCATTTATTGAATGATCCGGCAGCTCCTGCCTCCCCAGGCTCTCTGTGCAACAGCTACTCGTGCTCCAAGTGAGATCACACTTGAGCTGATGGCTCTGAAGAGGAGTGGGCTTGGTGGATCCTTTTTCAGTGAATTAAATTGGTCAAGGCTGAAAATCCTGGACAGTCCATGTTCAGCCAATAGGATGGGTAGACTTTTATACTTCTTTGGGGACCCCTCCCACACATGAACATCTTTTCAGGTGCACACAGCAGCATGCATGGGAGATGAGCTGTGGACCATATAAATAAACCCCCAAAGATCAATTTTGTGGTTTAACCATCTATTTTTCTTCTCAGGGAACTCTGGGAATTGCAGCCCTTTGGGGGCGTAGGGGTCTTCTAGCAACTCTCAGCATCTTTAACAAACTATATTTCACAGTGTTCTTTGGGGGGAGACACAAGTGTTTAAAGTAGTATACTTTAAATGTACAGTGCATATGGGCCTATGTTAAAGGATTCCTTTGTGATTGTAAGGAAGTTTCTTTTGCCCATTGGCTGGGCAGTGCTGATGTCACAATGAGGCAAAGAACAATGAGGAGTGCATTGCCTGAGCAGCAAATACATCACAAAGAGACTAAGCTCAGAAGGGGCCAGGAGCCTAGAACTGGATTTCTGAAGGAAGGTAGCAGCCAGAGGGTTGAGAGTCAGGATATGGTAGGTGGAAAGAAAGGAAAGAGGTCTGAGTCTTAAAGAGGGCTGAGACACGTTGGGAATAACTTAATTTACAGAGAATGGAGCGTGAGAAATGGAGCTGGCAAGAAAGGTGGGCTTAAGAAAGAATATAAAAGTTATACATGGGAAAAGAGAGGGGGTGGGGAGGTTAGAAAGAGTAGCCTGGGAGTATTGCTTATGAGTGATCATGATTATGGCCTGAGGTTGCAATCCTTCTTAGCATACTTACTTGGAGGTAAGCCCCAGCAAGCTTAATGATGAGACTTCCTTCTGAGCCAACCTCCCTGCAAACAAATGAATGCTCATTAAGGAACCAAAGATGTCTAATCTTCCTGCAAAGAAATCAGGATGCTCAATAGACAGGTCATCTGGAGGCACTATTAGTTCTCAAATCCGTGGCCTCAAAAATTAGTCAGACAGCAAGCAACCTTATTTCCCCACACAATTCTCTTTGGGAAGGGTGGACTTCATACTGTTACAGGTTTGTAGGGTTGGTCTGGATGATATCTGTGGGTCCCTTTGCAGGCCTGTGATTCTGTACCCAGTGAGGTTTTGAATCTGGTAGAAGAAACTGCTGAACCCATTAGTCTTTTTGTAAGGTAATGTAATGGCCTTAGCTGGCCAGTTAAGTGGTCGCGTCGGCATCTCAAATAGTGAGCTTTGTGGACATAGTGGCAACTAAGTGATTGTGCTCTCCAGGAAGACGGTAGGCTTTTCCCCACTTCCCCCACCTGCCTGGGGGCTATTCTATCCTAGGATGGAGAACAATAGGGCAAGGGAGAGTTTTGACTAATGCCAGAAGTTGTAGAGACAAAAGCATGTCCTGCTTTATGTTGGACCCAAAGCTGTGGCTTGGGGCTTCCCTGGAGACCTAATGGTGTATCAGGATCTGCTGGAGTGTTAATGCTGTGAACCCCTCCATCCTATCCTCGGGTTGTATAGATGTGTAAAGAAAACTATATTTCCTTAAAAAACACAGCAGTCTCCATTCCAAGGAAACCAAACCCCGAGTAAGCACAGGCACCCCGGATTCTCTCACCACTCAGAGATTGGGGTGTGAGCAGCAGTAACCTCACAAAGAGTTTTTCTACCCTACATGTCTGTTATACAGGGTCCCTCCTGACCCTGACCCCTGTGTTTGCCAGTAATCAGGATAAATGCCTTTTCTGTCTGCTGCTTGTGTTATCTCGTTCCTTTGATTGTAGCCGATCCTGACCAAGGACGGATTAATCCAACAATTGTCACAAAATGCCATATCTCCCCTGCTGTGGCTTCCAGATTTGGAGATTTGATAATGAAGATTGATCAAGCAGAGATAAAAATGTATGCTTTGACTTTGAGGTGGGGGTGGCAGGGGGAGGGAAAAGGATAGAAGTTGGGAAGAAGACGGAGGTTGAATTTGATATGTTGATTAAATATGTAGGTTTCTGTGATCTGTTTGACTGGGCAGGCAAGATGCCTGAGAAGCAATTACAAAGAGGACAAAGAGGACACCCAAAGGAGAAACGATAACAAGCAGACAATTCATCGAGGTGCAATCCTTTCCTCATTGCTTCCCCCTGTTTCTGTGCAGTTGACCATCAAGTCACAGGGGGATGTTTCAATCAGTTCCTAACAGGCTGGACTGAGGGTTATCTGAAGGACCCCTTTCTCCAATAATCACCTCTCCTTTCATTTAGATCACAACTGGAGGCCCTGCTTTGGATGTACCCATCTTCTGAGCTTTGCTGGATAGCTACTGGAGACAGGGTCTTCATGCCTTCAAATCCTGAACAGCAATAGTCCATCCTGCAACAATTGCGCTGCAAGGGCCCACATGTTTCTCAGTACAGTATAAAAATATTCCTAATTTTCCATTCTGCATTATTTAATCAAACTCAGTTCAGTTATTTGTTCATAGCATTTATGCACTGCTTTCCTGCTCACCAAGGGTTAAAAGGTAAAGGGACTCCTGACCATTAGATCCAGGCGTGACCAGCTCTTGGGTTGCGGCGCTCATCTCATGTAATTGGCCAAGGGAGCCGGCGTACAGCTTCCAGGTCATGTGGCCAGCATGACAAAGCTGCTTCTGGCAAACCAGAGCAGCACACGGAAACTCCGTTTACCTTCCCGCCAGAGCAGTACCTATTTATCTACTTGCACTTTGACGTGCTTTTGAACTGCTAGGTTGGCAGGAGCTGGGACCGAGCAACGGGAGCTCACCCCGTCGCGGGGATTCGAACCGCCAACCTTCTTTTCAGCAAGCCCTAGGCTCTATGGTTTAACTCACAACGCCACCCGCGTCCCTCACCAAGGGTTAGAGATGGACAAATCTGTCAATTCAATTTTGGGACCTGTTCCTGCATTACAGTGGGTTGAATTAGATGACCCTTGAGGTCCCTTCCAGCTTTACAGTTCTATGATTCTATGATCTAGAATCAGGGATAAGCAGTGAGTAGCCAAATTTGCTGATGACACCAAATGGAAAAGGCTGATGAGCCATACCTTTCTATGAAGTTTCTACCAGGTGCCAAAAAGGCAAGCCACTTTTCTTCTTTACACTGAAAATATATAATCCAAAATGTAGCTTGCCTTTTTGGCAGCGCAGGAAGCTGCAACAGCAATAGCTGCATATATTTCAATGTAATGTTTGCCAGGGTTAGATTTCTTCTCCCAGGCTGCTTAGTAGGGGAAAAGATAGACCTCACAATCTCCCTGAAACCGACTGAGATAAGTATATCGAGCATTTCTTGTTTCACCATGGTAAGATCTGTGAGGGTGAACATTAGGAAAGCCTTTTCATTGGGATGCTACCAAGTCTTTTGGAATCCTTTCCAAAGAAACCCCAGGCTCTCAACTCCTACAATGCCACTTCCTGATACAAGTTCTTGCATTTGTTAAAAGTTCTCTCTCTCTCTCTCTCTCTCTCTCTCTCTCTCTCTCTCTCTCTCTCTCTCTCTCTCTCTTCTATGGGCATTTGTAGCAAAGGTTGGTTGCTGAAGATGATTAATTTCCTGCTACTTTGTTGTTTGCTTTTCTGCTTCTCTTTCTTTTAAAATGCTTTCATTGTGGCCTTAGACATACTCACCCTGATATGGTTTGCACTTTTTAAATGAAATGTGTTACTTTTACTTTTCTCCAGCATTGGCAGGGGACCAGGGCACATGCTTTACATGCAGAATGCCCTGGTTTAGTCTGTGGGATCTCTAGTTAAGAAGATCAGGTAGCCAGGGCTTTGAATGGTTTCTGTGGGCCTGAAGCCTTAGAGCAGGGGTCAGCAAACTTTTTCAGCAGGGTCCACTGTCAGACCTTGTGGGGAGCCGGACTATATATTTTTTTGAGGGGGGATGAACGAATTCCTATGCCCCACAAATAACCCAGAGATGCATTTTAAATAAAGGACACATTCTACTCATGTAAAAACATGCTGATTCCTGGACTGTCCGCGGGCCGGATTTAGAAGGCGATTGGGCCGCATCTGGCCTCCGGGCCTTAGTTTGGGGTTAGAGAGTTGCTGCCAGTCATAGTAGACAAAACAGGGCTAGATGGGCAGAAGGCAGCTTCCGACAGCTACTCTCTTTTCACCCTGCTTGCAGGAACAGAATGGTCCCCAGATTAGTTTGCAACCCTATAGTGAGTGACATGGTTTACTTTGTGGAATGCTCTCAGGGACTTCATTACATATATTTAGGGTCCAGGCAAAAACATTGTTTTGTTTTTTATTATGTTATGTATTTCTGTGCTGCCAAATGAAGGGCAGCACACACACACCTGTCGTGCTTGACCATTGGCTGCTTGCTGGGGCTGATGAGAGTTGCATTTTGGGAGGGCCAAAGGTTCCCTGCACCTGCTCTATAGATTGGGTGCACAATAAAATCTGGACCCACATATCACAGATGTGGTGAGCAACTCTGGGACCCCACAAACCCAAGAGCAGCTCACGAGTTTGTGAAGTTATCAGTCACTAGCTTTCCTAACATTTTCCGTTTCCCTGTGATGTGGGTGTACTTTTGGCAGGCAGCTAAAGAAACATGCTGCTAATACATTTTGGGTGTTGATTGAATCGCTATTCTATTAGCATACTTCCCCCTCTCTCTCATTAGCTCCTGTCTCTCAACTGCTATAAATAGCTTTTAATTGCTGGCTTTGGTGCCCTCTCATTCCCCAGCTCCTGCCTGCCTCTTCTGCATTTCAGGGACTCAGTTAGCAAGAAGGGATTTGAGATGAAGTTGCTCAAGGACTCAAAAGTTTAGTCCGGGGAATTGAGAGGCTTGCTTTGGAGGAGGGCGTGAGACTGCTCCTGGGGCTTTGGCTGGAAGCAAAGTCCTTTTCAGGACTGATATTTCCAGGGAAAGGCAAGGATAGGATGAGTGAGGATGTTTTTATAGGGGCCTTACGATGCACACTGTCTGTTGGTGTGATCGCCCATGTTGTTAACCACAGCACCAGGGTTCAGGGTACTGTCCCCTGGCTGAAGCTAAGCTGGCTCAGGCCTGGTCAGTGTTTGGATGGGAGACTGCCTGGGAATTCTCACCTACCTGACTTTGAGTTCCATGACAGAAGAAAAGTGGGGTGCAAAATCTAACTAAATAAATAAGGAGCACCTCCTGGACTGGGCAAAGGAAATGTGCCCTATCCTACAAGCCTGTTGTTTGAAATGGATCCTAGTCCAGCAATATCTGTGCCTTGGGCAATCTGTTCATCTTTAAGATGCTGTAAGACTCCCTTTGCTGCAATGGAGAATATCAGAGCTATTCTTTGGGAATCCACCCTATATCAATGACCCTATGTTTTGCCCACACACTTTCAGAAAAGGGGCATGTGAAATGGTAATATAGATACAGCCTCGTCATCCTCTGGCTTCCTGAGCTTTGCTCTGTCCAGTGTTTCCAACAGTGACTGTGCCTGATTTAAATTCCATCTTGACTTCTCTTTTTGTTCCTCCACCCTCTAGAAAAGGTCCCCCCCCCACTCTTGACTTAGGAATTCTGCTCACAAATCAGTTTGTTCCCAGGATGGGAGGACACAGGTCACAGTTGGATGATGAGACTAAATTGAACAGAAAATCATTCTTTGGGGAGATTGTCACTAAGCTGATGAGACTACCAGCCCCACATGGATAGATTTTCAGTCACTCCTTGTGTCACATCCACAACTGTCCTGGTAGCTAATTGCTTGCTTTTGCAGGGAACTGATTTGTCCTCTTAGCATCTCCCACCCAGTCTTGGGAAGATACTGCAAAACTTCACAAAGCCTGAAAGGTGAAGTAGAAATCTCAATAATCAGAGCTAATTCCATGGGCGTAGCCAGGATTTTTGTGGGGGGGGGGTTACAGGACTTTGTGGTGGGGGCAGGGCTTTTGTTAGAACCAACGAGATTGGCCAGTTAGTTAAGTATTCCTATTGTTTTACTTGATTGGGGGGGCACCTGCTGACCTCATTCCCCCTGCCTCACTAGTGTCCAAAGAGCAGGCAGCAACCTGCACTAGAAGTCTTTTCCCTTTGGCCAGGGACATTTTTCTGACCTGAGGGCCACTTTCTCTTCTAGGCAACTTTCTGAGGTCCACATGCCATTGGGGCAGGGACAGAGGCAAAAGCCATGGAGAAATTTTAGCCAGGCAACACACACACAAGGGCCAGTAGCATATATGGCTGGGGAGAGGGCCTCTCTCTGCTGCAGGGCTGTACCCCAAAGGAGAATAAGTCCTTCTTTCTAGAGCTGCAAGGAAGGGACCTTTCCCCTCCTTCAGCTGCCAGATTGGCAGGCCTAAGAGACTGCATCAAGGTACTGTCTTTTTAAAAAACAAAAACTTCCACTGAATTCCCCAAAGGGACCTGATCAGCCAACCAAGGAAGCCACGTTGAAGGACAAGCATGAACTGTACAGCTAAAGGTCTCACCCAAGAGTCAGTGTCCCACGAAATGCTGTGTGCGGAAAACAGGAAATGCTGTAAGTGTGTACGCAGGGAAGATCGCTGAGCGCTGCTTGGCAATAGCTGTTAGGAAGTGCCTCTGTCCCCTGGAGGGTTTGTCAGTGTCAGAAGGATGTATGTATGACATCTCCATCTCACCTGAGGGCATAGAGGCATCGAATTCAATGATCGGCCAGAAAGGATTCATGTCCGCTCCATAGCACAGCAGATGCTTGTGCCAAGCCTAGCCTTTATCACACCCTGGCTAAAGCATGTGTCCATCTTAATGCTAATGCTTGGTTCACACTGAATTCTATTTGTTGATAGCAGTGGGGTGCAGGGCAGTCTCGAGCAGGTCGCGCGCCCTGGCGCTGAGGGGCAGAGATTGCAACGGCGCCCCCGCCCTCGCAGGGCGCAGCATGGCTTCCGCGCGGCTTCGCCGTGCAGCGCCCTGCCTACCAGCCCAGCGCCCTGGCGCCCCGCGCCACCGGGACTCTACCTAAAGCCGGCCCTGGAGGGTGGGGAAACCTCTGACCTTCTAGACTCTTCTCAGGCCACATCCCTCCTCAGGCCACACCCCTCCCCCTCCAGCCACCTTGAGTGCTTCTGCCTGGCTGGCATGTCTTCTTGACAATGCGTCTTTCTGCTTGGATGGAGGACAAAGAGAAGGATGTGTGTGTCTATAGAACCTTCTGTGGGGATGGAATATAGTCTGCTGTGGAAGGTAACAGTCCCATCCATTGCACCACCAATCTTTCCCTCTGGCCCGCCCACCACTTGATAGGCCTCTACGATGTGAATCTGTGTAGGAACCTCCCTGCGGAGTCAAGAACAGAAGACGTGCCCTCCTGGATCAGGCCAATGACGCATCTAGCCCAGGATCCTGTTCCCACAGGGGACAACCAGGGGCCTGTGAGAAACCAGCAAGCAGCACCCGAGCACAAGAGCCCCTCTCCCCTCCTGTGGTTTCCAGCAGCTGGTCTTCAGAAGTATGGCTGCCTCCGACTGTGGAGGCAGAGCCGAGCCATCCTGGCTCATAGCCATCCCTAGTCTTGTCCTCCATGAATTTGCCTCATCTTCTTTTAAAGTCCTCTAGGCTGGTGGCCATCACTGCTTCCTGTGGGAGGGAGTTCCATAGGTAGTGTGGTTGTTGACCTTGAGCCAGCCATCCTGGAGAGCGAAGTCAAATGGCCTTAGAAAGCACTGCGAATAACAAGGCCAGAGGAAGTGATGATATTCCAGCTGAACTATTTAATATTTTAAAAGATGATGCTGTGAAGGTGCTACGCTCAATATGCCAGCAAGTTTGGAAAACTCAGCAATGGCCAGAGGATTGGAGATCAGTCTACAGCCCAATCCCAAAGAAGGGCAGTGCCAAAGAATGCTCCAACTACCGCACAATTGCACTCATTTCACACACTAGCAATGTTATACTTAAAATTCTACAAGCAGGCTTAAGCAGTATGTGGACCGAGAACTCCCAGAAGTGCAAGCTGGATTTCGAAGAGGCAGAAGAACCAGAGACCCAATTGCAAACATGTGCTAGATTATGGAGAAAGCTAGAGAGTTCCAGAAAAACATCTACTTCTGCTTCATTGACTACGCAAAAGCATTTGACTGTGTTGACTACAGCAAACTATGGCAAGTTCTTAAAGAAATGGGAGTGCCTGATCACCTCATCTGTCTCCCGAGAAATCTCTATGTGGGACAAAAAGCTACAGTTAGAACTGGATATGGAACAACTGGTTGGTTCATAATTGGAAAAGGAGTACGACAAGGCTTTGTCTCCCTACGTATTTAACTTATATGCAGAATTCATCATGCAAAAGGCTGGACTGCCGTGCTGGTGGAGAGGCGCAGAAACCTCGAGCTCCGAGGTTTCTGGCATCGCGGGGGGGGGGGGTCAGCGGGAGCCACACGGATCCCCATAAGAACCCCGGGTAGAGCGTCCCAGGGGCGAAATAGCCCAGCAGAGCTCCAGAGGCGACTCCTGCGTTGCCCGGGAAGCTCGCTAGAGCCCCCGAGAGCCAGCGGAGTGGCAGTCGCGGGAGCCATTTTGGGCGCTATCGTTACCCCCACGAAGCGAAGCTCTGTGCCTACAGCCTGCAAGCGGCGGATTCTTCCTGCAAAAAGATCTGATCTGGACTAAGTAAGTCAAAATTTTACGATTTGGACCGAGAATTTGGCGCTGGGAGGAGGCTTAAAAGGGAAGTCAGCCCCCCCAATTGAGTAATGGACGATGCAGTAAAGCTATGGAAAGCTCAGAAAATTACTCCTAAAAAAACTTTTTCCTGATGCAGAGTAAGGGAAAAAGATAAAGTGCACTTAAATCTCTGCAAAAGACTGTGATTTGACAGGGGAAACCCCCCTGTGAACTTGGAGTCGGGTCAAAGGAAGGATCGGCTAGCCGTCTTTGTGACGTCACAATAGAAAAGAATGAGTCTGTCTGTGAACATGAGACTGAGAGCTGCAGACAAATAAAAGAGGAACTTTTAAAAATAAACCTGATGGCTGCTCAGTGCTGAACTTGAATTTGATTATTAAGAGAAAAAGTAAAGAAACAGAGGTTGGATCCAGTTCAGACGGGATTTTATTCTTTTTAATATTTGGAAAATATAAAATAAGGACAATAATAATACCACTTCCTGCCTGCTACAATCATGGAAGCGGAGAGCACCAACAGGCTGGAAGAGAAGGTTCTGGATGGTGAGAAGGAAGGCACACAGTGGGACTTGATCCTGAGAACAATTTTGGAAATGACAGAGGAGATCCGTAATCCTAAAGATGTTGTAATATGCATGGACGAGAGGACTGATGAATTAACAGAACTGAATTTTGAAATAGATAATCCATTTGAATATAGAGTGGAAGAAAAGGGAGAAGAGGAAGGACTAGAAGAAGACGTATGCTGTGATAAGAGATTTTACTTTCTTGGGTTCTATGATCACTGCAGATGGTGACAGCAGTCATGAAATTAAAAGACACCTGCTTCTTGGGAGAAAAACAATGACAAACCTAGACAGCATCTTAAAATGCAGAGACATCACCTGACAAAGGTGCGTATAGTTAAAGCTATGGTTTTCCCAGTACAGTGGTACAGTACAGTGGTGCCTCGCTAGACGAATTTAATTCGTTCCACGGGTCTATTCTTATAATGAAAAATTCGTCTAGCGAATCCCATAGGAATGCATTGAATTCTTTTGATTTATTTTATTTTATTTTATTTTATTTTATTGCCCACAGGAACGCATTAATTTCAATGCATTCCTATGGGAAACCATGATTCGCTAGATGAATTTTTTGTAAAACATCCTTTCTTTAAGCGAAAATTTCGTCTTACAGGGCGTTCGTTAAGCGAGGCACCACTGTAATGATGTATGGAAGTGAGAGCTGGACCATGAAGAAGGCTGATCACCGAAGAATTGATGCTTTTGAATTATGGTGCTGGAGGAGACTCTTGAGAGTCCCATGGACTGCAAGAAGATCAAACCTATCCATTCTGAAGGAATTCAGTCCTGAGTGCTCACTAGAAGGACAGATTCTGAAGCTGAGGCTCCAATATTTTGGCCACCTCATGAGAAGAGAAGACTCCCTGGAAAAGACCCTGATGTTGGGAAAGATTGAGGGCCCAAGGAGAAGGACGACAGAGGATGAGATGGTTGGACAGTGTTCTCAAAGCTACAAACATGAGTCTGAGCAAACTGCGGGAGGCAGTGGAAGACAGAAGTGCCTGGCGTGCTCTGGTCCATGGGGTCATGAAGACTCGGACATGAATAAACGACTAAACAACAACAAGACTGGTGGCCATCACTACTTCCTGTGGGAGGGAGTTCCATAGTTTATGTGATGCATGAAGTACTTTGTTTTATGTGTTCCAAATCTTCCAAAATTCAGCTTCACTGGATGTCTGAAGAGTTCGGGGTTGTTTTGCTATCAAAGCAGAGCAATGTAGGATTAAAAAAATTAAAAAATAAAGTCTCTCTCTCTCTCTCTCTCTCTCTCTCTCTCTCTATATATATATATATGTAAAAATCATGAAATTCCGTTCGACACTTTTCTCCGTAACCGCTTGACCGATTGTCCTGAAATTTTGACACAACTATCCAGGCCACTCTTAGAGCATTGTTGGGGGCAAAAACCCCTCAAATCGCACACCTGCCCAGGTGCAGACCTGCTTTTCCACCAAGTCAAACAGCGCCCTCAAGTGGCGTAGTACCCTCCTCCACCCCCTCCCTTCCTGTGAAATCTAAGCCACACCCACAAACCAAATGACATCATCATCAACCAAGCAACTGAAATACACCAAGGCAGCCATTTTATCTAGGCCTTTGTTTTAGGCCCCTGACAGGCTGACAGGCCTCCACTAGGCCCGGGGAGGGGGATAACCCACAGCAACACACTTGGGGGCACGGCAAGGGGTTTTACTTTACCATTTAGCACCACTACCCCCCCCCCAAAAAAACCACCAAAGAACCAACATTGCCAAGTGGAGGTCGGAGCCTGCCTGGGGGGGGGGGTTGCCACAGACCGCAGCATGGCCTTTGATTTATGTAGGCCCCTGCACGGCAAGGGGTTTTACTTTACCATTTAGCAACACTACCCCCACCCCAAAAAAAACCCACCAAAGAACCAACATTGCCAAGTGGAGGTCGGGGCCTGGGGGGGGGTTGCCACATACCGCAGCACGGCCTTCGATTTATGTAGGCCCCTACACTGCAAGGGGTTTTTACTTTACAATTTAGCACCACTACCCCAAAAAAATCCACAAGACAAAAATAAATATGACTTATTTTATGGGTATGTCTTATTTTAGGAGAAACAACTGATTGCAAGCCTCTGTGTCTTTTTTTTTAAAAAAAAATCATTCACTTTCTCTCCCCAGTTTAAGTCCTCAGATATTTGCAGTGCACACCCCCACCCCATTTACAATTCCCTACCTTCCCCTTGCCACTTCCTGGGTTTTTTTATGGAACTGAACAACTCAGGTACTTCAGAACGCACCTTCTGTTGCCAGGCCCTTGCAGGGCCAGACAGAGGCCCGGCCCAGGTAGATAAGATAATGTGTCCCTGTTTTTAACCCTTTTGTTACTTTTTTCATTTTACTGATTGTGAATATGCTGACCGAGGCCCGCTTTGGATTTGGAGGCCAGCGCCAAGTGGCCCATATGATCCCCCTCCTTCTGTCTGGGCCTGTCTGTTGCTACAGGGCTGTGGGGCTTCGCTATTTGACCCCCCCCTCCCCGGGTTGGGATTCTTTAAGTAGTTCTCTGGGTCCCAGGACACATCATCACCCCCGATCCTTAATCTAAACATATAGAAATGTTCACAATGCGTGCGCAGGGGCCAATGTATGGAGATACAGGGGGGAGGGGACAACAGAGGGCTCAGACAAAAGTAAATACTGGGAAATGGAACCCAGAAACTGACAGCTCCTTCTCCAAGGATGGGGGCCAATGTAGGAAGATACCAGGGGTAGGGGCCAACACTCCCCAGGAACAACAGAGGGTTCAGACAAAAGTGCATGCTGGGAAATAGAACCCAGAACCTAACAGTTCCTTTTCGAGGGTGGGGGCCAAGGTATGGAGATACAGGGGGAGGGGCCAACACTCCCCAGGGACAACAGAGGGAAGGGTATCCTACCGAAACACAGGGATGAGCCGGGGTGGAGGGAGGAGGGGCAGGATACATCACGGATCGTGACAGGGTGGGGGGGAATCACAGGAAAGAACCACAGCAACGCGTGGCCGGGTCAGCTAGTGTATATATATTCTGTTAGGCTTTAACAGCAGCAGCACCAACAAACTCAGACACTGTTCATTCACAGACACCAGTTTTAGATCTTTCCCTAGACATTCAAATAGTTGTCATCGTGGCCTTAGTTAATGCAACAAGACAAGTCTTGTGCCTCCTTATTCCTGGTGTGGGAGCAATTATCATGGCATCCCAGTCAGTGGCTGAGCTTCATGCTCCGGCACCGGAGGCAGAGAGCAGGCGAGAGCGGGGCTGGTGTGCGTCCCGGGGTCAGAGCATGCCGCCCGCATGGGTGTGGCACACATTCTGGGGGCAGAGTGCACTGCCCGCAGGGGTGTGGCGTGTGTTCTTTTTGTGTGTTATTTTGTTTCAACTCAGACCAACACGGCTACCTACCTGTATCAAGTGGAAAGTGGTCACTTTCAGCTCTGGGAATTATCCTAAAGGTGTCTCGGTTGCTGTAGGGGAAATGGTTGGCTGTGCCTGACCCTACAATGCTGCTGCTGCACGGGGAATTCCGTTAAAGGAATTCTGGGGCTGGCCATGCTTTCGTCCGTACCCCTTATAAGGGGCTAGGGCCATGGAAGAGCCCCTGGGAGCAGTTGAGGAGAGGAGAGTCTCTGACCCCCGTCTCCATTCTCTCCTCAATTTCTATTCCTCACCCTGACTTCCATAGGCGGGCGAATGTCAGATGCCCAAAACCTCAAACTTACATTTCTGTGTGAAGTGTGATTTATAGAGGGGGGGGGGTGTTTTGGAGACCTCTACACGCAAAATCGATTTTAAATCATGGGCACCTTGGTTCTGAAAATGGTGTTGCCTGTATTGGTGTGAGTGATGGGGTCCCATGGCACAAATTTCATGTGGTCCCAGTGCAAAGGAAAAGAGCTAAGAGCTTGTCCCTTACTATAATGTCCAAACAAGTTGTGACAGCCAAGAAGAATGATAGGTTTGTAAGGAGTCTTCAATAATTTTGCCAAGGAAATTCTGATTGTTCAGGGCCTAATGCTATTAGCCTCTCTTGTAAATGGAGATCCTTTAGGAAATGCATGCAGGACCATCAAGCAAATCTGTACTGAGATACACCAATCACCATTTTTACTCCTGGAACTGCTCTGAATCTGACTTCAGGAAGAACGTGTTTGAACTGCACAGTGTCCTGGAATAGACACTCTGCATTCGGAAAGAAGGGAACTGAGTTCCCTCCCATTTCCCACTTTCCTGCTGTTCCAAATGACCAGTACCCTGGAGTTATGATTTGTCTTGCTGTCAGGATTCTAACTGGACTGTAACTGACCTAAGAATTCTGCAGAGCAGTTGGTGCTGTGGCTGGCTGCTCAGGCGAACGTCAGCCCAGTGGCCAGCAGCTGAGTCTTTTTGAGGCTCAGGAGCACCTAGCGAATACCTGCTCTATTCCTGGCCCGCCAGACTCTAGCTGAGAAACGCATTTCACGTAAGTGTAGGGATTAAACATTCCTCACTATGCCATCAGGTCTGTTTCTGCTCTGTGGGAAAGGATAGCTGCAGTAGCAGATAGCAAAACAGCGAAATCATGAGCAGATTCCCATCCACAACAGGTTGCTGTGGTTAGGGCCATTTTCACAGGAACAATGCAACAGTATATTCAATCAGGAGCAGTGTACTGGAAGGAAGTATGTGTGTCGGCTTCTCTGGATCAGATGTCTATACCTAACCAGGGGGTGGGGGAGAGCAGGGGAACTCTTTTGCTGCTTCTTTCTGGCCAGGAGGGAGGATGTCCTTCAATGACTAGACATGCTTGTTATTCCCTCCCTCACTGTATGTTGTCTTCTCTTTTGTTTCCAGGATGTCTGCCAAAGTCTCCCTGGGTCCTCTATTCTCCAAACCCCCCCTGCGGGTGAGAGAAGGCTCCCTGGTGGGGAGATTGCTGAGCATAGTTTCTTGCCTCCAGTTCTGTGGGTTCTTGATGAGTATTTTGGCCTGCATTCTGTGCATTGCAACCACAGCCAGTGTCAACTGGAGAGTGTGGCGTGGAGAGAACGGCTCTGAAAACATCTGGATTGGAATCTGGAATGTCTGTTTTTGGAGAAACCCTTCTGATGACGGCAACTCTTTTTGGCATTGTGAAGGTCTCACTGAGCGATATCCAACCCTCCCAAGGGAAATTTTTATTGCTCAGGACTTAATGGTCTTGGCTTCCACTATGAGTTCAGCCGCCCTAGTATTAATCTCATTTGCCTTGTGCAATGTGTTCGAGCCCGGAAAACACGAGGATTTCCTCTTAACCTTTTTTAGGCTTGGAGCGTTCCTGAACATACCTGCAGGGATCCTTGTTCTGATTTCTGTGATATGGAACATGTCTTCTGTCTTGCAGAATGGGAAAATTGACTTCCCAGAAACTTTTGAATTGCCTCCAATTCCCAGCCAGCAGCATATTGGACCTTCTATTTATCTTGGCTATATCGCTGCGGGTTTCCAGCTGCTGAGTGCAGCATTGGTTGGGATGGAGAGATTTTTCATCAGGACCACCACAACAGATCCATATCAAATAGAAATTGCAGCGGTGATTACGCCAAGAAATTCAGCAAAAAGCAAGAGTCTAACTCCTTGTTCAAAGTGTGGTTCTCTGCTGGATCTGATAATTAAAGAGAAATCCTCCACAGTTGAGATACAGGAAAGCCAGGCAGAAGATCTTGACCCTCGAAACCAATCTTGCATCGTAGAGATACCGGAAAGCCATCTACTAGATCTTGACACTCGAAACCAATCCTGCATCGTAGAGATACCGGAAAGCCATCTACTAGATCTTGACACTCGAAACCAATCCTGCATCGTAGAGATACCGGAAAGCCATCTACTAGATTTTGACACTCGAAACCAATCCTGCATAGTGGATATACCGGAAAGCGAGGCAGAAGATCTTGACATTTGAAACGTATCCGGCGTCGTGGATATAGAGGAAAGCTGTGCTTGTTCCCATTAGCTTCCTCCTCTTCTGGATATCTTTCCTGTGTCTACTCTTAGATTTACATTTTTTTATCAGCTCTTTCATTTCCTAAGCAACCACTCACATTTTGTATTTCAAATAAAGTTGTGGCCAAAATTATGCCAAAAACCTCAAACTTACATTTCTGTGTGAAGTGTGATTTATTGGGGGGTGCTTTGGAGACCTCTAGACTCAAAAACGATTTTAAATCACAGACACCTTGGTTCTGAAAATGGTGTTTCACTCCTTGCATTTATTTAATATTTGAAGATGCCTTCTTGCTCCAGCTCTGGGTTTTTATTGAAGCTGTTGCGTTTGACCTTCCTATGCCTGCCATGGGGTTGTCTGCTTTTGGGGCAGGGGCCTGGTAGGAATTTTTCCATTTGGCTGATTGGCTGGTGCCACTTGGTTTTCGCCTGCTGTGCCTACTACGCCTACAATTTGTCACAACTTGTAAGGTTGCAGATAGGCATTGGTTAATAAATTGGTTGGTGGAGGGGCCAGGATTGGCTGTGCCGGCCCCTCCAATGGTTGCTGTAGGTATCAAGTTTATTGCTTATAGAAGGCTGCTGCAATGTATAATAATAATAATAATAATAATAATAATAATAATAATAATAATAATAATTTATTATTTATACCCCGCCCATCTGGCCGGGTTCCCCCAGCCACTCTGGGCGGCTTCCAAAAAAACAGAAATTCTAAAATACAGAAATCCATCAAACATTAAAAGCTTCCCTAAAAAGGGCTGCCTTGAGATGCCTTCTAAAGGTCTGGTAATTGTTCTCTTTGACCTCTAGTGGGAGGGCATTCCACAGGGTGGGTGCCACTACCGAGAAGGCCCTCTGCCTGGTTCCCTGTAACTTGGCTTCTTGTAATGAGGGAACCGCCAGAAGGCCCTCGGAGCTGGACCTCAGTGTCCGGGCAGAACGATGGGGGTGGAGACGCTCCTTCAGGTATACCGGACTGAGGCCGTTTAGGGCTTTAAAGGTCAACACCAACACTTTGAATTGTGCTCGGAAACGTACTGGGAGCCAATGTAGGTCTTTTAGGACCGGTGTTATGTGATCTCGGCGGCCGCTCCCAGTCACCAGTCTAGCTGCCGCATTCTGGATTAGTTGTAGTTTCCGGGTCACCTTCAAAGGTAGCCCCACGTAGAGCGCATTGCAGTAGTCCAAGCGAGAGATAACTAGAGCATGCACCACTCTGGAGAGACAGTCACTGGGCAGGTAGGGACTCAGCCTGCGTACCAGATGGAGCTGATAAACAGCTGCCCTGGACACGGAGTTGACCTGTGCCTCCATGGACAGCTGTGAGTCTAAAATGACTCCCAGGCTGCGCACCTGGTCTTTCAGGGGCACAGTTACCCCATTCAGGACCAGGGAGTCCTCCACACCCGCCCGCCTCCTGTCCCCCACAAACAGTACTTCTGTCTTGTCAGGATTCAATCTCAATCTGTTAGCCGCCATCCATCCTCCAACCGCCTCCAAGCACTCACACAGGACCTTCACCGCCTTCACTGGTTCTGATTTAAAAGAGAGGTAGAGCTGGGTATCATCAGCATACTGATGGACACCCAGCCCAAACCCCCTGATGATCTCTCCCAGCGGCTGCATATAGATGTTAAAAAGCATGGGGGAGAGGACAGAACCCTGAGGCACCCCACAAGTGAGCGCCCAGGGGTCTGAACACTCATCCCCCACCACCACTTTCTGAACACGGCCCAGGAGGAAGGAGCGGAACCACTGCATGACAGTGCCCCCAGCTCCCAAGCCCTCTAGACGGTCCAGAAGGATGTTATGGTCGATGGTGTCAAAAGCCGCTGAGAGATCCAGCAGAACAAGGAAACAGCTCTTACCTTTGTCCCTAGCCCGCCGGAGATCATCAACCAGTGCGACCAAGGCAGTTTCAGTCCCATGATGAGGCCTGAATCCTGACTGGAAGGGATCCAAATGGTCCGCTTCTTCCAGGCGTGCCTGGAGTTGTTCCGCAACCACTCGCTCAATCACCTTGCCCAAGAATGGAAGATTTGAGACTGGGCGATAGTTGGCCATATTGGCCGGATCTAAAGATGGTTTTTTAAGAAGCGGTTTAATAACCGCCTCTTTCAGCGGGTCTGGGAAGGCTCCCTCATGGAGAGAAGCATTTACCAACCCGCGAAGCCCATCGCCCAGCCCTTCCTGGCTAGCTTTTATAAGCCAGGATGGGCAAGGATCAAGGAGACAGGTGGTTGGTTTCATTCGTCTAAGCAGCCTGTCCACATCCTCGGAGGTAACAGATTGAAATTGATCCCACAAAACTTGACTAGACAGGACTCTAGCACTCCCCCGCCCCGGCCCTGCTCCCACGGTGGAGTCTACCTCTTCCCGAATCTGAGCGACTTTATCTGCAAAAAACTTTGCAAAATCATTGCAGGAGATCATGTGGCCCGTACTGGGCCCGGATGGAGCAGGTGGTTCCGCTAAATTGCGAACCACCTGGAAGAGTCTCCTGCTGCTGTTTTCTGCAGATGCGATGGAGACGGTGAAGAAGGTCCTCTTCGCCGTCGCCATTGCCACTTGGTAGGCTCGAAGTTGAGCTCTAGCCCGTGTCCGGTCTGATTCAAAATGGGTTTTCCGCCACCGGCGCTCTAGCCGTCTCAACGACTGTTTCATTGCCCTCAGCGCCGGGGAAAACCACGAGGCTGTCCGGGCTCCATGCAATCTGAGAGGGCGCTTCGGAGCCAGACAGTCAATAGCACTGGTTAACTCCGCATTCCAGCGGGCCACCAGGGAATCAGCTGAAAGGCCATCGACATGGGATAAAACATCCCCTACCACTCTTTGGAAGCCAATTGGATCCATTAAGTAGCGGGGGCGGACCATCCGAATCGGTCCCACCTCCCTGCAGAGGGGAAGGGTTGCGGAGAAGTCCAGTTGCACCAGAAAGTGATCTGACCATGGCACTTCTTTTGTTTCGCTTTTACTTAATGTCAGATCACCAACATCCATAGAGGTAAACACCAAGTCCAAGGCATGTCCGCGGCTATGAGTTGGGCCAGACTTATTCAGGGACAGCCCCATGGTGGCCATGCTTTCCACGAAGTCCCGAGCGGCTCCTTGTAAGGTCGTGTCGGCATGGATGTTAAAATCCCCTAAGACAACCAAGCTAGGTGTCTCCAGGAGCACATCCGACACGACCTGAAGCAGCTCGGGCAGGGAATCCTTGGTGCAGCGGGGAGGTCGGTACACCAAAAGGAATCCTGTACTGCCTCTATTGCCCAACTTCCAGAACATGCACTCAGAGAACTGGGTCTTCCCAATAGGACGCCTGGTGCAAACTAATGACTTCCTAAAAATCACTGCAACCCCCCCTCCCCGCCCAGATGGCCTGGGTTGCTGTGCATAAGAGAAACCTGGTGGGCAAGCAGCGCCAAGAACGGGCCCATCGGCTTCCTCCAACCAGGTCTCTGTCACACATGCCAGGTCAAATCCTCCATCCACAATCAGGTCGTGAATGGCGGTGGTCTTATTCATCATCGACCTGGCATTGCACAGCAGCACCTTCAGGTCATGTGGGTATCCCTTGCCTATTCCAATATCCGTCCGGTCAGGACCAGACCTGGAGGCAGGGATAGTCCTCAGACAACGACTAAGTCTGCCTCCTCAGTAATGACATGGTCTGGTCTTAGCGTAACTCCTCCTCCTACCCGTGACCACTGAGATCGGTTGTTCCAGTGCACACACCCCTGTGGAATCTGCCCCAGCCATTTGCTTGCTGGGACCCCCTCCCGGGCAGCCCTGACCCCTCCCCTTAAAAACAAAATAAAACCTCTGTATACAATGTATTCAGTAAAATACATACAAATTTGGTTGAAAACTTAGGACATTTACATTATCAAAACATGACCTAATCAGCACAAACCTATGGAAACACTTTAATATACCAGTTGAAACATTAAATAATAAAAAATAGTTCTGTGGGGGTTCCAGACCAGAAACGTTTGAAGTGCCCCAAACCTTGCAAGCAGCAAATTTCAAAATAGCTTTTACCGATTTAAAGGCTTGCAATTTAATATTGGACAGCTGTGCATTCCAAGATGCCATTTCTGAATAAACCAGTCCCAGGTATTTGAACGTCTTTACTTGGATTATGATGTGTTTGTCCAGGTGCCAAACATGCTTTTTAGGGTGCTTCCCAAATGCAATAACCTGTGTTTTATCGTAATTTATGGATAAGGCATTCCTCGTGCAATATGAGCTTATTTTTGCAAGCAATCGCCTCAGGCCCAACTGGGTTCTAGATACAAGTAGTAGGTCGTCGGCGTACATTAAAACAGAGAGTTTCTGATCAAGAATTGTGGCAGGGGCAAACTGCAGGCCCTCCAGTTCTTTAACTATGCCATTAATATAAAAATTAAACAAGAAAGAGGCCAAAATGCATCCCTGTTTAACACCAGTAGCAGGGGCGTAGCCAGGATCAAAACTGGGGGGGGGGGCGCAAGCCATGGTCGTTCAGGGGCGGGGCCAAGGCATGGGAGGGGAGGGGCCACAAAGTGGGAATGTGGGCGGAGCTACAAGGCCAGCGGGCCCGAGCATATTGGGGCGGCGGCGGCGGCAGCGGCCACCTTGTGCTTCTGGGGCTGGCAGCGTTGGCAGCTACCCTGATTGGCTGGAGAGGACGGATGGGTCGGGCAGGCGAGAGGGGGTGGCAGGGCGGGCGAGGGCGAGGCAAGGCACGGCCACAGCCACGACGGCTCCGAGGCGTTGCTGCATATCAGCATAATATTTCAACCATGTCATGGGTTCAAGCCCCACCTTAGGAAAAAATTCCTGCATTGCAGAGGGTTGGACTAGATGACGCTTGTGGTCCCTTCCGACTACAATTCTATGATTCTATTGATATATTACCATAGCATATGCATCATTCTGCTTTCTTGAATTGTCCTACTCCTAGGTATAACAGCCAACTCCTAGATGCCTGGGTGCCTCGCCCCCCCCCCCAATTACTGGTAAATACCGTATTTGAAAGAGTCATCCCCCCATGTTGATGGGCTTTCTATGTGGGGCTTATCTGCCCCCCCCCCAGTATTTTATTAAGGATGGAAGAGGGAGGGAAGGAAGGAAGAAATAGAGAGAGGGATAACTCATATTTGTGGGTGCCTCTGGGTGACGCTGTGATGCTGGAACTCTGCAGCAAGAGGAAGATACCGGTACGCCTGTACAGGAGCCTTGTAAGCAGCTTTCTCTCTGCTTGATTTACAGCAGGCACGTCCAACAGGTAGATCACTGGATGTCTGTTGTAGATCACTAGTAGGTCACTGGCACCCCTAAAAAAAGCTCAGCCAAAATTTTCCTCCTCCCTAAAAAACATTGAACTATGACCTGAAGTCCTAAACAAAAATGAGCCTCCCTCCCTCCTAAAAGAAGCTCAACAAGTTTGACCTAAACCCAAAAAACAGGGCTTCCTTTCCTTAAAAAAACTCAACAGCTTTGACCTGAACCCCCCAAAAGGGGGTAGATCACTCCCAGTTTTAAACTCTGTGAGTAGATCAGAGTCTCTTGGGAGGTGGCCACCCCTGATTTACAGTATACAGATGCAGGAGGAGGGGCAAACTGGAACACCACTGCTTTTTATAAACATCACTGTGTCTGTCAAAACTACAGCCCCCCCTTTCTTATTCACTTCCTTTTAGCCTTGCAGAGCCACCTTAGTCAAATTGAATCCTCTGCACCCTCTTTAAATCGCCAGTAGAACTCTTAATGCGATTCCTGAATGCTCATTAACAACTCCCACTGAAGAACAATAGGGTGAAGTGGTCAGCTATCGAATATTGCCTGGGGATATCTGCTCCATTGTCGTAACTGCTTAACTACTGGTAGCCACTTTGCTTTATTTATTTGATGTGTTTTTGTTACAGCTGTGTGTCCCCCCCCCCCAGCAAGTGGAGACTTAGCTGCTCTTGCTAAAGCAAAGCCCTTTCCACTTCAATTTTTGGAGGGGAAAAGTGCTGGTTATGGTCTGTAAAATACATTAATTTTTTGATTTTAGGGGGGCAGCTGCCCCCTCCTGCCCCCTGCCTACGCCCATGACCAGTAGTGGTCTTAATTCTTGTAGTGAGATGGCCGACAAGATCCACCTTTACTTGTATCGATGTATCAGTAGACAATGTTCTGATAAGAAATAATAGACGGTGATCTATATTTGTCTTCCCCAATTTCTGCCACAATGCGTGTCTCGGAATCGTATCAAAAGCTGATTTTAGATCAATAAAAGCAACATACAGTTTTTGCTTCAAATTATGGATGTATTTACATAGCAGAAAGTTCATCACAAAGCACTGGTCCAATGTGGATTTCCCTCTTTGGAATCCTGCCTGGGCTTCAGATATCACCTTATTAGATCTGCCCATTCTTCCAGTCTCCCAAGGAGGAGTCTGGCATATAATTTAGAGGCTACATCTAGCAAACTAATAGGTCTATAATTAGCGGGAATTTTCTTATCACCCTTTTTATATCTTGGGGCAATTATGCTCAGCTTCCACCCTTCTGGTATGCGACCTGAGCTGTTAATATATGAGAACAGTTTTGCAAAAATGGTTGGCCAGAAATCCAGTCTTATCTTATAAATCTCTGCTGGGATCATGTCTTCTCCTGGGGCTTTATTGGCTAGTTGGCTTATGATTCGCTTCTTAATCTGGTTGGGCGTGATGTCTGGCCATTCTGGCAGTTCTGATAACTGAATGTGGTCAACTTGTGAGGGTGAGTCGGATCGGGGGCCATATATTCCTGTAAAATATGTAACCCAATCCTTTCCTTGGACTGATGCTTCTAGCGAGTAGCCCAGCCCGTTTGTACCTTGGGTGACCAGATGCCAAAATTTCCGTGAATACTTTTGAAGTGCTGCATCTCCCAATGCTTTCCACTGTTGCTCATAATATATTTGTTTCTTGCTTATAAGTAGTATTTTATAATCATAACGTAATTGGGCTACCTCAGCTTGTATAACAAGATTGTGCTTATCATGTTTTAACTTCAATTTTCTGAGTTCCCTAGATAAGCTTTTTTTTACTATTCTGACACTCCTTATCAAACAAGGTATGTCTTTTAAACTTTTTATTTTTTGTCATACTAGTTGTGGTCATCAATGGGCGCATTCTGTTAATTATGTTCTCATACAGACCAATTACGTTTCCTGTTTCTAAGAACAATTCCCCCTTTAATGAAACAAATTCATGGGAATCCAGGATCTGAATCGTTTTTTCTTGGACTTGTGCATTCCATTTTTACCTCTTATTTCCAAGTATCTGATATTCCGTTTCATCCAATAATTTAGGAAAAGCAGGAGAAACGAATGATATCAGAGATAACTCAAGTGGAAAGTAAATAAAAAAATTCCTTCAGTAGCACCTTAAAGACCAACTAAGTTTTTATTTTGGTATGAGCTTTTGTGTGCATACACACTTCGTCAGATACACTGAAACAGAATCAACAAGACCCTTATATATATTCAGAGGGTGGGGAGGGGTTAACGACTGTTATGCATGATCTAGCTTGCTTTTGTGCCTCATTATGCATGATCTAGCTTTCTTTTGTGCCTTGCTTCCCCCCACCCCTCGCAGGACCAATTGCAGCCATCAGCAGTCGTTAACAGCCATCAACAGGTTTACCACTCCTAACAGCCCATCACCCATTCCCACCCACCCACCCACCCTCTGAATATATATAAGGGTCTGGTTGATTCTGTTTCAGTGTATCTGATGAAGTGTGCATGCACACGAAAGCTCATACCAAAATAAAGACTTAGTTGGTCGTTAAGGTGCTACAGAAGGAATTTTTTTATTTTGTTTCAACTCAGACCAACACGGCTACCTACCTGTATCAAGTGGAAAGTGGTCACTTTCAGCTCTGGGAATTATCCTAAAGGTGTCTCGGTTGCTGTAGGGGAAATGGTTGGCTGTGCCTGACCCTACAATGCTGCTGCTGCACGGGGAATTCCGTTAAAGGAATTCTGGGGCTGGCCATGCTTTCGTCCGTACCCCCTATAAGGGGCTAGGGCCATGGAAGAGCCCCTGGGAGCAGTTGAGGAGAGGAGAGTCTCTGACCCCCGTCTCCATTCTCTCCTCAATTTCTATTCCTCACCCTGACTTCCATAGGCGGGCGAATGTCAGATGCCCAAAACCTCAAACTTACATTTCTGTGTGAAGTGTGATTTATAGAGGGGGGGTGTTTTGGAGACCTCTACACGCAAAATCGATTTTAAATCATGGACACCTTGGTTCTGAAAATGGTGTTGCCTGTATTGGTGTGAGTGATGGGGTCCCATGGCACAAATTTCATGTGGTCCCAGTGCAAAGGAAAAGAGCTAAGAGCTTGTCCCTTACTATAATGTCCAAACAAGTTGTGACAGCCAAGAAGAATGATAGGTTTGTAAGGAGTCTTCAATAATTTTGCCAAGGAAATTCTGATTGTTCAGGGCCTAATGCTATTAGCCTCTCTTGTAAATGGAGATCCTTTAGGAAATGCATGCAGGACCATCAAGCAAATCTGTACTGAGATACACCAATCACCATTTTTACTCCTGGAACTGCTCTGAATCTGACTTCAGGAAGAACGTGTTTGAACTGCACAGTGTCCTGGAATAGACACTCTGCATTCGGAAAGAAGGGAACTGAGTTCCCTCCCATTTCCCACTTTCCTGCTGTTCCAAATGACCAGTACCCTGGAGTTATGATTTGTCTTGCTGTCAGGATTCTAACTGGACTCTAACTGACCTAAGAATTCTGCAGAGCAGTTGGTGCTGTGGCTGGCTGCTCAGGCGAACGTCAGCCCAGTGGCCAGCAGCTGAGTCTTTTTGAGGCTCAGGAGCACCTAGCGAATACCTGCTCTATTCCTGGCCCGCCAGACTCTAGCTGAGAAACGCATTTCACGTAAGTGTAGGGATTAAACACTCCTCACTATGCCATCAGGTCTGTTTCTGCTCTGTGGGAAAGGATAGCTGCAGTAGCAGATAGCAAAACAGCGAAATCATGAGCTGATTCCCATCCACAACAGGTTGCTGTGGTTAGGGCCATTTTCACAGGAACAATGCAACAGTATATTCAATCAGGAGCAGTGTGCTGGAAGGAAGTATGTGTGTCGGATTCTCTGGATCAGATGTCTATACCTAACCAGGGGGTGGGAGAGAGCAGGGGAACTCTTTTGCTGCTTCTTTCTGGCCAGGAGGGAGGATGTCCTTCAATGACTAGACATGCTTGTTATTCCCTCCCTCACTGTATGTTGTCTTCTCTTTTGTTTCCAGGATGTCTGCCAAAGTCTCCCTGGGTCCTCTATTCTCCAAACCCCCCCTGCGGGTGAGAGAAGGCTCCCTGGTGGGGAGATTGCTGAGCATAGTTTCTTGCCTCCAGTTCTGTGGGTTCTTGATGAGTATTTTGGCCTGCATTCTGTGCATTGCAACCACAGCCAGTGTCAACTGGAGAGTGTGGCGTGGAGAGAACGGCTCTGAAAACATCTGGATTGGAATCTGGAATGTCTGTTTTTGGAGAAACCCTTCTGATGACGGCAACTCTTTTTGGCATTGTGAAGGTCTCACTGAGCGATATCCAACCCTCCCAAGGGAAATTTTTATTGCTCAGGACTTAATGGTCTTGGCTTCCACTATGAGTTCAGCCGCCCTAGTATTAATCTCATTTGCCTTGTGCAATGTGTTCGAGCCCGGAAAACACGAAGATTTCCTCCTAACCTTTTTTAGGCTCGGAGCGTTCCTGAACATACCTGCAGGGATCCTTGTCCTGATTTCTGTGATATGGAACATGTCTTCTGTCTTGCAGAATGGGAAAATTGACTTCCCAGAAACTTTTGAATTGCCTCCAATTCCCAGCCAGCAGCATATTGGACCTTCTATTTATCTTGGCTATATCGCTGCGGGTTTCCAGCTGCTGAGTGCAGCATTGGTTGGGATGGAGAGATTTTTCATCAGGACCACCACAACAGATCCATATCAAATAGAAATTGCAGCGGTGATTACGCCAAGAAATTCAGCAAAAAGCAAGAGTCTAACTCCTTGTTCAAAGTGTGGTTCTCTGCTGGATCTGATAATTAAAGAGAAATCCTCCACAGTTGAGATACAGGAAAGCCAGGCAGAAGATCTTGACACTCGAAACCAATCTTGCATCGTAGAGATACCGGAAAGCCATCTACTAGATCTTGACACTCGAAACCAATCCTGCATCGTAGAGATACCGGAAAGCCATCTACTAGATCTTGACACTCGAAACCAATCCTGCATCGTAGAGATACCGGAAAGCCATCTACTAGATTTTGACACTCGAAACCAATCCTGCATAGTGGATATACCGGAAAGCGAGGCAGAAGATCTTGACATTTGAAACGTATCCTGCGTTGTGGATATAGAGGAAAGCTGTGCTTGTTCCCATTAGCTTCCTCCTCTTCTGGATATCTTTCCTGTGTCTACTCTTAGATTTACATTTTTTTATCAGCTCTTTCATTTCCTAAGCAACCACTCACATTTTGTATTTCAAATAAAGTTGTGGCCAAAATTATGCCAAAAACCTCAAACTTACATTTCTGTGTGAAGTGTGATTTATTGGGGGGTGCTTTGGAGACCTCTAGACTCAAAAACGATTTTAAATCACGGACACCTTGGTTCTGAAAATGGTGTTTCACTCCTTGCATTTATTTAATATTTGAAGATGCCTTCTTGCTCCAGCTCTGGGTTTTTATTGAAGCTGTTGCGTTTGACCTTCCTATGCCTGCCATGGGGTTGTCTGCTTTTGGGGCAGGGGCCTGGTAGGAATTTTTCCATTTGGCTGATTGGCTGGTGCCACTTGGTTTTCGCCTGCTGCGCCTACTACGCCTACAATTAGTCACAACTTGTAAGGTTGCAGTTAGGCATTGGTTAATAAATTGGTTGGTGGAGGGGCCAGGATTGGCTGTGCCGGCCCCTCCAATGGTTGCTGTAGGTATCAGGTTTATTGCTTATAGAAGGCTGCTGCAATGTATACAATGTAATTCAGTAAAATACATACAAATTTGGTAGAAAACTTAGGACATTTACATTATCAAAACATGACCTAATCAGCACAAACCTATGGAAACACTTTAATATACCAGTTGAAACATTAAATAATAAAAAATAGTTCTGTGGGGGTTCCAGACCAGAAACGTTTGAAGTGCCCCAAACCTCTGCACCATTTAAAATCTGGTCCATTGATTTTGCTTTGTACACCGATAGAGCTGGATTGACTAGGTTTCCCCCATTGCAAGCAACAAATTTCAAAATAGCTTTTCCCGATTTAATGGCTTGCAATTTAATATTGGACAGCTGTGCATTCCAAGATGCCATTTCTGAATAAACCAGTCCCAGGTATTTGAACGTCTTTACTTGGTTTATGATGTGTTTGTCCAGGTGCCAAGCATGCTTTTTAGGGTGCTTCCCAAATGCAATGACCTGTGTTTTATCGTAATTTATGGATAAGGCATTCCTCGTGGAATATGAGCTTATTTTTGCAAGCAATTGCCTGAGGCCCAACTGGGTTCTAGATACAAGTACTAGGTCGTCGGCGTACATTAAAACAGAGAGTTTCTGATCAAGAATTGTGGCAGGGGCAAACTGCAGGCCCTCCAGTTCTTTAACTATGTCATTAATATAAAAATTAAACAAGAAAGAGGCCAAAATGCATCCCTGTTTAACACCAGTAGCAGGGGCGTAGCCAGGATCAAAACTAGGGGGGGGCGCAAGCCATGGTCGTTCAGGGGCGGGGCCAAGGCATGGGAGGGGAGGGGCCACAAAGTGGGAATGTGGGCGGGGCTACAGGGCCAGCGGGCCTGAGGACATTGTGGTGGTGGCGGCGGCAGCAGCCACCTTGTGCTTCTGGGGCTGACAGCGTTGGCGGCTACCCTGATTGGCTGCAGAGGACGGGAGGGTCGGGCAGGCGAGAGGGGGTGGCAAGGCGGGCGAGGGTGAGGCAAGGCACGGCCACAGCCACGACGGCTCCGAGGCGTTGCTGCATATCAGCATAATATTTCAACCATGTCGCGGGTTCAAGCCCCACCTTAGGAAAAAATTCCTGCATTGCAGGGGGTTGGACTAGATGCCCCTTGTGGTCCCTTCCGACTACAATTCTATGATTCTATTGATATATTACCATAGCATATGCATCATTCTGCTTTCTTGAATTGTCCTACTCCTAGGTATAGCAGCCAACTCCTAGAGGCCTAGGTGCCTCCCCCCCCCAATTACTGGTAAATACCGTATTTGAAAGAGTCACCCCCCCCATGTTGATGGGCTTTCTATGTGGGGCTTATCTGCCCCCCCCCCCCAGTATTTTATTAAGGATGGAAGAGGGAGGGAAGGAAGGAAGGAAGAAATAGAGAGAGGGATAACTCATATTTGTGGGTGCCTCTGGGTGACGCTGTGATGCTGACACTCTGCAGCAAGAGGAAGATACAGGTACGCCTGTACAGGAGCCTTGTAAGCAGCTTTCTCTCTGCTTGATTTACAGCAGGCACGTCCAACAGGTAGATCACTGGATGTCTGTTGTAGATCACTAGTACGTCACTGGCACCCCTAAAAAAAGCTCAGCCAAAATTTTCCTCCTCCCTAAAAAAAGTTGAACTATGACCTGAAGCCCTAAACAAAAATGGGCCTCCCTCCCTCCTAAAAGGAGCTCAACAAGTTTGACCTAAACCCAAAAAAAAACAGGGCTTCCCTTCCTTAAAAAAACTCAACAGCTTTGATGTGAACCCCCCACAAGGGGGTAGATCACTCCCAGTTTTAAACTCTGTGAGTAGATCAGAGTCTCTTGGGAGGTGGCCACCCCTGATTTACAGTATACAGATGCAGGAGGAGGGGCAGACTGGAACACCACTGCTTTTTCTAAACATCACTGTGTCTGTCAAAGCTACAGCCCCCCCTTTCTTATTCACTTCCTTTTAGCCTTGCAGAGCCACCTTAGTCAAATTGAATCCTCTGGACCCTCATTAAATCGCCAATAGAACTCTTAATGCGATTCCTGAATGCTCATTAACAACTCCCACTGAAGAACAATAGGGTGAAGTGGTCAGGTATCGAATATTGCCTGGGGATATCTGCTCCATTGTCTTAACTGCTTAACTACTGGTAGCCACTTTGCTTTATTTATTTGATGTGTTTTTGTTACAGCTGTGTGTCCCCCCCCCCCAGCAAGCGGAGACTTAGCTGCTCTTGCTAAAGCAAAGCCCTTTCCACTTTAGTTTTTGGAGGGGGAAAGTGCTGGTTATGGTCTGTAAAATACATTATTTTTTTTGCTTTTAGGGGGGGCAGCTGCCCCCCTGCCTACACCCATGGCCCCAGGTATGGGCATGGGGTGATGAAATCAACAAAGGTGGGCAGTCAACTAGCAACCATTCACCTGCATAGTGCTAAGGCATGCCTTGCCTCCACCAAGGTTCCTCATCTTTCCCCCCCCCCCCTCTCTCTCTCTCTCATATAAGACAGGGACCTGAGAGATTTTTCAAAACCAATTTCTATCCCGCTTCTCCATACGCTCAAGGAAGCTTGTAACATTAAAACCACACATCCATAAAACCATAAAAACAACAATAAAAGTCATATTATCATCTCAAAACAGAGCACTAGAGCTGGCATGATAAAATCTATCAGCATTACCTTGGGTAACCTCATGCGCTCTCCTGAAAATGCTGGTCTTGCACATCTTCTGAACGATGAAAAACAAAGCACCAGTGCTTATCTGTTAGGGCTCTGCTGTTAAGTTCTCCCACTTTTTAAAAAGAGTCTCCAACAATGAATGAGAAAAGAAATTGCATTTGGAAATTATCAAGGGAAACAGAGAACTGAGGTGAAATTTGCATGGGTGAGAGCTGTGGCATGTGGTGTTTTGAGGTGGCTAAGGGGTGTCTAGGAGTACCCTTCTTTCATTCTACGAATCAGTACTTAACAGCCTTTGTTTTGCCTCTGCTTCCTGAAAACTACACTAGGTCCTTGGCTGAACTTCTTATAAACAAGGGAAGGTGAGGAATGTGTCTGCTGTGTTCCTAAAAGGAAGAACTACCCTTAAAAACAAACAGTGTGGATGCACGGATCTGTCAAATTTCAGTTCTCTTGGTTTCTAATTTTTATTTATTTAATGCATTTGTATCCCAAGTGGGGCCTAGAACCCTGGTCCTAGTTGGACACTAACCACTGCACCACACTGGCTCTCTCCAATCTCTCCAAGCATTTTCTAACCTTAAATTCGGTTCTCCACATTTCTGCAGCAATTTGCATTTTTTAAACTGCTCATGAATATTCTTCAACATTTTAGTGCTCGTTTCTCCTAATTGTGGGAATGTTCAGGGATGCGGGAAAGGTTGTATTATTTATAATATCCTATCCCAACAAGTTCACAAACTTTGCAGCGTTTACATTCCCTTTTAAAAACGCACGCAGCAGCAGCGATTGCTCAGCCTCTGTAATAATATATATTCCTGGTATATCTTCCCCTTGACTTTGAAAATAAGATACAACACTGTGATCTTAAAGTATAAAAGTTTCCTCACATAATCATTTCTGTTCACAATCGGATCCCAGAAAAGGCACATTAGCTTATAAAGACACGTGGAGTCTACTCTTAAGGAATGGGCTCCATTGTCCTCTCTCGGCTGAAAGCTGAGAGAGGATTTCTAACTAAGATGTTGCTTCTTCAAGAACGCGATGAAAAAGAAAAAAGAGAAACAAAAAATGGTGGCTGGATGTAAGGGTGACTCCCTACAGGGAGCCAGCCCCCATCATTCTAACATCCACCTCCCCAAGCACAGGGAGCAGCAGTGGGTCTGAAGCAGCCAGGGGGAAGGGAAAGACTCAGAAAGAGAGAGAAACCAGTGTGCAGAACGATGGGAAGGCTCAGGGGCGTACCCAGGATAAAAATTAGGGGGGCAAGGGGAGGGGCAAGTGGCGGGAGGGAGGGGCCACAGTGAGAATGTGGGTGGGGCTACGTTGCCTGCGCCTCCCCGGTCTTCCAAGGAGGCGGCCCCAGGCTCCCGCTCCCGGCGCGAAGCCCCAGAGGTGCGCGGGGAACGCGAACCTGTGGCTGCCTCCTCCGCACCTCCCCAGTCTACCGAGGAGGCGGCCCCAGGCTCCCGCTCCCGGCGCGAAGCTCCAGAGGCGTGCGGAGAACGCGAGCCTGTGGCTGCCTCCTCCGCGCGCCCCCGGTCTTCCGAGGAGGAGGCCCCAGGCTCCTGCTCCCGGCGCGAAGCTCCAGAGGTCCCAGGCTCCTGCTCCCGGCGCTTACGCTCCCCACTCCTGCTTAGCGCTCCTCCGCTTACGCTCCCCGCACGCCTCTGGAGCTTCGCGCTGGGAGCGGGAGCCTGGGGCTGCCGCGCCTGCGCCCCTCAGCCTTTTGCTTCTAGGGGGCAATTGCCCCCTCCTGCCCCCCTGCCTACACCCATGGGAAGGCTCAGGGGAGGAGAGATGCGGGCAAGGGCTCAAGGGTGCTGGAGAGCACTTCCACTGCCCTGGCAGGGAGGTGACTGAGAGGGCATCGCTCCTTCCGGCGCAAGAGTTAAGGTAAGCACCGTGATGCAGGTCAAGGGGGAGACGTTTTGGGGTGCCCCAACTACTTTGCTGGCGTAAGAACAGACCTACACCATTGCTGGATTCTGATTCGGAATGAGAGGTCATGTTTTAGGCTGTCTCTGCACTGTAAATACCTTGCACAATAAAAGTCTTTAAAGACAAACTGGACTCAAGCGGAGTTACTCTAGAGTAGCCACGACAACCCTCTGACACTGGGCCTAGTGCTCACATTTTGGAAGTAAGAGCACATGGGAAGCCATACCCTTCTCTTAACATACAGGGGAGGGTCTGTGTCAGCTCAGGAGCTAAAAAGAAGTTCTCATTGGCTGACGCAGACATCCCCTTTGTGTGTTCTCTCTAGGGATGTTGTGCTTGACTGCTCCTGTGTTTTATATCCCACACTAATAAACTGCTATCTACTGAGCTGAATCCTAAAACAATAGGATCCAGAATGCAGCAGTCTGATTGGTCTGCAGAGGCCACCCAATCCAGCTCCAGGTGGAAGTGAATCAGCAACCTAATTGGCCTGCAGGAGCAGCCAATCAGGCTGCTGGCAGAAGTGAACCCGCAACCTAATTGGTGGTACAAGTTTAGGTGGAATCTTCTTTCTTGTAGTTTGACTCTATTGCTCCATGTCCGCTTCTCTGGAGCAGCAGAAAACAACCTTTCTCCCTCCTCTATATGACATCCTTTTATATATTTGAACATGGCTATCATATCACCCCTTAACCTTCTCTTCTCCAGGCTAAACATATCCAGCTCTCTAAGCGGTTCCTCATAAGGCATCGTTTCAAGGCCTTTGACCATTTTGGTTGCCCTCTTCTGGACACGTTCCAGCTTGTCAGTATCCTTGGACACAGTACTCCAGGTGAGGTCTGACCAGGGCAGAATACAGTGGTACTATTACTTCCCTTGATCTGGATGCTATACTCCTATTGATGCCGCCAAGAATTGCATTGGCTTTTTTAGCTGCTGCATCACTCATGTCAAGTTTGTGGTCTACCAAGACTCCTAGATCCTTTTCACATGCACTGCTCTCAAGCCAGGTGTCACCCATCCTATACTTGTGCCTTTCTTCTTCTTTTTTGCCTAAGTGTAGTACTTTACATTTCTCCCTGTTAAAATTCATCTTGTTTGCTTTGGCCCAGTTCTCTAATCTGTTAAGGTCATTTTGAAGTGTGATCCTGTCCTCTGGGATCTTAGCCACCCCTCCCAATTTGGTGTCATCTGCAAACTTGATCAGGATGCCTTCAAGCCCATCATCCAAGTCATTGATAAAGATGTTGAATAAGACTGGGCCCAAGACAGAACCCTGTGGCACCCCACTAGTCACTTCTCTCCAGGATGAAGAGGAGCCATTGATGAGCACCCTTTGAGTTCAGTCAGTTAGCCAGTTACAAATCCACTGAATGGTAGAATTGTCTAGCCCACATTTTACCAGCTTCTTTACAAGAATATCATGGGGCACCTTGTCAAAGGCCTTGCTGAAATCATGATAGGTTACATCCACAGCGTTTCCTTCATGTACCAGGCTTGTAAGATCAGATTAGTCTGACATGACTTATTTTTCAGAAACCCATGCTGACTTTTAGTGATCACAGCGTTCTTTTCTAGGTGCTCACAGACCACTTGCTTAATGATCTGCTCTAGAATCTTTCCTGGTATTGATGTCAGGCTGACTGGGCGGTAATTGTTTGGGTTCCCTCTTTCCCCCCTTTTGAAAATAGGGACAACATTTGCTCTCCTCCAGTCTGCTGGGACTTCGCCTGTTCTCCATGAATTCTCAAAGATTACTGCCAGTGGTTCTCAGGGCCGTCTCAAGCATGCCAGGCGCCCTGGCGCCGCGGTGCAGAGATCGCTCCGGCACCCCCACCCCGCTCCGTTTCTTGCTGCAGCTGGTGGGCGGGCACAGCGTGCAGCATGGTTTTCGCACGGCGCCCCCCTACCGGGCCAGCGCCCTGGCGCCCCGCACCACCCAGACTACCCCTGGAGCCGCCCCTGGTGGTTCTGATATCACCTCTCCCAGTTCTTTTAATACTCTTGGATGTAGTTCATCTGGCCCTGGAGACTTGAATACATCTAAACTAGCCAAGTATTCTTGGACTATCTCCTTACTTATTCTGGGCTGTGTTTCCCCTGCTGAATCATCTGCTTCATATTCTTCAAGTTGGGCATTGTTTTCTTTTTTGGAGAAGACTGAGGCAAAGAAGGCATTGCTTCAGGTTACAGACGCTACAGGTTACAGACTCCGCTAACCCAGAAATAGTACCTCGGGTTAAGAACTTTGCTTCAGAATGAGAACAGAAATCATGCTCCGGCGGCATGGCAGCAGCAGGAGACCCCATTAGCTAAAGTAGTATGTCAGGTTAATAACAGTTTCAGGTTAAGAACGGACCTCCAGAATGAATTAAGTTCTTAACCTGAGATACCACTGTATTTTTTGTATGCAGCTTTATGAAAGAAAAATCTGCATGTGAATTTTATTGGACCCAGAAAACAACGGGCAACCAGTGTTGTTTTAAGATGGAAATTTATGTTAATACAGTTAAAGCAGTATCATACCACTTTAAACAGTCACAGAACTACAATTTGCAGAGTTCCTTGGGAAGAGGAATTGACTGTTAAACCATTCTGAGAACTGTAGCTCTGGGAGGAGAATACGGATCTTCTAACAGCTCTCAACCCCCTTAGCAAACAGCAAGTCCCAGGATTCTTTGAGGGAAGCCAGGACTGTATAAAGTGGTGCAGTACTGCTTTAAATGTATAGTGTAGTTGGGACCCACATGTAGTCAGCTGTGCTGCTCTCATAAGCTCTCTGGCTGCTGCATTTTGCGCTAATTGCAATTTCTGCACCATCTTCAAGAGCCACATACAGAGTGTGCTACAGAGTGGTATTCTTCTGGAATCCAAGCCAGCTATCACTTGGTGGCATTGGGATTCAGCTGGTGGATCGAGGAGCAGGGCTTTGTCTGCCCCTGCCTTCCCCCAGCCAGAGGGAGTAGCAGGACTGCGCTATTGTGCCGCCTGACCAGAGTTAGTCCTACTGCAGTCTCTGGAGTTTAGGATTGCAATAAATGTTTCTAGGCTGTCCACCTCCTGGGAAGAACATCATGTGATTTAATTCCAAATAAATGTCTGGATTCTGCTGTGAGACTTCAATCCTGTGCACATTTATGTGGAAGCAGTGCTTTTTTCTTTAAAAAAAAGTTTGACTCGAGAAAATCACCATTTTATAGTTCAGATTGGGAAAAATAAATACAGTAAATGGACAAAAGTACAAAGATTCACAAAATGTTTAGGGGTATGTGTACCCCCCCCCCGGAAAAAGCACTGTTGTAGGCTTTACCTCCCACCTAAATACACACACGATTGTGTGACTAATATTGTCTCTCTTCACAGGGAATCCTGCTTCTCCAGTTGCCCCATAAATTCTAGAACCTGCATATAACCATTACAACTGAATATTGGATGTTTGTGTGTGCGCCTGATTTTGATAGCCCTCAATCAGGGGTGCTTTGAAACCAACTTCTCCTCGCATCCCTGCATTTGAAATTAAAGAAGAGAGGATTAATTTCTGACAGATGCAATTGTATTTTGGCAGTGCTCACAGGCCAGTCGCCTGCTATCTGGATTCATTCCCTGGTGAGTCGTAATTCCGTTCATATCACCTGATGAGCCACAGTAAATTACCCAAATGCATCAATGACCATCATGAGCTTTGCAGTGGCTCTGTTGGAGGACTCAGGGAAGAATGCCACCCCCCCCCTGCAAGCACTTGAGTGTTTGGAAAGCAGGAGGGAGAAGTGGCTGGTGGTTTCCGCATAGGAAATCACTGCACTTGGATTTTCCAAGAAACCACCTTACTTTCCAAATGTCATTTTCAATATTTGAAATGTCAGAATGCCTAGTCCTAGTAGCCACGAGTCCATAGCTGCCAAGTTATCCCTTTTTTTAAGGGATTTTCCATTATGCTGAATAGGCTTCCTCGCGAGAAAAGGGAAAACTTGGCAGCTATGGCCAGGAGCTGGAGGGGATCAAGGAGGTGAGCTGGGGTGGGAGGTAGGAGTTGCTTGGAAATATTCAGCCACATTTGGGACTGGTTTTCTTTTTCCTTTAATTTTTGTGCAGCACTATCCCAACCCTGTTTCTTCAGAAGTAACTCCTCCCGAAGTCAAGGGGACTTGCTCTCTAGTAAGTATACTTGGGGAAGATTGCAGGCTGTGTGGGTCAAGACATTTTACTGCTAGGAGTGGAGCTCAAAGGCTCTCTTCTCAACATTTTAAGAAATCAAGCTTGCACTGTTTGGGCACCAATTCTGGCCTTCATCTTTCTCCCCAGCTCTCTTGTCATGGTGCCATCTGAAGCAGGTCGCTTCAGAGCTTGGAGTGCAGTGACTGAGGAAGGAGCAGAAGGGCTGCTGCCTCTTGGATTTGGGTGACTGTCCAGGCTTGTGTGGGTGTTTGTTTCTGGCTGTGACCTTGTTTGTTTCTGGCTGTGACCTTTCACCTAGAAGTGTGAGTCAGGAAGTTCAGGTGATTAGCTGTGGGCGGAGCTAGTCAGAGCTTGGAGTGCAGTGACTGAGGAAGGAGCAGAAGGTGAGCTGAGCTTGGGAGACACTCTGTAGGTTTTGTGGTTTTGTCTTTTGGGGCTGTGTGTGAGTAAGTTTGTGTGCTTATTTGTTTTCTTACTTGTTTGTGTGCTTGTGCTGGTTTTCTAGGGCTGCTGCCTCTTGGATTTGGGTGACTGTCCAGGCTTGTGTGGGTGTTTGTTTCTGGCTGTGACCTTGTTTGTTTCTGGCTGTGACCTTTCACCTAGAAGTGTGAGTCAGGAAGTTCAGGTGATTAGCTGTGGGCGGAGCTAGTCAGAGCTTGGAGTGCAGCGGCGCGCGCCTATCGGCGCGCGCAGTTTTACCCATCTTTTTGACCTAGGGCAGCAAGTCTCATACGTTTGTTAGGGGGGACCTAGGCCTCTTCCTCTTTCCCCCTTGACCTCAAGGTTTTCAAGATGGAGGTGGAGGGAACAACCATTGTCACCTGCAATTCCTGTGCAATGTTTGTTTTCTTGCCAAAGGATGTGGGTAGCTACACTTGCAACAATTGCAAGTTGGTTGCCCTACTAGAAAACAAGGTTGCCCTTCTGGAAGAGAAGGTGCAGCAGCTTCAGGGGCGTGTATCTACGCTCCAGAGAATTAAAGAGCTGGAGCTTTTCTTGGATGCAGCAGAGCACACTGTCTGCACCAAGGAGGAGACAGGGGATCTCCCTGAGGAGGAGGTCAGTTCCCCAACACAGCAGCCAGATGTATGGAGGAACGTGACTCATAGAAGTAGAAGGCCCAGGGATCGCTCTGAGTGCTTAGAATTAAACAACCGTTTTGAAGTGCTCATGGAAGACGAGGAACAGACTCCACCTGAGGATCTCTCCCTCATCACAGTTGATGAGGAATATGAAGACGAGCAACCAAGTCAGTCCTCTGGAAATATGCAGGTAACCTTGGAAGGGACAGCACATAGAAGAATCCCAACCAAGCCTCTGAAGAGGCGTGTAGTGGTGATTGGGGATTCCCTACTGAGGGGTACAGAAGCAGTGATCTGTGGGCCTGACAAGATGTCTCGAGAGGTGTGCTGTCTACCTGGGGCCAAGATCAAAGATGTAACAGAACGGCTGCAAGGAATAATAAAACCCACCGACAAATACCCCTTCCTTTTGGTGCATGTGGGAACCAATGACACTGCAAGCCATAGCTTACAGAAGATCAAAAATGATTATGAGGCTCTGGGCAGGAAGTTGAAGCAATTAGATGCACAAATTGTCATCTCTTCTGTCCTCCCAGTTGAACGACATGGCCCAGGGAGAGAGGGAAAAATAGGGGAAGTGAACAACTGGCTTCGCAAATGGTGCAAACAGGAACGGTTTGGATTCCTAGATCACGGTCTGCAGTTTCTTGATGATGGACTTCTGGCAAGTGATGGACTGCACCTCACAAAAGTTGGGAGGAATGTTTTTGCCACAAAACTCAAAAACCTCATCAGGAGGGCTTTAAACTGACTTATGTGGGGGAGGGAGACAGTGGTCCTGAAGGTAGGAGTCTATCAAATGCTGAAGATGATCATCCAAATGTCAAGGACCAAATGGAGCAAGCAGCATGCAGACCTAGTGGTGGGACGAAAATATCCTTAAATAAGAGACATGGGGGAATGATCAACGGTCTTCAATGTCTGTATACTAATGCACAGAGCATGGGAAATAAACAAGATGAACTTGAGCTCTTGGTACAGCAAACTAAATATGACATAATAGGCATCACTGAAACCTGGTGGGATGAGTCTCATGACTGGAATGTAGTAATAGAGGGATACAATCTATTTAAGAGAAATAGACCAAACAGGAAAGGAGGAGGAGTAGCTTTATATGTTAGGGATATGTATACCTGTGAAGAGATCCAGGATTTAAAACTTCAAAGCCAAATTGAGAGTATCTGGGTCAAAATTAAGGGAGAGAAAAACAACAGTGATCTCATTGTGGGAGTTTACTATAGATCCCCAAGCCAAACTGAGGACACAGATGATGCCTTCCTGGAACAGATGGCCAAGCATTCCAAAGGAAGTGAGATAGTAGTAATGGGGGATTTCAACTATCCTGATATTTGTTGGATGTCAAACTCAGCCAAGAGCATAAGGTCGAACAGATTCCTCACTGGCCTTGCAGACAACTTCATTGTCCAGAAAGTGGGAGAAGCAACAAGAGGATCAGCCATTTTAGATCTGGTCCTAACCAATAGTGATGACTTGGTTAGTGGGGTAGAAGTGGCAGGATCATTAGGTGGGAGTGACCATGCTCTTCTGGAGTTTATTATCCAGCGGAAAGGAGCAACCAAGCATACTAAGGTCCAAATTCTAGACTTTAAGAAAGCCGACTTCAGAAAACTTAGGGAAACGCTGGGTGAAATCCCATGGACAGTAATACTAAAAGGGAAGGGAGTTCATGATGGTTGGGAGTTTGTTAAAAGGGAGATATTAAAAGCACAACTTCAGGCAATACCAATGAGACGGAAACATGGAAGGTGCCTAAAGAAGCCAGGCTGGCTATCTAAAGAACTTTTGACTGAGTTAAGATTTAAAAGGGATATGTACAAAAAATGGAAAAGGGGGGAAATCTCCAGAGAGGAATTCAAACATATAGCCAGCACGTGTAGAGACAAAGTCAGAAAAGCTAAAGCACAGAATGAACTCAGGCTCGCCAGAGAGGTTAAAAGCAACAAAAAGGGCTTTTATGGGTATGTCCGTAGCAAAAGGAAAAACAAGGAAACAGTGGGGTCACTCAGAGGAGAAGATGGTGAAATGCAAACAGGGGACAGAGAAAGGGCAGAACTCCTCAATGCCTTCTTTGCCTCAGTCTTCTCCAAGAAAGAAAACAACGCCCGACCTGAAGAATATGGAGCAGATGATTCAGCAGGGGAAACACAGCCCAGAATAAGTAAGGAGGTAGTACAAGAATACTTGGCTAGTTTAGATGTATTCAAGTCTCCAGGGCCAGATGAACTACATCCAAGAGTATTAAAAGAACTGGCAGAGGTGATTTCAGAACCACTGGCAATAATCTTTGAAAATTCCTGGAGAACAGGCGAAGTTCCAGCAGACTGGAGGAGGGCAAATGTTGTCCCTATTTTCAAAAAGGGGAAAAGAGAGGACCCAAACAATTACCGCCCAGTCAGCCTGACATCAATACCAGGAAAGATTCTAGAGCAGATCATTAAGCAAACAGTCTGTGAGCACCTAGAAAGAAACTCTGTGATCACTAAAAGTCAGCATGGGTTCCTGAAAAATAAGTCATGTCAGACTAATCTGATCTCATTTTTTGACAGAATTACAAGCCTGGTAGATGAAGGGAACGCTGTGGATGTAGCCTATCTTGATTTCAGCAAGGCCTTTGACAAGGTGCCCCATGATATTCTTGTAAAGAAGCTGGTAAAATGTGGGCTAGACAATGCTACCATTCAGTGGATTTGTAGCTGGATTACTGACCGAACCCAAAGGGTGCTCATCAATGGCTCCTCCTCATCCTGGAGAGTAGTGACTAGTGGGGTGCCACAGGGTTCTGTCTTGGGCCCAGTCTTGTTCAACATCTTTATCAATGACTTGGATGATGGGCTTGAGGGAATCCTGAGCAAGTTTGCAGATGACACCAAGTTGGGAGGGGTGGCTAACACCCCAGAGGACAGGATCACACTTCAGAATGACCTTAACAGATTAGACAACTGGGCCAAAGCAAACAAGATGAATTTTAACAAGGAGAAATGTAAAGTGCTACACTTGGGCAAAAAAAATGAAAGGCACAGATACAGGATGGGAGACACCTGGCTTGAGAGCAGTACATGTGAAAAGGATCTAGGAGTTTTGGTTGACCACAAACTTGACATGAGTCAGCAGTGTGATGCAGCAGCTAAAAAAGCCAATGCAATTCTGGGCTGCATCAATAGGAGTATAGCATCTAGATCAAGGGAAGTAATAGTACCACTGTATTCTGCTCTGGTCAGACCTCACCTGGAGTATTGTGTCCAGTTCTGGGCACCACAGTTCAAGAAGGATACTGATAAGCTGGAACGTGTCCAGAAGAGGGCAACCAAAATGGTCAAAGGCCTGGAAACGATGCCTTATGAGGAACGGCTTAGGGAGCTGGGTATGTTTAGCCTGGAGAAGAGAAGGTTAAGGGGTGATATGATAACCATGTTCAAATATATAAAAGGATGTCATATAAAGGAGGGAGAAAGGTTGTTTTCTGCTGCTCCAGAGAAGCGGACACGGAGCAACGGATTCAAACTACAAGAAAGAAAATTCCACCTAAACATTAGGAAGAACTTCCTGACAGTAAGAGCTGTTCGGCAGTGGAATTTGCTGCCAAGGAGTGTGGTGGAGTCTCCTTCTTTGGAGGTCTTTAAGCAGAGGCTTGACAGCCATCTGTCAGGAATGCTTTGATGGTGTTTCCTGCTTGGCAGGGGGTTGGACTGGATGGCCCTTGTGGTCTCTTCCAACTCTATGATTCTATGATTCTATGATTCTAACCTGCTGCACGATGGGTCTGGTCCTGAATGCCAGGTTAACAGAATGTATTTTAAGCATGTAATGAACACACACGAAAACCTTCATCCTCTTCTTGCTTTTCATAGAATCATAGAGTTGGAAGAGACCACAAGGGTCATCCAGTCCAACCCCCTGCCAAGCAGGAAACATCATCAAAGCATTCTTGACATATGGCTGTCAAGTCTCTGCTTAAAGACCTCCAAAGAAGAAGACTCCACCACACTTCTTGGCAGCAAATTCCACTGTTGAACAGCTCTTACTGTCAGGAAGTTCTTCCTAATGTTTAGGTGGAATCTTCTTTCTTGTAGTTTGAATCCATTGCTCCGTGTCCGCTTCTCTGGAGCAGCAGAAAACAATCTTTCTCCCTCCTCCATATGACATCCTTTTATATATTTGAACATGGCTATCATATTACCCCTTAACCTTCTCTTCTCCAGGCTAAACATGCCCAGCTCCCTAAGCCGTTCCTCATAAGGCATCGTTTCAGGCCTTTGGCCATTTTGGTTGTCCTCTTCTGGACATGTTCCAGCTTGTCAGTATCCTTCTTGAACTGTGGTGCCCAGAACTGGACACAGTACTCCAGGTGAGGTCTGACCAGAGCAGAATACAGTGGTACTATTACTTCCCTTGATCTAGATGCTATACTCCTATTGATGCAGCCCAGAATTGCATTGGCTTTTTAAGCTGCTGCATCACACTGTTGACTCATGTCAAGTCTGTGATCTACCAGGACTCCTAGATCCTTTTCACATGTACTGCTCTCAAGCCAGGTGTCTCCCATCCTGTATTTGTGCCTTTCATTTTTTTTGCCCAAGTGTAGTACTTTACATTTCTCCTTGTTAAATTTTTCCTTTTCATCCAAATGCCTCCCCCAAAATGAATCCACTAATGTACTATCCATTCCTTGCCCCAAATATAATCTCAAAGCCTGCCACCTCTTGCAGCCTGATGGCAAGAATGGTGCCACATCTTCTTGACACCACACTAGCGAAGAGCAGACTTCTCTATGAGCAGAAGGGAAACAACCAGCATCCTCTCTAGGGTGACCTCCTTTAGCAGAGGACAATTCTCCATTGGAAGGGCCAGGTGCAAGAGAAAGAAGCATAGGAAGAGAGTTCAAAGGCCTTGAAGCTGCCTATCAAGCAGTTAAGGGGAGGACAGCAGGCTAAGCTCAGAGACCCCCTGGGTATAGTCTTCCTCACTATAGTGACATCTGTCTTATGAGAACCAGTGTGGGGTGGTGGTTGAAGTGTCGGACTATTAGTAGGGAGACCCAGGTTCAAATCCCCACTTGACTATGAAGCCAGTCAGTCCCTGCCTCTCAGTCTTACCTACCTCACTGGGTTGTTGTGAGGATAAAATTGAAAAGGGGGGGATAGTGTATGCCATTTTAAGTTTCTTGGAGGAAAGGTGGGGTATAAATGTAATGATATAAATTAAATAATTCAATAACTGAATAAATTTATTTTGATTTGTTTTCTGATTATACCTATCTCAACACATGCAGATTTTATACCACTCTATGTCCTCTTTTGTCCTCGGGGGGGGGGGGGCAGGCCCGTCCTAGCCATAGAGGCTAGTGGCGCAGAGAACCACGGCACCGGGCGCTGGAGGGCGCTGGAAGGGCGCCAAGTGAGCGCAGGGTTCCGGCGATCTGGCCAGGACTGCACTCCTTCTTCTCCAAGGACTCCACCCTGCACCTCCTTCTCGTTTCCCCGCGCTGGGTTCCACTCAGTCGAGCTTCGCCACCAGCGCGCGCACAGCGCCCAAGCAGCTCTTGCTGGTCCCGCGGTGCGCGCGCTGGTGCCGAAGCTTGACTGAGCGGAACCCAGCACTGCGGAAACGAGAAGGAAGCGCAGCATGGAGTCCTCGGAGGTGGCCTCCCGCTGCTGCCACGGTCCGCTTGGCACTCCCGGGCCCTTGGAGAGGCTCTGGAGGGGGGCGCTGGAGGGACCTAGCGCCAGGGCACTGGATAGGCTTAGGACGGCCCTGGGGGTGGGGAGAGACATGTTCCCATTTTTAGAGGGTTGCATAAATGTCCATTGGTATACATCACTTCCTGCTTGAGATGCACATAGATCTTGCTGTGTGTAGAAGCCGCTGCAGAACCATCCATGCCATTGCAGAACAAATACTTATATTTGCCAAGCAAGAGAGAGAGGCCAAGTCTGACTTCATAGGCCTGGCTAGAACAAGCCACCTCACGCCAATTGTGTTGGGACTGATGATGGAGATGCTGAACCAAAAAAAGAGGCACCTAACTTAAGTAAACCTTAATAAAGTTTTAATAGAGTCTGACAAACTTTAATTAAAATACTTTTATTATCGAGAAAGCTTTACTTAATAAAGGCATTTACTGCCAATGCTATCTAGTGTCAGGGACTTTCGCCCAGCAAACTTTAAAACCAAGCCAACCACAACAAAGGTATGCATATGTAATTTTGTTCCTGCATGACAGAGCACCATTTCTCCCTACCAGAATTTAATCTGGTATGTAGTGAAGAAAGCACAGTCCAGGAATTCTAGTTTCTCGGGTGCCCTGTTTGATGCCTGTTGTGTTTGACTGACGCTCCTAGCAGGATGAAAACAGCCTAAAGAAGAGAGGGGAGATACAGGGAGTTATTGGGTTGCTGTTGTTATTTTGATTCTGTACTTTGTGGTTTTATATTCTGATTTTATCCTGCGAACCTCCCTGAGACCTGCGGTTATAGGGCAGTATATAAATTATGATAATAATCTTCTTTCTTGGGCTTGTTTGGAGGTTCTAGCAGGGGAGCGCAGCTATCGTATACCCTTGACCACAGAACGGTACACTCCTTCTATCTGGGATGGTCATCCTCTTCCACCGAGTGCACAGCTTTGGGAGGGACGCACATGGAGCGGTGAGGGAGGAAGGGGATACCTGCCTAGCCAGCCAGATCAGCCGAATCAACCCTGGCAATCAATGGGGTGACAGATGTCGCAGCCAGATCGCCCTCACATCTGAGGGACTGTGGAGGCCAATTCTGGACCCACACGCTCTTCCACAGTGGGGACAGGGCCGGTGCGTCCATTAAGGTGAACTAGGCAGTTGCCTAGGGTGCCAAAATGGAGGGGCGCTGGCACAATGGGGAGCGCTGCTGGCTTCGCAGGACTCACTCTGCCACGCGGCCGCTGCGCCTCGACGCCACCTACCCACATCAAGGGCAGGCGGCAGCAGTGCCACCAGTGCAGCCCAGGCGTGCCCAGAGCACCGAGGGCAGCAGCCGTGTGGAGGACACGTGGGGCGAGAGCAGCCCCTTCCCATGGCGTGCGTGCTCCAGAGCCGGGCCTTCGGCTGCAGATGCCGTCACCGCGCTCTACTTCTTGGGCAGGCGGGAGCAGCTGCTGTTGCGCCCGGGGGTCCGTGGCTGAAGCCCGAGGGCGGCCAGAGCAACCCAGCCGTCAATGTCGCAGGTAAGCGGGAGGGGCGCTGGGAAGGGAAGGGGGTGAAGGCTGGGCTAGGCCCACGGGGAGGGGGCAGATGCCCGGGGGGGGCGCCAGAAGGTGATCTCGCCTAGGGCGCAAAAAACCCCAGCACCGGCCCTGAGTGGGGACATTGGTTTCCAGGCGGGAGTTGATCATGGTGTGGATTTGCCAAGTGTGCCTTCCTCTTGGCATGTTTCTCCCTTGCGTCCTGAGTCTGAGTGTCTTCAAAGCCCATGACACCTTTGATAAAGGCTGTTCTCCAATTGGAGCCCTCGCAGACAAGTGTTTCCCAATTGTTTGTGTTTATACTACATTTTTTAAGATTTGCCTTCAGAGAGTCTTGTTCTGCGGATGCCTGATAATCGTCTTCCAAAGCAACTACTCTATTCCAAACTTAAAAATGGAAAGTGTAATGCTGGAGGTCAACAAAAGAGGTTTAAAGACTGTCTCAGTATTTATGTATGCAGAATGAGGCTGCAGCAGCATCCAATGAGACAGAGATTATTTCTGTGTTCCAACCATACTGAAAACATCTTCATCTTTCTCATCTGACCAGCCTCTGCTTCCACAGTGATTGATGCCATCGCCTAGCCTCCAAACCCTGGCAGGAGGATTTTGCTCTCCCACACCCCAATTGTTATATGTATTCCTCCAGAACTCTCTCTCTTCCCCCCCACCCCACCCCCCTCTCTCTCTCCTCCCTCTTTTCCTCTCCATCCTGGCTCCCTACCACCCATTCTGGGACACTGAGTGAATCACCAATTCTCCTCCCCTTATCTCATATTCTTTGCACACACCCTAACAAGCCAGAAATGAGCCCCAATTATGCCAGGTGAGCTGTGTGAGAGGCAGGCAAGGAACACCATGTATCATTCCCACTGACTTCTTGCACATGTACAATTGTCTGATTACCTTGATCCTTTTTGTCTTGGAAGCCTAATATGATAAAATGATCAATATTAGAGGGAGGGGAGGGAGTTCTGTAAGACAGAAGATTTTAAATCTTTGGGAATCGGGTAATGCACTGCACCATTCATTCATTTATCCACTCACCCTGCTGTGTCCTGGCTGAAAGGCGTCTTACTGTTTCTAGCTAGTCAGGGTAGTAACTCAATGGGGCATGGATTTCCCCTCTTGTTTATGATGCCACTAAGCCATTTTGCCTTGCCTCAATCTGGAATATGCATAGCATATCTGTGGGGCATTAGCTACATTGTTTACTACCACTGCATGAAAGTCACCAGCTTCTGCTTCTCACCTCTGATCAATAAACCACTGCACCATTGACAGCATCTGCAGTGCATCCCACACCTGCCTTGGGAAGCAACACAAATCCCATTTACGATGGGAACTTATTAGGCTGTTCACAGCCAGCCACAATCACGGGTGGAGCTTCATTCTCCGGCACTGGGGGGCGGAGAGCAGGCGGGGCGGGGTTGGCACGGGTTCTGGGGGCAGGGCACACCGCCCATAGGGGCAGGGCACGGGTTCTGGGGGCAGGACACCCAGCGCGGGCGGGCAGAGGCAGCCGCTATGGTGCCCTCGGGATCACGCTGCCCAGGGCGGATCACCCCTCCTTTCCTACGCCCCGGCCACAATTCCCTCCAAGGCCCACCAGATAATTCAGTCTTCCCTGAAAGTGGAGCCTATGTGGTAATTGAGGATTACTTATGGCAAGCAAGTGGTTAAAAGCATTATGGAATAGCCAGCTTTTAAAATAGACCCAAATGAAGAAAAACTCCTGTATGAATTGCATCGTTCTTGCTATGGTAATAAGACCATGGCTGGGGTAGCAATCTTCATTACTTCCCAATATTGTTCCCCAAGCTTCTTTCCCACTGCTCAGAACCATGAGGCTTCCTTCTTGCCCTTAGAAGGCACATATTCCACCAGTTGCTGGCAGGGACCATAATTCAGAGAGAGAGCACAAGCTTTGTATTCAGTTGGGCCCAAGGTCACTCCTTGCAGGACAGGCCCATCCCCAGGACAGGCCCATCTTTCAATTAAAACATGAAGAGTAGGTTATTTATTCTGAATCAACCTGGCATTTAATAGCAGAAGCACCAAGCTGAGGGGATCAACTGACATGATCACCCAGACTCTGATGGTTGGAAAGCAGTCCAGAAGAGGGGACAGTCTTCATCCATTGATCACCTCTTCTCCTAACCTGGCATGGCCAGCCTCCATCGCCATACCTCCCTCAGCACCTCACCACTTAAAGGGCAGCTCCTTCCTCATCTTCTTCTTCTCTCTCTCTCTCTCTCTCCCTGCTCCCTACCATTCCATCACCCAAACACATCACATACCCTTGTCAGCAGATCTTCAAACCAGGGCACTTGATTAAATGTGCTCACAGTCTGAATGTCCTAATAACAGGCATACAAGTATCAAAACATGAACACTCAAATACAAGATGATAGTAAAGTTGGATTATATTATATTATATAATGGACATAACTTGAGCCAAACTGGTTCTTAAATGTGCCTATTTAGATCTTAACAAAGTGATTTTATGAAGTCAGGGCTTCTCCACAACAATCCAATTCCTTAGCTTCCTTCCTCATGGATGATGAGCCCCCTCTTACACATCAGGCTCACCCCCTCCCTTCCTATCCTTTGGCTCCCACCCAAAGGACCTCAGTTTTCTATTGGCCTCTACCCTCACCACCAGATCTCACCTAGCCTAACGCAACCCAAGAGTCTCTATCTTCTCCAGAGGTTGACCCTCAGGCCCTGCTAAAGGATTGAAACATTTGCTAATTTATGAGTATAATGTCCCTGGGAAATTACAGTGATGGGTGGGGTCTAACTTGCACTGTGCTTTGCATGAACTGTTGAGGCCGAAAACCTGGACACTCGTTTTCCCAGCCACGCTCCCGTGAGAGTCACATGATCTCACGTGCTTTTTGGCACTGTGCTGAGAGAGCACAGCACCCTAAAACGGGATGTTCCAATTTGAGGCAGTTGAAGGGTTTGGCTTGGCAGTGCACCCAATCTCCCTGGAGGAGGAGGAGGAGGAGGAGGAGGAGGAGGAGGAGGAGGAGGAGGAGGAGGAGGAGGAGGAATTGCTTAAAAAGAAGGAAAAGAAGGAGATCTGGGGCACACTCCAAAAGATAGAGCGTTTGCCCCTGCTTCAGCTGCAACCCACCAGCATTTTTAGGAGTTATCCCACACCAGCTGAGTAGCCAAGATTTATGTGATTTTGGGTGGATTTCTCTGCTTGTACCATGTGGTGCATTCTTCTGCCATCACCCACCCTCTGCATGCATGCATCCATCCCCAAATTGCCACCAACATGTGACAACCCCGAATAGCAAAAGAAAATGAAATTGTAGCTGCTTTATGCCTCCGTCTTGTTGCTTGTCTTTCTACCCCCTCTCTGCCTTGATTGTTTTGCGAATAGTTCGGGGACCCCATCTGCTCAGCATTCAATCCTTGTCGTGGGCTGTCAGGCCTAGGAGAGTGCTGGGGGACAAGTTATAAATTGAATGCATTTCACTATACAGGTGAGGGAAAGCAATAGCTGAGCTCTCCAGCGAATGGAGGAATTATGGCCAGTAAGCACATATTGCAATATACGGCCAAAATAATTTCTAGCGAACTCGGTTATTAAAGCTGCCTGCCCACAGAAAGAGGCACTGTCCTCTACTCTTTGATGATTGTCCCTACAATTGGTACAAAAACCCCTAAGACTAGGCTAGGGACCTCCAAATCTATTTTACCAAGCTTGAGCCAGCACTTCGGTAGGTAGGCTCTAAGCCAGGGGTCGGCAAGGTTTACCTCGCCTGGGCCGGTTCACTCCAATGGAGATCCCTCCATGGGCCGGATTGCCCATGAGCGTGTGAGCCCACGTTTTGGGGCGTCTGCATCTGCACAGATGTGATTTTCAGTGTCTTTCAGCACATGCGCAGACACGATTTCTGGCGCCACAGAAGCGAGTCCCTGGTTTAGTGCAGCGGATGGGGACCCACCGAGCGGACGGCTCAGATCGCGGGTGGCTCATGGGCCAGTTAAACGACCCCGGTGGGCCACTTGTGGCCCATGGGCTTTAGGTTGCCTACCCCTGCTATAAGCACTAGGCCTCACTCTCCCACACACCTCCATATACAATCTCTCTTCCAATTGCAGCTGGTGTTGGCCAAGAGTCATAAGCTGCAATGGCCCAGTGGGGAGGGGGCTTCCCTCCATTAAGCAGGGACACAAGGTTGTAATATCTGCAGCACTTCAACTTAATTGGGCTGAAAATGAAGGGAAAAAAGAGCAAGCCTGATGAAGCTGTCAATCTCACTGAATTAAGACACAGAACAGTCTTCCCCACTCTCCTTTCTTCCCCCTGCTGAACAGCCTACAATTTAAAATGTAAGAGACAAGCAGTGTAAAAAGTTCCAAAAAAATCAAGGGCTCAGACAGGGGTTATGCCTACCTGTCCTCCAGGTTCTGGTCCTCGTGTGTGTGTGTGTGTGTGTGTGTGTGTGTGTGCAAATGCATCCATGTGCATGCATGTATAGGCCAGAAACTCCTCGTAAGCAAAGCTGGGATTTTTGAAATCCAAACCAAACAGTAGCAGCATCTTTACTCTGTCTGCATGCTCAAAGCATGCTCAATCCAATGCATGGACATGAGCATCAGGGCATGGATTGTGTCTGCTTAGGAACAAAGGAAGTTGCCTTACACTAACTTTGACCCTTGCTCCATCTCGCTCAGTATTGTCCATCTATCCATCCATCCCCAAACCACCAACAACCTGTGACAACTGCGAATAGCAAAAGAAAATGAAATTGTGGCTGCTTTATGCCTCCGTCTTGTTGCTTGTGGACAACAGTTCTCATCACTGCCAACTGGGGCTCGTCCAAAACATCAGGAGGCTGGCAACGGTTGATCTACTCTACTCACAGACTGGCCATGGCTTGCCAGTGCTCCAGAGAGGACTAGGTGTGCCCAGTCCCACCTGTAGAAGCCAGGGATTGCACCTGCATACAAAGCATGTGCTCTGCCATGGAGCTATGCCCCTTCTCCCATTGGAGGAAGCTTGGTTCCAGGGCCCCAATTCATAGTTGCACATTACACATGAGTAGTTCCTCCATAGCTGCCTTCTCTGTTGAGCCAAGAGCTTTGTGATTAGAACCACATGCCCACAAGGGGGCAGATGCAGCTGCAGCAGAGATGGCTCTCAGGCTGGCTTTCCTGTGCAACCCAGTTCTGTTTGGGGCTCCACCACTAGCCGAACCCCATGCAGCTCCCATAACTTTTGAAATCAAAAGTTGACAGTCGTACACTTTGGCCAGTTGAAGCAGGACTTTCTCATGCCCCCCACCCACCCAGCCCATCTTCCTTATAGGGGCGAAAGGGACTTTGATAACCCTAACCTTAGCCGTGCAGATCTTTTGAAACTTTGCCTGAGTCCTTGGGATTGGTGCTCTGCAGCAACTACAGCTGAATTGTTTTTCTACTGCATTAGGATTCACATCTGATCAAAGCTACTCACTTACACAGAAATGTTGCACAAGTACACAAATGGTGTGCATAGACCTGACATTTGGGGCACAGATATGTGGATGATCATTCTCAGGCTTGTAAAACATTGTGGGCTACTACCATGAGACTAAGGACCAATGCTGGTTTAGTACAGAACTGTGAATCTTGGGTTGTCTTCTGTTTTTCAGGTGTCCAAAAAAAAATTTCAGGTCCCCGAGTTCTGGTGCTGAGGATACCACTGATTTATAATGAACTAGATATGAGATTATCTAGAAGCTAGAACAAGTTCAAGTTCATGAGCTTATTGTTCTAGCCAAAGGCCATGACAAATTTGTATTAGGCAATAGTATTAATAAAATAATACAGAGCATACATCCGTAATATAAAAATCCATAATATAAAAATGACTTTGCCAAGTTCCTGAGCATTAAACCACGGTTTCCCTTGTGCATCTCTGACAGCTCCAATCTTAATTACAGGTAGGTATCTGAAGAAGTGTGCATGCACACGAAAGCTCATACCAAAATAAAAACTTAGTTGGTCTTTAAGGTGCTACTGAAGGAATTTTTTTATTTTACTCCAATCTTAATGTTATTTTACTTTTTTAAAATCCAATTTGAGAAGCTAGGCCAAGAAAGAGGTGATGACTGAGCATGGAGCTGGGGGAATGGCAAAGGTCAGGGGATATTGCATTTGATGTTTCTAATCCGGGGGCTGTGTTTGTGATCTGGAGGGCTGCCCAGCAGATTAGCGCATGCAGCCCTCTATCGATCCAGGTCAGACGGACGCGCTGTTCAGGCAGCAGATGAGCAAGGGACGAGGTGCTTTAGTTTTATCAATGCAAGAAGAGTGGCCTAAGCCAGCGACTGATGCAATGGGCTTTGCACACATTTCTGACTCACCTTGGAACCCTTCACAAGGTTTCAGTGACTGAGGAGGCCGGCACAACCTCACATTTTGCAGATTGCACCCCGGGGCAATGATGTGCTTGGAAGAGTGTGTGCCATCCTTACCTTCCCCAGGATTTGTCTTCCAACCTGAAAGCTTTGTCTCCTCCTAGCAATGGCAGCAACACAGCTTGGGGAGGGAGCAGCACTCCACCATAGGCTCATCCACACTTCCCTTGGTCCCGTGATTCGCATGCCCAGGCACAGGAAGCACGCAGTGCAGTATGAGGTCAACCAGGGGTGAAATGAGACACAGGATACCAGGCCTGGCTTGAAATAAGCCCCGGTTTTTATTAATTACAGGTGTAAGTAGGTTTTGACTAATGCATTGGGTATGTATCTGGGATCAAGCAGCCTGCCTACTGGTTGATCAAAGGGTGATGGGTCAACTCTGGGTGGAGGGATGGCCCTTAATGTGTACCAAGTTGGACAATCCCGCCAAGGCCACCACTCAGAAGGGGTGCTATGGCCCATTGGGCCCCATGTTTGCTCCTCGACAACAACAACAGCAACAACAACAATAATAATTTATTATTTATACCCCGCCCATCTGGCCTGGTTCCCCCAGCCACTCTGGGCAGCTTCCAACAAAACATTAAAATACAGAAATCAAACATTAAAAGCTTCCCTAAACAGGGCTGCCTTGAGATGCCTTCTAAAGGTCTGGTAATTGTTGTTCTCTTTGACATCTGGTGGGAGGGCATTCCACAGGGTGGGTGCCACTACCGAGAAGGCCCTCTGCCTGGTTCCCTGTAACCTCACTTCACACAATGAGGGAACCGCCAGAAGACCCTCGGCGCTGGACCTCAGTGTCCGGGCAGAACGATGGGGGTGGAGACGATCTTTCAGGTCTCCTGGACCGAGGCCGTTTAGGGCTTTAAAGGTCAACACCAACACTTTGAATTGTGCTCGGAAACGTACTGGGAGCCAATGTAGGTCTTTCAGGACCGGTGTTATATGGTCTCGGCAGCCGCTCCCAGTCACCAGTCTAGCTGCCGCATTCTGGGTTAGTTGTAGTTTCTGGGTCACCTTCAAAGGTAGCCCCACGTAGAACGCATTGCAGTAGTCCAAGCGAGAGATAACTAGAGCATGCACCACTCTGACGAGACAGTCCGCAGGCAGGTAGGGACTCAGCCTGTGTACCAGATGGAGCTGATAAACAGCTGCCCTGGACACAGAACTGACCCGCGCCTCCAAAATGACTCCCAGGCTGCGCACCTGGTCCTTCAGGGGCACAGTTACCCCATTCAGGACCAGGGAGTCCTCCACACCCGCCCGCCTCCTGTCCCCCACAAACAGTACCTCTGTCTTGTCAGGATTCAATGTCAATCTTTTAGCCGCCATCCATCCTCCAATCGCCTCCAGACACCCACACAGGACCGTCACCGCCTTCACTGGTTCTGATTTGAAAGAGAGGTAGAGCTGGGTATCATCCGCATACTGATGAACACCCAGCCCAAACCCCCTGATGATCTCTGCCAGCGTCTGCATATAGATGTTAAAAAGCATGGAGGAGAGGACAGAACCCTGAGGCACCCCACAAGTGAGAGCCCAGGGGTCTGAATACTCATCCCCCACCACCACTTTCTGAACACGGCCCAGGAGGAAGGAGCGGAACCACTGTATGACAATGCCCCTAGCTCCCGAGCCCTCTAGACGGTCCAGAAGGATGTTATGGTTGATGGTGTCAAAAGCCGCTGAGAGATCCAGCAGAACTAGGAAACAGCTCTCACCTTTGTCTCTAGCCTGCCAGAGATCATCAACCAGTGCGACCAAGGCAATTTCAGTCCCATGATGAGGCCTGAATCCCGACTGGAAGGGATCCAAATGGTCCACTTCTTCCAGGCGTGCCTGGAGTTGTTCAGCAACCACTCGCACAATCAGGTATTTTAGAATTTCTGTTTTGTTGGAAGCCGCCCAGAGTGGCTGGGGGAACCCGGCCAGATGGGCGGGGTATAAATAATAAATTATTATTATTATTATTATTATTATTATTATTATTATTATTATTATTATTATTATTATCACCTTGCCCAGGAATGGAAGATACTCCTTCCTGGACTCCTTTAATAGGCTATCCTCACCCAACCCAATGCTTTTTCCACCAAAGTGGTGGCATCTGTTATGAGGTAGGCGAAAACCCACAGAGGGGGCAATTTTTTTGTGGGGAGAATTCCTCCCTGGTCCTCAGTACAGTGACCGAATATTCCATAGCAAGGTCCGCACACTGACCTTGGACAGGACCACATATAAACAGGGCGGGAGAGTGAGGAATCCCACATCATCAGAGCAGGTGGAGTCCTGGTGTGGCTTCACTGGGGAGACACACACCCAGCTGTCTTCTGGTTGGCCCATTTAAATGGGCCTTTCATGCCAATTCCAGAGGGAGAAGATAGCTCCCACCCCATGCCCATGCCACGGCCTGCCGGGCAGCAAATGGCCACTTCACTGCAGCCCCAGGTCAGCGGCTATTCTTTCATTTCCTATTATTTCTCTTTTGTCCTTCCACTTTCCCTGGGAAAACCTGCTGATTACTGCTGACTCAGAACACAGCTCAATCCATAGAAAACCCAATAGATGTTTGCTCCAATTCAGCAGTAAACAGAGCGTTTTCCTGGGGAAAGTGGCAGAGCAAAAGAAAACCTCCCAGACCTGTACTGTACCTGAAAATCACAGGACAAACAGGCAGTCCTGTTTAGGGAAGTTTTTAATGACTGATGTTTTAATGTATTTTTAATATTTTGTTGGAAGCCACCCAGGGTGGCTGGGGAAACCCAGCCAGATGGGCGGGAAATAAAAAAATAATATTATTATACATGTCCTGGGTTAAAACTGTGCTTGTGGAATTGGGAGAAGGCCCATGTACTGCCAAAGAGTTCACATTTGGGTTTGAGGGCCAATCTATATATATAAAATGCAAGTGTCTCTGCGTCCACGTTTTCCGTGTGTCCCTGGGCTACTGCGCATGTGCCCCAGGGACACAGGGATTGGACACAGAGACAACCGCCGCTCCGCCAACCGCCAACCCGAAGCCCCGTCTCATGCTGGAGGTGCGCGGTGAGGCGGCGGGGGAGAGAAGCGCTCCCCCACCACCACCTTGCCACACACCGCCGGCATGGGACGGCGCTTCCTCAGCGAAGGCAAGCAGGTGGGCTGTCTGCCTGCTTGCCGTCGCCGAGGAAGTCGAAGCAGCAGCGGGCGCTTTCTTGGCAAAGGCAAGCAGGCGGGCTGTCTGCCCGCTTGCCTTCGCCGAGGAAGCGCCCGCTGCCGCTTCGCCTCGGCAGCAGCAGCGCTTCCTCGGCGAACGCAAGCAGGCAGGCAGCCCGCCTGCTTGCCTTAGCCGATGAAGCCAAAGCGGCAGTGGGCCGAGGGAAGCTGGCTTTGGCTTGGTGGCGGCGGGAGGAAGGGGACGAATTCCTCCCCTTCTTCCCGCCGCCGCCAAGCCAGTCCCCGCGCCAGAGTATGGCACGGCAGGGGTTTTCGCCGTTTGCCTCCCCCTGGGGGGAAGACAAACGGCGAAAAGCCCCCGCTGCGGACTGGCTTGGCGGTGGCGGGAAGAAGGGGAGGAATTCCTCCCCTTCTTCCCGCCACCGCCAAGCCAGTCCCAGAGCCGAATTGTGGCGTGGCGGGGGGCTTTTCACCGTTTGCCTCCCCCTTAGCTCGGGGTTGACAAGCCCCGGCAAGCAGCGCCCACCGATCTTCGTGTCCCAGGGCTTCCCCAGCTAGCGCCCGTTTACCAACGGGCTGAATGACACTAGTCCTTTATAACTGCCCAAAACTGAGACTCATATTTAGATCTTACCCCACACCATCTGCCATAACCACCACGTCTTTGCCATCCTCTGAGGCCCTTCTCCATGTGTCCTCTCCATGACAAGTCTGGAGAGTAGCAACATGAGAATGAGACTTTTCTGTGGCGGCTCCCCATTTGTGAAATAATCTTGCTAAGGAGGCTTGACTGGTGCCTTCGTTACATCTCTGTAGGCGCCAGGCAAAAAGTTTCTCTATAACCAGGCCTTTGGCTGATCAAACAATCTATGGCCTTTAAAATGTGTTTCTGGAAGGGGGGTGTATTGGTTTGGTTGTTTTTGTTGTCATTTGCTGTGTATCTTGTGTTCTCATTTTGTATTTTTATGTCATGGACCACCCTGTGATCTTCAGAGGGGAGTATAAAAAATTAATAAATAATATAAAGTATAATAAATTAATAAATTAATAAATAATAGTTTCTCTGCCCACTCTCCCCTGTGACTAGGAATGAGGAACCTGTTGCCCTCCAGATCATAGCTGCCAAGTCTCCCATATTTGTTTTTTCCTGGTTTATTCTGTCACGACGGCCATTTTGGAACTGGGCGGAGCATGCACAGAAGCGACTTTTGATGCTGCTTTGCCCAGTTCCAAAATGGTTGCAGCGCGATTTCCGGTGCAGCGGCCATTTTGGAACAGGGCAGAGCAGCATCAAAAGTAGCTTCTGAGCATGCTCCGCCCAGTTCCAAAATGGCGGCAGAGCTACTTCCGGCCTGCTACTTCCGGTCCAGTCCCTTATTTTTCAGGCCGGAACTTGGCAGCTATGCTCCAGATTGGTCTCAAAGAGCTCAGAGAGAGAGAAGCAGAGAAAGCAGATGCAGGAGAAATTAGAAAGCCAATGTGGACTCTGATCGATGGAAATGCATGAGATCGAAATACTGCCATTTAGCCAGCAACAGTTAACTGATATCTTTTATTCATTTACTCAATAAATTCACTGTTGCCAGTTAACCAGCAGTGGTTTGGGCTGGGTGACTCTAAACATTTGGTTTCTTAACTGGTAATGTTAATCATCCTTTGTTTGTTCTGGTCCTCTTGTGAGACACAGAGATCTTGTTACACCCACTTGACTCCAGAGCAGGGCAGTCTCGAGCAGGTCGCACGCCCTGGCGCTGAGGGGTGGAGATCGCTCCGGCGCCCCCGCCCTCGCAGGGCGCAGCATGGTTTGAGGCTGCCTACCAGCCCGGCGCCTTGACACACCACGCCACTGGGGGTCTACCTAGAGGCGGCCCTGCTCCAGAGCGATTGCTAGGCCCACTGGCGGAGGAAGAGGAGTGCGGGGTAGGCAGCGTGATCCCGGCAGGGTGCCATTGCGGTTGCCCCCCCCCCACGCTGGACGCCACGCCCCTGCAAGCGGTGCACCACACACCCCGGACGTGCCCCAGCCTGCTCTCCGTCCCCCCCACCCGTGCCAGACCATGAAGCTCCGCCACTGGCTAGGCCACTCGTTCTCCTCCTGATCATGGAACCAGACTGAGGCATCCCAGGAGCTCACAGAGAAGCCTGCCAGCACCTGCGCCTCAGCCGTTCACCCCACAGGGCATCACTCGTGCGCATATGGACTCCTGCGCCGCTAACACCCATGAGGGCCATAGTGTTAGCACAGGGAGAGATTCTCATTTCAATGAAGGTGCCTCTGCCTCCACCCCCCTCCCCAAACCATCTCTTCCATCCTTCCCAGTAGCAGCACAGAAGGCTCCTTTGATACGGGGAGCAGATTGGAAGTGACAATCCACTCGGTGCCCCAAAGGAGGCTGCTGGTGATCAAAGGGCTTTGATTAGCATAGATCAGTGGCGGCAACACGGTGAAGAGAAAATGGGAAAAGGAGAGAAGAAAAGAGAGAAACGGGGCGGCATGAAGAAGGCGGGGGGGGGAAGCATTTGTTTACTCGCTCCCATCTCCATCTGCCCATCGCTCCCCTTGTCATTCTCTCCCTGTACCTTTCTCCAAGGAGGTCTCTGGAGAGAACAGAACTGAAGGTTAAAGCCAAGATCGAATTGGTTGCCTGAGATCATAACAAATTCTAACTGTATCTGTGTCACAGCTCAATTCAGCCAGTCCTGTGAAAATGTGCTGCAACTTAAAGGCCTTGTGCCAGTTTGCAAAAGGTGGACGAGATAAGAAGCCTGGGTCTGGTAAGTTCTGCATCCTGAAGTTCTGCCCCAAGGGCTTACTCACCTTATAGGCTAACACATACAGAACACTTGGACCCAATTGCTTCCTGTATACACCATTCAAGATGCAGTTTTCACCTCTTTAAAACAGGATTAGACAAATTCCAGAGGTGGATTTGGGACCGTGCAAGCAATGCGGTTGCACCAGGCACACAACTGAGGAGGCCTTTAAAGTGGAGGCCTTCTCAAAACCCGGTAAGTGCTTATGCGGCTCTGGGAAGGAGGCATGAGGATTCTGACAGGATCCTAGAGCCCTCTTACCAGTTATTTACAGTGGTGCCTCGCTAGACGAATTTAATTCGTTCCACGGGTCTTTTCTTATAACGAAAAATTCGTCTAGCGAATCCCATAGGAATGCATTGAATTTTTTTTTTTAATTTTTTTTTGCCCATAGGAACACATTAATTGAATTTCAATGCATTCCTATGGGAAACCGCGATTCGCTAGACGAATTTTTCATAAAACGAATTCGTCTAGTGAGGCAACCTCCGCTCGAAAAATCCTTTTGTTAAGCGGAAATTTCGTTAAGCAGGGCATTCGTTAAGCAAGGCACCACTGTATATACAGCTAAATTACCAAAGTTTCTTTTCTTCCCCCCCCCCCCAATCTCCCGAGGTAGACTCTTCCACTGTCAAACAGCTCTTTATAATAATAATAATAATAATAATAATAATAATAAGTGCATATTTACTATGTGCTGCTTCTTTTTTTAACAAAGTTTCTAAGCAGTTCACATAAAAATTACAGGAAGCATGCAGTGGATAAAATTACATAATAATAAAAAGAGAAAACTTTCCTTCAAATACCTGCTTTAATCAAAAGGTCTTTGTCACTCCCCTGAAGATCTCAGTGATCAGGCAGGGATATAAGGAACGCTGCACCCAAGTGGTTAAGAGCCTTGTAAATCATACAGGAACCTTGAGCCTGGCCTGGCAGCAGGTGGGCAGCCATTGCAGGCTGTTGAGCACCAGAGCTATGAGCTGGTGATGGTCTGTCCCCATCAACAGTCCAGCCACATCTGTTTGCACCAGCTGGAGCCTCTTGTCCAGGCCCAAGGGTAGCCCAGCCTCAAAGAAATTCACACTCAGAAAGCTTGCTTTTCAGTATATAGAATAATAATTACAAACTGATTGATAGATTTTGAATTCTAAAAATAAATGTTACCATTTCGCAACAACAGGCTTAGTAATTAGCATTAAGTATCAAACTGTGGGAGGCAGTGGAAGACAAGAGTGCCTGGCGTGCTATAGTCCATGGGGTCACGAAGAGTCGGACACGACTAAACGACTAAACAACAACAAATCAAACCTGTTGATTATTAAATATTGGTGTGTGTTTTTTATAATGCTTTTTAAAACATCTGATCATTATTTGGTGATATTTAACTGATCGTTCAATTGACCAAATATTATTTGGCCATTCAGAACCCAATAACTAATACCAGTTGAGAGTGAGGGTGATTTAAGAGTCAGGGAACTGCTACAGGGGGAAGTATTAACACAGTAGATACTTTCCAGTAGATCTGTTCCAGGCTGCTTCCAGACTGTCACTATTTTGATTCAATCGTACGCACACAGGCAAATTTATGTTGTGCAGTTAAGTGGATTTGACACCCATAAGAAGAACATATGAAGCAGCCTTACACCTGGTCAGACCATTGCTCCATCTGGCTCAGTACTGTCCACCCCAACTGGCAGCTTCTCTGCAGGGTCTGTTCTCAGCCCTACCTAGAGATGCCAGGGATCATAAGAGCCAACTCCTAAGGGCTATGGGGGCTTCGGCTCTCACAATAAAATATTTGAGGGGACCAGGCCCCCACAAAGTTGACGTTTCCATTCAAATGGTGCATTGCATCATGAAATTCATTATGTGGGATGGGGCTTATCTGTGCTCCTACAATATTTTATTCAAGTTGGTACCCCTGCTGGATACTGAATCTGGGACCTTCTGCATGCAAATGCAGTGCTCTCCCACTGAGCTATTGCTCAGCCATGAGCCCTGGACAAAATAAAAAAAATCATTCAGTAGCACCTTAAAGACCAACTAAGTTTTTATTTTGGTATGAGCTTTCGTGTGCATGCACACATCTTCAGATACACTGAAACAGAAGTCCCCAGACGCTTATATATAGAGAAAGAGTGGGGAGGGGTATCACTCAGAAGGGTGGTGGAAATGGGTGATTGACTGACTGATAGCTGTTGACGACTGTAAACGACAGCAAATGGTCTTGCATGATAGTCCTGAGATGGAAAGAGAAGTTGCTGAATTGCAACTTATCACCAAGCTTAAAACCATGGAGAGACCTGGTTTGAACAGAGACGTTGGATTCTTATCTCATTATACACGACTGTTAATGACTGCAATTGGTCTTGCGGGGGGGGGGTGATGGGAATGGGTGATGGGCTGATAGGAGTGGTCAACCTGTTGATGACTGTTAACGACTGTTAATGACTGCAATTGGTCTTGCAGTCATTAACAAGCTCCTCGCCCCCCCACAATTGGTCTTGCAGTCATTAACAAGCCCCCCCCCGCAAGACCAATTGCAGTCATTAACAGTTATTAACAGTCACAAACAGGTTTTCCACTCCTATCACCCCATCACCCATTCCCAACATCCCCACCCCCACCCTCTGAATATACATAAGGGTCTGGTTACTTCTGTTTCAGTGTATCTGAAGAAGTGTGCATGCACACAAAAGCTCATACCAAAATAAAAACTTAGTTGGTCTTTAACGTGCTACTGAAGGAATTTTTTATTTTGTTTCAACTCAGACCAACACAGCTATCTACCTGTATCTAGAACCATGAGCCCTGGGAGAGGCTTATTCTGATGCCATCTCTGTCTCCAAGGACCGAGCTAAAGTGCAATCAGCTATGAGGCTTGTGCTCTTACACTTGTGTGTGACAAACCCCCAAATTGTTGTGGTAAGAAAAATGACAGGGAACTGCATGTTATTATGGAAACTACACAAACAGATCTGAACGAATGCTCAATGTCATATAACCTCTGTGCATTTTTCCTGTGAACAAATCAGGACAAATGCTCAATAAACAGATCAGTTTGCAGCCCAGCCCTCTGCTTGATCTGCTGGTGCTGAGTGCCTTTCTTTTCCACCCCACTGTGATCTGAAATGGTCCAAATGAGTCTGAAGTGGGGCAGAATTAGTGGAATTAATTTTGCTTTGTCTGGTAGAGGAGGGGGAGAACCGGTGTGATTAGATTTCGAAGTGCTGCTACTGCCTCCACCTACCTCTGTGTCCTCAAATTGCCTGCTCAGCTTGTACACTTGTAAGTAAACAAATGACTACAAAGACACCATAAATCTCCAGTGCTTTTTCCTCCAAAGAAAATTTACCCTATAAAAGCTATTGCTTATGGAAAGAAACCACAAAGCACAATCTTTTACACAATCTCCAGTCCAGACAAGAAGTATTACAATGTTTCTGGGAATTTTCTCTCCCGTAGCCTGTGTGCATTTTATATCTTGAGCACTGTAAGCTCAGATAGAATGAATGACCCACACCGAAATCTCTGGAAAATGCCTACATTGCTGTGTACAAAAGGTGTAGATTTACCACCAGTCCCTTTGAGGATGCTTAAAATCCCCACATGGAAAATGATGGAGTCACTCGGAGACTCCAGGAATTTTAATTTCCTTTGGGAATCAATAACACTGGTGCAAATAAGAGGAAAAAATAAAATGATATAAAATGATATAAAATATAAAATAAATGCAGGACTGGGAAAGGGAGGAGAGAAGAGGGTCGGACAGTTGCAATTTATAGTCCTTTCTCCATCAAACCAAGCAGGAGTCTCATCTGTATGCAGTGCCAATTTCCCCCTCTGGGTCCTCGCCGAGCAAATTTCAGCTGAAACTCATAAATAAGCCCTCTCCCTGCACCAGTTAAAGTTTTATTCATTGCTCATTTTGTGATATGCTGGAATTAAAAAAGGGGGTCCCTCCAGATTTATCTTTTATCTGAAATGTTAAAGATTAAAGCTTCAAATCACCTGCCCACCCCAGGAATGAATAAAATGTGGAGAATCTCAGCCAGAGATTCCTGGGGATCTGCCCTGGAACTCTATCCAGGCTCAGTATTTGGTTGTGAATATTGGTATTCAAACTTAAAGAAGAACTATCCCACCCGCAGACCTCCCTGACTCGCTGGGTTTTAGTTATTGAGCTAGGAAGCTTTGGAAGAACAGCATCCTATAGCATCAGTTTTCGGGAGAGGAAAATGATGGCGATTTGGGGTGTTTTGTGTTATTTGTTGTTTGTTTACAATGGTTCAAGGTTGGTGGGGGTGTGGAGCTGTTTAAAGTAACATCAGTTCAGCCCAAAGCAAACAGCATGTCCTTGGAGCGGTTCTTTCCCTCCCCACCACGGCTATCCACAAACTGACCCTCTCTCTTCCTTGCCATAGGCAAGAACATTAACCTGTCTTGTTTGCTGGCTACCCAGGTGCATGGAGGGCTCAGCAGCTGGAATAATCCCTCTTGCAGGGTCTTCTCCCAGATTGTCATTGCTGCAGCAATCAGCTACATTAGTATGAACTGCTATAACTCACTGGTAGAGAACACAATTTGCATGCAGAAGATCCAGGCTCAGTCCCTGGCATCTCCAAACCTGAGATCAGTTGGGGAGGGGGGCCAAATCCAACTGCACTTTCTGAAAAAATATACAAACCAAGACACAGCCATCCTTTGAAACTCACACTTCTCCAGATCTTGCAGTGCAGTTCTCCTGCCAAAGAATGTGTACAAAAATGCACGTACTTAAGTGTGCATAGAAATGCATTATATAAGGGGAAATCACTTTCAGAAATGTAGGTTAGGCAAATATACATATGAACCCGTGTTTAGTAAAAGAAATTCACATTGAAATGCTGATTAACGCTTCCGGTTTCTGGGTGCCTTAATGGCACAGCTCCCACAATAGCGGAGACCGTTGGTGAAGCAATAAACAAAGATGAAAGAGGGTAATGGTCTTTGTAAGGCCGGGGGGGGGGGAGTGAGTGGCTTTCACTCCTACATGGATGTGAGAGGCAAGGAGATGCTGGATTCAAAGCACTTCACCTCCTGGCAACCTTCCATTAAGAGCAGCGGTACTTCTGTTCATTAAAGGATTAATTAGGATTAATGCACAGACGTGTGTTGGTAATGATGGGCCAGGATTAAGAACTGCGGAACTGAAACAGTTACAAGGTCGTACAGATTGAAATTGGAAAGATGACTTCCTTCAAGCCAAAAAGACGGTATGTGTTGGGGGGGAGCCAATTGCTTACTTATAAATCCTTTGTTACATAAATGACTCAGTAACCCCCCCCCCAAGAATGCCTGAGAATGCTTACAAAATTGTTCTTTAAAGCAAATGAAGTAGAAAGGAGATGGGAGTACAGATATGGATCATAATGACAAACGGGACTGTGTGAGAAAAAAATTAGTGTTTGGAATAATTATAAAAAGGGCTGGGAGCCTCTGCGGAGTTAATTCTTTCACTGACTTGCCCCCTATTTGGGGGGGGGGACTGGACTTTGAAGACTTGCTGGAGCTCTGGTGGGGCATCAGATCATTCTTCTATGAATAATTAAAATTAATTGCTTCGACTGAACATGGAGGGGAGAACTTGGCTCCCTGTTTGAAATCGAAAGTGGAATTTTACAGCTGCATCAGGAGAGTGCATGGAGAGGGACCTCTCCAGAGTAACTCCGAGCCAACAAAGGAGATCAGGAATAATTAATATGGACGTAATATTTGATAAAGGAACAATTGATATAAATTAAAACCTCATACAGGTTTTACAAATTACTATGTGTGTTAATGTGAATTGAAGTTAATCATTGTAGCTGTGGTATAAGGGATTTTATCAAGAACTAGCTGGCCCGGGCACTCATTGCTGTGCCTGACTTAGGGTCCTTGTTTCCCAGGAAAGGGGGAGGATGTGTCTGTCGTTTCCCCCCCCCCCCCGGGACTATGTGTTTTCTCCCCCCCCCGGTTGTTGTGTCTCATCCCTGTGACTCCCCCCCCCCGGCTCAACCCATGACCTATTCGGGCTCCTCCTCCCCCCACCCCCCACCCAGGGCTCCACTCGGCCTAGTCTGTAAAGTAGAGCCGAGGCCTAGTCTGTAGGCCTTGGCTCGGCCTAGTATGTAAATGCAAGCCTAGGCCTCCGCCGTGTATCTCCATTCCTTGGCCCCCACCCTTGGAAAAGGAACTGTCAGCTTCTGGGTTCTATTTCCCAGCATGCACTTTGCATAGCTGGCAAGTACCCTGTTTCCCCCAGGAAACCCCCATTTTTACTTACCTTTTCCCAGTGGTCCCCCGTATCACTTTGTCTCCCGTTTTTCTCCGTTATGTTCTCCTGCCGGCGGCCATTTTTTTCTGATTTGCCCTTCTATGGGCACCAAAAATGGCCGCCGCCAGCTTCAAAAGTCGCATCTACGCATGTCCGGAAGTGCATAGACGCGACTTCCGGTGTCGGCGGCGGCCATTTTTGGTGCCCATAGAAGTTACATCGACACAACTTCCGGTGTCACACGGCTGCCGGTCCCGGATTCTGCAGTCCAGGGCTTGAAAGGTAAGGCACTTTGGGGTGAGTTGTGTGTTCTGAAACACGGGGTTTGGGGTTTTTTTGCTTTGCAGAGGTATCACATCTGTCTATGGAAATTGCCTTAGGTTACTCTCTTATTCGCATGTGGCGTTGTGTCCAAATTTGAATGCTATCGGTCAAGCGGTTTCGTGCAACATTAGAGAGGAACGAACATGCCCAGTTTACATTTTTATATATACAGTGGTACCTCGACAACCGAACGATTCGACTTCCGAAGGTTTCGACTTCTGAAGTTGACAACCCCGGAAGTCTTTGCGCCGCGTGTGTGTTCTGCACCTGCGCAAAGCGAGGGGGCGCGGTCGGTGCATGAACAAAAGCGCGAAATCGTGCATGTGCAGAAGCGGCGCTTCGACAACCGGAGATGTCGACTTAAGAAGATGGCCGCGGAATGGATAGTCTTCATAAGTCAAGGTACCAGAAAGAAGAAGAAGGAGGAGGAGGAGGAGGAGGAGGAGGAGGAGGAGGAGGAGACTGGGATTTTGGTGTGTGTGTGTGTGTGTGTGTGTGTGTGTGTGTGTGTGTGTGTGTGTGTGTGTTTAGAAATAAAACAAATAAATAAATTTTAAAAATCTTAACTCAGGCCTTATTTATTCCACAGAAGTATAACAAACAGATTCACAACACTTTAAATGCCATAGCTTTCACTAAGGAATCTTGGGAAATGTAGTTCAATGAAGTGGTGAGAATTCCCTTCTGGAGATCCATAGCTCTCATTGACAAACTTCAATTCTCAGAATTCCCTATGAAAAGAGAATGAATATTAATTCAATTAAAATCTGCTGTGTGCCATTGTGTGAAACCCTTAGGTGTTGCTCATCTTCCCTACTGTACATCTTGTTCCTGCTGGCTGCTTTTAGCCACTGAAAATCTGGGTTTTTTAAATGTACGGTAATTGGACAAAGAATGAAAGCTGCATTAGACTGAAGTTTAATATGTCACACAATTAAGATTTTTCATTGACACTGCCTTTCCCTAATCCCTCCTTTCTGTCTTTTCCCCTTCATCTTTAATTAATTAGCCCTGCTAATGAAATCGTTGGCAGGTTTCTATACCGACCTGAGAATTCCACATTAGACCTGGCAATATTTGGAAATTAAACCAATAAATAATAGATGTATGTTTCTAATGAACTAATTTGCAATGGTAGAAGAGATTGAAAATGGGGAAAAAAATAATGAGAAGTTTTGTCGCTCTTCAAGTAACCAATTAGCATTCGCTCTGATCAAAAATTAAGGTGGCAAATGCATAATCAATTTGTTTTATTAGCAAACTTGAGAGGCACACTTAATATTTATTGCCTTATTGTTCGGAGATCAGAATTCCCCTTGCCCCGCCCCCCACTCCTTCAAGCCTCCCCTATGAAACCAGCTCCATTTCAAGAACAAAATTTATTAAGGGCATAAATTTGTAATGGGCCAAGTCGCTACACAGATGGAATATATATTGCTAATGTAATTTTCCAAACCAGTGACGAGCATGTCTCCTGGAGATTTTTATGGCTAAGTAATATAGTCTAATATATCGCCGAACAGCAAAATATATTAAATATGTATATGAAACACATGGGGAGGGGGGAGGATGACAGATTGTCCTTTCGCTGTGTTATATACAGCGGCAAGGGGGCAGAAAGGGAGCTGTTCAATCCGTCAAAGAGAAAGTTGCTTAGTTCGGATGTCTTGATGCAGAACGATCATCTCTGTCATTTGATAATCCGTCACGAGGCTCTCCCCTACATCACCCTGTTGCTTCCTAAGGGACACCATTCATACCTCCAGACTTTCGGAAGACAGTTTACTTTGCAAGAGCAAGTTCTTTAGCAACATTCATTTCCAGTGCTGTCAGACACGGGAGAAATTCTTGGGCATGTGCAAGAATTGAGGGCCTCCTTTCTAGGAATAAAGGCTTTGGGCATGTTCTCAGGGGGAGAGGGACCACCACCCAAGTGCAACAAGCCCCCTCTTCCCATCTGGAGGAATCTATCACTGCTCAGGCTGGCTTCCCTGATGTGGCAAGACTGGAAGTGGGTGCCAGGTTGCTGTGGCAAAGGGGCTCTGCTCTGCTGGAGCTACTAGCTCCTCCCAGAAGGGACGTGGTCCTGCTTGGCAGGGGGTTGGACTGGATGGCCCTTGTGGTCTCTTCCAACTCTATGATTCTATGATTCTATGAATAATGACCAGTGGTTAGTGAATTGTTGTCTAGGGTGGCAACCTTTTGCAACCAGTATCTATTGCTGTTAATGAATGTTTCTTATTATATTTTAAAGATCTTGGTTGGTTTTCTTTTGTATTTTATTCTTTAAGGTGCCTTGATTTATTTTAGGAGAAAGCAGGTCATAAATATTCAAGTACATAAACAAAATTTAATTCTCTCTCTCTCTCTCCAGGGACTTTGGTAATCTTTCCTAATATGGAGCCCCATGCAAGGCCAAAATTTTGCTTATGAGCCTTCTCAATTTTGCAGCTCCCAGCTCAATGCCCTGTGCAGGACAACCACCCACACTGCCCTAAAACCCATGCTGTCTCTAATACAGAGACACCATGTGCATATGCATATACAGAACCCCTAAGGCCTGTTTTTCTTTCCCCAAGAAAATTGCCCAGGCATATCCTAAAGGAGAAGGTCTTGAAAATCCACAGCTTTCCCCACTCCAGTTGCATTGCAGGGGGTTGGACTAGATGACCCATGGCGTTTCTTCCAACTCAACAATTCTATGATTCTATTATTTCAGTTCCTTTCAGTGGCAAAATCAGTGCAAGTAGATCAATAGGTGCCGCTCCGGTGGGAAGGTAAACGGCGTTTCCGTGTGCTGCTCTGGTTCTCCAGAAGCGGCTTTGTCATGCTGGCCACATGACCTGGAAGCTGTACGCCGGCTCCCTCGGCCAATAATGCGAGATGAGCGTGCAACCCCAGAGTCGGTCACGACTGGACCTAATGGTCAGGGGGCCCTTTACCTTTACTGATCTATTAATTAACTGTAATTATCATAAATAATTCCACATTACAAGTGTCCTTACATCCCTGCCAAGCATACTGCACTTCTAATTGAAGAGGGGGATGGGAGCCACTTTTTAAAGCCAGACAAACAAGGCAGGAAGGGGAAGAAGGGACACTAATGGAATGGAAGAATGAAGCAGCTTCAGGAGGCATCCTGGGCCAGGTAATATGCAGTCAGGGCTGCTCTCCAGTTGCCCACCTGAGTTTTACAGTCAGAAACAAGCCCCGCGGTATTCTCATCCCAAGCAAAAGGCATACATTTCTAATGCACAGCATTGGAATCCACTCAAATATGTGCATCCACCCAAGTATAACTTGACCTCTCCATTAATGACACACAAGAACCGCATGCTAGACATTTGTTCTAATGAAGGCAGCCGTTTTCTCAAAGGCCAGTGCCTATGGATAGCAGTCAGGTAACAGGAGAACAAGTTTCTGGGTTTATTTATCACTTCTGCATCCCACCCTTCCTCTGAGGTCAGGAACTCAGGAATCTACATGGGGTTGTCCTGTGTTTGTTTTTGTTCTTAAAAGTATATTGATTTTAAGAAAATACAATGATTCAAAATAATCATACAACATAGTTTACAAATCACTAGAAGGCATAAAGAGTTCATAAAAGTGTAATGCAGAAATATGATGTAAACAAAGGAAAAGTCAGGAGTGGGGAGGGAACAGTACCGTTCAGAGATTATCGATACATTTTCTTAGCAATGAACAAAGAATAGAAAGTCTTGCCTTGGTACATTGGTGTAAATGTTTATATAGTGAAAGAGCAGATAGGGAGAGAATTGTCATCTATATTTTGTTAAATCAGGGGTTGCCCTGATTTAGTCTTACAATAAGCTTGGTTGGAGACACTTGGTTAGAGACAGACTTCCCCAACCTGGTGCCTTCCAGTTGATGGAGGAGTTCAACTCCCATCAGCTCCAGCAGGTTGAAATTGTGGTCCAAAACATCTGGCAGGCACCAGGCCGGGGAAGGCTGGTCTGAGAGACGATGACTGGCTCAGAGCTATGCAAGTGAGCAAAGGGTGTCAAGAATTCCTGAGATGTGAGAATTGGTGCTGAGGGTGGGATGATATATTGAAAGGGCAGAGAACTTCCATATGTTGCTGGACTCTCAATCCCATCATCCCCAACCTTCACCTTTGGCCACACTGGCTGAGGGTGATGGGAGTTGGAGTCAAGCAACATCTGAAGGGCATCAGAAAACATGGGTTGGATCCCGAGCAGATTGAGCAGAACTTCACTTGTGCAATGGGGATTCATCCAGCTACAAATTAATAAAGACCAAGCCCCACCCACCTCACTAAAAGATGGATAAGTGGAGACTAGTCTATTTGGGGGGGGGGGGAAAATAGGGTGCTGCCTCACTAACCTCACCTGCCCTCAGCTAGCCCCCCACCCAACTGAACTGCCTTCTTTCTTATAACCAGTCCAGGCAATGGCTCTGTCTGGCAGCTTCTCATACCCTCCAGCTTCACTTCTGAGCATTTCCTCCTGGTCAAGTGCAAAGGTTATTAGAGGAAACACACAGAATGTCAGTATTTTAAGTGCAGAAATTTTTGCATTTATGTATTGCATTTAGGGAAGCCGGGGGGGAGGGCGGAGAGCCCAAATCAATAAACTAGCAGTGATATTGGTGTGGAATAGAATGTCTCTGTTTTCATCTGAGGAATGTTGAAGGGTCTTCCTCCTTAGTCTCAGGGTTGCCCTGAGACCCTGAGCAGGGTGCAGGATGGAGACAAAACCTGAAATAGCTGGTTTGCCTGTCCTCAAATCTGGCTCCCCATCCAGTTGGGCTCCCTGAACTCTTTCCTACAAGTCCAAATGAGCCCCAGCTACCATTGTCTGGAATGGCACAGAGGTTGCAGCAGAATGGAGAAACCGGGGAGATTTGTGCAGATGGAAGTACATTTCTGCTCACACAAGAAAGATCTCTATGGATCCAAGCAATTATGTATAGTTCCTTGATTTCTGGAGGGAAGTGCCACCCTGATGTGTGCAGAGAGGGTCTTCTTGAGTCACCACCCTTCTTGCTGTTTTCTGCTTAAATGTGCTTTCTCCATATTGCTTTCTCCTACATTGCAAAACAAAAAACAAAGCAAAAAACGGAAAGTTTGAAGGGGAAAATTTCAGCAGAAAAAAATACTGTTATGTCCTGGGCCCCCTTCTAATTCCTGGAATAGCCAAGCTAGCCCCTCGCCCCCCCCCCTGCTAGTTTTCTGCTTCAAACTGCAACTTTGGCAGCTGAATATAGAGGTCCAAAAAAAGAATAATTGAACAATACAGAATGTGTAGTTCCACTCCGTGATTATATTTTTAGTAATGTCTTCTCATCTAAAAATACTTCAGTTCCTATTAATTCCCAGAGCTGAGACAGAGAGAGAAAAATCCCCCCAAAGGTGGGGGGGATTTCTATCACCACAGTTCCTGCTGCTGAATTCTTCCTTCTGGCTTAACGTGCATCATTAACAGGGCAGTTACAGAAGATACATAATATGCCACTTTATACTGCTGCATTTGTAGGTGACATCAATGAAAACAATTTTTCAACTCAAATCAAGTGTGTGTTTCCAATACTCAGCTAAATGAAATCAATTTAGCCAAATAACTGAGAGATATCCATTCTGCTGCATGGGATTTCTCCTTGGGACAGACCTCTCTGATTCAGGGGAGCAAAGCCCAGAGCAGTTGGGCTGTGAATGGGGTGGCAAATACGAGCAGGGACTGTTAGGATCTCCTACTCACGAGTAGGACCCTGGCAGAGACAGATGCTCGACTGGCATGTTCTCTCCCTCCTGGTTGATCGTTCGGCAGCTTCAAAAGCATTCTTCAGCCCGAACATCACAGCGACTGATGCCAAGAAACATCAGCACACTTACTGATCCGCAGAGTTTGCACAGTTGTGTAACAGAACTCAGCAACTCAGCATTTGGCTAATCTACATTTATTTACATATAAACACACACGAAACACTGCAACATGTCTCCCTCTCTCTCTAGCATCAGGCAGCAAAGAGAAAGAACAAAGGACAATAGTCCAAGGAACACAGTAACATAAACATCCTGTCTTTGTCACTTCCCACTCTGTGGAGTGTAAACATACACCATCATGTGACAGACAACAATCCCATGACTGCTGACACGGGACTGCAGACACAAACAACAGGGACATGTTCATTCAGCCCTGGGGAAGACCCTGTTCTCCTCCATTGTTTTTCTGGAGACTATCCCAAAACAGGCAAACAAACCCAAGCAAGCCCATTTTTACCTGGTTCAGCTCTAAGCATATCTACAGTTTTTGCTATTCATTCTTCTTATATGGGATGCTATAAAGTCTTCCATTAAGTTGTCTAGCCAAAGTGATCAGATTTAAAGTGAGAGCATAAATCCCACCACTTAGGATGTAACCATTTATGTAATTGAGTACACACTGATGTCTTATGGCCAGTAGCCTAGGCCCTGAATTTGTTTCCTACATGCTTGTGTCTCCTGGGGCACTTTCCTTATCTATATATCTGCCTATATAAGTAGCAGGTGGCGTGGCGGCGTGGCAGTAGTCACCTGACCTCCCAAGTGGTGAGTCACCGCTACTTAACTGGGAAGGAGAGCGGGAAGCAGCAAGGAGCTTGAGGTGGTGCAAGCAATTCAGTAGAGTGGGAGCTCTTGCCAATGAGTGCACCATGCCAGCCTCCTTGCCACTGGCCCACCACATCTAATGATCCCTGGCATGCAACCAGTCAGATAAGCAGTAATGAGTCTTCATCAGCTTTTTGTACATTTAATAACAAAGAAAATAACATATCCACAGCAAAACCTCTGGCCTCCCTTGGCAAAGGAGTTGCTCAGTCTAAATCAGAATCGTGCCCCCCAACAGGAAGGACACCATAACCCTGCTTCCCTCCTCCTCCCCCTCCACAGTTCTCTGAATTTCTCCCATCTCCTCGTGTGAGGACTGATCATAGAATCATAGAGTTGGAAGAGACCACAAGGGCCATCCAGTCCAACCCCCTGCCAAGCAGGAAACACCATCAAAGCATTCTTGACATATGCCTGTCAAGCCTCTGCTTAAAGACCTCCAAAGGAGGAGACTCCACCACACTCCTTGGTAGCAAATTCCACTGCCGAACAGCTCTTACTGTCAGGAAGTTCTTCCTAATGTTTAGGTGGAATCTTCTTTCTAAACATTTGGAAAGAACATTTGATCATTTGGCCTGTCTCTTCCCCAGAAGAAGAGACAGACAGCCTCCGTCTTATCTGATGTTTGTGTGGCAATACTTTGGCCAGCTTCCAATTCTTCCACTCCTTGTGAGCTAACTGCTTCTTCTTCTTCCCTGGGAAGGAGGGACCCAGGGCTGTCCTGTCTTGAGTCAGCCTCTCGTTCACTCAGCTCAATTTCCAATTCTGAACCTTCTGCTGCGCCCGGGGGGGGGGGATTCCTGACACCACAGCAGCTGCCACTGATCAATATATCCAGATATATATAGAAAACCTGCCCTCAATGAGGCCAAACTTAGATCACCAAGAAGCACTGAATATATCTACCGTGTTTCTCCGAAAATAAGACACCGTCTTATATTTATTTTTCCTCAAAAAACCACACTATGGCTTATTTTCAGGGGATGTCTTATGTTTTTTCCTCCTCCTGCTGCTGTGGCCGGCATTGCTGCTGCGCCTATCACTATGTCTTATTTTCAGGGTATGGCTTATATTCCTTGAATACTTAAAAATCCTGCTATGGCTTACTTTATGGCTACGTCTTATTTTTGGAGAAACAGGGTATCTAGATGCTCTGAAAGGGGATGAGGAATCTAGGTTGGGGCTGTGTGGTACACCCGAAGGAGAGCTGGCTCTTCCATCCAAGCAGTGTTGTTCCATGGAAAACTCCACCCCGCAAAAGCTGTTATTTGCTGAATGCATCGTTGCAGCAAATGGCAGCTTTGGGATCAAGTAGCAGTGCGGGGAGGGGGTTTAAGGTAGAAAATTAATGTAAAGGAAGTGTCAATTCCCCCCCCCCCCGCACACTAGTCCCATCAATGCTGGCCCAGGGTGGCAGATTGCAGATAATTGAGAGGGGCGACATGGAGTATGCCCTGCACTTGATGGCTGCTGCCGCCCCCTCCTCCCCATGCCTGCCAGCCCACCCGCCAGCAGGTGGCAGCAGGTGGAGGGTGTGCAAGCAATGGGTGCACAGCAGAGGAGGGGGAAGAGGAGGAGGAGGAGGAGGCAGCAGGCAGGCAGCAAGCGCTCAGAGCAGGAGGAGGCAGAGGGGCAGCATTTTCCGTCTGGGCTCCAGCAGCAAAATGTCCCGGGTCAGCCTGGGTCACAATATGGACCAGCTGCTCCCTTGTGGCTTCTTTTAAAAATGCTGGCAGAGAAATACCATAGTAAACATACCATCTTCTCAGTGCCTTAGTTGACTGGTTTTAGGGTTGCCATATCTTGAAGAGCAAAAAAGAGGACAGCCCAAGCTGCTGCCAGCCCAAGGTGGGGAAAGAGGCATTCAGGAAGCGGTGGGGGTAGCTGCTGAACCTATGTGCCTCTTTGCCCAGCTCAGGCTGGCAGTGGCCATAGCGTGCAGAGCAGCCCGAGCCAAAAACAAAGCAAAAACAAAAAATGAACATTTCCTTTAAAATGAAAAAAAAACCACCTGGATAAGGTATGTTTGCCCCCAAAAGAGGACATCTCCGGCAACCCTACGGGGTTTGAAAGTTGAAGGGTATTCCAGGGTTGCTTTTATACAACCTCTTTGTTTGTGTCCTTGGATCCTCTGTTAAATTCTTTTAAAATGCACATACAGAAAGTCACTTGGAGTTGCCTCACTTTCCCCTCAGACATTGCTCTTTGGTACTTTCCTATAAAACCCAAGAGATTCATTTACCAAAAGTATACAGTATAGCATATAGCAGCATTTAGGCACAGAAGTCTGCACAGAAGATTGAAATCCAGAGGCAATTTGGAACAGAAATGATGGAAATAGGTTTATTCCCAGGAAATCAGTTTGCTTAGATTTCAACACACAAAAGAAAAGGACATTTCTAAATCTAGTGTGTGGTTTCTTTCTTTCTTTCTTTGTTTGTTTAAAAAACACATTTCTTTATCCTATGTTGGTAGAGTAAAAGAAAAGGCAAATGTCTGTGTTCATTGCTCAGTGGCTAAGAGTTTGTTTTCAGAGCAGGGTCCAAAGAACCAGTGATGGCTGCATAAAAAATAATTGTTATTCTCTCAGGGTTGTTGGTTTGAGCCCCAAGTTGTGCAAAACAGATCCTGCATTGCAGGGGGGTTGGACTAGATGACGCTTGTGGCCCCTTCCAAATCTGCACTTCTATGCTTGCCCCTTTAGTCATTGCTCCAGACAGGTGTAGATTCTCCATCATTCACAGGGCCCAAACCAAGGGCACGTGGCACGGAGCTCTCTCAACCACAGAACATTTTAATGGGCTTGATCTACTAGTTGCTGGAAGGAATTCCTTGCCCTGTGCTTTCCAAGGGGTCAAACAGAGTAAATTATACTGGAGAGTGAGTCATAGTCTATGTATTCTGGGATAGTTTAGCTGCAGAAGACAAAGAAAGAGGCAGTCAAGCGCTCCCAGCAAGAATGGGTGAAATAAAATGACTGAAGCTGTATGCCAAAATGAAAGCAGAGGTACAATTCCTATACGAGTTGTTATGTCTATGAGAGATGATACCCTTTTCTGGCAAAATGAAATAAAATAAAAATATTATGGGTACATCCAGACTCTCACTGTTTTCAGGTGGGATTCAGCTGCATGCTGGCAAATTCAGGTCACACAATTACAGTCGATTGGGAGGTCTTGTGCAACAAACCTGCTTCCCCTAAAGCCCAGTCTTTTTTTAAAAAATATTTATTTACAATTATATTAAAAATACAGATCCATAACATATAACATAAAAATTCTTTTTCAAAGCAACAAATTTAACATCCCCTTCCCACCACCTTCCCTCCACCCCACCCGTCACCCAGTCTTTTTGTGGTGAGGAGTGTGATGGGAAATTGCACTGGAAAGCACAAAGAAACACTTGCCTTGACACATCATCATCTAACTTCTCCGCAAACAAATAAGAATAAATTCCCAGCCTTGTCTTTGCCTTTTTTGCATAAATGCTCAATAAACAGGTTGCCTGGAAGCACCTTTTGTCATCGTTCCAATAACAGCCTCATTACAACAATGCCAATTTTATCCAATTAATACAATTATTAAAACCAATTATTAATATACTAAATTATACAATTTAGCTAAAGTGGCCTCCTCACGTGCTAGTTTTGATGGCTCCCTCTTTTTTATTTTCTTATTTTCTGCATTCCAAAATCTTAATAATTTGTCTTAAGCAACCACATGGCAGTCAGAAATTCAGCAAGTATCGTTTCTCCCCACAACATGGTGGTGCAGGAATTAAGGAAGCTTTGCCTGTTGAATTTCTGCCTTGCACATAACTATTGGCCTGATTGGGTGGCGCGTTCCTCCAACCTTCAATTAGGGTTGGCCCTGCCATGCAGTCGAGTGAAGTTACTTTCTTCGGATGGCACCATGAAGGGGACATACGGTGGCAGTAATTGGTGACCAAATAGTGCAGCAAGATTGGAAAATGTTGGTCCTACAGGGGAGAAGTACCATTTGGGCTCTGCTTCAGGCTGAGGCTGTATCTGTAATGTTCACAGGGAAGGATATGTCAATACTCAGATCTCCCTTGCCCACTTGAAGCTATTGCATTTCACTGATTCATAACTGTAAGACAAATCAAGCATAGGAGAGATGGGGGGGGGAGGATAACTCAAAATATTCGAAGTTGGCTCCCTGCCACCAAATAGCTAGGCCAGTGGTTCCCAACAGGTGGGGGTCCGCGAGCTATGCCAGAGGGGTCCACAAGATGCTATTAGAATAAAAAATATATTAAATATATTTCGTATGATAAAAGATTTTTTGTTTTGGCCGCTTCCTGCATGAGCAGAGTCTAGCGCAAAACTAGAATTAGATAGAGGCAGTAGTTCTGCTGTATGCCGTTAGGTGATGCTTTACAAACACTACTGTTTTGCAAAGAGGCAGCACGCGCATTCTACTAACGCTCACCTCCCCAAGATGCTTTGCGCGCGTCGGCTTCATTTGTGCGCTACTGCGCAGGTACCCTGTCTTCTCCATTCCCCTCCCTCCTCCCTGGCGCTCACTGCCTCTTTAACTCATCTCATTAAGAACTGAAAATTAAAACTAACTGTATACTGATGGAGTACTCTGTTGTAACTGTAAAAAACGTATAAATATAAAATATAAAAAGACTCTTAATTTGGCTCTCACTTTTTAATTTTAGGATTAGGAATCAATGGGGGTCCTTGTCGCAATAGCGGCTCGATGAGGGGTTCTCGAGAAAATTTTGTTGGGAACCCCTGAGCTAGGCATATCCCTTCCTTCATGCTCCTCACTGTGGTAATGCTGCATCAAGGCTGTGCTGTTCTCCGACCAGAGGACTGGAAGGAGCCAAGTCCACAAATCCATCAGCTGTGGTTTATAGGCAGGCAAGTGAGTCAATAACAAGTTGTGAGAGCAAATCTATTAGTAAATGTGCATGGAGAATTGGCCTCTTAAGCTTCCAGAAGAGGAGGCTGAAGCAGAAAGAGGAAATGGATTTTCCCCCATCCTCACAAGCCTGCCGTGATGTAAGATGCGAGGAACACTTTGTGGCAAGGGGACAAGCCCGAGAGGGTTTAAGGATGCCTGCAGAGTATCGCTGTTTTGTGGAAGGGATTCAGGTGCATGCTGGAACTTTAGCTTTGTGCAGTCAAAGTGGTATTGAGGAGATCTGCTGCCCCAGAATGACAAAGCCACTTTTTTTTTTAAAGGACTTTCTGTTGTTTGGAAAGTGATGAGGAATTGCATTGACTAGGATGCATTGACCCTACAATCAAATTGGGATGAATTCTCATCGCCCTATAACTGCCCCATAAACAAGTCAGAACGAATGCTTAATAAAGGCAGGACATGGTCAAACCACTGCAAAAGCTTTGTGCAAGCAAATCAGGATGAATGCTCAATAAACAGGTTGTCTGGAGGAGCCCTACGCTACAGGAAATAAGATCAGGGTGAAGAAGTGTCAAGGAGGAAGACACCCTCTATTACAAGGCAAAAGGACTTCAAAACTACATGGAGTGAATTGCTTCCCTTGGATTTTATTAAGAATAAGTTGGATCAACATTCTCTCCAGCTTGCTGTTAGGCATAATTGACAGTTGAAGCTAAAACCAAGCCAAAGGCTCTGGGACTTTTATTTATTTCACTGGCAACATTTCCATCCCATCATTTCTAAAAATAGCTCAGGGTTGTGTTTTTAAGCCTTATATGCCATACATTACCTTGTGCTGCTTCAGGCGGCACCAAGAGGGAAGGCTAGATGCAGACTGGAACATGAGGTAGTGGTTAGATCGGGATAGAGAACTGTGTGTCTAATTAGGGACTTGTCTATTAACTCCATAGAATCATAGAGTTGGAAGAGACCACAAGGGCGATCCAGTCCAACCCCCTGCCAAGCAGGAAACACCATCAAATCATTCCTGACAGATAGCTGTCAAGCCTCTGCTTAAAGACCTCCAAAGAAGGAGACTCCACCACACTCCTTGGCAGCAAATTCCACTGTCGAACAGCTCTTACTGTCAGGAAGTTCTTCCTAATGTTTAGGTGGAATCTTCTTTCTTGTAGTTTGAATCCATTGCTCTGTGTCCGCTTCTCTGGAGCAGCAGAAAACAACCTTTCTCCCTCCTCTATATGACATCCTTTGATATATTTGAACATGGCTATCATATCTCCCCTTAACCTTCTCTTCTCCAGGCTAAACATGCCCAGCTCCCTAAGCCATTCCTCATAAGGCATCGTTTCCAGGCCTTTGACCATTTTGGTTGCCCTCTTCTGGACATGTTCCAGCTTGTCAGTATCCTTCTTGAACTGTGGTGCCCAGAACTGGACACAGTACTCCAGGTGAGGTCTGACCAGAGCAAAATACAGTGGTACTATTACTTCCCTCGATCTAGATGCTATACTCCTATTGATGCAGCCCAGAATTGCATTGGCTTTTTTAGCTGCTGCATCACACTGTTGACTCATGTCAAGTTTGTGGTCTACCAAGACTCCTAGATCCTTTTCACATGTACTGCTCTCAAGCCAGGTGTCACCCATCCTGTATTCATGCCTTTCATTATTTATTTATTTTTGCCCAAGTGTAGTACTTTACATTTCTCCTTGTTAAAATTCATCTTGTTTGCTTTGGCCCAGTTGTCTAATCTGAAGTGTGATTGTGTCCTCTGGGGTATTAGCCACCCCTCCCAATTTGGTGTCATCTGCAAACTTGATCAGGATGCCCTCAAGCCCATCATCCAAGTCATGGATAAAGATGTTGAATAAGACTGGGCCCAAGACAGAACCCTGTGGCACCCCACTAGTCACTTCTCTCCAGGGTGAAGGGGAGCCATTGATGAGCACCCTTTGGGTTCGGTCAGTCAGCCAGTTACAAATCCACTGAATGGTAGCATTGTCTAGCCTGCATTTTACCAGCTTCTTTACAAGAATATCATGGGGCATCTTGTCAAAGGCCTTGCTGAAATCAAGATAGGCTACATCCACAGCGTTCCCTTCATCTACCAGGCTTCTAATTCTGTCAAAAAATGAGATCAGATTAGTCTGACATGACTTATTTTTCAGAAACCCATGCTGACTTTTAGTGATCACAGCGTTCCTTTCTAGGTGCTCACAGACTGTTTGCTTAATGATCTGCTCTAGAATCTTTCCTGGTATTGATGTCAGGATGACTAGGTGGTAATTCTTTGGGTCCTCTCTTTCCCCCTTTTTGAAAATAGGGACAACATTTGCCCTTTTCTAGTCTGCTGGGACTTCGTCTGTTCTCCATGAATTCTCAAAGATTACTGCCAGTGGTTCTGAAATCACCTCTGCCAGTTCTTTTAATACTCTTGGATATAGTTCATCTGGCCCTGGAGACTTGAATACATCTAAACTAGCCAAGTATTCTTGTACTACCTCCTTACTTGTTCTGGGCTGTGTTTCCCCTGCTGAATCATCTGCTCCATATTCTTCAGGTCGGGCATTGTTTTCTTTTTTGGAGAAGACTGAGGCAAAGAAGGCATTGAGGAGTTCTGCCCTTTCTCTGTCCCCTGTTCGCATTTCACCATCTTCTCCTCTAAGTGACCCCACTGTTTCCTTGTTCTCCAGTAACAAGCTGATTTATTTCAGTGGAAGGAATTTGATGTCACAATCTTCTGATCATTCTCCCAACACCAACACCCCGAACCAGTTGGGGGGGGGCACAGGCCAAAGAGAAAGCCCCATTGGAGGAACAGAAGTCCTTGTGCAAGGTTTCTGCTAATGGGACCAGTTAGTTGAATCCAGCCCAGTGTGTCCACTCTGATTATGACTAACATTGCATACCACCCTTTGTGTCTCTCAGCAGCCTACAATCCAACGTGTCCTGCAAAAACACTGGTTCTCTCAACAAACCCAGCTACTACCATGTCCCAGAATGGAAACATACAGTTTCTGAAAAGGGTTTTCCCAATAGCCCAATTCACGCATTACTCATATGTAGGACTTAGCCATGTTGACAGCAGAGCAGGGTCACCCTTTTCACCCCACCCCAATGTCACGACTCCACCCTGAAACAACCACATCCTGTGCACAGAGGTCTACAGAGAAATTCCAGCACTCGAGCACCTCCTTCAATGTAGGAACTTCATACATTTGAAACAGCTGGGAAACTGGGTGCCCCTACACTAGGGGTAGGGAACCTCTGCCCCACCCCAGATGTTGCAAGACTCCAGCTCACATCATTCCTGGCCAACCTGATAAGAGATTATGGGAGTTGTTTGAGCAGAATCTCTCTGCAATCGGCCACAAGCAAGACACTGTTGCAGGAAGGAGCAACAGCATCCAAGGCAATAGGGCTAAATGCAGGACTGCCACACCTCCTCACACAGTGCCCCCATGGATTCCACTGGCAAAGAAATGGCACTGGCAGGGCAGGGCAGCACTTCCCATTTCACTTCAAGCAGCAAAATGGGGTGCACACACACACACACACACACACACACACACACACACACACACCAATGGAAAGCCTGGCCCTGCTCTGCTGTCCACGTGGCCACGCTGCACATGAATGCAAGTATCACATAAATGGGGCTAATGACACAAGTTCAAGTCTCTGGAGAATCTCAGGTTGCTCCAGCCAGCCAGTCTTACCCAGCCTTGAATTGAAGTTGGGTGGAAAATCCTCAGATCAATAATGCTCAGGAAAGGGGGAAGTTTGTTAGCATAATGGGCCCTCATTTGTTTTCCAAAAGGCCACTTGTCTTGTGAACTTGCAGCGGGTGAATTATATCTGTGGCATTTGAATGAAGAGGTTTCTGAGGAGGTTTATGGAGCCTGCTTTGACATCAGCTCCTCAATGAATCACAAGACCGAAAGGAAAAGAATTCAAATGTCAGGATAACAGTGGTTTACAGTTAGCCTTGGAGACGGGTCCTAGCTCAGGTTACCACCTTTGGTATTTCCTGTGACATCAGCCGGGGGGGGGGGGGGACTCAGGATGAAAAGTGGTTTGGTCTAGGAAGTAGCCTCAGTATAAGCAGACAGTTCCCTCATTCACTCCAGAAGCTCCCAGTTAAAGGGATCAGACTGTTATAGGGAAGGCCTCTACCTGGGACCCTAGAGACCTCCTCCCCATCAGAGTAGACAATGCAGAGCTAGATTGGAAAATAGTATAAACTGGAATAAGGCTTGCTCCTATTTGGGTCTCTAGTTCAGCCTCCCCCAATCTGGTTCCCTTTGGATATTTTAGACTACAACTCCCATCATTCCTGACCATTGGCCATGCTCACTGGGGCTGAAAGGAGCTGGAGTCCAGCGACGTCTGGATGTTATGCATAAAGTTGGGAAGTTGGGGAAGGTTGCTTTGCTTCACGGCGCCAGGTACCTTATTAACCCATGTTGTATTTTCCAGATTTTTGTTAGACTCTGATTCCCATCAGTCTCAGCCAGCAAGGGTCAATGGTTAAGGGTGATGAAAGTCAGGAGAGCACTGCATTCACAACTCCTGTCTTACCATTTGGGGCGGGGGGGGAGAATGACAGATGAGCCACTTTAAGTCTATAGGGTAGACATGTGCAAAGGCTCTTGGGAAGCCCAGACTCAATTTCCCCTATAATTTGGGTGGGAGTTTCTTCCTAGAGAATCTCCTGCTTTGCATAAGCTTGTGCTTAGATTTCCCTGCATCAGGGGAGATGTCCCTGCCTGGCATCATATTGGCACAGCAATATCCACAGAAGATGTTCCATTTAATTCAATTCATCACAGCAGCGGAGACATAATCAGTGATTCATCATTCATGCGATATTTATGTGTTGCCCACTGGGATTTCATTTCTCATAACAAAATATGGGTAAACTTCTAAACTATGAAGAATTATGAAGAGGCGGCAACTTTAGGCAGTTTAATGATGAAAAAAGAGTGTGCCCTTCTTGCTTCCAGATTTGCAGCTTGATCTTACGCGTGTTCACACAGAACTACATTCTACTGGTTTCAATGGGATTCAATAGTCAGAAAAGCAAAGGGCACTGGACTGCCTGGGTACTGGGTACTGATGGTGACCAGAGTTTAAATCCTCTGGTGAGCAGAGTTCAAATCCTCACTCAGCCACAAAGTGTCCTAGATGACCTTGAGCCACTCACTATCTTTCAGCCTACCCTATGCCTTTTGTGAGGATAAAAGTAAGGGACTCATATACACTGCTCAGAGTATGGTAGAAATGCAATAAACTAAAAATAACCCCTTGTTTAAATGGAGACAGACTGTCATTCCAACTTCTGTATTTTTTCTGCAAGGTGGGGAATCTCTCTCATTGGTTGAGGCTCTCTCCCTCCCATCCTGGTTTGGTACCTAGTCAGTCCAGATGCAAACATCTACTTTACAAATAGAAAGATAAAACTTACTAGCCATGTTGTGCTCCCCTTGCAAATTTATATCTATAAAAGACTAGCAGTCTCATACCTGGCATCACTCAGGAATTCTAAGAAACCAAATAAAATCGGTGCAGTTTTGAAAGATTCAGTCTGCCATCCTAATTAAAAATGGCATTACTTTGTATCTAGGTAAAGGGGCCCCTGACCATCAGGTCCAATCGTGTCTGACTCTGGGGTTGCGGCGCTCATCTCGCTCTATAGGCCGAGGGAGCCGGCGTTTGTCCACAGACAGCTTCCGGGTAATGTGGCCAGCATGACAAAGCTGCTTCTGGTGAACCAGAGCAGCGCATGGAAACACCATTTACCTTCCCACATTTATCTACTTGCACTTTTGATGTGCTTTTGAACTGCTAGGTGGGCAGGAGCTGGGACCGAGCAACGGGAGCTCACCCCATTGCAGGGATTCGAACCGCCGACCTTCTGATCAGCAAGCCCTAGACTCTGTGGTTTAACCCACAGCATCACCTGGGTCCCTAGCCACTTTGTATCTAGATAGACTAAAAAAAAACCCTGCTCCTTGATCTCAGGAAACACCATGCAAAATTGAGTTACAATATCTTAAGAGGTGCCTAGATTTATAAAGAACAGACAGACCAACAACTTTCCAAAATACATAGTAGGAGTGGAAGAAGTAGATATGTAAGTAAAAACTCTTTAAAAGAGCCTTTTGACTCCATCCTAGTGGGTACTGCCCATCCTTTCATGGATTTGCAAAACAAACATACAGGTACATTCGCTTTGGAGAACAAGCTGTTTCACAGGAGAAGAGCAACACACCTCCCCATCTCCACTTCATCTCAGAGCAACTCTGAATCTTTTATTTCCCAATACTTTTTTTTTGTTTTGTTATCAAATCTGTTAATGAGCTTGTGCTGTTGCTGTAGCAACCACACTCGCTCTTGCTATCATCTCCTCCTTCCACCTTCCACCCAATTTTCTTTGCATTGATTCAAGGGCCTATGAAATGCTGTAGAATACAAAACCCTCATCCACATCTGGGGACCCTTGCGTCGTGTTTCCCCAGCAATCTTCTACCACCCTTGTCTCTGCCACTTAATAACTCTCAGAAATCCTCAAAGGATGCTCAGAAGGGAGAATAGATACGTGGCTCAAGTTTTGCTGTACTCAGATTACAGGGAGACCAAGATTACCCCCCAAACACACTTGCTCTTTTTAGAAGGCTAGGAGGAGGTCTTCATTTTGGCTAAAATTGGGGGGTGTACCATTAGCTACAGGAGAGGTGGGAAACCTCAGGTCTGGAGACAGCATACAGCCCTCTTAACTTCTCACTATGACCCTCTAGGTTCTCCCCAAGTCACACCTTTTTGTACCCCCCTTGAGCATTTTTACCTACCGTAATTGAAATGTCTCCTAGAACTTTGGTCATGCTTCTTCCTTGTCTGGATGGAGGATGAATGAATCAGTTTATTTCAGCCGCTGGCCAGAGTGGGATGGTGGACAGAAAAGGGTATGTGAAGATGTGTAGGAACTAGTCTACTATACAACAGTAAAATTTACCTCCACCCACTTTTGCCTCTGGTCCCACCTGCCACTGCCATGTGGCCCCTGGAAGGTTGCACAGAACGAAATGTGTCCCTCAGGTTAAAAAGGTTCCCCACCCCATGAGGTTGTGGATTTCATTAGGTCCTTCCTTCCTCCTCATAATTCAAGCATTGCTGTGTGTTAGGAACTTGAGAAAACTATTAGGCATTTGGGGGTGTTTGGACAGAGCATGTGCAGGCAGGAGAAAAACCAATGCAGCTGTGGGTTGGGTGCAATCCTGTACCATGAGCAGTACATTGCACTGATGCAGCCTACTACAATCTAGTACCCATCACTTGTTTCAGACTACAACTCCTATAATTCTTAACCATTGGCCATGCTGGTTGGGGCTGATGGAAGTTGTCCAAATCATCTGGTGGGCACCAGGTTGGGGAAGGTTACATTGATAAAACATGAGTGATCACCCAACATCTAACCCATTTGCCCAGTGGAAAGACCCATTTCATGGCCAGTCAGGTTGGAACAGGAGCAGGAAGTCCCACCTGATCTCTGTTAGCCCTGGCTACATTGGAAGACAGATACTTTGCACTGGTTGTAGGATTGAACTGCATGGCTTTGGGGCTGTGGGGTCTTGCAAGGGTCTACTATGTCTCCTATACTATTTAACACCTATATTAACATCTATGGGAGCTGTCATTCAGTGGCTTGGAGCGCAGTGTCATCAGTATGCTGATGATATGCAGCCGTATCTCTCCCCTCCATTTGAATCAGGGGAGGCCGTGAAGGGGTTGAACTGGCACCTGGAAGCAATGCTGGGCTGAATGAGTTCCAGTTAACTGAGGCTGAATCCTGATGAGATGGAGGTGCTGTGGGTGGGAGGCATAGCTGTCAACTGTCCCCCCTTTTTAAGGGAAATTCCCTTATTCCGAATAGGATTCCTCATGAGAAAAGGGGGAAGTTGACAGCTATGGTGGGAGTTACAGGTAGGTAGCCGTGTTGGTCTGACGTAGTCAAAACAAAATTTAAAAAATCCTTCCAGTAGCACCTTAGAGACCAACTAAGTTTGTCATAGGTACGAGCTTTCGTGTGCATGCACACTTCTTCAGATATCTTCAGATGCATGCACACAAAAGCTCATACCAATGACAAACTTAGTTGGTCTCTAAGGTGCTACTGGAAGGATTTTTTAAATTTTGTTTTAGCTATGGTAGGAGGTTCCTTACTCCAGGAACTAGGTGGATGGCTCCACTGAAGGAACAAGTTTGCAACCTGGAGCTATTAGATCTTTAAAGCACATTCAAGGCACATTGGCCCAAATTCACCATTCTGTGACGGCCAGCAGAAGAAATCCAATGCATTAGTTGTGCTCGCAGGAGTTTGTTGTGCAACAGGAAGTATCAGGTCTATCCTGTAGTGGCTTTTGGGGGGATTTTTTAAATTGGCTTTTAGTCCAGACAGGAAATATAAGTTAGGATCCAGTGGGGAAGTACTTGAAGCATTACTAGGTTGAGGGCTGTATTGGCTTTGTGGGTCTCCAGAGATGCCCTTTAGGCTTGGCAGGCACACCAGGGTAAGTGCTGAGCTGGTTGGGCCATGGCACACTTGTCAGGTCCGCAGACCCAAGGATCTCGTGGCGAGGAGGAAGAATTCCTTCCAATTCTTTGCAGTGTGGCCACAGGTAACACCTGGCTGTAAGTGTGCCCAGGAATGGGGAGGGATCTGATTTCTCTCACCTTAGGGAACTTTCCTGCCCAGACCATATTTTGATTCAGCTAATTATGTTTCCTTGGCTGTTTGCAGATCCTCTTTATTGTTTATTTTTTATATCTGGAATAAATTTAACCAGTTTTCACCACAGATTAGTTTCCAGAGTGTGGTGGCAAATTAAAGGAGTAAGACCCACTGAATTCAACAGCATTTACTTCCAAGTAAGTATGCACAGGATCATGCCACAAGAGTCTTTAAAATGTGCACAAGCTGTGCTAGGGTAGTCAGATGGAAAATAGGAGAGGGGGCACTCCTGTGCCTTTAAATAGTGGTGCAGAAGAGAAAATTTCAGCAGGTGCATCTTGTCATGGAAGCTACACTGGTAGAAATTACCTCTTTCACAAAAGTGTTAAAGGTGCAGGGGCCTCTGTCCCCCTTAAAAGTTCAGCTGGACCCTGAGTCCAGTTGAGTTGGTTCTCACACGACCATGAAACAGGCCACAACCTTGCTGCCCAACCCTGTGCAAGTTTATTGGGACACATACCTCCTTGTTGCAACTGCATGGCTCTCCGTGTGTGTGTTTGTGTGTGTGTGTGTGTGTGTGTGTGTGTGTGTGTGTGTGTGTGTGTGTGTGTGAATGATGCATTGACTGTGGATAAGGCTTTCGTTGGCTACCAGTCGCAATGGCTATGTTCCACCTCCAGTATGGTATGGCCCTGAGGGCCAGTTGCTGGGAATCACAAGTGGGGAGAGTAAATTTGCACCCAGGTCCTCCTCATGGGCTTCCCACAGGGATCTGCTTAGCCTCTGTGAGAACATGCTGCACTCCTGTGGTACAGTGGGCCAGTGTGTCTGGTTTTTAACCAGGAGGTTGGTGGTTCAAGCCCTCCCAAGGACAGCTGTGGACAAAATATCTGCATTACATGGTGTTGGCCTAGATGACCCTTAGGGTCCCTCCCAACTCTATAGTTCTATGATTCAATGAATGAAAATCGCAAAGGTTGCACTTACTCTTCAATAGTTGCAACCTGCAACCCAAACGCATTCTGCCACCTTCTGGGGCACTAGGTGGGAGCAAGGAACCTGTTGTGTATTGAGTCAAAGGATTTTATATCTGTATTACTATTGTTTGTATTTGCATTAGGGTAAAGTAACTGCCTTTTGGTTCCAGAAGCTACAGCTACTATTGGTTCATTTAAGCTGCTGTATTTGGATCCTCTGTCTTATTGGTTTCCTCCAAAAGGCAGCACTGGGATTGCCTGATATTGTTCCCTCCAAAATGTATCCCTTTCTACCTAGTCCCCCGTCCCTATAAATGTAGCTTTCCTCTCCTCGGAGTTCAGTCTTATTTGCTTTAATAAAGAAGTGTTACTAGAGAACTGTCTCCAGCATATTATGTCAAGAGAGCTGAAATCACAAACCCCACGTCACAACAGAACCTCTGGGCTTCATATACAGTGGTGCCTCGCTTAACGAAATTTCCGCTTAACGAAAGGATTTTTCGAGTGGAGCTTGCCTCGCTAGACGAATTCGTTTTACGAACAATTCGTCTAGCGAATCACGGTTTCCCATAGGAATGCATTGAAATTCAATTAATGCGTTCCTATGAGCAAAAAAAATGCAAATAAAAATCAATGCATTCCTATGGGATTCGCTAGACGAATTTTTCATTATAAGAAAAGACCCGTGGAACGAATTAAATTCGTCTAGCGAGGCACCACTTGTACATTAATTTATTTGCATCCATACACAGTGGATGCAAGATGGGCATGAGAAGCCCCACCCACCAAAATGTAAACTCTGCAGATTCTCCAAAGAGGGAAGAGCTGAAATTTAAAGAAATGTAGCAGACGTATAAGTAATGCATACTAGTGTTGGGGGAGGGGGCGAGAAGCATCTCCAGCATCTTGCCAAAAGGCAAGACAGAGACAGTGTTTTTACCAGAAAACAGGGCTGTCTCCATCCTAAAGGAGGAACTGGCAGGGTTATTGCTCAAGTGTGCACCAATACTCCTTGCACTACTGTAGGCTTCCCCTCTCTTCTGTTTTACTCTACTTTCCTTCCACCAGCAGGTGACAATCATTAGGTCTGAGGGAGGCTCCAGCCCCACCTAGGCTGCTCAGCCTTCTCTTAAATGAAGGCAAGCCAAGGTGATTTCTGTTGAGTTAGTGCTGTAGAGTGGAAGTGGAAAGGGCCGGTGAGGGGGAGAAAGGGGTCTTTTGTGTTTTTAAAGAAAGATGTTGAGGTTCCAGAGTGACGACCGTCCATACAAGCAGAGGAAAAATTTAGGTAAGAGACTGGGGGATGGACTTGAATGATGAGGTGGGAGATATGATTCTGGATTATACATTGGAATTTCTACTAATTTTTCACTTGCATCTTCTACTATTTCCTTTTAAGCTAAATATAACACCCTTCTAGCATTTTCCCAGCATATCTCATTATCTCTGGATTCTCTGTCTTCCCTGTGAATGACACCTGCTTGTCTGTCTTTCCACTGGCAGGTCTTGTTGACTCTTAAACTACCCTATTTCTAACCGGCTTCTCATTCAAGAAGCTCAAAGTGGCATTTAAGTGTTAAATGTGACGGCCTTCCTCTTGGTAGAGCTGAAACTCGTCCTAATGACTTATCTGTCATAATGTCATTTTTATTTTTAGCCTCTCGGATGAAGGAAACAACTGATGTCAGGACGAAGTATCCAAGCAAGATTCCGGTAAATCTCCCTCTTCTACCCAGATTCCAGGGGGTATTCCCTCACAGAGCTATAATTCCCATAGTAGTTTGGTAATAAATCCCTCTTCATAGAGAACTCTAGGAACTGTAGTTTTGAGGGCAATAGCTCTTAACTGCTCCTAACAGCTCTTAACTGCAGCCCCCATACTTCTTTGAGGAAAGCCATGGGTTTCTTAAGTGGTATCACAGGGCTTTAAGTGTGGCCTTGTCTTAACAGAGTGGTACCTCAGGTTAAGTACTTAATTGGTTCTGGAAGTCCATACTTAACCTGAAGCAAACTTTCCCATTGAAAGTAATGGAAAGTGGATTAATCCATTCCAGACGGGTCCGCGGAGTACTTAAATTGAAAGTACTTAACCTGAAGCGTACTTAACCCGAGGTATGTCTGTATATAAAATTCATGAGCTGCTTAGGTTTTCCTGATCACATGAAGCTGTTGAGAAGGCATTATCTGGACTGAGGCTTTGCTAAATCCTCAAAAGCCATTCTAAGACTCTAAGAGCAAAAGAGACTCTGAAAGAGAGATGCAAGCTTGGGGCTCCCACAGTTATTCCACATTTCCATTTATTGAACATAGTACCTTCAATGCTACTCTGAGGAACTTGGAGGAACTTATATATGGTTCCCAAAGAGGCTGCCATTCTTAAACGAGCACACCTGCTTATCCAGCAATGGAGCTCCCATCATGTGCCCTGACATTGTCCAATGCTTTCCTCACACACAGATTATCCTTGAGCGTTACCAGAAGGAGAGGACACTCCCTCCGTTGGGCCGGGTCAAATTCCTGGTTTCAGGGGATCTATCTATGTCTCAGTTTGTCTACAGTCTGAGGTAGGGTAGAGTTTTCACATACTGTGGTAATGTGGGGGGGGGGAGAGAGATGGGAAAGACAATTAATTCCATTTGCACTTAAAGGTACACCTGCTTACCCACCCTGCAGCCAAAATGCAGCCTTCCACTGGCCTTTGGACTGATCCTCTCCCTTCCCCTCCCCAGGGCCCGCCTGTCCCTGACAGCCACTCAAGCCTTCTACCTGCTGGTGGACAACAAGAGCCTGCCCTGCCTGAGCCTGACTGTCTCGGAGGTCTACGCAGCCCACAAAGATGACGACGGCTTCCTCTACATTATCTATGCATCTCAAGATACGTTTGGTGATGTCGGCCCATGAGCCCAATCCGAGGAAGGCCTCTGCAGTCTCCCCCCTCCTCCCTTTCTCTTTGAGGCATAGTTATCACGACATGGATTTTTAAACTGCTTTTGTGTAAGAGTGGCATGGGAGAAGAGTATTCACCATCGGGCAGGCTCTGCTTTATTGTCATTATCCCTGAAGCAACTGAACTACCTTCTATGTTGTATCTGCCTGAAAAGGCGCCCAGGTGACAGGGTGTGTTTAAGGGTCATGTACTTTCTTAACCAACTCTGCAGGGCCATTACTTTAACCCACTGCCAGCTTATTCTTTTAAACTAATTTGTTCCCTCATCTCTTTAGACGAATATAGACATAGATACAAAAAAGAGCACCACTAATATTGCACAGGAAACTATTGTCTGGTTTTCTTTCTTATTTTAAACAAAGCCGATTGGCCTAATGGGGATCTGGAGGGTTCCACGAGTGGAAATTTTAACCGCACAGCTGTTTTTGTTACTTCATCTTTCTTCCCCCTTTTTAAAAAAAGCCTTCTGACAAGACTGCAATAAAGAAATAAATGGGCACAATTACACTCACCTGATCTGAGTATGACTCTTTCTTCCCCACCGGAGAAGCAAGTGGTTATTAAAGACACTGAGTCTTCTCTCTCTCTCTCTTTCGTTTTTCAAAAAAGGAAGTAAAGGTGGCTTGATTCTTGCTCTCCTTGCTAAGCAAGCAGGAAGAATCTGGGCACAAAAGGAGAGGGGCTGAAACAAACACAGCAAAGCTGACCTTCCTCAGAGCCCTTCACTTGGCATAGGGTGGAGAGGGCTTTTGTGACTTGTAACCATGACTACCATGCATTCTCCACCTTATGTCTGCCAAAAATGGGGTGGGGGCAGAGTATTTTGAAGGGCAGTTCCAATCAAATGCTTCTGTGGATATGAATGTATATCCTAGCTGAAACAAAACAAAACAAAAAAAACCTTCCCGTAGCACCTTAGAGACCAACTAAGTTTGTTATTGGTATGAGCTTTCGTGTGCATGCACACTTCTTCAGATATCGAAAGCTCATACCTATGACAAACTTAGTTGGCCTCTAAGGTGCTACTGGAAGGAATTTTTTTTATTTTGTTTAGACTACATCAGACCAACCTTGGTAAAGGTAAAGGGACCCCTGACCATTATGGACGACTCTCTGGGGTTGCGGCGCTCATCTCGCTTTACTGGCCAAGGGAGCCGGCATACAGCTTCCGGGTCATGTGGCCAGCATGACTAAGCCGCTTCTGGCAAACCAGAGCAGCGCATGGAAACACTGTTTACCTTCCCACCGGAGTGGTACCTATTTATCTACTTGCACTTTGACGTGCTTTCGAACTGCTAGGTTGGCAGGAGCTGGGACCGAGCAACAGGAGCTCCTCACCCCGTCGCAGGGATTCAAACCGCCGACCTTCTGATTGGCAAGCCCTAGGCTCTGTGGTTTAGACCACAGCGCCACCCGCGTCCTTACCTACCTATAACTAAATATATCCTAGCATAAAAGAGAGGTGAAAGATTCCCTTAAAAGTATTCTTTCTGTGTATCTTTCCTCCCATATTTTGGTGATGGGATGATGAGGGGTTTTTTGGTCCCTGGGTCCCGTGAGCAAGCCCTTGGAGAGGTCTCTTTCATCTTTGTGGAGCTAGAACAAGACTGACTGAACCTCCAGGTGTCATTGGACTCCAATTCCCATCAGCCCCAGCCAGCATGGCCAGTGGCCAGGGATAATGAGGGCTGTATTCCAGGTGCATCTGGAGGACCCACAGGTTGCCCATCACTGTTCTATAGCATTATGAGCAGTGATGGAGCTCTTATGAGCAGTGATGGAGCAGTGATGGAGACCTGAAGGAGCGTCTCCACCTCCATCATTCTGCCCAGACACTGAGGTCCAGCACCGAGGGCCTTCAGGCGGTTCCCTCGTTGCGAGAAGCCAAGTTGCAGGGAACTAGGCAGAGGGCCTTCTCGGTGGTGGCGCCTGCCCTGTGGAACGCCCTCCCAACAGATGTCAAAGAGGAAAACAACTACCAGACTTTTAGAAGACATCTGAAGGCTTTTCAGGGAGGCTTTTAATGTTTAATAGATTATTGTGTTTTATTTTTCTGTTGGAAGCCGCCCAGAGTGGCTGGGGAGACCCGGCCAGATGGGCGGGGTATAAATAATAAATTATTATTATTATTATTTATTATGGGCAAAATGATTCCATCACAGTTTGTCATTTGCTCAGTGAGGTACAAATCTAGCATTTATAAATTCATTTGGAAATTCTCTGTTACTCAGGTAGCCCCGTCAGTAGAGTAGGAGACTCTTAATCTCAGGGTCGTGGGTTTGAGCCCCACATTGGCAAATGATTACTGCATTGCAGGGGGTTGGACTAGATGACCCTCGTGGCCCCTTTCAACTCTACAATTCTATAATTCTGTGATTCTTTAAGGGGCCGTTTTGAACAAATGAGCCCCAGTAGCCCATGCGAGGACTTCCATTAGCACAATGGGGCTTTCCCTGCTTGCTTCTCCCTGCCCTCCTACCCCAATTGGCTCTGCAGAAGAGTCAGGAGAGGGATAGAAAAGGGGGGATTATTCCATCTGGCAAGCTGAAGTGCTTGCACTGATGGAATGGTTCCCAAGATTTTGAACTAGGTTTCAGTTTAAGTCTATAGGAATATGATAAAGTCCAAGGGCTCGTTATGCAAGGCAGCCATCTCCTCGCCCCCTACTCAGTACCGTTTCTAGTCCTGATCAGAAAGTGTCAGGGGCATAGCAAGAGAGGGGCGTTCCCCCTGGGCAGCGTGCGATCTGGAGGGTGCTATGATGGTTTCACCACCACCACCCGTGCTGGGCACCCCGCCCCCACCTGCCCTCTGCCCCCGGTGGTGGAGCCAGTGGAAAGTGTGTGGACTTTCCTACCCCTGACAGATTCCTTTACCTCTAAGGAAGTTGGGGAAAATGAATTATTTTAAATCCCTCACACCTCCGCATATTGCTGTAACTTTACTAAACTTTATTAAAAACAGGGGCAGAACATCAAATTAATTCATAAACAATCTCAGTTTGATTGTGAAAATGTGACTGTTTGTTGGAATGAAGTCAAGATGTGATATATTCGATAATTATGAATCTGCTGGATTTCACTAACCAATTGACCAATTGTAAGTTGCAGCAGCATCACTCGTTTTGAATGAGGGCAGTAAACGATGCCTTTATTCTGTTAATGCAAGGATTTAAGTTTGTGCAATGAAACTCCCCCCCCCCCGGCACATCCCATGGCCTCCCTAAATCTGGTCCAGAGGTTGAGGAAAGCCTAAGAACATATTTGGAGGAACAGGGAGGAGACAAAGGAACGTTCCATTGTGAGCAAATCCTTTCATTAACGGAACAAGAGAGTAAGTGCTACTTGGGACGCAAGTCTCCATTTTGAAATAGAAGTTACATGTGGGTGATATCTGCTGTAGTCTCCTAATGAACTCTAATTAGTAATTAATTACAGAAATAGAGGGAGGGAGGGAGCTTTGCATTCAGCCTGAACAATGGGGGGGGGGCTCAAAAAAGAGATTGAGGGGGGCCAACGAGCCTTGGCCAATGGCTGAATGCCAGTTGAAAGGGAATGGTGGTGGGTGCTTTTCTACCCTGCTTGTGGACTTCCCAGAAGCATCTGATTGGCCGATCTGGGAAACAGGATGCTGGCCTTCAAAGGACCTGTGATCGGATCCTGCAGAGTTCTTCCTACATTTAGAAGAGAGGCAGGCAGGCAGGCAGGCAGAGCTAAACCTCAAGCCTGCATGGAAACCTGAGTCAGGCTTTTATCTGAACACACAGCTTTGATGGCTAGTGCCTCTTGGTGTTCTCTGCACATGCTCAGAGGAGCTCATTGCTAATTCTCTGTTCTGCCACTTTAAAAGAACCCTGCCTCAAATTAAACTCTGTCTCAAATTGCTATGGGGAGAAGGCACAACTGAACTTGCATCCAAAAATCACCCATTCATTTTTTTAAAAAGAAACTAAGTGACGCATTCATCATGAGCAGGTTGAGAACAATTTCCCCAGCTGACAGTGATGTGGCGAAACACCACCTCCTCCCTGTTTCACGCTTCTGTTGCACTCGAGTGCCGCAGCGCGCTGAGTGGGGGTAAATATTTCATGTTCATTCGTAAATATTACTCTAAAATTAGCCTGAAGTGTGAAAACTAATAGGAAGAGAGGAGGCGGTTTCTGCTGGCATGCCTGGCTGAGAGACAAATTGCGAAGTGTGCTAACACTTGTTTAAGAACATAACACGGACTGATCAGATGAGACGAAGAGCCTATTCAGTCCAGGAGCAGGGCATCTGTGGCCCTCCAGAATGTGCTGGACTACAGCTCCCATCATCCCTGACCACTGGCTGCACTGCCTGGGCCTGATGGGAGCTGAAGTCCAGCAGGAATGGATCATGGCTTAGAAGTACAGCATCTGATTTGCATGCAGAAGGTCCCAGGTTTGAGATTCCTACATCTTCTAAGCTGCCTCTGGCCTCTGGCCGCTAAGAAGAAAGGCCAGGAGGGAACAGCCACCCCTTCCTGTTTTCCCTGGTAATTGGAGATATACAGCCTCTGAACATGGAAGCTCTATTTAGCTATTATGGCTAACAGTGATCAATAGACTAGTCCTCCATGTTAATGTACCTAATTCTTTTCAAAAGGTATGTCAGCTGGGGGCTATCATCATATCTTGTAGTGCTGAATTCCATCAGTGATGGTAGGGGTGGCAGGTGTATAGGGTGAGGGGGCACGTTGTGCTCAGGGCCGGCCGTCTTAAGCACATCCGGCGCTGTGGCGCAAAGCTCCCTCTGGCGCCCCCTCCCTTTCCCAGAATTTAGAACTCGGGGCCCAACTTGCGGACCACCTCGTAGCCCCAGGAGCCGCTGCACACAGAAGACGCCACCAATGTGGTGGCCGCAGCGTCGCTTGTGAGGCTCTGGGGGACCTCCTCCTCCGCTGCCTGGCGACAGCCCGTTGCCGGCGCTCCTGCTGCTGCCCAGCGGCCCAAGGAGCAGGAGGGGGTTGTCACGCCGCCGCCTGTGCCCCAGGGAGTGGTGGTGGTGGGGTGGCGGGCAGGAGCTGGGGAGGGGCAGAAGCAGCACCCCCAAGACCTCACCCCCCACGCCTATCCAGTGTTTCACCTCCCAGAGCTCTGCCTGAGAGGAAACCTATGAATTTCGTCCCATTTGTGGATCCCGAGTAGGAGCCCATCCAGGCTTCTGGAGCGCTTTCTCCTGACCATGTGTAGCAACACTTACTTAACCAAGCCCCACCAGCTCCAGTTGCTAGAAGAAAATGCCACTGCGGTTTTCCCCTGAAATTTTGAAGCAAAGGGTCTGCTGGTTTCTCTTTAAGGTTTCCAGACTCAAAAGAGAGCCGGGCAATTAAAGGCACAGAAGTCCTGTCCTCTGTTGAGTCTGGCAACAACCCTATCAGCAGGATGCCTGTGAAGTTGCTTGGGCCTGCTGTAATGCCTTGAAACTGAAGAGCGAGCAAAAGACAATCTTCACAAGGCTGAGCCCTGCCAAATCTCCCTGCAGTGCACGTTCCTGGCTGGCTGGTAGACTGTGGGCGGATTGTGTTGAATTATAGATCTTGTAGGATTTACATCTTTAATTTCCCAAGGGTTCAGATCGTGGCCCACCCAGCAACCTCATTCACTGCCCTATCTTTTTGGGGGGGGGGATTCCGTACGCCTTTTCCCTCACTGACCCCCCACCCCCGTCCACCTGCATCGGTTCAGCTCTCCCGCCCAACAGCTTAGCTATCTATCATCCTGTCGGCAGTGTTTACCTCAGCAATTGCTGCCTTCTTTCCCAGGCAGATGCTGGGAGGCTTCCCATGTGGGTGTCTGCTTGGTCGGGGTTTTGATAAACATATATTTAACCTGTCAGCCTGCAGCTCATCCATTTCTATCTCGAGCTCTTCTCCTTTGGATTTAAAAAGCCAGGAAGTGGGAAGCTAGTTTTGCCTTTGTCTTCTTCGGAAGATGATATAGGGGCTGGTTAGGGCTGGTTCCAATAGGCCATTATCTGCTGGAAATTCCTCCCATTTTCTTATTACATGATACATGGTTTGTTTTCAATTTATTTATTATTTCCTTTGATTTATATCCTAAGGCTCCAACCCTAAGGCTCAAAGCAGCTTAAAATTTACTTTCTCACCCACCTATCCAAAAAAGAAAAAGGGGGTGGGGGTAGAAAGAGGATGAGAAGAAGTAGAATTTCCCCAAATAGTTCATGAGGGCCCAAGACAAACACTAAAATGTCCTGTAGTGGTAAATCTGACAGCAATTGGAAGTTTTGATACCTGCTGTTGAGGGGAGACCCAAGTGCCTCCTTTCATACTGTGATGGGAACCTTTGGAATCCCCCAGCCTGAATTCATGAGTCCTCAGCAGGGAATCAGGTCAGACTTGTGTTAATGGAAGGGGGAAATGGGAGGAGGGGACTGAAACAGATGGAGAGGTGAATGACTGCGAAGCTCAGAGAGGGAGAGAGATGATCATAGAATCATAGAGTTGGAAGAGACCACAAGGGTCATCCAGTCCAACCCCCTGCCAAGCAGGAAACACCATCAAAACATTCCTGACATATGCCTGTCAAGCCTCAATGTAGCCTCAATGATTGTGGAGGAGAGGGAGAGGGAGAGAGACAGAGGGAGGGAGGGAGGTTCTGATTTGACCCTCCATTGGATTTGGCTCAGCCCACAATCAGACACAGGCCCATCTGAGTTTTCTCATGGATTAGTGGCCTTTCATAGGAAAATGTTTGCCCAGCCTGCTTTAATGTGTATTCCTTGCAAACATAGCAATTATGCTACCTGCCAGCAAGAAATTACCACACCATGAATTTCAATGCAGCTCAGTGTGGTAAATCTTTTCAGTAACTAATTCTACTTCAATACTGTCTGATAAATCCTGACGGGTGGTGTGTTAGGGGCCTTAAAGGACTGTACAAGTTGGGATCAGGAGGAAACAAAATGAGATTTGTTTACCCAAAGTGTTTCTCTGTATGCAAATACACCATCAGTTCCTGGGGCTAGAGCCCTATGGAGCATGTGCTTTCACCAACAAATTGGCTACGTGCATGTGCTATATGTGGCAGCATTCCCCAATGTTTTCATGGTCCTTGAAGGCAATGGAGTACATTGCTTAAGTCATCCTGGAGACAAGAGCATGGAACCGGCAAACTAAATCACTGGAGCAGAGGAATCAAGGGCTTATCATAGCCTGCGGCTGAGCAAAGATTTCAAACCAAGGACCAAGGCTGGCCCTATCACAAGCCGAGTGGCACCACAGACACTGAGGGGTGGAGTGGGAGCAGAACTGTGTGTGCCACTTGTCCTTCCCTGCACCTCCTAACCTATCCTGCTGACCTCAAGTGCTGACCTCAAATGCAGTGAAGGAGGCTGCCCCATTGTTAGTGTCAAAGCAGGTTCAACTTCCAGCCTGGCCGACTTTTGTGCATGGAATGGGGAAGCGTGCTTTCTCATCCTTCACCTCAGGCAGCGAATGTTGTAGAGCCAGTTCCCCCAATATTCAGGAGAGTTAAGGTAGGGATATCCCAGCAAAACCATGGGCAATGGGGCTAAACACCCTCACAAGATCCCACCCTGCCTTTGACTCCTGCTGTTTGAACAGGATCTTCTGCCTGAGTTGCAAGATGAGTAGGTGGTTGCAGGGGTGGAGGAGACGGGGGAAGAGAATAAAGCTTCAAGACTGCAATCAGTCAATCCCATCCTTTCTCCAAAAGCCATAAGGTTTAGGCACATGAGGATAAATGGAACTGGCATTTGCAAGATGAGAGCACATCCTTCATATGCCATTCATAGGGCAGGCAGAGGGAGTTTACCATAAAGAATCTATATGTAAAGTATGGTTTTGAAGTGGAGAAAGAGGAGGGCAGATTTCCCCCCCCCCTTGCTTGAGGTAGGGGCCTTACATTTGGTTCTGTTATTCTCCAGATATGGGCTGTGATTGATCCCTAGGACTCCAGAGAAGAATGGGAGAGAAACAGAGATGTGGGTGAATCCATCAATTTTAGATCCTCTCACTTTCTCATTTCCCCCCAGTCTTAAGTTCTCTAAATTTCTGCATCCATTTACAATTTTTTTTAAGAACTCGTGAAAATCCATCAGCACTTCTGTGTAAATTCATCCTCACATGCACATTTTTGCATGCAATTTTATCAATGCATTTTTTCTATGTTATTTTCACAAAAAGTGCATTTCTATACACCCTCTATCCTAGCACAGAACTTTTGTAGACATTACTAGGCTAGAGAAATATACTGCAAAATTCAGAGAAGTGTGAACTTTGAATTTTGTCTTGGTTTCTGTATTGTTTCAGAAAGTGTAGATTAAGTGGGTTTGCCCCCCTGGATGATTAGTGCAGCACCAACCCAGGGTCCAGTGCCAGGGAGGTGGGGCTGCTGTGGTTCACCAGAGTTCTTTCTCCCTCGCTGGGAAAGGTCATTGCCTTGAAGTGAGACTAGAGTCCCTTCATCTTATGTTGGGACTTAAGAGACAGACTAGGAATGCTGTTGGTGTACTGCCCATCAAACTTGCTCCGGTAGTCTCAAGTACAGTGCTGAAGGAATCTTTGACAATGATGCTGGGTGACTTATACATCCATGGTGAGCCTGCTATTGGAGCACATGAGATTTCATGGCTTCCCTGGTAACCATGGGCTGCTTCAGGTTGTCATCTGCCAGGCGCACAGAGTAGGACATACCTTTGACTTGGTCTTCATTCCACATGTGGAGAGGAGTGATCTGGAAATGGGGGGGGGGCTCTGTTGTCATGATCAAACCACTCGTTGGTCAAGTTTGAACTCACAGCTGCTATCCCCCTCTGCAAGGATGGGGGACTGATTAATAAAATTGCCCCTCCGAGACTTATGGATCCTAATGGATTCTTGAATACTATGAGGGACGTTCCAGTGGACAGAAGTGCTGATCCTTTTAAGGCTCTTGTCTTACTGTGGAATGATTAGATGTGAAGAGCTATTGGCATGGTTGCCCCTGAGTGCCCTCTCTGCAGCTATGGAACCCACAATGTCCCTTGGTGTTCTAGGGAGCTATGTGTGAAACAAGAGAGAGGACAGCTGAGTCTGGGGCTATTCCTTCATCCATCTCTGTCACTGGAGTCCCAAGTGTCCTTGGACCAGGAGTGCTTTTTATTTGTTCCAGCTTGAATGCTAGTTGTGACCATTTCTGGACTGTGACAGCCTGACCACAGTGGTCCATGCATTGGTAACCTCAACACTCAATTATTGCAATGCATTTTATGTGGGGCTGCCCTTGTATCTGGTCTGTAAGCTATAGCTAAGTGTAGAATGCAACAGCCAGGCTGCTCACAGGAGCAGATTTCTGCACTGTAGTTAACCATGCTATTTAAGAAAGTTTGTTTTAAAAAATATTTACAGAAACATATTTTTTATGGTTTTTAATTATTTTATTGAGATGGCTGCTTACTCATAATCTGTGAAATAGGATTCTAGATAGATTGCAGCTCAGGACCACAATACCTCCAGGACTGCCTCTTTCCCAGCCATAGGCACCACCAGATGTTTTGGGACTACAACTCCCACCATCCCTTGCTAACAGGACCAAGTGGCCAGGGATGATGGGAGTTGTAGTCCCAAAACATGTGGAGGGCCAAGTTTGCCTATGTCTGCTCTTTCCATATGAACCTAGCTAGACCCTGAGATCATCTTCTGAGGCTCTTCTTTGTGTGCCTCCTCCACAAGAGATCCTATAATGTGTTGACCTCTTTTATCAGGCTTTTGGCTGGCTGACACCCAGTGTGTTGTAGAAGGGGGGATTATTGGGTTTTCTTTGTTTTTTATTATGCATTTTCTTTTTTATATTGTTATTTTATGTTGTGAGATTGACTAGTATACAAATTTAATCAATCAATAGAAATAAAATACACCACTTAGGCACTTGGACAACCACAAGACCATCTTCAAGGCTAACCCCACTTAGAGCACATCATATTAGTCTAAAGTTGAGGTTTCCAGAGCCTGGGCCACTGTGGTGAGGCTATCCCAGTCCAGGAATGGCCATAGCTGAGGTACCATCCAGAAATGGAAATAGGCACTCCTCACTACTGATGCCACCTGAACCACATGACAATAATGACTCCAGGAATACCTGTACTTGCTCCTTCAGGGGAAGTGAGACTCCACCTAGAACAGGATGTCTCCTGAATTTCCAGACATCAAAACCACCAACAGTGCCTTTCTCTTGTCAGGATTCAGCTTTAGTTTGTTGGCCCTTATCCAGCTCATTACCACCTCTAGGCACTGTTCCCGCACCTGTAAAGATTCACCTACACCTTCTCTTAGTCCATTACAATATAGGAAAACATGGAGAGAGAGAGAGAGAGAAAGAGAGAGAGAGAGAGAGAGCGCTCAAAATAAATAAAGATCTGTGTAACATCTCATACAAAAATGAAGATGGATCTTCTTGATAATTAATCTTGAAGGTGGTTTTCTAGGGTTTATGCTGAAATATGCCTGAGAATTTTATTTTTCATTTGGTGGCATCAGCGCAGCTTTGTGGTGTGTGGCCCAGAGGCTTGAAAGCATCTCTAAAGGGATTTAGAGTCTTTGGATTTTGTGAAGTGTTTGGCTGCAGGGTGAAGATTCACATTCTAATGATGTCTCCATTTGGAGACCTCTGTACATGTAGAGTTCCGGATTTTAAAAGCGTCAGAACAGCACAAAAATAGAAACTAGTAAAAAAGAGTAAGAGACACGCCAAGGGGTGAAGGAAAACATCAGAGGAAGAGAAGGAAAGGGGGGATGAAGATTGAATGTCTTACTCTCAACAAAGGGGACCAAAAACAAAACTCTGGTGCCTCAATCAGAGAAGTAGTTTGTTGCATAGAAAACAGGCTGCTCTGTTATGCAAAGTGTAGGGATGACTTTATATACAGGTGGGGAGACTGTGGCCCTGCAGATGTTGCTGGACTACAGCTCCCATCGTCTTTTCCCATTGGCCATAGCTGAGAATGATGGGAATTGGAGTCCAACAACTTCTGGAGGGCCACAGGTTCCTTATTCCTGCTCCATAGGCTTAGGTATACAGTAAGCATTTAAGTGGGGGTTATATTCTAGGCCAGGCATCCCCAAACTGTGGCCCTCCAGATGTTTTGGCCTACAACTCCCATGATCCCTAGCTAACAGGACCAGTGGTCAGGGAAGATGGGAATTGTAGTCCAAAACATCTGGAGGGCCAAAGTTTGGGGATGCCTGTTCTAGGCATTGTGCCAAAATTCAAAATCATGTATACTCACAACACACTGGGTGCAATGGTGGGTGGGATTGCCAAAGTATTTTTTTTCCCAGACGCCCACCCACTTTCTGCCCCCTTTTAATTTATTTTTAATTATTTTGTCAAGTGCATAAAGCTGAAGTTAAATGTGCGTAACTTGCTTGCCTACTGTAGCTTGATGCCAGGTTCATGTTCTGACAGGTAGGGATGCAAGTCAGCCAGAGCTGCCAAGGTAACAGGTCAGCTGAGAGAAATGCTCTACCTAGCAGGAGATGAAAAGGCAGTTGGCAGGCAGCTGCCATGTAGGAAGAAGACCATGTTTTGCAGGAGAAGCAGCTTTGGGAGAGGGACTGCTTTTGCTTTTGGAGACTGAGACTGCCTTAAAACTAGCATTGCCCATCTATTTCTCCCATCCCCAAACTGTAACTTTGCAAACAAACTGCTATTGCAAAAGGCACCATCAGTCTCCATTCTTCTCGCCCTTCAAGTAAACTTGCCCTTCAGTGGTGGCCCCTAGGACTTCCTCCTGGTTTCCACTCCTATTGCACACACACAGGGGTGTAGGAAGGGGGGGGTGATAGGGGCGCTCCTCCCCGGGCAGCGCAATCCTGAGGGCGCCATCGCAGCTGCCCCCCCCACCCGCGCTGGGCGCCCCGCCCCCAGAACACGTGCCATGCCCCTACGGGGGGTGCACCACACCCCCAGAATGTGTGATAGCCCCGCCCCCCACCTGCTCTCCGCCCCCGGTGCCTGAGCATGAAGCTCCGCCACTGCAGACACACACAAACTCCTCCAGGTTATGCCTTAGGAGAATCTTGTGCAGTCAATCCCAAATGTGTTTCTCATTAGGCCTTCATTTTCACAGTCTACCCTGCACTTTAAAAAAAAAATCAGAATTCTGTGTCACAGCAACCTGGATTTCTCTGAAGTGAAAAGCTGGATTCTGCTGCCAGTGCAAAACATGCAGCTTAAGCATGATCTCTCTGGGTTTGCATATTTTACTTTGTAATGTTTACAGAGTTTCAGAATATATCCCATTCCTACCCAAAAGAGCTGTCCGAGGCACTGAAACACCTGAGCTTAGAATTCAGTGGCATTCTGGCTGCTTCAGTTTCAGCAGGCATTCCCCTCACACTTTCATAAGGGCCAGAAATTTGCTCTTTAAAAGCTAAAAGGGAACAGCCAAATAATACCACATTCTGTGAGATTGTCCATACTGTTGCAGCATCACAACATATACCTGTGTGATACTTTGCTTACTGTTCCTTGATATGTCAATGTTATATCATAGCTGCCAAGTTTTTCCTTTTCTCGCGAGGAAGCCTATTCAGCATAAGGGAAAATCCCTTTTAAAAAAAGATAACTTGGCAGCTATGGTTATATATATATAGTATATATAGTTATTCATCACCTTGAGGCTTCAGAAATAAGGCAGGATGTAAATTTAGCGAGAAATAAATTACATGAATCAGTGTCTGATTTATATTGAGCTAAATCCCCCCCACACTGACAGGACATTTTGGGGTAAGACCGACAGCTAATGGACCTAAATATAGGGGTGTTCATATGTGCATTCTAGGTAAAGGGACCCCTGACCATTAGGTCCAGTCGTGACTGACTCTGGGGTTGTGCGCTCATCTCGCATTATTGGCCGAGGGAGCCGGCGTATAGCTTCCAGGTCATGTGGCCAGCATGACAAAGCCGCTTCTGGCAAACCAGAGCAGCACATGGAAATGCCGTTTACCTTCCCGCTGTAGCGGTTCTTATTTATCTACTAGCATTTTGACATGCTTTCAAACTGCTAGGTTGGCAGGAGCTGGGACCAAGCAACAGGAGCTCACCCCGTCACAGGGATTCGAACCGCTGACCATCTGATCAGCAAGCCCTAGGCTCAGTGGTTTAACCACAGCGCCACCTGGGTCCCCTATGTGCATTCTAGACGTATACAATTAATGTACCCATCTACACTATCTGCTCTCATCATCCCTGACCACTGGCTGATAGGAATTGTGAATATAACAACAGGTTCTCCATCTTTGCTTTAGAAGCAATCACACACAGAAAATCGCCCCAAGTGAAGCACTGTTCAAGGCTGCCCAAAATGCTCATGAAAATCAGTGCAGCCTTTCAGTTCAGCCCTACATAGAACTCTGCTCTTCATAACCAGTTAGTCACAATGTATGAAGAAGAGCAATGGCTCAGGTGGCAGAGCAACTTCTTTGCCTGCAGAAGGTCCCAGATTCAATCGCTGGCACTTCCAGGTACAGCTGGGAGTGTCCCCTGTCTGAAGCCCTGCAGAGTTGCTGTACAAATTGGGTCCTCCCTAACAAGAGGGCACGTGTTGCGGTGTGACCTGGCAACCAGACCCTGTGTTGTGGGTGGGAACGTTTGGATGGCCACAACACCCTATTGGAGGTCCCTCGATGCTGGGTGCAATCAATGGGATGCCAGCAAATTTGTATTGAGGGACCTCTATTTAAGCCCATGCATGTGTCCCTGAGCTTCCTCTTTGGGGCCTGTGCATTGGAACACCTGCCCACCTCTCCCTATATTTAGGGATTGCACGTATGACCTTGCTATGCCATCATGTGTCGTCTGTCATTGGGACAGGAGGACGGCAGGAATTTTCCCCACTTGGCTGATTGGCTGGTGTCGCTTGGGTTTCGCCTGCCGCGTAGCAAATCATCACAACGTATAAGGTTGCGGATAGGCTCTGGTTCGGGTGATAGGGTGGCAGAGCGGTCTGGCCATCCCTATGCAATGGGTATTCCGTTAAAGGAATCATGGGACTCTTTGGTTGGTCAACCCTGAGAGGGGTTGTGCCCTGAGCCAGAGTCCAGGGGGGCATCTGGCTGGTGGACTGGCTTGACCCCACTTTCCACTATACCGGGTGTTTACCCAAGGCTGACCTATGGTGTGCCCTGGGTCAGCGCTGCCTGCAAGGGTGCAGGGAGCTAGTCGAACTAGAGCAGGGACCCCCAAACTGCAGCCCTCCAGATATTTTAGCCTACAACTCCCATGATCCCTAGCTAACAGGACCAGTGGTTGGGGAAGATGGGAATTGTAGTCCAAAACATCTGGAGGGCCGAAGTCTGGGGATGCCTGAACTAGAGCCTATGCAACCACTCACTTGATTGTACAGTGGTACCTCTACTTGCGAATTTAATGCGTTCCGAACACACATTCGTAAGTCAAAAAAAATTGTACGTCGAATCCCATAGGATTGCATTGGGAGAAAAATTCGTAAGTAGAAGCAACCCTATCTAAAAAATTGTAAGTAGAAAAAATCCTATCTAAACTGCATCCAAGATGGCGGATGGAGCTCCATTCGTAAGTAGAAACATTCGTAAGTAGAGTTATTCGTAAGTAGAGGTACCACTGTACTCAATAAAGTTGTGGCCTAAATTCTGCCAAAAACCAAACCAAAAATTTGAGTCTTGTCTTAATTAATTTGGGGAAGGTTAAAGGGTCTACACACGCAAACAATACAGACCTTGATGGACCAGTGGTCTCACTAAGCATAAGGCAACTTCCTATGTTCCTGCGTGAAAGCCTTTGCTGTAATAAATCTGCTAGTCTTAAAGGTTCTGCAAGTTGGTGCAATTTGTTCACCGTAGCTGAATACTATGGCTACACTTCTGGGAAATGCACAGTCTGAAACCCTGGGGAGCAACTGCCCCTTCTCCCGATGTAAACAAAATGGAACTGGATGGGTCAATGGTCTGACTCAGGAATGGGCAGTTCCCTATGTTCCTATTAGCTTTTCTTTTTCTTTTTCTTTTTTAGCCCCAGTTGCTGTGGCCAACCAATTTCTGGATGTAATGTCAGTGTTTGATCATCTTCCCTTCAGCCCTGGTTGTGGTGAAGGAATTTCTCAGTGGGGGATCAGGGATTTTTCTTCATTATTTTTCCTTTTGTTCTTCACTCTCTCCTTTATATGTTCCCCCACCCTTTGGTTCATTCTTGTTGTCAATTTTGTTGGTCTTTTGATCTATAGCTTCTTTATTTCAATTCTCGCTTTTTTATATTCATTTCATGCTTTCGGGGTTGTTGTTTCATTGGACTTTTATTTCAGTAGTTTTAACTAGACTTTTGATGTCAGCCTCCCTTGTTTTGTTTTCTCATTTTGTTTTGCCTTGTTTCCCTAGATCCATTCTCATTTTTAAAAAGTATATTTTTGTTCTTTTATCTTTTATCTTCTGCTTCTCTTTGCTTTTCCCCTCACAAAAGTTAAAACTCAGATATGGAGTGCGGGTTTTCATTGGACTTGGAGGCAGAAATTCAAATGCAATCTTCAAAGTGATGTTTGGTCTAAACTTGTGACAGAATCGAATGGGGGAGATTTAACAATTGATTTGCCCTAGATATAGGGTCTCAGTCTTGGAGAGTCAAGGGCTGAGGGGGAAACAGGAAAATATGGTAATGGATTATTCTGGGAGGTTATTTTTTTATTTCTGGAGGGGGGTGGGGAGTAACGACTAGATGACTTCTGTGATAGCCTCTCTGGCTTCCTGAGTGTAAAATTATGCACAATCAAACAAAGGATTGGGAACATACAAACAGAAGTGGGACCTGCAACAACGCCTCACCTCCTAAAAGGAGTGCTCCTGTCCAGTGTCACAGCTAGCCAGCCATGCCCTCTCTGGGATACTCCATCCCGCTGCCATCACCCCCAATGCCCAGGTTTCCCATTTTTCACTTCCAATTGCCATTCAGAATTCCATGGTTGCTCAACATCCTCAGTCTTCCTCACCAGGCTGTTGGGGAGGCTGCTCCATTATGGTTTCTAAAAATGACATTTTGCAAATCTCAGGGTTTCCACGTGTGTGCTAATACCTTGCCTCTTCTTTCTCAGTGGCCCTGCCTGGATGCCAGTCGTGTTGGCACTCATCATCATCATCATCATCATAATTTATTATTATTTATACCCGCCCATCTGGCTGAGTCTCCCCAGCCACTCTGGGCAGCTCCCAATCGAATATTAAAACAATACAGCATTAAGTATTAAAAGCTTCCCTAAACAGGGCTGCCTTCAGATGTCTTCTAAAATTAAGATAGCTGCTTATTTCCTTGACATCTGATGGAAGGGCGTTCCACAGGGCGGGTGCTGCTACCGAGAAGGCCCTCTGTCTGGTTCCCTGTAACCTAACTTCACGCAATGAGGGAACCGCCAGAAGGCCCTCGGTGCTGGATCTCAGTGTCCGGGCTGAATGGTGGGGGTGGAGACACTCCTTCAGGTATACAGGACCGAGGCCGTTTAGGGCTTTACAGGTCAACACCAACACTTTGAATTGTGCTCGGAAACGTACTGAGAGCCAGTGTAGATCTCTCAGGACCGGTGTTATGTGGTCCCGGTGGCCCCTCCCAGTCACCAGTCTAGCTGCCGCATTCTGGATTACTTGCAGTTTCTGGGTCACCTTCAAAGGTAGCCCCACGTAGAGCGCATTGCAGTAATCCAAGCGGGAAATAACCAGAACATGCACCACTCTGGCGAGACAGTCCGCGGGCAGGTAGGGACTCAGCCTGTGTACCAGATGGAGCTGGTAGACAGCTGCCCTGGACACAAAATTGACCTGCACCTCCATGGACAGCTGTGAGTCCAAAATGACTCCCGGTTTGCACACCTGGTCCTTCAGGGGCACAGTTACCCCATTCAGGACCAGGGAATCCTCCACACCTGCCCACCTCCTTTCCCCCACAAACAGTACTTCTGTTTTGTCAGGATTCAATCTCAATCCGTTAACGCCATCCATCCTCCAACCGCCTCCAGGCACTCACACAGGACCTTCACCGCTTTCACTGGTTCTGATTTGAAAGAGAGGTAGAGTTGGGTATCATCCGCATACTGATGAACACCCAGCCCAAACCCCCTGATGATCTCTCCCAGCGGCTGCATGTAGGTGCTAAAAAGCATGAGGGAGAGGACAGAACCCTGAGGCACCCCACAAGTGAGGGCCCAAGGGTCTGAACACTCATACCCCACCACCACTTTCTGTACACGACCCAGGAGAAAGGAGCGGAACCACTGTATAACAGTGCCCCCAGCTCCCAACCCCTCTAGATGGTCCAGAAGGATGTTATGGTCAATAGTATCAAAAGCCGCTGAGAGATCCAGCAGAACTAGGAAACAGCTCTCACCTTTGTCCCTAGCTCGCCGGAGATCATCGACCAGCATGACCAAGGCAGTTTCAGTCCCATAGTGAGGCCTGAATCCCGACTGGAAGGGATCCAGATGGTCCGCTTCTTCCAGGCGTGCTTGGAGTTGTTCAGCAACCACCCGCTCAATCACCTTGCCCAGGAATCACCTTGCCCTCATCACCTGAGTTTGCTATCAAGGAGACTGAAAAAGGAGCTCTCTGGGATCAGACCAAGAATCTCTCTAGTTCAGCATGCCATTGCAAAGAATGGCTAGTCAGATGCCCCTAGGCAATCAGAAGCAGGCCAATGAAACCGTGACCCTCCTTGACTCTTTAGCATCTGGCATTCAGAGTTGTGCTGTTCTTTTCAGCTATCATAGTCAATACCTGTCCTCCTTGGAATTATCTAATTCCCTTTTAAAGCCATCTAAAGTTTTCATGGCAGCAAAGTCCGCAGCTTAATTATGCATTGTGTGAATAAATATTTCCCTTTGGTTGTCCTGAATCAAGGCCTAATCAATTTCATTGGGTGACCCTGAATTCATTCTAGTATTATGAAAGAGGGAGGGAAATTGCATGTCGCAATGCAGTCGCAATGGCTTTTTGTATAAAATAAATGTTGGTTGCAACGCTGTTAAAATAGACTACTGGGATTCATTATTATAAATTAACCTACCACCAGAGATGTAGATCTTTGTTAAAATCAGTATGTGAAGTTTCTTTGACCGCTAGGGCAAGAGGTTTGCCAATTGACCAGAAAAACACAGCAGCTTGATCAGCAGAAATCAACGAAGGAAGCACTTCACAGTCTGTACATCGACCTGCTGCTGAAAGCCCCAGCTGCAATGACCAGATGAACAACCCTGGCAGGAGATGGCACAAATGTCACTGAGGAAGCACTTAACATTTACACTCTTCCCCATAGTTTTTTGCCAATAGCAAGCAGGCACTTCTGCCTCTAGTTCCTTTCTGCTGAAATGTTCTGGAGAAGCTGGAATGTTTATGAACATTCTATGGAACGTAGCAGTTCAACAAACAGCTCTGGGAAGCCAGAGCCCTAACTCTGGTCCAGCAACATCTGGAGGGCCCACAGATTCCCCATCCTGGTTGCTGTGTCTGAGGAAGCTCTGGCTCAAATCAAAGGGGGGTGGGATTAAAGGGAGCTGCCACCCAATTTTACTTGCAGTAGTGCACACGGGAAGCAAAGAAATGTTGTCTACCATGCTCATTAGCAACTGAACACCAGTTGCCAAACCATGGTGTATTTTTTTCTACATCATCAATAGTGGTTGGGCATCTAGATTTTTGCACCCCTGCCATGGAAAGGACACTTGAGTGTAGGAAACCTAGGATTCAGAAGGTCCCAGGTATAGTTTCTGGCAGTTCTCATTTTAAAAACCTTATGCAAATTGGGCTTGGTAAGGCTCTGCTACAGTCAGAATAGGTAAGACAGGGCTAGATAGACCAGTAGTCTAACTCATTAAAAGGATGTTTCTTGTGTTTACCAGATAGAGATTTGCAGTCAGTTCTAGTCATCTAATAAAAGTATGAAGCTCCATGCCACATTCACCCTTCACCCTTTAAGGGGAATGGGGAACCTGTAGCCTTCCAGATATTGTTGGATCTCAAATTCCTCAGCCCCAGGTAATATGGCCAATGCTTTAAGACAGTGATGGCGAACCTATGACACACATGTCAGATGTGACACGCAGAGCCCTCACTGCTAGCACACGCCCCATCGGCCCATTCACGCTGTTGTTGTTGTTTTTCCCCCATTTGTTCTCCCACTCCTCCTACAGCTTGTCTCCGCTGTTAAAACCTGGATCCTTTTTTGTTGTTGTTGTTGCTGCTGGTAGCCAGAGATTGGTTTTTTAACCCTTTCTGCTTTGGCAGACAATGATTATAACAGCGTTCATTTTTTAACCTGTTCTGTGCTGGTTTTGGGGGGGGGGCTTTGGCAGACTATGTTGGTGCTGCGTGTTAGTTCCAGTGAAGGTATTATTCATCATTTATTTCTGTTCTCTTTCCCCCCAAAAAAGTGCAGCAGCTTTGGGGCATCCCCCCGAAAAAGCAAAGCAACTTTTGCACCCCCCAAAAAACCTCCAAAACTTTGGTCAGCAGCTCCCCCCAAAAAGCTCAACAACTCTAGGCACTTTGTGATAAATAAGGGTTTTTTGGTTTGGTTTGGTTAAATAATTAGTTTTTGGTTTATTAAATACAGTTATATATTACAATTATACATTTTTGTTATTTAAACTATAAATATCGCGAAATTATGGTTTTTTCCCTTGAAGTGACACACCACCCGAGTTATGCTCGTTTTTTTGGCGAATTTTGACACACCAAGCCGAAAAGGTTGCCCATCACTGCTTTAAGACAATGGGAGCTGTAGTTTGAGAACATCTGAAGCTCCTCACTCCTGGGGTAAATTAAAGACAAACATCTTAGAAGTACAATTTTTTAAAGATACAATATATGGCTTTAAGACTTTGGTGAGATTCCTGACCCTCAGCAACCCAAGACAGATGCATGCACATCTCTAGAGAAAGCTCTGAAATGGTCATTAACCTCTTGCCAGCTGCCTGCTGAGTGGCTGGGTGAGCTGGTGGCTTCCACCTGTCCGCTTTCTCTTCTCAATTGCCTTCGCAGGCCTGTGCTCATTAGAGGGATAAATGACCATCCAGGGGCCCTTCTCAGACAAAAGCCATGTTGCATCTTTGTCGTGCAAATGGTACTTTCCTCTCCCAAAGAGGCTGATGTCTTTTTTGAACTGTGCTCAGCTCAACACATTGGAGCCTGATTATCTTCGTAGCCTTTTGTCTAGGGCCCTGAATGGCTGCATCCCACACGGCATTTATTTTCTCGTAATGAATCCATCTCGATTGAGGTGATAATAAGACTCCTGTTTTAATGCTCCTCTCACCCACTCTCCACTACCTTTTTCTCTCCCAGATTGGCGAGATCGGCTGCTGCTTGTCAGGAGAGCTGTCCAGCTTTTATTCTCCTTCTGCTACCATCTGGAAACTTCATCTTCAAGGCTTGTTAAGTGATGTGATTAAGAAGGTAGCTAAATGATTTAAATAGCCTGTTTTGCAGGAGCACCATGAAAAGGCACTCAAACTGCCAATTTCCCCTTAATTCATGCCTTGCCAAGTTATATATTTGGCTGCACCTTCTTCTGATAATCACCACTTCTGTAGTTGATGGAGTAGGGTCCCCGCCCCCCCCCCAACCAGCTCATGATGTAAGGAACTGATATTATGTCTGATTCTTCTAGATTTGAGGCCCCCACCCTTCTCCTGGGAATGGATGAAAAGCCACCATTTCCCATCTGCATGTGCTAGCTTAAATATTTGCACATCTATAACTTCCTCATTGATTGGGGATAGTTTCACAATGAGAAAAAAAGGAAACACCCAGGCATTTGGCAAAGGGTAGAGTCCTAACTCAAATTGCTCAGAGCACATGTATCGCATGCAGGAAAGTCCCTGGTGTGGCAGTGCCATAACTACGGGGAGTGGCGGCAGTGGATAGGTGGTTTTTTTGCCCCAGGTGAAGCCTCCAAAGGGGCACCATTGAAGCTCCAAGCCTGTGTGTGTGCAAATGTGTCTGGAGTCTGGATGGGGTGCCAAACTGGCAGCAGCGTAGCGAGCCGCCGCGACGCCCAGGGTGGCAAATTGCCATGCACCCGGGGGGCATGGCATCGCTACGTAATGACGCATGCGTGTTACGTAATGTGTCGTTACGTGGCAGGGTATCGCCGCCCCCCGTGCCTCCAAAGCCGTGCGCCTCCAGTGCCAAGCTCCAGGTAGAAAGCTCACTCGGTGCAGCGACACCGAGCGGGCTTTCTACCTGGAGTTTGGCGCTGGAGGTGCACGGCTTTGGAGGCACGGGGGGCGGCGATACCCCGCCACGTAATGATGCATGTGCAGCATCTCCAAAGCCGCGCACCTCCAACTCCAAACTCCCAAAGCCCGCTTGGCACCTCCGCATTTCCGAGCACAATTCAAAGTGTTGGTGCTGACTTTTAAAGCCCTAAACAGCCTCAAAGGCCCAGTATACCTGAAGGAGCATCTCCACCCCCATCCTTCTGCCTGGACACTGAGGTTCAGCTCCGAGGGCCTTCTGGCAGTTCCCTCACTGCGAGAAGCAAAACTACAGGGGACCAGGCAGAGGGCCTTCTTGGTAGTGGCGCGATAAACAACTACAGTACCTGACATTTAGAAGACATCTGAAGACACCCCTGTTCAGGGAAGTTTTTAATGTGTGACATTTTAATGTATTTTGATCTTTGTTGGAAGCCGCGCTGAGTGGCTGGGGAAACCCAGCCAGATGAGCGGGGTACAAATAATAAATTATTATTATTATTATTATCATCATCATCATCATAATCATCATCATCATCATCATTTATATAGAGAAAGGCCAAGCTGCGGCCCCTGCGTCCTGAAGCCAGCACAGCAATTACAACATCATCAAGCGGGGGTGGGGGGCATTCAGAATGCAATTTAAGTACATGCCACATACCGGTAATTGTCATTGTGGAACCATACCCTCGACCAAGGGCAGGGGAGGAAATGGTCCAAACAAAACAGGAAATGCCTTGGGGGCATCCCCAGCCGCAGATCAAACAAAAAGAAAGAGCAAGTCCTTCAGAGAGCTTTCAAGCTCAGAGGGCAAATGGAGGACCCCCAGAGATCCAGAAACTAGCCTTTGAAGAAAGAGCCCCCTGACTCTGTGCGGAAAGCAGCACTCAGCCCATGCAGTTGTCGGTGTTGCATGGACTCCCATGTCAAGAGCCACAAAAAGAGAACTTCTCCTAACAAAAGCAGCCTTTGGTGTAGGCCTAAATAAATGGAAATGTCTGAAGTTGAGCCGTGGTTGACTGGGTTGAGACGTGAGTGCAGATCTCCTTTCCTGTGCTCCCTGGCGAGCCACTGCCAGTCAGTGTTGACAATACTGGGCTCAATGGACCCAAGGGTCTCACACAGTAGCAGGCAGCTTCCCTTCTTCTCTCTGACAGTTGCAATGTGCTTTTGCTGTGTGTTCCCACGGGGCAAGCTGGGCCTAAGATGGCTGATATGGGAGCCAAAGGTGCTGGAGTGCCTGGCGCAGGGTAGGGACAGTGAGTGACAGTTGGAAAATAAGTCTCTCTCTTCCACTGCAACCTACAACTGTTGTTCTCTATTTGATAAGCGACATCCCTGTCTGTCGCTTAATCACAGGTTATTAAAATTAGAATACCAGGGAAGACGGAGGCAGGAGGAATAATATTTCAAGGCTTTATCAATACCACCCACAAAATCATAACATAATCCATTAGAGATTATGGTAAGCATAGTGTTGTGGGCCTCCTCCTTTAAAGGGGCAGCTGCTGCTTTAAAGGAGAACATTTTCATCACAGTTGTATGCCTCCCTGAAAGACCACTGGAATATGGGACGGGGGTTTTCACTAAAGGGGGGAGGCGGCCTGTTTCACAGACAGGGCACCCATATTCCAGTGCATCCCTGGTAGGACACAATACAATAAAGTCATTGTGTTTATGTTGTGACATCTCTTTCACATTTATCATGGCCAATGGTCAGGGAGTTGCAATCCAACAATATCTGGAGGGCTACAGATTCCCTATCCCTGATTTAATGCCCCAAGCTTTAGTACGGGACATGTTATCTGGTCAGTTACTGTACTGGGAATTAAGGAAAGGACTCGGACATCACAGAACAGCTAAATTTTTACCTGAGCTGGTTTAGTATAGCAGCTAAAAAGACTGGCCCACAAATCAGGAAGTCCCTGTTTTAAATCTTAGCTTTGCTGTAAACTAACTAGGCGATCTCAGGCAAGTCACCCCCTCTTTCTCTGCCTCCCCCTACCCTGTGATATGGGGAGAATACTGCTGATGTACCTTACAGGGCTGTTTTAATGGACTACAGTTAGATAATGCATGTGAAATGCTTAGAACATCAGGAAGTATGATATTCATTCTAAGGATGATTTAAAGGCTGGCCCTACCATTACTCAGAGTGAGGCAATTGCCTCAAGTCGCAGACACTGGGTGGTATTGGGAGGGAGTGACCGCAACATCTGCCATTCATCCCGAGCCCTTTGACCAATTGTTGGAGGACAGAGCTGTGGGTACCAAGTGACCTGCCCCTGCTGCCCTCCTGCATGCTGCAAGTAAAGCAACAGGGCTTGCGATAAGTTGTGTGATGCAGAAGAGGCCCAGTGTGGTGCATGGTTAGTCCCCTCCAGTTCTTTTGGATTCCAACTCCAATCAGCACCAACCAGTATGGCCAGTGGTCAGGTAACTTCAGGAGGGCACCAGATCAGGGCAGGCTGGGCTAGAGACTAGTAGAACCAGGAAGCCCCAAGTTGAGGTCTTTTCAGAGCTCTGCAGCTCACTGGGTTATCCAGGGCCATAGTTCCATTCTCTTGGCTTAGCCTATCTTGCAAGGCTGTTGTGAGAATTACATGAGTATGCTGAACTTTGTGGTGGGGAGGAGGAATACCTCTGGTGACAGGCATGCCATGCTCCTTCTAAAGTAGTTTGCCCACTTTTGGTTCCCACACAACACTCAGCCCTCACCTGTGGCTCCTAGAAGCTGACAGCATGCTACAGCGGTCACAAGCCAGGAATGGCTTTGACTGGCCAGCTAAACCAGGTGGGGATAGCCAGTGGGCCTCAAACCACCAGTGACCTAGGGACTTCCCCTGCATGTGAAGACAGGCTCTGGCAGATGGAGTGGACAATTACCCCGCAACAACAATTCAAAATAATATTGATATCATCTTTAGAGCAAATTACAAAAACCGATTAGGACATAATTTGCAAGCCCCAATATTTTGATTGCCTAGGGGCCTCCACAGGGTTTAATTTGGCACTGGAGACCAAGAGTGGGTCCAGCAAGTGGTTTCTGCACGTGCTGAAGAGGGAAATGAGGGGCAGGTAGTGCTTGTCCACCTGGGAAGGGAGCCCACCCAGGAGAAGGAAAACTAAACCTCCTCTGCCTTGAGGGATATCTTCAGGAAAAGAAAAGGCTAAGGAGAAAACCCTCCACAAATACGGAGTGGCGTCCCTAAGGTGGTTGGACGGCACCTTATACACCTCCTTCCAGCAACTCCTGCAGCCAAGCAGGTGCCAAATATGTTGCTGTGTTTTCCTTTGGACCCCCATCAATGAGGCTGAGATCTTGTCATCTGGGCAGCCTAGGACCTCCAGACACACTGCCCAGGCTTGTGCCCCGGGGAGGTCCCTTTGGTGCTGCAAAAGCTGCTGTTTTACTTCATCCTTGGAGGCACACTCCTTTGACTCTTGAGACAGATGGATGGCAACCACCTGAACTTCGTGGAGAACGGTGGCTCGAAAATGGAAATAATCAGTGCTTTTTTCTTGGGGGGGATGCAGGGGGACGCATACCCCTAAACATTTTGTGAATCTAAGTTTGGCCTCATTGAGGCGCAGTATTTCAATATGAGTAGGAAAATGAGAGTACCCCCTAAACACTTTTTTAGAAGAAAGAAAAAAGCACTGGAAATAATAGTAGTAAACGTAGTAATATATGATTTACAGCAATATGCACTTGAAAGGACAGAGCACAGAGGAGAGGAAATGTTGAGCTCCCCTCATTCTTGCACCCTTTAAAATGGAAAAACCACACACCCACTTTTGACATAAAGATGGGTGAATAACCCAAAGTGGCTTCTATCTCAATCACATCTCCTGTCTCTGAGACTTGGACATGCCAGTGAAATTCCAGCACGGACTCCAGAGATGCTTGAGCTGTCTGAGAGCAGACATTCTGATGAAGTGCCCGGCTTCTGGAATAGTGAAGACTCTGTTGCTGTGGTGACTCTATCAACAATCGGGTCACACACTGGGAAGTAAAGGCAGTTGGGAGAAAAGAGTTTGAGCATAACAGCTTTCACTGAGCTTGTTCAGGTCAAGAACCACAGGAAGGGACAGTGGAAGGATGGCTGGTCTAGTGCTTCACGGAGGAAAGGAAAGGTGAAGCAATATGTCAGAAACTCCCTCCCGACTGTTGCAAGAAGTGACCGGTAAGGAATCCAATGGCAACTGGATGTGAAGATCTTCCCTGCCCCACCACCAGCCTTATGACATTGGTGGCAGTTTTAAATTATTTGTGTAGAGGTTTGGTTTGTTTGTTTGTTTTAATCCCCAAATGACTTGGGTCCAGATGTATGAAGGAGTAACTCAGGAAATCTGCCTGGCTCCCTTCCTACCAAGCTTATAAAAGGCTTGTGGAAGCCATCTTTTTAACAGAACTTTGGGGAGTCCTGCTTCTCTTGCTGCCTTGACTGGAGTTTAGCAAGATGTTTATGGTCTAATTTCATGGGGTTTTTTGTTATGATATTGATCTTACACTAGAGGCCACTGTAAGAACCTGCTACTGAGCTAGTCAAGAAGAGTCTAAATCAGGCGTCCCCAAACTGCGGCCCTCCAGATGTTTTGGCCTACAACTCCCATGATCCCTAGCTAACAGGACCAGTGGTTGGGGAAGATGGGAATTGTAGTCCAAAACATCTGGAGGGTTGAATTTTGGGGGTGCCTAGTCTAAATGAAGGGATGAAATATTAGTTGCATTGCAATCCAGCCTGTTTTCTTGAAGATGCATTGGTCTCAGCACCAGGGTTGGAGGGTGTGGGACACATGGATGGGATAGTTGATTTGCTCCATGAGCCCCCAACCCTCATTGGTAGGTAAGTTTGAATGTACTTTGCTTCAGGATCCCAGACAGGGCCAACCCAAGACATTTTGGTGCCTGGGCAAACCACAAAATGGCACCCCCTCATCACCAGAGAATAAAAGGTGAGTGAAGATCTACATCAGGGAGGGGGAAGAAAGATCTATGCTGGGATCTTGCCGCCCAAGGCAGACGCCTCACCTTGTCTCACGGGTGGGCCACCCCTGACCTGATCCCAGGGAGCATTTATCTCTTTCTAAGCACTCAGCCAGGTATTGAAACCAGACTCCAAGGGAGAGTGTGTTCCTTTCTCAACTGGCAACAGAAGCTTGGGTGTCCCTACTCTCATGCCTGTGACTTTTTCTTTGTATTAAATGTGGCACTGCAGATTTTAATCACTTTAATTGGTAGATTAATGAACTAAAAGCTTTCACTGATGGATTGGCCAGGTTGCAATTTTAATCAGTGAGGACTATTTTAAAGTATTTTTGAAGCTATTTAGGTTCTGACATGTTGAATAACAGAGAAAACAAAAGAAAAAAAATCCAGATGGCCTTTCCATGTAACAAAGGGTGAGGGCTTTTTGTCTATGAAATATAAAGTTCTCTCTTACTCCAATACAGGCAAAACTATTGATGTTGTGCAAACCTATTTAAATGTAATGGATCAATTAACCAATCCTTTTTTAAAAAATGCAGATAAGTAGTAAACTAAAAGTTCTTTAAGTGGTTTACAGTTCTCATTAAGGTAAACTTTCTGGGTCACATCTTGCAGAAATGCTATGACCCATGAATGAATGCTGAATCTCTGTGCAATCTGGGGTGCCCCATGGCTGACACTCTGCAGCAGCATCCTACAGTGAAGAATGGACGGTCACTGGGGCAGCCAACATCCAGAGAGTGCTTTAGAAAATGAGTTACTGGGGGTCAGTAGGCCAAAACAGGCACCCGTGTGAGATCAAATGTACATATGATGATGAAGGACTATGTGAGTGGATGGAGGAAGTTGATTTTTGCTTGCATTGTAACAAAAAGCTACCTAATTCACACTTCTCGAACCAATATGCAAACTAAACCACACCTTTTTTGAAATTTGCATCTCTTTGAATTTTGCAATGTCGTTCTCCAGCCAAATGGTACAAAAATACATAAATTTGGAGGGAGTGTGCATGAAAGTGCATATATTTCTTCTGGGCAGCAATCATACAAGAAATATGCAAAATAATTAAGCAAGTATTAGAAGTCACCCCAGAACTGGCCCTATTAAACATCTTCCAAGACAATAATGCCCACTCACAACACAAAGAGCTCATAACCCACCTACTTTCAGCAGCCAGAAGCATCATAGCCAAGACACTGGAGAGACCTGTCAGGAGTAAGCATGGGCCAATGGTACCAAACAGTATGGGAAACAGCCTTATTAGAAAAACTAACCAACAAACTGAAACTGACACGGGGACAAATAGAAGAAGACACCTTCACCCCGGTATGGCTCCCCTTTATCACATACACAGCCCAGCAAGACAACAACAAGAATCCACTGACAGAATCAATCTGGCTAGCCTGATTAAAAAAATACACACTCACACCCTGCTCACACACAAAAAGCAATTCTCACCACAGCCAACCAAGGAAAACCAACCACACCCTAAGCCACCCCAACCTCTCTCACCACCAAGGAAATACAACAAGTGAATAGTAAGAGAACCCATACAAGTAACGCTGACACAACACCCCCCCACACACACACACACTAAGTAGAATAATAGAAGCATAACCACCCACCCCACCCCCTCCCTTCCTCCCTTTCTTCTTCTTCTTCCTAATTGTTTAAACCAATTCATGAACCAATAACTTATACATTGGCCTCTAATAATGAAACATATGTTGTAGATATTGTTCCACATTTATGATGCTATTTTTGTGATATACAAATGACATGAGAAAACTTGATATAAACTTGTATAACATTATTCTTGTTTATAAAACCCAATAAATAATTAAAATTCAGACATGTTAGATCTGGAAGGCCAAGATTTAAAATTTGGCTGGCATGCATGCCTTTGGTATGAGTTTTATGAACCACATTATTAGGAAGAATTTGTACAGAGTCTGGGAGAAATATAAAAATCTGTTGGAATAGAAAACACCCTTATGGCTATCTCCCATTGAAGCAATTACAATCAAGAGAGTAAATTTGGACAGACAATGGGCAACTTACAGGGATTTGCTGGACTTTACAGGGGGACGGAGGACCCGGAGTGAAACCTAGGGAAGACTTAAGGACCGAGTCACAGATTAGTTACATCAATACTACCAGTTATATAAGCTAGATTTAAAAGGGGGGTGTTGAACCAAAGCTCACAATTTGAAAGAGAATCATTAGGTTGGCTAAGATGTATAAAGCAGAGCCTGATATATGTTGGAAATGCAAATAAATGGAGGGAACTTTTTTCATATGTGGTGGACATGTAAAAAAGTAAAAGAATATTGGGAAAGGATTTATAATCAAGCTGAAAAAAGTCTAAATTAACTTTTCCCAAAATACCAGAGTCCTTTCTATTGGGAATAATCCAGGCAGAAATACCCAAGTGTCAGAAAAGTTTATTTATGTATGCAACAACAGTGACGCGAGTAATGCTAGCCCCAAAATGGAAAGCGAGTGAAGTCCCAGGTAAAGAGGACTGGCAACTTAAGATGTTAGAATATGCAGAACTAGCAGATTTAACACAGAGAATAAGAGAACAAGAACATATTTATTGAATATATGGAAAATAATTGTACCCAGCTGAAAACATTGGCAGCATTAAGATAAATTCAACAATGGAATTTAATGTTTAAATGATGTAAAATGGAGAACTGACTTAAATGGTTAGAGTAAAATATGCAGGAATGGAAGATTTCTACATATCTTCCATTCCTGCATATTTTACTCTAACTATTTACCGTAAGTCATCGCATACAAACATGGACGTTTTACATTTATATATAGATAGATAGATATATTAAAGCTGCTTTTCTGGACAAATGTCCATCTAAAGCAGCTTATAATCGGGGGCAGGAGGAATAATACAAAATTTCAATCTTAAAACTACAATTCAGCAGCACTCCACATACAGAGACATGACCCATCTGCTCCTGCCAGGTCCTAACCACAATAATCTACTGGGGGGGATGCCTTGCCTCCACCCCTCACTCAGCAAATAATTATTCTTGCTCAGCCTGCCCTTGTTCCACCTCATTAACACATCAGGGGAGGGGGTAGTCGTTTTCTGAAAACCTAAAGATGGAACTTAATATGCCATGCTTCACACACACACACACACACACACACACACACACACACACACCAATGTTTCATCTACACTGCAACTCCTCCAAAAGCCTTTAGACCCACTGGACATATCAGCACATTTGCCAGGGGATACAGCCACAAAAGTTTGTAGTCACATCAGTAGGGATGCCATCCCCTTCACGTTTGGTACTCGGGACAAACATCCCACCTGCCCCATGGGCAAGCTGTACTGCATGTTCCCTGTCCTCATTTTGGACCCCCACCAGCCCCTCCTCCAATTCCCCAGATGCTGACATTCTATGGCCCACCTCCCTCTCTCAGGATTTCTGCTTGGTGCTGGTCTGGTCGAATGAGTATTAATAAACAGCTTTGGAATGAGTCATCTTCCTCCCCACTCCCACCGGGCAATTAACTCCAGATCTGCAGATAACGAGATCTACGGGGCTGTCATTGCCCAAGTACAAAAGGCTCTGCTGTGTTCGCTTCAAATAACACCCCCTAAGCCTCTGCGGCAGTATTAAAAATCCTGGGTTTTGAATTAGGCAGGCAAAAGTGATGGGCAGAAAAGGTGGAACAGGGACTGCAAGAGGCAGCCCATGTATTTTCTGAGAAAAGTGTCTGAACTTCCCAGAATTATTTCCCTCCTATCCTCATCTGACTTCCATTAGCAGATTCCTAGGGGGCCCAGCCATCACCCTCTCTGTTACTGTTTGGGGGGCCTCTGTACCATTGCAGCTCAGATAAAGCAAGGACTAAAGGCCAAGAAGCAATTGGCTAGTTCAATCCAGTATGGGAAATTCAGGCTCACTGCTGCTTTGGTGCTCCTTGACCCACAAGCACACAGCCAGCCCGCCAAGCTCCTTTCCCTATATGCTGCCCTCCGGCCAACAGCACAATGCTCTTCCCTGTTCCCCTAGGCTGCCTGCAGTTCCTCTTCTTCTCTCCTGCATCTTTCAGCTTGCAATCTCTTGCGGTCCTCTTTGTCATCGCTTATTCATTTAAGAGGTTTTTCCTAGTCAAACCTGGCCTTCACTGCTGGCTTTATGATGAAGTAAAGCGGAGCAGCTGAGTTCAGTTCAGTTCAATGTTAAGCAGCATTTTCAGGCAGCGGCTGCGGCAGAAGGAGGCCTTATATTTTCCTGCCTCTAATTGCTCTGCATGTGTGGCATTTTAACAGCAGAGCTCCAGGCGAGAGTACTAGGTCATTTTGACTTGTTTGCTTCTGGTCCTGAAATTTGTAAGGCAAATTACTGCTTTCTTCCCTTTCTTGCCCATCAGCTGGAAACTCTAAGACAGGCACCCCCAAACTTCGGCCCTCCAGATGTTTTGGACTACAATACCCATCATCCCTGACCACTGGTCCTGTTAGCTAGGGATCATGGGAGTTGTAGACCAAAACATCTGAAGGGCCACAGTTTGGGGATGCCTGCTCTAAGAGCACCCATTTGCCTGCACTAAGAAACATGCAGGCTTATTAGGCTGGTCCTGCATCTTTAATGATTGCTCTACCTACAGCTGTGCCACTCCAGCTGAAATCCTTTCTCCCTTTTCACAGCTTTTAAAGGTGCAGGAGCACCTTGGCTACCCTGAGGCACACATGTCACAAACGGACACACTCTGCCCTTTCTTACACAATCACAGTCCCGTGCCTTCATGCACACAGCAGCACTAGGCAACAGCATCTAGGGAATGGCCTTTGGTCTCTGGCTGGGAGGAGCTCTTCAAAACTTCAGGCATGGAGTCTGGGATTGAACAGGGGACCCTCTGCAGGCAAAGCTGGTGTTCTGCTGCGGTGCAACAGCAGTCCTCTCCTTGTTCACAGTCTGTTCTCATCTGCTTTCGAACATCGCAGTCCTGTGCCTGCCCTTCTCTCTCTCTCTCTCTCTCTCTCTCTCTCTCTCTCTCTCTCTCTCTCTCTCTCACACACACACACACACACACACACACACACACACACACACAGACACACACATCTCCCATCATTCCACCTTGGGCAAACAGATTAATGGAACAATATCATGCTGTCTGGAAAAAAGGATAATGTAATGAAAAAGGATTCACTGGTGCCATTACTAAAACAGCAATCTCTTCCAGGAGGCTCCCCTGCTGAGAAAATTAGTAGCTTCCTAATTAATTTGAAATTATATTGGTCATTAATATATCATTATATTTGCACTTGCTATGCTCCTGGCACCAGAATCAAGTCAGCAAACCGGCACCCAGCAGCACTGAGGACACGGACAAGGGATGGTTGGGCAATCCCGTGCTCTGGAAGGAGAGTCCCTTGCCCCTGTTGTCAAAAAATGTATGATTTGTTGTTAGAATGGTATACGAAAGATGAATTGACAAAAGATGTGATGATAAAATGGGCAAAAGATTTTGGGTATAATATTGAATACGATGCGTGGTTGAAATTGTGGAATCAAACATTGAAATTTACTGCATGTACTGCCCTGAAAGAGAATGTCTTGAAGATGATGTATAGATGGTATTTAACACCAGTAAAATTAGCTAAGATGTATAGGATGAGTAGTAAAACATGCTGGAAATGTAAAGAGAAGGATGGTGAATTTTATCATATGTGGTGGACATGCGAAAAAATTAAAAGATTTTGGGAAATGATATATAATGAGTTGAAAAAGATTTTTCAATACACTTTTCCCAAAAAAGGGAAAAAAAGGCTTTTTTATTGGGACATATAGGTCAGGATATTGCAAAAGGAGACCAAGTATTATTTATGTATGTGACAACTGCGGCTAGGACTTTGTTAGCCCAAAAATGGAAAATGCAGGAGTTACCGACGATTGAAGAGTGGCAGACGAAAATGATGGACTATGCGGAATTAGCAAGGCTGACTAGCAGGATCCGAAACCAGGGAGAGGCAAGGTTCCAAAAAGACTGGAGTAAATTTGTGGACTATATGGAAAGGAACTGTAGACGTTTACAGACATTTGCAGGACTGAAATCCTACGAAATGACTTTAAGTAGAGGGAGTAAAGGAACTGCGAGACAGGAGTGGATAAGAAAACCGAATGAGGGGAGGGAGGGAAGCCAAAGCTCGGCAGAGCACAGTGAATTTGAGATAATGGAATACATGTTAAAAGGAGAAAAAGTTGTGTATATTGTGTGTTGTTGTGTTTGTTGTTGAATGTTTTGTTATTGTCTAATGTGTTTATTTGAAAATTTAATAAATTGCTTTTTTATTTTTTTTAAAAAGGAGAGTCCCTTGCCCCACCAAGAACCCTCCTAGGTTTGATGCTGCTCATGCACAGTCTTGCCTCCTGGCCCAGGTGGGGCTGCTGGGCAACATCAGCCAAGAACACAGGAAGCTGCCTTTTACTGAGTCACAGGAAAATGGATGAAATGCAAGAGCTAGGACTATACAGCATTCCAGATTCTACAAGTCTAGGACTTTTGTGTTTTTTAAAGATACTGGCTGCTACAGGGCCATAGGGATGTGGGATCTGGTTCCACAGGTTCCTTCCTGCTTGTCAACCTCAGATTCATTATCCCCCCGCCTCCCCACCCCCCACCCCCCAATCACTACAATCAGGCTCAAAACCAGGAACCTAGCTCAGTTCCTTTCCTAGTGACATTGTAACATCTGGTTCAGTGCACACATCAAGGCTAGACTCTGGGGTTATGAAATAACATTTTAAAAAACCTATCCAAAATCACCACCATGATTCCAAAGTGGCCATCAAGAGGAGATGTTCGGCCAAAAGGCCTTTTTGTTATGAACCTCTGGAAGAAGCAGGCATATTTTATTTTTAAAACAGAAACATTTTTTTGAGAGTTGCAAAACTTCTCCACAGATGGAGAAATGGCATCACAGTTTCTAGTCAATCTTTTTATTGATTGATTGATTGATTGATTGATTGGGTCTCCTGGGAAGGCAGGGCAGGATATAAGTCTCATAAACAATCTTCATATATCAAAACTGCACACTCTCCAGCTCACCAGTCCCCTCCTTGGGTCCAACATTCCTTGGTGGCCTGATTTCACCCCCCACAACCTGCTAGGACCCTCTGCCAGATTGTCAAACTCCCCCTCCTCCCAGCTCCTCCCATTCTTCCTTTGGATCAGACCATCCCCTCCAAGACACCACCGCAAAACCCATGACAGGGAGCAGGGCAAGGCCACAGCAAGATTGGGGCCATTTGGATGCACAGGTGAAGTCCATCAGGTGCTCTTGGCCCTGTATTCCCACAGTCCCCACCTCACCACCCCCTGCCCTGCCCTGCCCTGCCCAAGTAAGTGTCAGAAACACAGCGGCCAGGAGGGCACCTTCACCTCACCATGAGGGCTATACTGACCACTGTGACCCAGTCCCCACTTCAAAACTTGCCTCTGCTATAAACTCAAGACAGGGTTAAACTTATTATGTACTCTCTCTCTCTTGCTTTCTCTCAAACCCTCATCAAACCACCCACTGGCGGAGGAAGAGGAGTGAGGAGGGAGTGCACCGCACTCCAGCAACACAATTCCAGCAGGGTGCCATCGGGGCTGGCCCCCCTCCCGCACTGGGCGCCCCACCCCCGCAGACAGCACACCACGCCCCCGGACGTGTGCTACACCCCTGCGGGCAGCATGCCTCACCCCCAGGACGCGTGCCAGCCCCAGCCCCGCCTGCTCCCTGGCCCCCGGTGGCGGAGCATGAAGCTCCGCCACTGAAACCACCTCCCTACCCTTTCAAGGTTGTTGGAAAGTTTGCCCAGATACCAAGTGTGCACAATGATCCACATAGCATTAAGTGGAAGAATGAGGAGGGGAGCAGCATATTGATGCTGTTGATCAGGATTTGTTGAGAAGAAGATTCAGCAGCTGGTTTCCTAAGCATGAAAGGCAGGCAGGCTGGAGCAAGAATGGTTTGATATCAGATAAGGTCTCTCCAGCCTGAGATAAGGCTGGGGGAAAGATGAAGAGGTACATGGATGGCCCCTTCTGACTTGCTGCTCCAACTTGCTGCTTTTTCGTAGGCTTCCCTATAACAGCAGCGCAGCACCATCTCCCCATCTTCTAAAGTAGGAGCTTTTTTGTGCAAATGAAGCTCTCCCTGGGGACAGAATACCGCCTCTCATTTGTCAGTGTTTCAATGGTCAAAGAAGGATTAAAATGCTTCTTTTATACCAACTGCTCACACTTGGAAGCCTTCTGTTTGGAGGCAAGACAGGAGCCTTCTCCTCTGCATTTTACATAATCAACTGTAGTTCTCTGGGCACCATTGTCTAAATAATATATCCCTTTTTGTATTACAGTTTTACTTGTTTTAATTCTTCTTCTTTTTAATTTTTGATGCTGTGCTATCTCTTTTTTAAGCAAGCTGTGAACTGCTGCAAGGATCTTGATCAAAAAGTAAGTTAAAAGTGTCCTTAAACAAAAATATTTAAAATACGTTTCTGAGGATTTGGGCTTAACTCTGTGCTTTCTCATCAGAAAATAGCTTCTGGTTCTGGTGTTTGCATTATGTATTATTGCTTTTGCTTCCACTCAAGCCAGAGGCTCCACCACCTACCTCGAGCCTCTGCTTCTCCATCTTGGAGTCATCTTAAACCCTGAAGTAGCCAAGGACTGAAAATCAGCCTCTGTAAATAAATGAAGAATGAAATCAAGGAAGCTTCCCAAAGAGGAAATGTGATATTAATGGGTGACTTCAACTACCCTTACTGTAAATGAATGCTGTAAATGAAAATTAATTATTATGCATTGCAATAGACTGAATATTACATTGAATAGAAAGTTCTTAAACCTGGATAGTTCTGTCAGTAAAGCATGAGACTCTCTTCTCAGGGTCTTGGGTCTGAGCCCCACATTGGGCAAAAATATTCCTTCATTGCAGGGGATTGGATTAGATCACCCTTCTGGTCCTTTTCAACTCTACAATTCTATGATCTGCTATTCTACTTGTGGAATATATTATAATTTTAAAAATGTAATTACTGAAACACTGTTCATGGGGGGAGGGAGTGATCTATGTTTATAGTTACTTTTGTAATACAGTGTTTTTTTTATTAAAAAAAAAAACCTCATGTAGACATATGTGTTCCAGTCATGACAAAGAGGTTAAATTTCTAGATACCCTAAAGGACTGTGCACTAGAACAGTTGGTTTTGGAAAGACCACATTTTTCCAGCAAAGCTAATCTGTAATAGGAAGCCCTTTATACAGTCATACCTTAGTTTTCAAACAGCCTAATTCTAAAACATTTTTGGCTCCCAAACGATCAAACCCCAGAAGTGACTGTTCCCGTTATCAAATGTTCTTTTGGACAGGGCTTCCGCAGCTTCCAATTGGCTGCAGGAGCTTCCTGCAGCCAATCAGAAGTTGCACTTTGGTTTTCGAATGCTTTGGAAGTCAAACGGACTTCCGGAACGGATTCTATTCAACTTCCAAGTTACGACTATATTTCTTCCTGTCCAGAAGGAACCAATGGACAGCCTGGGGTGGGTGAAGTCAATCCAGGCTGGGTTGAAGGTACTTCATAGAGAAGGCTGCCTTCTGCCATTGAACAGCTCATCCCACAGGGCAATGGATTCCAGCAACTGCCTAGGACCTCCTGTGCTATGGAGCTCGTTGAGTCTGCCCTCTGCTGATCATCAGCGAGGCCTTGGAGTCAGATTTAGGGCAACGAGACTGGTTCTGCTGCACAAAGTGCTGAGTCTAGAAGGTGCCACAGCCATTGAGTCTATGATGCAGTGAACTGAGCAAAATAGAAGGTGAGAGGCAGAGGGTGCTGAATTTTGGGCTTGCACAGGGCACCGCTGAGATCTGAAAGATCAAAGTCCACTCCTGGTGGCCTGCCTGAGCTGGGCCCAGCATTGTCCTTCCATGTGGAGCAGCCAACAAGGAAGCCAACACAACAAGGTCAACAGATTCAGTAGTGCCTCACTCTGCCTCCGAACCTCCCTTCACTGTATAAGGCCATTGCACCACAGAGACTTCCTTCCCTACTGATGAATAAGCTGCCACAAATAGGCCCTGATTAATCATGTTTGTACCTGACAGGGCTCTGAACCACACTGTTTGCCAACACCAAGCCAGAGAAGACTCCTCATTTGCCTTTGAGGTCTAATCAGGCAGAAAGATGAGGCTCAGAATGTGCTGCTAGGAGAAGCCAGGTGGCCGCCTCCAAGTCCCTAGCTGCCAGCTCACAGCGTACAACAAAGGACACCGGCTCTTCATCTGCAGGAGATAATTGCATGCTATTTTCTTCTAGCTGGTGGTTCCGGATCATTCATCCTCACCAATTAGGGAGGAAACAGAGAGGTGCTGTTGGACAGGGAGGCAGAGGCAGCAATTGCCCTTCAGGAAACTGAAGAGTCAGGCAGCAGGCTTCAGGAGGCATCAAAAGAAAGCCCATCTGCAGAGGTGTAGCAATCCCGGGTGGTACCCGGTGCTGAATTTCTTTTGTCTCCCCCCCCCCCACGTGGCTCTGGCTCTGGTGAAAAGTGAAAAACATGAATTGGGGGATAAAACTAGAGCTTACAGAACAAAACCGACTTCGGATATGAAAACAGCATTGAAAGAACATATAAGAACAGTTGAAAAATCTCATGCAACAGGGGGGGGGGGAAGTTCCCCAGTGGGGGGCGCCGAGTGTAACCCCCCTCTAGGGTGGCACCCAGAGCAACCCGCCCCCATCGCCCCCCCTTGCTACACCACTGCCCATCTATACAGCATTGGGGAAATGCAGAGTGATCCTTATGTAGGAAATCACAGATTTAGAGGCTGGTGACTAGGGTGGTACATATTTGGCCCTTTTGCCCATGCAGGATGTATGTAGAGGTGTCCTCAGTGGGTATCCCTTGCTTAGAGAACTCCTCCTCACAGAAGGAGTCACCAGAACAAAAGCTCAATCAGTTCTGAAGCATTTTTATGTTGGAGGCTGCAGTGAAGCTCATATAGGGTTAGATGAGGCATGGGGTTATTTATTTATTCATTCATTCATTCATTCATTCCCCAGCCACTCTGGATGGCTCCCAATACAATATTAAAAACACAATAAAACATTAAACATTACAAACTTCCCTAAACAGGGCTGCCTTCAGGTGTCTTTTAAAAATAGGATAGCTGCTTATTTTCTTGACATCTGATGGGAGGGCGTTCCACAGGGTGGGCGCCACCACCGAGAAGGCCCTCTGCCTGGTTCCCTGTAACCTCGCAGTGAGGGAACCTCCAAAAGGCCCTCGGAGCTGGACCTCAGTGTCCGGGCAGAACGATGGGGGTGGAGATGTTCCTCCAGGTACCCTCCAGATGTTGCTAGGTTCCAGCTCCAGTCAGCCTCAGCCAGCGGTGTCACTAGCCTTCTGGCTGCCCAGGGCGGCAAACCTGAAGGCACCCCGTCGGGGGCGGGGCATCCGTCACACGCATGCGTCATGACGCACAACACATGCATGCACAGGAGGCCTCTGACACGGTGACGCGGCAAACCCCACGAGCAACCTGGTTTTTATTTGGAGGTTTTGTGTTGCATGATAGAATAGCAGGTGGTGAGCCAGAGGGTTTAGTGGGGATGGGGATGGGGTTGGGGACAGTTTGCCTATTTCTGTGTGTACCTGGTAAGTGTTGTGGGACTTTTCCTTAGTTTGCTTGGGAGGAATGGTATAGGACTAGCTGGCCCTGCCACGCGTTGCTGTGGCTCAGTCTGTTAAATGGAGCCTCAGAGTCCCCCTTCAGACCCCCCTCACCTTCAGAGTCCCCCTGTTTTATGCGTGTTATGTTTACACAGGCGCATTCCTGTGACTCCCCCCATCCTGTCCTGGTCCATAACCTATCCCACCCCCTCCCCCCAGCCCCCCCAGGCAAGCCCCACCGCCACTCGGCCTAGTCTGTAAAGCTGAGCCAAGATATACATGTAGTGGAGAGTGAAGCTTTCCTAGGTGCAGTACCAGTGTAGCCGTCGCTAGAGGACGCTGTTGTGGAATCTCTCCTGTGCTCCCAGCATGCACTTTCTTATCATTTGTGAGTTCTGAAACACGGGGTTTGGGGTTTTTTACCTGGCGTAGGTGACACATCTGTCTTTGAAAACGGTATGGGGTCACTCGAGTAGTCACACTTGACTTTGTGTCCAAATTTCAATGCTATCGGTCAAGCAGTTTTGTTGAACATTGGAGATGAAGGAACATATAACATATCCACTTTACATTTATATATATATAGATTATGTAGTGTACTTGGTTGGCAATGTAATATGCTTCTGTGTTGTGGATTCCCCATTTTCCCTCTGAGGAGGGGAGGTACAGATATTTGAGGCTTATTCTTGGTTTATTGTGTGAGAAAATAAATAAGTATACTGTAGTTTTCTGGCATTTTTGGAGTTGGGTTGGGGGAATCCAGATTGGGAGGGTTTGGAATAGGTAGGTTAGTTTGGGAGGGTGATCATTCTGATCATGGATGTGAGGGGCAAGGGGTATCGCGAAGCCCCTCCCCTCCTGAGTTCCAGCCCAGCCCAGAGCACGACTGAGAGCAGGGAAAGCTCCAGCTCAAGTGGGGAAACAGGAAGTGGGGTCCAAGGCTCTGGCAGGGTAGAAGAGCCAGCGTCCCAGGTGGGACAGGAAGGAGGAAAAAAGGGGGGCAGACCCATCCCCCCAACTCCGGAACTTCGCAGAAAGCGTCGGGGGAAGAGGATAGGGCTCCCCAAGTTGTTATGCTGGCGCAAGACGCGCCAAACGCCATTCAGAGGTTCTGATTAAAGCTGAAAAGATGTGTCTCTGTAAATAGCTCTACCTTTAGCACTGTAAATACGCAGCACCAATAAAAAGATAAAATGCAGAGCGTGTAGAGTCGTTACTCTGAAGTAGTCCCATCCGGCCACTGTGACAATGGCTATCTTGTCTGAGAGAGTGAAGTTGGTGTTGTTCCATCTCTTTAAAGGTAAAGGTAAAGGGACCCCTGACTGTTAGGTCCAGTCGCGGACGACTCTGGGGTTGCGTGCTCATCTCGCTTTATAGGCCGAGGGAGCCGGCATACAGCTTCCAGGTCATGTGGCCAGCATGACAAAGCTGCTTCTGGCGAACCAGAGCAGCACACGGAAACGCTGTTTACCTTCCTGCTGTATCTACTTGCATTTTGACATGCTTTCGAACTTCTAGGTTGGCAGGAGCTGGGACCGAGCAACGGGAGCTCACCCCGTTGCGGGGATTCGAACCGCCGACCTAATCAGCAAGCCCTAGGCTCTGTGGTTTAACCCACAGCGCCACCCACGTCCATCTCTTTAGGTCTTTGTTAATTTGCCGTCACAAGGGGTTGTAGTTGTGGAGGTATAATGTATTGAGGTTTCTGGTTATTTGTACCCCTACGTATCTGAACTTTGTGAGGCAAAGTTTTATCTTGGTGACTTTAGCTAGTTCTTTTGGGATGTGGGGAGGGGTTTTGAAGTACATAGCTTCCGACTTTGCAAAATTTACCTGTATGCCCAACACCATTGCAAATGTGTTGAGTTCTCTGATTAGGGAGGTTGCTGTGTTTATGGGGTCTGGTGTTATGTCCTGAACGGTCCTGCTTGGCTTGTGAACTTCCAATGAAATTGGGCAAGTTGCTGCGGGAAGCACAATGTCCAGCTAGAACGACCCTGTTCAAGGAAACTTTTATACCATCGTGTTGTAGAAGACCTTGACCACTTGCTAACCTGAAGGAGTATTGGGGAGTTAACTGTGGAGGTGCTGATCAATGTGAAGAGCTTAGAAGAAGAGGTAGGCAGTAACCAATTTGGAAGAGGACATCCCTACCTTAGTGGTGCAGCAACACAACAGCAAGCATATTTGCAAAGCCTAAGCAGGCTCCGGTATGGTTTCAAATGGGATGGGGGACTGCGTGTTGAAATTCCTGCATTTCAAGAGGTTGGACTAGATGGCCCTCGGGTTCCCTTCCAACTCTACAATTCCATGATTCTATGGTTCTATGCTCACTCCACTGCACAGGTTCATGCATGGACACCCTCCACCCCAACCATCCCATCTGCATCATTCTTCTGCTCCTGGATCTTGACTGAGATTTCCCTGGGTTTGTACCATCTGCTCCCACTTTGTTCCCAAACCTGCTTTCTTGATATTTAAAAGAAAGCATTTCTCTTAACTCTGTTCTGCTGTGGTTGTATGTTCTGTATTAATGACCATAATCAAGCAAAAGGCTGATGGAGGGGAGAGAGAGAAAAAAATAAAGGAAAGGGACTACCTACATACAATCTATGGCGAGAAGCTGTGGGAAGAAATGATATATTTTCTGGAGAAGATTGATGAGATTCAGTCTGATATGTTGTAAAACGATTTCTTTTGTAGATGAGGCCAACTATCAAGCCACTTGACACCTGACTGTTGCGGTAATGGTTTGAACAGTCCACTTAGCAGGTAAGTGCCTGGGAGACAAGATGCAGAAGATTCACAGATACGGTTTTCCCCTGAAGCAAAAGGCACAGCAATAATGGACTGTGACCAAAATGGATTAGCCTTGAGAGCAGACAGGGCATCATTGAGATGGGATCTGGGAATGAGGGGGCAAAACCTAGAGGTGGTAGATGGCCTCCAGCAACATGTGTGGAATCACATGTTTAAAAATGTTATCTTACATAATAAATACACCCTGCAAACAGTAAAGCCATACCTGCCAAGTTGCTGTCAGCGAAATAAGGGACCGGCCAGAAATAGCAGACCGGAAGTAGCGCTGTCGCCATTTTGGAACTGGGCGGAGCATGCTCAGAAGTGACTTTTGATGCTGCTTTGCCCAGTTCCAAAATGGCCACCGTGCCAGAAGTCGTACTGCAGCCATTTTGGAACTGGGCAGAGCAGCATCAAAAGTCGCTTCTGAGCATGCTCCGCCCAGTTCCAAAATGGCCGCCGCGCCAGAATAAACCGGAAAAAACAAAAAAAATCCGTTTTTTCAGCTAGGAACATCTGGGAAAACGGGGATTTCCCGGGGAAAACGGGAGACTTGGCAGCTATGAGTAAAGCATGTTACAGGTTGGATCAGGAGCTTTCTCTTTGGTATGCTATTTGCACAGGGGTGATGGGGGCTGTTCTTGGGAGAGCATGCAAAAAGGGCCAGCCCTGAAATTTCTCTCTTTATTCCACAAAATGTATATACTGTTTGACTGTAGGGGAAAACCTCAAGGTGGCCTTTGTAGTCTACTCTACTACGCCAGGATTCTCTCTTATTCTGCTGCATGCAGACAAGGCTGTGTTGAGATGGTGGGCACCCTCTCAATAAATGGCAGGCTACATGTAGATAAGTGGTGCCACTGCTGGGTGCTGTTCGGTTGGCACTCACCTGTGTGACAGGGCCTTCTTGGCAAACCTTTATTGCGTTAGCATACAGCCATAGCAAAATAAACAATACAAAATGCCAGAGACAAGCAACAAAGCATAATTCAAGGCAATATTGCTGGTATAATAACATTTAAATTACCCTAAGACAATAAAACAAGATCATGGCCACTGGTCCCATCACCTCCTGGCAAATAGAAGGGGAAGAAATGGAGGCAGTGAGAGGTTTTACTTTCTTGGGCTCCTTGATCACTGCAGATGGTGACAGCAGTCACGAAATTAAAAGACGCCTGCTTCTTGGGAGAAAAGCAATGACAAACCTAGACAGCATCTTAAAAAGCAGAGACATCACCTTGCCTACAAAGGTCCGTATAGTTAAAGCTATGGTTTTCCCAGTAGTGATGTATGGAAGTGAGAGCTGGACCATAAAGAAGGCTGATTGCTGAAGAATTGATGCTTTTGAATTATGGTGCTGGAGGAGACTCTTGAGAGTCCCATGGACTGCAAGAAGATCAAACCTATCCATTCTGAAGGAAATCAGCCCTGAGTGCTCACTGGAAGGACAGATCGTGAAGCTGAGGCTCCAATACTTTGGCCACATCATGAGAAGAGAAGACTCCCTGGAAAAGACCCTGGTGTTGGGAAAGATTGAGAGCACGAGGAGAAAGGGACGACAGAGGACGAGATGGTTGGACAGTGTTCTCGAAGCTACGAACATGAGTTTGACCAAACTGCGGGAGGCAGTGCAAGACAGGAGTGCCTGGCGTGCTATGGTCCATGGGGTCACGAAGAGTCAGACACGACTAAACGACTAAACAACAACAACAACCACAAATGTAAAGCATAAAATAGCCCAAAATAGGCTCGGCACATTCAGTTAAAAATGAAATAGAGAGAATTAAAACAGGTCCAGGTCTAGGACACACTACCCTGTCAGGGTAGCCCTGAGTTTCAGAGCCTGCACTATGAAGATTGCCACCCCACGTGAAATTAGGGGATTTGCGTCCACAAGAAGCAATTTCAAACAGTCTTCCTTAGATGTAATGGTGGACGGGATCGAGAGGAGGAGCTTAGATCTTATTGGCTCATAAATGGGGCAGTAGAAAAAGAAATGTAGAAAGTCCTCTATTTCATTCATTGTGCATGGGCATAGGTGCAGAGTAATAGGGGTCTTAGAGTAAATCCCCTGCAGGAAGGCCGTGGGTATAGAATGGAAACGGGCCATAGTAAACGCTCTTCTCAAATTGGGCTCCGTCAGGTCTGTCAAGTAGTTGGCAAGTGACCTTACCACTTTCACTTTAGGAAACCACATAGAAACCGCTGTGGTGGGCCGTGCCCGGTCCATGACCTCGTCCCTTGTAAGAATCCAGGGCCTTCTTGGCAGTGGCTTCCCATTTGCAACATGACCGTCCCCTTGTGGAGGTACTTCTCTCTCCTTCTTTATGAACAGTAAGGAGCTAGCTAAAACCATTCCTGTTCACCCAGACATTTGATGGCAGAAAGAAACTGTTTAAATTTTTAGCGGTGAGGGTGTATGATTGTTTTCAAAATTGTTCTTAAGTGTTTGAATGCTTTTAATATTTTTTATGTTTTTTATGTTTTTTTAAAAAAATATTTTAAATTCTATTGTTTTACTGCTTGGTTGATTGGAGGAAGAGTAGACAGAAATTTAGCCAACTAAGGAAAAGGAAAAGATCAGAGATCCAAAGCAATTATTAACATTAAAAGTTTATTTAAAAAAAATACCTCAAATGTACTGAAATATTCCCCAACTCTCTTTTCCCCCCTCTGAAAGTTTCTTCTGGCATTTTTTAGTAGGCCAACTGGATCCTGCAATTGAGCCTACAATTTGATCCTAATAAGATGGTCTTAATTTTGCAGATTTCATGATGGCAAAAGCTCCAAATACTATGAATCAAATACCCTCCATATCATTTTAAAGCAAAGACATCACTTTGTGCTTTTTTGTGCTGTGAGGGTACTTTTGAGCATGGATTTAGCTGGTGTTAAAGAGTGACATTTTAATTGGTGGTGTTAGCAACTTGGAACATTGTTTAAATTTAATTGCTCGCTCCACTACTCAGGGGTCGCTTAGTTCAGGCAGTTATGATGAAATGCAAGATAAGGCAGTAATTTGATTTGGTCTCCTTTACAGTGGATGTGGCACAAGTCTTAGTCTTGCCGGCTTTGATTAAGTTAGCACCAAAACCTAAACACTGAAACCGAAAACTAAAATTGCATATGTAAGACTAAAGGGAACAGTTTGCTGCTTGTATCTGTGTTTGTGTATGCCAGTCCAAGGCTAAACCCATTTTCATCCAGGGTGCTGTGCTTTTGAAGGGCATCGTGGGACTGGCTGGCTGGTAGTTTATTTTAGACTTTTACTCAGCTTCCTTAAACAGGAATTGAGGAACTACTTTTCTCCTGAGGGCTAGATCTGAATATGGTCAACATTTTGGGGGCCCTATTCCAATGATTGGTGGAGCCAGAAGCAGAAATGAGAGGGGCAAATGGGGCCTGCACAAAATTGCTGTGCTATTATGGGTACAAAACAGCAGTGGCATGGGAATTAATAGTAATTCTCTCTCTCTCTCTCTCTCTCTCTCACACACACACACACACATCCAAGCCACATTCCCTCCTTCACAGTGCAGGTCGTCTGATCCACAACCAGTCACACACTTACACATGGCCCTTATCACACTGTGCGGTTGATCCTCAAAACAGTCACAGCCCACATCACCTCCATCCTGGACATGACTGAGTGGACATGCAAAGTCACAGCTTTGTTCTTGGATTCCAGAAGGCGCTGCAAGCATAGCTGAACTCCTGCTACTCTATCCATCTATCCATCATCTATTTTTTTCATTCATTCATTCATTCATTTACATATCTACCACCTGCATCCCACAGGCATCCAGTTGGCCACCCTAAGAACAGGTTGCTAGACTAGATGAAACATTGGCATGATCCAACCAGGCTGTGTGTGTGTGTGAGAGAGAGAGAGAGGGGGGGGGGATCAAAGAAAATCTGTGACAGTGGGCATGCACATCATTTGTTTAAGAAGTATAAGTTAATGATTTGCCACTTTAAAATATTCATAATATCAATGCTGAAAACAATGCACAAGCAGCTCTTTTAATTTACAGGCCAAAAGGGAATTGAGCAGAAACAAAACATATACACAGAACCAGTGAGCAAGAACACAGACATATTCTTCTAATATGCTCCAAGTTGCTAATGAGAGGAGCGGGGGAGTCACAAGCTTATTCTGAAGGCATAGATCATTTCTCACAAATCGCCCTCCACCATCCAAGGGGATCCGTCTTCATGCTTGAAGTCTAACAATCCCATCAGGCGTGTTTTCCTTGAAACACGCCGCTATCTTAGTAATCACATCAGTAAGTAACCGCGTTCCAGCCATCCCTTCTGATGATATTTCCCCCTGATCTCTCAGAATGCATATTTATTTGCAGCCAGCCTAGAGGGGCATGGCCCCCTTTCCTCGATCAGCCGCCGTCATACGCAATGCTGAATTATTTGTTTGAAGGCCGCCCAAGTTTAATGGGCCAATTGAAAACTTATAAGAAGAGGCGCTAATTGGCTTAGCGGAAAGCAAAAAACCCAGGCAGGGTTTTCGGTGCTGGGCCCCATCATTCTTATCAATTTGCTGGAGCTGACAGCAAAGGATGATTTGAGGCATGGGTGACTATTAATCATAGCGCTTGCCGAATTCACAAATGCCAGGAAGGGCCCATCAGAAAGATCTGCAGGAAAGCGAGAAACGTTATGACTTATTTCTCTGTCAGTGAAGGTGGCGTCTAACGTCACCTGCAGAAGCGCAGGGAGAGGCAGGGGGCTGGAGTGCTTCTTTTTCCTGGCACATGAATGTTCTCGGTTCATCTGCTGCTGATACTTCTCTGTAGACAGAAACATGGGAGAAAGGAGCAGCAGTCAAATAGGTCCTCCTAGGGAACGGACCATTTAGGCATTCTCAGCAGGTTACAGCAGGAGTCCAGGGCTTCACTTAGCAGAATAAGCAGGAGTGGCCCCCAAGCACAGCAGAGGTAAAGGTAAAGGGACCCCTGACCATTAGGTCCAGTCGTGACCGACTCTGGGGGTTGCGCGCTCATCTCGCATTATTGGCCGAGGGAGCCGGCGTACAGCTTCCAGGTCATGTGGGCAGCATGACAAAGCCGCTTCTGGCAAACCAGAGCAGCACATGGAAACGACGTTTACCTTCCTGCTGTAGCGGTTCCTATTTATCTACTTGCATTTTGACGTTCTTTCGAACTGCTAGGTTGGCAGGAGCTGGGACCAAGCAACGGGAGCTCATCCCGTCACAGGGATTCGAACCGCCGACCTTCTGATCAGCAAGCCCTAGGCTCAGTGGTTTAACCACAGCGCCACCTGGGTCCCATACAGCAGAGCTAGCTTTAGTTTAATTTATGGGAGGGGGCACATTGCTCAGTGGCAGAGCATATCCTGGTAGGGCTGGGAGAGTCCGCCTGTCTAAAATCCTGGAGAGGCACTGCCACTCAAGGTAGACAATGCTGAGCTAGATAGTGTCAAGGAGCCAGGTCGGCTAGAGAGCAGGCACATACACAGAAGACATGGGATGCAATTCACTTTTTATTAGCAGGGGGAAACAACACAGTAAGTTACCCAGTGAGATTGCTGGCCATGTGGGGACTTGAGCCCTGGTCTCTGAGGTCCTAGTCCGACACTCTAACCACTACACCACACTGGTGAATGACTTACACACTATTATCTAAAGTAAGTTACATCATATACATGACTTTACCATATATGGTGGGTGGCCATTAAGTCCAGAGTTGAATATTATCCAACCTGCACCACTGGGCATCCTTCACTAGAAATCAGGGCTGCGTCGTATCCTTTTAGCCCACCTTCCTGGACTATTATTTTGGCTCAGATACAGTGCCTGGATCTCAGGCTCCCTTAACCCTCTTCTTAAAATATCAAGAGCAACATGCAGAACTGGCCTCAGCAGGGCAAAATAACCAGGGCAAAATAAGGTATTGATTAAACAAAATTGTGATATATTTGGTAAGTGGAACATGGTTTCAGGGATATAAAAAGAAAACAGACAGCAGATGATAAATCATGGCCCGGTAACCTCCTGTTTAATACATAAGAGTCCACTGACTTTACTAATTCATGTTATAATAAGGGATGGTGTGTGTGTGTGTGTGTGCAGGGCAGTCTCGAGCAGGTCGCGTGCCCTGGCGCTGAGGGGCGGAGATCGCTCCGGCGCCCCCGCTCTCACAGGGCGCAGCATGGTTTCCACACGGCTTCGCTGCGCGGCGCCCAGCCTATCGGCCCGGCACCCTGACGCACCGTGCCACCGGGGGTCTACCTAGAGCTGGCCCTGTGTGTGTGTGTGTGTGTGTGTGTGTGTGTGTGTGTGTGTGTGTGTGAATCCACTTCTGTTTGGATTTAAACCTATGTAATTTGCCCTTGCTCAAATAAGTTGAAATGCAGGCCTGCAAAATTTGCACTTCTCTGAATTTTGCAATGCAGTTCTCCAGACAAACACTGTGCACAAAAATGTGTGCACATTGTGCATTAGGCTAGAGTACACAAAACACATATGTTGTTAAAAAATAACATCCAAAAAGTGCATAAGTTTAGACAATATATGGGGAAATGGCTTGCACAGACATGTACATTGGGCAAAATTGCATACCAAAAGAAGATTCAGACTAAAATGCTGGTGAATGAGGACTTCAGCTAAAAAAATAAACAACTGGTCTGGCAATGTGAACTTGAGTTTGGAAAAAATGAAAAGCAGAAAAAAACTGAAATTGACAGATTTGTCCATCACTACTTAGAATGCAAAAGGATTAGAGCTTGGCAGAAACGCAGGATCTATGCAGGATGTTGGCTCCATTTGTGTGGTGTTGCTGAATGCAAGTCAAAGACCCACAATGCAAGGACAATTGCCACTTCACAGCACATCTCATAAGCAGCATTTTCAAGGATAATGAGTTTTTTGGGGGAACACTGCCTGCATAAGCTTGCCAAAATTCCTGTACAATCTTGCCAAGGAAATAGGTGAGGGAATCACACCAAACACAATGAAGTATAGCTTTCCATTGGTTGTTACATTAATACCTTCCCAGCTCACATAGCACATAGCATTTTTTCCCCCAGAGATGAATCAGTGTCAGCAAAAGAAAGGAAAATGTCAGAAAAGTTGTCAAGAGAGGCACAGAGGAACCTCAAATAGATCTGAAATGGAAATGCTGTTCATGCTGGGGGGGGGGACACACAAGTAGTCCCTTTTTTCAAAAATAAACTTAAACTTAAACAAAACCCACCTGGAATGTTTGCACAATTCATTTTGCCTTGGCAGGCTTCTAAATACGTTTGTTCATCATTCATTGCCTGATCTCCTTCAAATTCTATAACTAATGGATTTTTTTTTTCCTCATCAGTTTGGGTATGTGGAAATCAACACTTCATGATCAAAAATCTGATTATCAGACATGACAGCTTAGCATTCTACCAGGCAAGGCACTGAATCAATTGTGGGAAGGGTTGTTTTTCTGTGGAGATCTTGCAAGTGCAAGGGAGAGAAGAGATGCTGCTAAAAGCTGCCTAAAACCCAAGCCTAAATCTGGAAGTATTTACTGCATGTGGGTGCAGGAATTTAGCAATGAGACACAGGTTCTTCTTGGGTTAAGTCAGGACCAGAATTAAATTAACTATCAGAGACTCCTTATTCTAAATTGTTTAGTTATCTCCCCTCCCTAGTTTGGGGAGGTGTGATGATGGCTCAGAGCTTGGGCATAGGCAGCCCCCAAGGGGGAACCAGAAATCAAGGGGCCAGAGCTCAGAGGTCAAGGATGAAAAAGCCGAGGGATCAAAACCAGAAAACAAGGCAGAACCAGGAAATACTATTGCTGCCGTGTCAGTGGCTCAGCCTAGACAGGATGCTTACCTTCCAAGTCCCGGACTACAGAATCCGGGACCAGCAGCCGTGTGACACCGGAAGTTGCGTCGACGTAACTTCCAGTGTCGCTTTGCCCATCTATGGGCACCAAAAATGGCCACCGCCGGCTTCAAAAGTAGCTTCTACGCATGACCGGAAGTGCGTCAACGCAACTTCCAGTGTCGCCCCGCCCATCTATGGGCACCAAAAATGGCCACCGCCGGCACCGGAAGTCGCGTCTACGCACTTCCGGTCATGCGTAGATGCGACTTTTGAAGCCGGCGGTGGCCATTTTTGTGCCCATAGAAGGGCAAATCAGAAAGAGAAAAAAATGGCCGCCGGCAGCAGAAAATAACGGAGAAAAACAGGAGACGAAGTGATACGGGGGACCACCGGGAAAAGGTAAGTAGAAACGGGGGTTTCCTGGGGAAAACGGGGTACTTGGCAGCTATGGACAGGATGTGTCTATTCCTTCCTGTTCAGGAGAGGGCAATGTCCAGCTTGGGCAGAGTGAACCCTCTCAAGCAGCTTGAAGCATTGGCCGGGCAGCCATTCAGTGAGGGGACATGGCAGCGAGGCAGGGCAGTGATGGGCTCCAGGGCCCAGAGACCTGCAGGAGCAGGCAGGGAAGGACAGGGAGCCAGGGATGGGGCCCACAAGGACACACCTGGATGGAACGGGGATCCCCGTGGAAGCCAGCGCCTGTGGAGGGCACCTGGTTCACCTGGTGCCAGGGCCCCCTAGTACCCCCCCATGCTATGCCCCTGTCTGTTGCAGAAGCCCACATACAGGGCTTGCCCTGATGTTAGGTGAATCTTGCCCCCCTTCCCTCAAGGCAAATAAGTAGCCCCTGAGATACCATTCTTGGGAAGATCTCTTCCCCCTCGCCGTGGTGCTTTGGGGTGCTCACCAATCTACCTTAATGAATCACAAGGTGTGTCCTAGAGAGAGGGCATTTCAAATGGGTTAACAGCCAACCAAACCCAAAGCACAAAGCCCCTCCCCTAGAGTGCAATGCAGAGTGGGCATGAAAATGCTTGATGTTACACCGGGGTGTGTGTGGCTAATCTCACAGTGCAATAACTGGGGAGTGGGGGTGAGGGTTGCTAACCCCCCTGACAGTAGGTAAGTCTTACAGCCTTCAATGCCCACCTTCCATTGACAGGCCTGCATGACAACATGATGAAGTACCTCCTTGCTTTCTCATCTCTTTCAGCCCTAGCAGCCAAGCAGAATGAGCTGTCTCCATTACCCACCAGGTCAGGGAGGATAAATGAGCTCTCTGTGAGAAGGTCCTGCAATTCTCTTGCCTTACCCAGAGGAATCCAGCACTGGAGGAGGAACCATAGAGCAGTGGTAGAGCATCTGCAGAAGGTCCAAGGTTCAATCCCCAGAGTCTCTAGGTAGGGCTGGGTGAGGCTCCCTGCCTGAAATCCTTGACAGCTGCTACCAGTCAGTGTAGACAAGGCTGAGCTAGATGGGCAACATGGTCTGACTCAGTATAAGGCCTGTGGTTGACTTCAGCTCCGAGAGGGAGATGTGGAGCTCTTTGTAGACGAAGCAGCTGGAGGAGACGGTTTGTGGATGTATGATGACCTGTGGCTGCTAAGCAATGACTGTGGACTCCTCTTTCTTCCAGGGCCAACGACAATTTGCTGTCTGAACTAAAGGTTAATAATTCAACAGTCAGTCAGTGACCACTTAGAAAGGGATACTGTGATTACTAAGACCCAGCATGGGTTTCTCAAAAGTCACGCCAGACCAATCTGATTTTTGGGTTCAGATTCTAGACTAGCCTTGCCCAGGAGGATATGGAGTCTATACCTTGATCACGGGTAGAGCATATGCTTTGAATGCAGAAAGTTCCACAGTCTCAAATCAAATCAAAGCTTTATTACGGTCATATACCAGCTATTAAAACTAAAAATGCTTTACAAAGCTATGGGAGTTGTCACTCGGGGTGGATATAAGAGTCTATGAGTTTGAAGGGGCTATGTTTCCATAGGGAGGTCCAGCTGGCCTTTCCCCAGGTGCTGCTCTAAGTCATCAGTTTCGTACCCGAACGGAGGAACTACTTCCCACAGTCCAATACCGAGTTTGCTATTCCATTGGCTGTCTTGTTCTGGGGGGGGGGGTGTAGACTGGTCCTGCGGATCTGCATGCAGAATCTGGCTACTATCCGAGTTAACTTTTGCTCCTTTCCTAATAGTAGGGCATTTAGTTTGGTCTTATCTGGGAGGTCGGCCAGGCTCTCCAGAATGGGGGCGATGGTATCTCTGCATGCCTTATCGTACAGAGGGCATCTAAAAAATAGATGTTCGGGGCTGCCTACTTTCCCCAATGGGCAGGAACAGAGTCTCTGCTCGTATGGAATCTTTTCGAAGGAGCCTAACAGCACTGGTGAGGGCAATGCAGAGCTTCGGGCGAGCATGAAGGCTCGTCTTGAGTTTCTGGATTCAAGGTAAAAGAGATACGCTGCCGGGGCAGCAACGTATTTCTCGTTTTCAGCTATATTGAAATGTGGGGACCTCATGCTGTCCAGCTGTCTCTCCGTGTCCACAATTCTTTGTCTGACCTCGGATCTCGCTTGGTCTATGCCAGGCATGTCAAACCTGCGGCCCTCCAGATGTTTTGGCCTACAACTCCCATAATCCCTAGCTAGCAGAACCAGTGGTTGGGGAAGATGGGAATTGTAGTCGAAAACATCTGGAGGGCCGCAGGTTTGACATGCCTGGTCTATGCCCATGGCCAATAGGGCTTGGGGTGAGAAGCCCAGTTTCCGGAGAGTGGCCTGGACCTCAAACTGCCAGCCGGACTGAAATTGGTCTCGAAGAATCAGAGGGGCCAGACCTCGAGGGTGTGGTTGTAGGGTCAGCCATTTGTATATTGAGGTCAGTCTGATATGAGCCTCAACTCTCATTTGCCCTGTTTCTAATCTTAAAGTTCCACAGTCTGTTGCACAGGCTCTCCAGTTAAAAGGATTCCAGATTGCTGGACTGAAAAGGATTGTTTGCCTTAGCGTGAACATCTATCTCAACAAAGACAAATTGTCAAGTGTGTGGAAAAGCCTCTTTTCAAATCTGCTGCCTGTTTATTGTCTCAAGACCCTGTGCCTGGCGACCCCTTTCCCTTCCCTTGGCCCTGCATCTAAAGGAGTGACAGGAAAATGACAGATAGCTATGAAGAGAGGACCCCCACCCCATGGCTGACGCTGCTTTTCTCCATAATGGTTCCAGCTCTCCATCATAATGCAGGTTTCCCTCCTGGCTCTCAGACCTCCCTCCGAAATTTAATCCAAAATGCATTTTTAGGAGACATGATTATTTCATTACACACACACCACCTTTCCTCCAAGCATCTCAAGACAGTGTATCTAGTTCTCCCTCCCCATCATTTCATCTCCACAACAACCTTGTGAGGTTGTTTGGACTGAGAAACAGTGACTGGACCCAAAGACACCCTCTGTTTATGGTGCCAATACGAAGGGTGCAGGGTGCAAAAACAATTAACAATTAAAGCTCGACAATTTTGCGGGAATTTTACTTTTTGAAATATGGCAACCCTATGCTGCTCTCACTTGCTACAATGGGAGTCTTGGTACTCTCTCATCAAGGAGCTGTGCAGCCCATATAGACCGCTCCAGCTCACCGATGGAGGTGGGCAGGAATGTCACCTTGATATTCTTCTGACACTTCCAAACTCAGACTTGATTCTCCTGACATTTAAAAGATGGAGCTCAGCATCAGTTCAGCAGTGTGACTGTCACTGAGTCATGCCTCATGTGAGGCATGAACCACAGCCGTTTGGATTCTGCTGTCACCTACCTGCCACCTTTTCAAGCAGACATGGGAGATGATGATTCTTCTTCTTGGGCTGAGTCTGGAGCATTTAGAAAGCAACCTCCTCTGTAGAAGGGGGCATGCTGAGCTCCAAGAGATGGAAACTCCAGGCACCCACTCTGGCACATGCATCAGGTGAGGCCAGGGGAGAGGGCTTCCAAATCCACCACCCACCCCGTAGTCCTATTCTCATGGTCTCCCATCATCTGATGGTGGGAAAATGCAGATTTACCTTAGTGAATTTCAAACTTGACTTCATGCCAAGGACCCCGCTTCTCTTCCCTTTGTCATAAGTTCATGAGAAGAGCTCTTCTGGATTAGGCCAAAGGCTCATCTAGTGAAGCATCCTGTTCTCACAGTGGCCAACCAGATTGTTATGTACTGAGCTGAATCCTAGAACAATAGGATTCAGAATCAGCGGGAGCTACCCAATCCAACTCCAGGTGGAAGTGAATCCGCAACCTGATTGGCCTGCTGGAGCAGCCAATCAGGCGGCTGGCAGAAGTGAATCTGCTACCTGATTGGCCTGTAGGAGCAGCCAATCAGGCTGCAGGCAGAAGTCAATCCATAATATAATTGGCCCACAGGTGTAGCCCTGAAGTAGCCAATCACGCAAGGCCCATTGTGTAAATAATGTATATAAGCAGATGGTTTGGGGAAAAGAGCCATTCGTCTTCTCCTCTTCTCCTTGATGACTATGAGCTGAATAAAGAGCATGAAATTCACTCTTGACTCCGAGTATATTTCACTGGCGACGAGGGTGGGATCCTGCTGAGCTGACCGCCACCACGCACTGCACCGCAGCACCGCCACCTGCTGCACCGCTGCATCGCACCGTGCATCCAGGCTTCAGCTCCAGGACCCAAGGAACCCAGAATGGCAACCGACAGCAGCTTCTCGCCATTCAAACCAGCATCAGGAGACTGGGAAGGGTACGCCGCCCGTTTCAACTTCCTCCTGCAAGCGAAAGAAGTCACCAACGATGCCATGAAGAGGGCGACATTCTTCAGCGTCTGTGGAGAGGAGACGTTTGAAATCGCCCGGGCTCTCCTTGCACCTAGAGATGTCGCTACCGTCTCTTACAAAACAATAATGGAACGGCTGAAGGAGCACTTCTCACCACAGCCCTCGGTGGTAGCTTGCCGAAATGCCTTCTACGCAAAGCGGCAAGCCCCGGGGGAAACCATAACTGGGTTTGTGACCTCCCTCCGCCAAGCCGCCCGGTTATGCAACTTCTCAGAATTGGAGAACATGCTTCGTGACCGCCTCGTCGGTGGCCTGAGGGACGAGATGTTGCAACGACGCCTCTACGCCAAAAAAGACCTCACGTTCCAGATTGCTCTGGAGGAAGCCCTGGCAACCGAAGCCGCCGAGAGGTCAACGCAAGAGGCACGACCGGCCCCGCCATCCCAACCGAGGGTCTACCACGAAGACCTCACCGACGAATCCGAATCTGACAGGGAGGAAGTACACCGAGTACAGCGGCGCACTCAAGCAGCACACACACCACAGCAGCCTCGACGAGAAGGAGGGAACTGTGCAAGCTGCGGGGAGAACCACGAGAGGAGGACCTGTCGTTTCCGCAACGCAGAGTGCAGGCAGTGCAGAAAATTGGGACACATTGCCCGGGTGTGTCGGGCTCGACTCACCCGTCGACAAGCATCAGATGACCGACCCAGGAGCCCCAGGTCACACGGCACCATGCACCAAGGCAACTCGACGGAGATCACGGACTACCAGGTATTCCAGTTGCCCCATCCCAGCACAGAGAAAATTTATATAGAGGTACAGATAGAGGGAGCCCCATGCCGCATGGAGCTGGACACGGGTTCAACTCTATCCATAATCTCGGCCCGAACATTAAGGGAACTGTGCCCTAATGGGGGTCCCAAACTAAGGCCGGCCCCATTCACCCTCCGGGACTTCCAGAAACGTAAGGTCCCTACTATGGGGGTGGGGACCTTCAGGGTGCAATATCGAGGGCGAAAGCAACAATTGGACTTGCTGGTAGTTAAGGGCCCCTACGTTAGCTTACTGGGACTGGCATGGTTTGGACCTCTGGGGCTAGCCGTTACCGGGGTGAATCGCACTAGCTTACAAGTGGACGTGGACGCCATATGCAAAGAGTTTCCAGGGGTTTTCGATGGGGCATTGGGACGATATACAGGACCCCCCATTGCCCTACAGCTGGACCCCGCTGTACGACCCATCAGGCACAAGGCCCGCCGGGTCCCGTTCGCCCTGAAACCCCGCATAGACGAGGAATTGGACCGGCTCGTGGAGCAAGGAGTGCTGGAGCCGGTGCCCAACGCCCCCTGGGAAACTCCAATTGTCACACCCGTCAAGCCTAACGGTTCGGTCCGCATCTGTGCAGACTACAAATGCACCATAAACAAGGCTCTCACGGCCCATGCATACCCAGTGCCAGTGGTCAGCCATGTCCTCGCCACCCTGGCTGGGTCAAAAATCTTTGGCAAACTGGACTTGGCCCAAGCGTATCAACAGTTGCCTGTGGACGAAGCCACAGCAGAGGCTCAGACGATTGTGACGCACAGAGGGGCATTCAGAGTTAAGCGGCTGCAATTTGGCGTTAGCGTGGCACCAGGCATATTCCAGAATCTAATGGACTCTCTCCTTAAAGGGATTCCTGGCGTCACCCCCTTCTTCGATGATGTACTGATCGCCGGGCCCACACCAGAGGAATTTGAGGACCGCCTCCGCTCCGTCCTGCACCGTTTCCAGACGGCGGGCCTCAAGGTGAAGCGGGAAAAGTGTTTACTGGGAGTGCCGCAGGTGGACTTTCTGGGATTTAAGGTGGACGCAGAAGGGGTCCATCCAACCGGTGACAAGGTACGGGCCATTTGTGAGGCCCCAGCGCCCAAGAGCAAGCCCGAACTTCAGTCATTCTTGGGACTATTGAACTTTTACCATGCCTTCCTTCCCCATAAGGCAGCGGTAGCGGAGCCCCTACACAGACTCCTAGATAAAAGGGCCCCTTGGGTGTGGGGCCAGCGACAAAGGGCCGCATTCCAGGCAGTCAAGGACTTGCTCGTCTCGAACTCGGTCTTAGCACACTTCGACGAGAGGCTGCCAGTGGTGCTGGCATGCGACGCCTCTCCCTATGGCATCGGCGCTGTCCTGGGACACCAACTCCCGGATGGAAGAGAGGTGCCGGTGGCATACTTCTCCCAGACGCTTGCTGCAGCCGAACGAAACTACTCACAGATTGACAAGGAGGGTCTGGCAATCGTGAAGGGCATAAAAAAATTCCATGATTTCTTGTACGGGCGGCCCTTTACCATAGTGACTGACCACAAGCCGTTGCTTGGCCTGTTTGCCCCTGAGAAGCAGACCCCCCAAGTGTTGTCTCCACGTGTCCTCAGGTGGTCAATTTTCCTTGCTGGCTACCAGTATGCACTAATCCACCGCCCTGGGAAGGCGATGGGCCACGCAGACGCCCTCAGCAGGCTACCACTACCAGAAACAGGCCCCGACCCAGCGCCTGCGCAAGAGGTTATGACCCTGGAGCTGCTTCCCGACCGACCCATTCAGGCACAAGAAGTTGCGCACCATTCCACAAAAGATAGGGTCATCTCCTGGGTCCTGGACTGGGTGTGGCGAGGATGGCCCAGCAGCAGCCCCGGGCCAGAATTCGCTGGCTACACAAACCGCAAACATGAACTGTCGGCCCACAAGGGGTGCCTGTTATGGGGAAGCAGGGTCGTTGTTCCCCAGCCCCTCCGCAAAAGGGTCCTCACAGCCCTACACGAGACACACCCAGGGGTAGTGAGGATGAAGGCCCTTGCCAGGAGTTATGTGTGGTGGCCGGGGATTGACAGAGAGATAGAGGCCTGGGTCCAACACTGCCAGACCTGCCAAGAATCCCGCCCGGATCCCCCAAGGGCCCCAGTCCAGCCCTGGGAGTCCGCCCGACATCCATGGTCACGCTTGCACGTGGACTTCGCTGGCCCCTTCCAGGGAAAAACATTCTTCATAGTGGTGGATTCCTACACCAAATGGCTGGAGGTCGCACTGGTACCATCCACTTCTACGGCGGCAGCCATCCGGGTACTACGTAAGCTGTTTGCGACCCACGGGCTCCCTGACACCCTCGTCTCGGACAATGGAACCGCATTCACGTCAGAGGAGTTCCAGACCTTCACAGCGCAGAACGCCATCCGCCACATCCGCTCAGCACCATTCCACCCTGCCACCAATGGCCAAGCGGAGCGCATGGTGCGGACCACCAAGGACAGCCTCCGCCGCATGACACAAGGGGACTGGGAATACCGCCTTGCCGCATTTCTTCTAGCACAGCACAGCACCCCAAGCACAACGACGGGCCGGAGCCCAGCTGAATTACTAATGGGCCGGCGCCTTGCAACTAGACTGGACCGACTTCACCCCGACAGAGCTCAGGATGAGGTAGTGGTGGGGAAAGGCAGGAACCCCCGGACATTTGTGGCCCAGGACCCAGTGTATGCAAAGAATTTTGGGGCAGGCCCAGCATGGGTACCCGCCACAGTCACCAAGGTGACCGGTCCCATGTCGTACGAGGTACTAACAGAAGGGGGGCAATGTTGGCGCCGCCACTGCGACCAGCTACGGCGACGATTCCCAGGAGGAACCCGGGAGGAGAGCGGGACAGAGGGGTCCCAAGGGGACAGCAGGGCAGTGAGGCCTGTAGAGCGAGAGGGGTGGGCAGGGGAAGCAGAAGCAGTAGGCACAGAGGGGCGCCCCGAGGCTGGAAGGACACCGGAACCAGAGCTACAACCTAGTGGTTCAGTGGCGCCAGACCAGACAGCCCTGGCACAGCCAGCAGCCTCGGAACACGAGCCAGAACCAGAACCCCTGACCAAGGAACACCCCAGGCCACAACGCACACGGAGGCGGCCAGCAGACCTTGGGGACTACGAATGCAACTTCCCGGGCAGGACTGGAACTTAGAGGGGAGGGGTGTTATGTACTGAGCTGAATCCTAGAACAATAGGATTCAGAATCAGCGGGAGCTACCCAATCCAACTCCAGGTGGAAGTGAATCCGCAACCTGATTGGCCTGCTGGAGCAGCCAATCAGGCGGCTGGCAGAAGTGAATCTGCTACCTGATTGGCCTGTAGGAGCAGCCAATCAGGCTGCAGGCAGAAGTCAATCCATAATATAATTGGCCCACAGGTGTAGCCCTGAAGTAGCCAATCACGCAAGGCCCATTGTGTAAATAATGTATATAAGCAGATGGTTTGGGGAAAAGAGCCATTCGTCTTCTCCTCTTCTCCTTGATGACTATGAGCTGAATAAAGAGCATGAAATTCACTCTTGACTCCGAGTATATTTCACAGATGGTGATAGGAAGCCCACAAGCAGGGCATCATCAGCATACCTGCCAAGTTGCTGTTCGAGAAATAAGGGACCGGGCCGGAAGTAGCAGACCGGAAGTAGCACTGCCACCATTTTGGAACTGGGCGGAGCATGCTCAGAAATGACTTTTGATGCTGCTTTGCCCAGTTCCAAAATGGCCGCCGCGCCAGAAGTCGCGCTGCAGCCATTTTGGAACTGGGCAGAGCAGCATCAAAAGTTGCTTCTGAGCATGCTCCGCCCAGTTTCAAAATGGCCGTCGCGCTAGACTAAACCGGGGGAAAACAAAAAAAATCTGTTTTTTCAGCTAGGAACAGCTGGGAAAACGGGGATTTCCCAGGGAATACAGGAGACTTGGCAGCTATGATCATCAGTGGTCACTTGCTACAAAAGCTAGACTCTACCTCCACTGACAGAGGCCATGTGCTTTGGAATCAGGCGACAGGAAGACCTCTTACACTCAGGTTCTGCTTGTGGGGTTCCCATTGGCATCTGGGTTGGCCATTGTAAGAGCTTACTGGCCAAGGCTAATGGAAGATGGAGTCCAACAACATCTGGAAGGCACCAAGAAGGGGAAAAGCTGCTATCAGTAGTTCTGAGCTTTAAAAGGCCCATGACCAGACTCAGCCCAACGTAGGTTCCTATCTCCGTATGTCCCTAAGCCTCAGGGGAGGGGGTCTTGGTGGCATGCTTGTGCAAAACATGTGAGAAATGTGGTGGGGGGAGGAAACTTCAATGTCCTCTCTAGGTTTTTGTACCTTACAAAGCAAACATTGCCTCCGAGAGTCATGTTTGAGGCCTGTTCCGGGGGGGGGGGGTGGCCACAGACACTGCTGAGCCTGGTAGAAAAGGAAAAAATGAGTATATAAATAAAATGATCTGCCTGCCCCTCCTGAGCTTGAAAGGCAATATGATCCCACAGATGCAACGTACTGGCAGTCTGCCTCCTCCCGCTACTGATGCAGCCTCTGCCATAATCAATGGAGCTACACAGGCCCAGGGGGACTGAGCAGCAGCATCGTCAAGCAAGGCCCAGCCAGGGATCCTTGGGAGGAGAGGAGAGAAGCTGGAGATGAGAAGGCAACCTTCAGTTGTGAGCACTAATGTCCCAGAGCCACAGTGGGCTCATGGCTCATGGCCTAATCCATGGGTTACTGATCAGAACATCCTGGTGCAAGCCAGTTTGTGGGGTGTTTAACACTCTGTCTCAATACTCAAGGCATTACTTCAGGCAAATTCTTCATTACCATACAGATTTCTGGCCCCACCTCCTGTGCCTGTTTACTCAGGAGGTACCACATTTCTCCAAGTAAATATGCTTAGGACTGCAGACTTAATTGTGGCTCTTCCCTCTCAGCCATTCAGGGGCGTAGGCGGGGGGGCAGGAGGGGGCAGCTGCCCCCCCAGAAGCAAAAAATTAATGTATTTTACAGACCATAACCAGCACTTTTCCCCTCCAAAAACTGAAGTGGAAAGGGCTTTGCTTTAGCAAGAGCAGCTAAGTCTCCGCTTGCGGGGGGGGGGAACACAGCTGTAAGAAAAACACATCAAATAAATAAAGCAAAGTGGCTACCAGTAGTTAAGCAGTTAAGACAATGGAGCAGATATCCCCCAGGCAATATTCGATAGGTGACCACTTCACCCTATTGTTCTTCAGTGGGAGTTGTTAATGAGCATTCAGGAATCGCATTAAGAGTTCTATTGGCGATTTAATGAGGGTGCAGAGGATTCAATTTGACTAAGGTGGCTCTGCAAGGCTAAAAGGAAGTGAATAAGAAATGGGGGCCTGTAGCTTTGACAGACACAGTGATGTTTATAAAAAGCAGTGGTGTTCCAGTCTGCCCCTCCTCCTGCATCTGTATACTGTAAATCAGGGGTGGCCACCTCCCAAGAGACTCTGATCTACTCACAGAGTTTAAAACTGGGAATGATCTACCTCCTTGTGGGGGGTTCAGGTCAAAGCTGTTGAGTTTTTTTAAGGAAGGGAAGCCCTGTTTTGGGGGGTTTAGGTCAAACTTGTTGAGCTTCTTTTAGGAAGGAGGGAGGCCCATTTTTGTTTAGGGCTTCAGGTCATAGTTCAACTTTTTTTTAGGGAGGAGGAAAATTTTGGGTGAGCTTTTTTTAGGGGTGCCAGTGACCTACCAGTGATCTACCACAGGCATCCAGTGATCTACTGGTAGATCACAATCTACCTGTTGGACGTGCCTGCTGTAAATCAAGCAGAGAGAAAGCTGCTTACAAGGCTCCTGTAAAGGCGTACCTGTATCTTCCTCTTGCTGCAGAGTTCCAGCATCACAGCGTCACCCAGAGGCACCCACAAATATGAGTTATCCCTCTCTCTATTTCTTCCTTCCTTCCCTCCCTCTTCCATCCTTAATAAAATACGGGGGGGGATAAGCCCCACATAGAAAGCCCATCAACATGGGGGGATTACTTTTTCAGATACGGTATTTACCAGTAATTGGGGCGGGGAGGCACCTAGGCCTCTAGGAGTTGGCTGCTATGCCTAGGAGTAGGACAATTCAAGAAAGCAGAATGATGCATATGCTATGGTAATATATCAATAGAATCATAGAATTGTAGTCAGAAGGGACCACAAGGGTCATCTAGGCCAACCCCCTGCAATGCAGGAATTTTTTCCTAAGGTGGGGCTTGAACCCACGACATGGTTGAAATATTATGCTGATATGCAGCAACGCCTCGGAGCCGTCGTGGCTGCGGCCGTGCCTTGCCTCACCCTCACCCGCCCTGCCACCCCCTCTCGCCTGCCCGACCCTCCCGTCCTCTCCAGCCAAGCAGGGTAGCCGCCAACGCTGCCAGCCCCAGAAGCACAAGGTGGCCGCTGCCGCCGCCGCCACAATGTCCTTGGGCTCGCTGGCCCTGTAGCCCCGCCCACATTCCCAATTTGTGGCCCCTCCCCTCCCATGCCTTGGTCCCCGCCCCTGAACGACCATGGCTCCCCCCCCCCCCCCCGTTTTGATCCTGGCTACGCCCCTTCTACTGGTGTTAAACAGGGATGCATTTTGGCGTCTTAATTTTTATATTAATGACATAGTTAAAGAACTGGAGGGCCTGCAGTTTGCCCCTGCCACAATTCTTGATCAGAAACTCTGTTTTAATGTACGCCGACGACCTAGTACTTGTATCTAGAACCCAGTTGGGCCTGAGGCGATTGCTTGCAAAAATAAGCTCATATTGCACGAGGAATGCCTTATCCATAAATTACGATAAAACGCAGGTCATTGCATTTGGGAAGCGCCCTAAAAAGCATGTTTGGCACCTGGACAAACACATCATAAACCAAGTAAAGACGTTCAAATACCTGGGACTGGTTTATTCAGAAATGGCATCTTGGAATGCACAGCTGTCCAATATTAAATTGCAAGCCTTTAAATCGGTAAAAGCTATTTTGAAATTTGCTGCTTGCAATGGGGGAAACCTAGTCAATCCAGCTCTATCGGTGTACAAAGCAAAATCAATGGCCCAGATTTTAAATGGTGCAGAGGTTTGGGGCACTTCAAACGTTTCTGGTCTGGAACCCCCACAGAACTATTTTTTATTATTTAATGTTTCAACTGGTATATTAAAGTGTTTCCATAGCTTTGTGCTGATTAGGTCATGTTTTGATAATGTAAATGTCCTAAGTTTTCTACCAAATTTGTATGTATTTTACTGAATTACATTGTATACATTGCAGCAGCCTTTGGCTATAAGCAATAAACATGATACCTACAGCAACCATTGGAGGGGCCGGCACAGCCAATCCTGGCCCCTCCACCAACCAATTTATTAACCAATGCCTAACTGCAACCTTACAAGTTGTGACGAATTGTAGGCGTAGTAGGCGCAGCAGGCGAAAACCAAGTGGCACCAGCCAATCAGCCAAATGGAAAAATTCCTACCAGGCCCCTGCCCCAAAAGCAGACAACCCCATGGCAGGCATAGCAAGGTCAAACGCAACAGCTTCAATAAAAACCCAGAGCTGGAGCAAGAAGGCATCTTCAAATATTAAATAAATGCAAGGAGTGAAACACCATTTTCAGAACCAAGGTGTCCGTGATTTAAAATCGTTTTTGAGTCTAGAGGTCTCCAAAACACCCCCCAATAAATCACACTTCACACAAAAATGTAAGTTTGAGGTTTTTGGCATAATTTTGGCCACAACTTTATTTGAAATACAAAATGTGAGTGGTTGCTTAGGAAATGAAAGAGCTGATAAAAAAATGTAAATCTATGAGTAGACACAGGAAAGATATCCAGAAGAGGAGGAAGCTAATGGGAACAAGGACACAAATGCTAGAAAACACAGAAAAGAGGCCTCCATGTGACTCCCTGCAACAGGGAATAGTAAACTATCAGATCCAGGTCCACGCAGATCTCTACACCCACCCACCCACACCCCAATGGTGGGGGGGGAGCGATCTGCGTGGATCTGGATCTGATGCTATTCCATGTTGCAGGGAGTCACATGTATAATAGTATGTTTTGGAACTTGAGGTGGGCTTGGAGATGCACAGCTTTCCTCTATATCCACGACGCAGGATACGTTTCGAATGTCAAGATATTGTAGATGGCTTTCCGGTATATCCACGATGCAGGATTTGTTTCGAGTGTCAAGATCTTCTGCCTGGCTCTCCGGTATCTCTACGATGCAGGATTGGTTTCGAGTGTCAAGATCTTCTGCCTGGCTTTCCGGTATCTCTACGATGCAGGATTCGTTTCAAGTGTCAAGATCTAGTAGATGGCTTTCCGGTATCTCTACGATGCAGGATTGGTTTCGAGTGTCAAGATCTTCTGCCTGGCTTTCCGGTATCTCTACGATGCAGGATTCGTTTCAAGTGTCAAGATCTAGTAGATGGCTTTCCGGTATCTCTACGATGCAGGATTGGTTTCGAGTGTCAAGATCTTCTGCCTGGCTTTCCTGTATATCCACTATGCAGGATTGGTTTCGAGTGTCAAGATCTAGTAGATGGCTTTCCGGTATCTCTACGATGCAGGATTGGTTTCGAGTGTCAAGATCTTCTGCCTGGCTTTCCTGTATCTCAACTATGGAGGATTTCTCTTTAATTATCAGATCCAGCAGAGAACCACACTTTGAACAAGGAGTTAGACTCTTGCTTTTTACTGAATTTCTTGGGGTAATCACTGCTGCAATTTCTATTCGATATGGATCTGTTGTGGTGGTCCTGATGCAAAATCTCTCCATCCCAACCAATGCTGCACTCAGCAGCTGGAAACCCGCAGCGATATAGCCAAGATATATAGAAGGTCCAATATGCTGCTGGCTGGGAATTGGAGGCAATTCAAAAGTTTCTGGGAAGTCAATTTTCCCATTCTGCAAGACAGAAGACATGTTCCATATCACAGAAATCAGGACAAGGATCCCTGCAGGTATGTTCAGGAACGCTCCAAGCCTAAAAAAGGTTAAGAGGAAATCCTCGTGTTTTCCAGGCTCGAACACATTGCACAAGGCAAATGAGATTAATACTAGGGCGGCTGAACTCATAGTGGAAGCTAAGACCATTAAGTCCTGAGCAATAAAAATTTCCCTTGGGAGGGTTGGATATCGCTCAGTGAGACCTTCACAATGCCATAAAGAGTTGCCGTCGTCGGAAGGGTTTCTCCAAAAACAGACATTCCAGATTCCAATCCAGATGTTTTCAGAGCCGTTCTCTCCACGCCACACTCTCCAGTTGACACTGGCTGTGGTTGCAATGCACAGAATGCAGGCCAAAATACTCATCAAGAACCCACAGAGCTGGAGGCAAGAAACTACGCTCAGCAATCTCCCCACCAGGGAGCCTTCTCTCACCCGCAGGGGGGGGTTTGGAGAATAGAGGACCCAGGGAGACTTTGGCAGACATCCTGGAAACAAAAGAGAAGACAACATACAGTGAGGGAGGGAATAACAAGCATGTCTAGTCATTGAAGGACATCCTCCCTTCCTGGCCAGAAAGAAGCAGCAAAAGAAAGAGTTCCCCTGCTCTCTCCCACCCCCTGGTTAGGTATAGACATCTGATCCAGAGAAGCCGACACACATACTTTCTTACAGCACACTGCTCCTGATTGAATATACTGTTGCATTGTTCCTGTGAAAATGGCCCTAACCACAGCAACCTGTTGTGGATGGGAATCTGCTCATGATTTCGCTGTTTTGCTATTTGCTACTGCAGCTATCCTTTCCCACAGAGCAGAAACACACCTGATGGCATAGTGAGGAATGTTTAATCCCTACACTTACGTGAAATGCGTTCCTCAGCTAGAGTCTAGCGGGCCAGGAATAGAGCAGGTATTTGCTAGGTGCTCCTGAGCCTCAAAAAGACTCAGCTGCTGGCCACTGGGCTGACGTTCACCTGAGCAACTGGCCACAGCAGCAACTGCTCTGCAGAATTCTCAGGTCAGTTAGAGACCAGTTAGAATCCTGACAGCAAGACAAATCATAACTCCACGGTACTGGTCATTTGGAACAGCAGGAAAGTGGGAAATGGGAGGGAACTCAGTTCCCTTCTTTCCGAATGCAGAGTGTCTGCCCGAACCTCCCGTCCTCTCCAGCCAAGCAGGGTAGCTGCCAATGCTGGCAGCCGCAGAAGCACAAGGTGGCCGCCGCCGCCGCAATGTCCTCGGGCCCGCTGGCCCTGTAGCCCCGCTCACATTCCCACTTTGTGGCCCCTCCCCTCCCATGCCTTGGCCCCGCCCCTGAACGATCATGGCTGCCCCCCTCCCTAGTTTTGATCCTGGCTACGCCCCTGCAGCCATTCCCAAACTGTGCATTGAGTGACAAGACTGCACCACCAGAGTGCTACTAGTGGGGTGCCACAAATGCATTGATTAAATAATTAAAGGCTTCTGTGACATACCCTTCCAAGTGTCCCTATTTTCCAGGGACAGTCTCAGAATTTCAGAAGCTGTCATGGTTTCTGATTTGTTCCAGAATGTCCCGGTTTTGGTTTTCTCCCCCTTTCACGTCTCAGAGAACAATTAAAAGTGCTGTGCAAAACCAGAGTCTTCTTTGCACTGAAAATGAAATTCCTGCACCAAATGAAGAAAATGGTGAAGCTGGCCTACAAAGCCCTTCCTGGAATTTAGAAGGTAAATGTCACCAATCCACTTTAAATCCTTTAATTGCAATGCTTCAGTAGCCAGCCAGCCATTTTTTTACGAAACGTGTGTAGTGTTTATCGTAAATGGAGCCTTACACTGCCTACTGAGACTGAGGCCGGCCCTACGTATAGGCTGGGTGGCGCAGGGCACCATGGCGCCGGCCTGCCAGGAGGGCGCCACGAGCTGCGCCCGCCCGCTGGCCGCCCGGTCCGTCGGTCCGCTGCGCAGCTGCGCGCTGCGCCCACCGCGCTAGGAAACAGGGCGGGAGGGTGCCGAGGAGATCGCGCTGTGCCTGCCCGCCTGCCCACCGCGCTGGGAAATGGGGCGGGAGGGCGCCGGAGAGATCCGGCGCACCATGGCGCGAGGGGCGCTTAAGACGGCCCTGTACTGAGAAGTATGTCCCACTGTGTTCAACGGAGCTTAGTCCCAGGTAACTGGGTAAAGATTGGGCAGCCTTACACTACATTTCTAAGCATTTTTACTCAGAAGTAATTCCCACTGAGTTCAATAGGATTTCCTCCCTCGTATGTTCCTGATCATTTTTACAGTTTCTGTTACTGTTGTTGTTTTATACCACCTTTTTCCTTCACAGGAACTCAAGGCAGCTGACAGCAAAATTTCATTTCATTCCATTTATCCGTTGAAGGTGTTGTACATGAGTCCTTCCCTCGCACATTTTTCTTTACAACAACCCTGTGAGGTAGGTTCAGTGGAGAGGTTGCGATTAGACTGCAATCTAAAAGCAACTACTTTTAGAGTATTGAAAAAGTAGGTAGGACCCTCAGCTGGAGGCAGTCAGCCCACTTTGGCCCTGCATGAGACCTTCTTCTGAGCCTGCACCTTGACTGGAAGAAAGGAAGCTGCCTTATATTGTGTCCAGGGCCGGAGCGTCCATTTAGGCAAACTTTGCCATCGCCTAGGGCGCTAAAATGGAGGGGGCGCTGGCAGCAGCTCTCTGGGGTTTCAGGCAGGGGCATAGCTGTCAAGTTTCCCCTTTTCTCATGAGGAAGCCTATTCAGCTTAAGGGAATTTCCCTTTTAAAAAGGGAGAACTTGACAGCTATGGGCAGGGGTCTCTCCAAATCCTCCCTGGAGATGGCAGGGGTTGGACCTGAGACGACCTGTTTGAGAAGAAGATGCTCTACCAACCACTGAGCTCTGGCCTCCTTCCCCTCCTGGCTGGAAGGAGACCAGCCCAGAGCAAAATTGCAGCAGCCAGGCTTTTTGGAGGACGGGTGGTTCTGTTGCTTTGTGGTTTTGCTGCTTTTTTTTTTTTTTGCTCTTCTGGGTCCCTTGCCTTCACTCCTCTCCAGTACCCTTCATGCTCCTCTGTTGAAATAGTGATGACCACAACAACTCCCAGTTAGGAAGATTTACAAAGGCTGAGCTGGCGTGAGGAAAGCAGGGGAGTTGATACGAAATAATTAGCATCCAAGTTCATTACAGATGAGCCTGGTGCTCTGCAGTCCAGCTGGCTGATCTAGGCTCCATCCTTAATGAACCACACAGGGAGAAGCCAGCTTGGTAAATTAGACCTGGCTGATGATCCAATTATATCTGCGCTTGCAGAGGCACCAGAACCCACCAATGGCATTGAGAAGGGCAGCCTCCATGCTACAAAAAAAACCCTCTTATAGATGGCAAGAGGGAGTATGCACCTCCCAAAGGTAAAATGTGCTCCCATGAATATCCATCTTGTGAGATTTGCACTCTGCCTAAGACTGAGCGCACTCCATACATTTAAAGTGCATTTCCTGTCCCCTGAGAATCCTGGGAACCGAAGTTTGTTAAGAGGGCTCAGTGGCAGGGGGAATGGGCTTTAGCTATAGGATGTGTAGATTCCCCCCCCACACACTCCTCCACAATGAAACCAGAGTGGGGTAAATAGTGTCAATGGCATTTGTTCTACAGAGGCAAATCAGGAGTAGGAAGCCATGTTGCCAGTTATTGGAAACCACAGGACAGGCTAGGGCTCTTGTGTTCGAATCCTGCTTGTGGAACAGGATGCTAGACTAAATGGGCCATTGGCCGGATCCAGCAGGCTCTTCTTATATTCTTATGTCTGTGGCTTTCTAGAGCAAAACAAATTGCAAGCCCTGGTCTGGATGTAATGCTAAGCCAAATAATGGCTTAACCCATCTTAGTCAGCAGCATAAGGAGAAGTGTGCAGGGGGTCACCTTTGCTCCAGGAACCCACATGCACTCTAAGCCATGGTTTGGCTTAGCTTTGTGTTGTTATTTTTTATTTTAAAAATCCTTTGCCGAGGTCCCAGGGCACAAGGGCCTTTGACCACCCTGCTTGCAAGTACAGCATTTTGGCTGAATGGCGCTCATGGAAAGTCGGATAGGCATCATGTGTGCCTTTCGCTGATCTTCAAGGCAGCATGTCCCTGTTGCTACTCAGAGAAAGATGCTTCATTCCCAGAGCAAAGCAAACTCTTTTAATTGCCTGTCACAGCAGTTTGGCTGCAGTGTCACCTGCAGAAGCATCAGATACTTTGAAAGACTGTGAGAAAATATCTGCAGCAATAAGGCTATGGTTTCAGATACACACACACACTCCATCCTTCTCTTCCCTGTTTGAAATCTCCAAAAGCTCCCTAGGAACGTAGAGAAATGATGGGCAGGGAGGAGAGGGAGGGAGGGAGGGAGGGAGGGAGGGAGATGAACATCCTGTGAGACATAGAAAACTGTTTGCATGGATGGCATAGAGGTGACTTAGCCTGGTGTTTATACCCCTGGGAGTCCCATTTGCTTGCAATAGCAACACTCCACCTGCCGCGATGACTTAAGCCCCGAGACCTCCCTGCTGTGTTTACTATGCAGGCTTCCCACCCTGGTAGGAAACAGCAGGGCTGAAAGAGACTTTCTTTTCATTATAAGTCTGCAATTACCTTCCCCAAACCACAGCATGACTGTGTTCCCTGCCTGTGCAAATCAGACTGGTTCCCTGCCTGCACGAATCCAGCCTTCCTCTAGAAAACACAGCTTCAGAGCCGAGGAGGCAAGCAGCGAGTGCCCACCTAATGAAGGAAGAAGAGCCAAGGAGAGGGCTGCCCATTGCTGGGCGCTGACCCTCTCTGGCTGACCCATCTGTTCCCCTGCCTGAGGGGCCCAAGCCCTTCCCCGCCCCTGCCCAAGGCAAGGTTCCATTCAAGGGCAGGCATGGCTAAACTACACAACCACCCAGACATGCAGGAATAGCTCCCAGAATTTCACAGATGGAAAAAGGTGCACTTGACTTCCGTGGATGTTATACCCTGAGCTTCAGCCCCCCAGGATCCCTGCCGGGGAGGCCTCCACCACTACATATTGCCAGAGGTGCTTCCCCACCTGCTGTACGAAATTCACCCAGAACTTTAGCATGTCCTGACTATATTCTGAAGCTGATGTAATGGGAACCTGGCTCTTCACACCCAGCCTGCTTCTTTGGTTCTTTGCTGTTAGACTGAATAGCCCAGCTCTTTCAATCACTTTGGCATGAATGGGCAGCCTGGGGGCCACAGAGGGACTTCAGCATCACCTCCTATGGCTGCGAGGGATCCATTCAGATGCCTGGCAAGAGGAATCCGAAACCGAACCACACTGAGCAGCCTGCTGGGTACAGAGGAAGAGGGAAGTAGAGGAGGAGGAAAGAAAAGGGTGCCGGAAGGGGACAGAGAGAGAAGGAGAAGGGGTGGCTTTGCACCCCCCCCCCCGCCCGGTGGCTTCTCCTCAACCGCTGCCAGCGATGTCCCCGACAGATTATACCAAAGAGAATTCAGCCCTCAGCATTTCCTTAAGAATCATAATGGCGTGGGTCTCTCCCACACTTCTCTTCCTGTCCTTTTCACGCTTCTCGGACAGTCTTGTGAGTCTACGAGATTCTGGAGAGGGCACTCCCTGTATCCCTGTGTCTGTGTCACTGTCTGAGCTGACAAGTTGCATTCTTTCACTCTGGCTCTCCCTTTCATTTTCCCTGTGTCCAGAGATCTGGTTATGGCTGCTCCCTGCTGCTTCTCCCTCCCCTCTGCATCCCACTCTTCTCTCTTCTCTCTCAATGCCTGCCTTCTCTTTCCCTGTCACTGAAGGACCGGAGCTGTCAAGAATTTACAAGTTTAGAAACATTTTGTTTTTTGTTTTTTTAAAATAAAATGTGGGAAGGGGTGAGGTGTTTGGGGCTTTTATCACAATGAAGCGTTATATAAATGTTGTGAAATAAGTAAATGAAAAATTAACCCTCTAGATTTAAGGTTACCAGATTTTTTTTCAATGGATTCTGTATATGGAATGATTTGTAAATCTGGGGGCCGTCCCCAGGAAACGGGGACGTCTGGTAACTTATACCATTATTTATACTTCTAGTTACAGGTAGGTAGCCGTGTTGGTCTGAGTCGAAACAAAATAAAAAAAATTCCTTCAGTAGCACCTTAAAGACCAACTAAGTTTTTATTTTGGTATGAGCTTTCGTGTGCATGCACACTTCGTCAGATATGTTTCAGTGTATCTGAGGAAGTGTGCATGCACACGAAAGCTCATACCAAAATAAAAACTTAGTTGATTATTTATACTGTAATGGTATAAATAATAAATTATTATTATTATTATTATTATTATTATTATTATTATTATTATTATTATTATTATTTAACCTTACTCTAGAATGCAAGCAGGACCTGTAGCAAGAGGTGGTTGTGCGGAGTCCTCTTGTTTGGAGTCCTGGCCAGCCATGTCTCCACCAGAAGCCTCCATCCTATTTCTCCAGCATTCTGTGCCCATTTAGGAGGCATCATCCTCACGCATTGGGCTCTTTGGGGTTGTTCCCCCCCCCCAGTTATCCCCAACCTGCTGATACCTGCCTTATGCATGCAGATGGTGGAGTTTTGAGCGCGTAAGTTTCCACACTCAGAGAATGAGCTCTTTATTTTTCTGTTGGAAGCCGCCCAGAGTGGCTGGGGAAACCCAGCCAGAAGGGCGGGGTATAAATAATAAATTACTATTATTATTAATCTCACAATTTGATCTCAAAATGGATCTTTTGGTGGTTGTTATAGAAGGGTGCCTAGAAACACCCTCAAATGGAACTCCAGGCAATGAGTCTTGAGTAGCAGAAACCCCACCTACCCACCCCCTTCATTTATTCAACTTTTTAAAAATAATTTTATTTATAATTTTCGTTAATATACATTTCAGTAGTAGTTTGACAGTAAATCAAACATTTCAAAACTTGACTTCCTTCCTCCTCTTTCTGCGATTCATTAATTTTTTATCATCATTCCCTGCATATATTAAATTATATTAAATCATTCTTTTATTCATCTATTTTCATATACCTATATTTTGAAAACTGCAAGTTATTACAATAGCCCTGCCAACGTTTTTATCTGTTTGCAATTTGTTTGTAAATATTCAATATACCATTTCCACTCCTTTATAAAAAGTTTGTTATCCTGAATTCTTATTCTTCCAGTAAGTTTTGCCATCTCTGCATAGTCCATAAGTTTTTGTATCCATTCTTCTTTCGTCAAGATTCCTTCAACTTTCCTATCTGGGGCAAATAACATTCTCGCAACTGTGGTTGCACATAAATTCATTTATTCAATTTTTGAATCCCTTATCTTGATGTTAAGAAAGTCAGGTTACGCATATCTGTTTCCTGCCCATTGGCAGCTCTTTCCTCCTTGCACTGCACTTCTTCAAAAAGAGAGATGTTTTTACAAATGTGCTTGTTTCCTTTTCCTTTTATACCAGTCTAATAAATTCTGTTCTATACTCAGCCTCACTTTTGATTGCTCCTGTCTCCGAATCTGAACTCAAAAGGGATTAATTGGATGTCATAAATCCCCTCCACTGGTGATGGGCTCTGCTGACCGACAGTTAAATAAATAATAACCACTAAGTACATCTTAATGTTGTTCATTTAAGCCTCCAAGATGGCTCCGTAAACTAACAAGCAAGCTGAGAACAGTTTCCAAAGGTTTGCAAACGCCTGTGAATTGGGTTAAACGGCAGCATCACAACAGCCGCTGCAGTGCAAAGGTGAAAGAAGAGGAGCAAAAATAAACTCCCTCCACCCCCCCCCCAAAAAAACCCAACCTCAATAAACTGAAGAAAGGCTTTCGTTTCGTGGGGCTGCTATTGAGCAGAGGTCTATGACAGCAGGAAAGAACCGTAGGCCTCCGATGCAATCTTCCTCATCTCTGATCGGGATGGGGGAGGGGGGAGGATTCAATTCAAGGCACGTGTAAAGGAAGCACAATATGACGCACACCTTTCGAAAGAATACGGAGATCAAAAAGCAGCCAGCCTTCAGAATTCACACTTTTGCAATGCCGAGTTGTGTACGGTACAGACAATGCATATACTGGGCTAATGTAGGCATATAAATGAATATAATGGTGAAAATAGCATACTAAAATGTTAGGGGATGTTGCTTTGCAAAAATGTATAGATTAGGAGCACTTCACAGCAAAATGCTGACAAATTTTCATCAGGAGTTTGTTTTTAATTGCAAAATGACATGGAAATGTGGAGAACTGAATTTAAGATTTTGTGTGTGTGCATGAGAGAGAGAGAGAGGTGAAATGAACAGACTTTCCCATTCCTCCTCTCCAGTTTTATTTTGCTTTAAAGTGTCAGGATGGTACCATGGTTAATGGTATCAAAAGCCGCTGAGAGATCAAATAAGAACAGCAGTCTCATTCACCTTTAAATAAAGGGAGAACACAGCTGATTCAGTTCAATAGGCAGGACTGAACCTGGACAGAAATGGGTCAAAATAATTGGTTCCATCCAAGACTGTTTGCAACTGTCCCACCATGACCCTCTCAAGAACCTTCCGTGTGTGTGTGTGTGTGTGTGTGTGTGTGTGTGTGTGTGTGTGTGTGCAGTAGTTGTCACAAACCAGTGGGTCCATGGTGAACTTTGTCCTGGAGTGGTCAAATTCCCACCTCTTTCAAGATGACCAGAACCACTCCCTCCCTCAAGGATGTGCATTGACCACACCCTGGATTCACCTGATCCTACCCCCTTAGCATGGATTCATGAGCCAAGAGGGGCAGGGAGCTAGAGAACATGTGCTTCGGAGCAGGGCCTTTTTCCAGCCAGAAATCACTGGAACTCCATTCTGGCCCCTCTCAGATGGGTGTCATTGCCCCTATAAGAGAACAAGGGAGGCATTCATGCTGAGATCTGGCACCTCCTTTTCTAGAAGAATAACATGGTTGGGAGCGTCATTGAAAGCATATTGTCCACATCACCTTCTTGCATCAAGTGAAACTGACGTCACAGCGGACATTTCACTGGGCACTTCATTGGAAACTGCAGTAAATGCCGTGTCAAAATAGCGGCATTACCCTCACAGTGGGCTTCCAGAGGGTCCCAAACTCCATTCCCTGAAGTACAAAGACAGATAGTCTGACCTGGCAAAAGGCAGGATCCCAGGTGTCATCCAAAGAAGGAAGTGTTCCCTTATCAGGTGTTTGGTTGACCCAGTTGGTATATATATTTGAGAGCCAGAATCTTCTCATTCACAAATTATTCCCAGTTGCATCTGCCCATGTGAGTTCCAGCCCAGTCATGCAGACATTGTGGCATCTATCAAATTTCTACGACACAATGTGACATGACGATGTGAAGGAAGAGAAATCACATCAGGATGCCACGTCCCATTAACACTGCACTGATAGCATGATGGCCCCATAGACTTCACTTTTAGCTGCCTTTCCTTCAACTCCAAGCACTTGGATGAGACTGGAGGCTAACATGGGAACAATATCCAGTAATATCATTTTTTTTCCTCCAAGAATTAAGAGCATAAGAAGACCTCTGCTGAATCAGGGCAATGGCCCTGCTCACACAGTGGCCATCCAGATGTCTCTGGCGGATCCTGCAAGGAGGACCTGAGCGCAACAGCCCTCTCCCCACTTGTGATTCTCAGCAACTGGGATTCAGAGGAAGACTGCCTCCCAACAGTGGAGGCAGAACACAGCCATCAGGGATGGTAGCCATTGCCGGAGGGAACAATACCCCCTCTCCTCCCACTCCACAATGCTCTGGGGATTCTCTTGACCCGTTCCCAAAGGCAGTTTCAGAGAGCGGGTGGAGAAGAGAGGAGGGAAGCCCCATTGTGCATGACTGGTTAAGGGAATTCCATCCATAACAGATAAATTCTTGGCTCCACAGGATTAGGGATGTCTCAATGCATTCTGCAAAGGACACGCTAGCATCTCCCTCATTCCTAGTACAGATTCTGGTTGAACTGGCTGCTGAGTCTCATTTCCACTCTGGCAATGGAACAGCATCCTCTGCTGCACTAGCAAGCAGTAGACTAGCTTAGGGGGTACAGGAGGGGAGTTGTGTAGAGCACACAGAGATCTCTCCTCTACCACCTTGCTACCATTCTCCTCCCATCTGCATTTCCCACTTCAGATGGCCGCCCTACTTGATGTAATGATAGGGCCGGCCCTACATATGGTAGGGAAAACAGTTAATCAGTGTGGAATCTCTATTAATTAACTTTAAGGTTTTTGCAGGTCCATTTTTAAACAAAGGAGTCAGGTAAGTCTGGGTTGGACACCCATCACCACCACTTTCGTGGGACCTAAAGTCAAGTGAGCAGAGGTTCTTATCTTGTGTGTTTGGTAGTGGGACTATACACAAAAAAATAAACTTTGCCATGGTTTTGCCTTTTGGAATGATTCTTCTAGTTCTGGGTTAGTCTTCATGGGTTGTAGAATCGCCCCTCAGTATAATGAAGGTGTCAGGGGAGCCTCCCTGGGGAGAGCTTTTCACAAGCCGGGAGCCACTACAGAAAAGGCCCGTTCTCGTGTTGCCACCATCTGGACCTGTCTTGGATGAGATGTGAAGAAGGGCCTCAAGATCTTGACTTCAGGCTCTTTGATCTTAAAATAATCCTGCATCACAGAAGGGCCTTTACAGCTCCTAGGCTTCAAACTATTTTGTGGGACAATATAATAGCAGCACATGTGTGCAGGTGGGTAGGGATGTCCAGTTGATGTCTGTCAGCTTCACCTCTACTGCCCACGCAGACCTCCAGAGAAGTATTTTTTCTGGTTTCTCCAGGATAAGATCCCAAGTCACCCTGTTGAGCAGATTGGTATTAACAGTTGGGAAACAAGGCTATTACTGGTGATGGCTGCTAATTTTCATTGTAAAGAAAATTAGGGAGGCTCTATGCCAGGAAGGCAAGGGGTTAAACCACAGAGCCTAGGGCTTGCTGATCAGAAGGTTGGCGGTTCAAATCCCCACAACAGGGTGAGCTCCCTTTGTTTGGTCCCAGCTCCTGCCCACCTAGCACTTCGAAAGCACGTCAAAGTGCAAGTAGATAAATAGGTACTGCTACAGCGGGAAGGTAAATGGCATTTCCATGCGCTGCTCTGGTTCGCCAGAAGCGGCTTTGTCATGCTGGCCACATGACCTGGAAGCTGTACGCCGGCTCCCTCGGCCAATAATGCGAGTTGAGCGCCGCAACCCCAGAGTTGGTCATGACTGGACCTAATGGTCTGGGCTCCCTTTACCTTTACGCCAGGAAGGGGCATTTTAGGCTAAGTGGGTTGCCAAAATTATTTTATTTGTTGTTTTATCAAATTCCTCAATTTGTGTAACATGTATATTCTTCTATAGCCCAGATGGGCTAGTCTTCTAAGAAATAAATTGAAATGGGAAATTTAAATTTACTTTGGGGGCTCTCCTGTGTTCTGGGAATCAAAACAAAAAAAACTTTCATGGTGCTTAATCAGGGTAACAAGTTTGGAAAACAGGCTGAAGCCAAAACAAAACCCACCAGTTCCAAGTTTCTGCAGCAGCTTCTGTTTGGGGTAATGGAGAGTCACACCCACTCTGATTAAAATTTGCATCCAGAGCAAGCAGCAAAACAAAAACAAAAACAAATTGGGGTTCATTGCACAAGCCTGCCCACTACTCCCTTTCCGGGCATGCTGGATCAATATGACATCACTTCCCCTCGGCTGTTTTCTGGCCTTCTTCCCAGGGCCGCAGTCCAGCTTCGCTGAGCTGTGGGCTCTGCAGTGCAGAGATCAGAGAAAGGCCTTGAAAGTTGTTTGGTTGACAGCCACCGTAACCCTTTCTGACCACATCAGATCAGCAGCCTTCACTTCCCTGGAAAGATCATTTACAGAATTTCTTCTGGTTTTCATCCAAGCCCCCACCCCCCCAAGGAACAGACTGTCACATCAATCACTGGACCGTGGCTGGTCACAAGCCATTAGGAAAGAAAACTCTCGGTTGGTGAAGAGCAAGACCTTGGCTCGCACACATTTGTGAAAAGTTGGGCATACATCCCAGAAATGTGGACATCTGCATTAATTGAATGCCATCCAATATGGCTATTGTTTAACATTAATTCCAGAGCTGCGGGGGGTGGTTCCAGAAATGTGTACAGTACGGTTGTGACTATGCCACGCAACACAGGACACATCCAGCGCTCCATAAGACTAGGGGCACCAACTCTATGGGGGCAAGGTGTCTTTGGGGGCCCCAGTATCTGTTGGGAAGGGGTGGAGGAGGCTGAGCACGAAACAGAACATTGCTTCAATGGCTGGCTCCTCCTGGGTGCAAGAGAGGAGGAGCCGCTGGCCACTGAAGTTGTGTTGCACTGGGCTCCACGCTCTGCCTCCTCTCGACAATACAACATCGTGCACACAACACATGCCAGGCGCATGATGACACACATGCGCAACATCTCCATCCTTCTCCCTGCTGAGTTCTACAATATCAAGTGAGTCTCAGAGGACAAAGGAGGATAAAGGCACACACTTGTAAGAGGGCAGGCAGGCAGGCAGGATCTGACTGAGGGCAGATTGGGGTTGGTTGGGCAGTGCCCCCATTTGCCCCAATGGACAAGTCTCCACTGAAGCACCAGAGTTATCTTTAAATTTGACCTAATATAGGGTGAACTGAGAAAGACATTCAATTACACACACACACACACACACACACACACACACACACACACACCAAAGAAGCAGCCCTGCACTGAGCTGGAAGTTGTGTACCATCCATCCCTCGCAGGGGTCCTCAAACTTTTTTAGCAGGGGGCTGGTCCACCTTGTGAGGGGCCGGACTATATGGGGGGGGTGAACGAGGGACAATGAGCGGCGCACGAAAGGGCTCAGGAGAAGGGCTGGCACCAACAAAGCCCAGCCCCCTCCCTCCTCTAGGCAGGGCAGGGAGAACCCAGGAGGAGGGAGGGAGGAGGTGCTGCCGCTGCCATGTGAGGGAGAGGGAAAGAACATGTATGCTGGTGATCCATGCGGCGATACCCAAACCGTCCACAAGCCAGATTTAGGAGGCAATTGGGCCTGATCCAGCCCATGGGCCTTAGTATTCCGACCCATGCTTCAGTGAGCTTCATAACAAAGGTTATTGAAACCTCAAAGAAGCAAAAGCCATTTCTCAAGAATGGATGTGACCATACAAACAAAATAATTTTCTTTTAAGATGTATGAGGCTTTAAAGACTATTGGGGTGGGGAGGTGTCATATCCTTAGTGTTGCCAAGACAGACTGAATAGCAGTAGTGAACTGGTGTAGAATGAAATGAAGGATAACTACGGTAAGATTTACCGGTAAATGAGGTAAATCAGGAAAGGAATTTTCAATATGACACAGAATGCAGCCAGGTTCTTGGATGCACCTAAAGTGGTTGTTTGGATCCTTCTTGTTTTGTTAGGCTAAAAACTTATTTTATATCTCATTATATAGGAAAGATCCTATAATAAGAAAATCAAGAACACCAGGCACCATTTACTTTAGAGTTTTGAAGGTGATTTGCTTACATTATCTTGCCACTAAGGATGGGGAATACAGTGGTACCTCTACTTACGAATTTAATGCATTCCGAACACACATTTGTAAGTCGAAAAAAATTGTAAGTCGAATCCCATAGGAATGCATTGGGAGAAAAAATTCGTAAGTCGAAGCAACCCTATCTAAAAATTTGTAAGTAGAAAAAATCCTATCTAAACCGCATCAAAGATGGTGGACGGAGCTCCATTTGTAAGTAGAAACATTCGTAAGTAGAGTTATTTGTAAGTAGAGGTACCACTGTAAGTTCAATTCACCCACCCCACCCCCTCACTTTACCATCTGAATGCAGACTGAATGGGGAACTTCCTTCGTCCTGCTGCTTTTCTCCACTTCAGGAGTCATTGATGGGATCAACACCCAATGCAGAGCCACAGCCCAGTTGCCTTCTACCAGCAAAGACACCAACTGGTAGGAATTAGGGCAGGAGCAGCCCATTATGTGGAGCCACAAATGGCTGCCTTCTCTGTGGGGGGAGACTTTGGGCTTACAGGAGTCTTGGATTTTAAAACGCACTACAAAATCTGCTCGGGGGGAAGAGTGTTCAGGAATTTCTGCCTTAGGCCAGCCGCCAACCTATTTGCCACAAAACTATGTGAAATCATACTGCTCTTCTAAAGCAGCTCTTTCCATTCTTTAAAGATTGTTTTCTGGGAGTTAGCTTGAGCAAGGGGAGTATTTTTCATTTGTGTTTAATTATTGTTCTCCCGGAAAGCTGGTTCAATTTGTCTCTCGTAGCCTAGCAGAAACACAGATTGTATATATAGCCTTTTAACGTATAACATAAACATTGGGTTGTCTTCTAAAGATATGTTAAGTCTTTAAGAGAGTCTTGCTGCTGAGCTTGCCAACCTTGTTACCAGTAACTGCCCTCAAGAGGCCTTGATGGCAGCATGATGTGCTGATATTAGCAGGATGGTACATAGCTCATTTCCATGCTCTGAATAGCCTCACCTGTATATTTCTGCAGGTCAAGAGGCTCAAAAGCAGGCCAGGCCAGTTTTATCCCAATCAGTTGGCAACTCTACTTTGCATGTTGCATGCAGACAAGTGCAGGGGAAATCTGTGAAGGTCTGAAGTCAAGCAGCCAGAAAACAATGGATTAGAAGAAACCAACCAAACAACTGCAAAGACTGAGAGTGGTCACTTATCAGAGAACATATGAAGAAGCTGCCCTATTTCAGGTCAGGCTATTTATCCATCTAGCACAGGTACGGGGAACCTGTGGCCCTCCAGATATGGCTGGACTCCAGCTCACATCAAACCCAGCCAGCAAGGCCAATGGCCAGGGGTGATGGGCTCTGTAGGTCCCCCACCCCTCCTCTAGGGACTAGATTCCCGCCCAGGTGTGGAGAACCTTTGGCCCATCAGATGTTGTTGAATGACAATTCCCACCATCCCTGATCATTGACCATGATGGCTGGACTGATGGGAGTTGAAGGTCAACAGTTCTCCACACCTGTTCCAACCCATTTTCACATTATCTGCTCTTCGGTCCATAAAAAAATAGGTAATTGGGAGCTTGTTGTTGTTGTTTAGTCGTTTAGTCGTGTCCGACTCTTCGTGACCCCATGGACCAGAGCACGCCAGGCACTCCTGTCTTCCACTGCCTCCCGCAGTTTGGTCAAACTCATGTTCGTAGCTTCGAGAACACTGTCCAACCATCTCGTCCTCTGTTGTCCCCTTCTCCTAGTGCCCTCAATCTTTCCCAACATCAGGGTCTTTTCCAAGGATTCTTCTCTTCTCATGAGGTGGCCAAAGTATTGGGAGCTATCACAGATAAAATCTGTGATGAATATGGAAAACTTGTGTTCTGCTACTGAGCTAGAACTCCTTCTCCTTTGACCTAACACCTATCATTTACTGCTGTTACATCTCCCGGACTAAATCTAAATGAACTAAGGAAGCCCTAGTACTTTAGTACAACTAAAATGAAATCCACAGTTCCAGGATGAATCTTACACTCAAGAGTTTGCCATTTTCTCAAAGCACACCCCTTTTATACATCATCATAAGGAAAATGAAAGCACAAATGATATTTCACCTTAATCCTGTGGACAGAGGTCACAATCCTGTAATAACTCTTGAGGTGGTGGTTCTACATCTTCTAGACTTTTCAATGTGGATTTGACATATGATGGAGAACCCTTTGGATCAGGGGTCCTCAAACTTTTTCAGCAGGGGGCCACTGGACTATATTTTTGGGCGGAGGAAATGAACGAGGGACGATGAACAGTGTGCTCAGCCAACTGCGGCTCCTGTGTCTTGCAAGCGGCAGGGGCTGGCGGTGGCGGGACGATGAGCGGCACGTGAAAGGGCTCTGGAGAGGGGCTGGCAGGGGGGGGAGAAGCCAGGAGGGAGGGAGGGAGGAGGCGCCTCTGCCGTGTGAGAGAGAGGGAGAGGACACACGAGCTGGCGATCCACGTAGCGATTCCCGGACCGCCCAAGGGCTGGATCAGGCCCAATTGCCTTCTAAATCCAGCCCGTGGGCGGTCTGGGAATCACAGTTTCGAGGCTTGTTTGGACACACTAAATTACAAGCCTGGGCTAGGATGCCACACTAAGCCAAAACACAGATTAACTCCAGCTTACCTCTCCTTCCTCTTAGCCAAAAATGCAAGAAGGGCTTTCACACTCGCCAGAAGCTCGGCCCTGCCCTCGCTGGTCCTGGAAGGATCTTACAAAAAAGTCCCATACGCACCTGTTCATTGGGGGAAATAGGAAGCCCAGAGCACCTATTTTTTAGATGTCCCTTCTATGAAGAGACACGTAGGGAGATCCTTGATTCCACGCTGGTGAGGCTAGCTGACCTCACGGAAAAGCAAATACACATCCTGCTCCTGTTAGGCAAAGATGAGAAGACAACCCGAATGGTCGCCAGATTCTGTGTTCAGATCGGCAGACATAGACCTTCCCCTGAGCCAAACTAGTTCGTTTGAAAGTCCTTAAACTCAGTTCCCTAAGCGATCCAGGGCCTGTTCTCTGCGGCAGCTTCTCTTAAAGTTTTAAGTACCTTTACACCCATTGTATTTATAAACATTAATTTCATCATTGTATAAAGTTTTATATGTATGTTTTGTCCTTTGGGATTGTTTTAAAAGCTGGTCTCCGACCATAATAAATTATTCATTCATTCATTCATTACAGATTAACACAGGGCAGGGCAGGGCAGGAGCAAAAGCACCAGGAAGGAGCAGAGTTTACTCTAAGCCATTATTTGGTTTAGCATTGTGTGTCAATGTGGACACTGCAAGCACTGTAGGCAATACTTTGGAGATGTTTTGTTGCTGTTAGAGAGACAATAGTGGCCATCTAGGATGCAAACCAGAGGGGATCTTCTCCTTCCCAACCTCCATGGAAATCAATGAGCTATGCAAAAAGCACAGCTCTCCCTCCATTTCAGTGGGGATTGTGCTCCCTATTTGATACTGAGAAAGGCTTAACTAGCTATCTTTGACTGAGGAAAGGTTAATCCTGATTTAGTCAGCCCACAAGGTAGAATTAGCTGAAGACTGTACTGTGTTGCAGAAAGGAAGGTCATGCTCAAGCTCTGCTTCAGGAGTTACCCATTTGCCAATACTTAATCCTGGCCATCTCACCAACTTTTTATCAAAGATGCTACCCGCATTTCTCTTTCTCCTCCTTTCATCCTGGGCTCACCATGCTCATTTGGGGTAAATTTGCTTCCACTCCTCTAATTTCACCTGCCTGTCACTCCGCAGCTGGGAGATTAATACAGAAAAAGAAAGAAATCAATGAGTTGCCATGGATACAAACTTCCATCCAATGCTCCAATATCCTTTCCCCAAGAAATTTAGATTGTGAGGGGAACTGCGGCGGTGATATTGGGCAAGGTACATTTCCCCTGCCCCCACCAACTGTTTGGGGTGAACACCCTATGCCTGCAATACTGCAAATGCATCTGCCCTGCAAGATACTCCAAAGTGAGATGTTTGATGTAGTGAACAGACTTGCACTTTACCTGTAAAAAAACTCAGTGGGCCCTTCGGCAAGACACACATCAGCTCAGTTGCGCCTGTAAAAACAAGAACAGCTACTCTCTATTTACTAGCAGGAAGCACCTGTTGTTCAGAAATTCTGAGAGATTGAAGATTTAAAAGGGGATAAGGTCATTTGTTAGCTGTGCACATTGACCCCCATATCAGGCCAACCCAAGGAACACCTGACCTGGATCTGGCCCCAAATCAATTGGGGAGCGGGGCTAGTTTTAAAATTTATACAGTCTGGAGGGAGCAGGGAAAGGAGATGCTGTATCTCGTCCCCACCAACCACACTGCAGAGATGAGTCTCCAACTATTCGCGAGAATGCCACAGGAAAGAGGTGAGTTTTCAGAAAGACTTGATTTAAGACACCCCAATGCAAGTAGCCAAGTGAATGCAATAATGATCTCACTGAGTGCCCGTGGGGTGTAATGGTTTTGGCAACTTCCTCCCCACAACTTTCCCCAACCTGCTGCCCTCCAGATGCTGTTGACCTCCCATCAGCCCCAGCCAGCATGACCAATGGTCAGGGGGGATAGGAGGTGAAACCCCAAACTTCTGGAGGGTACCAGGATGGGGAAGGTTGCTACACAGCAAGCCCCTGCATGACAACTGGCCTGCATCTGGTCCACCAAATCCCCACTGAGACTACCTTGCAAACATAAATTCCATTACAGTGCAGGACTTCAGCCAACTGGCACAAGATAGCAACCGAGTACGATTTCAGGAGACTTATTTTCATGAGTTTCAGTTCTGCAGAAGCTTCTTAAACTGAAGACAAGGGCCCAGTGAATGTTTCCATTTAATCCTATCATTGGATTACTGGTAAAGACCAGGCTGCTTCAGAACCAGGGTTCACAGAAATCACAAGAGCACACAAAAATTGTCTTTCTTCACTTGAATTCAAATAGAAAGGTGTACAACTTTAAAATGGTCAATTGCCCAAAATTCAATTTCTTCTTGTTGTTGTTTGGTTAACAGCCAGTGTCAGATTTTGGGTGCTGCTGACACTGGTGTAATGGGTCTATGTTAGGGCTGTACACTGTTCCCCCAATCCAATTAGAGGCCTGATCCAGTGCTTCAGAGCAGCCCTGCTCCAACCCGGCCTGAGCTGACCTGGAGGACTTGCAGTGTTTAATTACAGTTTTAAAATCAAATTAAACATGTGGCCCTGGGGGTGGGGGAAGATTACATAGGCTTCCTACACATTTCCTCTCACCCTTTCAAGCCACCACACCATCCCTCTCCCTTTTGACAACCCCCGTTTGCTCTGGGTGGCTCAAACCAACCCCAGGTGACCCAGGGCTGCCTCAACCAAGAGACACAGCTCAACCTTAATCTAACCAGTTTGCTTTGGGACCCAGCCAGATCCAATGCACTGCTTGTGCTCTCTGTTCATGGCACCCCACTGCCTAAATTGTGTGGGTTTTTCTGTGGGGTTGGGGATAATATATTCTGTCTGCAGCACATAATTGTCCTATTTAATTATTCCTAATTTATGCAAGATCCAAAAGACCAAGTTTTGTTCCAAAAATTGGTACTCTCAAGGTTAAATGTACACCCAACCTCTAATATGGAACATTTAGAAGGTGCCAAAGCAAGATTAAAACTTAGATCCCAATTCACTAAATTGGAATTGGAATGTGCATCTCTCACACACAAACCAAATTAGTCACACAGCTGTAAGCGGGGCCTCCTGTTTAAAATGGACTTGGAGAAAAAAATCCCACTAAATGTGAACAAGTCCAGGAGACTCTCAGAAAGGTTTTGCTCCACTAAACACTTCAAATCAGGTTTTTAGCGCAAGCATGTGACCAAACCAAACACCGCACAGCAGATACATGCAGTTGCCCACCAGCCTTCTCTGCCCCCCAGGCTGCTCAGCACTGCAAATCCAACATAGGATTTGGCAAGTAATAAAGGAGTCGCCATGAATGGCCAGGCAAACGGCATTTGGGATTGGTGGTTCACAAGCTGCAGGGGCCTGCACTAAAAACTTTATTCATTTATTTATTTATACCTGAAGAATTCCAGTTTATGATCAAACCTTGCAAGAGAAAAACAACAAAACGAGATACGTACAAGAAGATGTCAAGAAAGAAAGGGACAAGGTCAAACTTATGATGTTTAACAGGTGAGGGTTTTTTTAATTCTTCTTGCATAAGAGAACTCAAACACTCTCTCTCTATACATCTATATACACACACAAAGCTTGCTTGCATCAGACCAAAAGCAAGGAACTTGGTAGGAATCTTACTGATCTTAGTAAACAGAAAGCAACGTAGCATAACAGAAAGGGTGACTTTACAGTATTCTTAAACCACAAATGGATCATGACCTGCCTCTTTGGAAAAAAAAGGGAAAGGGTGAAAAAACCTGGAAGTCTATGTCTAACAGTCTTCCTTTGGGATGGCATTTCAACAGCAAGAACTGCACACAGGAATGGCTAACATACAATTGTAATATAATTTTACACAGGTATAAATTTGGGGAGGGGAAAGCTGAATGGGAAGGGCATCAATGGCTAAAGTCTTTGCTTGTCCTTAAAAGGCATCTTCAAGTTTTAAGTCAACGTGAAAACATACTGGAAGCTAACACATGGCAGGTTAAAAGTTAGGCCTCTGGATCCAGAGCCCTGGGCATGCTCAGACACCCGCATTGAATTCCCGCACAAGCAGTTCTCTTCCATGCACTTCCATGGAGGGGGCAATGCCACCTGCACATCCCTTTGCACACATGGAAAAATTTCCCTTCTATGGAAGTGAATGGGGAAGCCCAGTGGGCTCCAAGCGTGGATTATCCTAGCTCAGTTAGGGCACTGTATATATTATTTGAATTCACAATTCAAAGGAAATCTGCCAGGCCATACTGCAGAATAATGGCTTTCATTACAGATCCAAGAGCAATTTAGCAATGATTGGTCAACGGGAAAACTCAATGCCCTGAATTCCAAACGAGAGAAGAGGATAGAGATGGGGTTGGGGGAGGAGGCATTACATTTTAACCTAAACAAGGGCGGACACTAGTGGAATATATTTTCTTTCTATCTAAAACACCAAGAGCTAAGTTTTGCCACCATCAGTGGAGCCCTGTAATAAATAACTCTATTACAAGTTGGATGTGGAGAGAAAGTATGAGCCTGCAGCACAGGCGTGTCTCCTGAACTGGAGAAACCGTCAATATCAGACTCAAGTGGCTGTGGGTTTATTTATTTATTTCCTTTAAAACATCCTCCACACTTGTGCCTATGAAAGATGCTGCTGTCTCTTAGTTTCAAATGCATTTTCTGCCTCGGCTAACCATGCATCTCTACAGGTGGGGAAAGACATTGCGCTGAGGTGCCAAAGGAGGCATTGTGATAGGAAAAACAAGGGGTGTGTTTTTCCATATATAAAATAAAAAAAATTGAAAAGCTAGATATGGAGTTTGTTCGGGGATAGAGAGCACACAGAGGGGTTGGAATAAAGGTTCTCTTGTTCCTTTTCCCCGCCACCCTTTCCTTTCCAAGTGTGTCGCGCGCCAAGGCACTTTCACTCTGTACGTAGGATGATATGGATCCCTGAATCTGTGAATACTGGTCCGCTCATCTCGCCAGGCCTCAACGCAAACGAGGCATCTTCAAAAGGTTTCTGCATTTGACCTGTCAGATGGAAAAAAAGATTTCAATTAAACACTGAAAGAGGACAAAAGACAGCAGACCAAGTGTTACCTTGAAACAAGCCACAAGAACACATATCAAGGGCTAGCAAATTTTGGCATTGTTGGCTCCTCAAGAGACCAGAGCAAGGTAAGAAAATAAAGCAGACAAGCAATTACATGAGCACAAGTATTTGGGTGGCCAATGTGTGCCAGTGAACAACAGGTCCCTAGACTAGGATTTGGATGTGAGTGTGGATTCACGTGCAGACCTTTGCTCTGATCTTATGAACGAGCCTGAAAGTTTGGGGACAATCTACAAGATCTTCATCAGGGCTAACATAAAATAAATTCTTCATTATTGGATATATATGAATGTTCTCTCTCTTGGCAAGTCTCCAGCTTGCCATGTCTCTAATACTAGGCACACAAACACACACTCCACTCTGCAAAAACGGTCCAACGTTTGAATTGTACCAAATTGACATGGTGGGTGATCCATAAAAGCCTTAAATGAGCTCACCGGCAAAAAAAGGGGGGGGGAGTATAGTGCTATGTGCATCCTCAGCCAAGACTCAAATATCTGAGAGACGTGAGCAAACACCTTCTAAATCAAGCACTCCAAGTCATTTAAAACTACAGAGTCCGGAGTTGCTCCTGTCCTCCTTTATTTGCACCTCCTTTGCTATCCAATCTCTCCTTGTTACTCACAGTCAGGATGGTCCACAAAGAGAGCAAAACGAGGGGGAGATAATGTGGCAGAATGGAGTGCACCAAATTATTTGCCAGGAAGTGATGGGACCAGTGGCCATGATCTTAGCTTTTTTGATGTTGAGCTTCAGACCGTATTCTGCACTCTCCTCTTTCACCCTCATTTTTTTAAAGAAAATTTTATTGATTTTATACCAACAACCATAATAACAAGACAAATACAATATAACATAAAAAACACATACACCCTACATAAAACAAAAACAAAACATTTCTCTTTTTATCTATTTCACAATCCATTGTTATGTGGACTTCCCCAAGTCCCCCCTATCTGATTTTCATTTCAACTCATCTTAAGCAGTTTCATATATCATAATCTTAACCATTTTCTACAATTTAACCATTATTCTATCATAACTTCAGTTACTTCCTTTCTTTTCTGATTATATATTATCTTCAATATTTTTTAAAAAATAACAAATCATTGCCATTCAAATTCATTTTTACATTTTTATATACCCAAACTCTCTGTATTCAATCAGCAAAGTCAAGTACCTCTAACCCTGGGCCTATAATCCCCTCCAAGATTTTCCATAATTTCCGATTCAAATAATATCGCATTTTCCCCAATTATAAAAGAGAATTTTTTATTCTCTGCTTCTCTTTTCCCATTTCTTAATCACCAAACCTCCCGATCAATTCGGCAAATTCCATATCCTTTCATTACAATACATAATTTTACCTTTATCAACCAGACCGTTTTCAATCCATTTTTATCAATTAATAACTTATCCTTTTATTTACCCCACTCCCACTTTAACTTGTCTCATAACCCAACAATAAATCTTTCCCGCCTGCTGCCCCCTACACCACTTCATTTCTTCTCTTATCCAGCCTCTACTATCAACCTTTGCCATTTCAATCCCTCTCAGATTCCCTTCTTGTTCTCTCTTGGGATCAAAAACAATGTCTATTGGAGCTTCTTGCTGTATTTTTCCTTCATCTTGATCTTTTCCCTCATCAAAACTTTCTCCAAATCCTCTGTCCAGTTTATTACTACTCAGTTCTCTTTTTCCCTCAGTTTTCTTCACTTCTTCTTTAAAATTCTCCACAGTCTTTGAACTTTTTAACCTCCTCTCTGATGGTTTGCAGCTCCTGTTTTTGTTCATAAAGAAGATTCAAAACAGTCGGTTGAAAGTCAGGTGACATGTTGGCTGTTAAGTTCTCTCTATCTTCAAGGTCACAGCAGGAATGTAAATAGCATGGGATGTGAGAACTTCATTTTTTTTTTTTTAAATAAATTTTTATTCAATTTCCAATTTATCCAATTAAAATAATAAAAAAAACATTCTTTTATACACAACATTATAAATTTTCATCTAACATTTTGCTCTGCCGAGCTACGACTTCCCCCCCTCCCTTCATGCGGGTTTCTTGTTTACTACATTTTTGCAGTTCCTTTTTAACTGTTTGGTCAATTCGTAGGATTTATTTCAATCCTGCAAGTGTTTTTAAAGATCTACAATTTTTCTCCATATAATCCACATATTTACTCCAGTCTTTTTGAAACCTTGTCTCCCCCTGGTCGCGGATCTTGCAAGTCATCCTTGCGAGTTCAGCATAGTCCATCATTTTAATCTGCCACTCCTCAATCGTTGGAATTTCTTGTAATTTCCATTTTTGGGCTAACAAAGTCCTAGCCGCGGTTGTCGCATACATAAACAATACTTGATCTTCTTTTCTAATCTCTCCTCCCATTATTCCTAGTAAAAATGCTTCAGGTTTTTTTGGGAAAGTATATCTAAACATCTTTTTCAGCTCATTATATAACATCTCCCAAAATCTTTTTACCTTATCGCATGTCCACCACATATGATAAAATTCACCATCTCTCTCTTTACATTTCCAGCAAGTTTTGTCACTCATTCTATACATTTTGGCTAATTTAACTGGTGTTAAATACCATCTATACATCATCTTATACACATTTTCTTTCAAAGCAGTACATGCTGTAAATCTCAACGTTTGAGTCCATAATTTCAACCACGCGTCATAATCAATATTGTGCCCAAAATCTTTTGCCCACTTGATCATCACTTCTTTTGTCAACTCATCCTTCGTATACCATTCTAATAACAAATTGTACATTTTTGACAGAAGCTTTGTTTTGCCTTCTAGCACTTCTATTTGGAATTTGGACCTTTTGTCCTCAAAACCTATTTTCCTGTCTTCCCTAAGAACATCATTTATTTGATGGTATTGTATCCATCCTGTTAAAACTCCTTTAATTTCTTCATAGGGTTTAAGTCTCCATCCTTTATCAGTTCTTATCAAAATTTCCTCATAAGTGGCCCACCTCCCCTCCATATTTACTTTCTTCACTGTTAATACCTCTGCTGGTGAAACCCACCATGGTTTTTTGGTCTCTAACAGCATTTTATTTCTTTCCCACACCTCGTACAGAGATCTTCTTATCACATGATTGGTAAACCCAGTATGAGACTTCTTTTTGTCATAACATAAATATGCATGCCACCCAAATCTATTGTTAAAACCTTCCAAATCTAGCAGGTCAGTATTCTTCAACGTTATCCACTCTTTAATCCAACACATACAAGACGCTTCATAATAAAGTCTTAAATCTGGCAGGGAGAAACCACCTCTTTCTTTTCTGTCTACCAAGATTTTATGTTTTATTCTAGGTTTTTTCCCCTGCCAGAGAAATCTTGACAAAATCTTTTGCCATTCTTGAAATTGTCTTGTACCCTTCACCACAGGTATAGTTTGAAATAAGAATAACATTTTAGGTAGGATATTCATCTTAATTGCTGCTATTCTTCCTAAGAATGACATGTTCATATTAGTCCACCTTTCCAGGTCTTTCTTTATTTCTCTCCATACTGGTTCATAATTGTCACTATATAAGTTAATGCTCTTTGCTGTCATCCATATTCCAAGGTATTTTACTTTTTTTGCCACATCAAAACCATATTTTAGATGTAGCTCTTGCTTTTCCTCTTTCGTCATATTCATTGCCATCACCTTTGTTTTCTGTCTATTTAATTTAAATCCTGCTAATTGTCCAAATTTCTCAATTTCTTCTATAGCCGCTGCAACACTTTCATTAGGATTTTCTAGAGTTAAGACCAAATCATCCGCGAAGGCTTTCACTTTAAATTGCTTTGCACCTACTTTAATTCCTCTAATAGTTGAAAGATCTCTTAATCTATTCAATAGTACTTCCAGGACCATGATGAATAATAAAGGGGATAAGGGACACCCCTGTCTAGTTCCTTTTGTGATGTCAAAATATTCCGTTAATGTGTTATTAATTATCAATCTTGCTTTTTGTTCTGAATATATTGCCTCAATCCCATTCAAAAAAGAATCTTTGCCAACCATCGATTCCAGATTTTTCTTCATAAACTGCCAAGATATATTGTCAAATGCTTTCTCTGCATCCACAAACATTAATACTGCTGGCTTATCTATCTTGGTTTCCAGATATTCTATTACATCTATTATATGTCTGACGTTGTCCTTTAACTGTCTACCAGGAAGAAAACCAGCTTGATCCTTATGTATCATTTCATTCAAAACTTCTTTCAATCTCTTGGACATAATGTCTGCAAAAAGCTTATAATCGTTGTTCAATAAAGAAATTGGTCTATAATTTCTGACTTCTAAGCCATCCGCTCCTGGTTTTGGAATCAATGTAATATACGCTTCCTTCCATGTATTTGGGATCTTTCCTGGGATGTGAGAACTTCAAGCTGCAGACATCCATTCATTTTGCCACAATAGTTCAAAAGGCTCTCTTTAGAACTGAAAGTTAGTAACTTCCTCCCTATTGTGACATCATAATGGAAATTCACTGAGTACTTTCACTTTCCCCCAAAAGCCATTTTCTTTGTCCAAATTTAATAACTTCACAGGGATTTTAACAATTTTAAGCATTCTCCCCCCCTTACCCTGCTTCTGGGGGAGGGTAAAAAGTCAATCTTTCCGATCCTTCCAAATACTTTTCCTGGCTTCGCTAAAAGCATCTGTTATCCAACTTAATCAGAGGGAAGGGATTGACTGCCTTTTCAAACCCCTTTCCCGTGGCCCAATTTTCCAAATTCTTTCCGATGATTAGATTACTCATGGTTCAGTCCTTAATTTATAATTAGCCTTGGAAGTGCTAACCACTGTTGCCATACAGTCTTGCAGCTGCGCACTGTCAAAGGAAGCAATTGGTCCGTACGCCACAGCTTCAACCCCCTCGCTCTCGGGGGTTCAAAACAGAACCTCATCGGGGAGGGGGCAGCCCGCTTTTGGCGCCTACCAGACAACCACGTCCCCAAAACGCCCAATTTGGGGTTCTTTTGGGGGTCCGCTGCGCTGGAGCGGAACCCCCCGCCTTTGATGCGCCAAGGTCCTTTCAGCCGAAAGAACCTCCGACTGTAATTACGGCCACACGATTGGCTGAAAGTCCTCTTTCACCCTCATTAAAAGGTTCTTTAATTCCTCCTCACTTTCTGCCATCAAGGTTGTGTCATCAGCATATCTGATTTAATGGGATTTGAAAAAGAAGAGTCAAAACTACAAAAGGAATTACAGTGGTACCTCGGGTTACAGGCACTTCAGGTTACAGACTCCGCTAACCCAGAAATAATACCTCAGGTTAAGGACTTTGCTTCAGGATGAGAACAGATATCGCACGGCGGTGGCACGGCGGCAGTGGGGAGGCTCCATTAGCTAAAGTGGTACCTCAGGTTAAGAACAGTTTCAGGTTAAGAACGGACCTCCAGAACAAATTAAGTTCTTAACCCGAGGTACCACTGTATTACAAAACTCAAAAAAGAATATATCCAAAATCTATAACCTGTTACTAGAATGGGAATTAAAAGATGACGAGGTAAAGGAAGTCATGATTAAGTGGGCATGTAACATAGATTACTCAATTCAGCTGGATCAATGGGAGAAGTTATGGAGATATGATATTAAATTTACAGCATGTTTTACACAATCAGGGAGAACTCGCTGAAAATGATGTATTAATGGTACTTAAGGTAAAGGTAAAGGGACCCCTGACCATTCGGTCCAGTCATGTCCGACTCTGGGGTTGCAGCGCTCATCTCGCATTATTGGCCAAGGGAGCCAGCATACAGCTTCTAGGTCATGTGGCCAGCTTCTGGCAAACCAGAGCAGCACACAGAAATGCTGTTTACCTTCCCGCTGTAGCGGTACCTATTTATCTACTTGCACTTTGACGTGCTTTCAAACTGCTAGGTTGGCAGGAGCTGGGACCAAGCAACGGGAGCTCGCTCCGTCATGGGGATTCAAACCGCCGACCTTCTGATCGGCAAGCCATAGGCTCAGTGGTTTAACCCACAGCGCCATCCACATCCCTGGTACTTAACCCCAGTTAAATTGGCAAAAATCTATAAACTAAAATCTAATACTTGCTGGAGATGCAAGAAAGAAATTGGAACAATGTATCATATGTGGTGGTAGTGTCAATTTATCAAACAATTTTGGAATAATATATATGAAGAAATTAAAAAGATGTTTCAAATATCTTTTATTAAGAAACCGGAAGCATTTCTTCTGGGCTTAATCACAAACAATATTCTTAGCAACAAAAAGAAAGTATTTTTATATGCAACAATGGCTGCCAGGAATGCTTATAGCAAAAAATTGGAAGGGGGAAAAAATCCCATCAGTAAAAGAATGGCAAATTAAACTTTGTGAATATATAGATTTGGCAAGATTAACGGCAGTCTTAAGGGGACAATCAGAACAAAAATTAATAAAAGAATGGGACTGTGTTAAAGAGTACAAAAAACATTATTCTGGAGTAAAAATATGTAATGAGTGAAGTTCTGCAGGGTCAAAGAAATGAAAAAAATGGTTGTAATAAGTATAAAGCTAGAAGCAATATAAAAATAACACAACAATTAAGAAGATTGAACTATGTATGTTTTGTTATGTATTGTGAATGTTATGTTTTTTCTTTGTTTTATTCTTTTTCCTTTTAGGTTTTATATGTATAATTTATGTTGTAATTTTGTATTGAAAAATAAATTTAAAAATTTCAAAAAATGTAAGTAGTGGAATGGGTAGAGAAATCCTTCTCTACCTCTTAGGACTGCAACTTTCTAGTACTATTTCTTCACACAAAAAAGCACGAATTGAATTCACAGCCACAAGATGTGGCCAATGGTCACTATTTCAGAAGGATTAAAAAAGATTTTGTACCAGTTCATGGAGAATGGGTCCAAAATGGATTAATTGTAATTACCACCACCCACAAGAGAGAGGGGGGAGGGGTGCAATGTAAACCAATTATTTAAATTGTTTCTCATTTTGTAATTGGATATATCATTAATTGTAAGTATATTTCTCATTTGGTAACACACATACTTCCAGAATAAATATGGATGCTAATTAGATGCTGTAACACAAAAAAATCCCATACTATCTTACACTAAATACAGTGGTGCCTCGCTTAACGAATGCCCTGCTTAACGAAATTTCCGCTTAACGAAAGGATTTTTCGAGTGGAGCTTGCCTCGCTAGACGAATGCGTTTTACGAAAAATTCGTCTAGTGAATCGCGGTTTCCCATAGGAATGCATTGAAATTCAATTAATGTGTTCCTATGGGCAAAAAAAAAGTCGAAAAAAAATTCAGTGCATTCCTATGGGATTCGCTAGACAAATTTTTCGCTATAAGAAAAGACCCGTGGAACGAATTAATTTCGTCTAGCGAGGCACCACTGTAATTGGATGTTTCTGTACACATGCACCAAGCAAGATAAGCTAGTACTTGAATAGCGTCAGCAACTTTCCAGGACACCTACTTTCCTTGGTTAGATCAACTTTTCTGTATGAAAATAAGTGTCCCTGCTGCCTGGCTAGTAGATTCACAATTATCCATTGAGGAATGAACGACTCAAATAGTCAGATAACATAAAATAAGGATGCAAAATAAGATATATAAACACCAACCAGGTAAGTTTCAGGAATGAGCTTTGTGGTAAGTTACGTCTCGTTGAAGCTAGTGGTTGTGATTTATAATTACTGCAAATTGTAGTCATCATCTTAGAAGCAATATCCCCCTTTTCTCTCACACAGGACACAGATTTGCATGACCTCAATGCTAAGTATGCCTCCTCTTCAAAACTATTTTTATATGCAAATGTATGAAGTGGGGTCTTTCAAAGCAAAATGATAGCAGCCACTGCCAACCTTTCCAGATGTTCTAGGATACAACTGCCATCAGCCCCCGAGCTGTGATGTCCAGAGCTGACAGGAATTGTTATCCAAAACATCTGGAGGACACCAGGCTGGCAAAGGCTGCTCCAGCAAATTCTCCTTAAACCAGGACAGAGTGAAAAGAATCCCTAACTATATTAGCAGGATGCAAACAGAACAGACTGTTTCAGCTGTCATGAACCCCCCAAATACCCCCCCCCCAAATGGTAGCTCTGCCAGAGAGTGATGGATTTCTAAGAGGGTTCTCAGCAACTTGAGAAATACAGGCTGCCAGGGTCCTCTATGACAGATGTAGCAGTTGTGGCTCAGTAGATAGGGTTATTCCTGGGAAACAAGGAGGTGCTGTGAAAAATTCTCATTCAAGCACGCCCTGGGCCCTTGCCTGTTTGGGATAATGCTGGGGCAGCTTTTAAGTGGAATCTCTGAAGAGCAGGGCACTGTTGCTCACACAACGCTGCATACATAAGAAGAGCCCACACCCAGGAAGCCCTCAACAACAAAATAGAAACGAGGACCCACAGAGCTAAGATGAAATTTCACACAATAAAAATCCAACATTTGCCGGGGTGGATGCAGGTAGAAGATGTTTTACCAGCAAAAGGCTTATGGAAAAGCTATGGTGCCAGGCTTTCCTCAAACGATGGAGCACTGGGGTCACAGACTGCTGGTGGAACCAAGATCTGAGGTTGGAAATGAAGTAGCATAGCCAGAGGATTCAACAGAATTGTCAGGAAGAAGTGATGTTCCTCTAACAGGTGGGGAGGATGGAGCCCAAGTGCCAAGGCATGGGGGATCATGGTTGGCTGGCAGGGAGGTGGTCCTTATAATGCTTCCAGGGTACTGCATACCCATGTACAAACTAGTTTGGGGTGTGTGTGTGTGTGTGTGAGAGAGAGAGAGAGAGAGGGAGAGGGAGAGAGAGAGATTCCTTTTGCCTCTAAGAATGCACATTCCTCTGCCCCATTCCAACCCTTCCCCAACTTGATCTTTTTAAAAGGCAATTTCACTCTCAAGCCAAGAAATCTTCATTTCAGAATGAGGAAAAACAAGTTTAGTCTCCCAGCCTGGGCTTCAATAAAGCCAAAAGAGGAAACGTCAATTACTTGGAATATTTTTTGAAGAAGATAAATGGGAATGCTTGAGCCGTTCCATCTCTAAACGTAACCAGGATTCATAGCTCTCATAAATTATGGTTTGCAGCCCCCCAAAACGAATAAGGAGAAGGAGACTGGCAGCGTTGGGAAGAGCAGACCAGCTGCTTGTGCCATTAGTGCCCCCCAGTGGACAAAAGGGACTCCAGCAGCTTTGCTGCATATCTAAAAGCATCTCCCTCTGTACGTTACCCAGGATCATGCCTGAAGCTGACAGTTCCTAAATGAGACCAAACAACCGGTCACCAGCAGCCCAAGATTAATGGCTGTTTCATTACTTCCCAATCCATAATGTGACAATATTAGCAACCATCCTTTTTTTCTTTTCCTTAAAAAAAAAACAGGAAATATTTGACTGAGGAAGAAATTCTTGCCATTTGTCTTCAAAACAGCACCCTGCATGGAAATGAAGATGAAGAGCAATTAAAACACTGTCTCCATGCAAATCAAGACTTCGGATTCCTGACAAGAAGTTTTGGCTAGATAAAGTTAGCAGTGTCTTGGCTAGCAGCTAAACAAACACAAACCAATGCTAGAGAGGCAAGGCAGAAAAGAAGTTTGTTGAGCTTTTTAGACAAAAATTGCAAAAAATGCTGGGTTTTTTAGCAACGTGGGCTGCCATACAGCCATATTTTCCAAGGCATTTTTCAACCCTACTAGGGATTATGGCATTGGGAGATGCCCACAAGAGCTTTGGTTATATAAATGTATCCTGGGTGAAGCCAGGGGCTTCCTCTGCCCCCACCGTCCTGTAAATTGACACTATTCAAAGATGGACTCCTTTCCATGGCCACCAAAGTCTTGGACTTTTCTTTCAACCGAGTCAAAATCCAGAGAATACTTCCCCCACTTCATCAAAGTCTGAAACAGCCTCTTGGCCTTGAAGTGCTTCCACAAATGACATTGGCAACACACAGGGCCAGAGGGACCCTCATAACTTGCCACCCGTCTCCAATCAGGCTCCCGACAGAAACCCACCCTCCTGCTTGAGGGTGTGCTGTGCGAAGCAACTATCCAGGTCACTTGGTCACTTGCTGTGGAGACGCTTTTAAGCCCTGCTGTGCTCCTGAAAAGCTATCACTGGGAGAGTGCCAAGGTCTACTGACTCACTGTTCTGGAATCAGTGGTTCATAACCATTTTGGGGGTCCTGAACCCCTTGCAGAATCTGCTGAAATCTGGGGACTCACTCCCCAGAATAATGCACAGACACGCAAAACAGATTTCATACAATTTATTTTATTGTGTTGGTGGCTCAGTTCCCCCTTGAGGACAAGTGACCCTATGGACAGGCTAGTCTTGCTCACTGAGACTCTCAGAGCCTTAACTTTCAAGTTTAAAAAGTAGTTTTGGTGCAGGACAGTTTCAAGATACGAACTCAAAAGCACCATAGATAGATAGATGAGGTCCACTGTCTACATCAGTGTTTCTCAACCAGTGTGCCTCCAGATGTTTTGGGACTACAACTCCCATCATTCCTGACCACTGGTCTTGCTAGCTAGGGACTGGTTGAGAAACACTGGTCTACATCACTTTCAATTGTCCCCAGTGTTGCTCTTTAATCCTAAATCCCTCTCACTTGTCCAGTGTAATCCAATGCCCTCCCCCACCCAATATCCAGAACTTGTGCCATGCAAGAACAGAAAATGGCACCAGTCACAACCCCCATTTTTAAAAGCCAATTTCAGGCCTTTAAGCCTGCAAGCATGACTTCAGAAGCTTGGGCTGCAACAGAACTGGCAAACTGGAGGGCTTCAGCAGTGAGGAATGGTCTCTGCTCTTTCCCATCATGAGCAGAAGCAGAACGTACTATTTACAATAAGCAAACGTCTGCGCACCTGCTTCCCTTGCTCCTGGTGCATACATTGCCTGCTCCCTGTAGTCCCTTCTCTTGGAAAATGCTGCCGGTTGCGGGGTGGGGGAGGGGTGTCCCCATGGAAACAACGTACCCCTTTCCTGAGCTACAGCCCCTTTTAGTGTGAAGTGTAAGGGGAGCTGCATCCGCGGACTGAAGGCACATTGATCCCACGGAGGTTTCCATCAACAGAGTGAGGAAGGAAGGCTGCTTGTGCCAATTCCCCCTGCAGCCTCCCCATGTCTGGTTAAGAGACCTGTGGGGCTCTTTGGAGGGCTCCAGGGGTGGGGGTGGGGTCAGGTGAATAAGAATAAAAACAGCCAGTCTTCCAGCTCCAGTGAATTAAAGCGCCTTTTCTCAGCACCACAGGATACAACCCATGGCATACTCAGGTCTGAAAATAAGTAACATGAAATGTGAAAGACAGGAGAGCTTGTCCAAGGCATTGAAGATCTATCTCTGAGCAACAGAAGCACTCTGGGCATCTCTGGGCACTACTTCATTTTCCCCAAGCTGCTTTTGGCAAACTTGAAGAATTTGGGGAAATAGCAGAAGCAGCCCACCAAGGATATCTCATTTCTTCAGTTTCAGGATGAAACCCAGCACCCTTAGGCCACATGCCTAGGGGCGAAGTTAGATAGCCCATAGTATCCCTTCCAGCTCTATGATGCTGGGTCAATGGCTAGGACAGATGATCAATGAAATGTATAACACAGCAGGGGGGTGCGATACAGAGGAGGAACAACCTCCACATGGCAAAATCATTAAAGAGCAGGTATCCTTTAATACAAAACACACAGCGGAAGCCTGCTGAAGGAAAGAAGCCATGCCTCAGCTGATGTGATGCTGTAGACAGAAAGCTTAATCATATGAACAAAGTCGAGAAAGGCCTTAAGTTTTAACTGATGGGAAAGACCGGTCAATTCCCTGTGATCCTTTGGGGAGCAAGAGGGCAGGTGATGCAGTGCTCAGCCTATAATGCCCTGGAACACCACAATAATAGCAAAAGAACTTTTGTGAGCGGCTTGTTTGAGGCCAGAGACGCCAGTTCACTTAACCAGGATCCTTCTCTTCTGAAACTGCTCCAAACTCCTTTCAAGAGCACAGCAACACAGCATGACCACAACAAAGTCCAGATAAGAGACTTGGAGCAGCATGCACGCACAGCACAACAGTGCCCTCTCTGCGCATTTCTCTTTGTCATAGTCGCAGCAAGTCAAGCACAGGCAAGAGGAGGATGTAAACAGCCTTGCCGTGTCCAAGGTGATGAGCCCTTGGCTTCCAGCAGGCATGCTGAGCTAACCACTCTGAGGACACTCGAGCCAAAGAGACTGGCAGCATTTCCCCCAAGGTTTGACTCCACAAGACAGCACTCAATCCTGGGAAGATACACCTCAAGAGGCATTGCCTCTTAAAGCAGACAAATTGCAGGGGGCTTCGTGGGGCTATTCTGCCATTGTTGGCTTGGCTGGATATGATACCGTGCTGCTGGAGTAAGTGCAGGTACATTTGGATACCCCACCTCCCCGTAAACCCTTAGTAAGTCAGACTGGAGAGCCTAGAAGGCAAGGCCAGCCATGGCACAGGGCAACCACAGCAGTGGAAAAACAGACAGGGAGTGGGAAGCTATGGGCCAAGGTGTGGCTTTTAAAATGTGCCCCCCGCAAACAACTTCAGAATAATTGGAAGGGGCAGTATATCATTGTCCCCCAGTAATTTTAAGAACAACTTGAGAGACTTCTGCTATGTGCTTGTGGGTGGGGGCAGCACAAGAGGATCAGAATTCTTCTCACTTAGGAATTATAGTGGTGCCTCGCTAGACGAATGCCCTGTAAGATGAATTTTTTGCTTAACGAATAGGCTTTGCGATCGGAGGTTGCCTCGCAAGACGATGAGGTTTTCTATGGCCGCCGCTTCGTCTTGCAAAGTGTGGCCATAAAAATCTCCGATCACAAAACCTACATTTGTCTAGCAAAAGGGGAACCAGCTGCAGCGCAGAAAGAAGGCAAAGGAAGATAAGCTGAGAGGCGCTGAAGCAGGATTTACTTCTAAGTAGGCCTGCATAGGAATGGGAATTCTAATCTAAGTTGACAGTTGAAAGCGGACAAGCTTTATGAGTTAATCCAGAACACTTTTGTCTCTGCTCATCATCAGCTCTGCACAACACCAGTATGCAGTCCCTGCCATGGGCAAGTGGCCCTCAACAACAGCAGCCCTGAAGGATATAAAAGAGTTGTGGCTGGTGCCAAGGAGAGTCTCTCCCTGTCAGTGTGCCAGGACTCTCAAGACACCCAGGACGGAGGCTGCCTCCTCCAAGGCGGCTGAGGACAAGAGAATGGAGAGGGGCCCTCACATTTTATACAGGGAAAATAAGCTGGCCTTTCTCTCTACAGTGCTATTATCGAGGCCACATCAATTGTGCTGGGGAACCTGCTTCCTAATGCACCATCTGTCCAGCAAGGTCTGCACTGTTATTAGCCAAGGCGGCTGAGGCTCAGCACAGAGCTATTTTCAATCAGTGTGTGCCTCTTCAAACGGGGGAGCCAATAACCCAGTGCTTGCCTACAACGTGAGTGATTCGAAGCACCATCACTGACTTCATGATTCACTGTATTCCAAGGCATCCAACCGGCTTGGTGTCCGAAGTAACTCCATTTCTTGTAAGGTGTGTGCAGAAAGAAACCTCTCATCAGAGAGGGGCAGGCTTGGCAGTCCTCCTTTTAACACCTCATTCTGCTTGGGGAGTGGTATTTATCATTTGTTGACTGATTAGTTTTATATGCCGTCCTTCATCATAGCGTCTCAGGGCAGTTCACACAATGGACCATGTGAAACCCTTGCTCTACTCACCCCTTCCAAAAGCACCCAGGTCTCCTCCTGCCTTGGCTGAGCTGCAGTCACTGAATTGTGATGCTAAGGATTCAAAGTCTTCCCCAGATTTAATCTTCTGGATGTAGCCTGTGGGCAAGAGAGCAATTGGAGACTAAGTCAAGGCAATGGAGAATCATGAAAGCTCCCACCTGCTGTCCAAAGTGGTAGAACCCAGAAATGTGGTTTAGCATCTTAGTGTGTATTACAACAGTGTTAGTGTACAATGTTCCTGTGTCCAGTTAATAACAGTACAATTTAACTATATCATCATCATCATTCAATTTATATCCAAAAGGAGCAGCAATTGATCAAGTTCTGCCTAAGCTGCTGAGTTCTGACAATTTGTTGTGTTTTTAAAGTTTGCACATAGTTTACACATAAGCACAAATCGTCTTGTCCTGATGACATCCTTAGTTTGTGTTGATTTTCTATTGTCTTTCTACCCAATGTTCAACCTTCGTTAGCAGATATGACGAAGATACCAAAGCAAGACTGAAAGAGCTACTTCAGGCATGCCCAAAGGTTTTGTTCCACCCTCGGAGATGCTTCCTCATTTTGAACAGCAGAGTTCTGTTTCAGAAGCAATCCACTGTGCAAATGGCAAAACTTCTCAAGAAACTCTACTTTTCTTGGGAGCACAAAAGCAATGGTGCAGGGGGGGTTGGATACTGGCTTCTGCATTTTTCTAAGTATACCATGATGAAGATGACGATGATGATGATATTTATACCCCACCCATCTGGCTGGGTTTCCCCAGCCACTCTGGGCAGCTTACAGCACATAAAAAATAGTAAAACATTAAACCTTAAATCAGTTTTTTAAACCACTGTCACTGTGTCAGCTGTAGAAACCTGGTTCACAATTGTATCCTGCTGCTCCTTCAAGGAGCTCAGGACAGTGCACAAGATTATTCTCACAGCAAGCCTGTGGAGTTGGATTACAGCCTGAGAGAGGGTGACCCAATGAGGGTGACCCAATGAGTAGCGATTTGAAGGGCTTTTGTAGGGATTTTGAGGCAGGCCCCAAAATGGTGCCAGGGAAGAAGAGATGAGGGAAGATCTACATCTGGAACCAGGGGGAAGGAAGGACAGCATTGAGATCTGCTGCCCTGGTGGATCCTGCTGCCTGAGGCAGTAGCCTCACCTTGCCTCATGGGTGGGCCAGGCATGGGGATTTGAACCCGGAATTCCCAGCTTCAAGCCCAACACTCCAACCAGTGCACTACACTGCCTCTACATAAGACTTAGGACTGCAATCCTATACACCAGCCTTCTTCGACCTGGTTGGGTGTTCTGGACTTCCGCTCCTAACATCACCCACCAGAGCAGCTGTACTCCAACATCTGGAGAGTACCAAGCTAGGGAAGACCACACTGATTGATGGTTGCTCTCCAAAGGTGGAATCTGGGACCTCTGCCACTGCACATCTATGCAATGTGTGGCTGTGGGACTGAGAGGGACAGTTCCAAGCCATGAGGAGCTCCTGAAGCGAGGGTGGCACTCACTGGGGCTGATGGAACTTCTAGTGGAGGACACTCAGTTGGCGAAGTCTGCTATACACCGTTAGCTGGCAGGAAGCCCCATTGAACTTAAGGGGACTGGCTTTCGTGTAGAGATGCCCAGGATTGTGCTGTAGAAGATTCCTTTCAGAAACAGGAAAATCATACAGCAAAACAGCTATAGCCCTGCTCACTCTTGCCAGCCTTTTATAAACCAGACAGGGCTAGCTACAAAAGTGGACAGAACTGTGTTTTATCATCTGCCCAATGTTGTATGCAACCCTCAAGAGGGGATCACAGCACAGGAGGATCAGAACACCACAGGGCCTCCAATTTCTCCTCCCCGGCCATCTTAAAATTTTGCCCTGCTGCTTGTCACCTGCAAGGGAGTTGAGAAGATGTTACCAGTGCATAAGCTGTAGAAGTGGAAGAATATACAGAAGACTGAAAATACAAAACATGCCACTGTCCAAAAAGATGAATGGAGGTTTCCGAGTTGGATTTTACAATCATCTATTCTAGAAGTGGAGTCTGGAATCACTCCCTGTTTGCTTTCCTGCAGTGAAAAGTGTTTATGCAGATCAGCAGCACCTGCGTAGAAGCCAAATGCCTCTGTGATATTTTGGGTTGACTAAGAACAGTTATTTTGAAGGTGGGAGAGGGGAGACACTTAGTCTGAATATGCCAATTCAGGCAGCTCACGTGAGCAAGGACCGAGGAGCCATCTGCTTCTCCACTGCAGCAAATTTGAATTACATGATGGATAGATTTTTCACACAAGAGAAGCTTAAGAGACAACCAGATTAACCCAGCCAGGGCAGAGTCAGGTCCCTGGGTTTGATTCCCCCTCGCACCAAGCTGCCGAGGGCCTGGGGCTGGCAGGCTACTCCGGTGCAGCCTGCCACGGGTTGCAGAAATTATGGGTGTTTCACCCAAAGCCATCCATGCCCCAAGCTCTCCTGAGATAACCTTCAGTTCTAACTTGTGACCTGTCCTCGGTTCCTGCACTGAAGGGGGTTGGGCTAGATGACTCTCGGGGTCCCATCTCTACTGTTCTACGATTCTAGGATTCTGGACATCCTCAGCTTCAGCGCTGTCCTCACCTGCAGCTGCCTTAAATCAGAAGCCAGAATGGGAAGGGCAGAGGAAGCAAGAGTCCCTGGGGAATGATCAGAGGCGTGTCTTCCTCCCTTGTCTCCCTGTTCTCCCATCAGCCTTTACCCAGGGCCAGCCCAAGACATTTGGACGCCTGAGTTGAACCACAAAATGGTGCCCTCTCCCTGCCAGGGAAAAAGGAGTGAATGAAGATCTGTATCAGAAACAAGCAAGGAGTAAGATCTACATCAGAAACGAGGGAGCAGGGGTGTCAAATCAACATTACCCATTGCTCAAAGTAGGAATCAAAGGCAGCCATGGGGAGAAAAGAGGCCCACTGAGAATCATGCCAGGCAACTGCAGGGCTCTGGAGACCTCCCAGGGCAGCCCCGGCCATTTCCTCCCTAGGGTTAGAAGGAGACCAGAGCCTCCTATTCAGCTAGAGACAGCTGTGGAGAAGACATTGCACAGCAGCCTCTGGGCAAATTGGACGCACTGCTGGTCTCCACCCAACCCCAGACCAAGCCTCCAAGGATGTGCCACCTCAGAAACAGTAGCAGCAGTGGGCAATGTATTCCTTGGAGGCCGAATCTGCTGCCCCTGCGGATCCTGCCGCCTGAGGCAGGGCAGTTGCCTCACCTTGCCTCACCTGGCCCTGCCTTGACCAAGATAGTGGATGAATTCTCTTCCCCTGCTCCCTGTCCCATTTAGTAACGGGAAGTCAGAAGGCTCCTTTGGTCATGTTCATTCCCTCTTGCCAGTTTTCACTTGTTCCATTATACGGTTCCAGCAGAGCCACCTCCCACCATGGTTTGGGGGAGGCTGTGCCCAGCACTAAGATTTCAACTGCAACAACCTAGATGCCAAGCACTTTGCTTCGCAGGCCATCTGCCCTGTTGCCTTCCAAGCCCGGTGACTTCATGGGCCTGGGCACAGGATGCTGATTTTATCTAGCACAGCAAATGAGGCACGCAGGATTGCGGCCAATCAGAAGCACCACCCCTCTATACTTGGGCAGGAGAGATCATGTTGAGTCTCTAGTTCACAGCTGAGCCATGTGGTTTGATTTGCCTCCCACTTAATATAGAGCAGGAGAGTCAGAGGAGAGGAAGAAACACTTGCAAGAGCAAGCAATGCAGCAAACTCAGGAAAAGGGCAGCTGTTACCAGGGCTAATGGCTTCTTGGTTTGTCTTGACGCAGCCAAGCTGGTTGCAGTGCAGCCCCATTCAGCAGGAACCACTCTGTAGCCCTGCTGCCATTTGGAAGAACAGGTCCTCTTTGAGAAAGGGGTCGTGTTTGCCAACCCTGCTATTTAAGGAGGAGGAGTTTGACTCTCACCTGACTGCCTTCCTGTGGACAATTCTGGTTTTCTAGCACACAGAATTCCCACCCTGGGGATGTTAGGGCCAAAGGAAACACTGCTAACAGCCCAATGCAGCCAGCAAAATATCCCTTCTGAAACATGAGCGGAAGAGGAAGCTACTACCAAGCCAGGGTTTTTGTAGATCTAGCTCAGCTATCAGCAACTCTTCAATATCTCTGAGGCATTTTTTTCTAATTGTGCATCCAATACTATGCATCCAATAGACACTACACTACCCTGTTTCTCATATTTTAAGACATACCCATAAAATAAGCCATAGCAGGATTTTAAGCATTCAAGGAATATAAGCCATACCCCGAAAATAAGACATAGTGATAGGCGCAGCAGCAATGCCGGCCGCAGCAGGAGGAGGAGCGAAAAAATAAGACATCCCTTGAAAATAAGCCATAGTGTGTTTTTTTGAGGAAAAAATAAATATAAGACATGTCTTATAATATGAGAAACACGGTATTTCAGTGTGACATCTAGTATCCTCTCATTATTTGTTTAATTCCATATACAGTGGTACCTCTACTTACGAATTTAATGCGTTCCGAACACACATAAAATCCTATCTAACCACATCCAAGATGGCGGACGGAGCTCCATTCGTAAGTAGAAACATTCGTAAGTAGAGTTATTCGTAAGTAGAGGTACCACTGTACTAAAACAAAACAAAACAAAACCACCCACAGAAGTCATTCTATGAGATGCCTCCTATAAACAGAGGTGCTGAAGACCTCATTCTTCTGTTGAGGTCCAACTTCCCTCCGCATCAGTGGTTGAAGTCTGCATGCTGGTGGTGAGAAGGACCCAGGCTTTCTTCCCCATCGCTCTCTCCCTGCACCCTGCTCGCTGCCCCAGCTGCTAAGGCAGAACAAGTCACTCTTGCTGGAGTTCTGAAGGATTTTGCAGAAAAGCAGCTGAAGTTTTTCAACAGGACCCCCAGGGAACAGCACGTTAAGATTTATCTACCCAGAGATATACAGTTTTGGAAAGAAGTCCACCAAAGTAAAATCAGTAGCCCACAAACATTTTCTACACCAGCCTCCTGCTCACACAGATGGGGGGGGCACCTCCACCAGATTCCTATTCGCCGCAGGAGATCAGGTAAGAGGCTATTTACAAGCCTAGATATAAACACAACAAAAATCTAACACACACTCACAAGCCCTTTGACAACTCTCAACCTCCACAGTGGTGTTTAAGAAAAACACAGTAATATCAGAGTTAAAATTGTCTAAACAATAACATGAAAGACGATGATGATACGCCTGTCAAACTGATGCTTCCCAGGGGATCTATTTAAACAATTCTAGGCTAAAATTATGTTCATCAGGTATGGTAGGCTTGTTGAGAGAAATTCAATGAGGCTCAGCTGTTTGATTGTGGCTAAGGTGGGCATTCATGCAATAAATTCTTTAGTGAGATATTTGTTGTTGTTCATAATTTCACCTGCTCATTTTTAGGAAGATAATAACAGACTGCTCTTGCCAAGTCAACAGTATCAATCTCCCTTTATACCGTTATCGAGCAAAAATGCACACTGCCATTTTAAAATAATTATATGCAAGCTCCTATGACCTTTACCACAAATGGTGTTTATCAAGGACAGATGCAGCTGTTGACAGAAAATAGATTCTCCCCACGCCCAGCTCTCCTGATCATGGCATTTCATATAAAAAAAGAAACAATGATAATAAAAGAGACAAATGAATGAATTCCTAATGGGTTTTATCAACCTCACAGCAGGAGAGCTAGATGAAATAAGTTTTAATCACGCTTTTTCCTCTGTCCTTAAGGTGACACAGAAGATTGCTCTAACACAAAAATTATCTGATAGCAAAAGCACTCCCATCTCTGGGGCTATCAAACCGGTACTTTAATACATTTTAAATATCACTTGAATATAAGAATTACATCAGGATCCCATACAAAACAAGATTAAAATGTCTCTCTCCATAATGTTATCAGATGATGGAAGCCTTCTGCTGCTGCACCCAGCAACAAATTTTCATTGGCTTGGCCTTCTATCCGAGAAAGATAACATGCACAGAAAAAGCTGGTTATCAGAACTTCTAATGGAATATGTGGTTCTAGGACAGCGCTTGGCTGATAAGCCTCTCGTGGTCTGCATCCAAACGGAACTTCTCAACAATCCCAGGATGCCAAAGTTTGCTCAAGGTAAAGGAAACAATGGCAATGTGTTCCTCCTCTACAACAGCATACCATCTTGTTTGCTCTAGGAGTTCAAGAAAAGCCAAGCTGAGGAACAGCCCGACTAGAAGGAAGGCTGCCCCAGCTTTTGGGAGCTGTGGTGAATCTTCACATACACCTGGTTGTATTTCACACAATTGCTCTGCTTGCACAACAGGCGTGCTCTTGTGCTCCCTCTCCTTGCACACACCCCAGGCTCCCCCACAAATCTGCTCCAGAGTGTCGGAGAGGCAGGGAAAGTTGTGGGAAGTCCTTGCACCAACAGAACAACTTTGTTGGATACAATCTGTTGGGCATGGTTGCTTGGTGTAACTTTAAAAGTTCAAACAAAATTTTAAAAAATCATAGAATCATAGAGTTGGAAGAGACCACAAGGGCCATCCAGTCCAAGCCCCTGCCAAGCAGTAGCACCTTAGAGACCAACTAAGTTTGTCATTGTTATGAGCTTTCTTCAGATTTCGTGCATGCACACAAAAGCTCATACCAATGACAAACTTAGCTGGTCTCTAAGGTGCTACTGGAAGGAATATTTTTATTTTGTTTCGACTACAGCAGGCCAACACAGCTACCTACCTTATTTAAAAGTTCAGTTTCCTTTCCTTTGTTTAAGAGGGGACGGGGAGAGAATTCAAACTCTCACTTGGAAAGCAAAACAGATTTCTGCCTTAACCATCCTGGTTATATCAAACAGCCAACTGCTAACACTCACCTTTAAGTTACAGGTAGGTAGCCATGTTGGTCTGAGTCGAAACAAAATAAAAAAATTCCTTCAGTAGCACCTTAAAGACCAACTAAGTTTTAATTTTGGTATGAGCTTTCGTGTGCATGCACACTTCATCAGATACACTGAAACAGAAGAAACCAGACCCTTATATATATTCAGAGGGTGGGGGGTGGGGGTGATGGGAATGGGTGATGGGCTGATAGGAGTGGTAAACCTGTAGATGACTGTTAACGACTGTTAATGACTGCAATTGGTCTTGCGGGGGGGGGAAAGCAAGGGCTGAGGTGCTAAGGAAAGCTTGATCATGTATAATGAGATAAGAATCCTATGTCTCTGTTCATTCCAGGTGGCTCCATGGTTTTAAGCTTGCTAATGAATACCCACCACCACCCTCTGTATATACATATGGGTCTGACTTCTGTTTCAAGTGTATCTGAAGAAGTGTGCATGCACACGAAAGCTCATACCAAAATAAAAACTTAGTTGGTCTTTAAGGTGCTACTGAAGGATTTTTTTTATTTTGATAGAACATGAGACACTTAATCTCAGTGTCATGGGTTACAGTCCCACATTGGGAAAAAGATTCCTGCACTGCAGGAGGTTGGACTAGATGACCCTCATGGTCTCTTCCAACTCTGCAATTCTGTGATTCTATGACTCTGCAGGTACTTCGCCTAGAACCAACTTAATAGGCCAGCATTTACGTGACCAATGAGGAAGTGAAGGGAATAAGACAAACAATCTGAAATATTTTCCCCTGGAGGGGGTGGAGGTAGAAAGGGGTATCAAACCAGAGCTCACCTTTGCCACCCATGCTGTGAGCTGAACACAAACCTTGAAGAGGGTTAAAAGCACCATCCCGGCTGCTGCACTGGCCCCAGCAATCAGTTGAGTGTGCTATCAACCAACCATCCCGGCCCAGAAAGTCCTAACAATGGAATCTGCTCACTTGTCAGAGAAAGCTCACCCGCGAAGTCTGTCTGGCTAAGATCCAACTCCTTTTCCAGAACCTGATCCCTTGCATAGCTGCCAAGTTATCCCTTTTTTAAAGGGATTTTCCCTTATGCTGAATAGGCTTCCTCGCGAGAAAAGGGAAAACTTGGCAGCTATGATCCCTTGCCTCTGCCTCTCGGGTTATGCTACCTACCTCTTGGCTTTTGCTGCTGCCTGTGGGACTGTCTTCATTGCCTGTCCTAGACTACATTAGTTGCCAGAAAATGCTCTGACCGTTAGCTGCTGCTTCTGGAATTTAGACCCAAAGCTGTCCTCAACCACAATATTTGCCTCCAACTCTCTTGGACTGAGAACTGGTTCCCGCCGTAAATCTCAAAACCTGATTGCATGGGACTCCACTGGATGCTGCGAACCTTAAATAAGAACAATCCTGATTTTTGTACCCATGGAGGGTGTTATTTGAAGATAAAAGCGAGAATCTTAGAAAGATGTATTAGTAGGTATTTTGTTGTATATTTACAAAAAAAACAATACCTTCAAAATACCAATTTCTATCTACCCCATGTATGCCACTACAATAGTACCTTGGGTTACAGACGCTTCAGGTTACAGACGCTTCAGGTTACAGACTCTGCTAACCCGGAAGTAGTACCTCGGGTTAAGGACAGTTTCAGGTTAAGAACGGACCTCCAGACCGAATTAAGTTCTTAACCCGAGGTACCACTGTACAACAAATTTAGAAGTCATAAGAATTACAAAGTTATCCAGATGGGTTCAGTAGATGAATCTGGCATGGATGAAATCTCATGGATTCTAACCCCCTCAAAGCCTGTAACTTCTGATCTACAATGCTAACCTCAAAAGAAAATTTCCTCACCCCTATTTGCTATTTTAAATGCCTTCTTCAGTGCTGCATTTTATAGGCAAATGGATTCAATTAGGTGTACTTTTAATACATTTGCATTAAAATCAGATTTTAAGCACTTTATGATTAACATACATGCTCCCACAGATTTTTTTTATATCTAAGTTCAATTTCTTTTTTTAAGCTATATTTTGTCATCAATTTTTCTACTCCTCTTATTAGCAGCTTTGCCACCTGACTGAACATCTGTCTTGTAAAAGTTTGGTAACATCCTCAGCTAATTACAAGTATGATGTTCTCCCTTTTAACAACTGTAGGACTACTCCAAATATGCAGAGAGGACGCCAAGCACATCAGACTGCAGGAGGGGCAACTGCATGTAGGATGGCTGTCCCCAAACCACACAGAGAAAGCACCGGGCAGGTAGGTGTCAAGTCTGCCTTTCTCCTTAACATGCAAGACTTTTCACATGCAAGTATATCTAACCCATAGAGCACAATCCCACAAGATGAAGTGAAAAACTGCTCAGCCGAAACAGTGTGTGTTTGTCTGTGTGCAGTCAATGCCAAAAACACAAAAGCCATTTTTTAGAAGTTAATTTCTTTCCCCACTCTCATAACTACACACTTGAAGGGTTCCCCCCCCCCAAAAAAATCTAAGAATAGCAATGCACAATGCATCCAGCTGAGGAGAGCAATCTTCTGTACTTATTAAAAGAGTGCAAATGGCTTTGACTAAATACAGGTTCACTGCAGTTTTTCAACCCATCTTATATTTCTGATTCAGTCCTAGGAATGGAAAGTCATACAGCCCAATAAATTTTCCCTCCAATTATCTGGGCAATTCCAAACCAAGTGATATATTGATTTGGTCACTGACAACAGCTGAAATAAGTCTAGTGCCTTTTCTACCACAGGCTCTACAAATATTGGCTGGTATTGGAAGAACAGATAGGATCTCATTTTGGGCATTATGTTGGATTTCTGAAGTCTAGCACAAAATCAAGAACAAGATATGTTTGCCAGACAAAAATATATGGCTCCCTCCAGTGATCTGGCAAATACATTTTGTGGACCCCTGGCTAGACATATGAATTCTTTTAAGGGACGAGAAACATGCATCCTTTTCTTTTCTTTTCTTATTTTATTTTAAGGTTATGTTTTTCTAGGATGGGAAAGTGTTTAAAAAAATATTCTACTCAGAACAAGAAGTGTATACAGTACATTGCTTTAATCCCAGATTGAATGAGTTCAAGGTCTCTTAAGAGAACCTGTCCTTAAAAGCAAGGGAGGAGAGGAATAAAGGTACAATCTACCTGAAGTTCGTGTCTTGATTTCAATGGGGGAATTAAGCACCCATTTAAACTTTTCCCCACTGCGATCGAATTTTCTTCTGCTGGATTATGTCCAAATTCCACCTGACACTTGTGGGCTAGTGTGGGGAGGGCGACTCAACAGCCGTTAGCATGGAAACTGCACCGGTTGTACCACCTATGTTGCAAATCCACAATTCCAGCCCCAAGTTCCTCTTGCGCCTCTCTAACAACCTGAAACCTGGAGGGAAATTCTGCTAGAAATACCAGAGGCCATGGCTGCGAATACTGCATAGCCTCATTCCCTGACTGAACCAGAAGCTACAATTCCAAAAAGAGAGAACTCCCCAAAGGCACTAAAAAGATGAGACTCCATGAAGGCATAGCTCTCCCCATCCCTCTTCTAAACCCAGGCAGGCCAGTTCTCCTGCTGCACAATTTGGGTAGGAAAGCATGTGGAAGGGCTCCGTTCCCAGCAACTTGCACGCAAACCACAGAATAGGTCTCCGGATCACAAATACAAAATGCTGCTGCGTGAGGAGGCCATGCCTAGAAACAAAGAACTCAAACCCTCGCAGAGAAAGGTACTGTTGTTGCCACCCCTGCAGCTCAAAAAGAGAGGAGCCACGGAGCAATCCAAGGAACCCACTCTTCATGCTCTATTCATTGCTTACAATATCAAACACTGAAGAATGTCTAAGTAGGAATTACTGTTCTGTGCCCGCCACAACAGATGACTTCATGGATGCGAGAAACATGAAGCTCAGATGCCAGAGGATTCCTAGACCCTAACATTTTTCTTTCTACTTACCCATACTGGCACCTAAGGTTCTTCCCACCCTGCTAGGAGCTGAACTTTTATTACTTTCAAGGACCCAAAAAAATCAGGAGTCCGGTGTTTCCAGAAGAACATTTTAGTATTTTTAAATTAGCTGAATCCAATTAAGCTGAAGCGAAGGGTGGCCAACTAACAAGCCCTGCACCAGATTTCATGTGGAAGATATGCAGGTGGTATCTTATTCTCACACCCACAGTTATGTTGCCCTCTTGCCTCCCTCGCACGAGTGAAAAGAACATTCAACATACATGAAAATGTGTTAAAGAACATTGGCTTTGGCTTAAAATACAAATTTTATTTTCAATATAAAAATACACATTTTTACAAAGAAAATACAAGCAAACCTCTCAGGTGGCTTTACAAAAGAAAGTGCAAAATAGGAAAGTAGATAAGGAACAAGCTCAAAATTGTGGCAACTGGCATTTGAGGCACCGAATCATTCAAGAGTGATTTGAGACCTTTCCCCAAGTGTCTGTGCTACATGAGAACCGCATTTGAAACCCTCAGCTCCAAAATGATTCAAAATACTAGCAAGTAAGGGTTGCCCCAGTTCTGGTTTGATGAACTGAGCTAAAAAGAAGTCTGGCAACAATGCTTATCCTTTCCTGGAGCTCTACAGACTCTAGAACAGGCATCCCCAAACTTCGGCCCTCCAGATGTTTTGGACTACAATTCCCATCATCCCTGACCACTGGTCCTCTTAGCTAGGGATCGTGGGAGTTGTAGGCCAAAACATCTGGAGGGCCGCAGTTTGGGGATGCCTGCTCTAGAACAAGGACAGGCAATGCAAACTGGCAGACATTCTTCCTTTTCCTACCCAGCATCTTACCTTGTCCAGAGGTTTGCCAAAGTTTGATACAGCTCTGCCTATTTTCAGCTCATTCCACCCACAATGCAATACTATGACCACAATCTGACACTGTTTCTCAGAACAGGGTGTGCTGGGCAGCACCTCCCACTTTATTTTGCCCTTTTCTGTTCTAGTCCAACTTGAGGCTTCTTTGTTAGCCCTTGATATTTTTATGAACATTTTAGATCATCACCATTTGGGGCATATATTGCACATACACCAGATGAGATGGTCACAGGTTTGTAGACAGTAGAATTTCAGACTGCAGACTGGAAAGGGGAATGTTGACAGGACTGAACACTCCTCCATATACCTTGTTGCACATTTTTTAAAAAGAGCTTGTCACCAAGGCTTTACACACATTTGTACATGCAAAGATTATATAGATACATATATATACACACACACTTGGTGAATCAGGGGAATGCTGTGGACATAGTGTATCTTGATTTCAGTAAGGCTTTTGACGAAGTCCTCCATGATATTCTCGCTAGGAAACTGGTAAAATGTGGGCTGAACAAGGTAACTGCTAAGTGGATTTGCATCTGGTTGACTGACCATACCCAAATGGTTCCTTGTCATCCTGGGAAAAAGTGACAAGTGGGGTGTGAGGGACAGGGGATATCGCGAAGTCCCTCCCCTCCTGAGTTCAAGCCCATCACCGACCACAGGGGGAAGCAGAGGGAGCTCCGATTCCAGTGGGGAAGCAGGAAGTCGGGTCCGAGGCTCAGGCAAGGTAGCGGAGCCAGGGTCCCAGGTGGGACAGGAAGGGGGAAGTAAGGGGGGGAGACCCATCCCCCCAACTCCAGAATTACGCCGGAAGAGGAGGGGAAAGAGGATGGGGCTTCCAAGACTTTTGTGCTGGGGAAAGACGCGCCAAAAGTCACTTGGAGGTTCTGAAACCGACTGACCACATCACTCCGTGTAAATAGCATGACTTCAGCACTGTAAATACGCAGCACCAATAAAAGAATAAAAATGCAGAGCTGCGTAGCGTCGTTACTCTGAAGTAGTCCACTCCGGCCACTGTGACAGCAACCTCCAAGTCTTTTTTGGGCTACTTTGGAGTTGCCGGGATGAGCGTGTCAGAGGCGGAGAGATGGCGGCAGATCGCGGAGCAAGCCCAGCAAGAACTGCAGCAGCTGTCGCTGCAGGCGCAGGGGGAATTGAAGGCAGCTAAAGAAGAGACTAAGAAGGTCCAGGACGACCGGCTACAACTGGCGGAACAGGTGAGAGCACTACAGGAAAGAGAGCAGGAATTAAGGGCGGTGGCGGTAGACCTCCAAAGCAAGCTGGATGCAGAGAAAAACAAGGCGGGAGGGGCACCCCAAGTCCAAGTGCTGCCAGGAAGGAGAGCCGGGACCCTAGTGAGCAAGTTCAATGGAGACCCGAAGGAATATCAGGGCTTTGAGACTGAGATGGTGTATGCTCTTGAGCTACACCACGCTGAGTTCCCTGATGATGAGCACAGAGTAGCGTTTATTGTGGAGCACCTTACCGGGGCAGCCAGGGAATGGCTAAGACCGTTGATCGCAACAAAGAATCCTTGCATGAAGGATGTCAAACTATTTCTAGAAGGTTTGAGAACGATGTATTCGTCCGATAGTCATATGGACCAGACTAAGGAGGAACTTCATAATTTACGCCAAGGAAATATGACAGTTCGCGCGTACTGGGCGAAATTCACCATGCTGGTGCACAGATTGGGGTGGGAATTAGGGTCACCCCCAATGCAAGCGGCGTTCTACTTGGGGTTGCATGAGGACGTGAAGGATGAGCTCTCGAGAGGTCCAAAGCCCAGTGATATGGATCAGCTGAGCAAAGCGGCTCTGGCGGTGGGGGTGAGACAGGAATCCCGGTGGAGCGACAAACAAGCAACGCGCGCAAAGCGGGCTTGGTTCCCACGGTCGCAGGAGAAACCACTCCCCCAGCAACCCTTTCAAGCCACGCCTGGGGCCAGCCAGGACCAGGAACCCATGCAGATTGATAGCGCGCGCGCGCGGGCTTTTCAAACCCCAGCGGCGCCAAGACGCAAGGAGGGAAAGGGCGGGAATTGCTTTCTCTGCAACTCCCCCCAGCATCTCGTCAGAGACTGCCCACATCGCAGGGAGTGGCAAGGAAGGGCGGGAACGGTGGTGCCCTCCCCCACTGACGCAGCACCACAGCAGGGAAACGGGAAAGCCTGGCTGCAGGAGACAAGGGGCAGCAGCCAGGCACAGTCAGCAGAGAACCGCCCCAGCCCGCCCACCCGCACAGAGAGGAGCAGAGCCAGCCCACCCCTCCCAGAGCAGGAGTGGTTCTAGAAGTCACGCTAACGCTCCCAAATGGCTATCCCCTGACAGTCCTTGCCTTAATTGACAGTGGTGCCTCAGCGAACTTCTTCTCGAGAAACTTTGCAGAAGAGCACCAGATCCAGCTTCTGCAGCTGGATTTTCCCCTTCACGTGGCAACCATTGACGGCAGAGAGCTGCTGGGGGGGGCCATCACTCATCAAACCCCCCCCATGAGAATGACGGTGGGAAGGCACTCAGAGACACTGGCATTCAACGTCACCACCATCTCAGACCCCCCCATCGTCTTGGGCATGAGCTGGCTGGCGCGCCACGACCCCTCCATCAGTTGGCACCAGAGATGCATCACTTTTGGATCGGACTTTTGCCTGGAACATTGCATGCAGCACCAACCAGGGGAGGGGCCTCCGATAGCCACGGTGGCCACCATGCACGTCAAAGGGGGTGAGGCGATACCCAAGCCGTACTGGGACCTGCAGGAGGTCTTCAGCGAAGCGGAGTCTGACCACCTACCCCCACACAGGCCTTTTGACTGCCAGATCAACCTGGTGCCCGGGGCAACTATACCCCCAGCCAAGCTGTACGCCATGTCAGACCAGGAACTGGAGGATCTGCGCGCTTTCATCGACAAGAACCTCAAGCGGGGGTTCATCAGAGAAAGCAAGGCAGCAGGGGGCAGCCCGGTCTTCTGGGTGGACAAGAAAGACACGCAACAGCGCCGTCTGGTGGTGGATTTTAGACGGCTGAATTCGGTGACAGAGCCAGTGGCTTTCCCCATGCCCAGAGTGGATGATCTTCTGACAGCGGCACGCAGGGGCAAGATTTTCACCAAGCTAGACCTGAGGGGGGCGTACAACTTGATCAGGATCCGGGAAGGCGATGAGTGGAAGACCACGATGTTCACGCCTCTGGGCTCTTTTGAATATCTGGTGATGCCCTTCGGGTTGCAAGGGGGCTCAGCATGCTTCCAGGCCTTCATGCACCACGTCCTGGGGTCCCTACTCTTCAAGAACTGCTTGGTCTTCCTAGATGACATCCTTATCTATTCCAATGACCCAGTGCAGCATGTGAAAGATGTCAGGGAAGTGTTGCAGCGCCTGAAGGAGAACCACCTGTATGTGAAGCTGGAGAAGTGCAAGTTTCACACCAAGGAGGTGGACTTCCTGGGCTACAAGCTGTCAGACAAGGGGCTGGCGATGGACAAGGACAAGGTGCAGGCCATCCTGGACTGGCACAGCCCCAGGACGCGCAAAGATGCCCAACGCCTACTAGGCTTCGCCAACTTCTACAGGAAGTTCATCAAGAACTTCTCTCGCGTTACGGCTCCCATCACTGACTGCCTGAGAGGCAAGCAGAAGTTCAGGTGGACACCAGAGGCGCAAGCAGCGTTCGAAAGCCTCAAGAGGGTGTTCGCCTCGGACCAGAACCTGTTCCACGTGGTCCAGGACGCGCCCCTACGCATTGAGACAGATGCTTCTGAGAAAGCTGTGGGCGCCATTTTGTTGCAACTGGACGCCAACAGGGAGTGGAGACCCTGTGCCTTCTTCTCCAGGAAGTTGACACAGCCCGAGCGCAACTACACGGTGTTTGACAAAGAACTTCTTGCGATCCACGCTGCGTTCAAACATTGGAGACACTTCCTGGTGGGCGCCAAGCACCCCATCCAGGTGTGCACAGACCACAAGAACCTGGAGTTCTGGAGAACGGCCAGGGTGCTCAACCAGCGGCAGATACGGTGGGCAGAGTTCTTCTCGAACTTCAACTTCTCCATACACTACATCCCGGGGGAGCAGAATGTCAGGGCGGATGCCCTCTCCCGCAAGCCAGAGTACATGGAGGAGGAGGCGCCACCAGCACCAAGGCACATTTTCCCCCCGTCAGCATGGTCCTGCGGAGCAGCAGTGGTGAGCGAGGCAGAACTCACAACACTGACGGCAGCGGATGAATTTGCCAACCGCATCTTCAGAGAACTGAGAGGGGGGAGGGAGCAGGCAAAGGACTTTGCAGAACGCAGGGGGCTGCTTTTCTACAAGGGTGCACTGTACCTGCCCACCACCCAGCTTCGACGTACGGTCCTCAAGCAGATGCACGACAACCCAACGGCGGGTCATTTTGGAAGGGACAAAACCGCTCACCTAGTCATGAGAAACTTCTGGTGGCCAGGGGTGAGGGAAGATGTTCGAGACTATGTACGGGGCTGTGACACCTGCCAGCGGGCAAAGGTGGTCAGAGCAGCGCCAGCAGGATTGCTGGAGCCCTTAGCCACACCACACAGGCCGTGGGAAGTGGTGTCCATGGACTTCATCACAGATCTGCCTTCTTCCAGGGGCAAGACCGCAGTGTTGGTGGTGGTGGACCTCATGTCCAAAATGTGCCACTTTATACCGTGTGCCAGGGCGGTCTCTGCAGAAGAGACAGCCAAACTGTTTGTTGATCACGTATTCAGACTGCATGGATTACCTTTAAGGGTTATTTCGGATCGTGGCCGCCAATTTGTTTCCAGGTTCTGGCGGCGGCTCATGAACCTCCTGCAGGTGGAGGTCAGCTTGTCGACGGCTAGACACCCGCAGACCAATGGACAGGCGGAGAGGGTCAACGCCATTCTGCAGCAGTACCTGAGATGCTACGTCAGCCAGCGGCAAACGGACTGGGTGGATCGCCTGCCACTGGCAGAATTTGCCTACAACAATGCAGTGCACGTCTCCACAGGGGTGTCGCCCTTTAAGGCCAATTACGGGCGCGACCTCAGATCTTTCCCAGAGAGGGAGGGGGAGGAGGAGGAGGAGGGCCCACAGGCTGAGGATTGGGCAGAGGAACTGGAGACGGTGCACCAGCAGCTCAGAGAACACTTGGAGAGGGCCAAGGAAGCGTACAAAAAGGGGGCGGATCGCCACAGGCGACTAGGGGAGGTCATCAGGGTGGGGGACAAGGTTTGGTTGTCCTCGGAGGGCCTTCCCACCAGAGGGAGGTGCAAAAAGCTGGCACCCAGACGGCTGGGCCCCTTCACGGTCACGCAACAGGTCAACCCGGTGGCATACAGGCTGGCACTGCCAGAGGATATGAGGGTGCATCCAGTGTTTCATAGATCGCTGCTGTCGCCGTACAGGGAAAGCAGCAGGCTCCGAGACAGCGAACAAACCCCCGAGGGAGGGGGGGAGAGGGGAGGCAGGGAGCAACTCAATGAGGCCACGGCCATCCTTGATTCACGGAGAGGGGTGGGGGGCCTGGAGTACCTCATGGCATGGGAGGATGCTCCACCGTCCCAGAATGAATGGGTCCCAGCCACTCAGATACAGGAGGAATTCTTGGTGGAAGAATTTCACGCCCTCTATCCCCACAGACCCAAGCCCTGGCACATGGAAAGGGAGGGGGAGGAGGAGGAGGCACGGGAGAGCAGCTCACCATGGCGCTGGGAAGCAGAGTTTGAGGACTCGGGAGACGAGATATGGGTGTCACCGAGATCCACACAGTCAGAGGCAGAAGCAGATTGGCAGCACATTTTTACCCCCACCAGCTCGGACGCCACGGAATTTTTGGGATTCCAGTCCTCACAGGCGGAAGGGGGAGCCTCGCAGGACTGGGGGGAGGTGTTCACACCAACGGGCTCGGAAAGCACTGAGTTCTTAGGCTTCCAGTCGTCACCGACACCTGGGGGGGACCTGGGGAGGGGAGAAGGGGAGCTTGGAAGGGGGGTGGATGTGAGGGACAGGGGATATCGCGAAGTCCCTCCCCTCCTGAGTTCAAGCCCATCACCGACCACAGGGGGAAGCAGAGGGAGCTCCGATTCCAGTGGGGAAGCAGGAAGTCGGGTCCGAGGCTCAGGCAAGGTAGCGGAGCCAGGGTCCCAGGTGGGACAGGAAGGGGGAAGTAAGGGGGGGAGACCCATCCCCCCAACTCCAGAATTACGCCGGAAGAGGAGGGGAAAGAGGATGGGGCTTCCAAGACTTTTGTGCTGGGGAAAGACGCGCCAAAAGTCACTTGGAGGTTCTGAAACCGACTGACCACATCACTCCGTGTAAATAGCCTGACTTCAGCACTGTAAATACGCAGCACCAATAAAAGAATAAAAATGCAGAGCTGCGTAGCGTCGTTACTCTGAAGTAGTCCACTCCGGCCACTGTGACATGGGGTGCCACAGGGTTCTGTCCTGGGCCCACTGTTGTTCAATGTCTTTATAAATGATTTGGATGAAGGAACTGAGGGGATGCAAATTTGCAGACAACACCAAACTGGGAGGGGTAGCTAATGTCACAGAAGACAGAATCAGAGTTCAAAATTACCTTAACAGATTGAAGAACTGGACCTAAGCTAACAAAATGCATTTCAGTAGGGACAAATGTAAGGTTCTGCGCTTAGGCAGAACGAACCAAATGCACAAATATAGGATGGGGGACACCTGACTTGCTAGCAGTACATGTGAAAGGGATCTAGGGGTCTTGGTGGGCCACAAGCTTAGCATGAATCAACAGTGTGATGCAGCAGCAAAAAAAGCCAATGCGGTTCTAGGCTGCATCAACAGACATCTAGTGTCCAGATCAAGGAAAGTCATAGTCCCACTCTCTTCTGCCATGGTCAGACCACACCTGGAATACTGTGTCCAATTCTGGTCACCACAATTTAAGAGGGATGTTCACAAGCTGGAAGGTGTGCAGAGTAGGGCAACCAAGATGATCAAGAGTCTGGAAACTAAGCCTTATGAGGAGCAGTTGAAAGAGCTGGGTAGCATGTTTAGCTTGGAAAAGAGGAGACTGAGAGGAAATATGATAGCCATCTTAAGGGCTGTCACATGATGGATGGAGCAAGCTTGTTTGCTCATTCTCCGGGGGTGGGGTGGGGATAGGGGTAGGGACATGTTACAAGAAAGGAGATTCCAACTAAACTTCATGAAGAACTTTCTGACAGTAAGGGCTGCTAGACAGTGGAAGGGACTCCCTTGGGAAGTGGTAGACTCTCCTTCCTTGGACGTTTTTAAGCAGAGGTTTGATGGCCATCTGTCAGGGATGATTTAGCTAAGATTCCTGCATAGCAGGGGGTTGGACTAGAAGGCGTTTGTGGTCCCTTCCAATTCTAAGATTCTATGGCAGCCCTGCAAAACTCTATTCCACATGCAGAAGAAAACAGAATTGGCTGAGTCAAATTTGAGTCCTGGCAAGCAGTAGATACATTTCATTAATAATGGTAGAAGGTTGAATACTACAATTCTATGATTCTATATATTTAGACCACGGGTGTCAAACACAAGGCCCGGGGGCCTAATCCGGCCCGCCAGACCTCGTCATGTGGCCCGCGTAGCCGCTGCCGACAGTAACCGCTGACAGTAGTTCTGGAGCCTGTGATTGGCCGAGGGTCAAAACCGGGGGCGGGGCTGCAGGCGGAGGCCGGGGCGCTGGAGCCGCGCTGACAGCCTTGGCCAGGGAATTTCAATTTCGAATGAGGCTGAGGGAGGCGGTGGCACAGCGGCCAGACGGGGAAGTGAGATACAGGAGGAGGAGGAGGAAGCCCGCCGAGGAGGTAGGAAAGCCCTACAGGCGCCGCCGGCAAAGTTGGTGCCAGGACGGAGCAGCGTTGCATTTTTTTTTTTTTGCGGGCTTTGCTGTTGTCTCCGAGAGCGAGTGAGCCGCCACCCGCCGCTTCCCTTCCTCTCCTCGGCTGCATCCGGGAGGTGGGCGAGCGAGCGGGCGAAAGGGACGCGGAGTGAGCCTGAGGGCGAAGCGCAACAGCCGCTCTCTTGATGGAGCCGGGTTTCTCTTCCCTCTTCCCCCGTTTTCTCCTCATAGACACTCGGGAGGGTGCCTGGCTTTTGCTCTGCCCCCCACCCCGAGCCGCCCTTTGGCTTCTCAGTTCCGGTGGAGCTGCTCCCCGGGGGGCGGCCGGGAGGGAGGCGGCGGCGACGGCACGGGTTCCTGCTCTTCCCGCTCTGCCGCCACCTCCTCTCAGCCCCTCGTGATGTAGGGCTCCAGATGGAGTCGCCTCGCGGTGTTGAGTAGGTGGGAGGGGAATTTTTTTGGGGGGGGGGAGGTTTTCAAGCCTCCTCTGCCTGCAGTCCCAGTAGGGAGAGGCGGCGGCGAAGACGACAACAGCGCGGGTGGGGGGAAGAGCAGCTCTGAGGCGAAGATGCACGTCCGCTGGGGCTGCCACCGCCTTCCTCCTCGGGAAATCCGCTGCCCTCCCTCAGCGCGAGGGGAAGGGACTCTGGCGCTGAGGAGGGAGGATGCAAAAGCAAAGCAGGGAGTTAGCGCTGCACCGCATGTTCCTGCCCCTCTCCAAAGCATGGGGTGGGTTGCAGCGTGTGCGCAGGGCGGGAGAGGGAAGCCCTCTTTCCATCTGCAGGTTTTTAATCCCAGCAGTGGCTTTCTCCTTCCTGCCGAAGGTTTAGTTGAGCGCCCCCCCCCCCCCTGGAAGCCATCGATCCCCACCTTTTGTTCAAATTTCCCTCGTTTACATCCCCTCCCACACACGCGCCACGACGCAGGAATGTGATCCGCGTGGGGGCGGGAATGACCTTACATTATTACAAAAAACAGTAATAATTGAATGCAGTGACAATAATTTATGATAATAAAGAGTGGACACATAGTCCTACAGACACAACCGGCCCTTTGAGGGTGACCAAACTGCTGATGCGGCCCCCGATGAATTTGAGTTTGACACCCCTGATTTAGACAGATATAGATATATATACTCACATATTACAGGACAGAATAAAACTATTATAAACGTCTCCATCACAGGATGAAAGTCCAGGAGCAAATTTTGTCACCTCATCAGCTGCTTGTATGAAATAGGTCCTAAGGCTCTAGATATAAAGCCCAACTGGACCCTCTTCCGATTATGCTCTTCATGCATCAAACAAAAAGCTATCTACACCGCATGCCACCAACCCCACCTTATGCAAATTCATTTTGCATTATCACACTCCGTCCGCCTACTTTATACTGAACATAATAACTGAGGAGTGTTTTGCAGCATTTGCAATTATTGGCAAGGTGGGATAGATGAGGCAGCCAGGTTCTATGGACTAGGCTGCTACAGATGGCAATGAAGAAAGGACACTTAGCCATGCAGGGCTTGAAAAGGGCAGCCTTTCAGAGGCAGTTCCCATTTCCATATGTATCTCCACAATCTTAAGAGCTGGAGACTTTATATGTGAACCATATGAACTGACCCAGACCCTGCAATCATCATCTAAGGCCCTTCTTTGTGTGCCTCATTTGCACATGACAGATGGCCTTTTCTGTGGTGGCCCCACGCTTGTGCAATCCTCTCCCCAAGGAGGCTCACCTGGCACCTTCATTACATATCTTTAGGCGCCAGGTAAAAACTTTGCTCTTCTACCCAAACCTTTGGCTACTTAAGCAATCTCTGGCCTTTTAAACTGGGGGAGGGGGGTGTATTGTTTTTGTTTGTTACTATGTTATGTACATTTGTGTTATATTGTAAACTTTAGTGTTATATTGTACTTTTGTGTTATATTGTAAACTGTCCTGTGATACACAGGTGAAGGGAGGCATATAAATTTAATATATATGGTGCACAGGCAATTTGTAGAAAAACAAATGGCCCTAACTGAAATGCCCCAATCAAGAGGAGTGAAGTAGGTTCCTTTTGTCCAGAGGCTGCTGGCTTCATCAGAATTTTGAAAGGAAAGCACTGCATTGGGGGCTGGACTGTCTGGTGTGGAAAGCAGGGCTTCAGTACATTGAGCTCTCACTTTCCTTTGCTTTTACTTGCCATTAATTAACTCCAGGGCCTCCTCCTTGCTCCGGGTGATCTTATCCTCCCTCCATGATGCAGGTCTCCTAGACTGGTTATGTTTCACCAAGAGATGTGAACATCGCACTTTAGTCGGCTCTCCCTGTCCATTCTTGCTGTTTCCAGTGGGGCGTTCCCATTGGCTGGCATTTGTAATATGGTTGAAATAATACACACGCCCTGCAAGATAAAACAGGAGAAAAAGACTTTTGTTGTAGGGCACAACAGATCAGCTTCTTTCTAATAAACATTCTCTTATGACCCATCCCACCCAATGATTTTAGCTTACAGCCTACCTACCTGAAATTCAGCCCATTCCCACTCACTTGCCTCCTTCAAAATTACCAGCTTGTGGTGTTTCTGCTCAATCCCCAACTGCTGCAACCAAGCTGCAAGTACCTCCCAGGACTATGTGATACCAACTCAGGCAAAGCACTACTGTAGCTTCTTTGCGATGTCAGTAACATGCACCGTCAAGGTGCATAAAAGTCCACTTTTAAAAAGATAATTGCTTTGATTTTCTCCCTTACCTTTGAATTACTATAATCAAATAGGCATTACACATAGAGACACAGACATTAAACCAAACTTTAATTTAACATGACTGTTTTAAAAAAGCCTGGTTTAAAAAGAAAATGTGAAACCTATTAAGCTTACATTTACAATCTCCTAAAAGTAAACTCATTGTTGTAAGGCACAGTTAAAAGCCTAATTTTCATTTGCAAAAGAGCCACCAAAGGATAAAACTGATTGCGACGAAGCATAGATATAAGCCAAGTTGCAACTGCTAAGCATACTTTCCCAGGACTTAAGCCCAACTGAACTCTGTAGAACTTACTTCATAGTAAACACATTTAGGACTGGGCAAGGGTTTTTATTTTCTGTTTCAAATGCAAATGTATCACCTGCTTTTCAACTGCTAAAGCTCTTCAAGCATCAGGTAACAACACAAGTCAATTCGTAAAAATACATGGTGCCCAAAATGAGATCCTATCAACTCTCTGTAATTTGAACATCTAGTACCAACCAGTCAACTTTGTAGAGGCTGTGGTGGGAAAGACACTAAACTTATTTCAAGTGTTGTCAATGGCCAAATAAATAAATAAATAAATCGCTTGATTTGAAATTTCCCAAATAATTGGTGTGGAAAACTGCTGGGGCATGTGACCTTCCCACTGCATCAGAAATATAAAAATAAAGAAATTTTAAAATTCACCAGATAAAAAAGGGAAGAGAGAACACAACACTAAAACAAGAAATCCAATTTTATTCTCTCAAAATACCTACAAGATCTCATCACTAGTCCTCCATGTATGGAGAGGTATGTAAAGGAGAAAGTGTTCCCTCAAATCCCTCAACACAGATTATATGGGGCTCTAAGGTCACACCTTGCATTTATCCTAGTAACAGACTGGTAGCCAACAAAGTTCTTGCAATATGCTCTGCACAGCTAGCACTGCTGCCATATTCTGCAACAACTGATGTTTCGAAAGTGTATTTAAAGCAACCCCACATGACAGTTTATCACTTTCTCTTAACTGCCCAAGCTTTGCAGCATGTTCCATTCTCAAATATTCAGGACTCTGCCAAGCAAACTGCATGCATTAACTTTACATATCATAGAAACACACAGTTCTGCCAAAAAAAGACAGACCCTCATCTCTGAAAGGTTCTGGGTAATTTTCTTTCAGGAAAGTGATCTTGCAGATTGTCATTGCATAGGGTAGAGAAGGCCAAAGAGTAACTCAGCAGTTTCACAATGTTCCCACAAAATCAGATACAATTCTAGAATGCAAAATGGCAAAATCATCGAAGTGTCAAAATGACCAATAAAGTTTTAGCTGCAAACACGTGTTTAATGGTTGCATCAGCTTATATTTCCTGCACAGATATGCATACTGTATTGAAAGCAAGATAGCAGTACTGTAAAGTGTTCTCTAGCCTAGTCTTCCACCTGCCATTCTAGCTTTCTGTGTGGAGGTGCATGTGGATAAGATTTTAACAATGGGAGCCTCCACCTGCAATCTGAAGATACGTCAGCAAAGCTAGGCCCTAGGCCTAAGCAGCATCAAAAATACTTCATAAATATTTAATAAATAACCCTATCTAAAAATTCGTACTGCATCCAAGATGGCAGACGGAGCTCCATTCGTAAGTAGAAGCATTCGTAAGTAGAGGTACCACTTTACATGAGTCACAACATTGAAATCTTAAACAATTCCACCATGCCAAGAGCAGTGGCTCTCAGTGTTTCAGGGAGCACTGGGCTTTGATGGAAGTTTAGTCGAGGATGGGAGGGGGGGTGAGTCATGGTCCTCATCAAGGTACGCAACAAAATACAAGCTTCCTTGAAGCACAGCTGTAGTGCCCAATTATCAATATTTCCCCGCAATAAGCACAGAAGTGTGCTGGGCATGTTTTATAGCACTTTCCACAATAGCTAGTGCAGCACCAAATGTGAACTGTGGGTGCCCTAGAATGTCAGAATTCACCCCAGAATTAACAGTGATTTGCAGGGGTTTTGTGGGAGACATACCACTAAAAATACTTGTTCCTTAAAGATTGGAAGTATTAAAAAACCACAGGACCCAAAGTGTTTATTTCTAGCTTTTTTTCAATAAGAAAATGTGTGTTAAGACCAAGCAAGCCATCAGGGAAAGATAGCTACAATCTTATTCAAAGTTGAATCATCATTTTCAGACATGGTCTTTATTTTTCAAATAATTTTTATTCATTTTACAACAACACTTACAAAAACATAAAATAACAAAATAACAGCAACAACTAACAAAACAAAAACAAAACACATAGCTTCTTAACTTTCCCTCTTTTTTCTCTAACCATTATTGTGTAGACTTCCCCAAGCTCCCCCTATCGGAATTTCATTTCAACTCTTCTTTGGCAGTTTCATAAATCATAATCTTAACCATCCTTTTATTTTTATTTTTTCATTTAACCATTATATATATTCTTCTCATTTCCTTTATTATAATTCCTTCCAATTTAATCCTAATGATATTAATAATCAATTTAACCTAAAACTTAACATTTCTATTCCGATATCCCATCAATCTACTTATTTAAAATATTTTAACTTCTTCCAATGAATGCCAATCCTTTTTTCCCCTAAACTTTTAAACTTAATCCAATTTTCATCAACTGTCTCATCTCCCTGGTCACAATGCCTCCCCGCCAATTCGGCAAAATTCCCCCACATCTAACCTATAAATTATTTACATACCGTATATTCCAGCGTATAAGACGACTGGGCGTTTAAGATGACCCCCAACTTTTCCAGTTAAAATATAGAGTTTGGGATATACTCACTGTATAAGAAATACGACCCGGCGTATAAGACACCCCTGACTTTTGAGAAGATTTTCCTGGGTTAAAAAGTAATCTTATACGCAGGAATATACTGTAATTCTTAATTTCTTTGGCCAACCATTCCATTTTCAATACCGGATTTATCAATCAGAAAGAAAACATCCATTATATTTTTCACCCCACTCCCAGTCTGTAGTGTCTTTTGACCCAAAATTGAATCTTCTCCCCCTGCTGCCCCCCATAAGTATTAACACCTTGTTTAACCAGCCTCTGATATTGGTCTTTTCAATTTCCAACTTCACTCTCAAGTTCATATGATTCCTGGTCGCTCCCCTTGTTGAAAGCAGTATCCCATAGTGTTTCTTGTTGCATTTTCCCATTCTCTGCCTCCTTGTTCCTCTTCATCCTCATCCTCATTCCAGTCCTCATTTTCCCCCTCTTTTTCTTCATCTTCCCCATCATCACAGTCCTCGTTTTCCTTCTCTTTTTCCTTCTCCTGTTGAACTGCAGCTTCTTCTTTAAAATCATAAAAATGTTCTCTGATCCTTCGAATGTCTTGTGTAACTGCTTCCATTTCCAACTTTGTTTCCTTCAGCATGCTTATCACTGCCTCATAGAAAAGTTGTTTTTTTAAATATATTTTTATTAATTTTCCAATTAAAACCAATTATATCACATTCATTATTTCAAATTATACACATATATATATCAATCAAACCGAATGTTATGCCAAATCTTCTAGAGAATTTTTTATTTGGGTTCCCATGCTTCAAGAAATTGGGGATTCCTCGCAACCGTCCACTGCCGTCTTTTTTCTAAAGTTCAAATCGTCCTCCAAGTTCATAATAATCCAGATCTTCCCCTTACAGTCACATAGATGTTTTCCACTTTCAACCGATTGTTTCCCAGCTGCTGAGATAAATATCAAACAAGGTTTCACAAATGTTCTTTCTCCTGTGTGGGTTAATCAGTCCAGCCTCCCCATAAATCTTCTTAGTCTGGAGCTCCCTGTTGCGTCGAAGCAGCGCCATCTTAAAAAGCTCAAATCACTTTCGTTTTCTCTCATAGCCATGAAGATTAACGATCTTTATAAAATTTACAGCTTTTCCAGGCAGAAGACCCAAACATCAAACCATAAACTCTTGGTAAATTAATGGATCTCCTTGCCCTATAGCTGAACTTAGCTTCAGGTCGCTGCTCCAATTCAAAGTGCGTCACAGCTCATAAATCCTCCGAACGCGTCCAGGACTCCTTCCGTCCGACTAGGGGGGGGGCTTTTCTCATCGGCAACTCCACATCTTTAAAAAATATGCTCAGTAACAACAGTTTATAAAGTTCAACTCACACAGTCTTTTGCTTCTCTTTCACTCCAAACAAGCCAGGACATCGCGTCTGGGAAGGTACGAAGTAACTCATATGAAGAAGAAAAAAAAACTCAATTCCCTTATCGCTCCGTCCCCATCAATCCTTCTTCCAGATGATATACAGCCTTTGACTCCTCTCCCTCAGCAGCATAAATTTCTCAGCAGTAAACAGCGCTTCTTCCCCTCCTTCTGAAGTATGTCCATAGTTTTAAGCCTAATTATCTTCTTTAACCATGGAAATCCCCGCCATGCAGATTAGCGTCCGGGAGTCCTGGCCCTCGTAAGTGCTTTTCAGCCCAAGCTCCCCCCACTCCATAAACAGTCGGAGTGGGTCTGTGGGCATCGCGGGCCAGCGGCCCCTCTCCGTAACCCCCGGAGAGGGTAGGGGGTTGCCATTTACTCCCCTAGCAACCGCCAAATTCCTTACGAAGGTCAGAGGGATGGAAAACAGGTCCGCCATTCCTGCCGGCGATTGTCATTTTTCAAGGACACAGCTGGGTTTTAGAAGCTGGGAATGCAGGAGCTTTTGTCTCCGAAATTAGAAAACAAATATTATTTCCAATCTGGCCATAGAATGTCCATACTTTCTCATTTCTTTATTGAGCTTAAAAAACGTCAAGTCCAAAGAAAGTATGTTGCTATTTCGTATATTTAACAGTCAATTTGTTTCAATTTAAGATGCTGCAATAGCTTCGAAGACTTGAACTAAGAAACAAAAGTTCACAGTATCCTCCTATTGTGACGTCACAATAGTCTAGCCGATCTGGTCGGGTTGCCGCTTCCAGAGAGACAGGCGGCTTTTCTCAGTTCAAGATTAAGAACTTCTCAGGGATTTTAAGTAATTTCTAGTTCATCCCCCCTTACCCTGCATCTGGGGGAGGTAAAATTTCAATCCTTGGAAGATTAAGTATTTCTAATTATTTTTTCTGGCTTTGGAAAAAATCACTGCCTTCCAGTTCTTTCAGTGGGAGGGACCGACTTCCGTTTTTTAAAAAACCCTTTAACGTGCCAAATTTTACCAAATCTTAGTACTCACGGTACAGACCTTGTTATTAAATTAGTCTTGGAAGAATTGACCGCTGATGCCTCTCAGTCATGCAGCTTCATGCTGTCAAAGGAAGTGATTTATCCGATGTGCCGCAGCTCCGACCGCCTCGCTCTTGCTCAAAACAAAGCTTGCCAGGGAGGGGGGAGACCACTTTTGGCACCCGCCAGACAACCACGTCCCCAAAACGCCCGATTTGGGGGTTCTTCTGGGGGTCCACTGCGCTGGAGCGGTTCCCCCCGCCTTTGATGCACTGAGGTCCCTTCAGCTGACTGTGATGGCAGCGCGATGAATGGAAGTCCCATTTTCAGACATGGTCTTGCCTGTACTCTTGCTTATTCTAGCACGTTTTCCAGAGTTTGCAGGTAGAAGAGGCTGCACTTGTCAGCTCAGAATCCCAGAGTTCTGTAGAGTCTGGAGACAATTCTGTTAGATGGCAAAGTCATGGCAACACCTGGTTGCATTCTGTACCCACAGGGCTTCTTCCTCTGTCCAGTTACTGTACAAGAAAATACACAGATGTGTGCACTTAGGATGCTTCAGCCCTCTGCCTAGGCACAACTACTTCTTGCTCCAAAACAAAGCCTAAAATCCACTAATTTAGCCCAAAGTACCGATTGCTGGTCAGCTGCTACAAACTTAACACATATATATATCACCTTCATGCAAGGCATGAGCCACTCAAACCTGGTTGTTAGAAGAAACCATAAAGTTGTCCTGTAGCAGGTATGCTGTTCCCACTCACTGGAGTGGGAATTCGCTTGTTCTGGTGAGTGGGCTTCCATATTCCTATGACCCTTGTGAGCAAAGCCGTCGGGAATCTCGTACTCCCAGCAGGATCACCCAAGGCGGTAAGGTCAAAGGGAAGCAGCCAGACAAAGAATGATCCAAGAAGTCCTCAATGGCAGAACAGGCAGGTGATAACAAGCGGTATGTTACAACGGCTGTGAAGGCGGATGAAGGCTGCAGCAGATAGGAATCTACTGGTCTGTCGTTACTACGTCATGTCATCAGAAAAGAGCCCTACTGGGAAGACTATGCGTTGGTCAGCGTGCACTGATCTACACACATAAAACAAATTCACGTGCAGCCGTCTTCCAAAAACACAACCCAAACCCCCAAAGTCCCATGGTGATCGGTAAATGGCAACGGGGGCAGGATCATGAAATCTGGAAGCCCCTAGTCATGAACTGGCACATGGGCGATGGATACAGATTCAGTTGCTCTGACTCATGGAATGAGGCAGTTGAGCAGCTCGACAGCTGTATCCATGACTGAACAGCCCTACTTAGGATCCACTCTCCTCACTCCAAAAAGGGGGAGGTGCCCTAAAGATAGTCTGCCACCCTTTTCCCCCCGACTGGATTACCGCGCCCAGTGCGGTCACCACCTAGTGACAATTGAACTTTGGACCATGGAATATACGGACTTTGTCAGATAACACAGACAGCGAGCGTCCTGTACACAGAACTGCCATCATTGCAAGAGAGCTGCAACGTTTTAACATCGATATTGCAGCGCTTCAAGACACTTGAAGAGCAGGCAAGGAACAACTGAAGGAAGAAAAAGGAGGCTACACTTTCTTCTGGAAAGGTCTACCTGAACAAGAACGTCAAATACATGGAGTAGGCTTCCCTATCAAAAATGATCTTGTGAGGCTCCTGTCAGAAGTACCTACCGGCATTAATGAACGACTCTCAACCCTTTGAATAAAGCTTACCAAAAACCAACAAGCTACTATTATAAGCGCTTACGCACCAACACTGGATGCCGATGAAGACATTAAGGAAAAAATTTACTCTCAGCTGGATACCGTCCTATCAGAGATGCCTAAGGAAGATAAAATTATCCTCCTGGCTGATTTTAATGCAAGAGTTGGGCGAGATTTCGATCTGTGGCCTGGGACTATTGGGAAAGGAGTTGGCAACAGCAACCAGAACAGAATCTTACTTTTGACTATATGTGCAGCGCACAACCTTGTTATTACCAACACACTCTTTCGACAGAAAAATAAATTTAAAACTTCATGGAGGCATCCTCGGTCAAACCACTGGCACCTTAGACTATGTTATTGTCCGTGCTAAATATCACCATGATGTGCTCCTTACCAGAGCTATGACGAGCGCTGACGAATGCTGGACAGATCACCAACTAATACGTTCCACGATGGCTATCAAGATTATACCTCAAACGCAGGATTCAAGGAAGGAAACCAAGGCGCAAAATGAACACTCAAGCCCTTCAAGACCCCATTAAGCGGGATTGCTTCCAAACGACTCTTAAGGACCATCTGCTTTCAGAATTCCCTGATAACATCGAGGAACACTGGACCAAGCTAAAAAACATCCATTATTGCAGCCTGTGAACAAACTATTGGATACCAAACCAAGAAACACCAGGATTGGTTTGATGAGAATGACAGTGAGATTGAACGCATGATTGACAAGAAAAGGAAGGCCTTTCAGATCTGGCAGAGATAGAAACTGTGCCACTAAGGAAAAAAACCCTATGCCAATGCTAAGGCCGAGGTTCAAAGAACCAGAGAACTAAATAACACCTGGTGGATAAAAAAAGCTCAAGAGATCCAGCACTTAGCCGACACCCATGATGCACAGAGTTACTTTAAAGCCACAAAGACCATTTATGGGCCAATAAATCATGGCATATGCCCCCTACGCTCAGCAGACGGTAACACACTTCTAAACGATAAAAAAGCTATTGCACTGTGCTGGAAAGAACATTACCAACATCTCCTTAACCGCAACTCCCCTGTAGCTGCTGAGGTCCTCTCACAAATTCCACAAAAACAAGTTAGAGATGAGCTTGCAATATCTCCAAATCTGGGAGAGTTGTGTACAGCTATTAACCAAATGAAAAACAAAAAAGCCATTCAACCTGATGGGATACCTGCCAAAATCTTCAAAGTGGCCAGAACTGAACTTACACAACTTCACAAGCTCATCGAAAAAGTCTGGGAAAGAGAAGAGATCCCAGCAGACTTTAGGGATGCCAAAATTATCAGTCTCTTTAAAAAAAGGTTACAGGTAGGTAGCCGTGTTGGTCTGCCATAGTCGAAACAAAATAAAAAAATTCCTTCCAGTAGCCAGCATCTTAGAGACCAACTAAGTTTGTCATTGATATGAGCTTTCGTGTGCCAGAACTGATTGCGGAAACTATCGAGGCATATTAGGTGTGGCCAGCAAAATTCTTGCAAGGATCTTAGCAAACCGTCTCTTAACAATATCCGAGGTGACCCTTCCTGAATCCCAAAATGGTTTTTGGCCTTCTAGGGGGACAGTGGACATGATTTTCACTGCTCGACAGCTTCAAGAAAAATGCAGAGAGCAAAACCAACCCCTGTATATGGCGTTTATTGACCTGACTAAGGCTTTCAACACTGTAAATCGTAATGCCCTGTGGACTGTACATCTGAAAATTGGCTGCCCAGATAAATTTGTAAACATCATTCGGCTCCTCCATAATAACATGACAGCAACAATCGCAGATAACAATGGCTCTCAAAGTGAACCAATCACAGTGGGATCTGGTGTTAAACAGGGTTGTGTTATTGCCCCAACACTATTCATTTTTTTCATTGCCATAAACCTACACTTTCTCAAAGGGAAACTCCCCAGCAGAGTAGAAATCATATATTGAACAGATGGAAAGCTCTTCAATCTGAGCAGACTGAAAGCAAAGTGTAAGATTACCGTAATTTCCATCATAGAGCTTCAGTATGCTGATGACAATGTAGTGTGCGCACACTCAGAGGATGACCTCCAAACCATCCTAAATATCCAAAAAACCAAAGTGCTGCATCAACAACTACAAAATAACCCCTCTGCAGAGCCACAAATCCAACTAAGTGGTGTAACGTTGTAAAATGTTGATCACTTCTCCCACCTATGCAGTTATCTTTCTACAAGGGCCAACACTGATGCCAAAATCCAGCATCGCCTGAGCTCTGCGAGTGCGGCTTTCTCCCGATTGAAGTGCAGAGTATTTGAGGACCGGGACATTCGCAGGGAAACCAAAATGCTTGTTTACAAAGCTATTGTACTACCAACCTTACTATACGCTTGTGAAACATGGACCACTTATAAACGCCATCTCTAACTCCTCAAAAAATTCCATCAACGGTGTCTCCGGAAAAATTTACACATCACTTGGGAAGACAGGCAAACTAAATTCAGTCTACTGGAAGAAGCAAAGATCACCAGTGTTGAAGCAATCATTCTTCAACATCAACTTTGTTGGACTGATCATGTTGTGCGGATGCCTGATGATTGTCTTCCAAAGCAACTACTCTATTGTGAACTTAAAAATGGAAAGCATAATGCTGGTGGTCAACAAAAGAGGTTTAGAGACAAGGCAAGGCAAATCTTTAAAAATGTAGTATAAACACTGACAACTGGGAAACACTGGCCTGCGAGCACTCCAGTTGTGGAACAGCTTTTACCAAAGGTGTCATGGGCTTTGAAGACACTCAAACTCAGGACGCAAGGGAGAAACGTGCTAAGAGGAAGGCATGCTTGGCAAATCCACACCGTGATCAACTCCCGCCTGAAAACCAATGTCCCCACTGTGGAAGGACGTGTGGGTCCAGAATTGGTCTCCACAGTCTCTTACAGACTCATTGTTAAAACTGTGTCTATGGAAGACAATCTTACTCGGCTACGAGTGATCGAAGAAGAAGAAGAAGAAGAAGAAGAAGAAGAAGAAGAAGAAGAAGAAGAAGAAGAAGAAGAAGACGCTGTACTTGAAGGTCCTAATGAATTATTAGAAGAGATGGCTGGCAAAAGCAGCCTTTAGCTCCACTTTAGCTTCTGAATTCAACAGCCCTGTCCCTACTCGACCAGCGAGAAAAAACAAGTGTGTGCATTTTTCAGAAAAGACTGCTTTAGGCCTATACTGAAAATGAAGGATGCTGGGTCTTCTTGGCACAGAGCTGTGGGAGATTACATTTCCCTTTGCCCAAAAAAATCACTCACAAAGAAATCCATATGAAGGGAGGATGGAAAGCCAGGATACTGCAAGGTCTGGTGCTGCTATTTTAAACGCATTGCAGTCATTTGCAGATCTTAAAAGAAATAGACTGGGTCGTCTGATAGAAGCTAGGGAAGTCCAAAGTATCTGGGCCCCATAGCCTTTAAAGCCCATTCGTGAGGAATTTGAAGTACTTTCCCACTACTAGCAGATGATTTCCTGCTGAAATCTGATTTAAGTGTATTATTAAAATCACACAGGCACATACACCAGGTCCTGTAGTCCTCCACCTGTACGCTCTTCCATCTAAACTTGGAAAGCTCCAAGATGGGTTCCTTCCCCTTATATTTACAGCTGCCCTCTGTCAACACCCACAATGGAAAGGCTGCTTAGTCACTTATGCTTCATTCCTAGTCCAGAACCCACAGAACAACTTGCTTGCTGTGTACTTGGGATTGTTTGCCAAGTCTATAGAAGCCACCCTATAGTATCTCTTTCCTTCAGCACTTCCTGTTCCTGAAGCAGCAGAAAAATGCTGTTCTGAACACTTTGCTGCCTCAAGTGCAAGAACCCCACACACCTACTTAGCCTAACCCGGATAGATATTAAACTGGGCTTGTAAAACACTAACTTGCCTGGCTGCTTGTGACCAGTAGCAATTGTCCTCAGGCAAGGAAGGATTTGTAAACCGGGGTCTGGAAGTGTTTGCTTGTTAGTTTCCTTAATGGGATGTCAGTGTACTATAAATGACTGTTTGGGGGCAGACAGCTATTAATAATTTGTGAGTAACTTTTGTGAAATTCATAGGGCTTTTGTTGGGGAAAAATAGTTTCAACCGAATCAGAAGATGTAAAAATGCTAGCTTCCTCTTAAATGCAAAGCTACTTCCTCTGGTAGGGTAGTCGTGTAATCTCCAACTGACAACTGGCGAGAAGACCAACTACAGAATGGCAACCTGACACATTTTCTCTCCACTCATTTAGGGATAGTCACCAGCATTAGAAGCTCAGATATATATATAAGCTAGTCACCAAATGGCACCTTAAACCTAAGTTGCGGTTGCCACAACAGAATGTCTAGGATAAGGTTACCAGATTTTTTCAAAGAATCCAGGGACACTTTAAAAAAATAGAAAAAAGTTATATAATTTTTTTAAAAATAAAAATAAAATAAGAATATCTTCTCTTCTGTGGTCTCCTCTGTCACACGGCCTTCCTCTGGGCCCCATCCTTCTCTCTTGGAGCACTAGCCGCTGTGGAGTAGGCTCGGGTACTCTCTCCTACCTTTCTTCCTCAGTAGCGGCAGCGGCGTGGCAAGGTTGGGGCTCCCCTCTTTTTTCTCCTTCCTCTTTCTCTCTCTTCCTTCTCCTCTCCTCTCCTCGTTTGCGACTGGACTTAACTGTTAGGGGTCCTTTACCTTTACCTCCCAGGTCCTAGTCCAATAATGTCACCACTACACCATCCTGGCTTCCTAGAGCACTTCTGTTATGGGGCAGCTCTATAAACTAAGTAGGGGGGAATGGGGAAAGCCAAATGTTTTTCTTGAAGCTTGAATTTATTTGATGGTTGTAAACCAATTTGAAATTTTTTCTTTAAAATATAAAGTGGTATAGATATGAAATGAAAAACAACAATAAATCACATTTGGGGGGGAAATGGCACCTAGACATTCCACTGTGGCGACCATAATCTAGGTTTAAGATGCTATTTGCCAATTAGCAGTTTCTAACACTGCTCAAGACTGTGACCTGACCAAGTCTTCCCCAACTGGAGCCCTTCAACCTTTTTAGTGATGCAATGATCATGAGCCACCTGAAGGAGAAAAGGTGCCAGGAGCCTGAAGTATTTGAACTAGATTTGATTGCTAAGTAGAGTGGAAATGTCACAACCAGGTATCCACCGTTAACAATAACATGCAAGACCAGGCATCCCCAAACTGCGGCCCTCCAGATGTTTTGGTCTACAACTCCCATGATCCCTAGGTAACAGGACCAGTGGTCGGGGGAGATGGGAATTGTAGTCCAAAACACCTGGAGGGCCGAAGTTTGGGGATGCCTGTGCAAGACCCACAGATCTTCCCAGTGACCTCTCTTGATGGCTTCACATTTCTCATCAACCAGACAGACACCTCCTTTTGCACAAAGTAAAATTTGATCATGACAAGAAGAATAGGGGAGAATTATAGCGAAGGCCATCCAATTTCTGCCTTCTCTAACATGGTGCCCTCCAGATGTTTTGCCCACAACTGCCACCACCCGTGACCTATGGCCAAGCTGGTGGGGGCTGATGGGAGCTTGAGCCCAACAACATCTGGAGGACATTAGGCTGGGGGAAGCTTATGAACCATGACTTAATTGCATCCTATAATGTTGGGATGAAATCAAAAGCCAATCAGCCATACTGTGACACAGCCCCACTAACATAAGGCAGAAAAGCATGTACTCTTTGCATGATTTAATGATGGTATGACTTTTATTATCAGCCACTGTCTTATTCTACTTGCTAGGAAATGGAGACATAGCCTTCGTTTTCCTGTGTTTGAGTCCCTCAATACCAACCACTAACATTTAATTGCATGCTCCATTCATACCAAGAAGCAAATAAACAAGAAGCAAAAGACAACCCTGAATGTATGCAGTCCTCAAACAGCCTACACACATGCAACAACTTCATAGGAAGTCACTTGAGAACTGCAGACAAAGCGTACTACTCTCGCTGCCACCTGGAGCAACTGGAAAAATGAATCCAAATGTTGAAGGCAGGTAATTCTATTTTAAGATTTTGAGCACAGGGTTCCTTGTGTTCACTGGGTCATTAGGTTTCTTTCCACAAAGTCCCTCCACAAATGTAAAAGAGGAGATAAGGGGATAGGAAAAGTGGTGCTCAAACTGAAACAAACAAGTTCAAGGAACAAACAAGTTCAAGAGGATGTCTGTGGTTGACAAGCAGTCGCAGAAGCAAATGCAAGGTTTCCTTTAAAAAGTGGAAGTCTAACCCAAATTAGAACAAAAAGAAGCATAAACCCTAACAAAATAAATATGAACCGACAACAAGAAAAATGATAAAGAATTTAGAGCACAAGTTAGACCTGCAACAAAATGTTTATCTGTAAAAAAATCTCTGGTTCAGGGTTCTAGCCAGCTCCTTGCAAACTCACCCAGTGCTCCTCCAAGACACTACTTTCCCAACTCACCCCAAAGTTTTCTGTTTATCTTTTCCAACTGACAACTGACATTTTGAGCATGCCAAGTCTTCATTTGGCTGTTTCTCTGGGGTGCCACCTTTTAAATTTCTCTCTTAAGATATTGTGCAGCCTACAACCCACTCACTTCATCCATGGTTTCCATTCATCATTCCCTCTTCATCATCTGGGTGTTTTTTTTTGGGGGGGGGTAGCTTTCTCCCTCCATCTTCCATCTCCTACCTTTTCCTTCATCCTCTGCCATCAGCCAACACAATCAACGTCCCTGTACAGTTTGAATCCGGCTTGTAAGTGTGTCTTAGTAGTGTCACACTTCTGGATCCAAGCTCTGCTTTTTCTTCCCTCTCCCTTCCTCAATGTGACCACAAGCATGCGCAGACTTGTCATTTTTTTGCTTCAAGTTTTCTTTTTTATCATTTCCTGGAGTTTTTTTTTCTATTTCTGCAAACCTTGGGGATCTCTCAAACATACTAATACTTCCCTCTTCTTCTTGGCTGGTTCACTTTGACTACAAATTCATGGCATGCACCCTCAACTATGGAATGAAATTGGTAAAAATATAGTCAAGAATGTTAGTAGACCCACTGGGTGAAATTTACCCTTGCACAATGAAACCTTCTTCCCCTGCATGCCCCCTAAATCAGCTCTGGGGGTCTCAAAGCATGCATAGGGGCAGAAGGGAGAAGTCCCGTTGCACAAGCGGAAAATATTCCACTCCCACAATAATACCATCCATTGAAATTAGCAAACATGACTAACTTGGGTATATTAATTTCAGTGGGCCTACTGTAAATAAAATTTAACTGGATACAAACATGGTGCTGATAATGCCAAGGTTGCAGGTTCAATCCTCATATGGAACAGCTGCATATTCCTGCATTGCAGGGGGTTGGACTAGATTGTGCTTAGGGCCCTTCCAACTTTACAGTTCTATTACTCTATTACCTACTCTATTACAATCCAATATCATTTATCAGAAGCAGAAAAGACAAGTAGAGAGATGGCTGAGCAGCTAGACAACAGAAGAGTAAAAGGATTACTAAAGGAGGAGGAGATAAGCTGAATGTATTATTTGTATTTGTTCTCACTTTGGAACCTGCTGCAGATAACTGTGCATTCACCACTTTTTCCCTGAGTAGGCATCTCAAGAACTAAGTCAAATAGAAGTGGCAGGAGATGATGATGGACTACTGCAATGCGCTCTACGTGGGGCTACCTTTGAAGGTGACCCGGAAACTAAAACTAACCCAGAATGCGGCAGCTAGACTGGTGACTGGGAGCGGCCACCGAGACCACATAACACCGGTCCTGAAAGACCTACATTGGCTCCCAGTACGTTTCCGAGCACAATTCAAAGTGCTGGTACTGACCTTTAAAGCCCTAAACGGCCTTGGTCAAGTATACCTGAAGGAGCGTCTCCATCCCCATCGTTCTGCCTGGACACTGAGATCCAGCGCCGAGGGTCTTCTGGCGGTTCCCTCACTACGAGAAGCCAAGTTACAGGGAACCAGGCAGAGGGCCTTCTCGGTAGTGGCACCCACCCTGTGGAATGCCCTCCCACCAGAGGTCAAAGAGAACAACAACTACCAGACCTTTAGAAGGCATCTCAAGGCAGCCCTGTTTAGGGAAGCTTTTAATGTTTGATTTCTGTATTTTAATGTTTTGTTGGAAGCCGCCCAGAGTGGCTGGGGGAACCCGGCCAGATGGGCAGGGTATAAATAATAAATTATTAATATTATATTATTATTATTATTATTATTATTATTATTATTATTATATTCTAGATCTGACAAATTAAGATGTTACCTGGTCAGTTAACACACACTCAAAAATAGGAAACTTGTCACAGCTATCAGCCCACCTTTCTAAGGTAGCCAATGCAACATCCATTTTTAGGACCCATCCTATTCTTCTGGTGCAAATTGCTTAATTGATTTTAATACTGTTTTATTATATTCTAAACTGCCTGAGGCCTTATGGTGAAGGTCATGTAAGAAAAATAAATAAAGGGAGACGGGAGAAGCAGAGGGGAGTCCATAACTAACAACTCTACTGGCCGAGCTTCTGTCCTATATAAATTGGTAGAAAACACAATTCAAAGTACAATTTAACATACAACAAGCATCACTAAGAAGAATCAGCATGGCTTCTGCAGTGCAGTCCTGCCTCAACAACCTATTAGAATTCTCTGAGTGTTGGTAATCATGTGCAGCCAGGGATAATCATACCTGGAGTTCCGAAATGCTTTTCAAAAAGTCTCTTAACAAAAACACCAGTGAAGAAACCCTTAGCAGTCATTGAGTAAAAGGGCAAGTGCCCTTACAAAACAAAAACTGGTAAAACAATGGGAAACGGAGGGCAGGAACACAGCAATATTCACAATGGAAGGAAATAAGCAGTGAGGATCTGTATTGGAACGGATGCTTCTTGGAGGATCTGCATGACACAGAAACAGAGGTGAGCAAACTTTGCCAAGTTTGCAGACAGACTATTTAGGAAGGCAAAGGCATGAGCGAAATGGAGAGATCCTTTTGGAAGTCTTTACAAATGGATGAATGGCAAGAAAACGGCAAATGAGGTTTAATGTCATTTTAAAATGAAATAAACTGGAGCAATAGTAACAGCAAAGCCCATTTTCATACATACAGCAATGTGACTATCCAGGAAAGATGATGTGGTATCGTGGTACATGGTTAAAGAATAATCAACTCTATGTGTAGCAGCAGTGAGAAAACGGTGAGTTTTATGTTGGGATTTGGAAAGGAAGAGAACATAGAAAGCTGGCATCAAACCCTTATAATTCATAGAAGGAATACTATCAATGGCTACTAGCTATGTTTTACCTCCATTTTCAGAACCTCAGAATACCAGTTGTGGGAAATCACAAGTGGGGAGAGGGGCCACTGCCTTCAGGCTCTACTTGCAGGCGTCTCATATGCATCTAGTTGGCCACTGAATGAGTAAGATGTTGGACTAGGTGGGCCTTTGGACTTGTCTAACGGGGGCTCTTCTTATGTTCCTTCATATACCCCAATAGTGAGGACATGTGCAATTTAGTATACCACATTTCCACAAACCTGGTGCCCTCCAGATACTTTGGACTTCAACTCCATATTGGCTGGAACTTATAAAATTTGTCGCTCAGCACATCTATAGGGCATCAGATTGGGAGAATGCTGCAATATATTCACCTAAAGGTAAAGGGGCCCCTGACCATTAGGTCCAGTCGTGACTGACTCTGGGGTTGCGCGTTCATCTCGCTTTATTGGCCGAGGGAGCTGGCGTACAGCTTCCAGGTCATGTGGCCAGCATGACTAAGCCGCTTCTGGAGAACCAGAGCAGTGCATGGAAACGCCGTTTACCTTCCCGATGTAGCGGTACCTATTTATCTACTTGCACTCTGAGGTGCTTTCGAACTGCTATGTTGGCAGGAGCAGGGACCAAGCAACGGGAGCTCACCCCATCGCGGGGATTCGAACCGCTGACCTTTTGATCGGCAAGCCCTAGGCCTAACCCACAGCGCCACCTAATGAAGTTCTAATCCCCCACATCTCAAAAAAATATACTGTAGAGTTGAAAAAGGTGTAGGAAAGACATTGAAGTGATTGTACTACTTTCTCTATATGTAAAGGCTACACCCGAGTGTTTGATTTTGTGTTTTTAATGTATTTTATATATTTGGTGTTAGCCGCCCTGACCCCAGCCTCGGTTGGGGAGGGCGGGGTATAAATAAAATGCATTATTATTATTATTATTATTATACTTTTAAAAACAAATTACTGGGTGATAATAGGGCTATGAAGAAAACTTAAAAAGGTATTGTGTTTCTCATAATAATGGAATGTACAATGACCCAGTTATACTGACTGGCTGGAAATTCAAGACAATAGAAACAAGTCTTTTGCACAATGCTTCACTGATGGGATGCTGATGGTCACTGGCTAAGAATGGCTTTCCAAAGGCATTGGAAAAACTCATGAAAAATAGCTGCTGATAAACCCAATGGTCACACTGCTTAAATACAACCCAGATGCCCATACCCACTGGCGGGGGGGAGAGAAGGTGGTGAGGCAGCATTCTTGGATGACATAATTATTCAGATCCATTCCAATCTGGGTTCAGGCCTGGCTATAGAACTGAGTCAGCCTTGGTCCCCCTGATGATCACCTTTGCACAGGGGGAGTGTGATCTTGCTCCTGCATCTTGATCTCTCGTTGGCATTTGATACCAATGACCATGGTACTCTCCTGGACTGGCTCTGGGGAATGGGAACTGGGTGCACTGTATTACAGTCCTTGGCCTTCAGGGTATGGTTTTTTGTGGGGTAGGGAAAGAGAAGAAAAATAATTGGGGGAAAATGTGGGAGTAGGGAGGAAGAAACCGCAATACTTTTCCATAGGGCTGTGTTATTTATTATTATTATTATTATTATTATTATTATTATTATTAGAACAGTGTACGTGGTCCTGAGCCCTCAGGATATTTTTTTGGTGAATGGAAATGGGGCAGGGGGAGAAATAATTTGGGGGGCGGTAATAGGAATAGGAAGGGAGAAGCCATGTTCCAATATCTGAAGGGCTGTCATGTGGAACATGGAGCAAGCTTGTTTTCTCCTGCTCTGGAGGGTAAGACTCGAACCCATGGCTTCAAGTTACAAGAAAGGAGATTCCAACAAAACATCAGAAAAAAGTTTCTGACGACAAGAGGCGTTTGACTTCAGGATGGAGGGTGTTGGACTCTCCTTCCTTGGAGGTTCTTAATCAGAGGTTGGATGGCCATCTGTCATGGATGCATCAGACGAGATTCCTGAATTGCGGGGGGGGCGGGCTAGATGACCCTGGGGCTCCCTTCCAACTCTATGATTCTATGAAAAACAGTGAGAAACCACGATTGTTCTCCATGGGGCAGCTCAGTCAGCAGAGAACGAGACCTTTAATGCCGGGGTCATGGGTTCAAGCCCCACGTTGGGCAAGATTCTTGCATTGCAGGGGGTTGGACTAGATGACCCTGGGGGTTAATTCTAACTCTACACTTCTATGGTTCTAGGACTGCGTCGCTGTTGCTATTCATATTCTTGGCACCATTGAATCCTGTGTCCCACAAGCTCCTCCCCCATCCCGCAATCCCCAGCGGCCTCGTTATCCCTGCACCGCCCCCCTAAAAAAAAGAGACACCTTCCCACAGCCCCTCGCCCGTCTCCCCTCTGACCTGCCCCTCCGTGACGCGAAAGGGCCTCCGAAGCGGACCAGCCCCGACCCCGAAAGGGAACCTCTCTCCATCCATCTCCCCGACTCTCTCTCTCTCTCGAAACGCCCCCCCCCACGAGGCCGGGCCCATCTACCCCTCATGCCGGGCCCTCGCCCTCCGCCCGCCCGACCGCCCCTTTCCCTCTTCCACGGCGGTACCGGAGCTGCGGCTCATGCGCTTCTCCCAGCCCGCGGGGAGCTTCTCCTCCTCCGCCATCTTGCCTCGCCTCACAGAGCACAAGCGCAGAGCCGGCCACGCCCACCTTCGCTTAGCAACGGCGGCGGCGCAAGCGCGAACGTGCACGCGATCGCGCTATCGCCTACAGAGCTCCCCGCCCGCTATTGGTCGCGGAGAGTTGGGAGGGAGGAAGGAAAGCCCCGCCCACCAGAGAAAGGGGCGCCCAATCAACCCGCGGCCCGTCGGAATGGTGGCCTATAGCAGGCTTCCTCAACCTTGGCCCTCCAGATGTTTTGAGACTACAATTCCCAGCATCCCTGACCACTGGTCCTACTAGCTAGGGATCATGGGAGTCGTAGGCCAAAAAACATATGGAGGGCCAAGGGGCCTAGAGACCCAAAAGATGGAGAATATGTTGTTGTTTTTGCAACGTGCCCTCTGCCTGCACGCCCACTCTGATTCACCCATCATCCACTATCCCGGGTTAATTTCTAAATAACTCATGGGACTCTGTGCCTGGATAGTCCAGACTCTTCATCTCAGGGTCACAAGTTCGAGCCCCACATTGGACAAAAAGATTCCTGCATTGCAGGGGGTGAACTAGATGGCCCTATGGGACCCTTCCAACTCTACAAGTTTATGGTCCTATGATTCTTTCCACTCAGGCCTGCCCACCCATGCACTACGTGTTATAGATATCGTTTTCACATATACGACACTTAAAAGTTTCTGTGTTTTAAAGATACACTGCACACAGAGTCACATATCAGGTCACGTTTATTATAAAGATTCTAAAAAAAACCAAAACAATAAAAGACAGTCTGAATACAAGTTCCCCGGTATTCATTCCTGTTATATTGCGCTCAGGAATAAAATACTCTTAACTGAACCTCATGCAACCAAATAATAAAGAGTTTGTCAAATAAGAAACAAAGAATGAAAAAAACAGACATAGAAAAGGCAGCATCTGCCACAATGAAGCTACTGATAATATAGTTCTAGGTTCATGCCATCGTGAATTTCATCTGGAAGTGAGGATTTAAGGTGAAATTCCACTGGAAAGTATTTCTGTATTTTTATAAATCGGGCATGATGTACTGTATATGATGGGGGAAATCTACCACAATGCCAGAATAATGATACTTTTGCAATTTATCATAACTGCTGAAATTCATACTTAATTTATGAATTATCCAAGCACATATACATCCCAGCAGATTCACTCTAAATGCGGCCCAACTGCACAGGGTCATCATATTGTTTTAAAACATATGGTATTGTTTTTAATTGTTTTATTGTTGTCTTTAATGTGAAATCACTTCTAATATTTTATGGAAAGAATTCATAAGTAGAAACCAATCTACACATCTTTAAAAGTTGTTCATCTGTTCATTATGTACTTGGATATGTATGAAAATTAAGCACAATGGTTCCTGAGATCATCTAGCAAGTTTCTGTCTATGTGCATGGTGGGAAAGTCATTATTATTATTTTAAAGATGTAAAGTAGTAGAGAATTAATTTACATAAATTTATGTAAACTTTATATTATTTATTATTGTTATTATTTATACCCCACCCAACTGGAGTAAAAAAGAAATAAATTAGCTATGACCAAAATCTGCTCAGTTCAAGCTGAAGAGTATTACCCACTTCTTTCCTTTTCCTTCCCCCCACTGTTATTTTACCGCAAATCACCAAGGTTGTTTAAGGATACAGTCTGCCAATGAAACATGGTCCTTGAAAATTGTATACCTAAAACATTAACAAGAAAGGCAGTTAGTCAACCATAATTTGTTACACAGCAAATAACTCAATAAAATATGGCAATTATGACATTATTAAAATATCGACAGCTAACACGATGGATAATACACACACACACACACACACACACACATGACAGAGCCAATAGGCTTTTCTCCTTAAAGTTGGCCTAGAAACTTCAGCTGGTACAGATATAGCTGCCCATTTGCAACAAGAGTAAGATTCTGCAGTCAGGTTATGCCCATTTCTTACTGCAACTTGAAAGTCCTAAATGGAATGGGTCCTTAACAACAACAACAACAACAACAACAATTTTATTATGTATACCCTGCCCATCTGGCTGGGTTTCCCCAGCCTCTTTCTATATGAGGCACACCCACCCTAGACATTAAAAACTATCCACCAGGCCCACTCTACATTGCAACTAGAGAGTTTAGCCTATCATCAATGAAGAGTAAGGCCTTTTCAGCAGCCTGCACCTAAGCTGTGAGATTCTCTCTTCCTCTGAGTATGGTTGCACATTCTTTCTATTCCTCTCAGAGAGCAAGAAAGACTTATTTATTTTGTCATGGCTTTTCTGTTTGATTTTTACCTGGCAATTTTGGAACTTTGTGCCACTATCATATTTTCCTTGTTTTGGTATTGCTCGTTATAGTTTAACATTAATTGCTTTTAATTGATATTATCAATTGCTGGTTTTGATTATAATTGCTTTGAAGAACCACTATGGTTGAAAGGAACTATGCAAATACTGTTAAGTGGTTTAAGAAGATCAATACTAAGCAGTACAACACGCACCCAGGTCAGTAGTCATGTGTGGAGACCTGGAGATCTGGGCTTCTTGGACTGAAAGCATGCACTGTGCTATTGCATTGATAGTGCTAAGAACAAGCTGAGGGAGCTGCCTGAGGAGCCCTGATGCTTTGCTCATTTCTACTCACCATTTCTTCAACACGATCTTGTCCCACCGCGTGCCAGTCTGCGCAGCAATGAGCTTTTTCAAGTCCCTAATGGTGTCGTCAGAGCTGAGTGGTGGTACGAGTTAAGGAAAGGATGTCTTAAATCAAAAGCAGTAAGCAGACTATGTGTTCATTGTGTACCATCTACCAGTCCCAAACAATTTAGTACCTGGATGCCCAACACAATTGGGGTTGTGCACACATGATCACACACAGTGGCCTTGAGTTATGCTTGCCAATACATGGGAGAAGAAACATATTTGGATGTTACAAGCTCAGGGTGGATACCACTTAAACAAAGGGTGACTAACCTCTGGCCCTTCAGATGTTTTTGGACTCCAGCTCCCATCAGCCCCAGGCAGAATTGCCCATACATAGAGAGGAGGAGGATTTCAGTCCAGCACCACCCGGAGGGCCAAAGCTTTCCCACTCCTGACTCAGACATGGACCATCCAAACATACACATATGCATAATCCATACACTTATGAAAGAACCCATTCTTCATCTCCAACCATAAAATTTACAAAAAGGCATGCTTGTGCTGCTTCAGTCACCCAAAAATTTCCTGCACCCATAAACCACCCATTCCCTTAGACCAGGCATCCCAAAACTCGGCCCTCCAGATGTTTCGGGACTACACTTCCATCATCCCTAGCTAACAGGACCAGTGGTCAGGGATGATGGGAGTTGTAGTCCCAAAACACCTGGAGGGCCGAGTTTGGGGATGCCTGCCTTAGACCTAAAACCTTCTCCCTAAACAGTGCCAGTTCTCCCTTTCTCTTTACTCCCCAGCTCTTCTGTGGGATCTTAAATACTCAATCCCAAGTGAGCTGAAGCCTGAGTACTTATAGCTGCACTTTTTCACATCCATTTTCACATACCCATTGCCTCTCCCGTTGGCTACCTTAACCTGGTTTCCCCAGCCAGTCTAAGCTGTTTCCTGGGGTGTGGCTGATTCCGCATGCTAACAGTTTCTAGGAGCCACAGGCGAGAGCTGAGTGCAGTGTGGAGACCAAAGCTGAATAAACTACCCTAGAAGGAGCACAACGTGTTCCGCAACCAAAGGTATTACCCCTCCCATAAACCCTGCACTCATAGTAAGAGATATCTTATTATGTCTTCTTGCTAGCTACACAATTCTGCAGCCAAAGATGGAGAAGCGCTATACAGTCAGCAAAAACAAGACTTGGAACTGACTGTGGCTATAGTGGAGCAGAGACATCACCTTGTCGACAAAGGTCCATATAGTTAAAGCTATGGTTTTCCCAGTAGTGATGTATGGAAGTGAGAGCTGGACAATAAAGAAGACTGATCGCCAAAGAATTGATGCTTTTGAATTATGGTGCTGGAGGAGACTCTTGAGAGTCCCATGGACTGCAAGAAGATTGAACCTATCCATTCTGAAGGAAATCAGTCCTGAATGCTCACTGGAAGGACAGATCCTGAAGCTGAGGCTCCAATACTTTGGTCACCTCATGAGAAGAGAAGACTCCCTGGAAAAGACCCTGATGTTGGGAAAGATTGAGGGCACAAGGAGAAGGGGACGACAGAGGATGAGATGGTTGGACAGTGTTCTCGAAGCTACTAACATGAGTTTGACCAAACTGTGGGCGGCAGTGGAAGACAGGAGTGCCTGGCGTGCTCTGGTCCATGGGGTCACGAAGAGTCGGACATGACTAAATGACTAAACAACAGCTACACAATAAAAAATGGAACCTCCATTCAAACCATGCTCGTGTCCCAAGTGATCACTACCTTGCCTCCTCTTTTTTCATACACCAGAGCCTCAAATAAAACACAATAGCTGCATATTGGGCAGGAAGGTGCCATTCAGCCGCCTGCAGAAGCTACTTCTTTTGAGCTTTGGATACTTGCACTTCACTCTCACTTTCTTGCCCAGCCGATCGTTGCAAACCACTTCAATCATCCCGATCAGGTACCAGAACAACCCCAAGAAACTGCTGAGCAAGGAGACCTTTGGCCTCCTGCCTTCTGAGGCTCTGTTGGGAAGAAAAGACAGGATGATTCATTTGTTTAAAAGTGTATGTCTTATGCCACTTGGTCCTAAAACAGGTCGGGTATACAGTTTTCAAAAGCAGAATCGAGAGAAAATGGGGGGAATGCTTTCTCAACTGACAGGGAATACTTATGATTAAAGAAAATTAAGAAAGAGTTAACAGTACAACTTTTCCCACCAGAATGTTGACATCATGGGAAATGTTGTCTTTCACAACTGTCAAAGGCACGTAACTGGGATAAAACACAGTAATCCACTTCTAGTTGTCCCCCAATATTTTATAGTTACACAATAACCACCATTTCAATCCAACTGCTTAAGAGTAGCAAAGGGATGGATTCACATTCTGTACATTTATCCTCAGATGGATTCCAAACAATTATTATTACTGTATTATTATTATTATTAATTAAATTTGCATACCGCCCTTAATCTGAAGATCTCAGGGTGGTTCACAGCATAAAAATGCACAATAAAACCACAGAGAACATAATAAAAACTAGCGAAACGAAACAATAACCCCACCAGCCACAAGCACATTTAAAGCGACATACCAAACAGCTGGAAATGAACCGCACCGGAAGCATACAAAATAAAGGCTGGTTTTTCAGGGTATTGGCATTTGCATGCATGTCCACCAGAGAAAAGAGGCCTCTGCCCCTCGACGCAAGAGACTCATGTGTGCAGACCAAGCTTTTGTTTTTAAGCAGCCATTCCGGGACACGTGACCAACTCAGCGCAGCGTCTTGGAGGCCCCGGGAGAGCCCGCGTCTCGGAGGCGGCACTGGCGGCGCCGAGCTCTTTCCAGGTGCAGAGCATCCGCGGGGGTTGCCTTCCAGCCCCCACCTTCCCCAGCCAGCAGGGCCAGAGGCGGCCCGGTCTCGGGTCTCGTGTCTCGTGTCTCGGGCCCCGGAGTATCCCCGCTTGCCGCCCCCGAACCTACCTGAATTCAGCGGACTCTTGACAGCCGGAGATCAGGCGGAAACGGAAGCAACGCGTGACACACGCACGCACCGGAAGAGGAATCACCGAGAGCTACTTCCGGCGGACCCTCTCCGAGAGGAAGCGGAAGCGAGGCCGGACCAGCCTACGGAAGGAACCAACGGCGGCGGAATGGAGCGGCAAGGCCTCTGCGCCCTCCCGGACTCGCTCCTGCTCCGGATTCTGGAGTGCCTGCCGCCGAGCGACCGGCTGGGCGGGGCCCGGTGGGTGTTTCCGTTCCTTCCTCCGGTTTCATGGTTTCCTCTCTCCCCCCCCACTTCCACAAAGTGGTTCAGTCCATCCTGCGGCTGCCGCTCTCCCTCGTCTCTCAAGCCGCTTCCTCGGCCAGGGCGGGGCTGCAATGCCCAGGCTCGCCTGCGGGGGCGCTGTGGTTAGACTGCGGGAACTAGGAGGGGGCGGGGCCGCGAGGGTCAGCTAGTCCAACGCCCTGCAAGTCAGAAGTCGAACTCACGACCCAGAGATGAAGTCTCGTGCTCTGCCCAGTGAGTTGTTCATATTATGCCATCAGGATCGAATGTGAAATTATATGGGGCGGTTATTCATGTGTTTATCCCCCCCCATTTTATTTTAAAAGTTTATATACTTCATATTTTGCAAAAGAAACTCAAAATGGCTAACGGTTCCAAAAACCACACAACGTTCAGATCAATCTCATTTCTAGTCCCAGCCATAGCCAAAATATCAGTGCAAAAATATCTCTATAAACTAAATTCCTCTATTAACTTCAGTGTAATACACTTTACCTTCTGCCTGCTCAACTCCAAGCCTCCTCCTCTCCGTTCTTCAAACTCTCTCCCTGCTGTTCTCTCAAGGCCACATCAGAGCAAAGAGGAGTCCAAGCATCAGTCATCTGCTATACAGATTCCAGGAAAGTTAATTCCGGGCAATGTAATTATTCAAGCAGTATAGTTGCCCACCTGCTTGGGTCTGTACCATTTGGCTAGGGAATTTCCTGGATATAGCTGGCAATCAGAAACAGCTGGAAACAGCGTCCAGGTGGAAATCGTTGAAACAACTGAGAAAATATGGATGTATGGCAACTCATGTCAGCAGTGTTGTTTTTGGTGATTTCCCTTAAAATTAGTTCAAGAATTTACAATTGGTTCGATTGTTCGAGATTTGGGCAAAACTATAAAAAAACCAACAAAGCCCAACAACCTTTCTGTCCAAATTTTTACTTTTTGAAATATGGCAACCCTAGGTATGGCAGGATGCCAGATGATCAAATCTGGCTGCTGCATCTCAGGCCCTTGACAATGACTCAGCTAATCTCGTCTTTCTGCAGGGTCTGCAGGCGATGGCGTCGCTTGGTGCGGGACAAATTGCTGTGGAGATACTTGGACCTAACTCCTTACAAGGTAAAAATGCCTGCCCTCCCTCTTAAGACTACCGGTAGTTGCTGGGTATCTGCATGCAAAGCAAGTGTTCTGCCACTGAGCTATTGCCCTTCCCCCATGTGAGGAGCAGGCTATGCCAGATCAGAGTCAGTGCAAAAACGCTAGAGGATGGCTTTAGGCAGATATCCAGAATCCTGGAGCAAAATGATCCAGCGGACAGCAAGCAAGAGACTTTTTGGCAACCTGTATAAATTAGGCAAATTAAAGTAATGTGCTTAATGTACAAAATTCTGTAAATTCAATGCACTATTTTCTACAATTTATTTTAGGTTTATTAGCCAGGGAAGGATGAGGACAGGCTCTGTCCTTAGTCACTGGAATCTTAGGCTGCAATCCTAAAATTTCTAAGACATCAGCCTCATTGAGCACAGTGAGATTTGCTTCTGAAGTCTGTCCCCCATACCCCGGCCTCCCTTCATGCATCTAAATTAAAATGAAACATTTCCGTCCCATTCCTGAGTTCCCAAACAGCAAATGAAACAACATGGTTTCTGAACAACTCCAAGCACGCCTAGAGGATGTGGACCATTTGGATCCCTTCCAATCGGGATTCAGGCCTCATCATGGGACTGAAACTGCCTTGGTCGCGCTGGTCGTTAATCTCCGGCAGGCTAGGGACAAAGGTGAGAGCTGTTTCCTAGTTCTGCTGGATCGCTCAGCGGCTTTTGATACCATCGACCATAACATCCTTCTGGACGTCTTGAGGGGCTGGGAGCTGGGGACACTGTTATACAGTGGTTCCGCTCCTTTCTCCTGGGCCGTGTCCAGAAAGTGGTGTTGGGGTATGAGTGTTCAGACCCCTGGTCCCTCACTTGTGGGGTGCCTCAGGGTTCCGTCCTCTCCCCCATGCTTTTTAACATCTACATGAAGCCGCTGGGAGAGATCATCAGGGGCTTTGGGTTGGGTGTTCATCAATATGTGGATGATACCCAGCTCTACCTCTGTTTCAAATCAGAACCAGTGAAGGCGATGAAGGCCCTGTGTGAGTGTCTGGAGGCGGTTGGAGGATGGATGGCGACTAACAGATTGAGGTTGAATCCTGACAAGACAGAAGTACTGTTCTTGGGGGACAGGGGGTGGGCTGGTATGGAGGACTCCCTGATCCTGAATGGGGTAACTGTGCCCCTGAAGGACCAGGTGTGCAGCCTGGGAGTCATTTTGGACTCACAGCTGTCCATGGAGGTGCAGGTTAATTCTGTGTCCAGGGCAGCTGTCTACCAGCTCCATCTGGTACGCAGGCTGAGACCCTACCTGCCCACAGACTGTCTTTCCAGAGTGGTGCATGCTCTAGTTATCTCCCGCTTGGACTACTGCAATGCGCTCTACATGGGGCTACCTTTGAAGGTGACCCGGAAACTACAGTTAATCCAGAATGCGGCAGCTAGACTGGTGACTGGGAGCAGCCGCCAAGACCACATAACACCGGTCTTGAAAGACCTGCATTGGCTCCCAGTACGTTTCCGAGCACAATTCAAAGTGTTGGTGCTGACCTTTAAAGCCCTAAATGGCCTCGGTCCTGTATACCTGCAGGAGCATCTCCACCTCCATCGCTCTGCCCGAACACTGAGGACCAGTGCCGAGGGCCTTCTGGCGGTTCCCTCGCTGCAAGAAGCCAAGTTACAGGGAACTAGGCAGAGGGCCTTCTCGGTAGTGGCACCTGCCCTGTGGAACGCCCTCCCAACAGATATCAAAAAGAAAAACAAGTACCAGACTTTTAGAGGACATCTGAAGGCAGCCCTGTTTAGGGAAGCTTTTAATCTTTAAGAAATTAGTGTGTTCTAATATTTCTGTTGGAAGCTGCCCAGAGTGGCTGGGGAAACCCAGCCAGATGGGCAGGGTATAAATAATAAATTATTATTATTATTATTATTATTATTATTATTATTATTATTATACCTGAAGGAGCGTCTCCACCCCCATCGTCCAGCGCCGAGGGCCTTCTAGCAGTTCCCTCACTGCAAGAAGTGAGGTTACAGGGAACCAGGCAGAGGGCCTTCTCGGTAGTGGCGCCCACCCTGTGGAACGCCCTCCCACCAGATGTCAAGGAAATAAACTATCTGACTTTTAGAAGGCAACTGAAGGTGGCCCTGTTTAGGGAAGTTTTTAATGTTTGATGCTGTATTATTTTTAATTTTCGGTTGGAAGCTGCCCAGAGTGGCTGGGGAAACCCAGCCAGAGGGGCGGGGTATTTTGCCAGTACATTTGGCATCCAGGCTATAAAGCACATGGCTTCCTCCTAAAGAACCATGGAAGCTGTAGTTTACCCCTCACAGAACCATAATTCCAAGCACCCTTAACAAACTCTAGTTCCTGGGATTTCGGGGGGTAGGGGAAGTTTTTAATACACAGTGTGGATGTGACCTTAGAAAATTGGCTGCAAACTCTGCGTGTTCTGCCATCTGTTGCCCTTTATGCTTCCCCAAGGTGCGAGTCCCGCAGAGTTTCATGGACCTGTTTCCAGCTAAATGATGACAGCCTTGCAGCCTTGCATTACTTCAGGGTCCCCAAACTAAGGCCCGGGGGCCAGATGCGGCCCAATCACCTTCTTAATCCGGCCCGTGGACGGTCCGGGATGCATTATTTAAAATGCATTTCTGGGTTATTTGTGGGGCTTGCCTGGTGTTTTTACATGAGTAGAATGTGTCCTTTTATTTAAAATACATCTCTGGGTTATTTGTGGGGCATAGGAATTCGTTCATATATTTTTTCAAAATATAGTCTGGCCCCCCTACAAGGTCTGAGGGACTGTGGACTGGCCCCCTCCTGAAAAAGTTTGCTGACCGCTGCATTAGTTGGTCTGGCAGTGATTTGGCAGGTGACCTGCATGGCTTTTGATATGCATGCAAACTTCACTTCCCTGTTGTCACAGTGGCCGGAGTGGACTACTTCAGAGTAACGACGCTACGCAGCTCTGCATTTTATTCTTTTATTGGTGCTGCGTATTTACAGTGCTCAAGTCATTGCTATTTACACGGAGCGATGTTGTCAGTCGGTTTCAGAACCTCCTAATGGCTTTTGGCGCGTCTTTCTCCAACACAAAAGCTTTGGCAGACCCATCCTCTTGCCCCTCCTCTTCCTGCGTAATTCTGGAGTTGGGGGGATGGGTCTTCCCCCCTTACTTGCCCCTTCCTGTCCCACCTGGGACCCTGGCTCCTCTACCTTGCCTGAGCCTCGGACACGACTTCCTGCTTCCCCACTGGAATCGGAACTCTCCCTGCTTTCCCCTTTGCTCGGGGACGGGCTTGAACTCAGGAGGGGAGGGACTTCGCGATATCCCCTGTCCCTCACATCCACCCCCCTCCCAAGCTCTCCTTCACCCCTCCCCAGGCCCCCCCCATGTGTCGGTGACGACTGGAAGCCTAAAAACTCGGTGCTCTCCGAGCCCGTTGGTGTGAACACCTCCCCCCAGTCCTGCGAGCCCCCCCCTTCCGCCTGGGAGGACGGGAATCCCAAAAAGTCCGTGGCGTCAGAGCTGGTGGGGGTAAAAATGTTTTGCCAATCTGCTCCTTCCTCTGACTGGGTGGATCTTGGCGACACCCATACCTCATCCTCTGGTTCCTCAAACTCCGCTTCCCAGCGCCATGGTGAGCTGTTCTCCCGTGCCTCCTCCTCCTCCCCCTCCCTTTCCATGTGCCAGGGCTTGGGTCTGTGGGGAAAGAGGGCGTGAAATTCTTCCACCAAGAATTCCTCCTGTATCTGAGTGGCGGGAACCCATTCATTCTGGGACGGTGGAGCATCCTCCCATGCCATGAGGTACTCCAGGCCCCCCACCCCCCACCTTGAATCCAGGATGGCCGTGGCCTCATTGAGTTGCTCCCTGCTTTCCCTCTCCCCCCCTCCCTCGGGGGTTTGTTCGCTGTCTCTGAGCCTGCTGCTTTCCCTGTACGGCGACAGCAGCGATCTATGAAACACTGGATGCACCCTCATGTCCTCTGGCAGTGCCAGCCTGTATGCCACCGGGTTGACCTGTTGCGTGACCGTGAAGGGGCCCAGCCATTTGGGTGCCAGCTTTTTGCACCTCCCTCTGGTGGGAAGGCCCTCCGAGGACAACCACACCTTGTCCCCCACCCTGATGACCTCCCCTTGTCGCCTGTGGCGATCTGCCCCCTTTTTGTACGCTTCCTTGGCCCTCTCCAAGTGTTCTCTGAGCTGCTGGTGCACCGTCTCCAGTTCCTCTGCCCAATCCTCAGCCTGTGGGCCCTCCTCCTCCTCCTCCCTCTCCCTCTCTGGGAAAGATCTGAGGTCGCGCCCGTAATTGGCCTTAAAGGGCGACACCCCTGTGGAGACGTGCACTGCATTGTTGTAGGCAAATTCTGCTAGTGGCAAGCGATCCACCCAGTCCGTTTGCCGCTGGCTGACGTAGCATCTCAGGTACTGCTGCAGAATGGCGTTGACCCTCTCCGCTTGTCCGTTGGTCTGCGGGTGTCTAGCCGTCGACAAGCTAACCTCCACCTGCAGGAGGTTCATGAGCCGCCGCCAGAACCTGGAAACAAATTGGCGGCCACGATCCGAAATAACCCTTAAAGGTAATCCATGCAGTCTGAAAATGTGATCAACAAACAGTTTGGCTGTCTCTTCTGCCGAGACTGCCCTGGCACACGGTATAAAGTGACACATTTTGGACATGAGGTCCACCACCACCAACACTGCAGTCTTACCCCTGGACGAAGGCAGATCTGTGATGAAGTCCATGGACACCACTTCCCACGGCCTGTGTGGTGTGGCTAAGGGCTCCAGCAACCCTGGTGGCGCTGCTCTGACCACCTTCGCCCGCTGGCAGGTGGTACAGCCCCTTACATAGTCTCGAACATCTTCCCTCACCCCTGGCCACCAGAAGTGTCTCATGACTAGGTGAGTGGTCTTGTCCCTTCCAAAATGCCCCGCTGTAGGGTTGTCGTGCATCTGCTTGAGGACCGTACGTCGAAGCTGGGTGGTGGGTAGGTACAGCGCACCCTTGTAGAAAAGCAGCCCTCTGCGTTCTGCAAAGTCTTTTGCCTGCTCCCTCCCCCCTCTCAGTTCTCTGAAGATGCGGTTGGCAAATTCATCCGCTGCCGTCAGTGCTGTGAGTTCTGCCTCGCTCACCACTGCTGCTCCGCAGGACCATGCCGACGGGGGAAAAATGTGCCTTGGGGCTGGTGGCGCCTCCTCCTCCATGTACTCTGGCTTGCGGGAGAGGGCATCCGCCCTGACATTCTGCTCTCCTGGGATGTAGTGTATGGAGAAGTTGAAGTTCGAGAAGAACTCCGCCCACCGTATCTGCCGCTGGTTGAGCACCCTGGCAGTTCTCCAGAACTCCAGGTTCTTGTGGTCTGTGCACACCTGGATGGGGTGCTTGGCGCCCACCAGGAAGTGTCTCCAGTGCTGGAACGCCGCGTGGATCGCAAGAAGTTCCCGATCAAAAACTGTGTAGTTTCGCTCGGGCTGGGTCAACTTCCTGGAGAAGAAGGCACAGGGTCTCCACTCTCTGTTGGCGTCCAGTTGCAACAAAATGGCGCCCACAGCCTTATCAGAAGCATCTGTTTCAATGCGTAGGGGCGCGTCCTGAACCACGTGGAACAGGTTCTGGTCTGAGGCGAACACCCTCTTGAGGCTTTCGAACGCTGCTTGCGCCTCTGGTGTCCACCTGAACTTCTGCTTGCCTCTCAGGCAGTCAGTGATGGGAGCCGTAACTCGAGAGAAGTTCTTGATGAACTTCCTGTAGAAGTTGGCAAAGCCTAGTAGGCGTTGGGCATCTTTGCGCGTCCTGGGGCTGTGCCAGTCCAGGATGGTCTGCACCTTGTCCTTGTCCATTGCCAGCCCCTTGTCTGACAGCTTGTAGCCCAGGAAGTCCACCTCCTTGGTGTGAAACTTGCACTTCTCCAGCTTCACATACAGGTGGTTCTCCTTCAGGCGCTGTAACACCTCCCTGACGTCCTTCACGTGCTGCACTGGGTCGTTGGAGTAAATAAGGATGTCATCCAGAAAGACCAAGCATTTCCTGAAGAGTAGGGACCCCAGGACGTGGTGCATGAAGGCCTGGAAGCATGCTGAGCCCCCTTGCAACCCGAAGGGCATCACCAGATATTCAAAAGAGCCCAGAGGCGTGAACATCGTGGTTTTCCACTCATCGCCTTCCCGGATCCTGATCAAGTTGTACGCCCCCCTCAGGTCTAGCTTGGTGAAAATCTTGCCTCTGCGTGCCGCTGTCAGGAGATCATCCACTCTGGGCATGGGGAAAGCCACTGGCTCTGTCACCGAATTCAGCCGTCTAAAATCCACCACAAGACGGCGCTGTTGCGTGTCTTTCTTGTCCACCCAGAAGACCGGGCTGCCCCCTGCTGCCTTGCTTTCTCTGATGAACCCCCGCTTGAGGTTCTTGTCGATAAAAGCGCGCAGATCCTCCAGTTCCTGGTCTGACATGGCGTACAGCTTGGCTGGGGGTATAGTTGCCCCAGGCACCAGGTTGATCTGGCAGTCAAAAGGCCTGTGTGGGGGCAGGTGGTCGGACTCCGCTTCACTGAAGACCTCCTGCAGGTCCCAGTATGGTTTGGGTATCGCCTCACCCCCTTTGACGTGCATGGTGGCCACCGTGGCTATCGGAGGCCCCTCCCCTGGTTGGTGCTGCATGCAATGTTCCAGGCAAAAGTCCGATCCAAAAGTGATGCATCTCTGATGCCAACTTATGGAGGGGTCGTGGCGCGCCAGCCAGCTCATGCCCAAAACGATTGGGGGGTCTGAGATGGTGGTGACGTTGAATGCCAGTGTCTCTGAGTGCCTTCCAACCGTCATTCTCATGGGGGGGGTTTGATGAGTGATGGCCCCTCCCAGCAGCTCTCTGCCGTCAATGGTTGCCACGTGCAGAGGAAAATCCAGCTGCAGAAGCTGGATCTGGTGCTCTTCTGCAAAGTTTCTCGAGAAGAAGTTGGCTGAGGCACCACTGTCAATTAGGGCGAGGACCGTCAATGGATAGCCATTTGGGAGCGTGAGCGTCACTTCTAGAACCACTCCTGCTCTGGGAGGGGTGGGCTGGCTCTGCTCCTCTCTGTGCGGGTGGGTGGGCTGGGGCTGTTGTCTGCTGACTGTGCCTGGCTGCCGCCCCTTGTCTCCTGCAGCCAGGCTTTCCCGTTTCCCTGCTGTGGTGCTGCGTCAGTGGGGGAGGGCACAACCGTTCCCGCCTTTCCTTGCCACTCCCTGCGATGTGGGCAGTCTCTGACGAGATGCTGGGGGGAGTTGCAGAGAAAGCAATTCCCACCCCTTCCCTCCTTGCGTCTTGGCGCCGCTGGGGTTTGAAAAGCCCGCGCGCGCGCGCTATCAATCTGCATGGGTTCCTGGTCCTGACTGGCCCCAGGCGTGGCTTGAAAGGGTTGTTGAGGGAGTGGCTTCTCCTGCGACCGTGGGAACCAAGCCCGCTTTGCGCGCGTTGCTTGCTTGTCGCTCCATCTGGATTCCTGCCTCACCCCCACCGCCAGAGCCGCTTTGCTCAGTTGATCCATATTACTGGGCTTTGGACCTCTCGAGAGCTCATCCTTCACCTCCTCATGCAACCCCAAGTAAAACGCCGCTTGCATTGGGGCAGACTCCAGATCCCACCCCAATCTGTGCACCAGCATGGTGAATTTCGCCCAATACGCGCGAACTGTCATATTTCCTTGGCGTAAATTATGAAGTTCCTCCTTAGTCTGGTCCATATGACTATCGGACGAATACATCGTTTTCAAACCTTCTAGAAATAGTTTGACATTCTTCATGCAAGGATTCCTTGTTGCAATTAACGGTCTTAGCCACTCCCTGGCCGCCCCTGTAAGGTGCTCCACAATAAACGCTACTCTGTGCTCATCATCAGGGAACTCATCGTGGTGCAGCTCAAGAGCATACACAATCTCAGTCTCAAAGCCCTGAAACTCCTTCGGGTCTCCATTGAACTTGCTTACTAGGGTCCCGGCTCTCCTTCCTGGCAGCACTTGGACTTGGGGTGCCCCTCCCGCCTTGTTTTTCTCTGCATCCAGCTTGTTTTGGAGGTCTACCGCCACCGCCCTTAAATGCTGCTCTTTTTCCTGGAGCTCTCTCACCTGTTCCGCAAGTTGTAGCCGGTCGTCCTGGACCTTCTTAGTCTCCTCTTTAGCTGCCTTCAATTCTCCCTGCGCCTGCAGCGACAGCTGTTGCAGTTCTAGCTGGGCTTGCTCAGCGATCTGCCGCCACTTCTCCGCCTCTGACACGCTCATCCCGGCAACTCCAAAGTAGCCCAAAAATGATTAGGAGGTTGCTGTCACAGTGGCCGGAGTGGACTACTTCAGAGTAACGACGCTACGCAGCTCTGCATTTTATTCTTTTATTGGTGCTGCGTATTTACAGTGCTCAAGTCATTGCTATTTACACGGAGCGATGTTGTCAGTCGGTTTCAGAACCTCCTAATGGCTTTTGGCGCGTCTTTCTCCAACACAAAAGCTTTGGCAGACCCATCCTCTTGCCCCTCCTCTTCCTGCGTAATTCTGGAGTTGGGGGGATGGGTCTTCCCCCCTTACTTGCCCCTTCCTGTCCCACCTGGGACCCTGGCTCCTCTACCTTGCCTGAGCCTCGGACACGACTTCCTGCTTCCCCACTGGAATCGGAACTCTCCCTGCTTTCCCCTTTGCTCGGGGACGGGCTTGAACTCAGGAGGGGAGGGACTTCGCGATATCCCCTGTCCCTCACACCTGTACTTAGATGTCCTCCAAGGTCCTATGGCACTTGCTGCGGAACAATCTTCGAGGCAGCCTGCAGACGCTGAAGGCACGGGGATCCCTCCACTCCATTCGCAAGCAAGAAGTTTTTACCCCAGCACTAATGCAGGCCTTGGGCAGGCAATGCCCCAATCTCCACCGCCTGTGCCTGACAGAGACAGACCTTCGCTCCCTCTCCTATGATTGCATCCCTTCCTCTGTCACGACCCTGGAACTGAGCTCCTGTGAGATCCCTTCCCTGTGGTTCCAAGTGTCTGAAGCCTCGAAGACCTGCCCTGTCTTTCCACAGATTCAGCACCTTGTAATCCAGAATGTCCCTGCCTTCTCCAGCCAGCACCTACTGAACATCTCCATCCAGGGCAATCTCAGGACTCTGGTCCTGTCCAAGGCGTACCGGATAACTGTTGAAGGTTTCCAGGCAGCAGCAGCACACCTAGGAGGCCTAGAGCACCTCACCCTGCGTCACTGTAGCATTGGCAATTTACTCACACCTGTCATTGCGTTCCACATGCGGCACCTGCAAAGTTTGGACCTCGGGGACAATCCTTCTCTGGAGAGCAGAGGTCTTTCTTGTTTAAGCAGCTTACTAGACTTGGAGGACCTCTGCCTGCAGTCCTGCTGCAAGCTTTCCTCAGAAGCCATTGTGGCCGTTTGCCAGAAATTGCCCCGGCTCAGACATCTTGATATAAGGGGGTTAGAGTTCCAGGATCAGGTGATCCACAAAATCCAGGCGGATTTGCCAGGCTGTGTTGTGACAAGTGCTGTCTCCCTTGGAGATTCCAGTGTGGTGTCTACACCGTGAGCCTGTGCCCATTGTGAGGAGCGAGATGCAATGAAACCATCACATGCATGGTCTTGATCTCATTTAAGTTGATGGGAACCCAGAGAGAAATGGCAAGGAGCTGCACACTCACTGACAACATGACTTTCAAAGTCTGGCTGCATGTGCTCTGGAACATCGTCACAGCAGAAAAGCTGAGGGTTGTATTCTGTGCTAATTCTACTCAGAGTAGATCCAACTGGCAAGATGATTGCACCTCTAAAAGGAAACATGCTGAAACTTCAAGAGTGTTATCATATCAGTTTATTTACCTAAAAAAACAAACATCCGTTGCATAGCATACTGAACTGAAGTCCATTGGTTTTGCAGCCTTTCCAATGTAAGTCCCACTCAGAGCAAAGTGTAGCAGACTTGAGTCCATTCATTGCAGTGGGCCTGCTTTTAGTAAAATGTAGTCCAACTTGCTACAGGTAGGTAGCCGTGTTGGTCTGACGTAGTCGAAACAAAAAAGAATAATAATAAAAATTCCTTCCAGTAGCACCTTAGAGACCAACTACGTTTGTCATAGGTATGAGCTTTCGTGTGCATGCACACTTCTTCAGCTACACTGAAACAGAAGTCACCAGACCCTTATGTATAGTCAGAGGTGTGGGGGGGGGGGTATTACTCAGAAGGGCGGTGGGAATGGGTGATTGGCTGAGAGGAGTGGTAAACCAAATGAGATAGCACAGCGGTGAGGGAAGCGAGGAAAGGGAGACGTCAAAGTGCAAGTAGATAAATAGGTACTGCTACAGTGGGAAGGTAAATGGCATTTCCGTGTGCTGCTCTGGTTCGCCAGGAGCAGCTTAGGCATGCTGGCTACATGACCTTGGCCAATAACGCGAGATGAGCGTCGCAACCCCAGAGTCGGTCACGACTGGACCTAATGGTCAGGGGTCCCTTTACCTTTAAGATATAATACAGAATGTAAGTGCTGTTTGTATATTTTTATCTTTTTTGTGAAAATAAATACAAAAAAAACTCAAAAAAAAAACCAACAACATTTTTACGCACAAGAAGAAAAATTAGGGAAATTAACAGAGGAGCAGGGAAGTGCTGTATCCAAGCACACACACACCATATTAGCTCAACTTCCAATAATTCCTCCTGGCTATGCTCTTGTGGTACATGCATTTTAACCTAAATTACATGGCATAGGTAAGATTTTACACTTCTGAAAAATCCTATGGGCACACATATCATCCAGTAAACAGCTTACTTAACTGTTCTCTGGGTTAGAAAGCATTATAATATTGGCAAGTAGCCTAAACCAACAATAGCTATTGATTTAGACTGCTGTTGCTGTCTGCTAACTCCTGGAATGCCAAAAGAGAGATTTAGGGTCCCTCTGATCTTAAAGTCTTAGCCACCTACACTTATTACTCATGTACAAAATAAAGGAAATAAAGACAAGAAAAGCATCTTCTCCCCCAAGCTATTGAACATCAACCTAAATTTGTTGGGAGAGGTGCAGGTGGTTCCCCCACAAAGAGCCTTGAGCTAAGGGGGTCCAAAATAATATTAATAATAATAATACTTACTGAGAAGATCCATAAGAAATATTTAGGGATGCCAAATTTTGTCCGCAGGGTGCCACATTACCAAAATACTCCTCTGTGCTTACCCAGTTTGTGTTTACATTTGAGGCACAGTGGAGACTGTTGTATTTATGATATATGGTTTATTTACACATATATACAACCTGAGCCTATGCTGGAGGGGTTCACAACACCCCAAAAGGGCCTTGCTTCCCCTGCAGCCACAGTCTTGGATTCAGACAAAAATCACTCATTGCTTTCTGCGTTGCTCTGACTCCAGCTCGCTGCTTTGCTTCTAGGTCACATCACTGCTCCAAACTATGACTTTATCTGTTGAGAGAGGGGGCCCCACCCATTTGCTATCCTGCCCATTTGCCCCTGAATCCCCCTGAATGGATCATCACCCAAGCTGTCAACTCTCCAGAAAACTAGCCTGCTGTTCCAAGAATAGGAAGCCTTGATTAAATTCTAGGACTTGCCAGATCCAGAGATTAGAGGGGTCTGGCACCCCGCTTAACACCCTAAAATTATTAGAGTATCTTTTCATGACTACGCCAGTTATAGTTTTGTTCCCAGACACTGTTCAAAGTACTGCTTTTAGCATTCAAGTCTTCACAGCTTGAGCCCAGGAAAATGGTAGGATTGTGTACTCCCATATCAACCCATGCAGCTAGTAAAATCACCTTCAGACGTCTGCCTTAGGGTGATCCCATTTCCCGAAATTACCTAGCTGAAAACAGGGAACAAGGCCCTCTTTTTGCAATGACCTGTCTTCTGCTAATCTGGTACAATTGCAAAATTCTGCTACAGATTCATCAAAAGACAAGTTGCCCATGAACCTTGCTGCATTTGTGTGCAGTGGGCATGCTTTCAAGAGGGAGGTATATTCTAGAAAGAGGTAGTCTGAGGGTAGGAGAACAGGGGTCTCCTAAATGAATCATTAACCATTTATGCAGAGCAACCCCAGTAAAATGACAAAAAGTCCCTATTTTCAAAAGTGTTTCAAAACAACACCAAAGGCAAACAACACCTTCCCCTCACACAGCTTCCTGAGATGGATGAAGAAAAGTATACAGATAACTTTCAAACTTCTAAAGGTAAAGATGATCTCCCTGTTCCCCTTGTTTGGCATTTGCCAAAGGTTTTGTAGCTTTTTCCTGAAGGATCCTCTCTCAATGAGATCCATCAGCTGAATGAGAATCCATCAGGAAGGATTCTCTCCAGGCGACTAAATCCGCTTGAAGTGCAGCCCACAATCTCTGGAACATTCTCCCAAGTTATGCTTGTTTGGAGCCTTGTTCAGCCCCAAGCAAAGATCTTTGCATTTAACCTGCTTTTAAAGTCACTTTTAACCTGGAATGCTACTGAGTTTGTGGTGCTTTTTTCCCGGTACTTGTAATGTTTCTTGAGTTTTGTATTTTGAACTGAATGTTACCATATTGATTACGTGTGGGTGGCAGTCCATTGCCTTAATACACTTAAGTGGACCCTTGCAGTTAGGCTTGCTAATTATTCCTTGCCCTAAATAATACATTCATTTTGGCAGCCACAGTGGGAGTGTGTGGAAATCCTCACCCCAGCCTGAAGAGCCAAGGAGCAGACGCTGAAACCGCAAGGCAGCCCCGTGCAGATTTGTCTTAGGCCTGCTGCTTTGGCGTGCAGACTCAATGAACACAAAAGAACTTCATTCTGTCCCCACTCGCTGGGCTGTGACTTCTGTGCCACACACACAACATATTTGCTTGCCACATTTTTTGCCCATCAAAATTAGTGACTAACCATTTGTGGTTAATGAAGAAAAGCCTAAAAAGGTTGAATGTCACATTTCTAAATCATTAACCACAAATGGTTAGTCTCTCTATTAGTCTCTATTTACCCTCTCAATAAAATAAATTAGAAGAGCCAGCCTCTGTCCAAATGAGGCTTTTGGGGGGGGGGATATCTCCAGAAGCATAGAGGGAGGGGTGGATTAGTCTACTTCCAGGCTCTGTCAATTCTGCATTCATAAGTCCCTTCTATCCAGCTTCCACTTTCATCTTTTTTTTTAATCCATACAAAAAATTGGATGGGTGACCTTGGGCCAATCACTGCCTCTCAGACAAACCTGCCTCACAGGGTTGTTGTGGGGATGGAATAAGGAGGAGGGGAACCAGGTATGTCACCTTAAGCTGGTTCGAAGAAAAAGATGGGGTATAAATACAATGCTTCCATCAATCAAATAAGAATTGTATTTAGATACTTTGTCACAGGATAGTATTTAAATACACATACTGTATCTCAATGTACACATTTCTAAACATTTTGAGCTAAAAAAGCATTTTTGCGCAAGAACTGTTATCACAAAATTCAGAGTAGGGCAGAATTATGTTCTGATTAGGAATAGTGTAGAAATTATGTTCACACAAATTTTTCTGAGGACTTAAAAAAAATTGCACACTGATGCAGTGTGAAATGTGGGAAATTGAATTTAAAAATGGGAAAATGAGAAACCGAGCTTAGTGGATTTATCCTTCTCTGGTTTGGATCCAGGTCTTTGTCCCATAGTTGCAGATTAGGTTGGTTAGCTTTAACATGCAGACCAAACAAAATTCTCCTCCATCTCCGTATGCCTGTAAAAGTGATTAGAAGCTCCTATGAAGGGAAAATGCACCAGCCATAATCCTTTCTTGAAGGCCAGTGAGGAAACCTTAAGAGAATCCAGTCCCCCAGCCAAACAGGGCTGTGTGAACAGTCTCATTTGGCTAAGTGCTTCATTCCATAAATTAGCTGAAAAGATAAGATGCAAGCAAGACAACATGGAATGTGACAAATGGAGAGGTCTGCTCCAAATGCGTGCCCATACTTTTTACCAAAGAGAAGTCTGCATGGGGTCAAGTTCCCATCATCTCATTTTCCTCTTATGAAGGGAGAAATCTTATTCAGAGGCCATTTCTCCTGATCTATGCACTGTTGGGTGTCTCCTACCTGCTGATTGTCATTGGCTTTGTGGTGGCCCTCTCCAAAGGTACGTTTTCTCCTTTACTGCCTACAGCATGTCATCTGTAAATCAGAGAACTGTTTTGGGTGGAGTTTATGGGCTCAGGGAGCAGCAAAGCCTGTAGCAAACATAGAGGAATGGTGGGAAGAACCAGCTGGGAGACCACCATAGGAAAAAGGCTCAGAGCCCAGGGAGTGGCAGTGGGACAATTGGTGGTTGCAAGGAGAAGACTGGGTAGATGAGGTGTCAGGAGCCGATGGGGCTATAGGGCTCAGTGAACTGGAGAGCCTGTGGCAGAGAGAAGTTCAGAATCAGAGGCAGAAGCTGAAGCAGGTGAGTGAGAGGAGGGAGGTCAAGAGGCAGAGATGAGTCTGACTGGGGAAGAGACATGGCTATCTCCCCCTCCTGTGGCAACAAGCTCCCCTCCCTCCTGTCTCCCAGAAGCAGGAAAGGCATGAAAAGGGCAGAGGAGAGGTTGGCTGCATGCGGGTGCAGTCTCCGACTGCTTGGGGAAAGCCCTGGAGAGGAGGGAACTTTAGATGGCTGTGAGGAGGTAGGGTCTCAGCAACTGATTTTCATGGAGTAAGACCACTAGGGATGAGTTCCTGTGCTCATTAAGCCTGACATTTAGCTAAGTCTGTGGAGACTGTTTTTGCTAAAGCTCTGCAGCTCAGTGTCAGAGCATCGCCTTGGTGTCCAGAAAGCCCCAGGTTCAGTCCCCAGCACCTCCAGATACGGCTGAGAATGTCCATGGTCAGAAACCTTGGAGAGCTGCTGCAAGCCAATGCAGTCCACACTAAGCTAAATGGTCCAATATAAGGCAGATTCCTATGTTCCCAACCCTGAGAGTGCAGAAGATGCAGAGATCAAGGAAACATACAGCACAGCCTTGCGTGCTCTGGTAGAGGTAAAAAAGATGGCATTTGAGTGTTTATGTGTGGGCTACAGGTTCAAACATACACACTCACTGAAAATGATACTGATGGTTTTAACTTTTTAAATAAATCAATACATCAGTTTTATTCCCTAAATTCTGACAGCCAGTCCAGCATTTTTGGTGGACTCCAATTGGTCCCCTTGCACTTCCTGAAGGCGCTTTGTTTCAGCACAGCCTTCCTCAGCCTGGTGCCCTCCAGACAGTACTGGCCCACCCATGAGCCAGGGTGAAAGAGCCACCTCAGGCAGCAGGAGCTGAACAGGCAGCATCCCCATGGAGACCTCAGCCTGCCAGCTCAGCCAGCAGAGAAACCTTGCAAGATCTCTTTGGCACTTCTGCTCTGCTGGGGTGGGTGGGCAGAGCACCCATGGGGAGACCACCTCTTTCAGGGACATAGCCAGGATCAAAATTAGGGGGGGCAAGTGGCAAGGGGCGGGGCCAAGGCACAGGGGGAGGGGCCACAGTGGGGCAAGGAAAGCCATGGTTGTTCAGGGGCGAGGGGGCGCCAGGATCAGCCCGAAATCGGGCTGCTCCGACCCCCTCCTCCCCCTCCGCAACCGGCATGGGTGAGGGGGCACCAGGATCAGCCCGAAATTGGGCTGCTCCGACCCTCTCCTCCCCCGGCAGGGGCGAGGGGGCGCCAGGATCAGCCCGAAATCGGGCTGCTCCGACCCCCTCCTCCCCCTCCGCAACCGGCATGGGTGAGGGGGCACCAGGATCAGCCCGAAATCGGGCTGTTCCGATCCCCTCCTCCCCCTCCGCGATCGCCGGGGCAGGTGGAGGTAAAGCTGGCTTTCCCTCCACCCGCCCCACAGCCAGCAAGGGAGAAGGGAGACGGCACCGGGCGGCGGCGGGCAGCGGGGCAGGCTGGCCACCAGCGGCCCTGCTTCTAGGGGGGGCAACTGCCCCCTTCCCTCCTGCCGCCCCTGCCTACGCCCATGACCTCTTTGGTTCCCAGGTGAGGGTGGTGGAGTGGCACAGGGGTGGGGTGGCATGGGGTGACAGGGATGTGCTGCCCCTGCCTGCAGGATTTCCTGTTGGCCACAAGCAGCATGGTCGGAGATGGCGGGAGGTGACTTATCCATACCATAAATTTCAAGCACATTTATTTCCCCCAAAGAATCCTGGGAACTGTTGTCTGTTAATGGTGCTGGGAATTGTAGCTCTGTGAGAGGTAAGCTGCGGTTTCCAGGATTCTCTGCAGAAAGCCGCATGATTTGATTTCGCATCCTGTGGATGCTTCTCCACTCATGCCAGCAGGGCCGGTGCGCCCATTTAGGCAAACTAGGTAGTTGCCTAGAGCGCGTAAATGGAGGGGGCGCAAAACCCCGCAAAACCCCCGCACCACCACCGCCCTCCCAGGTGCGCGCTCGCGCTCCTCCCGCCTATGGAGGTCCTATGGAGCGCGAGCCAGAAGGAGAGTTCAGCGCCCTCCCGCCTACGGAGGGGACGCTGTGAGCTCCTCAGCGGCTGCAACGAGTGAGCGGTGGCGGCGGCGGCAGCGCCTGTAGCTGAAGCCTTAAGCTATGGGCGCTGCTGCTGCTGCTGCTGCTGCCACTCACTCGCGGCAGCCACCACTGAGGAGCTCACAGCATGCCCTCCATAGGCGGGAGGGCGCTGAACTCTCCTTTTGGCTTGCGCTCCTCCCGCCTATGGAGGGGACGCAGGGGCGCCAGGAGGTGATTTTGCCTAGGGCGCAAAAAGCCCTAGCACCGGCCCTGCATGCCAGATGAGGAGAGACAGTTTCCCTGGAGCCTCACTCTGCCCTGCAATGCCTTCCTCGCAATGGGCTCCAGATTTGGGGCCCCTTCAGAATAAGGAGGAAGGTGGTGTGACAGGGGAGGGAGAAAGTCCCCTTCCCTCCTCTTTGGCTACCAGAGGTGGATCCAAAGCCATTCTGTGAGCACAAAGTTAATTCTGCCCTTTGCCTGTTATACAAAAAAAAAAGCTGCCAAAAGGTTCAAAGGTTAAAAAAACACCCATAACCAGGATGACCTTTTCATGGTGGCTTGGCATTCCTACTCTTACGTAATTGGAAATGGGTAGCAGGATGGAGGAAGATTCTGACGTATATGTTTCTCCCCCCTCTTTATCACGCCAGTTGCATTAGCATCCTCAGAAATCAGCAAGCTCCGCACAGCCCTTGCGAAGGATCCCTACGGACATGATTTTCACTGTAAGTTTCTGTTGCTACACAGACCTCAGTCTCAGAGACTTCAGGGGTGTCAGCGTTTACCTCAGGTTCAGTTTCCCTGAAATGAAGGTCACAGGAGAGACTGTAGTGTGTTTTTGATATAGGGTTCTATTTACACATACCGTATATACCGGTACATCCCGAGCATAAGATGGAGCATTAGGCTTCCAGAGCTCCCCCTGCCTCTGGGTCAAGGGAGCTGACCAAGAGAACAGCTCCATCACAGATCAGAGGAAGACAGGGAAACACCAGTCTCTCTATTAAAGCTCTTCCTTTCCTCTAGGGCAGTGATGGCGAACCTATGGCATAGCTGCCAAGTTTTCCCTTTTCTTGCGAGGAAGCCTATTCAGCATAAGGGAAAATCCCTTTAAAAGGGGATAACTTGGCAGCTATGCCTATGACACGCGTGTCAGACGTGACACACAGAGCCCTCACTGTTGTTGTGTGTTGTGGGGTCTGCCCCCCCCCCCCCCGCATTTGTTCTCCCCCTCCTCCTCCTCATGTCTCCACCCGGATCCTTTTTTGTTGTTGTTTGTTGCTGGTAGCCAGAGATTGGTTTTTAACCCCTTCTGTGCTGTTTTTTCTGGCGCTTTGGCAGACTATGATTGGGTGTAACAGTGTCCGTTTTCTAACACGTTCTGTGCTAGGTTTTTTGGCGCTTTGGCAGACTATGTCGGTGCTGTGTGTTAGTTCCAGTGAATGTATTATTCATCATTTATTTCTGTTCTATTTCCCCCTCAAAAAACGCAGCAGCTTTGAGGCATTCCCCCCCAAAAAATCAAAGCAACTTTTGCACCCCCCAAAAAAACCTCCCAAACTTTGGTCAGCAGCTCCCCCCCCAAAAAAAGCTCAACAACTCTGGGCACTTTGTGATAAATAAGGGTTTTTTGGTTTATTAAATACAGTTATATATTACAATTATACATTTTTGTTGTTTAAACTATAAATATCGCGGAATTATGGTGTTTTTTTCTCGAAGTGACACACCACCCGAGTTATGCTCGGTTTTTTGGCGAATTTTGACACACCAAGCTCAAAAGGTTGCCCATCGCTGCTCTAGGGTGTGCCCGGTTGTCCACCACCAGAAACTAGGATCCAAATCCTCTTCCGGGATTTCTGGGAAAGATCTTGGTCAGGTGATTCCACCGCTCCTCCTCATCTAGCCAGTCCCTGACATCTCGCCACACACAAAGCAATAGCTTTGGTTCAGCACAGAGAGCAAGATGAGACTAGCCTCTGGCAATTTGTTCTCCTGCCCCCTAGGGATGACGTGGCATCCAGCCAGGTAAGGGAGGAAGGCCTATCTTTTGTTAGCTAGTGTTCTTGACCCTTAACAAGCTTGGCCATTAACAAAGAAAATGCTTCCTTCTGCTACAGAATCTCATCTTACAGGTGGAAAACAACAAGTTTGGAGGGGACCCCAAAACACCATCCAAACCAACCCCCAAGCTTACAACACTATATTCCCCTTTGCAGGGAGGGACTGCCTTCCCAGGCTCCACCCAAATTCTGCTCCAAGTCCTTTTAGGTGATCCCACAAGTCAAGCTCAAAGTAAGAGAGTTGTTTCTAAAAACTAACCGTTTCTGCTTTTTATAAACTAACTCTCCTTGTGAAGTGATCATAATCAGCAAGACAGTACTTCTGACCTATGCATCCTTTAACTTATTTACTTAATGACTTAAATTTTAAAAAGTGTCCTTTTTTGAGATTAGTGTTACGTGTCCATACCTGGAGTCACATTAGTCATGTAAATACATTGCAGAATAAATTGTGCAAATTAAAATTTAGAGATGGGAAGCCATGGGGAGAGGTGACTATGGTGTTTGACTTGAACCTGAGAAACCAGGCATGAAGCACTGATCCCCACACTGCCTCTCAGCTGAACCTACCTCACAGGACTGTTGTGAGGATCAAACAGGGGAGTGGGGAACCACCTATGCTACCTTGAGATCCTTGGAAGAAAGGTGGAATAGAAATGTAATAATAAATAAAAGGTAAAGGTAATGGTAATGGTAAAGGGACCCCTGACCGTTAGGTCCAGTCATGGACGACTCTGAGGTTGTGGTGCTCATCTCACTTTACTGGCATAGGGAGCCGGCGTACAGCTTCCAGGTCATGTGGCCAGCATGACTAAGCCGCTTCTGGCAAACCAGAGCAGCGCATGGAAACGCCGTTTGCCTTCCCGCCTGAGCAGCACCTATTTATCTACTTGCACTCTGACGTGCTTTCGAACTGCTAGGTTGGCAGGAGCAGGGGCCGAGCAACGGGAGCTCACCCCATTGTGGGGATTTGAACCAACGACCTTCTGATCGGCAAGCCCTAGGCTCTGTGGTTTAGACCACAGCACCACCCACGTCCCCTGGTAATAATAAATAAGTCAGTTTAAAAGGGATAGATGCATTTCATTTAGGCTGCCTATGCACCACCAACACATTGAACACAGCACCATAGCTGTCAAGTTTTCCCTTTTTTAAAGGGAAATTCTCTTATGCTGAATAGGCTTCCTCGTGAGAAAAGGGGAAACTTGACAGCTATGGACATCACATTTGAAGTACATGGCTTGCCCCCTCCCCAAGAATCCTGGGAGCTGTAGTTTGTTACGGTTACTGGGAATTGCAGTTCAACACTACATCTGCAACATTGAACACACAACGCTGCGTCACTAGAGCAAGTCCCTTCACCCAGTCGTCGTTCTTCTCTGGACTACTTTTTAGACCCTGCTAAATTGACAAGTTAGGCTAGTGCCAAGTTCTCTCTCTCTCATCTTTTTCCTTTGCTCAGTGTTTCCGTGTGGTGCCGACACCAGACAATGGGAATATTTCAGTGGGAAATGCTACTACTTCTCCCTGAAGGCTGTGTCCTGGCATATGGCCAAAGCACAGTGTGAACAGCAGCACTCTCAGCTGGTCATCATCAACAATTTGGCCAAACAGGTAACAAGATGTGAAACATATTTTCCTTGATCACTCACTTGCTTGCCAACTCTTCTCCTTCTCTGCAAAGTAGGTAGCCCCAGAATCTTCATCTTCATGCAAACACCGAAGCAATGGTTGTAACAAGAGAACTGGACCCATCGACACAAGCACTTCCACCTACACCATGGAATTCCTGTCCCTGTGCCCCCCACCCCCCAAGTCTGCTCTGGCCGTTGGAGAACCCCAGGAAAAATTGGGAGGGGGGTGAGGGAAAGGAGAGGAAGAAGGAAGTCTTTGCGCTAAGGGGATGCCTTTGTTTGACGCAGCCCCATATTTCTGTATTTTGGATTTGCCTCTTGCAGAATTTCATACAGACCCGGACCAGGAATGAGCGCTATTGGATTGGACTCCACGACCAACACACAGAAGGCGAGTGGAAATGGCTGGACAGCAGCAATTACAGAACAGGCTTCACGTAAGCGCTGGGCAACTCCTCTGGGGTCATAAGAACAGAAGAAGAGACTTGTGGGACTAGGCCAAAGGCCCACCTAATCCTGCTCCCCCCATTCCTGAGGCCGACCAGAGGTTGACTGGAAGGCCTCTGCCCCATCACTGTTGTTCCTCAGTGACTGGAGGTCACAAGGGGTGACAGTGTTACTGCCAGTTTTTCATATGGGAAGCAACTAGGTCACACCGGTCCTATGTTTGGAAGGCTGCAACCCTATGGAACAATAATATAATAACCCTATAATATTATTAAATTATAATAATATATTGTAGGCTGCAATCCTATGCCCACTTGACCTAGGTATAAGCCCCAACAGACGCAGTGTGAAGCTCATTTCTGAGTAGACGTGTACAGGGAATAAATCTTTTTAACTGTAAAAGTAAATAGGCTTTCAATTTTAATTTAGGGGGAGGAAAATATTAATCTGTTAGAAGTTTGGGCAACAGTGGCCTAGAATTCCTAGTGGGTGAACATAAATGGGTTTAGTGAATTTTTGTTGATGATGATGAGGCTCAGAGAGAGAGAGAGACAGAGACATCTTGCTTCCATCACAGGAACTGGAAGCAAGGAGAACCCAACAGTTATCAAAACCAGGAAGAGGACTGTGGCCAAGTTTGGATCAATGGGGAATGGAATGACTACACCTGCAGTTCTGAATCCTTCTATGTCTGTGAGAAAGCCTTACCAGTGAAGCCGACATCTGCATCCAAGAGGCCCTGAACCCTATAGCATTATTAAAATATAATAATATATTGTAGGCTGCAATCCTATGCCCAATTGACCTATGTATGAGCCCCAACAGACGCAGTGTGAAGCTCATTTCTGAGTAGACGTGTACAGGGAATTGATCTTCATGCCTAATATGAGCAACTTCAAACCCTAACCTGGTGACAGCTCCCAAAAAAGCAATGTACCTTTGTCAGGAAAACATTATTATCATTATTATTTTTAAAATATCATACAAACTTTCAAGATTTCATTTTAAAACCCAATTATTTGGGGGAAATGGCAGGTTTATTGCTGACATAGAAATTCTTAAGCAATTGTTTCTTCCAAACTGGGGGAAATAATTCTGTCCTTCCTTACAGGGTTCCCGAGATGGTGTAAGAAAAGTACTTTCAACGCTATAAAGTATTATATAAATGCTGCTGCTACATGTGTTGTTTTGTTATCTTAGTGACTGGCCCTTTTTGAAAACACCCACATGAAATTTCACATAAAAGATCCCCCCCCAATATTGATACATATTTGCACAGCAGGTATGTGTCGCAAGCCTAGTGAAATCAGAGACACAGTGAGCTTCTTTCAGTTCTTTTATTTAAATCAACAGAAATACAGTACATAGAGAGACCATGAATTGTTGTTGTTTAGTCGTTCAGTTGTGTCCGACTCTTCATGACCCCGTGGACCAGAACACACTAGTCTTCCACTGCCTCCCGCAGAATTATACAGAATTATACCATGAATTATACTCCCCCAATCTTGAGACTTTGTTCAGATCAGAATGCCTGCTCCACCCCCCTTGCGGTACTTCCTAGCTTCCCAACCCCTCCTGCTGCCTTCGGTGGCCAGCAAAGGAATCTTTCTGTCTCTCTTTGGCTTTCTGCTCTAAGATACTCAGGGACAGGGGCGTAGCCAGGATCAAAACTAGGGGGGGGGGCAAGCCATGGTCGTTCAGGGGCGGGGCCAAGGCACGGAAGGGGAGGGGCCATAAAGTGGGTGGGGCTAAAGGGCCAGCGGGCCTGATGACATCGTGGCGGTGGCAGCAGCGGCCACCTTGTGCTTCTGGGGCTGGTAGCGTTGGCGGCTACCCTGCTTGGCTGGAGAGGACGGGAGGGTCGGGCAGGCGAGAGGGGGTGGCAGGGCGGGCGAGGGCGAGGCAAGACACGGCCGCAGCCACGACGGCTCCGAGGCGTTGCTGCATATCAGCATAATATTTCAACCATGGTTCAAGCCCCACCTTAGGAAAAAATTCCTGCATTGCAGGGGTTTGGACTAGATGACCCTTGTGGTCCCTTCCAACTACAATTCTATGATTCTATTGATATATTACCATAGCACATGCATCATTCTGCTTTCTTGAATTGTCCTACTCCTAGGCATAGCATCCAACTCCTAGAGGCCTAGGTGCCCCCCCCCAATTACTGGTAAATACCGTATTTGAAAGAGTCATCCCCCCATGTTGATGGGCTTTCTATGTGGGGCTTATCTGCCCCCCCCCCCCGTATTTTATTAAGGATGGAAGAGGGAGGGAAGGAAGGAAGGAATAGAGAGAGAGATAACTCATATTTGTGGGTGTCTCTGGATGACGCTGTGATGCTGGAACTCTGCAGCAAGAGGACAGGAGGGTCGGGCAGGCGAGAGGGGGTGGAAGGGCGGGCGAGAGCAGGGCAAGGCATGGCTGCAGCCACGACGGCTCCGAGGCGTTGCTGCATATCAGCATAATATTTCAACCATGGTTCAAGCCCCACCTTAGGAAAAAATTCCTGCATTGCAGCGGGTTGGACTAGATGACCCTTGTGGTCCCTTCCGACTACAATTCTACGATTCTATTGATATATTACCATACCATATGCATCGTTCTGCTTTCTTGAATTGTCCTACTCCTAGGCATAGCAGCCAACTCCCAGAGGCCTAGGTGCCTCTCCCCCCCCCCAATTACTGGTAAATACCGTATTTGAAAGAGTCATCCCCCCATGTTGATGGGCTTTCTATGTGGAGCTTATCTGCCCCCCCCCCCGTATTTTATTAAGGATGGAAGAGGGAGGGAGGGAAGGAAGGAAGAAATAGAGAGAGGGATAACTCATATTTGTGGGTGACGCTGTGATGCTGGAACTCTGCATGTACAGGAGCCTTGTAAGCAGCTTTCTCTCTGCTTGATTTACAGCAGGCACGTCCAACAGGTAGATTGTGATCTACCAGTAGATCACTGGATGTCTGTGGTAGATCACTGGTAGGTCACTGGCACCCCTAAAAAAAGCTCACCCAAAATTTTCCTCCTCCCTCAAAAAAGTTGAACTATGACCTGAAGCCCTAAACAAAAATGGGCCTCCCTCCCTCCTAAAAGAAGCTCAACAAGTTTGACCTAAACCCCAAAAAACAAGGCTTCCCTTCCTTTAAAAAAAACTCAACAGCTTTGACCTGAACCCCCCAAAAGGGGGTAGATCACCCCCAGTTTTAAACTCTGAGTAGATCAGAGTCTCTTGGGAGGTGGCCACCCCTGATTTACAGTATACAGATGCAGGAGGAGGGGCAGACTGGAACACCAATGCTTTTTATAAACATCACTGTGTCTGTCAAAGCTACAGCCCCCCCTTTCTTATTCACTTCCTTTTAGCCTTGCAGAGCCACCTTAGTCAAATTGAATCCTCTGAGTCTGCACCCTCATTAAATCGCCAATAGAACTCTTAATGCTCCTGAATGCTCATTAACAACTCCCACTTAAGAACAATAGGGTGAAATGGTCAGCTATCGAATCTTGCCTGGGGATATATGCTCCATTGTCTTAACTGCTTAACTACTGGTAGCCACTTTGCTTTATTTATTTGATGTGTTTTTGTTACTGCTGTGTCCCCCCCCCCCCAGCAAGCGGAGACTTAGCTGCTCTTGCTAAAGCAAAGCCCTTTCCACTTCAGTTTTTGGAGGGGAAAAGTGCTGGTTATGGTCTGTAAAATACATTAATTTTTTTGCTTCTAGGGGGGGCAGCTGCCCCCTCCTGCCCCCCTGCCTACGTCCATGCTCAGGGAAAGCCTGGTTCGAGGAGGAGGAGGAGGTTCTACCAGGCTTTCAAGTGACATCATGTCCCCTGCCTGCTGTGCTGTTTCTCCCACTTCAGACTCCTGTCTCTGTTTAGGACTGGAGCATCTGCTAGCTTGCTCCTGTTCCTCCATTCTTTCCCAGCGTGCCACCACCACCACGCATCTGGGTCCATGCTATCTATCTGCACCTGCCTCCTGCCCAGAAGCCTCCTAAGGTGGTGGTTGGTCTCCACCCCTCCTCCTCATCTGACCAGTCACTGACCATATAAGCTGTATTCGCCAGAACTCAGGCTCTGCACACGTTCTGACAAACACAGGACACGTGTGGGCCACGGGCGGAGCCTGCCATCGCAGCATGGCTCTCATCCTGTGCATGATTAGAACGGGAAGGGGCCGGGGCTGCTGCTGCTCAGGGCACGGGCATCTTTGTCCACACGTGTGCATCTCTAAACACTTCTCCGTCACGGTTACAGGCACTCGAGACTGAGCGCCCTTTAAAACATGCCGGCAGGACAACTTTCAATGGCACCCCGTTAACTGGGTGATTTATTCCTTTTGGAGGGACCCGGGTTGTTTTACGCGCCAAGGAGCGCGCCTTCCAGGCTTGCACTCTCCGCTGCTTCTTCGAAGCGAACCTGGACAAAGTGATCACCAAAAAATGGCCGATCCGAGGTCTGCGACGATCCTGGGCTCCACCAGGAGGGGGCAGCCCCTGCAAGTAGCGCCGGATGTCTCGAAGTGGGATGGGCAGGGCTGAGTAATGGCTCCCTTTGTGTCTCCACGGCGTGCGCACGAACTTTAGGGGAGGCGGGTGGAGAGCGCGTAAAATGATCCCGGGTGATCGGGGAGGGGAAGAGAGAACTCACTTTTACCCCCATAGTGAGGGAGATGCGGGTTTCTTCTTTCTTCGCCCCAATCCCAGGGGCATTCACATGCACGGGTTTCACCGGGAATTACTTCCAACTAAGCGCGATTGCTCAGAAAGACCCTTGGCAGATCCCAATCCCGTTTTGCTCGATCTGAAGCCAGAGTTTATCGTTATTCCCCCGCGCGGTTTCATTCCTTTACACACTCGTGGGGGGGCGCCACGAAGTAAACGCGCGTTGCATTGCAGATGGCTTCTGCTCCTTGGTCAGTAATCCAGTTTCTCCCGAACATCGCCAGGCTAAGCGAAAGATCCGTTTCTAGTGTGTCATCTGCGCTCACAACATGCACGCACATACAACACATTGCTGCAAAAAAATGCTGCAATTTTACGTGCGCACTTACTTGGGCGTAAGAAAAGCCCCGATGAATTCAAAGTCTTCCTCCCGAGAAAACATGGCTAAAGGATGGACTTGGTGTGATCTTTATGCTCTTAAGCAAAAAAAGTGTGTTCTCATATGCATTGACTGAGATTCTCAAGGAGGCACACTTTCCTTTCTGAATTTAAAACACAGCAGCGGACTCTTTGGGCCAAGTTTAAAGCGCGCGCGCACGATCTTGCAACTTATTGTTCAGTGTTCGTTCTGTGTTTTGCCCAATGCTTGGACTTTCCAGAGCGAGCATTTCTTAGCCCCGCGGAGAAAATTGGCGCTTGAGACAAGTGGGGCTTCTTCCCAAGCGCGCGTGCACAGGGCTGGGCCTTAAGAACAAGGGGTGGGGTGGGGGCACATAATTAGGGTAGGTGTTTATTCGGATGCTCCGTCCCCACGAGCGGGCTTGTGCGTGTCGCGGCTAACTACCGTTTCGGGCAGCCCTGGCCCTCACCCGGGAGCCCCGCACGCAGGAGTCCCGGCGCGGCAGCAAGCGGGAGGAGCAGGCGGGGAGGAAGGCAGGCGCCGTCGTTGCTCGCCGTCCGCTGGGCGGGCGATGTCTGCAGGCGGGCGGTGCCGGGGGCGGCGCCGACGGCCGCGTCCCGTCCCCGGCCGGGCAGCGAGGGAGGGACTGGTGGGAGGCAGCCGCCGCCGCCTGGCCACGGCGGCTCCGTACTCTCGACGGGCACCCAAGGAGGGCTCTGCCGTCCCCGCCTCCCCGGGAGCCGCCGGGGATGGGGAACGCCGAGAGCGGGGAGCCCGGCGGGGGCTCCGGGCTCCTGCCGCCCCCGCCGGGGAAAGTGCCCATGCCGGACCAGGGGGAGCTGGAGGAGAGATTCGCGATGGTGCTGGTGAGAGATCCCTCTTCCTTACCTCCCCTCTCCCGCTCCGATCCCCTCGTAGATCCCTCTCAACACCCCACATCCCCTTCTCGACGCTGCTGCTGCGGGTAGATTCCGTTGCAAGGCTCTCATCAGGATTGAAAAATCCCCCTAGTCCATCCTCGCTGCGGGAGGGATTCCTACCCGCCCTCTCGATAGGAACAGTTTCTCCTCCCTCTCCAACTTTTCCAGACACTTTTCCTGGCCCCCTCAGATATGGGACACCATTCTCTCGATCTCTCCCCCCCCCCGCCCTTCCGCGGGGTTTGTAGCCCTGGTGGTTGCATCCAGAATCTCCCCTTGCTGGGGTCTGCAGATCTCCCACCCTGGGCTCTTGCCTGACCGGGGCTCTCTGGTCGATTCCTCCGCAGGACAGATTCCTCGCGGTTGCTGAGATGTTCCGGTAGATCCCCTCTTGCCCATCTGCCTTGACCTCTTCCACACTTTGCTCACTCCACCCCACAATCTGAGTCCCTCTTTTTTGTTGTTGTTCCAGTGGGTTAGCTCTTCCCACTTCCTTTTCAGCTGCATTTCAAGCATCTATATCCCCCAATTCCTCCTAAATTTTCAAACTCCCACCAAGACTGGATTCCTGCTCCCATGCATTAGGATCCTTCTGCAGAAGAACCGTAGCATCACCTTGCTACCCTCAGCTACCCTAATGGATCTGCATGACCCCCCCATCCCCCTGCGCTTGCCATCCTTTTCCTTGGAACCATTTATCTTTCCTTGGTTACCCTCTTATATCCAGTCCCCCTCAATCCAGTTTCTCCTTGCAGGACCCTGTGGATTATTCCTTTATCAACCGAGAGGCCTTGTTTGCTTGTGTTGTGAACCAGTTTTGTGAGGAGGGGTACTGGCAGAAATGTGGAATACCCCAAGTGCCCCTCAGCATCACCGTACGCTGTTGGGATGCATCCTGCAGAGGGCATTCAGATGGTGGGTTTGGTGGGGATTAAAATTCTTGTCCTTGGAAGAAGGAAGGAAGCGGACGTGGTCTGGAAAGTTATGAGGAAGACTACCTTCTTGCATTTCCACTGTGTCCACAGAAAAAGCCACTCTTAACTTGTGGGTGAAAGGAATTAGTGTCTGATTGGATAGCTACTAGTGGCCGAAACTTTGCCCAGGAAGAAGTGGTCAGAGGGATCAGGAAAAGGGAAGCAGAGAACATGGTCCTCCTAAACAGGGTCTGGATTAGGCATCCCCAAACTTTGGCCCTCCAGATGTTTTGGACTACAATTCCCATCATCCCTGACCATTGATCTTGTTAGCTAGGGATCATGGGAGTTGTAGGCCAAAACATCTGGAGGGCCGCAGTTTGGGGGTGCCTGGCTCTGGATGGTGCTTCCTGTTGTGAGATCTGTAGATGAAGGGCGGTATACAATTTTTAATAATAATAATACTCCCTCGCCTTTGGAGTAGAGGTGGCTGACCTGTTCAGCCCTCCAAATGCTGTTGTACTCTTAACTCTCATCACCTCCAACCCTGCATGGCCTGTGGACAGTGATTATGTGAGTACAGTAGTAATCTAAGAAATCTGGCGGGCCATAAATTGTCCACACCTGCTGAAAAGGGCTTTGAGTGGGGAAATGTTCCATTTTATGCAGGAGGCCTAGGATAAGCTTAGTGTTCCAGGCCAAGCTTTGGGAATGGGTGAATTCGAGGGATGTATTCACCTGATCATTTCACCTCTTATCCCTCTTTAAGTATTCTTATTTGTGTCTTTGTATAAGTTTTGCCTTTTGGAAGAGTGCAAGGTGGTTGTTGTGATCTTCATGCATTAGAATTTGGAGTAGAGGCTTCTGGAGGTTGAAACCAAATCAACGCAGGATCGTGACAATGCTCCAATGCTCCTGTTTGTACATAGCATATGTTTGGGGAAGTTACCCCAAAGTGTGGTGTAATGATTGGGTAATGGGTTGATCTGTGTTAATTGCTGTGATAGCAGAACTGATAGGGAGGAATTCATTCCAAAAGAGTTAAAGCCAGAAGAGTAGAGAGTGGCTTTGTGATGGCTCCTTAAAGAAGTGGAAATTTGACCATTTTAGAATCAGAGTTTGTGCCACCCATTTACCGTACTCATATGGAACATCCCAGTGGACGGCCCCAAGGGTTTCTTGGGAACAAAGGGACATTTCTGTGGTCATCTTTCTCTTTGCAAAGTAAAGTTGCTTTTCCTTCCCTGGCTTTTCCAAGGAGATTCTCTCTCTGCTAAATGACTTTTCATGAACAGATTCTGACACATCTGATGTGACTGTTGAGATTCAGAGACAGTGGCTGAGCCATTAGAGATGCTTGTTGTAGTAGAGAATGCTTGGGGATTTCTGGGGGATTTCTTTCTTCTTGATTGTGGAAAGTATGTTTGTTTTTTCCCAAAATTCCACTCCAACGATGTCAGAGTGACAGGAAGCTGACAGCATGTGACACATACCGTAGTTCCCTCCTCTGTCCATTCTCCCTACAGTGGGCATGCAGCTGTTTGAATGGTTCCATTTTCACTCAGATTTGTAGGAAAAGGGGTTGTGTTTCAAAAACCACATGATACAGGGTTGTTGGTAATACACTGAACATAAGGAGCTTATACTGAGGCAGATCATTGATCCAGCCAGTCCAATATTGTATGCTTTGAATAGCAGTAGCTTTCTTCATTAAGATCTTTTTAAACCAGAGTTTTCTTTTCTTTCTTTAAAAGATAGCAAGTTTCTAGCTCTCATTGTTTTGAGTGTGTTCTTGAAAGCATGTGAGCTGTGCTTTCTGAAATTTCAAAAAACAGCATAATGTGCTAGTCATGGGACTGAGCTAAACAAGATTTCCAGTGGTTGTGGGGTTAGAATTCATGTCCTGTATAGTTCTTTCAATTCCCATGACTATCAAATCAGAATAAATTATATAAAACAGTAAACAATTGCAGTTATGCAGAATTGGTGAAAGTTATGCCCCTTTGTGTAAATTATATTGGTTGCATAATTTATTCATGCAGAATTTGAATTTAGTAGATGCAGAATTGTAGGGGTTGTTTTTTTTGTATTTTGAGGATGAATGTGCGGACTATTTGTAGCCCTGGGCAAAGGTGGAACAGTCTGCATTCATGAAAGTATCTCTTAATAGCCGAAGGCATGAAGAAGAAATCCATGTTATGTTCCTGTATATTCACAGCGGCATTCATCATTCTGATACTGGTGATTTATGATTTAAGCAGATGTATAGTACTTTTTTTTTGCCTTCCCTGGGGCAGGATTATGCATTATGCTATGTACGTTGTTGCAGAGGAGGGCACATATCAGAGCTCTATCTGTAGTGTAATTTGAGAGCCCACTCCCAACTGAGTCTGTATCGGCCAACAATAAAACGTTCCCATTGTGCTACAGCAGGCATGTCCAACAGGTAGATCGTGATCTACCGGTAGATCACTAGACATCTCTGGTAGATCACTGGTAGATCATTAGCTCCCCCCAAAGAAGCTGAACAACTGTGGCTCCCCTAAAAAAGCTCAACATTTTACCTCCTCCCTGAAAAAACTCAATAACTTTTACCTGAACCCCCCCCCCAAAATGGGCTTTCCTCCTTCCTAAAAAAAACTTTGACCTGAACCCCCCCAAAGGGGGTAGATCACTGCCAGTTTTTAACTCTGTGAGTAGATCGCAGTCTCTTAGGATTTGGCCACCCCTGCGCTACAGTGTGAAACAGCTAGTGATGAATCGGATGGATCCACTCTCCAATCTAGGTGCAATGTAGTTGGTCCACTGTCCATTCCAGGTTTGGCGCACCAGTCCTGGTATAGTCACTGCATCCAGTCCCCCAGTTCTTATTGCTGCTATCAACGGGTCAGAACTTTGGAGTTCTGGAAAAGCAGTGATCACATCTGCTCTCCTGTGCGCTTCCACAGAGGTTCTGTAATATTCCCTGCACCTCCATAACGTGGTGCCTCTTCTCTATAATGTAGGCAAATGGTTGTACGCTCCACTCTACTCAAGTGAAGTATATGGTGGTAGTAACCTGCCCTAGATGAGGGACAGAAGGACCATGGGGTAACTAAGTTTTACTCCTAGTAGACCCACTGGAATTAATGGACCTAACTTAGTCATGCTCATAATGTCATTTGGTTTGTTCTGAGTAAAAATGTGGTTGACTGCCATGCCATCCCAGATGTGCTACCTTGTCCCTGCAGTATAGGTGGAGATGGAAAACAGAAACAACCCCCCTCCCCCATGTGCACAATGCTGTGCTAGATCATGATACTGGGCCTCGGTCCAGTATACCTGAAGGAGCGTCTCCACCCCCATCATTCTGCCCGGACACTGAGATCCAGTGCCGAGGGTCTTCTGACGGTTCCCTCGCTACGAGAAGCCAAGTTACAGGGAACCAGGCAGAGGGCCTTCTCGGTAGTGGCACCCACCCTGTGGAACGCCCTCCCACCAGAGGTCAAAGAGAACAACAATTACCAGACCTTTAGAAGGCATCTCAAGGCAGCCCTGTTTAGGGAAGCTTTTAATGTTTGATTTCTGTATTTTAATGTTTTGTATTATTATTATTATTATGTAGCCCAGGGAGGGCTTCAGGACAGGAGGGGATATGGTACCTGGGGTTGCCAGACTCTATAGAGGACAGGACTTCTGTGCTTTTAATTGCCCTGCTCTCTTTTGAGTCTGGAACCCTTAAAGAGAAACTAGCAGGCCCTTTGTTTAATTCCCAAGCAAAGGGTCTGCTGGTTTCTCTTTAAGGTTTCCAGACTCAAAAGAGAGCAGGGCAATTAAAGGCACAGAAGTCCTGTCCTCTATTGAGTCTGGCAACCCTAATGGTAGCTCCAGACATGTCTACGTCCTTTGTTGCCCTCCTCCTTCCAAGCACTGAATATCAATTATATGTCTACCTGATTTCAGTGTTGACCGAAGAGGTGGGGGAGGAAACTGTGGTGAGAGAGGTAGGAAGATAATGCCCAACGTTACACACTTGACTTGACAGACTGTCAACAGCTATGTGTAAGTCAGGCCACACAGGGCAACCTGTGACATCATCTTGGGTAGACCGGCAGGTTGCACTAGCAGGTTGAGGTGCTGTAATGTTTGAGAGAAGCATAACTTGTGATTGGTGGTGATGCAAGTTAAAAGAATAGAACGGAAGATTCCCAAGGGATTGTTGAAAATGCTTGAAAATCTACGTGTGGCTTCCATGTGATTTCACCCATGCATTTAACCAACTGGGAAACATTCTGTTGAAAACAACCTGAGAATCACATCTTGAATGTTGAGGTCAAATTGCGAATTAAAAACCAGATTTTTAAATTGTATTTTGAATTATTCTGTGTTGAGAGACCTGGCCAATATTTGGATTGGATGGCTTTGGAGGTGGGAATAAGGACTGGGGAGTCAACCCGCTCTTTCAGTTCCTTAAAAAGGATGTGGAAGCTGTGGGCCCTCCAGTCATGGCTGCACTTCAGCTCCCATCAGCCCTAGCCAGCATAGCCAATGGTTGAGAATGATGGGAGAGGTAGTCCAACACCACCTGGAAGTCCAGCAACATCTCCCCAGCCATATTTTAAAGTGGATTGCCAGCTGGCTGCCTTGTACAACCACCACCAGTCTCCCCACCCATTTCGCCTGCCTCCCATGGGCAGCTGAAGGGTCCAGCTGGTACCCATTATGAAGCCTGAATTGGCCTTCCAGTTGCAGATTCCTTCATTATAAGCCAATTTAAAGCGCCACATCACTGGGAGGGTTATCAAAATATCGTTTGTGAATTGCATTGTCTGCCATTTAGTTTCTTGAGTACAGTTTTAAGATTCTGGAACTGACCTTTATAGAGTCGTGAAAGGCTTGGGCCCACCCTTCCTTTGGGAGAAAACCTTCCTCGCACAAGCTCTCCTGCCCTTTGAAATGGGCTGGGAAAGCCATCTTTTGAAATGTCAGTCAACAAGCTGTGACATTTGTGGGGGCCGGGAGTGTATTTTGCTGGACCGGTGAAATTTCTTTACCCAGTGTGGCCTGCAAACACTTTAAAACAGTTTTAGTTCACAAAGCTTTAAACACGCCTCTCAAAACTGAGTTATAGATATATAGATGTTCAATAGATAAGAGATTTTTAATACTTTAGTTGTGTGGAAAAGTACTTCCTTTCGTCTGTCCTAAATGTCCCACTATTCAGTTTCATTGGGTGCCAGGGAGAAATATTCCCTCTGTCCACTGTCCCCATAGCTCCAAACCTTTCCTCTCAGACTGTTGCTGTGGCCCCCTATGCAGCTCTACAATATTTCTCTCCCCCCCCCCAAAAAAGATGTGGCAATCAAAACTATACCTATTCCAACTGTGGTGAGACTGTAGATTCAAAGCATGGGATTTGCTCCCCACCCCCAAGCAGCTTTACATTGGGTTGACCTCCAATATACCTTTCAAAGTCATTCCGTCAGTTCAGGTCCTATGATTGTATCTGTGGGCATCACTTTATTTTATACATATATTGTACTCGCCTTAAGCCACATTTGGCATTTTATTACCGATTCATTCAGTTTAGTGTGAACCTTTTGGATCGCTTTGTCATCCCTTTTAATTTTCCCCACCATAAATGATTTGGTAATGTCAGCAAAGATGACCCTAACTCGGGGACATTTTGGAAGGAAACAAAAAAAGCAATAGTCCCAATACAGTGGAACCTCGGTTTATGAACACCTCGGTTTATGAATTTTCGGTTTACGAACGCCACAGACCCATCTGGAACGGATTAATTCACTTTCCATTACTTTCAATGGGAAAGTTCGCTTCAGTTTATGAATGCTTCAGTTTATGAACAGACTTCCGGAACCAATTACACCCATGCTTTGGGTTAAGTACGCTTCAGGTTGAGTACTCCGTGGACCCGTCTGGAACGGATTAATCCACTTTCCATTACTTTCAATGGGAAAGTTCGCTTCAGTTTATGAACGCTTCAGTTTATGAACAGACTTCCGGAACCAATTGTGTTCATAAACCGAGGTACCACTGTACAGAACTTTGAAGGGGGGGTCCTTGTCCTGGGGCAAGGTGAGATGGCTTGCTAAAAGACAGACAAATCTGACCCATGGGCTACAATCCTTTGGGAAGATCTTTACAGGCCCCTTTTAAAAGAACAGGTGCTGCATTTTAGCAAGGCTCATACAGAATTTCCCCAGGAATTGTATTCTCCGGAAGTCAGTGAAGGATGTGGAGTGCCATTTGGCTTTAACCCCTCAAGCACAAAAACCCCTTGGCTGACCCTGGGTGCAAGAACATTTTGTGTGTGTGTGTGTGTGTGTCTCCTTTGAAAGGGTGTGTGTGTGGAATTATGAGCAAATGCCAGATCACATTTATGCAGAGTTGAAATCTCCAAAGCCTCAAATTAAAATGGAATGAGGTGACTGATACTTCTCTACACATTAGATTCAGCCTTTGAGTAGCTATAGTTTGTAAAGTGCATTTTAGCAACTATAAAAGCTAAAACAGTGGCCTGTCTTTTCCACAGAGGAGCAAAAAGACCCATGCAAAATAGAGGCTGCAACCCACCATATACCTAGACCAGGGAAAAGCCATTATTACCGTACTCGTTTTGATCCATTGTTTTTTAAATGTTAACACTCAAAACTTACAGCACAGTATGCAAGATCAGTCTCTGTTCTCCTGCTTCCTCTCTCTCAGCTTTATTTTAAAAAATATAAAAAAATATTATTATTAAAGGAAAAGAACCCAAGGAGAAACCTTATTCAATGGAATCCAGCTGCCTGGCTGGGTTGTGTTTCAGAATTTGGACTTCCGGTTTGGGATTTCAAAGGGAGCTGTCTCTGGCAGGGGACTGAATTTCCCACACAGCCATAGACACAATTACTAACGGGATGGCGTAATAGAAGCATATGGCATCCCTCCCCATGCAGTTAATTCCGTACAACATTGGGTAGAAAAAAGGGTGGAAATAGCTATCGGTTTCCTCTCGGCATTCTTCCAGCAGGAGAGAGAAGCTCGTACATCTTCGCAGCGTCCCATCTGGAAGAAACACCCAAGGCTTTATTCTGGCAGGGGGACTTGAATTCCTTCCTATTCAGAGGGGGAACGGAAACTGACGTTGAGGGGGAATAGCAGACCGCAGCCTCCCAAGCAACCCAGATAGACTCCCCGCAAAGCAAGCGGAGTCGTCCAACGAGGGGACCGGTTTGGAAGAGCTGCCCAGTTGGAGGGGTTGCCAAGTCTCAATGGAGACCCAAAAGCTCAGGCCTCATTACAGATTGCAGTCACATTGCATCACTTCCCTGGAAACAGCATCTCATTGAGGGGGAGGGCTTAGTTTCGGAAACTTTATTCCACAAAAGATGGGAGCCTTTGCTAGGGTAAGGGGCTGGGGGACGAGCCAGGGAGCCCTGCCTCTTAGAGGTCAGCGCTGTGGGTTTTAGGCTGAAGTGGGAAGGTGGGTTTACTGGCACTCGGCTTTAGCCATGCAGATACCTTGCCTGGAGGATGCTGGGGAGACGGTACCTTGTGGTTGCTTAGCAACCACAGCCTATCCTGGAGCAGGCAAAATGGCTGCCTAGGCTTAGGATGAAGCTGGTCACGGGCAAGAAATGGGGTGCGAAGCAGGGCAAGAATCCCGTATCTAAATCAGGGGCTTGAGGGAGGGGATCCTGTGAGTTCCAGTGTGGGAGGATGGGAGCTAAGAAGCTTGGCTGCAGCTTTTACAAATGAAGGCCCCCTCGGGCGTCCCCGCCATTGAATGCTTCAATCTGCCACCAACATGTTGCGAGGGTGTAATTAAGGCTTGAAAAAATAGCAATTGAGGAATAATTAGAAAGCAGCTGCAACCAATTCCAGGCTTGCAATGCTTTGGCTCCTCTGTTTGGATCTTTGGCGAAAATGTTTCGAACAATGGGGGGGGGGAGAACCCTGATGTTTAAAAAGCAGTACAGCCTAATTGTTGCTTGTTCTTTTCTGAACACTATTTGAAAAGTACAACCGCTGTCATGTTTCTATTCTCTGTTAGTTGTTGGCCATGCTGGAAATACTTGCATTGGAGGATACAGTATGAGTTTGTGGAATTATATATATATACTTGCCCCATTTTGCCTTGTAATAAATTGTGAGTTTGCATTGCCTCCTCCCAGTGCTGGGTTTTAGGGCTTAGGGGAGTGTAGAGTAATATCCTGACTCCCATTCCCAGGTTGTCTTTTAGCATTGTCACTTGTTTCTGGCAAGGCTACTGTAGCTTCAGCAGACATACATCCAACAGGTATCCCTAGTGTTTGAAGGTGTGGTGATAAAAATCGGTAGATTTTTTATATCTTTCTGCAGCAGTTGATGGTACTTTTCCTGGGTGATTCTTTGGTGGTCAAGCACTTGTGGGGGGGCGGAAGGGGGATTTAAGAGTTTGTTCACCTTAGACTTTTATACTGGCTTTTAGAAATCTTTTTTGTATTGTGTATTCGAATTTTATTTTTGTAAGTTGCTTGGATATGTCTTGTGGAAAGCATTGAATAAATAAAACACATAAATAATGCTTGCCATGCAGCTGTTTAATGGCGCAAATGCTTTGCAAAAAAAAAAAAAGTGGAATAAAAAGACATGGGAACTCTTATTTGGAACCACAATATAGCTGGCCTTTCATTTCTTTAACCCACGGGTGTCAAACACAAGGCCCGGGGGCCAAATCCGGCCCACCAGACCTCGTCATGTGGCCCGCCGAGCCCCCCAGCCAGCAGGACCCAGCAGGACCTTGCTGCTGAAGCGCCGCACCGACAAAGCGCCAACAAACAGCTGGGGCCGGGGGGGTAGAAAGGCGGCCGGAGCAGCGCTGCATGGAGCGCCCCGAGCCACAGCAGGAGAAGAAGGAGGCAGCTTGCTGGGTCAGCACCCGGCAGCGCCGCACGGAGAGTCCCGAGCCTCTGCGACGCAGCAGTGCTCTGTAGCACTTTGAATCCTCCTCCTCCTGCCACGGCTCAGCGCCTGGAAACGGCTGCTGCTGCTGCTACTGAAGCACAGACAAAGCACCCAGCAGCGCTGCGTGGAGGAGGATTCAAAGTGCTACAGAGCACTGCTGCGTCCCAGAGGCTCGGGACTCTCCGTGCGGCGCTGCCGGGCACCGACCCGGCAAGCCGCCGCCTTCTCCTCCTCTTGCCTCACTTCCTCCTCCTCCTGCCGCGGCTCAGCCTCATGAACGTGAGCTCAGCAGCGGCTCAGCCTCATGAACGTGCAACTCTGAGGCTTTACGCACTTCTCCTAAATCAGACACCCACTGCCTCACGCTGCACGGGAAATGCTTTTTGCCCCTGGGTCCCTTCGCGCTCTTTTCTGGCGCTGAATCAAGGCGGCGACCCCCCCTCCCTTTCTTTCTTCCTCTCTCTCGTTCTTTTTCTTTCTTTCCCTCTCCTTCCTTCCTTCTTTATCTCTGTCTTCTCTCCCTCTTTCTTTTTCTTTCCTTCTTTATTCCTTCTTTCCTACTCTTCTTTCTCTCACCTCTTTCCTTCCCCTCTCCCTCCTGCTCCCTCTTTTCTTTCTTTCTTCCTTACTTCCTTCCTTTCTTCCTTATGTCCTTCCCATCTTTCTTCCTCTCCCTCATTCTTATTCTTTCTTTCCCTCTACTTCCTTCCTTATTTCTCCCTTTCCGTCTTCTCTCCCTCTTTCTTTTTCTTTCCTTCTTTATTCCCTTCCTTATTTCCTACTCTTCTTTCTCTCCCCTCTTTCCTTCCTTCCTCCCTCCCTCCCCTCCCCTCCCTCTCCCTCTCCTCAGAAACATAGGATGCTGCTTTATACTTCTGGCCCTTAAACCCTGGAACCAGGAGAGCAGCTCCAGTGAGTCAACCTCAGCCAGTCCCTTTGGTGAAGGGTGGTGGCTCACTGGCAGAACATCTGTCCTGCATGCAGAAGGACCCCAGAATCTCCAGATACTAGTAGCTCTGCAAAGGTCCTGCATGAAACCCTAGCGAGCCTCCACCACCCAGTGCAGTTACCAAAAATCATTTTTCAATAAATTGTACAATAATTGTACATTTGAATATCTACTTGCCATTATTCTGACTATGTTTCTGCTTTCAGAGCTAGTTATTACTTACATTATTACAAAAAACAGTAATAATTGAATGCAGTGACAATAATTTATGATAATAAAGAGTGGACACATAGTCCTACAGATACAACCGGCCCTTTGAGGGTGACCAAACTGCTGATGCGGCCCCCGATGAATTTGAGTTTGACACCCCTGCTTTAACCCATACACCATCTAAGATTCAATTACAGTGGTGCCTCACAAGACGAATTTAATTCCTTCCGCGAGTCAATTCGTTTTGCGAAAAATTCATCTTGCGAATCGCGGTTTCCCATAGGAATGTATTGAAATTTCTTTTTTTGCCAATAGGAGCGCATTAATTAAATTTCAATGCATTCCTATGGGAAACTGTGATTCGCAAGATGAATTTTTCACAAAACAAATTCGTCTTGCGAGTCACCATCAGATCGCAAGACGCATTCGTCTTGCGAAAAATTCGTCTTGCAGGGCATTCGTCTTGCGAGGTACCACTGTAGGTATATAGAATTAGATACTATTCCCATTGTCCTAATCAGATACCTTAGTTAAAATGTCATTTTAAGAGGCAGTCCATGCTTTCTAAACACTCATATGAGAAATTATGCAAATACAGTGTATCTGCAGGCCTAACAACAACAACAACAGCATTTAGATGCCTCCCATCTGACTGGGTTGCCCCAGCCACTCTGGGCAGCTACCAACAGAATATTAAAAACACAATAAAACATCAAACATTAAAAACGTCCCGATACAGGGCTGTCTTCAGATGTCTTCTAAAAGTTAAATAGTTGTTTATTTCCTTGACTTCTGATGGGAGGGTGTTCCGCAGGGCGGGCGTCACTACCAAGAAGACCTTCTACCTCATTCCCCGTAACTATATATTCTGTTTCCTAGATGGATTTTGAAGGAGGTGCTTTTATTTCCCAATTACTGGGAAAATAGAGGGTTATGGAGATTCAGCCCTCAGACACCATATATTTTGGCCAATAAGTAACAGCCTATGGCAGGACTGTGTATGTTCTGGGCTGCTAAAAAAAAGGAAGAGTTCTGCATCAAGAACCTCTGTCAGTCATGCAAGTTTGCATATGTTTGCCTATTTTATAACTCTTTTTCTTTGCTTCCACTGGCTAAAGGAAGGGATAAGGAATATGAAAGCCCACTTAGTTCTTTCCATGGCTCCTTAGATTTCACCAGGCACATTCCAGCCTATTTTTTTGCAGTCTTGAGGAATAGAAGCTTGCTTCTTCTTTTTTTCAAAAAGGAAAGCTGACATTAACGGGACATAGAATTCTGTGTCATAATACCCACATCTACACAACAAGTCCCAGGCATTTGTAGGACGCCCATAGCTGAGAGGGGTGGGTGGGTGGGTTGTGAGCAGAACTGATCCTGAAACTCCACTTCCTGGCCCTTACGTTACACCAGACATTGTTTGTGTCATGTTTTGAAGCTGCAGGACTAGAAACTTAGTATCAAAGAAAATCGAAATACTTCTGATGCCACCAAACATCAAAATCCAAGACAGTTTGAGACCGCAATACCAATCCTGTTCCAGCTGCACTGGCTAATGGTTGCTGGACTTCAGGAAGGAAGCGTGGGGGCTCTTACAGGGTCCTTGAGTTCTCCCACCTCCTTTCCGAAGCCCAGTTAGCACTTTCCCAGCTTTGGAAAGGAGGTTGGGGGGCTCTAGCACCCTGCCAGGGCCTCGTGCCTCCTTCCAAAAACCCAGAGCCTTCCTTAGCTGGCTTTTGGAAGGCAATGTCGGGGAGGGGGCATCAAATTTTGGCTTTGCTTCCCCCTGCATGCGACAAGTTAGTGTGCAGCCCACAGGTTCCATGTCAAAGTACTCTTGTGGCCCGCTTGGTATGGAAAGTTGGGCTGCCCTGGTTTAGAGGATGCTGAGCAAGATGGATGGACCAAGCCGGCTTCTCCTGTTTCTGATGCAATATAAGGCTGTTTCATAGGTTCAGTTGTTGCAGATGAAGCTGCTGCTAAAGGTAGAGCTCAACGAGACAATTTAAGTACAGTGGTGCCTCGCTAGACGAAATTAATTTGTTCCACGGGTCTTTTCTTATAGCGAAAAATTCGTCTAGCGAATCCCATAGGAATGCATTGAATTTTTTTAAATTTTTTTTGCCCATAGGAACACATTAATTGAATTTCAATGCATTCCTATGGGAAACCGCGATTCGCTAGACGAATTTTTCGTAAAACGCATTCGTCTAGCGAGGCAAGCTCCGCTCGAAAAATCCTTTCGTTAAGTGGAAATTTCGTTAAGCAGGGCATTCGTTAAGCGAGGCACCACTGTACAGTGGTACGTCAGTTTACGAACTTAATCTCTTCCGGAATCCATTATTAAACCAAAACCAAAAACTGAGGCGCGCTTTCCTTAATGAGGCCTCCCGCCGCTGGTGCCCTTCCACTGTTCGGATTCCGTTCTTTGTTGTTGTTGTTTAGTCGTGTCCGACTCTTCGTGACCCCATGGACCACAGCACGCCAGGCACTCCTGTCTTCCACTGCCTCCCGCAGTTTGGTCAAACTCATGTTCGTAGCTTTGAGAACACTGTCCAACCATCTCGTCCTCTGTCGTCCCCTTCTCCTAGTGCCCTCCATCTTTCCCAACATCAAGGTCTTTTCCAAGGATTCTTCTCTTCTCATGAGGTGGCCAAAGTATTGGAGCCTCAGCTTCAGGATCTGTCCTTCCAGTGAACACTCAGGGCTGATTTCCTTAAGAATGGATAGGTTTGATCTTCTTGCAGTCCATGGGACTCTCAAGGGTCTCCTCCAGCACCATAATTCAAAAGCATCAATTCTTCGGCGATCAGCCTTCTTTATGGTCCAGCTCTCACTTCCATACATCACTACTGGGAAAACCACAGCTTTAACTATACGGACCCTTGTAGGCAAGGTGATGTCTCTGCTTTTTAAGATGCTGTCTAGGTTTGACATTGCTTTTCTCCCAAGAAGCAGGCGTCTTTTAATTTCGTGACTGCTGTCACCATCTGCAGTGATCAAGGAGCCCAAGAAAGTGTGGAGTTTGTAAACCAAATCGTTCTTAAACCGGACTGTTCTTAAACCGAGGTACCACTGTACTAGGAACCTTAGAGGAGAATGACTGCGCAAGGCCATGGCAACAGTGGGCCCTGTAGCAAAGTCATTATTTGAGATGGTATTGTTTATGGTGCATCTGGAGTTCAACAGCAGCAAATTAACGCATGTGACACATGATGTGTCAACCTTACTCAAGCTAAGGTGGTTTGGGCCTTGTCAGGGCTTGAATGGGAGACCACTGGAGAACCATGTGCACATTCTATATATTCAATATATCTGTATTGTGGTATGAAGGTAGCAGGACTGGGGGAAGCTATTTTGCAGCCCCACCTGTGAACTTTTGGGAATATAGCCAGGAAGAGACGAATCAAGACCAGAACAGATGCAAATAATGATTTTGCATGGGGCTTACGTTTGTCCTTTAATCCATCACTTTTGATGATCACACTCACCGCACAGATGCCATCACTGATAATTACCCTCTTGCAGAGCCCATGGTGTGTTGATACCCAGGCTTAGTTACCCGTCGATGCTAGCATTCAATTCTTCCACCACACACAACTTTGCACCACGTTAAAACAGAATGACTGCATTTTGTAGGTTGCAGGGGGTGGCTCGGAGGGCGGACACCACAAGGCGGTGTGATTACGGTAAGCTGACAATTATCCCATGATGTGCGTTAAGAGGGATGGGTGGAGTAGGAATATAGTGGAAGAATCATCCAATGACTGCATAGCTTACCACAGGGCGTAGTTAACATGGTGCCCTCCAAATGTTCCTGGACTACAACTCCCATCATCCCTGACCATTGACCATGCTGGATGGAGCTGGTGGCAGCTGGAGTCCAGCAAAATCTGGAGGGCACCACATGACAACCCCTGGCTAACCTGTGAAGTAGCCAATCATGGCAAATTTTGGAGATGAGGTTTTTAAAAAGAGGCTCCAAATAAGTGGATTAATTCATGTTGGAAGCTAGGGCTATGGAGGAGAAATTTAATTAAATTTTCATATTTTAATATGTAATCTGAAATGCAGCTTTCTTTTTAAATTTGCACTTCTCTGAACATTGCGGTGTAGTTTGCCAACCAAAGGAAGTGCACAAAAATGTGTGTATTAGGGGAAACTGCATATATAAACTGCATCTATGTGGAAATAACATACAAACATGCAATACTGTTACATGAAATGTGTGTTTTAGGGAAACTTGCATACAAAAATGTATGTATTAAGGGGGGGGGAAAGCCTGCTAAAATGTTGGCAGATTTTGGGGAGGACTTAATTGTAAACTGATGCAGAAATGAGAAACTGGGAGAAATCAAAATTGACTGATCCTTTCCTCCCTCCCTAAGGCTGTATCTGCATTAGTATGTTTGAATTCCGCCCAATTCAATCCTACAGACTCACTGTTAAGACCATTTTCATGGAAGCCGATATTACTCGGCTACGAGTGATCAAAGAAGAAGAAGTAGTATGTTTGAAGGCCAAAGGGCACCCATTGGCCCTAAGCATCTTGTCTATGTGTTTCCTGTTTATGGGGGATGCACTTGCCAGAGGGAGGCGTGTGGCTTCTCTGTGAATCACGCCTTCCATTTCCCCCAAATTTATCCACACCTGGAGGGGTCCATAGACTCTGCATCATAAGAGATGACATTCTGTGTTTTAACTAAATTGATGCCCCCATGCTTATCATTTTGAACAAACTGCAAAACCTGGATTTGATGGCAAAGAGGTATGAGGAGCAAGCAGGAGGTAGCTTAGGAAGTTTAGACCGGAGGAAATAGCCAGGAAGCCTTTGCTTCACAGCATAACATCTGCACTGGAGAAAAGATATGCTTTCCGTTTCCCTGGAAATCCCAAAGGCCAGCTTTTGCTTGCCGGTGATTTATGAAAGAAAAAACTTTGTTGCCACAACTAAACACAGGCAGATTTTGTGTGGGCCTGTTTTTTAAGGGGCTAACCCTACACATGATGTGCAGAATTGTGCAGTGGAGCCTGGGCAGTGTTTATTGTTGTTGCTTTAAACGAAAACCAGCTTGGGGAGGGGATGATTCTGAGTGGAGAAGCAGTGTGCACGCGCTTAATGCTTTCCCCGTGCACCAAAGCAGCCCCCCACAAACTATTTTCTTATGCTTGCACATAAAACTTTAGTCATACATAGAATTCACCTGCTGAAATAAAGGAACTCAAGTCCATTGATTTCAGTGGGGCTGCTCTGAGATCGCCTTTAGTCTGTGATGGAGCCAAGATGCCCCCTATAACTTTTGGGCACACTCATTTGCTTACTCTTAATAGTGGCCCTCCAAAGGGAAGGGGCCATTGGTCAGTGATGGGATGTGTGCTTTGTATACCTCAGGCGCAGACTCAATCTCTGGTATCGCCAGCTAAAGGATCTTGGGTAGCAGACCTGGGATTGCCCACTGCACAGAGCCACTGCTGCTCAAATGAGACAGTCCTGGGCTGCAATGGAACTTGGTTTAAGGCAGCTTCATTCATTCAAAAACACACAGCTGGCAAGACAGCCTCTTTCCCGGTATTACAGGTGGTTTGGACTAGATGACCCTCAGAGTCTCTCTACAATTCTATGATTCCAGGCCTCATTCCAGTATCTTAGAACCATTCCACACGTTATTAGAGTGGCTACTTATGCATTGCCAAAAGTATACATTTTACATAGCTTTGCGTAAGATATGTATAGTATGTACTGCTTTATTTGCACGCCTGCAAGGTGAGAGCTATAATAAGTACGTACAGTAATTTGAACTGAAACACAATAAAATAGTAGGGAGGCTCTGACCAGGAGACCCATCTGTCTGCTCGATCTACTATCCAGGTGCTGACCATTGATGGGCAATTTCAAAGTCTTGGACCAGACAACACTTCAAATAGTGGACTTTCCAACGGAGCGCTGATCTTTGTAGAGCAGCGGTCAGCAAACTTTATCAGCAGGGGGCCAGTCCACTGTCCCTCAGACATTGTGGGGGGCCGGGCTATATATATTTTGGGGGGGGGGGAATGAACGAATTCCTATGCGCCACAAATAACCCAGAGATGCATTTTAAATAAAAGGACACATTCTACTCATGTAAAAACATGCTGATTGCCGTGGGCCGGATTTAGAAGGCGATTGGGCTGGATCCGGCCCCCGGGCCTTAGGTTGCCTACCCATGTTGTAGAATGTGACACAGGCCACCCTACATATCATTTAGCAACAAGATTTGGTTTGCGACACATTATGGGACACACGAGATAGTAACTAACATTAAGCTCATGTCGCCATACTATTGCATGCCGTCCCACCCCAAGCTGCTGCCAGTGCAGCAGAGAAACACTTTTGGCTGTGTGGTTGTCCTCAACAGAGAGCTACAGCCAGTTGCAGGTCCCTGACAAGTGAAGCAGTAATCGCACACATACTGTTGGGTGTACACCCTAACAAAAATGTCCTTTTTTGACATGGCTTGAATGTGTGCTCCCCTTTTGCCCAGTTTTCAACAGATGGCCACAATGCCGAAACCACAAATCTAAAAATACTGTTTTGTCAGTGTTGCACTTGAAATTAAGGATGCTGATCGCCATGATGTTCTGGAAAAAGGGGCAACCTTTTAGCTTTAAGGGTCAGAAGTTAACAGAGCAATTAAGACCGGCATTTCTGGTGCATGCCTGAACCCCTGGGCTTTCAAATTCTCGATATCATATTTGCAGCCTGCCTTCTATTCAAATTGCTGTGGGTGGGAAGAACAGCTTTTATGTGTGCATGTGTTTTTAAAGCAAAGGAAATGCCGACTTGTGTGATGTGAGCGGAACAGGACCACAAAGGCCGGAAACACAGGCGCATGGGCTAATGCTTGAAGCGTTTCTGGCAGTATCAGCTGCAAGGATAGTTGCAGACCTAGGCATACCTGTTAGAAGAAAGCCAGTCCTATTACACTCAATGGGTCTCACACCTTCAAAGGGAAGGTGGGAAAGGAGATCTCTGCTTATGGCTGATGTTCTCAAAGAGGGGTGGTCCTCCAGAAATGTTGCTGGACTGGACTCGCAGATCTACAGCATGGCCAATGGTCAGAAATGATGGGAGTTTGAATCCAGCCTTGTATGGAGCCCCCCCCCCCCCGGTTTTAAGATCATTCTGAAACCACGGGCAAATGAGCTTTGTGACTCAGGGTGAGATGATGAGGGTGTAGTCTCAGGGATTATCTGTTGATTTTCAGAATACAAGAATTGTTGTGCTGGGATCTGACTGATGGTCTGCCCAGAATAGATCACTAGCAAATGTTTTTCAAACAGTAGCTAGTCAGATACCAGTGGGAAGTTCACAAGCAAAGGATCATAACCCTGTCTAGCTCTGCTGTTAATCCCCTAGGGAGGTGACCAGATGCAAAGGAGGATAGCATCCCATGCCTTTAACAATGGTGAAGAAGAGGGGTTTTTCTCTCTGCAGGTGCAGCTACTCATACAGCTACTATTAAAGCAGGGATGGGGAAAGCGGTAGGTCCTCAGTGCTGGCTAGGGTTGATCGGAGTTTGAGCCCACCAAGGACATCTGGAGGCCTACAGGTTCCTCATTGCTGTGTTAAAGGAATAGGTATCTGCAGCCTTCTTTTGCATCTGGTTAGGGATGCTCAGTTGCAACTCAACTCCCCCCCCATTACATTTTCCACCTGCTACTATATTTTGGGACCTGCTATGGATATATCACACAACAAGCTAGTCAGGGAGAGGACATCTGTGTGGGCAAATATTCCAGGAAAGAAAGGGTAGGAAAAGCCTTGGACCCACTTAAATTGGACCCACTTAAAACCAAACGGAAGAATTGCTGGTTTGCAATCCAGGAATGCTATATATGGACACCTCAGATATCCGGGCAGGCCGCTTGCAAGGACTGAACCCCAAATCCCAGCGGACACCTGGGAAATATACTTTTATGATCTATATGCAGATCATACGGCTGACGGGGAGATGATGGAGTTGGAACCACTGCCTGATTGGGATCCAGTAACCTGCCCTGAAGTTGAAACTCTTATAGACCAATTTAAAGTGGGCAAGGCCCCCAGAGACGATCTTATATCTATTGATGCCATCAAACCCAATAAAGACTGGTGGATCCCGCTTTTAGCGGCTCTTTATACAGTGGTGCCTCGCTAGACGAATTTAATTTGTTCCATGGGTCTTTTCTTATAACGAAAAATTCGTCTAGCGAATCCCATAGGAATGCATTGATTTTTGTTTTATTTTATTTTTGCCCATAGGAACGCATTAATTGAATTTCAATGCATTCCTATGGGAAACCGCAATTCGCTAGACGAATTTTTCGTAAAACGAATTCGTCTAGCGAGGCAACCTCCACTAGAAAAAACCTTTCGTTAAGCGGAAATTTCGTTAAGCAGGGCATTTGTTAAGCGAGGCACCACTGTACATGTATAAACAATACAGCAAAATTTCCCTCAAGCTGGAGCTCTGCTTTGATTGTATTAATCCTCAAGAAAGGTCCATGTACAGAGCCGAGCAACTTTAGGCCGATCAACCTGTTAAATGTCATTGGGAAGATCTACTCCAGGTACTTGTTAAACAAGTTATCAAACTGGTTGGAGAGTAATAATATCATTGCAGATGAACAGGCAGGCTTTCGCCCCGGAAGATCTACAATGGACCAAATATTGATATTGAACCATCTGGCTGAAAAGTATGCCTTTGGCCGGATTTCTAGAAAACAGCTATGGACAAAACTGGCTGCCACAACAATTGATCGTCGTATTCTTCATCTGATCATTAATCTGCATACGAATACCTTTCTGAGAGTCAGGCTAGGTAATAATGGTCTAGTGTCTAACCCTGTTACCACCTCTAGGGGAGTAAGACAGGGCTGCCTGTTGGCCCCAGCACTGTTTAATTTCTACATTAATTCGCTGGTGGCCCACATGGCCAATAATGCTTACCACCCCCCTAAATTAGCTGGTCAACTACTAAACGTTCTCCTGTATGCAGATGATGCCGCACTCCTAGCTAGATCTCCCATTGGGCTGAGGAGAATGCTGCAAGCACTCCATGAATATTGTGATTGTGTACAGCATCAGCTTCAACCTAATTATACTAAGACCAAGATTATGGTCTTCTCCGCCCGACCAAAATTTCACTTGTGGTTGATGAATGGTCCTACATTGGAGCAGGTTAACTGTTTCAAATATCTGGGACAAGTAATTCGATCAAATAGGTCCTTTCTGGCTCATAGAGAATATATAACTACAAACACATCTAAAAGCAGCCATGATGATTAGATCTCTATATGCTAAGAATCAGGCTCAATCAGTAAAAGCTGCCTTGAGACTCTTTCAAATGAAAGTCCTTCCCTCGGTGCCCGTAGGGATCTTCTCAGATTGGAATCTATCCAAAAACGATTTCTTAGAGCCATCCTTAGGATCCCCCCTTCTGTAGCGGGTGCGGTCATGAGATTAGAGGTTGGTTGGCAAGGCACACCCACAGACAGACCAAAGTGGGGCTGTACTTTTACCCCCACCCCTGACATTTCACCTACCTTTCCTAACAACCATGCATTGCACACATTTGTCTGTAGATAAAGGCCAACACATGGGCTTCTCCTGACATGCAGGGGCTCCACGTGATCATGACCCCTTGCTGTGTGGGTGCCCTGATCACGCAGAGCCTCTGCATGCAAAGAGGAGCTTGTGTGTTTGCCTTCTTTATATAGCAAGCACACACAAAGCACAGTTGTTGGTGTTTTTAAAAAGGAGAAGATTGGACATCAGAGTTGCAGCACAGTTCCGCTCTGGTCTGTATGCAGGTATGCCCCTTATGCTAATCTTGCACATGAAGAGGCTTATGGGTGCCTTGATTCTGTGCTCTTGGTAACTCTTACCAGGTAGATATGAACCCTCCTGCCTATGTTTATTCTATTCTGTGATTATTCCGTGTAGGTGCAGGAACCATAGCTGTTAAGTCTCCCGTTTCCCCCGGGAAATCCCCGTTTTTCCAGCTGTTCCTAGCTGAAAAAATGGATTATTTTGTTTTTTCCCGGTTTATTCTGGTGCGGCGGCCATTTTGGAACCGGGCGGAGCATGCTCAGAAGCGACTTTTGGTGCTGCTCTGCCCAGTTCCAAAATGGCTGCAGTGCGACTTCTGGCGCGACGGCCATTTTGGAACTGGGCAAAGCAGCATCAAAAGTCACTTCTGAGCATGCTCCGCCCAGTTCCAAAATGGCGGCAGCGCTACTTCCGGTCTGCTATTTCCGGCCCAGTCCCTTATTTCTCTGACAGCAACTTGGCAGGTATGGCAGGAACTGGCACTGCATACTGAGTTCAGAGACTCTCCACTTTCTTTGAGGGCTGGCTGAGGTGGGGAAACAAGCCCACCTTCCCAGCCCTTAATGACGCAAAGAGGTTTGAAAGGTGACAAATGGAGCAATTTCAGAGGTAGTGGGAGGCAGGTACAGTGTTTGAAATGGCTAGAGGTGGAGCTCCAGTGCTTGTACGGCTCTGTGCCCTGCCACTTAGATAGCAGAAGCAGAATCTTATAAAATACCAAGAGCATGCATTCATGTGCCTCATCCGTACAGCTGATAGGAATCCAGCTTGTCTCTGTGCAGAAGGGATTTTGCTGCTGCAACTTCCACCGCAGAATGTACCTGGCCTTGCCTAGATGCTTTAAAAATATGTTGGGGTCCCTCCACTCAGTCATGCTTGTGCTTGGAGCTGTTGCTTCAGCAATGATGTAGACCGAAAGCTTACCTAGGAGGTGCTGCAGGCTCCACCCCTTCCTGGCTCTCTGCCAGGCCCTGATCCAGGCAAGTACTTTTGTGCAGCTCCCTCTTCTGGGTTAACTGATGTGCAGCTAGCAGAGCAGTTGGGTGGGGGTGCTGAGGAGTCTGTGACTCTGGGGGAGAGCCAGCTAGGATTCCAGGCACCGCTCCCTGAATCTCAGTCAGATGGGACTACTCTTAAGAAGGGCCTCCACAGAAGATACTAAGTCAGGCATCCCCAAACTTCGGCCCTCTAGATGTTTTGGACTACAATTCCCATCTTCCCCGACCACTGGTCCTGATAGCTAGGGATCATGGGAGTTGTAGGCCAAAACATCTGGAGGGCCACAGTTTGGGGATGCCTGTCCTAAGTCCTGTGTCCTAAATAGCTAAGGGAGCTCTTCCTACTCCTGGTGAGCAGGCCCCAGGAGAGGTCTAGCGCTGGGTTCCTTCCCTTGGCTGCTGCTCAATTTAAGATGTGATTATTTTATTAGGTGTCTAGAATGCTTTTGAGTCCCTTTAGTGGAGAATACAGCAAATAAGCCTCTATAGGAAAAAAAGATATGAATGAATGGATCTAACCCACTCCTTTGCCCCTGACCAGAATGAATAACAGTTAAACCATTCCAGACAGAAGCTGATGTGACTATTTTCCAGAGTTTCCCATCACTGGGTCTCCACAAGCTCCCTTGGTAATTTGTTCCATTGCTTGGCTATTATTATGGTTGGAAAATTTCTGCTGACATTTTCTGAGCTAAATCTTTCCTCCTGCAGTTGGAGTTCATTCTCCTTTGCCACACAGGAAAGGGGGTGTGAGAGCAGCCCCCATAGTTGCTGCCGCCACCCTCCAACTGCGTTACTCTGATGTCACCTCTGCCTCTTTTTTCGCCTTGCCTTGGTCAACTGAGGTGGTTGTGGAGGAACTGCACTTTCCATCGCGTGTGCCACAGTCTCGCCTGCAGCAGAGTGGGAAATGCAGGGGCTGAGCTCTCTGATCTGAGCTACCATCACCCCACAAAGCACATATATGGGCTGTATGCTTTGTGGCTGTCTTTTTACATGCCAGTTTCTATCCCTTAAGGATCCAGGGATAGGCTTGAAAGTGTCATAGGTGGTGGCTTTTGACACTCAAGGTAGGAGGGGAAAGGGTGGGTTACAATAGACATAGCTCTTACCCTCCCTTTGCCTCATCCAAAACATGAATGGCTTCTTTAAACTAAATTCATTCAGTTGTTAGCCATTTTTTTCTACAGGCTGCAAAATCCACCTTGATACAGAATTCAAACTACAGTGGTGCCTCGCAAGACGAATTTAATTCGTTCTGCGAGTCAATTTGTTTTGCAAAAAATTTGTCTTGCGAATCGCGGTTTCCCATAGGAATGCATTGAAATTTCTTTTTTTGCCCATAGGAACGCATTAATTAAATTTCAATGCATTCCTATGGGAAACCGTGATTCGCAAGACGAATTTATCGCAAAACGAATTTGTCTTGCGAGTCACCATCAGATCGCAAGATGCATTTGTCCTTCGAAAAATTTGTCTTGCAGGGCATTCGTCTTGCGAGGTACCACTGTACTTAGTACAGAACATTTATATTCTTAGTACAGAGTATTTATTTATTTACTCAATTTATACTCCACCCTTCCTCCCCAGGGAATCCCAAGCAGCAAACACATACACAATTTAAAAACAAAGCAAAAATATGTTTAAATAATCAAAACATTCTAAGAACAATTACAATTAAAAACATGTAAAAGCATTTTCAGCTAAAAACATTATTCCATTCAGTGAACATAGGATTGCTAGGAGTGGTATTCTTTAGCCACCAAATGCCTAGGTAAATAGGAATGTTTTCAAATTCCTCCTGGAAGTTAATAATGATGGAGAAAGACGCACCTCGCTAGGAAGGGCCTTCCACAACCAGGGAACCGCCACTGAAAAGGCCCTGCTAGTACCATTACTTGCTGGTATCTAAAAATATAAGGAGCAAGGTAGTAATAGATAAGGGCAGTCTGTGCCCATTTTCCAGTCTTCTGACAACTAAGTTATGCTGTGAACCTGGGACCAGTGAGCACCCACAGAAGCAATGCATCCTGGGATACCATCCCTGGAAGCAAATGTGACCAGACATGAGAGGGTAAGCCAGCTTTTCTCAACCTGGCACCCTTCAGAAGTAGTTGGAACTCCCAACTCCCACAGTGGCCGGTGGCCAGGAATGATGGGAATCGAAGTCCGTAGCATCTGTCAGGCCACAGGACAGGGAAGTCTGGAGAAGCTCCTTGTCGTCTGAATGCTTGACGGCAGCAGGTGCCACCGCTTCTTTTGTTGCTGCAACAAAACATGGCAGTTGGGGAACGTCGTGTCTGATGCTCCAGCCATCAAGGGAGCTCTGTTCTAACCTGCTAACTGACACTTAGCCTCAGGGGTTCCAAAACTCTCATCACCTTTTCCCAGGATTACCTCAGTGTCTTGCTACCTGAGCTTGAAGCCGCCAGATCTGAGGAAATTCCACACAGCTTGGTGTCTGCCGCCTTCTCAAACATATAAAACCAGTGTTCAACACCTTTCATGGGCTTGCTCTATAAAACACAGTCTAGGTCAAGGTGAGTGTCTTTATATTTTGGGTGGCTCCCATCCCAGGATGCACTGTGGATTTTAAAGAGGACTTGGAGTGGCAAAAGGGAGCCCATTGTATCAAAGGAAGGAAAAACCAAACAAACCCTTTCTCCACCCAAGATACAGAGCCTTTGAAGCAAGGCCGTTCCTATGATGTGATGCTCTATAAATTGTTGGACTGCAACTCCCACCATCCCTTACAATTGGCCATGCTGGCTAGGGCTGATGGGAGGTGGAGTCCATCAACATCTGGAGGGCCACAGGCTCCACACATCTCCTGCATGCACAGACACACCTGCCTTCTGTACCAAAGAGCCATAACTGAGCTCCAAGAAAAAACCAATTCTGTGCTCCACCTAATTCAAGCAAGTAATCGTGAACCCAAATCTCAGCATTTTAAACCTCCTCACCTTTTTAACCAAGGTGCAGTCTTCAGCCAGTATGCAGGGGCTCACTCCTTTTACCTGAAGTCTTGCCCTGTGGTTCCTCAATAGACACTGTACAGGTCATGTCAGGAACACTGAGTTCCTCCATCCAACCTTTGAGAGTTCTGGCTTGATAGCAGCCTTCTCCCTTTGCAAATCCCTCAAACCCTTGTAGCCACTATGGCTGCTAGTTCTCAAGTCCCATTGTGCACGTTTCAGATAAGTGACGTTTGCTTTGGCAGGTAGCTCTGGGACGCCAATAGCTACTAGGTGATCCTGAAGGCAGCGGACTACACCAGCCTTTCCCAGTCTTGGTGTGCTGTTGGACTACAACTCCCACCCTCCCTGACCGTAGACCATGCTGTATGGGGATGATGGGGCTTGCAGTCATCTAGAGACACTGGTTTGGCACCCCCGTTATTGAGCAACAGTACGAGGCACTGCTGCCAGTAGTTGCTGGGGCTACTCTAGAACCAGGAACCTTTGGTTCAGTGCATGTGGCTGCCCTTTGTGGTGAGGTAACAGGCCTGCACTTTGGAACATCTTACCTGGCAGTGATGTCTTCTCAGGGGTCAGGAGTGGCTCCACTTACCCAGCCTGTCCATTGGGCCCTCCTGGACAGGAAGGGATATAAATGGCTTCCTGTTTGGCCTGGAGCTTTTCCTGAGCAACGTGGCCTCCCTGGCTCTGTGTGTCCCTTGGCTCTGACTCCCTGGCTCGACTCCTGGCTTACCTCTGACCTCTGTCCCAGGCCTGCATGCTGCACGCTGGACAGTGTCACAATGAGAGCTAGACTAAACTATCTTTGTAAGTTATCTTGAGCTGTGGGAAAGGGGCAGAAAGTATCATTTAAAAATATACATGCATGTGCACATGCATACACACCTATACGCAGGGCCGGTGCTAGGGTTTTTTGCGCAGTAGGCGAGATCACCTTCAGGCACTACCACCACCCCGGGCCATCAGGGGCGCGGAAGGGGCACCAAACTCAGCCGCTTCAGGCAGCTCTCTGGAGGCACGCGGGGAGCGCGGGCCTGGGGCCACCTCCGCTGAACAGCTGTTGAGCAGCTTCAGGCCGCTATCCGGAGGCTCGTGGGGAGCGCGGGCCTGGGGCCGCCTCCACTGAACAGCTGAGAGGTGTGGAGCTTCGCGCAGGGAGCGCGAGTCAGGGGCCGTCTCCACTGCGCCTTTCAGCTGTTGAGTGGCTTCAGGCCGCTCTCCGGAGGCACGCAGGGAGCACGAGCCTGGGGCCGCCTCGCCCGCCTTTCAGCTGTTCAGTGGAGGCGGCCCCAGGCCCGCGCTCCCCATGCGCCTCCGGATAACGGCCTGAAGCTGCTCAACAGCTGAGAGGCACAGTGGAGGCAGCCCCAGGCAGCACCGGGAGGCGGCAGGCGGTGGGCAGGATGGCCAGCACCCCCTCCATTTTGGCGCCCTAGGCAGCTGCCTAGTTCGCCTTAATGGACGCGCCGGCCCTGACTATACGTACAATCCCATGAGGAACTGATAATTCGATTGGTGTGTTGGGCCAGTGGGCTGGTGACCCATTTTGGCAGTATATGGTAATTGCAGCAGGGACAATGGCTGGCTCTCTTCTACCTTAAGTGTCTCTCCAGCAGGTATCGGGAGCTTTGGGTCTAATAAACCCTGCATTTTCCTCTCCCTGCCTCCCAAGCTTCTTGCCTATTAATGTCCAGCTCACTGAAGGGAAGGGCCTGGAGACCTGGCCTAGCTGAAGCTTTTACAGCTTCTTCCAACCTGGCAATTTGTGGCCTGAGCTGTTACCAAAATAAAAAAAGCTTGTTCTATTATGAGGGCAGAAAGTAGCCATTGTGCAAGGCAGGGCTTTCAATTATGAGGGACCTATATTTAGCTCTGGGTGGCCCTGCCTGCTGGAAGCAGATAGACAGTAGTTGCACCTTAGACAGGGTGTGGAGAAAATAGATAGATCCTCCCCCCCCCGCCCCACTGCCTCCCTTTCCCGTAAGAACTCGGGGTAACCTTGTGAGACTTGAAAAGAGCTTGCTCTACATTATGGATGCTTCCCTGCAACGCACAACACAGCTGCTGGCAAAGGTAGCTGGGGGTTATGGAACCTGCCGTCAGAGGTTGGATGTGCTCTTTGTGCCCCAAGAACCTGTCCCAGAATCCTCTGCAGTGCGCAAGGCTTCCTTGTCAGGCAAGCCAATGTGGAAAAGGGTTCCCTGAAGGAGAGAAGTCTGAACATGAAAAGCCTCATCGTATGAGTTGCCTGTCGCATGATGCCGGGCTGGTCCAAGGACTTTGGGTATTTAAATGCCATTGGCAGCAAAAGCCTGCAAGGGAGGGTTTTAAAGGCCAGAGTATGTGGGAAACAGTGTACTTGCCCTCGAGCACAGCAACAACCTGGTATGGAGAGCTTGGGTTGCAGGTGATGGCAAGGCGTATAGTCATAGCAAACTAACATGGATAGTGAACTTAATTATCTGAATGTTAGTTCTTATATCGCCTGACACAGTGACACCATCCACCAATAAAGGGCTTGTGGAAACCCAAGTACAAAGAAGTTTGCAGAAGTACAAAGGGGAGAGGAGCCTAAATTGAAGGGGATCCCAAGCAGACCTAGAGGGACCGAGAATGCTGACCGCGTTATGCAGGGGTAGAGGGATGGAAAACCAAGTTGGAATCAAATGGAGTATCTTGGAAAGCTGAGCAGGAGCTCTCCACACTACAACATTTCGTTGCAGCCCCCACTGGTCTTTCCGGAGTTAACAAGTGATTTGTTCCTCAAAATTGGACTGGGAATCATACCACGTGATCCAGCAGTTGCTCTTCCTCTTCCAGGTATATGTGAGATTGTATTTCATTCTGTTTTTAAGTGGCGAAGGAAATGCATTTAGCACATGCTCAAATTAACCCATCCCACCGTCTGCTTTTTTCTTTCTTTTTTACTACATATGTAGAGCTGCACATAGGCTGTGAAAGGTTCCAGGAACAAGTGAAGCCTAGGCAAAAATTAAGCATTATATTTGCCCAGCACTGTCTCTATCCTTTTATCATTCTCCTTTCCAGGTAGCCACTGAATTGATCATAAATTCAGATCTAGCTAGCCATTCTGATAGGCTGGGGAAGGCGTAACTATGCTCTGTTTAGCAATCGGCTTATTCACCCCGCAGTTTGCCTTGCAACTATAGATTGTCAGTCTGCTGGCCTGGAAGTGCTATTTTGTCTGTGGTGCCCAGTAATTTTAGATGATTAATAAATAATCAACAAAGGTTATCCATCGCCTTCCTTTCTGGGGACTCACAAAATGTCTCTGGCCACGTAGGGCAAAAGTTGTAATTGAGGAATGGCAGGGGAGACGACTGCATGGCTGTTTGAATTTCCCTGGAATTTCATGCACTTTATGCAACTGATGGACCTGCTTTGGAGAGCAGGGCAGTCTCGAGCAGGTCGGCCGCCCTGGCGCTGAGGGGCGGAGATCGCTCCGGCACCCCCGCCCTCGCAGGGCGCAGCATGGTTTCCGCGTGGCTTTGCCGCATGGCGCCCTGCTTACCAGCCCGGTGCCCTGGCGCACCGCGCCGCCGGGGGTCTACCTAGAGCCGGCCCTGTTGGAGAGTACAGTATATCCTAGTGATTGTTACTTAGTTAACCTTTATAGCCCACAAGCAGAACCCTTCATGGCTAGTACCGGTGTGGTTGCCAGCCGGCTGGTTTTAACCGGGCCTGAGCATGTTGTCCAAACTACAGGAGAGAGAAATTCTCATGTGCACCAAGTTATAATGCCAAAGAATCACTTAGTCACAGAGCAGAAAGAGCTCCAAGTGCTTTGTTTTGCAGTGCCTCTGATGGAAGATTTTACTCAACTTACGAAGGCTTCGACTTCCGAAGGTTTCGACTTCCGAAGTCGAAGCCTCCAGGAGTCCTCCTGGCGCGCACGTTCTGCGCGTGCGCGGTCGGCGCATGTGCAGAAGTGCGAAATCGCGGAACGGATCGTCTTCGTAAGTCGAGGCACCACTGTAATTGCAACATGTTCAGCTTAATAAAATCATTTCATGCCCCTTGGGGGACTCTTTCTCCTTTTGGTCCTCTATTGGTGCCTTCTCTCCTTTGTTCCTGAGCAAGATGTTGACCTGTAGATATATTTTCTGTTTCTTTCCTTTCCCTTTGCTTGAGTTTTTGGCAACAGGCTATTTTATAAACGAACGGACCTGTGTTCCCCCCCACTTTATAAGAGATGGTGGCAACCGCAGATAGTCTGTGGAAGTGGTGTCTCTGCTTGAGTCCTTCTGCTGCATGGTATTCAGGAAGGAGTGAAAGATGAAGAAGCCATTGACTTGGGAGGAATCCAAAATTACAGCATTTTAAAGCACATCCTGTCCCACAAGAATTCTGGGAAGTGTAGTTTGTTAAGAATGCTGTGAATTGTAGTTCTGTGAGTGGTAAACCCCAGTTCCCAGGATGGTGTGTACACAGCCTACATGCGTAGACCCTTGATGTTTTGGCCCTCATCATGCCGTAGTGTTGTCAACAGAGGAGTGTGGTAATACAATTTAGCTCCTGATATCACTGGAAGGACACGGCAGGGAAGGCGCCCTTTTTAAGTGGCAGCAGTACAACAACAACAACAACAACAACAACAGGTATTAAAGCAATGTGTCCCTGGATTAGAATGAAGCAGACACTCTGGAATTAATGTGGAGTGCCCCAGATGTGTTTCGAGATTCAAGTTAGCAGCTCAGTGGGGCTGGTTTGAACTTCTTACTGGAATATTTCATGCCTCTTGGCTACACAAGCTTATTCTGCAATAAGTCACCGTGCTTATTTTGCATTTATTTAAGCTCTAATAAGGGACCTTGAGAGACAGGCATGCTTGCTAGAGGTGATGGGAGTTGTAGTCCATCAACATCTGAAAGGCCAAAGGTTCCCTCACTCCTGCAGGGTACATAGGGATAATACGATACCCTTTATCAAATTATATTACAAGTGCTAATCCAATCCTGCTAACATTTTAAAGTGTATACAGTGCTCCTTCATATATTCTGTAAAGTTAATCCATTCTTTTTTAAATTTATTGTCCTCTTGGTGTCTAATCTTCCCAGTCAATTTTGCCATTTCGGCATAGTCCATCAATTTCAATATCCATTCTTCTTTCAATGGGATTCTTTCTTCTATCCCTGGGCATATAACATTCTTGCCGTTGTTGTCGCATACATAAATAGGACCTTTTTCTCCTTCAGTAATTCTTCTTCTATTACAGTATACCCAACAGAAGAGCCTCTGGCCCCCTAAACATGTAAATATGACAAAGAAGCATAGAGGGACCCAGGTGGCGCTGTGGTTAAACCACTGAGCCTAGGCCTAGGGCTTGCTGATCAGAAGGTCGGCAGTTCGAATCCCTGTGACGGGGTGAGCTCCCGTTGCTCGGTCCCAGCTCCTGCCAACCTAGCAGTTCGAAAGCACGTCAAAATGCAAGTAGATAAATAGGAACCGCTACAGCGGGAAGGTAAACGGCGTTTCCATGTGCTGCTCTAGTTTGCCAGAAGCGGCTTTGTCATGCTGGCCACATGACCTGGAAGCTATACGCCGGCTCCCTCGGCCAATAATGCGAGATGAGTGCGCAACCCTAGGGTCGGTCACGACTGGACCTAATGGTCAGGGGTCCCTTTACCTTTACCTATCATATGTATGTCATCAGGATCACCACTGAACAGGCACTGAGCTCTGCAGGGATTGGCTGGCATCCGTTTGTCTCGCGAGACAATGGAGTGCACCTGCGGGGGTGAAGTCAAGCTGCTGTGTTAGCAGCACTAAAGTGACCTCCCTGGGGCACAAGCCTGGGCAGTGTGTATGGAAGTCCTGGGCTGCCCAGATGACAAGAGTTTGGCACCAGTTTGGCTGCAGGAGTTGTGAGAGGGAGGCATACAAGATGCCATTCAACCATCCTAGGGACTCCACACCGGGTTTACTCCTTAGCCTTTTCTTCTCCGGAAGATATCCCGCAAGGCACGAGAGATTTAGGATCCGAGTTTTCCTTCTCCTACATGGGCTGCCTGCCCAGGTTGACGAGCCCCATCTGTAGGGATAACCCAAGCTACATGTGGGTGGGGTGAGAAAAGAAGCCCCCTAACATAGCCTAGCTTCTCTGGCATAAGCTAATCAAATAGATTAGGGCTGCCATACGTCCGGGAGGAATTTTCAAAAGGCGGCGCTTTGTCCTGGATCACAAACGAGTCAATAAAAAAATCGCAAGTTTTTGGCGTTTTTGTGAAGAAGAAAAAGTCAGCCACTTTTGGAGTGTCCTGGCAACCCTAAAATAGATGCATATGTGTGGACATCTAGAGCCAACCTAGTTGTTATGTTGTGCTAAAGAGGGAAGTGTATCTCTAAGCCTTTTCTCAGGACAAATTCTTCAGGGGCACAGACCCCCATATTGTGTCCATATGTTTCCCCTTCGGTGAGTAGCAACAGCTCCAGGAGGGAGGGAGATTTTGATTGGGGAAACAGTATTAAACCCACCATCCCACTGCCATGACTCTGATCCAAATTGCAGGAGTCCCTCAACAGACAATCTGATGTGGAATGTGCTCCCTGCAGGCAGAAAGTTTGAATACTGTTGCTCAAGAGCGAGGAAGTTCTCTCGGGTTTCCACGTTTATTTACGTGCCACAGGCAAACCTTGTCCTCATTTCAGCCCCTGGCAGGAGAAGTAGCCTGGGGCAGGCGGACCAGGAAGAGGGAAAACCTAACAGAAACTGGAAATGGTAGCTGATAGTTGCTCACAAGGCTGGCAGATCTGGAAGGAGAGATAAGAATGGCTTCCTTTCCTGCAGGCAGCTTTCCTGCTTGGAGGGATTTGGGGAGGGGGGCCAAGGCTCTGCCCAAATCAATTTTTTAAAGTGTGTGTGTGTGTGTGTGTGTGTGCACGCACACACACACACACACACGTGTGCACATGGAAGACTGGGGGAGGACTAAATAAAAAAGAGGGAATGGCGTGTAATTTTAGCTCCTTGAAAGCTGATCTGGTTCAGGAAGAGCTAAAAGGAGGAGAACAGGAGGTAAACAAATGAGGTTGTATGTGGGGGGACACTCAGTCCAGCTGGCTTGAGTTAACATGCTCTTTCGTTGTCTGGGCCTTTTGGAGGTGAAGTTACAGCTCTAGAGTTCCAGCCAAGCAACACGTGGGGTGTGTGTGCGGGGTGGGCTGGGGGGGAGGGGAGGAGTTGGGCTTCAGATGAGATTTTGTGCGCGAACACATGTGCAAAAGGGGGGGGTGGAGAGTAGTTTCCTCCTGCCGCCTGGTTTCTTGTTCTTTGTATTCTGATCTGAATACAAGTCCATGGCTGGGTATACTCTGTGTGCAAAAATTTGGTATCTGCCCCAGAATCCAGAGGCCCTCCATTCCTCCCAAGATTCTAGCCCTTGTGGTTGGTGAAGCAGGCTTGAGACCTTAAAAGAGCCTTAGCAACCAGGAAAATGAGCAAACGTTCTGTTGGCTAGCCCGTGCCCCTCCTCACCCTTTTCCTTGCAAGAAGAATTTAAGTGAAAATCCCATTTTCAGACTTTATTCCAGGTGCAGAATTTGGCATAGAATTTGTTTTTAGAAAAGCAAAAAACACAGAGCATTCTTGAGCCTCCCATGGGAGACTGGTAGCTTTGCTGACCAATAGCCCTTGAAGTCATCCAGGGGTCATTTACTTACCTTATTGTACTTAGTCTCTTTGACAGCACACACAGATTCACACTTGCTGTTCTCTCTCATTCCCTGTTCTCTCCCTTCTTGTTCTGCCTTCTCTCTCCAGCAGCAACAGAATTTGCCACTTTACAAGGACACGTTGACTTACAAAGTTGATGGCGGGAAACGTGTTTCCTCATAGTTTGGCATTGCGCACAGGAGAGTTGGGAGTGTTGCTGGGTAACATGGAGAAATTTACCCCTGGAATCAACTTGGTAGCATAGTTGGTAGCATAGTTGTCCCTGTCATCCATATGGAGAAATTGTGGAGGGAGGGCGGAGTAGATCAGAGACTTCAATGCATGCGAACTGTGGAACTCAGCTGAGCGCATTCAGTCCCCGAGATAAGGATTGTGCAGATATCATCTCAGCTAAAAGCTAGCAAATGAAGATGGGGAGGAGGGTTATTTCTGAGCTGTTGCTTTAATACTTTCAACCTGCCTGTTTTGCCAAATATGGGCTACATCAGGGGTTGGCAAGGTTTACTGGCCATGGGCCAGATCACTCCCGTGGAGATCGTTCGTGGACCGGACTGGGGCAGCGTGACGCTGGAAATCGCGTCTGCGTATGTCCGCGGTGCCAGAAATTGCTTCCGCGCAGAAGCAATTTTCAGCGTCTGGACATGTGCAGACGCAATCTCCGGTATCTGTGCATGCACAGACATGATTTCCAGCGCCGCTCAGAGAGTCCCTGCACCGTGGTGCACTGGTTTAGCGCAGCGCACAGGGGACTCGCCGAGTGGGCGGCTTGGTTCAGGGGTGGCTCGTGGGCCGGTAAAACGGTCTTTGTGGGCCGCATCTGGCCCATAGGCCGCACATTGCCAACCCCTGGGCTACATTCACACATCACAGTAAACCATCCTATATAATAATGTCCATGTTGTCCCTGCGTCCAGATGTCCCGTGTGTCCCTGGGTCACTGCGCATGTGCCCCAGGGATACAGGGATTGGACAGCAGAGACTGCGCGCGCGCACTCTCCCCCCACTCTGCCTCCTCCAACCGCCGCTCCCGCCGGGGTGGAGGCCGGCGAAGGCCTCCTCACAACCCTCCCTGGCCGTGAGGAGCGGCGGTTGGAGGAGGCGGGGGGGGGGAGAGTGCGCGCGTCCTTCCTGTCGGCGGCTGGGGGAGAGGAAGGAAGGAGGAGAAAGCGCCGCTTTCTCCTCCTCCGTTCCTGTCCCCCTGCCGCCGACAGCAAGGACGGGTCCCAGGGTTCGGAGAAGCGCTGCGCAAGCGCTTCTCCGAACCCTGGGATGTCTGCTTCCTGTCGGCGGCTGCGGGAGAGGAACGGAGAAGGAGAAAGCAGCGCTTTCTCCTCCTCCGTTCCTGTCCCCCTGCCGCCGACAGCAAGGACGGGTCCCAGGGTTCGGAGAAGCGCTGCGCAAGCGCTTCTCCGAACCATGGGATGTCTGCTTCCTGTCGGCGGCTGCGGGAGAGGAACGGAGGAGGAGAAAGCAGCGCTTTCTCCTCCTTCGTTCCTGTCCCCCTGCCGCCGATAGCAAGGACAGGTCCCAGGGTTCAGAGAAGCGCTGTGCAAGCGCTTCTCCGAACTCTGGGATGTCTGCTTCCTGTCGGTGGCTGCAGGAGAGGAACGGAGGAGGAGAAAGCAGCGCTTTCTCCTCCTTCGTTCCTGTCCCCCTGCCGCTGACAGCAAGGACAGGTCCCAGGGTTCGAAGAAGCGCTGCGCAAGCGCTTCTCCGAACCCTGGGAGTTCTGCTTCCTGTCGGCGGCTGCGGGAGAGGAACGGAGGAGGAGAAAGCAGCGCTTTCTCCTCCTCCGTTCCTGTCCCCCTGCCGCCGACAACAATGACAGGTCCCAGGGTTCGGAGAAGCGCTGTGCAAGCGCTTCTCCGAACCCTGGGAGGTGTCCTTGCTGTCGGCGGCTGCGGGAGAGGAACGGAGGAGGAGAAAGCAGCGCTTTCTCCTCCTCCGTTCCTGTCCCCTTGCCGCCGACAGCAATGACAGGTCCCAGGGTTCGGAGAAGCGCTGCGCAAGCGCTTCTCCGAACCCCAGGATGTTCTAGAGCCCGTTATTGAACGGGCTGAAATACACTAGTCCTATATAATAATGTCCATGTTGTCCCTGCGTCCAGATGTCCCGTGTGTCCCTGGGGTACTGCGCATGTCCCCCAGAGACACAGGGATTGGACGGAGGGACAACCAGGGACACAGGGATTGGACCCGTGCTCACGGGACACAGGGAACAGCCAACTGCCGCTCCGCCAACCGCCGCTCCGAAGCCCAGTCTCATGCTGGAGGTGCGCGGTGAGGCGGCGGGGGAGAGAAGCGCTCCCCCCCCCGGCAGCCTTGCCGCACACCTCCGGCATGGGACGGCGCTTCCTCGGGGAACCCGAGGAAGCCGAAGCGGCAGCGGGCGCGGAGGGAGGCCCGCTTTGGCTTGGCAGCGGCGGGAAGAAGGGGAGGAATTCCTCCCCTTTTTCCCGCCGCCGCCAAGCCAGTCCCGGAGCCGAATTGCGGCGCGGCGGGGTTTTTCGCCGTTTGCCTCCCCCTCGAGGGAAGGCAAACGGCGAAAAGCCCCCGCTGCGGACTGGCTTGGCGGTGGCGGGAAGACCCGCCACCGCCAAGCCAGTCCCGGAGCCGAATTGCGGCGCGGCGGGGTTTTTCGCCGTTTGCCTCCCCCAGGGGAAGGCAAACGGCGAAAAGCCCCCGCTGCGGACTGGCTTGGCGGTGGCGGGAACATCCCGCCACCGCCAAGCCAGTCCCGGAGCCGAATTGCGGCGCGGCGGGGTTTTTCGCTGTTTGCCTCCCCCAGGGGAAGGCAAACGGCGAAAACCCCCCGCTGCGGACTGGCTTGGCGGTGGCGGGAAGACCCGCCACCGCCAAGCCAGTCCCGGAGCCGAATTGCGGCGCGGCGGGGTTTTTCGCCGTTTGCCTCCCCCAGGGGAAGGCAAACGGCGAAAACCCCCCGCTGCGGACTGGCTTGGCGGTGGCGGGAAGACCCGCCACCGCCAAGCCAGTCCCGGAGCCGATTTGCGGCGCGGCGGGGTTTTTCGCCGTTTGCCTCCCCCAGGGGAAGGCAAACGGCGAAAAGCCCCCGCTGCGGACTGGCTTGGCGGTGGCGGGAAGACCCGCCACCGCCAAGCCAGTCCCGGCAGGCCGCTTCCTCTAGCGCCCGTTTTTAAACGGGCTAAAATCCACTAGTCCTATATAATAATGTCCATGTTGTCCCTGCGTCCAGATGTCCCGTGTGTCCCTGGGTCACTGCGCATGTGCCCCAGGGATACAGGGATTGGACAGCAGAGACTGCGCGCGCGCACTCTCCCCCCACTCTGCCTCCTCCAACCGCCGCTCCCGCTGGGGTGGAGGCCGGCGAAGGCCTCCTCACAACCCTCCCTGGCCGTGAGGAGCGGCGGTTGGAGGAGGCGGGGGGGGGAGAGTGCGCGCGTCCTTCCTGTCGGCGGCTGGGGGAGAGGAAGGAAGGAGGAGAAAGCGCCGCTTTCTCCTCCTCCGTTCCTGTCCCCCTGCCGCCGACAGCAAGGACGGGTCCCAGGGTTCGGAGAAGCGCTGCGCAAGCGCTTCTCCGAACCCTGGGATGTCTGCTTCCTGTCGGCGGCTGCGGGAGAGGAACGGAGAAGGAGAAAGCAGCGCTTTCTCCTCCTCCGTTCCTGTCCCCCTGCCGCCGACAGCAATGACAGGTCCCAGGGTTCGGAGAAGCGCTGCGCAAGCGCTTCTCCGAACCCTGGGATGTCTGCTTCCTGTCGGCGGCTGCGGGAGAGGAACGGAGAAGGAGAAAGCAGCGCTTTCTCCTCCTCCGTTCCTGTCCCCCTGCCGCCGACAGCAAGGACGGGTCCCAGGGTTCGGAGAAGCGCTGCGCAAGCGCTTCTCCGAACCCTGGGATGTCTGCTTCCTGTCGGCGGCTGCGGGAGAGGAACGGAGAAGGAGAAAGCAGCGCTTTCTCCTCCTCCGTTCCTGTCCCCCTGCCGCCGACAGCAAGGACGGGTCCCAGGGTTCGGAGAAGCGCTGCGCAAGCGCTTCTCCGAACCCTGGGATGTCTGCTTCCTGTCGGCGGCTGCGGGAGAGGAACGGAGAAGGAGAAAGCAGCGCTTTCTCCTCCTCCGTTCCTGTCCCCCTGCCGCCGACAGCAAGGACGGGTCCCAGGGTTCGGAGAAGCGCTGCGCAAGCGCTTCTCCGAACCCTGGGATGTCTGCTTCCTGTCGGCGGCTGCGGGAGAGGAACGGAGAAGGAGAAAGCAGCGCTTTCTCCTCCTCCGTTCCTGTCCCCCTGCCGCCGACAGCAAGGACAGGTCCCAGGGTTCGGAGAAGCGCTGCGCAAGCGCTTCTCCGAACCCCAGGATTCTAGCGCCCGTTATTGAACGGGCTGAAAACCACTAGTGGTTTATCATGACACGTATAAGCTGCAACAAGCCAAGGGCTCACACCTTCCCTTCTGCCCACCAGACTAAGAAGAGGACTCTGGAAGCATTTATGTACTTTCAGTTTCCCTTAGACTCTGCTTGTTGTTTCATCCAAACTGGGAGTTTTGATTTACAGTAACTGTGCTTACTGTAGCTTAAGTTGACCATAGTTTGGGATAAACCACGATCCCCAGTGCAGATGAAATGACAAGCTGTGTTTAAGGGAAACGGATAGTAAAAACTGCCAAAGAGCTCCAAGCCATGCAGTACTCAGGAGACAAGGCGAAGATAATCAGTGACTATATGACACTTAATCACAGTGTCGTGGGTTTGAGCCCCACATTGGGCAAAAGATCCCTGCATTGCTGGGTGGTGGACTAGATGATCCTGGTGGCCCCTTTCTACTCTACAATTTTATGATTTTATGATTCCATTAGCTCAAAGGGTCAAGCTGTTGTAGCTGGTGCAAAGTTCTGGCTGAGATGGAAGTACTTTCTAGACAACCTTTTTGTTGAGCATCCAACCCATTTTGTTTGTACAAAATGTGTGGGGAGGTAGTACAATGTTCATAAGATTTGTTGGAGGGAGGCTGTACGACATCGTGTCAAACAGCTGTTATCTCACACTTTCAGCTGTTATCTCATCTGCTCCAAGATGTTTGGATGAAGTGGGATATGAATAAAATAAATAAAATGGTACAGGTACAGGTACAGGGTGAGTCTTTTTTTAAAAGGCCCCGTGGAACATGTGTACTCTGTATCCATGGGGCCTCTTTTAAAGGACTCACCCTGTATAAAAGAAGCTGCGATGTAGGGGTAATACTATTGCAGTCAACTGACTTTACACAAGAGTAAACCCACTGAAATTAATGACCATGATTCACTTCTCTCCATTAATTTAAAGCATGTACTCTTAAGTGAAAATTATTTGAATTGTTTTGCTGCAATGGCTACTCCTCTGGAAATGGCTATAATTTGTTGTTTAGTCGTTCAGTCGTGTCTGACTCTTCATGACCCCATGGACCAGCGCACGCCAAGCACTCCTGTCTTCCACTGTCTCCCGCAGTTTGGTCAAACTCATGTTGGTGGCTTCGAGAACACTGTCCAACCATCTCGTACTCTGTCGTCCCCTTCTCCTTGTGCCCTCCATCTTTCCCAACATCAGGGTCTTTTCCAGGGAGTCTTCTCTTCTCATGAGGTGGCCAAAGTATTGGACCCTCAGCTTCACGATCTGTCCTTCCAGTGAGCACTCAGGGCTGATTTCCTTCAGAATGGATAGGTTTGATCTTCTTGCAGTCCATGGGACTCTCAAGAGTCTCCTCCAGCACCATAATTCAAAAGCGTCAATTCTTCGGCGATCAGCCTTCTTTATGGTCCAGCTCTCACTTCCATACATCACTACTGGGAAAACACATAGCTTTAACTATACGGACCTTTGTCGGCAAGGTGATGTCTCTGCTTTTTAAGATGCTGTCTAGGTTTGTCATTGCTTTTCTCCCAAGAAGCAGGCATCTTTTAATTTCGTGACTGCTGTCACCATCTGCAATGATCTTGGAACCCAAGAAAGTAAAATCTTTCACTGCCTCTATTTCTTCCCCTTCTATTTGCCAAGAGGTGATGAGACCAGTGGCCATGATCTTAGTTTTTTTTGATGTTCAGCTTCAGACCATATTTTGCACTCTCCTCTTTCACCCTCATTAAAAGGTTCTTTAATACCTCCTCACTTTCTGCCATCATGGTTGTGTCATCAGCATATCTGAGGTTGTTGATATTTCTTCCGGCAATCTTAATTCTGGCTTTCGCATGATGAATTCTGCATATAAGTTAAATAAGCAGGGAGACAGTATACAGCCTTGTCGTACTCCTTTCCCCAAATTGGGAATGGCTTCAATACAGGGTTGGTATTAGGATGGGAAGCCACTTGAATATTCTGTCTGAAGGACCACAGAAAAGTATGCAGATCTGGACGGTTAATTCTTCATAGATACAGGCATTCCAGCCTCTATTGCAATCCTTCTTCTGTTTCTCCCTTAAAGCCTGGTCTACACAAACAACAGATAAAATGCCATACCCTTTTCTGGGCTCCAGCACTTCATGGTAGAGAGAACATGTTTGAATTTTTCACACTACACACACAGAGAGAGGAAAAGCATGACACAAAGAAAAGTAATGGGGAAAGGCTAAGTGTGAAGCTTCCTCCCTGACTTCAGGTTTTCTTCATGTAATGATAGCCTGAGGTGGTCCAGTTCAGGACCAGCCCTCTTGTTAGGGTATACCAACACTAGGGACAGGGCGAGATTGGTTTGGTTCACATTTTAATGCAGAAGTATGTAATCTGCACTTCCCAAACCAATACAGAAACGGAAACACAGCTATCCTCCAAAATCCACACTTTGTTGAATTCTGCAATACAGATCTCCCAACCTCAAAAAATGGGTGCCTGTTAGGGAAAGGTCACACAAAGAATGCATATATTAGTTAAAATAATGTATTAAAATGATTATATAAATGGGAAATGTCTTGCAAAAATGCATGTATTGTGCAAAATGAATGCATTTACTAAGCATAATACAGAAATGCACATATTAGGAGACCAATTTTCATGCAGACTTCCCCTTTCCTTTTAAAAAAAGAATTGCAACCTGATGTGCAGATAACTGCAACTAAGGCTGAAAAAATGAGAAACTAAAATTAACAGATTTGTCCATCTCAACTTAATACACTTTAGGCAAAATTAGTTGCACTGACACCACTGGCCTCTGGCCTCTGAAAAGCGGCTTGAGACCCCCTTGCACCTTCCTCCCACCCCCAGCCCCCATTCTGCTTGCCTGCTGCTTTCTAATGCAGGGTGTGTCCCTTTATCCCCTGGGAGATGCTCCAAATTGGATCAGTTCTGGTTTGTTAAATGCCTGTGTGTGTGTTTGTGTGTGTGTGTGTGTTTTGGCCAGGCCAAAACCTTTTTCATCTGCCCATATGCCGCTCTTCCTTCGCCTCCAGAGGGTGTGGGGACAAGGCTTGGCAATTATGCTTCAGGATATTTTTACCTTTTTGTTTGAGAGTTGCAGCAGGCAGGCATTTGTGTCAACCAAAAATACAGATGTTTGCCCACCATTCCTTCCTTAAAATGCAGCCCCCTATCCCAGAACGTCAGCTGATCAGCTAATGTCGTCTTGTTACCTCTCGGGCAACATAGTTTGGTAACAATGTCGTTTCTGTCTCTCTTTGCTCTCCCCACTAATCGACTTTTTTTAAAAAAAAAAAACATGCTGGAAAGAAGCCACCATCTGCTGTTCTGTTTTTGTTTTTCCTCTCGCCCACACTCGCTTTTCTTCTTCGTCTTCTTCTTCAATGGAGCCTCTCTTTTTTTTCTTTTTTTAAAGGATACAACCAACCCTTCCCCTAAACCGCTGTTATTCTTTGGCTGATTCTAAAAAAGATAGGCAGGCTCGAGGAGATCTCAGATGCTGGTGGGAAGGAACTTGGTGACTGTATGACGTTCCATTTCCCGTTCACGCCAGAATGACAATAGCGGCTGGATCTTAACTTTGTTTGGAAAAGCTCCATGCATTGTAGTAATCGGCTGCCTGGGCTTCTGCAGAAAGTCTGACTGAGATGGGTGCAAGGCCAATTCAGAAGAATGTGTCACCCACGCTGCTAAGGGCTGATTCACACGACCTTGGAAGCACATGGCGCAAAGCTCTGTTGCATGGGTGCATGGGTCCTACTGTAGGAAGAGATAATTGCTGGCTCAGGGGCTCAGTCTGAAGCCCCGTGGCTTCTTATTTGGCCCCCACAATAGCTCCCTACTCAGTTATATGCCTCCTCCCCTTTCACTGTCCTCTGCTCCTTTTGTAAACAACTGCTTGCTTACTTATGTTTTAGAATACTTTCTTGTTATGTAACAGTCCGGGTCTTCATTGCAATATATAAAAAAACACCATATGGGTTAACGTTATAATTGTATTCCTCATTCCAACAAATAATAAAAATAATTCATTTTTTTCCATGGACTCGTAACAAAGTGTGCCAGTTTAGATCTAACTATTTTTGACCACATGTTCTCTGAGCCCTTTGCAAGGTCGCTGTTTGGAGAATTCTCCCTCTCCCCCCCCCCCCTGCAGCTGATACATGATTTTGCTCTAGTTGGCAAGCTTAGAAACCAACTCCAAGATTACATTAGCAGCTCTCCCCCTCAGATAACTGGACAAGATCATTTGTGCACCAAAGGGTGTTAAATAAAACATGTAGTCATTCATCCAGGGAATCTTATAGCCTGCTTCCAAAACACATCTGCCGTAGAACATTGCCAAAATGTTGTTGTTGTTGTTGTTTAGTCGTTTAGTTGTTTCCGACTCTTTGTGACCCCATGGACCATGGTACGCCAGGCACTCCTGTCTTCCACTGCCTCCCGCAGTTTGCTCAGACTCATGTTCGTAGCTTCGAGAACACTGTAAAACCATCTCGTCCTCTGTCGTCCCCTTCTCCTAGTGCCCTCAATCTTTCCCAACATCAGGGTCTTTTCCAGGGAGTCTTCTCTTCTCATGAGGTGACCAAAGTATTGGAGCCTCAGCTTCACGATCTGTCCTTCCAGTGAGCATTGCCAAAATATGTATGCATAAAGTCAGCATAGCATTGCCAATACAAGGATCATACACCACATGTGATTGTATAAATGTTTCTGCCCATGGGTATCAAAGTATCACTGGCACTGAACTTTGAAAAAGCTTTATGAGATTGGCGCTGATCCTATTTATCTGGACTTTATTCCAGACCTATCTCTATTCATGTTCCAGATCCTACCTCCTAGACCCAGACCTCTTTCCCATTTCCCCCTTGCATAGAATTGTTTCATCTGTTGCCCTGATTCAGCAGTAAATAATATATTTTTTCAGTTTATACTTTTGACTTTTTTGCATCTGCAATCTTATACAGTACACACACGTTTGGGAGTAGTTGCCTTTGAATGCAATGGGGCTTCCTTCTAAAAAGAAATGCACAGGACTGTACCGTTTATGTTTCACATTTAGATCTTGGCCTTAGCCCTGCATATTTTGATTTTTTTACTGCACCATATCTCATTTCTCACCACACTAGTCTTGTGAGGTAGAATATTTCTCTTCCATTTTACATGATGGGAACGTATTCTGATATGTGTTGAAGATGGCCCCCCAGGTAATCCATGGCCAGGTTAACCGTTGAACCCAGCTCAGTTCCAGAATCGTGACACCATGTGGGTGCCAAATTCCTTGTTTTGGTGCCCCCTCCCCCTGGCTTTGCAGCAAACATAGTTTGTTTGGGCGTACTACTTGAGGGCATGTTGCCATAGCAACTGCCCCCTTTAGGCCTACAATGCTGATAAGGGCCTTTGCAGGAGTCATAACAGTATGGCTCCATCCCGCCATTGTTAATCAGGAGTTCCAAGGAAGGCCTTCCAACTATTATTTCGTGTCTACTAGATCCTCCTTTAGGGCGAAAACATGGGAACTCCGATCTGTTTCTCTCACAAGAGGAGGCCTTCTAGAAAGGAACGTGGCCAAGATCTAGCAGTGCTTAACGCAGGCTGCCAGTTCATAGGGTCATTTTTGCAAGCCTATCAAGGGCTGGACACTTGACCTGAGATTTACTGACTGGTTATCATTCCTGAATCAAAGCCAAGAAGCACAATCTGGTTTGCCCAAGTTATCTCCACAAGCTGAAAAGGGGACCTATTTTATCCACCCACCCTGAGGCTGCCCAGGTGCCTCCAGGTGCTGCCTCTGGCATCCACTTCATGCGGTGGCAAAGCAGAAAGACTCTTTAAGCTAAAAAAATCTGGCATGCTTACCCAGAATGCCTTGCTGCTGCTCCAGCCCCAATTCTACCAGTTCAGGAAATAAGTGACAGCGCCATTCCGTGTCTGCGGTCGATGAACCACAGGAAGTTGGTTTAGACAGGAAACATAAGTCTTTGTGATGCAGTGAGACTTTGCATCAATGAAATTACCTTTTAGCACCGCCGCGACTTCGTTGGTAAAGCTGCCTCTAAGCGTCGCCAAGTGTGAGGAAATGGCAGCCGGTTGCGCATGACAGAGCTAGCTAGAACGCACTTCAGACGTGCATTAAAAGTATGGCATTCCTTTGCTGGAGAAGGACACCACAAAATTCAGATGACTGCAAATGTCAAAGGATGACTGTCTTTTGGTTTGCATATTGTTTCAGAAGCTGTGGATTTGATAGATTTGGCTTTAAATTTCTCCTCCATCCCTACTTGATAGGAAGAGGCATCCTTCGTTCCTCCTGGGTTGAGGTCAGATGCCTCTTCAGCTGCTGCTCAGGATGGGATGAATGTGGCCTTTGGAGGGTCATGAGTACGGGGGGGGGGGGCAGACGGGCTTTTGTTTCTGATTGTCCCAAATGTATGTCCAGGACCAGATGGCCCTTTTGAAAGCTCCTTTTCCGTTCTCATTGCCAACAGGTCATATTTGGTTTCTTGTGCCTGCAAGGTTCTCACCAGGACTCCTGGAGATGTTTAGTCAGGGCCAGCATGCAGCTGAAAATCTAGAGGTAGAAGAAATACTTACATTTCTCCAGCAGTGCAGTGTGTTTCGCTTACGTTGTTTCAGGAATCCTTTCAAGAGTTGTGTACAATAGGCCACAACCAGCCTATTTGCAAATAGTAGCAAACTTAATTCTCCGACTGCCAACCCTTAGCCAGAATGGCACCATCCACAAACTACAGGAGGAGAAACCTCAGATTTGCGGAACCCCAAGGTTTGCAGAAGTACAAAAAAAAACCTTTTGGGTGGAGAGTCTGTAAGGTCTATTAAGGACAGAGCATGCTCACTGGCTGCACAAAGTGCTGGTGGAAGGGAGGGTTGAGAAATACTCGGCACTGCAGTGTTTGGTCCCAATTGTTACTCTGTGTGTTTCAGAGAGAGAGAGTGTCCACCTCTTAAGCATTATACTGCAACATGTGGTATGTAAGTCTTACCATGCTCAGTAGAATCGGAAGCACATACTACTAAGGGTGTCTCCAGACTGTCAGTATTTTATGGGAGTGGTTTGGTTGTGTAAGGGGAAGAGAATACAGGGATCCTCCTCCCATCATCAAGAGCAGCTCCTCCAATAGCAGCAATGCCAGCGGGGAGGGGGAGGAGTCCAGTGAGGAAGGAGGAAGAGGGATGCAGGGCTCCGGCAACACAGAAGAGCCCCTGCTACACGTGAGGGAGAAAGAGAGAGGGGGGAAAGGGGGGAGAAGGAAAACATGGAGCATAGACCCTTTTTTCCCCCGGTTCCGGAATTACGCAGGAGAAGGAGGGGAAGAAGTTTTGCCGTCCCGAGACTCTTATGCTGGAAGAAGTCGAGGGGCGGTCCATTCCCGGATTCTGCATCCGACTAAGCAGACATGTTCTACACACCAGTTCCACTGTAAATAGACTCCACTAAATAAAACTGTCTAAAGACGAGAATGTGGAGCGTCGTTACTCTAGAGTAGTCGCAATAACAACCTCTGACAGCTTGTATGCCAAAACTTTAGGTTTATGCATCAACATGCTTTTTTTTGTTTTGTTTTTTTAAATCCACTTTAAATATACAAACAAACACCTGGACTCCTTACGGTTTGGAAAGTGATGAGGAAGTGCATTGGAAAATGTGGGAAGAATGTATAATCCGGATGGAAAACTCATTGTAGTGTAACTGCTCTGCAAACAAATCACAGCGAATTCTCAATAAAGACTGCATGTGAACTCAGCCCTGCGAAGGGCTTGTGAAAGCAAATCAGGATGAATGCTCCACATAGAGGTCATTTGGAGGGGCCCTAAGGATAAATCTTTCAAAGGGCGTCAACATTGCAACTCTCTGGCTCCATCTCTTGGCTAAACACAACCCCCCAATGTTTGGCCCGTGGCCCAAAAGATTATGTGGTGAGGGGACACAAGAACTCACTGCTGAGAGAGCGGGGCATCACACATCAATACAAAATTGCAGAAACAAAAGTACAAGTGTTCTGATATGTTTGAATCTTGGTTAATTCATTAAATATTTGTAATAAAATAAAATGTAGCACTTGGCTACAGAAATTCCACCCTCAGTTTCTGTGATTGGGGAAGCTGCCACAAACCGTTGCAGTGGGGCCTGCCTTCCCCTTCTCCCTTCTCCCAATTAACCTCCGTCTCCAGGGTCCACCCCCATGACATCACCAGGGACCACCCTTAGGTTTCAGGTTTTGGCCCTGAAATCTCAGAGGCTGGGATGCTTCTGACCACCTAAACAGTGGAGGTAAAACCAACCAAGTTGGTGGCCATCTAGTATTACTCTTTACCAGGGAAAGCTTAGCCCCCCACCCCCACCCCTGTTATCCACAACCTACAGTCTTTGGTACCACGAGTGGCAAGCGCCTTATTGGATCCATTGAGGGTATCTAACTGGCTTGTGCCAACCCCTGGCAAATTCCTCTGCAGGCCTAGGAAGCCAATCCCTTGGGTAGGGCCAAGGGGCTGAGTCACCAGTGGCTGCTACAGCACACAGTACAGCTGCTTGGGCCTCTCCTCCCCATTCCTTCTAAATTCACAGCGCAGGTCAGTTGTGGGTTGGGAACAGGATAGTGGAGTACTAGAAATGATTAAGAACAGATGGCATACATGCCAGAGCTGCAAAGGAAGGAGTGTGCCTCTTATTTCCCCCCTCAAAGTTTATTCTTCGACCAAGTTAGTCTTGATGGTTTGGAATTGGCGTAATTCTTTTTAAAAAAGTAATGGACATAGTCCCTGGGCATCCGCTAGGTGGAGATTCGGGCCCTGCAACCCATTTGATGTTGAGACCCCTGCAATGCACGGCCGTGCCTCCTCCGTTACCGGCATGAGAAGTAAGAAAGGTTTCCATAGCTGGCAGCTGCAGAGGCCGAAGGGGCTTTGTTGAGAGCAATTTGGAGGAATGCAATGTGGGCCCTTTTCCTTCTCGTGGTTGCGCTTGTCACTTCTGATTCCTTCCCCGCTAGAACAAAAGTGACTTTGTTGAAACTCCCATCCTCCTTGCATTTCCAAGGAGTCAGAGAGCGAGTGAGTCAGAGTCTGCGGGCTTTTCAGTCTGGCAGGTAGCCTGCCTTTTCTGAGTAGAGCTGGCCCCCTTGTGAATCCATTCTGGGTGTGTGTATAGATGGTATCCTGGACTGTGTGGAAGCAGGAATGGTAGGAAGGAATAAATGTGTGCACGTTCATTGTCCAAAGGGCAAGTTTGTGAATGGTGCAAGAAAATGTATGGGGATGTGCATGAATGGGAACAGGAAGAAGGGTTGTGTTGTATGTTTATTAATTTTTTTCTATGCCACCTTTCGTACATAATAACAAGGTGATGTGTAAAACCCAGGAGCAATCCATTGACAAAAAATCAGACTAAAACGGCAGACACTTAAGTCAATGGCAGATAGTTTAAAGAAACAAAGTGGTATAAACGACCAGCAAAGGCATCGGAGAACAAATGCGTTTTCAGCAAGGACCAAAATTACATTAAGGTAGGTGCTTCCCTCAGTTCACAGGGGAGGTGGTTCCACAGAAAGGGCGCCACCACTGAAAAGGCCCTTCCTTTGAGCACCACTAGGTGAATCTCTGCAGGTTGTAGTATGACCAGAAAGGCCTTGTCTGACTGTCTTAATGCAGGGGGCAAGCTGATATTCAGAATGGTACTCCTTCAGCCAAGCTGATCCCAAGTTATTTAGGGTTTCATAGGTCAAAAGCAACCCATTAAATCTGGCTTGGTGGCATATTGGCAGCCGCTAACTGCTACGGACCTGTTCCTTTGCGGGAAGCGAAACCCTCTCTAGGGTAACCAAATATCCCATTTCCCGGACCCAGGAACCACCTAGCCTCTAGACTTCTTTCTTGTAGGCTCTCACTTACTGGTGCACTCAATGGTGTGTGTGTGTGTGTGTGTGTGTGTGTGAGAGAGGAGAGAGAGAGAGAGAGAGAGAGAGAGAGAGAGAGAGAGAGAGAGAGAGAGAGAGTTATGTATGTCTGTATGCATTAGTGTGTGATTGGGACAAAATTATATTCTGTATGATGGCAACGTGGGGATGAGTGTGCAACTGGCTCATGTTTTCCCGTATGAAGAGAACATTAGAGCAGGCTGCTAGAAAGTGGGTTGAAAGAATATTCAGATGGGCATATTCCCCTCCGCCCCAGTTGAACAAGTTCCAGGCTTTGGAGAACTATGTTTGTTAAACCCATTATAACATGACGCAACATTTCATTTTATTTAATTTTGCTGTGTAACCTGAGACCTTTCTTTACCCGTCCTCGCCATAGCTGCCAAGTTTTCCCTTTTCTCGCGAGGAAGCCTATTCAGCATAAGGGAATTTCCCTTAAAAAAAGGGATAACTTGGCAGCTATGGTCCTCGCTGTAGTTGCATTAAAGCACTCTCCTGGGGATGGAAACCAGCACTGGCAGCGAACCCATATTATCTCACAGCCTTCTCCACTTAGACCAGCAAATTCTCATCTTCTTCTAGATTACCAATGGGGAGGCTGAGGCACAATGCCTCCAGAGGCAATGTTTGCAGAAAGCTGAACTGTGGAACTGCCTGCCACAAGGAAATAGTCATGGTGAAATATTTAGCAGTTTCCCCAAAAGGGATTGATTAGATATCCACAGCAAATGAAGTTGGTGATTGCCAAACCATTATACCAAACTCATAACAGGACTGGGTGAAACCTGTCTCTTAATATTTCTCATACACGTTGTTCAAGAGTTTTCCTTTCCCTCCTTTTCCTTTTCATACACGGCGAGGGAGATGGGATGGGGGGGGAGCCTGAATTAGAAATGCCATGTGAATAGTTCATTCAATTAAAAAGGCAATGTGATGTTTTGATCTCTTAATATGGGGGGCGGGGGGAGAGAATACTAGATAGTAGTTGATTTTTTTGAGTGCCCAGAAAGTAGAACTATGCATGAGACATTTGGGGCTGGAGCCACCAAGGAGCACATAACCCACTTATTCTTTGGGTTTCTGCATTAACAACAGTTTTGAGTCCAGAGCAGTGACTCATGGAGAGATGCAAAGGTGACCCTCCCCTGAAAATGGGCAATTCTCCTGCACCTCTGCATTGGAATCCAGTGACACCCAGCAGATTTATTCATAGCGGAGGCTAATTTGGAGGAAGCACGTCCAGAAAAGTGAATCATTCGGAGATGTAACAGGCGGCCTTCTCTGCAGATGGCATTTTGGACTCACAGGAGACTTGAGTGATGTTCGTTCGTTCATTCGTTCGTTCACCAGTTCATCCATAGCATGCTAGCAGCTTTCTTGTAGCAAACAGGTTCCACCTTGACCACTGTTGACCATGAACCACAGGCAAATGTGCTGAAAGCCACACATCTTGGTTGATAATTATTGAAATCTCCTGCAGGACTGGAGTGACAGCTGTGCCCAGGAGGCAATGAGGGAAATGCTTATTTCCCAGCTACCTTGCAGTGCTTTGGCAGCATCCTACCTCCTCACAGTCGAACCCAAACTAGAAGTTCATGTGGTCAGGGGCGTACCCAGGATGAAAACTAGGGGGGCAAGGCAAGCCATGGTTGTTAAGGGGCGAGGGGGTGCCAGGATCAGCCCAAAATCGGGCTGCTACGACCCCCTTCTCCCCCTCCGCGATTGGCAGGGGCAAGGGGGTGCCAGGATCAGCCCAAAATTGGGCTGTTCCGATCCCCTTCTCCCCCTCCGTGATTGACAGGGGCAAGGGGGCGCCAGGATCAGCCCAAAATTGGGCTGTTCCGATCCCCTCCTCCCCCTCCGCAATCAACGGGGCAGGTGGAGGGAAAACATCCCTTCTAGCCGGCTGACTGTGGGGCGGGTGGAGGGAAAGCCCCAGAGCCGCACAAAGCGTTTGGCTGGCTTTCCCTCCACCCGCCCCACAGCCAGCCGGCTAGAAGGGACGTCTCCCTTCTCCCTGGCTGGCTGTGGGGCGGGTGGAGGGAAAGTTGGCCAAATGCTCTGGGGCTTTCCCTCTGCCCGCCTCACAGCCAGCCTGCTAGAAGGAACGTCTCTCTTCTCCCCGGCTGGCTGTGGGGTGCGTAAAAGAAAAGGAGCGGCGGCAGGCAGCGGGGCAGGCTGGCCAGCGGCTCTGCTTCTGGGGGGGGGCAACTGCCCCCCTGCCTACGCCCATGCATGTGGTTTCAAATCCAGGTCTTATTGTCTGAAGGGCAAAGTGGGGGATGTGCAGCCTTTTAGCTCTTCGTGGCTTTATTATACCCAGAAGCTGCTCCTAGTATCAGTTTTCAGTGTGAAGCTCTGGAACAGTGCTGTTCTGGTAGCTGAGGGCACCACAACACATTCATGATTTGGAGTGAGTCATGTTTGGTTTTATTTATAGAGATTTCTTAAAATTTCATGCAAATGAGCACTTCCTTGGCTTGGTAGAGGAGATATTGCAGGCACATTGTACTGCTCTTATAGTCAAAAAGTGACACAGAAGCTTTCAAAAAAGCTATAAATAAATGTCCTAATTTCCTCCTTGTATTAAGGAGGCGTGGTGACTTCTCTTTTTCCTTACTCTCTTGAATTTCTTACTGTAGTACAGGGAAATACTATTGAGCATGCCTGAGTCTTTTACTGAAAAGTGAGGAGCGTTATAAACTCCTAGACTGGCTAGTACAGGGTTGGAGAGGCAAGGAGCTTGAATGAGGCAAGGACCTGGAAAGCCTCAGCCCTCCTGGCTTTCAAATTTAACTACAAGGAGTAACTCCCCTGGCTACCAACCTGTGCCTATGGCAAGGGAGAGCCATGCTTCATCTAGATCAGGTATCCCCAAACTGCGGCCCTCCAGATGTTTTGGCCTACAACTCCCATGATCCCTAGCTAACAGGACCAGTGGTCGGGGAAGATGGGAATTGTAGTCCAAAACATCTGGAGGGCCAAAGTTTGGGGATGCCTGATCTAGATGTTATCAAGGATGGAGAAAAGCAAGACCTGAGGGACATAGAAAGATCACTGTATAGGGTTGCAGAGTACCTTGGTCTTCATCTGGTGCATCAGACTAGAGAGGGAAGCAGAAAGGAAAGGATAAAGAAAGGGAGACAGAGAAAGAGAGGAGGAGAGGAAGACACATTTAGGCTAAAGGATATAAAAGCATGATTGATTTATTTTTGCTGCATTCCTGTTCACCAGGAGCGGGGAACGTTTTGGGCACAAGGGTAGGGGTGCCATATTTCAAAAAGTAAAAACCAGGACATCCTGAAAGTTGTTGAGTTCCTTTCCTTTCAAAAACGCCAAAAAAAAACACGTGAATTATCAATTGAGTTGCCGAAGATCCAGGGCAAAGTACCACATTTTGAAAATTCCCCCTGGATGTCAGTTCCACCTTTGAAATCCAGATGTATGGCAGGCCTACACAAGGGAAACCTTTGCAGCCTTGGCTAACCTTCCGAGGGCCACATGCCACTAGTGGGTGTGGCCAATGGTGGGTGTGGCCACCTCTCACGCACCTTCTCACATGCACACCCAGGCAGTACACAGATGGCTGCACAGAACCCACAGAGATCAGATGAGGAGTGGGGTTACTGGCCCCTCTCAATTCATCAAAGGGTTGATTTGATGACCAAGCAGAGAGAGTGATGTGCATCTTCTTCAGTGGATTGGGATGTGCCCACCTCAGCAGTCAGGGTGCCTACTTTGGGGGGAACCTTCCTTCCTTCCTTCCTTCCTTCCTTCCTTCCTTCCTTCCTTCCTTCCTTCCTTCCTTCCTTCCTTCCTTCCTTCCTTCCTTCCTTCCTTCCTTCCTTGACAAATTGACTGAACTGGAGTTACGGTAGTTAGCTATCCCTTGCTATAAAGTCTAACCTGGGAGAAAGTCTCATTGAACTCCTGAGTAGGCAAGATTAAGATTGCATTGTAAATGTGGATCCATGTTGCATCTTTGAAATTAAAGGAGGGCCGTTTCTCGAAAAGGTTAAAGACCATTGGTTCATTTCAGTAATTTTATTCCTGGATTTGGCATGTTTTTGGTTAAAATTCTGGACTCTAGACAAGTCAGTAGATTATTGTGCTCTCCAGACCAGACCAGTTTGCCAGCCTGACCCATCATCCCCAAGTCAGCACATTGCTGAATGTAACCAATATGCTCCTTGACAATCCCGGGTCTTGCCTACACTTTCTCTTGAAAGAGGAAGTCCTTCCATGCTTCCCAGCATATATTCTATGGAAGCAGTCCAAGAACTCCATCCACACCACCTGTCTCTCTGCTCCTCTCCTTAGAGCTCCATGAACCTCCCTCCTGACAAGGCTCGTCTCCTCCGACAATATGACAACGAGAAGAAATGGGACCTCATTTGCGACCAGGTAAGGTGGGGCTGCCCTGTGATTGTTGTTGATGGGGTGAGATTCCTCTCTGCCATTAAAGCTACAAATCATATCATGGCCATACCTGCCATGTTGCTGTCAGAGAAATAAGAGACCGGGTGGAAATAGCAGACCGGAAGTAGCGCTGCCGTCATTTTGGAACTGGGCGGAGCAGTTCCAAAATGGCCGCTGTGCCAGAATAAACTGGGGAAAAACAAAAGAACAGCTGGGAAAACGGGGATTTCCCGGGGAAAACGGGAGACTTGGCAGCTATGATCATGGTAGAGGCCGATGACTCAGACAGGGTCGCTGCCAGAAACAGCTTCATCTCCCCTTGAGCTACAGTTCCTTGACTCCCTTTAAAAGAGCAGGCCAGATCCCCTTATCATAATGCATTTTTCCTACTTGGCTGCTTAATTCTTTGTTGTTATGAGAATGGTATCCCTGTTACCCACATGATTAACGGGAAAACGTAAACATCTGGCCTCCATGAAGGCCTGTTACAGGCCATAACATTATTTTAGCTATTTCTATACTGCACAATTACCAAAGTTTCTAAGCAATGGGAAAGCTCTTTCACTTGATTTCGAGGTTGCTTCCATGCTGGGCATTTACTGTGGAACATAACTGTTTTGCTCATGTACTTTTCATGGGGCATCTGCACAGAACCATGAGCAAAACATTCGGCTCCTGTGCATTCTGCCACCCACCTGCTGAGCTCAGAAAATTCTACAGGCCCCTAGCTATAGACACACACAGCTACCCATAATACACTGCGATATGATTCCTCCCTGTCTAATCAAGAAACCCACAAAATTTAGTAGAAGAAAGTGGGATGAAATTGTCCCTCCATTTATTTTCAGTCCTCCCCTGTTCCTGTACATTTAACATCAGCTTGATCCGAAGATATTAGCAAGTGATAATCCTTATCCCTATGTTATAAGCAACTTGGAGGTTCTTGCAGATCAAGGTGCTGATAAAGGCATAGGAGTGGTCCATGTCATTCTTTCCTAGTCAGTTGACAAATCCTGTTAGCAGCTGTTTGTGCCTCTGCAACAGTAGCAGCCAGCATGGGTATCTCTCTGTGTGTTGTTGTCCTCTTAAGTCCTCTCAGATCCCAGCCAGCATAGCCAGCGGTCAGGGCTGATGGAGGGCATTAGGTTAGGATAGGTGCCCCTGCTCTTTAAGGGGGGCCTAACATTTGTAGTATGTTAGGCATTTGTAGTAATAAACCAAGAGCCTATGTTCCATAAATCACCTTGGACAGCAACTAGGAAATCATGGAATATCGTTTTTCTCCGCCTGTGGGTTCCCAGACCATAGGTTCTACAGCCCAGTTCTGTGTGTGCTTATTTAGAAGTTAAGTAAATTCCTCTGAGTGCAGTGGGGCTTGCCTAAGGTTGCAATCCTAAGGGGAAAGGTGCAGATTTTGCTAGCATTTGAGCAGGACAAAAGGCCACAGAAGAGAATGTATACGGGTGGAGCAGAGAGTGGAGACGGCTTTCCTTTCAAGCTTATTAGATGGAATTCAGATTACCCAGGAAGAGCAAGCCACCAGACAGCGTTGTCATTGGTGCAAGTCAGGGCAACACTAAGGCTTGCTATGTTAACAAATAAATAGTGGGGACCTTTCCCCTGTGGTGACTTAGGCCAAGCTTGGCTCTGTGCTTTTGAAGACCTAACCATCATTATTCCTGCCCTCTGCTTCTTTCTTTCTTTCTTTCTTTCTTTCTTTCTTTCTTTCTTTCTTTCTTTCTTTCTTTCTTTCTTTCTTTCTTTCTTTCTCTTCCCCACCCACTCTTGTCCTGGAGCAGGAACGATTTCAGGTGAAGAACCCACCCCACACATACATTCAGAAACTGAAGAGCTTCCTTGACCCTGGAGTCACCCGGAAGGTAAGACGCTCAGAATATTTAATGTATGCAAGTTCCATTCATAGATTACTTTAAACGGTTTACAAGACTGGAAACATCAAACAAAGCATTGGCCATGCAATATGACAGTGATGCCCACTCAGGGCATGTTGCCACAAGAGGAACAACTTCCCTTCTCCTCCCCCAGCCCACTGCTCTGGGGATTCTCCAAACACACACCCCTGAGCCAAAATGGAGGGGGAAGTTGCTAGCATGTGCTGTTTCCCACTAGCACAGCTACTTGGTTGGCACCAAGGCCGCTGCTCTCCCTTTGTTAATACCACTACCAGACTAGGGCGAGGCGGTCCTTCAATTTGAGGATTTCTTCAAATAGAGGCCTTAAAACAGAACACGTAGCTATCCTATTCCAAGATGGCTATCACTTGGCCAGGCAGGGCCCTTTCCAATGAGACCAGTTGCTCATCCTGACAAGCAAACTCTGAGGCTAGGCCTAATAGCAGAGGTGGAGAACCTGTGGCCCTGCAGGTGTCATTGGACTCAAACTTCCATCAGCCCCAGCCAACATGGTCATTGGTCAGGGGTGATGGGAATTGTAGTAGGGTACAGCTGGAAGGTGCCAAGATGGCTACTCCTGGTCTGTGCCATAGTAAGGAATCTCACAGACCCTCCAGTTCTTGCAGAAGTAGTATTATTTGCATAAAGAACAAGGGGTATAGGAGAATATAAGCAGGAATTACAGACAGATAAGGAGGTATGGAAATAACGGGTGCATTTAACCCGATGGTTGATCCTACCCTCATATGCAAGCTTGGTTGTAGATGAGGAAGGTAAATTGGTTGTATCCTGCCAATAAAGTATGGTCTTTATGCTTGTAGAAGTTCCGCCGGAGGGTGCAGGAATCCACCAAAGTGCTGAGGGAGCTGGAGATCTCTCTAAGGACCAACCACATTGGGTAAGTCATTGGTGGACCCTCCCTAGGTCTGATTTATTGCTGCTCTAACGTGCTCTGCATCAGCCTTCTTCAGCCACGGTGCACACAGTGTTCTGAGGACTGCTCAAGGCTTCTCTTGCCTTAAGGCAGTCACTAGATCCTGCCAACATTACAGGGACCTGCGTGTTTGTGCCACTGGCTGTTTGTTGGCCTAGAGGTATTTCCGAAATGCAAGCAACAAGATCCATGTTGGAGGCGGACTAAGAGAACCAGAGGCTGCAATCGACACGCAAGTTATGCGGGGCATGAGCCATCTATTATAAAAACCCCTTGAAATCCAATGGCAATGTTTAGCACATGCCCAGATCTCTCCCACTGAAGTTAATGGGATTTTAAAGTGCTTAATTTTGAGTGTAGCCGGGGGGCAGGAGATTTACTGCGTGTGCAAACGGGTTAATAAAGTGGTGCAGTTTCCCCACTTGACTTTGGTATCTCTCTGTTGTGTGTGTGTGTGTGTGTGTGCGTGTCAAAAAGCTTCTTCTGCTTAATTTGGGTGATGTAATGATGATGGCTTCTATAATACAAGAAGCTGTATAAAAGGTAAAGGGACCCCTGACCACTAGGTCCAGTCGGGACCGACTCTGGGGTTGTGCGCTCATCTCGCATTATTGGCCGAGGGAGCCGGCGTATAGCTTCCAGGTCATGTGGCCAGCATGACTAAGCTGCTTCTGGAGAACCAGAGCAGCACATGGAAATGCCGTTTACCTTCCCGCTGTAGCGGTTCCTATTTATCTACTTGCATTTTGACATGCTTTCGAACTGCTAGGTTGGCGGGAGCTGGGACCAAGCAATGGGAGCTCACCCCGTCACAGGGATTCGAACCGCCGACCTTCTGATCAGCAAGCCCTAGGCTCAGTGGTTTAACCACAGCACCACCTGGGTCCCGCCACCTGGATGTAATGATGATGGCTTCTATAATACAAGAAGCTGTATAGGTTTTGGCTAGTACGTGGATTCCCAGATGAAATGCAGTCTTCTCGACATCAGTTAATTTCTGGAATTTACCCAAGGTGGGGTGATACGGATAGATAGTTTTAAAATGGCCATTAGACAGATCCATGGAGGTTGAATCTTTTGGTGGCTACTGGTCATGATAGTTATATGGAACTCCCCAGATCAGTGGTAGCAAGAGATATGCCAATCAATACCAGTAGCTGGTTGGGAACATTGGACAAAAAAATCCTCTTTTGTAAAATTCCTGGAAGTGCAGAAGCTAAGTAAGCTACAGCTTAGGGCCTCCAAAACATTTTTTAGAAAAACTAAATTTCAAGTTTTACCTAACTGGTTAAAAAATTAATAGGCTTCTTGCTATGTAGATGTTTTATTTCGTGTGTTAGGTTTTCGTTGCATCCTCACCTATGTAATGGTATATATGCAAATATGAAACTTTATCATTTCTGCTTTCAGTGTCCTTTCTGTTGTGTTCTTTGTCTTCTGTTACAAAACTTTTTTAAAAATGTAAATGGGAGGAAGTTAAAAAAGAAGTGGGGACATCTTTTGGTGATGCTAAGGCAGGCATCCCCAAACTTCGGCCCGCCAGATGTTTTGGACTACAGTTCCCATCTTCCCCAACCACTGGTCCTGTTGGCTAGGGATCATGGGAGTTGTAGGCCAAAACATTTGGAGGGCCGCAGTTTGGGGATGCCTGTGCTAAGGGGCCTTAAACTTGACAAAGCTTAGGGTTCTGCATGACTGCTGGTTGGCTTCTGTAGGAAGCAGGATGCTTCACTCACTGGCCCTTTGACCTGATCCGTTTGGGCTCTTAATGTCCAGGCTGTCCTAGGAATCAGTCCAACAAAGCAGAAAATGGTCCACCTGGGTGATGGTCCATTTGACAGGCAGGCCAAGAAAAGCAGTAAAAGAAAAAAAGAGGGATGGGTTAGATGAGGACGTTCTTCTTCAACGCTTCCCCTCGGCCCGCTGATATCGCTCTAGCTTGCCTGAGAGGTCCCTATTCTCCCAAAGGTTCCCTTGCCTTCTGTTGTGAGCTAGGAAATGCGCCGCTATCACCACCTGTCCTGGCTCCAGCTGGAAGGGAAACGCCGGCAAGAGCAGGAAGCCGAACTGTTCCTGTCCTTAGTTTCTGGTCACTGCCGGCTGGGCGGGACTTCCTCAGGGTGGCTGGAGCTGACACGGGGAGTGGTTGCTTAGTCAGCAAGACTGTTTGGTCTAGGCAATGAAAGAGCGGCAGTTTGGGTGTGAGAATCAATAACAAAGAAGGGGGGGATTGCTAGATGCTGGGGATGAGAGATTGTGAGTGAGAGCGAAATATTTTGAGGTGTCATTACAGTTTTCCATGAAACAGGGTTGGTGGCGTCTGTGGATTCGTGGTGGAGAATCATACAACTGTAGTGCCAAAAGAGGACTTATAAGAAGGTTATCTATTCCAAAGCCTTGCAGTAAGGCAAGAGTCATCGCACCGCTCCCAGACTTTTTTTTTTAAAGGCACCTATCCAGCACAAGGTCACAGGCTCTATTATCTTCTAGATTTTAGCAGGCAGTTGACGGAGAGCAAAAGGGGCCAAAGTCTACTGACGGAGAGGAACAAGGAACGTGTTCAGTAAAATGCACCCAAATATGTGGCTAGGTCACTTGTTCTGCAGAAGTGCAACTCTGCCTCCCCCAACCTACTGCAAAAGTCATTTGCTAATATTATCTGCAAATTAAACCTTTTCCACGTAGCCCATAATATTGTTGTTGTTGTTTAGTCGTTTAGTCGTGTCCGACTCTTCATGACCCCATAGACCATAGCACGCCAGGCACTCCTGTCTTGCACTGCCTCCCGCAGTTTGGTCAAACTCATGTTCGTAGCTTCGAGAACACTGTCCAACCATCTCATCCTCTGTCGTCCCCTTCTCCTAGTGCCCTCAATCTTTCTCAACATCAGGGTCTTTTCCAAGGATTCTTCTCTTCTCATGAGGTGGCCAAAGTATTGGAGCCTCAGCTTCACGATCTGTCCTTCCAGTGAGCGCCCATAATATTAGCAACTGCTATTTAGTCATACACATTGGTAATGACCAGCCATTTATATGAAAGCCAACTCACAACATTCTGTCACAAATTGGTGTGGCCAAGAAATAGTACTGGCTGTGTGCTGAATTTTTGCGGGGTTCATTTTTCACATCTTTCTAGAATGGTAGCTTTGCTCAGCGTCCCTCCAGACAGCCTTTTTATTGTGCATTTATGCTGATTCGTAGGAATGATATTGTTGGAGTGGTTATAAGAAACCCTCTTTCGCACCTGCAAAAGGTTTTGGGTGGACATCCTACCTTGTTTCCAATCAGCACATGCCCCGTGACTTCCTGCTGAAACCCTGCAGTTCTTTTATGCCACAAATTGTTGGTTTATTTCTGTTGTGCTTTTGTTGCACTATACAGCAAAAGGGTGCCCCTCCAGACAGAAATAACATGATACTATTGGGGGAAGTATCACAGAACAACTAATAAAGCAGGATGATGTCTGGAAGGCCCAATATAAATCCAGCCCTAATGCACCATTATTGTGTCAATGCCAGCTCAGACACTCTTAGTTTAGTATAGCACAGCGGTAGGCAACCTAAGGCCCGGGGGCTGGACACAGCCCAATCGCCTTCTAAATCCAGCCTGCGGACGGTCCGGGAAGCAGCATTGGTCTGAGGGATGGTGGACTGGAAAAGATTGATGACCCCTGGTATAGCAGGAGCAGGGATATTAACCTTAGGCAAGCAACTATCTCTACTCCCTGTGCATGATTCTTGGGTGCTAAGGTTAGGAGCCTCTAATGCAGACATCCCCAAACTTCGGCCCTCCAGATGTTTTGGACTACAATTCCCATCTTCCCCGACCACTGGTCCCGTTAGCTAGGGATCATGGGAGTTGTAGGCCAAAACATCTGGAGGGCCGCAGTTTGGGGGTGCCTGCTCTAATGCATCATGTGTGCAATACTGGTCTACCTTTCAGGACTGTTTTAAAGATTAATGTGGTAGAGTGTGTGGATCACTTTGCACAATAAAATAAAGCACCATGTATACCTAATCTATTATAATTACTACTAAAACCACAAAGGGTTTGTTGTGGAAATTACAAAGATAAACACTGACTGGAACTAAAAGTATGAAATTGTTTATAAGAATCATAAGGAATAAATTACAGGGCCTCTTGCAATTCAGTAAGAAAGGAATGCATCTTTTGTTAAAAGTAGATATGTGTAAAACTGTTTTTGCTTTATAACAGTGCAAGCATACATGGGAGTTATTTTCGGGACTATTCCTGATATTCAGCTATTGAAGAGGAACAGAATAAACAAGCCTGTCTATATTCCACATGCAAAATTGCAGAAAGCAGTGAGCAGTGTTGGCTGCACATTACAACATAATTTTGCACTTACTTTAAAACAGGCATCCCCAAACTTCAGCCCTCCAGATGTTTTGAACTACAATTCCCATCTTCCCCGACCACTGGTCCTGTTAGCTAGGGATCATGGGAGTTGTAGGCCAAAAACTGGAGGGCTGCAGTTTGGGGATGCCTGATTTAAAACAAAGAAAGTGCTGGTCCTTAAGCCTGCAAAAATAGGCTTGAGTGTTTGTGGGAAATATCTGATCAAACTGGTGACAGGAATGATGGTCATAGTGCTGGAGTAGCTGCAGAGGATTCAAAGCCGTCATGACATACAGCTTCAGTGCCATGCCTCTCTGTTTGTCCCTCCCCTTGACTAGCAGAAGTGGAATAAATTATGCAAAACAAGCATGTGTTTTGCATCCTGCAACTTGATTTGCATAATCTGCACAGCTGCTGGTTCCAGCTTTTCAAGGAGCAGAATGTGAGCTAACTTGGTACACAACATTGAGGGGTGTCATTGTTTTAAGTACACAGCTATGACAAAAATATGATCTGAAAAGCAGGCTGGCTTTGGAGACAGCATTGCACTTTTGATGGGAAGAGCCTTTTTTTTTAGGAATGTGTGATTGGGACTGGGGAGGGACAACAGGGAGAAGAGCAGGCGCTCGGAGCGTGATCCTTGGGGTGAGAATTGGAATGTTGCAAAGCGCACAAGGGAGTCCCTGTGTTCATCTTTGAAATGCCGAGGGGGGGGAAATGTGCTTGCATGCAAACAGCCCTAATCTGCTACAAACAGTCCGCCTGCCCTTGAGAAAAGTCCCTCTGTTTTTCCGGAACTTACTTTTTCTTTCCCGTAACCAGCGCAGCCTTGCCTGTTCAACTCAGTAATCCTTCTGGAGGGAGGGAGGCAGTTCCAGAAGCGCAATCTACTATGGGCATATTCTAGAGCAGTAGTGACATTAGCTACATATGCAAACACAAGAGAGTTATTATGAGGCACCTGGAGCTATGTTTTCCCTGTAGGCAGCCATGGCGTGGTGCCTCTTTTGCTCCTGTTTCTCCCCATGTAACCCAGAGGGGACTGGATTGTGTGGGTTCAACAGTAAGTTCAACACTACTCCTGTTTAGCCATTTGGTCCTTCCTAAGCCTGTGATATGGGATCCAGGTGCCGCTGTGGGTTAAACCACTGAGCCTAGGGCTTGCTGATCAGAAGGTCAGCGGTTCGAATCCCTGTGACGGCGTGAGCTCCCGTTGCTTGGTCCCTGCTCCTGTCAACTTAGCAGTTCTAAAGCACGTCAAAATGCAAGTAGATAAATAGGTACCGCTACAGCGGGAAGGTAAACGGCGTTTCTGTGTGCTGCTCTGGTTCGCCAGAAGTGGCTTTGTCATGCTGGCCACATGACCTGGAAGCTGTACGCCGGCTCCCTCGGCCAATAATGCGAGATGAGCACGCAACCCCAGAGTCGGTCACGACTGGACCTAATGGTCAGGGGTCCCTTTACCTTTAAGCCTGTGATATTCTCTCTCTCTCTCTCTCTCTCTCTCTCTCACACACACACACACACACACACACGTGAAACTTCCTCATCTTGTCTGACAATTGGTCCATCTACCGCAGCATTATCTACTGGCAATAGGAATCCAGAACTTAGGGAGATAAGTCTTTCCTGAGAGATTTTCAATTTTTTGAGACCGCCACCCTGCAAAACGTGTTCTCTGCCACGGACCTACAGTCAGAGAATACAGGCATGCCTGCTCATAAGCACATAAAAGCATGTGCACCAACTCGGCTGAGTATCCTTTTATGCATACTGTACGCCCACAATCTCCTTTCCTGTACTAGAGCGTGGCTAGGATTGGATTTGCCTTGGGCAGCTTCTGCTCCCACCTCTGTGCCCTTTAACCTTCAGCAAATGTGTTGAGGGCCCTAAAATAGCAGCCACTGGAGTCAGACAGGAAACACACAGGGGTGGAGGCTGGAGTTCAGACAGGCAGGAAATGGGCGGGAGTGTTGCTCCCCTGTCCCAGAGAGAGAGAGAGAGAGAGAGAGAGAGAGAGAGAGAGAGAGAGAGAGAGAGAGAGAGAGAGAGAGAGAGAGAGAGAGAGAGAGAGACAACATATGCATAGTTCCAGTATCCAAATGATTGATGGACAAAATCACATTCAACCATGACTACTTCTGGAAATAACATACACTGAACAACCAGCCTCCATCATATTCCAGAGTTGGCACACCTACACACAGAGGGACACAAAGCCACAGATACACAACCACACACTCACTCCTGTATTCCTTTATTTCACACTCCATCTGGTTCAGTCCAATCCCTTGATGCAGATTGGGATCATATTCATACCTTCGTGTTCCTTCACAACTTGCACAACAGAGCGAGAAGGATGGAGAGAGACATCCCCAGCGAATGTCGAAGGGACTGCAAGGCCCTGAGCGAAACCCTCCCTGCCCTGCGTCAAAAGATAACGCCCCGCCAGTTGCTTTATTTATCGGCAGCTGGGGATGCTGCAATCTCCCCACAACACGCATTGGGTGGGCCATGGCTGGCTTCCTTCTGAATTTTATCATGTTCATCTGTCTCCTTTGAACCCGCTCCAGTTTGCCCACTTTGCTCCAAAGGCACAGGGCCCCCAGACTGAATAAACACAATTCTGTAAATGAGCTGAACTTGATCTGTGTTATACAGAGGGAGTCTTGTGTCTAGTAGCCTCTGCTCTGTTTAAGGCTTGGAGGCAGGCAGGAGTCTGGGAGAGACATTGCTTGCACCTCATCATGCTCCCCCCCCCTCTGTCTGTCTGTCTGTCTGTCTGTCTGTCTGTCTGTCTTCTTTTGCCACTCTACCAAATCTGGCCAAACAGGTTTGTGCAGGTTTTAAAATAGCATAACCCTCACCCTTTCTGCAGAACCTGATTAGAGCAGGTGAAAGCATCCACAACACCTTTCTTTCTTTGACACCATCTTAAACTATTTCGGAGGTGGAGGTGTTGTCTGTCTCTAGTCTTTATGAGCTTGATGCAGTTCTAAAGTTGCCTTTTTGGATCGCTTCTTAACAACAACAACAACAACAACAACAACAACAACAACAACAACAACAACAACAACACTTCTTCCATCAAGCCTTTCTTCCTGGACCACCCTCACCACCTCTGCACTGTCTTTACCACCACATCCTTTCAACTCTTTTCCTTTTCACTTTCCCCTTTCTTCTATTGTCTTCCTTCAGCTTTGTCCTGAGTTTACTTTTGGGGGAGGCATTGGGTTTAGTGATTTGCATGCTGATTTGTTATTGCTATTTTGATCTGTCCTGCAGTCTATGTTTTAATTGTGATATTTATAATGTTTATTTTCTTTGCACGCTGCCCTGTTCACTTTACTGGAAGGTGATCTAGAGACAGCTTTTAAATGAATACACATTCAATGGCAATTACCGTACTTCTTAGTAAGTGTGTCTACAGTAGCATCCTCAGCCACTCATCAATGGGTCGTATTCAATGTAGCATGAACCAAAATGTTCCATCAGCGCAAGCATTTCTGCTTGAGCAACAGAACACTCACCCCCCTCCATGTCCCCTAAATCCGTTCCAGGTCCCACCCACCCCCCAACCCTCCAGAGCAGATTTGGGGGTGGTACTGTGGAAGGAAGGGGGAATCTCGTGGCAATAAGGTAATCTTTGCTAGTGCAACTATTTAAGTGAAAATCACATGATGGTATGATGGATAATGGATCGCAAGTCAATGTGAGCTGCCCTTGGGTAATAAAGCCCCGTTCTGGGTTTTTCTTTTGCAGGTGGGTGCGCGAGTTTCTCAATGACGAAAACAAAGGCCTGGACGTGCTGGTGGATTATCTCTCCTTTGCTCAGTGTGCGGTGATGTAAGTGTCTGCATTTCCTTTGAGGTGCCCCAAATCTTCCCGCCTCTTCATGCCACTATTGGAAGTAGTGGGACTTTGAAGGCAGATTGCTGGTCATTGTGAGTAGAGAGAAACATGCTCACAGGCTTCCCATAGATTCTGTGTTAGAACAGGATGCTTGACTGGATGGGCTACTGGCCTGATCAAAAAAAAAAAATTCTTATTATGTGATTATGAAACAGATTTTTAGACAAAATCAGTCCAGAAGGATAATTAGCTACCTGGTTGTTGTTTTTATCAGTCTTGGGCAGGCATCCCCAAACTGCGGCCCTCCAGATGTTTTGGCCTACAACTCCCATGATCCCTAGCTAACAGGACCAGTGGTCAGGGAAGATGGGGATTGTAGTCCAAAACATCTGGAGGGCCGAAGTTTGGGGATGCCTGGTCTTGGGCCTATTCATGTTTTCATTCAGATTCCCAGGCAGGCAGAAGAAGAATGTTGTTGAATTCAACATTTCCCATCCCAGGACTCTTACTTTTGGAACATCTTTAGTTGCAATGGCTCCCCTTTTTCAATGTGATAGTCATTGGCTTGGGGGTATTTATTAGGAGCATAAATCTGCTTGCTAGTTGGTTAATCATCAGGCCTTTCAATGATTCAAATATTATGAAAACCTCAGTTCAGGTGCCTCTCCAAGAAGAAGTGAGACAAATTTGCATCAGTGTCTCTGGGCAAGTTCAGGGGGCAGATGGTTGGGGTCCCACTGGCACTGAAGTCAGGGCACTGCTGAAAAGGCCCTCTCATTGGCCCCCACTCCACCCCTTCTGAGTGTCCCCGAGGAAGATTTTTACCGTTTGAGGCAAGCTCACATGGAAGGAGATACACCTGAAGGCACTTTGATCCCAAGCCATTTAGAGGCGCAAAGGAAGGGCAGGGAACCTCTTTCAGACCAAGGACCACATTTCCTTCTGGGCAACCTTTTGAGGGCCACGTGCCAGTGGTGGGGCCAGAGGCAAAAGTAAGCAGAGCAATGAGGCTCTGTACGGCAGGCTAGTTTTTGCACACGTGCTTTAGCCTACATACAGGCAAGCTAGAGACATCATCAGAGTTTAAGCACACACACCCAGCCCATCAAAAACACCCAGAAGAGGGTGCAAAACAGCGGGAGGATATGGCTGGAGAAGATGTGTGACCTGGAGAGAGAGTCTTGGAGGACCGCATTCGACCCCTGGACCATAAGGTCCCCACCTGTGCTATAAAGGTTAAGGCCAGTATTTCAAAGTGGGATCTTTAAATGGACCAGGAGGCCAGTACAGTTGCTTTAAAACTCTTCACCGAGATGCAAAGAGCAGCATGGGGGCAACTTGTGAGTTGGTGCCCTGCTGAGCTGGTGTCCAGCTCCCCTTTTAACAAGGGAATTTCTTTGACACCAACCAACTCTGGAGGTCTATCCTTAATCGTAGAGTCGGAGGGGCCTGCGAGGGCCATCTAGTCCCACTCCCTGCAATGCAGGAATCTTTTTGCCCAACGTGGGGCTCAAACCCACAACCCTGAGATGAAGAGTTCTCCTGCTTTACCAGCTGAGCTACCGTATCTGTGACTCCTTCCAGGATTCGGAGGACACAGCTCTAGTAGCTCCCAGGAAGCAAGCTGGTGTGTGCAGCACCCTCTCTAATGTCGACGCCTGACTGTCAGGTGGTTCACTCCTCATGTCAAGCCAGCCTACTGTAGCACAGTGCAGATTGGCCTGTATGTTGTGAGCACACATCTGATGCAATGCTAGCCTGGGAATTTGTCATAGGGTAGGCCCAGCCTTAAAAAACATGCCTGCCTGCCTGCCAGTGTGTATGTATGTATATATATGCCTTGTCCCCGGTTTTCTTTGTGCTCAGATCCTGCTTACGCAGGGGGAGATTTGCGCGTATGCTGGCACCTTGTCGCTTGCCAAGCTGCTGGGCTTGTGGCCTGTTGGAAGGAGTCCCCGTGAATCCAGAGCTTGAGCGCCCTACGCAGCTTTTGTTCTCAAGCATCTCTGTGTGTTTGTGTGTGCGGCTGGGGGGGGGGGCGTTGTTTCTGTGTGTCTGTGGGCATATGTATGGTGTGTGATCCGTCTCTGCCCTCCAGGTTTGATTTTGAGGGCCTGGAAAGTGGTGAGGATGGAGCGCTGGAAAAGCTGAAATCCTGGAGCAGGTCCATAGAGGATCTGCAGCACCCCAGCACCCTGTCTGCACCCTACGCCAACAGCCTTGCTCGCTCTGCGCGGCAGTCTGCTCTCCGGTATGTACCTCTGCCCTGCTGCACCTTCTGGTGTGTAGCCTTCTGAGCTCTGCCGTTGGTTGTAATAATAAACCCCCTCCCTGCTTTCTGCCCTCCAGGGGATGCCGTGTGCTGATCTCTTCTCCCCACTCCCATCCTTCCCCCTTGATGCTCCTCTGGCGGTAGCTGGCCATGTCTCCTCTCTGCTCCAGGCCTTGTCTTTTGCCATGCTCTGTTTGCCTGTCTTTGCTGGGTCTCCTGTCCTCTCTCTTTCTCTGTCCTTGTCACCTGGGTAAGTATTTCTGCACTGGGCTGCTCTGTGAGGAATTCTGTGCACACTCCCCGGGCTGTACAGTGGCCTAGGTGCATGAAGATGTGTGCGGGAACGCAGAGGGGGGCCCCCTGCAGTCCACATCCAGGGTTGGTGGCAAGCAGGGGGGCCAAGCGGCCAATGGGGACGGATTATCTAACAGCAAGGTCCAAGATTCCTGGTACATCGCAGTCCAGGGGTTCCTGTCCTGGGAATGGACATGGATTCAAACTCCAACTTAATCACAGGCCCGTTGGCTGACTTTGGAAAAGCTCCTTCTCTCTCAGACTCTGATTCCCATCTGTAAAATGGAAAGAAAAACAGCTTTACCTCGCAGGGCTATTGCTCCTGACAATTTTCACTGCATGGGAATGCCTGGTGTTTCTTGATAATAGTAGGCATTCAGTACTTTGAGGTGGCTGGATATCCTTGTAGGTCCAGCAGAGAAATTCTGTGGTGTATTTGTTTATTATTTGTTTCATTGAAAATTACATACCACTTGATTGTAAAAACAAACAAACACCCAACCACAATCTCAAAGCAGTTTACACATTGAGACAGCTATTGCGCAACAAGGGCTGCTGAAAGATTATTGTCATTTTCCCCCTTCAGTGATTCATGGGTAAAGGTTTGAAAGAAGTATTGCTGTTTGTGGTATATACATTCATCCTGCTATTTTGTCTGGCTAAATAGGTTTGGGAGGCTTTTGTGTTTACCCAAATCCTGCAAAACATAGTTGAGGAAACAGAACACATTGAAACAATGCCTTTTTTGTATCATTTCCTACTCTTTACCTCTAGCCTACAAAGAATTAAACCGAGTTTAGAGGGTACTCCATGTAATCAGAAGACAGGATGCCTAAATGGGTTGGGTGGACTCATTTTCTTACTTAGTTTGGTCATCTGGTTCCCTTTCCAATTCATGTCTTTAAAAATTGGGAGCTCAAGAGTTCGGACATTTTTAGCATGGGGGGGGGGCGAATCTGCCCACCTCGCATCTTGGATGAGGGTCGTGGCTGCGAAGGGATCCATGTCTCCCCATATTGTCCTGGAGGGACATGGCAGATATATATGATGAGCCCCAAACTCAGTCAAAGGTTCAAATCAGGCCAAACATACTTTTCCTCCTTGATCGTTGAGCTTTTCGGCCCTTGTGTTCTTTCTGTGTCTCAAACACCTAGAGAGTATTCCAGATTTTTGACGAGAAACTTCTTTATTCCTTTTGGAAAACCCCATTTTAATCCCCAGTGTATTTAGAATATTTTTGCTTCATGTTTTTGGGAACTGTATATTTTTTTTAGAAAAGCAGCATGACTTTCATCCCCCCTTGTTTCAGCAAATAAAAACTGAATGCCCTATCTCTTGAGGGGTGTTTCTGCATGTGTTTAAAGCTAAAACTGACAACAGTGGTCTCCTGGAACTTAGCTTTTAAGTAGATTAGCAAAACCCCTGAGTTGATCTTAGACTCCAAATGAGCGGTAGCCATTCAGCCTTTCTTTTGCCAGCAAGAAACCCACATCTTAGGCAAACCTTCTGACAGAAGTTGGTGGTTCTAATTACAGCTCTCCCTTCCTGTTCTTAGCTGCGGCCGTGACCTCATCATTGGCATGGGGCAAACATTTTTTTGAGCCTCACTGCTTTTTCTGTGTGTGTGTATGAGTGTGCTAAATGTAGGACTCTCTTTTTGCCAGATACACCACCCTTCCCAGCAGGAAAGCCCTGAAGAACTCACGGCTGGTTAGCCAGAAGGATGACGTCCACGTTTGCATCCTGTGCTTACGAGCCATTATGAACTACCAGGTAATGCTGGCAGGACCGTTGCTTATTGCCTGCCTCTAGCTAGGATCAGGGATGCCTGTTGGCTGCGAGTCTAAACCCAACATTTCATGAGTGGGGAAAGATGAATTCTACCCTAGCAGAGTAAAATAAATCAAAATGTGTGCTTGTACTTAATTATTTACACTTGTAGCCTGGCTCCATCTAAAGGGTCTGGGATGGGTTGCGGAAGTTGGAAACAAGTGCGGACGATTGGACACATAAGACGTGTGTGTGCAATAAATCTGAGCCAAAAGAACTTTTTTGAGGGGCAGGAGGGAGGGAGGAAGCCCTTTATTATTGTGTGATGTGTGATATTCCTTTAAAACGCATCATTTGTTTATTTTTAGTAATGCCAGTTTCCTAGATGCTTTGCACGACAGTCATACCTTGTGTTGCGTTTGCTTCATGTTGGGTCTTTTCGGGTTACGAACGCGGCAAACCCGGAAGTGTTTACTTCCAGGTTCACCGCATGCACAGAAGTGATCTGTGCGCTTCACACACACACAGAAGCACCGCTCTAGTTGTGGACTTTACGGGGTGCAAACAGCACCCTGGAACGGCTTAAGTCCACAACTAGAGGTACCACTGTATATAATACAGTTTTGCTGAGGTTTTGCTGGTTCTTTCTATTCCTAATACTTCTATGCATTTCTTTCCCTTTTTGCATGTCAGTATGGATTCAATTTGGTCATGTCTCATCCTCACGCTGTCAATGAGATTGCCCTCAGCTTGAACAATAAGAACCCCAGGTAAGGCGGCTGGGTGTTCAGGTACGCCCTGTGGAAACTTACCCTCTGTAGGTGGACTAATGTGGCTCCCTTTGTTTGGCTCTTAATGTGTTTAAAAATGCCAGGTCCTGCTTGCCTTACAACCAGCATCAAGTCTCTTCAGCTGTCCCTTGGGCTTCTCCTACCAGTAAGGAGTCTTAGTTGTGTGGTGGGACTAAGAATTTCACATCCACGGAGAACTGCTGTCCTCAAAACACTCTTCACAAAGAAGTCAAGGCTGGTGTCACAGGTGCTCCCCAGCCAAAGGAACGCACATGGCAGATAGTTACCTCTTCATTGACAAAAGCGGACACTGAGAATAGTTTCTGTGACTCTGAATACTTACACCTACCAGTCTAGCATCTAGGCTGCTATTCCCAGCTCTGCACTCTATAGAGCAGTTGCAGCAGCAGGGGACCACTCCCCCTCCACTTGTTTATGGATCTCCCCCCTCCTGGTTCTGGGAGACAGTGGTGCAGGAGCGGGTGGTAAAGCCCCCAAACCTCCAGCTCTGAAGCTGTCGTGGACTGGCTGGGCACAGAGGAGTGGTGGGAGGCACCAGCTGGGGAACCCCCAAGGAAACCCGCAGGGGAAGAAGACTCAGAGCCAGGGGTTTGGTGGGGAGACAACAGAGGCTTCCTCTGCCTCTTGCCTCCTGGCAAGTAGTAAAAGGTAAAGGGACCCCTGACCATTAGGTCCAGTCGTGACCGACTCTGGGGTTGCGCGCTCATCTCGCCTTATTGGCCGAGGGAGCTGGCGTATAGCTTCCAGGTCATGTGGCCAGCATGACAAAGCCGCTTCTGGCAAACCAGAGCAGCGCACGGAAACGCCGTTTACCTTCCCGCTGTAGCGGTTCCTATTTATCTACTTGCATTTTGACATGCTTTCGAACTGCTAGGTTGGCAGGAGCTGGGACCAAGCAACGGGAGCTCACCCCGTCACAGGGATTCAAACCGCCGACCTTCTGATCAGCAAGCCCTAGGCTCAGTGGTTTAACCACAGCGCCACCTGGCAAGTAGATGTCCCCTCAAATCACTGCTCTCCCACAAATCCCTTCCGAGAAAGAGAACATTTGTGTTATGAAATGTTACAGGATTTCAGCAGGAAATTAGGGGACATGCACCGATTGGAAAGGAAGCAGCATAGGCGCACTTAAACTTTTGCTGGCACAAACAGTATTGAAAACAGGATCGTGTATAACTGCCCCAAGACCACAATGAGCACAAATCATAACAGATGCACAATAAAAAGGATGTCTGGAGGGGTCCGTGGTGTGTGTGTGTGTTTGTATGATACCACAGATCCCTCCATATATTGCCTCTGGTCAGACAAGTTTTGCAGGTTTTTGAAATGCTTCATGAAACCCTGCAAAACCTGTTTAGCCGACATGGAAGTGGGATGAGTTCACACACTTATTAGCAGCCACCCCTCCTTCAAACTGCCATCAGCTCTGAAAAACAAAACGAAACAATGGCCCGCCTCCAGCTAGTGAAACTGGTTTCTAGCAGGTTTTAATTTGCAGAACAGATGTGCACTTGGACAACTTTCTCCTGTTTCCTCATATTGTTTGGGCCTGACTGAGATCTCTGTGCACAGCCAGAAAAAACTGTCTGGGCCATGTTGTTGATATAAAGTGCATTGATCATCTGCGGTTTCCAGGCCTTCCATTGCAAAGTTGTGTTGGCTTATGACATATCCAGTCCTGGCACTATATGATGAATGGGCACATATACAGAGGGAAGCGAGCTCATGAGTGAACCATGTCCCTGGGGGTCTTTTGGTATGCTCTGCAAAGTAATGCTCACAATATGAACTGCAAAATAAAATTTATATACAATATTTCTTCTTGCATAGATGTTATAAGTTTGCACTGGCCTAGGTTTCCTTGGTTTCTTTTAAGCCTTCACAATACTTCATCGGGATTTTAGTGTGCATTCCCCCCCCCCCCACACACACACAAACGTTTGCATGCAATATTGCCTAACATGTACACTTGCAAACAATTTCCCCAAATACAATGCATTTTCGTACACCACTACACCATTCCAGCTCTCCAGAAATTAGAACAGAGAGCAGTTTCTTACGACAAAAAGTGGCCTATGCCAAATCAGAATGTTGGTGCCATCTAGCTCAGTACTGCCGACACTGGCAGGCAGGTTTTGGGCAGGAGTCTTTCCTCAGTCCTACCAGGAGACACCATGCATTGAACCTGGGACCTTCTGTGTGTAAAATAATGGCCACCCCTCATTACATCTGAGCAAATCAAAGTCAGCCAGTGTCACCCATCTGGCCTGTTATGTTTATATATATATATATATATATAGCTATATATAGAGCTGTTTGTCCAATATAGAGAGCTATTGTTTGTGCAATATAGAAATATAGAGAGCTCTCTATATTGGACAAACAGGCCAAACCCTACGCCAAAGGATAAATGGACATAAATCTGACATCAGGAATCACAAGACAGAGAAACCAGTAGGAGAACACTTCAATCTCCCAGGACATTCTATACAAGATCTCAAAGCAGCTGTTTTATTACAGAAAAAAATCAGAAATATACTGGAAAGAGTAGTTGCTGAATTGCAACTCATTAGCAAGCTTAAAACCATGGAGCCACCTGGAATGAACAGAGACATAGGATTCTTATCTCATTATACATGACCAAGCTTTCCTTAGCACCTCAGTCCTTGCTTCCCCCCCCCCCCCGCAAGACCAATTGCAGTCATTAACAGTCGTTAACAGTCATCAACAGGTTTACCACTCCTATCAGCCCATCACCCATTCCCATCACCCCACCCCCACCCTCTGAATATACATAAGGGTCTGGTTACTTCTGTTTCAGTGTATCTGATGAAGTGTGCATGCACACGAAAGCTCATACCAAAATAAAAACTTAGTTGGTCTTTAAGGTGCTACTGAAGGAATTTTTTTATTTTGCACCTTTTAATAATTGTGTAGAGGATGGAATTTCAGCAGGTATAGTTTGCATGAAAACCAATGGGAAGCACTGCTTAACCAAGAAGGCAGTGGGGCCTGAGGAGCAAACCAGATACTGTACACTGTTGTTCAGATAAAGTTCTGCAAGCTGCCCTTTAATTGGTAAGGTGAGAATGCCATGGGGATACAAAGAAAAACAAGCCCTTTCTCTCTTGAAAGCTGCTGTTAAAGCGGCAGGATCATGCCAGACATGGGCATAAAATACTTAACTGACTGACCAATTGCATCACAGATAACTCGGCTCTGCCCCCCTAACATAAAAGCCTGCTCCCCGTAAAATAAATCCTGGCTCCGCCCATGAGTGGAGTCATTCTACCCCTGCATCCCTAGAGGGGAACCCCCTGTTACCCCCTGTTTACCTAGCATTAGTTGGCACACCAATGGATGTGTCCCGCTGGAAACCAGAAATGATCAAACTGCACTAGGAGCATGGGCAATGCTGAACATTCAGGGACACCTGCTGATCCAGAAAACCTCTACCTGTGTTGCAAAACTGGAATAGACAGCGGTTTGTTGGAAGCAAGGTCCCCTGAGAGGAAAGCCTCAACTTGGAATGATAGGGGTCGCCAGCATGGTATCCTGCAGGTGTTCTTGGACTTCAGTTCCCACCAGCCCCAGCCAGCATGGCCTGTGGTTGGGGATGATGGGAGTTGTAGTCCAATGACACCTGGAGGTCACTACATTGGCTGCCCCTGCTGCTTGCCTCTGCAACAGTTGCATCTGAGGGATGCTGTCATCATTGTGGGATAACTCAGTCTCGCCAGAGTGGTGCATGCTCTGGTTATCTCCCGCTTGGACTACTGCAATGCGCTCTACGTGGGGCTACCTTGGAAGGTGACCCGGAAACTACAACTAATCCAGAATGCGGCAGCTAGACTGGTGACTGGGAGCGGCCTCCGAGACCACATAACAGCTCCCAGACCTACATTGGCTCCCAGTACGTTTCCGAGCACAGTTCAAAGTGTTGGTGCTGACCTTTAAAGCCCTAAATGGCCTCGGTCCAGTATACCTGAAGGAGCGTCTCCACCCCCATCGTTCTGCCCGGACACTGAGGTCCAGTACCGAGGGCCTTCTGGCGGTTCCCTCGTTGCGCGAAGCCAAGTTGCAGGGAACAAGGCAGAGGGCCTTCTCGGTGGTGGCGCCCGCCCTGTGGAACACCCTCCCATCAGATGTCAAAGAAAAAAACAGCCACCAGATTTTTAGAAGACATCTGAAGGCAGCCCTGTTTAGGGAGGCTTTTAATGTTTAATAGATTATTTTATTTCATTTTTCTGTTGTGAGCCGCCCAGAGTGGCTGGGGAAACCCAGCCAGATGGGTGGGGTATAAATAATAAATTATTATTATTATTATTATTATTATTATTATTATTATTATTATTATTATTGTTATATTCTGCATCACCAGCAAAATGACATCCTTGCTTCTCTTTTTTCTCTCCAGGACAAAAGCCCTGGTATTAGAACTGCTGGCAGCTGTTTGTCTGGTGCGTGGTGGCCATGAGATCATTTTGGCTGCTTTTGAGAATTTCAAGGAGGTGAGGACTAACCTACAGCACCATGGGGGAAATCAGCAATGGGGAACCTGCAGTTATTCTTGAGCTCCCATCGGCCCTGATCATTGGCCATGATAGCTGGGGCTGGTGGGAGTTGGAGTCCCAGCAACATCAGAACGCCACAGGTTCCCCATACCTGGGAGAGGTATCAAACTTGGAAGAGGAAGGGAAGGCAAGAAGAGGGAAATAGATGCAGGAACGTGGAAATGAACGGCTAGAGGGCCGTGCATGGGAGTCGGGATAATTTAGTATAAAGTTGTGTGCACAAGGTGGATGGACAAATGGACAGACAGGTACGCAAGTTGAGGGAGGGAGGTGGAGGAAAAGTTGTGTAGCATAAATGGATAGAGTAAAGGTAAAGGTACCCCTGACCGCTAGGTCCAGTCGCAGACGACTCTGGGGTTGCGCGCTCATCTCGCTTTATAGGCTGAGGGAGCTGGTATTTGTCCGCAGACAGCTTCCGTCCGGGTCATGTGGCCAGCATGACCCGGAACCAGAGCAGCACACGGAAACACCGTTTACCTTCCCACTGGAGCAGTACCTATTTATCTATTTGCACTTTGACGTGCTTTCGAACTGCTAGGTGGGCAGGAGCTGGGACCAAGCAACGGGAGCTCACCCCGTTGCAGGGATTTGAACTGCTGACCTTCCGATTGGCAAGCCCTAGGCTCTGTGGTTTAGACCACAGTGCAACCCGTGTCAAAAATGGATAGAGTAGCAGTGGCCAAATCAGTGAACCCAAATCAGAGCCCATGTGTTAGTGCCACTTAGGAGCAAACTACATTACCAGCAGACTTTGGTCCCTTTTTTCCTCTGCCTTCCTGAGGTCAGGAGTGGGTCTCTACACAGGTCCAATGAGGTAAGCTCCACTCCACACCATAACTGTGCTTGAAGGCCTAGCAGTCCTGTTTTTGGATGGCGTAAACCCCTGTTGCCTTTCATTCAAGATGAAGTTGATTGAAGGCCCTTCTCTTGACACCCTCAGTGTCTGAGGTTAGACAGGCGGGCACAGGACCTCCTCACCCACATTATGGAATTCCTTCCCTACATGTGTGAGCCTGGCACCATCTTTTAAGTGCCAAGCAAAGCCTGACCTCTTTGCTTAGCCTTTTAATTTCCCCGATCTGCCGTTTTGTGGCATCTTCTCCTCCCCACTTCTTTGTGTATTTTGTCTTAATGGATCCTGCTCTCTTAAATGATGATTATTAGCATTATTAATTGTTTTATTCTGCTGTTTGCCACCTTGAAACAAAGGCAGGGAATTATAAATCCAAAATTAAAATTTAAAAATAGGTGTCGCCTACACATGCAGGGTAGAAGGAGAAGGAGCCAATGCTCTCTCTGTGTCGAGTATTCAAGCAGAGCTGCTTGTTCCTCCTGCATGGGCTGCTGATGTGTGGCTGGGTAAAGGAATGAATACAGGAATGTGCTTGAGAATATCGGAATGTGCATGTGAATATGGTAGAAGGGATGAATAGCTACGTGAAGGGGTACTTATGGAGAAGTCTACAAAGACTGCATACCGGGAAACAGCCTGTATTTGGCTGGCTCACCAGTACTAAAGCACCCTTAAGATCCTGCTGTGCTCTCTGCTTCTCAGGTTTGCAAAGAGCAGCATCGCTTTGAGAAGCTGATGGAGTATTTCCGCAACGAGGACAGCAATATTGACTTCATGGTAAGGAGCAAAATCCCTGGTGCCTTGAGTTGCAGAAAAGCACGAGTCGCTTTTTCTGTTTATGCCAGCAGCTCCCCCAATCTGATGTGAAGGACAGATTGCGGTATATACAGTGTCTCTTAAATGCAGGATTATATACATGCTGTCTCTGACCCGTGCTGTGGGCAAGGACACATTCCAGCCAGGTATAAACACTCGGGACAGTGAGGGATGTGGCCAACAGAGTGTGGCCCAAGAAGAGTTCTGATGGCCGGACAGAGCCGCCAGTAGCTTCTCCACCCCTGCTGTGGATAATAGATGGACCAATGTTCTGACGCAGTACAGGCATTCCATTCCCGGCCCCTCCACACATTGGTGGAGCACACATAAATGCGACCCACTCCATTATACCCCATTATGCCCCAGATCTGCCCTCTTCTGGGTCCAAAAGAACTCATGCGTCAGCGATCACATGCCAGTTGGACACGCCTAAAAGGATCGCCCTATGTTTCTAATTAAAGGTAAAGGGACCCCTGACCATTAGGTCCAGTCGTGACCGACTCTGGGGTTGCGCGCTCATCTCGCATTATTGGCTGAGGGAGCCGGCGTATAGCTTCCAGGTCATGTGGCCAGCATGACAAAGCCGCTTCTGGCAAGCCAGAGCAGCACATGGAAACGCCGTTTACCTTCCCGCTGTAGCGGTTCCTATTTATCTACTTGCATTTTGACGTGCTTTCGAACTGCTAGGTTGGCAGGAGCTGGGACCAAGCAACGGGAGCTCACCCTGTCACAGGGATTCGAACCGCCGACCTTCTGATCAGCAAGCCCTAGGCTCAGTGGTTTAACCACAGCGCCACCTGGGTCCCTATGTTTCTAATTACCATGTTCCAAAAAAGAGCTGCAAAACCCCAGTATTAAGCACACTGCACCCGCATGCTAGCCAATTGAATTTTAGGAAGCAACATAGGAAGATGCTTTACTCCAAGTCAGACTCTTGGTCGACCCCAACTGGCAGCCGCTCTCCAGAATCTTGGGCAGAGGTTTTTTCCATCACCTGACACCTGATCCTTTTTTTAAAAAAAACTGGACATGCTGGAGACTGAACCCACAGCATGAAAAGTGAACGTCTGCCGCTGAGGTGAACTCCCTCCTCTTAATTATGCAAAGCTCCTCCCAAAAACAGTGGTAGCTGAGGTGCAGGGATCTGAAACCCAGAGACCTTCCCCATCTGTGCAGGCACTCCCATTTTACACTGTGAATTGGATTGGTAGAGTCTGCGTATGGACAGCAGGTTGCTGGGTACCTATCTCTGCTATGGGGTAGGGACTCTTTCCCCCTGCATCCAATTTATGTTACAGAACAGTTTAGAAAGTGTCTTCCTGCTTCTTCATCCCTGTTCTACTCTCCAGTTACTGTGCCAAAGACACTGGCAGCGCTCTTGCACACGGTCAAGATATTTTTATTGATTGATTTAATACCTATTAATCAACAACAAAACAACTCTGAAATGGTTTATAGTTTACGGTGCAAGCTTCATGGTTTACAGTGCAAAACAGTAACTTGGCAGCCTTTGTTCCCATCTGCCTTTCCCAAGTGCTTTCACCTGGTGGGCCATAATGTATTTTAAAGGTCTTCTGCCTATTATCCTCTCTCAATGCCTTTGCAAACCTAGGTCTGGCTCTTACCTCCTGATTCCTTCTCCTTCCCAGCAAATGGAATGATGGTGGGACTTTTCACAGGGGCATCCCCCAACTGTGGTGTCCTGGAACGTAGACTTTTTAAACATTTGATCCTGTATTGGTGGAACATCTAGACCAGGCTTCTTCAACATGTTGTGTTCCAGATGATGTTGGACTGCCATCTCCCATCAGGCCTCAAACCAGCATGGCCGACAGCCAGTATGATAGGTTCTTTTTTTTTAGTCCAGCAGTATCTGGAGGACACCACGTTGGGGAAGACCCTGGCATTCTAGACAAAGCCACAGGGGAATGACAAATTCAAGTTGTGCGCCATAATGCCAGCTGCCCTCTCTCAATGTGTTTTTCAGGTGGCCTGTATGCAGTTCATCAACATCGTGGTGCACTCTGTTGAGGACATGAACTTCCGTGTGCACCTACAATATGAGTTCACCAAACTAGGTCTGGAAGAGTTCTTACAGGTAACACCCAATCTCTTCACAAGCCAATCTAGAACAGCTGATAGAACCTCGTCCCGGTCATACTTTTTCCAAGAATAGGCCAAGTGCCTGACAAAGATGGGGAATGGGATTGTTCAGCTAGATCTGAACCTTTTGTAGTTGCATGTGCTGCTGGCTCCTGCCCTTTTGGCGCCTGCACGCTCAGTTTGATATCTGCAAAGCAGCACCTACTTTAAGTAACTCTGGTGGAATTGCATCAGGACATGGACCTTCCTAGATTTGGGGCAATAAGAAGTCTTAACGTTTTCTGTTGTGACTGGTGCCCATTCTGAGATGTCCTGAGGCTCCACAGAGCTCACCCTCTCATCACAGAATACTTTTAAATAGTATTCGTACCATGTCTGAGATGGGACGGTGTTAGTTGTGGAGGGTCTCTCGACAAGGGCTCCAGAAACTAATGCCCAGAATTGTTAGCTCCTGTTGCATGGATTCAACATTCCCATTGTTTTTCAGTGAATAATTTGTTCTTCCTGCCGATCAAGAAATGTAATCGGTGTTTCAATTTAAAGTATTCCTCTGACAGTTTCTGCACACCAGAGTCTCTATATTGGTGATATCTAGTTCTAACCTGTGCCTTTAAAGATAAGCATTCATGGTTAAACCAACCAGTTGCATTTTTCCTGTGCTTTCGAACTGCTGGGTTGGCAGGAGCAGGGACCAAGCAACAGGAGCTCACCCCGTCGTGGGGATTCAGTTGGCAAGCCCTAGGCTCTCTAGTTTAAACCCAGTTGTCAATTACCTAATTACAACATTTTCAATATTAAGCTGCCACCTGGAAGCACCCTTATGAAATGCCTGCTTCACATTTGCTGAAAAAATTCTCTGTTAAAAACCACAGAAACTTCCTTCTTCACAAGCAATAATTCCCCATGCGGAGAGAAGTTTCCCTTAATCAACACAGATTTGGTTCCTTGTGCTATCTTTGTTTTTGTTTTTTTAAATGTATTTATTGAAAAAATTTTAACAACAACAAAAACATACAAAAATACTAAATACTAAAGACTAAAAAATACAAAAACAAAAATTCTAATTTATAACCCTTATTTCTAATCTATTGACTTCCTCATTCCACCTCCTTCTGCGTTCCTTTACAAATCATCCTTAGTAATCTCTAAATCTTATATAAACTCTAAATTTTACTTTAATATTACCTTATTTCTCTATCTTTTATATCTTACCATTTTACACTCTATATCTATATCTTTCCTCTTAATTGAATTATTACTGTCTTCTAGCAATACTTATTTCCACACCATTGTATTATCTACAGCCTCTTTGTATCTCCCTCACTTCCATTGATTCTAATCTATTATACGCTTATTCTTTAAATAAATTTTAAATTTCTTCCAATCTTCTTCCACTGCTACTTCACTCTGATCCCGGTCAACTCAGACAGTTCCATAAATTCTATCAGCTTCTTCTGCTTCTTCCTTGTGCTATCTTTGAGCACTATGACTTCAGTTGGAGATGGAGACTGGTCTTTTTTCAGAGAGGCAGCTTGGGGGTAGGGATGGGTTTCTGCTTGTAATGTGTGCATGCCTCACCCTTGTCTCTGGTAAACAGGTTCCTTGGGGTTTGAATTGTTTCAAAAACCAACAGAACCTACTTGACCAAAGACAATGAGGGGACTAGAAAATAAAGGGGATCCCATGGAAAGTGATGCCTCTTTCAAGTTGTCTTCAGCTCCTCTAAAACCAACATTAACTTTTGCCTTCCTCCTCCCTTTTCCCTTCGTTTGAGTTGCCAAGATACTTGTTTGCAGTCTGGTGGTCTGTTTACGTCTGCTGTGATGGCAGCCAATGCACTTAAAAATCTCATCAGGCAAAGAGGGCCCTGCTGTTAGTTTAAACCTTCCAGTTAAGGGCTGTGATATACTTTGCTGTGGAATAGTCATCGATTCCAGCAAAAGCACTCCTTAGCAAGTGCCTGATGGAACCGGAAGCAAACTCTTTGCAAGGCAGTGGGGTGGGGTGGGGAATACCAATAGAATTAAACTTCTCAAGCCTCAGCATCAAATTAATGCCATGTTATTGAAAAGGAATACTGGCCACCCTCACATGAAATAGACAACAAACCTGGGCATCTTTTTAAAAGGCCAAAATAATTTCCAGTTGGACAAGAAGTTGGGAAGAAGGTGGGTTTTGGAAATGTAGTAACATTCCCCTCCTGATTATTAAAGATAATGGCAGGATGCAGAACAGTGAAGTTGGGTTCAAGGGCTGGGTGGAAATCCCAGTTTGATGGCAGTTTCTAGCCTTGGTTTCAGCTGAAGCAAAACTCAATCCAAAACAGTCATTAGGAGACCAAGTTCTCAGAACCAAGGTCATTGCCCATTCAAGGGAAACAGGCACCAATTCAATAACAGGAATGAAACAGCAGAATAGAGAAGCTCAGTGGTACAAAAGGACAGACCTCTTCAGAGGCACATTAAAGAACTTGGGAACTGAAGAGCCATTCAGGGAAGAGTTCTAGCCATCTAGCAGGAAGGGATGGAAACACGCTTCTGAGGAGGCTAGTGATGGCAAGGCATGGCTGTGAAGTAAGTCAGACTTGTGCTAGTTCCAGACACCTCCAAGGGCATAATTAAGCGGCCCTCAAACTTAATCTGACTTACTCGTCATTCCTCCTTTCAAGGGATCTCTGGGAACTGTAGTTCTGTGGAGGGGTTCTAGGGATTTCCGACAGAATCCCGAATGCATTTTCCAGGATTCCATAAGCCAAAGTTCTCCCCAGAGGCCATTAATCTTGGCATTTCATCACATACCAGGGTTGACATCAGACTCACTTTATCATTGGGGCTGCCTCCAGTGCTTCCAGTTATGTACTATATCCGATGAACTAGGAGCGTGGAAAACATCCTGTGGGGATGTTATCATGAGGTGCTTCTCACTGTTCTGTTGTAGCTTTTGGGAGACGCTCAGTACCATCACGCAGCAACCTGGAAGCTTGTTCCCTTTAAGATAATTTCCCCTTGCTCACAGCCTTCGTGCAGCTTTCTTCCTCTTCTGTTGGATTTTCCTTTCTTCCCACAGAAGTCGAGACACACGGAAAGCGAAAAGTTGCAAGTGCAGATCCAGGCTTACCTGGACAACGTATTTGACGTAGGAGGGCTGCTGGAGGATGCCGAGACCAAGAACGTAGCGTTGGAGAAAGTGGAGGAGTTGGAAGAACATTTATCACATGTAGGTGTACAGATACCCCTCTTTAGTTTACCAGAAGAACATAGGAATTAACAACAACAACAACAACATTTATATGCCACCCATCTGACTGGGTTGCCCCAGCCACTCTGGGTGGCTTCCAGTAAAATATAAAAGCATAATAAAACATCAAACATTAAAAACTTCCCTATACAGGGCTGCCTTCAGATTTCTTCTAAAGGTTATATCAGGCGTCCCCAAACTGCGGCCCTCCAGATGTTTTGGCCTACAACTCCCATGATCCCTAGCCAACAGGACCAGTGGTCAGGGATGATGGGAATTGTAGTCCAAAACATCTGGAGGGCCAAAGTTTGGGGATGCCTGGGTGATGGTGTTTACTGCTCGGCAGGGGGTTGGACTGGATGGCCCTTGTGGTCTCTTCCAACTCTATGATTCAATGATTCTATGATATAGTTACTCATCTCCTTGACGTCTGATGGGTGGGCATTCCACAGAGTGGGTCCCACTGCCGAGAAGGCCCTCTGCCTGGTTCCTTGTAACTTTGCTTCCCGCAGTGAAGGAACTGCCAGAAGGCCCTCGGAGGAGGACCTCAGTATCTGGGCTGAACAATGGGGGTAGAGATTACTCCTTCAGGGCCAAGGCCATTTAGGGAAGAGTCCTGATATATGGTTCCATCTAGTCCAGAACCCTTTTTCCAACAATGACTGATCACATGCCTCTGGAAAGCCCCAAAACAGGGCTTGTAGGCAACTGCCCTCCACCATGGTTTACCCCTCCAACAGTTGGTACTCAGTAATATACTGTACTTCTTCCAAACATGGATGTTCCATTTAGCTTTCATGGCTAAATTTATTTCTTAAAATTTATACACGGCATGGTTGTAAAAACAACGACAACAACTCTCAACGAGCTTTACAAATAGATAAAAAAATAGAATCATAGAGTTGGAAGAGACCACAAGGGCCATCCAGTCCAACCCCCTGCCAAGCAGGAAACACCATCAAAGCATTCTTGACATATGCCTGTCAAGCCTCTGCTTAAAGACCCCCAAAGAAGGAGACTCCACCACACTCCTTCCACACAATCAAGGAAAAATTACAAACCTACTTTAAAATATACAAGTTAAAATACTAAAACAGAGGAAACATTTGTCTAATATCTGAGCAGAATAATGAGAAGAGAACCGTCTTTTTTGACCAAAGGAAAGTTGGTGATCCCTATTTTCTTCCACTCAGTTGACAGAAAAGCTTCTGGATCTGGAGAATGAAAACATAATGCGGGTGGCAGAGCTGGAGAAACAGCTGCTACAGCGGGAGAAGGAGTTGGAGATTGTCAAGGTATGTGGCCAGGAGAAAGCGATGTGGAGGCTTTCCTAAGGAGATGGGGGTCCGTCCATCTGGGTTAAAGCATTGGTTTTTCTAACCTCCCTGGGATGCTTCCTCAGACACTTCTCAGTGAAAAGATCCATAATGATGGACAGGCTTCTTTGGTAGTTGGCTCACCATTCCCAGTCCTCCTGCCTACAGGGGGAGCACTGTTGTATGCCAGGGAACACTTTCTATTCAGACACGATATTCAGGATGATGGTGAGGCCTAGTGGGTGCAGGCCATGCTCCCCATGAACAGGATTTCTTGAGCAGACATGCCACCGTTCCCTGCCTGTGTGGAAAAGGTTCCCTGAAGAATGAAGCTTTGACAGACTCCTGATTTACGAGAACATGCCCCATCAAGGTTCATCCTTGGGTCTTTCCACTGTAGAGAGGAGGCACAATTCTCGCCTCCTTGAGCCATTACCTTCCAGGCTCTTTCTTACATGCTTGTTAGTTTGGGACCTGGGCATTTTCCCTAACAATCCTTTCTTAAGTCTATCTTATGTGGGTTTTTAATGGGACTCTGGTTCACAGGTCAAAGTGACAAGCTGGTAAATGGTCCCTATTCCCTTGCTTGGGGCTGGCTGGGTTTCTATGGACTGTCCATGGTTTGGCCCCATTCCTTCCTTGTTTGAGGATGTGGATATTCTCCTGCAGATAAATCCCAACTGTTTGCTTTTCCTTCTGTTATGGGGTCCTGGGCAGTGTTGGCATCAACCCAGTTCCTTGACCATAGCTGTCAAGTTCTCCCTTTTTTTAAGGCAAATCCCCTTATGCTGAATAGGCTTCCTCGCGAGAAAAGGGAAAACTTGACAGCTATGTCCCTGACCAGTTGGTGCAATCAGCAGAACTAAGAAGCAAAGTTTTTTATTGGATCATCTTGAGCTGCAGGTGGAGGGCAGCATATTTGCATCTTCTCTCCTCCCTCCCTGCTTCCTGCTCACCTTGCCCCCCCCCGGGGGGGGAAACATGACATGCTCATAGGAAACAAATATGTCAGGCTCGTGTAGACCCCATTTCCATGTCAAGCCTTTTTGGTCCTCTATCATCTATCTATCTATCTATCTATCTATCTATCATCTATCTATCTATCTACAGTGGTATCTCTACTTACGAATGTTTCTACTTACGAATGGAGCTCCGTCCGCCATCTTGGATGCAGTTTAGATAGGATTTTTTCTACTTACGAATTTTTTCTCCCAATGCATTCCTATGGGATTCGACTTACAATTTTTTTCTACTTACAAATGTGCGTTTGGAACGCATTAAATTCGTAAGTAGAGGTACCACTGTATCTATCTAAAACAAGATGTAGATATCACTTGATTGTAATAAAACCTCTAAGCAGTTTGCAAAATAAATAAACATTAAAATTATCCATTGGGGAGGGGAAACAGTTAAAAACAGGTATTTAAAAACATTCAAAAGATTATTAAAATCAACAGTGGTGAAAAAGAGGCAAAACACAGGAGTGTTGGAGATACTAGGAGAGGATATATTGATTTAATAGTATCCTTCCTAATTCACACTTGAGAGTCAGCAGGAGAATGCATTTCCCCAGTATATAGCAGGAATCTAGTTGGTAGATTCGTTTGAATCTCTTTACTTAAGCAATCCAATCTGGCTTTGTCCAGATTGGGTTTGGTTCCTGGTAAGTCCCCTTTTATCCCTCCTAAAAAGAATAAAGACACAAGAAACTTATTTTAAAAGTAATAAGAAGTTTACTCACATTCAGTTCACAGTATGATCCCTGAAGGCAGGCTTTAGCTTGTTGTTAGAGATACAGTGTGGCTTACATCCTTGTAAGGATGGAGCCATGTGCTGCTGGCAGAGAGCCAGCAGTGCGGTCCAAGAGAAGAAATGGCACCAGAAGAGCATGGCATCAAGAGGAAGGTGGCTGCATGATCAGCCCCTTTTATGGGGTCTCCCAGGGTCACACCCATCTACCTGGTCACACACAGGGGGAGGAAGCTCCAGACCAGGTGTGGCAGGAAGTCCTCCTGGCTGGAGTAACAACAGGAAGTGTTGTACTTGACTACTTGACTAGAAGTCCCACTACTTCTACATGTCTGTTATTTATCCCTGTGGAGGAGAATGTAAATTTGTGTAAATATGTACACACACACATCTCCCAGAGGTGCTTCAGCCAGGCATAAGCGCTGCCACTTAATTCTGCTGAATGTATAATGTGTCCCTTGGTGCTTTGAGACCCAGCGGCGTCTGGCCTTGTGACTGGCCTCCAGAGAGTGGGAAGAGGGAGGCCTTATCGATGTGTCTCTTCTGGGGCAGGAAACCTACGAAAGTGCCAGCAACCAGGTCCACACCCTGCGCAGAATCATCAAGGAGAAGGAGGAGGCTTTCCGACGCCACTATACCTCTCGCCCAACAGGGGGAGACCACCTGCCGCTGCCGCCACCTTCAGGGGCGGAGGTCAACTTCAGCCACATCCCCGAGGATGACCTCTGCCTCCCGGTCCTGCCTCCCATGGAGGCTGCCCCTCCACCCCCGCCCCCTCCTCCGCCTCTCCCCCCACCCCCTCCTCCGCTACCCGGTAAGTCCAAAGGAAAGAAACCTGCCACCTTCTCACACATGGTTGCCCAGAGGGCGACTGTTGCTACATATATTTTTCCGCCCCGTTCTCTCACAGATAAGTGTCCGCCAGCTCCACCACTTCCGGGGACATCACCCTCTATGATTCTCACTATGGGCTTATCAGGTACGTTTTGCCTCCTTCCACCCATCCACCTGCAAGACGAAAAGAGATACAGCAATGAAAGGCCCTGGGTGCTTGCTGTATGTGTGCTGTAATTTCACGAGTAAAGGCACAGAACATGGTTCTGGGTACAGAATTCATCTTCCTGGGAATCTTCGTTGTGTCTCTAAAAACAACAGCCAAACAAACCATGTAGCCAGTCTTTATGGTATGCTTGAAAGTGTGTCAGCAGATCGTGAAGGTGAACCAAAACTGGGAACAGAAACTTGCCAGGGGAACCAACCCAATTCTCTTCCTCCCAGTGGCCCATTGGGGCTGAGCTGAGCTGAGCCCTGACCTTTTCCGCACCAGTGAGGACAAATAATACTTTTTCTCTCTCCTCTGTGCCCCCAAGCTATCCGGATTAAGAAACCCATCAAGACGAAATTCCGCTTGCCGGTCTTTAACTGGACGGCCTTGAAGCCCAACCAGATCAGCGGCACAGTCTTCAGTGAGCTGGATGATGAAAGGATCTTGGAGGTGAGGGAAAGGGGGGGAGCCAGTCTGAAGGTGTCGCATACAGAAGATTGTTAGTGCCCCATTCTTTAAAACCTTTAATCCGCTGTCTTTGTATCTACTGTACTTGTGCAGGTGAAACCCTTATCAGCCTGTCAAGTGCAGCAGCACAGAACATTCAGTTGCTGAGGGAAACCGAACAGTTTGTAGTTCAGCCTCTTTGAGGGAAGGGAAAGTTGTCACTTTGGCTGGCACCAGAACCTCACACAAGAATTGAGAAGAGGCCCCGAGATACAGGGAGGCTAAGGGAGAGAGTGCCCGGAAGAAAGGAGTTTGAAGGAAGAATATAGAGTAGGCAATGCACAGTGTAAGAATAATGAGTGTAAAAAAAATGGTGGGTGGAGAATGAGGCTTCAGGAAAGGAGAGGAGTGAGTGAGTGAGGGAAGTAAGGCAAGGGAAGGGGCTCTAAGGAGGGATTGAGATCAGCAGTGCCCGTGTACTATAAGGGAGAAGAGCGCAGTGCTATGGGGGCCTGAAAAGCAGCAGTCTATGAGAAAAATGGGGGACGGAGGGAATGAATGGAGGTGAAGAAAGGGGGAGCCGGGGAAACTGATGAATGGGGGGAAGATACACACAGTGTCACAGAGACAGGAGTTGTAGTATGCTATTGGCAGAAAAGAAGAGAGCAGCAAAGGAAGGGACCTTTGATAGGGGACTTCTGCCTCCTGGGGCTGGTAGCCCCAAGGAAGCAACAAAGACCAAATCGCTCACTCTCTCACTTTCTCTGTGAGAAATATAATTCATGTATTATTGGAACAAACCAGCCGATTCTTCAACTTCAGGCTTCTATTTTGCTTTGTACTGATTCTTCATATTTGTTCCTCCAACACACTCACTGGGCTCCCCGCCATTTTATATTCGCAACAATCCTTAAATAGGAATTTGAACCTGCTTCTCCCCAATCCAAGTTCAGGTCTATATTCACTGTTCCCTCCCTAGCTGCCAAAACTGAAGCATCTGATAACATGCTGTTAGCGGCTTTGAAATTCCTGCAGTAGTGAAAAGGCAAATTATGAGCAGCTTGAAATCAGAATGTATGCCGTTGTTGTTGTTGTTGTTGTTGTTGTTATCATAAGTATCATAATTACCTACCGGCAAGACAGGTAACTCTTTGGATCCTCTTTCCTCTTCCAGGACCTTGATCTAGACAAGTTTGAGGAGCTCTTTAAGACCAAAGCCCAAGGCCCGGCCATTGACCTCCTCTGCTCTAAGAACAAGGCATCCCATAAGGCAGCCAACAAGGTCACCCTGCTGGAAGCCAACCGGGCCAAGAACCTTGCCATCACCTTGCGCAAAGCAGGGAGGAGCACAGAGGAGATATGCAAAGCCATTCACACGTGGGTATCTCTATATGGTGTGTGTGTGTGTGTGGTTTTTCCTTCCACAGCACCCCTGAAAAACATGTATCTATTAAGTTTATATTCCACCATTTCTCTGAGGAGATCAAAGTGGCTGTCCCTTGGCGTATTTTATCCTGCAACAACTCTTATGAGGTAGGTTAGGCAGAGAGAGAGAAAAAGTCCACCCAGTGAACTTCATAGCCAAGTGAAGAGTTGAACCCTGGCCTTCCAGATCCCCAGCCTGACCCTCTTGCCACGTCACCCCACGGGCTCCATTGGGCTTGCCCGCTCCCAGCCCAGTTCCTTTAGCTGCCTTCTGACACAGGGCCGTTTTTGCTGCTGCTGCTCTTCCAGGTTTGACCTGAAGACTCTCCCGGTGGACTTTGTCGAGTGCCTCATGCGCTTCTTGCCGACGGAGAACGAGGTCAAGCTGCTGCGCCAGTATGAGAAGGAGCGGAAGCCGCTGGAGGAGCTGTCAGACGAGGACCGCTTTATGCTGCACTTCAGCAAGGTGGAGCGCCTGACGCAGCGCATGGCCATCATGGCCTTCCTGGGCAACTTCAGTGAGAACATCCAGATGCTCATGCCGGTACGAGACTAGCCTCCCCTCTGTCTGTGGGAGTGCAAACTCTTTGGGCTCTGTCCTCAGCTCTTGGAAAGGAAGGGTTAAGTCATGAAGCTAGAGGCGGGGAGTCTGGGGATTAAATTCCCTGTCCTGGTCTGGTCACCTTTGTGCCCCTTTACCTTTCCATATATCTAAAAAGGGAGAAACCAAGAGAGTAGTTCTAGCTGTTTATGCAGCTGGAAAGTTTGCAGCCCCAAGCATACTTACTTAGGAGAAAGCCACATTGATTCTGGTGGGACATGCAGAGGTTTGGACAGTAAGAGTTCAGGGTTGATCTTCCTGCTTTAAAGTTTCTCCAAGAGGCTAGACTGGTGCCATATTGTGATAGTCATATATTGGTGATCAAAAGCTTTTTTAAACACACACACACACACACACACACTTCTGCTGCCCTTAAAAAAAATTAAACCTACGCATTCCTTGAAATCAGGCGACAAATATTTTGCTAGCAAGTGCAAACATCCATCGCATCTTTGCATAACCTTCAGATTACCCAGCAGTCATGTCGGAGGGTAATTGACATATTTCACATTCTTTGCCACCTGGCTGTGCCACTGCAGCAAAGGGTGTTTGCCAAACAGTATGGCTCTGCTTGTGGTGCTGCCCAGCAACGTCAAGGGACAGGGAGGCACAGATAGTTCTTTAGTAGGTCACTTGTTTTGCATGTGCAAGGTCTCGGATTCAACTCCCACTATCCTCAATTTCGAAGCAACCATGGAGACCTGTTGCTAGTCATGGCTGAGCTAGATGGACAACACAAAGGTCTGGCTCACAAGCCTCCCTGGATGCTCTTGGCCCATTTTTGTTACCTGCCACCACTGTGGTTTGTGACACCTTCTCTTGTCCCGATTCATACATACTAAGCCCTATCCTCTCCATGCTGGCACAAGCTCTCATGTGGTGTTCATATGTTCTGCATATGAGCAACACACATCTGGTTGACCCCTGTAAGAACAGACTGCTGGGCTCTTTGATCTGATCCTGCAGGACTCTTATGTTTCTACGCTCACAGTTTTTCACTTTCCCTTCTTTTGCTTCTTACTTGGTTTTACTCCCCACCTTTCTGACTAAAGCACTCAAGACAACAAGGAATGCCATGTTGATAGCGATAAAATAAAACAAAACAACTATTTATCCTTGGCCTGTCTTTCTTTCAGGTTTTTCATTAACCTATAATAATTACTAGATTGCAGGCTTGGCAGCAGAACCGTTACTCATTTCCTTCAAGTCCTTTCCAGGCAGTCAAGTAGAGCAGTGATCCTCAACCTCCAGGCCACGGACCGGTACCGGTCCGTGGATCAAGTGGTACCGGGCCGCCCAAGGAACATTTAAATACAATTAAATTAAAATTATTAAATCAAAACAATCTAAATAAAATATAAACAATCAACGCCCCCCCCCCCTCAGCGGGCCGCGGTAAAATTATCAAACGTCGACTGGTCCGCGGCGATAAAAAGGTTGGGGAGCACTGAAGTAGACCATACAGCAAACAGAGAGAGGGGGGGGACCATGTTTTTGCACCCAACTTCCAAGTCTTTATTTGCAAACAGAACCCATGTGCATACAAGTAGTACATGCAAGGGCTCTGCTTGCAAAAGCACAGTAAACCTGTGAAAGTCAGGGGAGGACAGTTTATCAGGATTTCCAGACTGATGTTATTTCCAGGCAGTCTGTCTATTGAGATTCATCCCTGACTTGTTTGTGCAAAGTTTGAGGGGAGATTAGATGAAGTTGGCTATCAAATGAGCATTCATTCTGAGTTGGTTTGCAGGGAGGTTAGATGGTGTTGCGTCGAGTAAGTCTTCCCCAACACTTCCCAGTGCATTGCCCTTTCCCTTATCACAAAAAAGGTCAAATTCAGATGAGGAAGGAGGTTTGTTGAGCATGACTTCCCGTTGCATTTTCGTTGCCAATATGAATTTGACAGTATATGATTGCATATACTGAGAGTGCCCCGTGTGAAAGGAACTTCTGTTCAACTTCTGTTGCAGATGACCCTTTCGATCCCTTCCAACCCTACAATTCCATGATTTTACATTGACAAAGTGTTGAGATGCAGCAAAACCAACAATAATAATAGTTTTTGTCCTTTTTTATTTATTCCTTCCTACAGCAACTGAGTGCAATCATTGCTGCCTCTGCATCTGTCAAGTCTTCACAGAAGCTCAAACGCATGTTGGAGGTGGGTCCTGCTGACATTGGAAGTACTTACAAGAGAAATAGCAAATGCGTGATTGGGGGGCAACTATTTCTGTTTAGCCTGCAAAGTATTTTGAGGCTGGAGGGCAGCTGTATCAGGGATGATGCTGTAGCAGAGAGGATTTCCTGCATAAAAACATGTTGGGCTATTTGAGCTTCCTTCCAACTCTGATTCTGTAAATGTCAGGAGGCTTAACCCTGGCAACGTGAGGGTTCAAATAGTGCCTCTGAGCACAGTGCATTTTCCTACACTATTTAGGTGCTGATGGCTTCCAGGTTAAATGCCATAGCCTCCATGAAAGCAGTGAAATTAAGCACAGGTGGCCCAGGATATTTTGGCTGGGGACTCCCTTGTATGCTTAAATATCAGACATCTCAAGCATCTATGTGACACGCCTGTTTTCTCCCTCCCAGATCATCCTTGCCCTTGGCAACTACATGAACAGCAGCAAACGTGGTTCAGTTTATGGTTTTAAGCTGCAGAGTCTTGATTTGGTAAGGAGGGGGCACTAAAGGGGGCACATAAAATGCACTTGGATGTGCATAAGCTTACGCAAAGGTATCCATCCATACCCTTGTGCTCAGATAATGTGCCTAGGAGGAAGATGGTGTCCGTTCCCGCATGCCACACCACATGGCCATTCCGTTCAGGTGGCAGCTGTTGGCAGCTGTTTGTTTGTGCCACCTTGCAAGATTCCCAAGCTTGTATTTTTAAATTCCTATCTTGCCCTACAGCACGGCAACTTTCACAGAGTTTTCCGTATGTGCTTCTGCTCAGACACACGGTCACATGCATGGAGCAAACTATGCACGGACGCCTATTTGCAGAATTGCCCAGCCCTGCCTACAAACCTGTGCATCTGATTTCTTGCTTGATTTCTTGTGTCCATGCATTTGCTCTCCCTGCCCCTTGTGAACACCTCCCGTGTTTCAATTAATGCACACACTGCAGATTTGTTTATCTGCTTCCATGCGCCCACATGCTCCCAGCATGCAAATTTACATCTGCTTGTGCAGATGGCTGTAGCAGTGCCTTGACATTCTGTTCTTCCCCACCTCTACCCCAAAAAGCTGTTGGACACCAAGTCGACAGACCGGAAGCTAACCCTCTTGCACTTCATTGCCATGATGGTGAAGGAGAAATACCCGGAGCTGAGCACCTTCTGGCAGGAATTGCACTTCGTGGAGAAAGCGGCTGCAGGTAGTGACCCTTCCAGCCACCAGCCTGTTCAAGTGGGAGGGCCAAGACCTCACAGAGGTGTCCCCTCATGAAAGTAGGATGTTTACAGCGCGTGTACACTGAGTGCTTATCCACACTTAACTTTCCTGGCAGAGGCTGCACTTTAAAGCTGAGCACCCTGTTTTTTTGCCCCAGAGCTTTCCCCATGAAAATCCACTCTTCAAAGCTCAATCAGAAAGCCCAAATTGCCATTTGTTTAAAGCAGGCATGGGCAAACTTGCCCCCCCCCCCGATGTTTTGAGACTACAGTTCCCATCATCCCTGACCACTGGTCCTGTTAGCTAGGGATGATGGGAGTTTGTAGTCCCAAAACATCTGGAGGGCCGAGTTTGCCTGTGTCTGGTTTAAAGAGCAGGTTATCGCGGAGAAAGCTCTGAGGTGGACACAGAGCTTTAAAGTGGGGACCAGTGCCTGGAAAGAGCAGGGCCAAAGTTAAGTGTGGATAAGCCCCGACTGATGCTTACAGCAGGTCTGTTTTGCAGTTCCTCAGCTTCGCCACAGGTCAGGGATGAGGGAGTTGTGGTCCATCAACATCTGGAGGGCCACAGGTCCCCCCCATCCCTGCCTTAGAGTCTGCTTGCCTCACTCTTGAGGCCTGTGCATCTCTTCTAGCCTTTCGCGAGCCTTGAAACTGGGCTAACACTCCCCAATCTGAGCTGGTTCCCGGGCTGACCCAGTGGCTTCTGTCCCACCACAGTATCCCTGGAGAATGTGCTGCTGGATGTAAAGGAGCTGGGGCGTGGGATGGAGCTGATCCGGCGGGAGTGCAGCTTGCGTGACCATAGCATCCTGCGCAGCTTCCTGAACGCCAATGAGGGCAAGTTGGACCGGCTACAGAAAGACGCTAAGACTGCGGAGGTGAGTGGAGAAGGAACAGGCACGCAGCTCGTGGGTGAGCAGAGAAGGCTCCTTAAAATGTGTGGAGGATTTGGAGCTCAAGCTTTCCTTGTATGTGCTGTGTAGCATGTTAAAATGCATCGGTTTGGCATATAGTTCAACACTGTGTCTGTCTTTGTTTCCAGCTGCATGCCAGATTCACTTATGGAAATCCTGCCACCTGCCTGGCTGTGTACATTTGCAGATGTAGTACTTGTGCCAAATTTGACTAATCTGTGCTTGCTTGGTGTCAGATTTTTTGCAATGGGATCCAGGGTGCATTTGTGCTTGTGTGTTATGTAAGCAGTTCCTATTTTGTTACGTTACATGCCAAACTCCCTTCAGAGTAGGCATGGGTGCATCACATACGACGTGTCGATTTAGGGGGTGATTAAAAGTATGCTTTTGGGTGTGAGCAATTCAAATCTGTTATTTTTGTGGTTGGACAACGTGTAGCCTGGTAAGTCTATGTTTGATGAAAAAGTGGATAAGCTGCTTTTGGAAAACCAAATAATTTTTAATGTTGCCATCTGAATAAGTCAGGTAATGCTCAATAATAATAAATGTTAATATATAATATAACTGCAAATATTTGGCAATCATTTTTAAATATTTCTATGCAGTTTTACACACATTTTGCTTACCAAGCAAAACTACATTTTATTAATTTAACCAAAATATCCTTTGAATTCCTAAGTCACGTCAGAACTTTTTAGTACCCCTCATTTTTGGACGTTGAAAAATTCAACACGCTCTGGTGCACCATCCCATTTCCAGTCTGTTTCCAGCCCTGTTTCCATTTCAATCTGCAATTTTACAGAAAAACACGATGGTTTGCATTATGTTTTTAACATATTTTTTCACCCTAGGAGTACACATTTTTCTACACAATTTGACACTAAAATGTGCATTATTATTTTTTACATTTTAATACACATTTTGACACTTTTTTGAGCTGGGAACAGTATCATAAATTTTGGAAAAGTACAAAGCCACAGTGAAGTTGGTTTGTTTAAACAAAATGTGGACCAAACAAAATCCCCACGAAATCCCCTACAGCAGAGTTTGTGTGCGCTCTGAACATCAGATTTGTGTACCTTTTAAAGAATCGGTTTCATCATGTGAATTTGCCAGTCTGATGTGCAAAGTGGATCACACCCAGCAGGTCTGGACGTGCAGGCCATGTGTCAAAAGTTCTCTTTGTGCATAGATTTTCATTCTGACCCCAAACTTGTTGTGCCAGCATCCTCCCCCCATGGTAAAACTGAGTGTAAGGCCGAGGCCACTGTCAGCCTCCGTTCACACAGCTTTCTTGTTGGCAGGAGGCCTACAACACGGTTGTGCGCTATTTCGGCGAGAGCCCCAAGACGACACCGCCGTCCGTTTTCTTCCCGGTCTTTGCACGCTTCATCCGATCCTACAAGGTGTGTGTGTGAGAGAACCCAGGCCGCCCTAGAAGCCACACAAGTTCACGCCCTACCCTGGTGTAGAAGTGGGAGCCCACTTGCCAGTCCCCCCACCACCAGGTGCTGCCTGTTATTGTTCCCAGCAGGAAGTAGCCCTTCCTGTCTTTCTGTGATTAGGTGTGGCCAGTGGGCAAGAGATTTAGAGCGCCCTTCCTGCATGCTCCTTCATTTCTCTTCCACACCAGTGAGGACCTCAACATGCTCCCTAGCCCATCTGCTCTTTGCTAACATCCCAGTCCTCCAGAGCACCTCTCCAAGGTTTGGTACCTTGAGCAAAGCCAATTCATTTCCTTGAACCTCCATCACAGGCATCAGCCACACCTTTCTGCTGCCATCACTCTGTTCCCATTGTTGGAGAAGGCTGCCGTGTCCTGGGTTCAAGTGCTGGCCAGGTGCAGCCCTCAGCATTTGGGAGGAGTGGGCAGCAGGCAGGGAAACATTCCAGTGGTGCAAAGGGATGGCTTCCTTCAGCAATGAGATGCTCAGACTGAGGGAGTGCCGGACGATCCTGGACTCGTGTGGCAGGCAGTGGCAGAAGATTGGCTCTCTGGGAGCACCTGGTTCTTTGGACTAGGAAAGCTTTGGTCTGTGGTTTTAGCATCCCAGACAGAGCTGTGGATTGTAGGGAATCAGTGCCTGGCTCACCCACGTGGTTACGGATTCAATCCACACACGGCTCTTGGCAAAAGACCATATCCACGTGTGCACCCCCTCCCCAGCCTGTCAAAATTCATTCCCATTTCTGCCCATTTATTTAGATTTATTTTCTGTCCTGCCTGTAGGACTCACAACAACCCTGTGAGGTGGGATAAGAGGCAGAGGGTTGGGCCAGACATAGTCACCCAAAGAGGGACCAGTTTTCCACTTGAGAATGGAACAAAAAGCTACAGGAGTTGGTTTTCGGGAGATAGATTTCGGCTACATGTTATCAGGAACTTCTGGGTCCAGCGTGGGATCTATTCTTTTGAGGTTTTCAAGGGAACGTTGGAGCAAGCTTTGTTAAGGGGGCGGGGTCCTTTATATATAGGACGTTCTGTCTCAGGGCAGTGGGTGGTGCATGGTCCATTGAGTCCCTTTTCAGCTCTGTGATTCCCACTCGAGGCAACCCACCAGACAGCGGGGCTGTGCAGCTGAGCCTGGATTTCCTGTGGTCGGACTAAACACTCTTGTCTACTGCCCCACCATGTGGCCAGGAATGGTAGTCATTTTAGAGGGAAGGCCCATATACGGTACCTCTGGTTGAGCACCTGCTTTGCAAGTCAGTCCCAGGCACCTCCTGTTTAAAAGCATCAGGTAGCAGATGGATAGAAAGAAATCTCCACCTGAGAGCCTGGTCTGGAGAGCTGCTGCCAGCCAGTGTAGACAATAGATAGGATAAAGGGCAGGTAATAAGAATATTTTATGTATCTAAGGTCTATAGCTATAGCATTAAAATATAATATTAAAAACAGTTTAAAGCAACTTACAACCATACAAATAAATAAAAGTAAATAAACTATAGAGCTTCATAGCACACATGAAATGGCATGACTTATTTTCTGCAGCTTAGCCTGCAGAAAATTTGCAAGGCAGTAATTGTGTCTTGCCAAATGGAAGATATATTGGACTAGAGGGGCACATTTATTTATTTGTGGAATTGATCCAAGTGATTGTGCCTGCAAAGTGCCGGGCAAATCTCGCCCAGCAGGCTGTTGGCCAACGGCCTGACTCAGTGGAACTCTATATCCATATATCCCCAGCTAGGTGCTGCCTGGCTACTGGTTGGGCTGCCTGCTAACTTTTCTCCCCGCTTTCATCTTCTCTTCCAGGATGCAGAGCAAGACAACGAGATGCGTAAGAAGCAGGAACAGGCCCAAAGAGAGCAGGCGCTGGCCCAAGAAGCCAAGAGGCTGGAGAAGGTAGGGGGTGACTGTGCAGGGCACTGTATGGGGCCAGGAGACCAGAAGGGGATGCGTTCTGGAAAGGGAGGGTCAAGGGAAGCCCCTCCTGCCATTGCAGAATGGCGGGGACTGACATACTGTTATTAGCTTCTGGTCAACTTGTGTGTGATGCCTTTCATTCCTTCATATCTCCTGCTGCTCCAAAGGCAGGTTTTTAGAAGAGCAGCTCTTATTGTTGCAGTCCCATCCCCTCCCGGGTTATGTCCCAAGAGAGAATGGAAACGGCACCTGGCACAGTGTTCTGGGGACGGGTCGTAGCTCAGCGGTAGAGCATCTGCTTTGCATGCAGAAGGGCCCAGTTTCAATCCTCAGCATCTTCAGGTAGGGCCAGGACCCCCTTCCCCCGGAAAGCTGCTGCTGTCAGTCAGTGTAAGTAATACTGAGTGAAATGGAATAACAGCCTGTCTTGGCAAAAGGCAGCTTCCCAGGATCTGATTCGGTGCTTCGTCGATAAATATGAATAGCACCGGCCAGTGCAGTTCACACGGCATTCCTGAGAAGGACTCGCCTTCTGGGCTTTGTGACAGGGAAGCCATTAAATTGGTGCTCACTTTCCCGTAGTGTGATAGAATAATAGAATCATAGAGTTGGAAGAGACCACAAGGGCCATCCAGTCCAACCCCCTGCCAAGCAGGAAACACCATACTGGGAGAGAAACCGTGAAGAACATTTTCTTTTTTAAGCTGGCCTGCTCTCCTGTGTGCCTATATGCTCCGAGCACAGAGCCTCGGCCTGCTGGGTCCAGTAGCAGACGGAAGCCTTTCCTTGCTAGTGAAAGGTCTCACGAGAAAGTCCACGCATGGCCCTTGCTGTGTTTTTGGGCCCCTTTTAATCCCTGAAAGAGAGAGGGGGTGCACAAACACAAACACACACACATTTTCAAAGTGGCTGCACCTGTCAGTCAGGTAGGAGCGTCAGTCAGGGTCATGGACAGCGGGGCACGGTGTGGGGGCTGTTTTTCCTTCTAATTCCTGACCTGCCCGCAGTTGCCTTTGCAGCGCAACAAGTGGCAGCAGCAAGAGTTGATTGCTGAGCTGAGGCGGCGCCAAGCCAAGGACCACCGGCCTGTTTATGAAGGCAAAGATGGGACCATTGAGGATATTATCACCGGTAAGCAACCCACCTTGAGGCAGGGGGACATCCACTTCCTTTGCTGTGCTCATATCCCTCCCCCCCCCCAACCAGTGACTGTTGTGGCTTTGTGTGGGCGAAGAAAAGAAGGCGTTTCAGGCACTGCTTGTGCCCTCAAAGTGAAGGGCCAAACCCTACACTGTATCTCTGGGCCTCTATAATGCTCCCCTCTCGCTCCTCCCTTTTATTTGCCTATACTGTGAACGGAAGTCTCCCGAAGGAGCAATGTTTTATTTCTTTCCCAAATGCTCTTCCTTTTCCAGCCCATCCCCTCCAACAATAAAGCAAAAGGTGGGCTCTTAAGGGCCTGTGCAGCCTAATATCTGCAAAGCACACACACACACACGACAGCAGCGTCTTATTTTTGCCCCCATAAGGACTAGAAACTATTTTCTTTTTTAAGAAAATACAAAAATGAGAAAGTGTGTGTGTGTGTTTGGGTGTGGAAATGGCTTTCTGCACTCATTCTGTGCCTACTTGGCATGTCTGTGGCCCTGCTCCACAAGACAAAATATATCACAGCTCATAAATCAGGCGCCAGTTGTGGACAGCCTTCCTCAGGCTTAGGTGAGGAGTGACATTGGCCTGCTTCTGTGCTGATGTTCCCCTGTTGTGGTATTTGCTTGGCTCCGTGAGGCCCTTCCCCGCCACCTGCAGTATAACACTTTTGTACTACCATGGCAATAATGACTTGAGGTGCTCAGCCCTGAGCAGCAGAGATGGCTGACATTTACAGCCTCAGGTGACGCTCTGTTCTCCTGGGCAGAAGCATATCGTGCTGCACTTGGCCCCAAAATGAGCCGGGCCTAGCATATACCTCATAGGAAGCACTGTGTTGAAAATTGGCATGGCTGGGTCATTGCATGAGGTGGGGGAACTCCTCAGGGCAGCTTTTGCCCACCTGGTGCCCTCCAGTTGCTTTGGATCAGACCAAATCAGCCAGAGGGCACCAGGTTGGTGAAGGCTAAAGGAGGGTGACCAGCTGCAAAGGAGGCCAAGGCTCTTGTACAGCTGTGCAGGTGAGGGAATTTTTAGCAGGGCAAGCTTTCCCCACCCCCACATACCAAACCCGGAATTCCCTTGCCTGTGTCCCCATTGAAAGGTACAAGAGCCATATGCCCTCCTTGCCATATGGTCAGTTTGTGGCTTTGCAGGCTGGACTGCCCATAGGCCACCTCTAATGTAGCCTCCCGAGAGGCGTTATTAATAACACTGGCGCTACCACTCTTGTACAACAAAGCAGCGACAGCCGTGTCTAAATGGAAACTGGCGGGATGATGATGCATTTCGCTTCCCAGAGCCTTTATTTCAAATGTGTATGAGAGAATTCTGGCCCTGGGCTTCTTTCTGTGAGATAGACCCCTACGTGATATACTACAGCTGCATCCACGTTCTGTGAAATAAGCCGCCCACCGTGTTTCTAGCTGTCTGACGTATCTTGTATGTCTTTGTCCGTTCCCCTCCCACCCCGCAGTGTTGAAGAGCGTCCCCTTCACTGCCCGCACAGCGAAGCGGGGGTCTCGCTTTTTCTGCGAGCCATCCCACCATGACGAGCCTAACTGTTAGCTCCACCCTCTCCCTCGTCAAAGGTACCCGTGGATCGTCTCTTCCTCTTCTGCATGCAGCACCTCCCTCCACAGAGCCCAGGCTTCCCCTCCTGCATGTCTTGCTGTCTCCTCCCATGAGCTCGGGGCTTCCCATCCTCTTCTCAGAGGCCCCACTTGCCAGAGAATCGCCATCACTATACTATACAGCAGCCTAACTTCCAACCTGGTGCCTTCCAGGTTCTTTTGACCACAACTTCCATCAGCTCCAGCCAATATGGGGCCGGGGCTGATGGGAATTGTAGTCCGAAGCCAGGTCATGGAAATTTTGTTATGGAGGTTTACAGAGAGAGTCGGCTTTGTGGACTCAGCGGTGCTGCTCAGGAATCATGACAGTAGTTGGTGGCTGTGTGAGCTGTTCTTTCCAGGCTGCCTCCAAGGTGACCTGATGTACAAGATGAGGCTCTGGTACATTTCAATTAGTTGTGCAAAGAGAAAGAGAGAAAATTTCCGCATGGACAGCTCCCCCTCACTTCCACACGACAAGCTGCACCTGCCAGAATTCTCCTTTGGACAGAATTGCGCACTGCCTTCCAGGGTTCTCTCTGCTAACAGGAAGGATAGAAACTTGCTGGTTGATTTAAAGGACCAGAAATTAAGTATTTTAAAAGAAAAGTGACCCCCCTCAAAAAAAAAAGCCCCTTCACTGCAGCTTCCTTTTCACTGTTGAGAATCCCTGCATGGCCCCAGAGGCATCTTCTGGTATCTACAATTCTATCGTCTATATACCTTGCATGGTTGGCATGATGTGGTTGTTACAGACCCCCTGTCTTGATTTGCATGCATCATTCTCCAGTCTGTTTATCAGATCACCTTATCACACTAATGCACTAGAGTAGCTTTACTAAATCCTCTCTTGATTGAAGAGTGGGTGGTGGGTGGGGGTTGCTGCCTGCATTCTTGTTGGGGGTGAAAGCAGCACCGTCTTACTGTGCAGTCAACATAGTGTGGTCAATTACAACCTAAGGCCAGTTTACACAAGCAGCAAACTCTCAAGGTACGTCTTCCTTTAGGGACTGTACCACTTCAGCGTGCCTTAATATAGAGTTCTATATGGTTCTTTTTGGAAAGGCACGTTCAAATATTCCTCCTGCACCCACTCAATACATCTGAAAGAGACTGTTTAAAAAACCATGGAGTGAGATCAAGATTGAAGCCTATGTATGTTTACTGAAAAACAAGTCCCGCTGAGTCCCATGGGAGTTTCTCCTGGAAAAGTACCTGTATAATTACAGCCAAAATGTATATTTGGGAGGAAGGGGAGCTACAAATAGAATAATTAACAGTTTCATTTGTTCAAAATATGATCTGCATGATAATTTTAATTTATGCTCCCACTCCACCGCAAACAGGCTATATTTTGGCCAAGCTTGGTTTTTTTTAATCAAAGAGACAAAATTCATGCGGATTTTCATCTCCGGACTTCTTTCTGTTTCCATATAAGAGCTGAATATGAAAACTGGGCGCAATACAGAGGCATGCCCAAATCTTGCTGAATTAAATGGGAATTAAGTGCACACTGAAGTCTCCCAGAAGATCAGCTAGCTAGTGGCAAAGAAAGGTCGTCAGCCCTTAGAAAGCCACTGCCAGGCAGAGTGGACAAAAACAGTGGCTGGGAAGGAACCACAAGTGGGAAGAGAGCAGCATTCGCTCTCAGGTCCTGCTTTGTGGGCCGCCCAAGAAGCATCTTGTTGGCCACTGTGAGAACAGGATGCGGGACTAGATGGGCCATTGGCCTGATCCGGGAAGCCTCATCATGTGTTCTTACTGGGCTGCTGGGCCAATAGTATAAGGCAGCTTCATATATTTTTGTGTTCCTAGATGCTTGCATGTATTTAGCACCATTAGTAGTCATTGCCGCCACCATTTTACTCATAAAAATGACTGAAAGTACAAAGAGATGTAGTAAATGCCAACTGTCAAACTCCAGCTTCAAATCTCACGCCAGCCATGAGTTTGTTAGGCAACCTTAAGGCCACAATTTCTCAACTTCAGCCCCTATCTGCAATATGGGGGTAGATAATGCTTACAGGGTTATTCTAAGGATGGTTGACATAATGGCCACAGACCAATACAAAATTAAGTACAGTTAAGGTCAATGGGGCGGGACCCAGGTGGCGCTGTGGGTTAAACCACTGAGCCTAGGGCTTGCTGATCAGGTCAGCGGTTTGAATCCCTGTGATGGGGTGAGCTCCCGTTGCTCGGTCCCAGCTCCTGCCAACCTAGCAGTTCGAAAGCACCTCAAAGTGCAAGTAGATAAATAAGAACTGCTACAGCGGGAAGGTAAACGGCGTTTCCATGTGCTGCTCTGGTTCGCCAGAAGTGGCTTTGTCATGCTGGCCACATGACCTGGAAGCTATACGCCGGCTCCCTCGGCCAATAATGCGAGATGAGCGCGCAACCCCAGAGTTGGTCACGACTAGACCTAATGGTCAGGGGTCCCTTTACCTTTACCTTTAAGGTCAATAGGCTTGATCACATTTAAGTCTGGCTGGATTGTCCGCGAAGGACTTTTGGCGCTCTGATAAATGCCAGGTCTGATTATTTAGGCATGCCTTAGCTTTCTCTGGATTGCACACAGTGTGTCTGGACGGGTTTAAGCCCAAGACTTTCAAGGCACCCTGGGACTCCCAGTTCCCACCAGCCTCAGCCAGCCTGACCAATGGTCAGGGATGATGGGATCTGTAGTCCGGCCACATCTAGGAGGCCACAGGTTCCTCACCCCTGACTTACGAACATGTCCACGCACTGACTGCCTACAGTGCCAGCTTGGTGCAGTAGCAAACAGTGGGGAGCACAGGCAGTGTCCTTGGGGTGCACCCATGGAGAAGGCAGCACTGATCTGATCCCCCAGTGGTTTCTCAAGAGCACAGTGAAGTCCCAGCGCATGTGGACTGTGAGGGAATCAGCTGCACTGTTTCAACTGCAACTCAGGCATTCCCCATCATTAGCGATGTGCAGATAGAGCTGGGAGCCACAGAGGCTGGGCACCAGAGAGTTTGGTTTAAAGATTTAGCAGCTCCATCCCCAACTCCCACCATGACATCCCTGGCAATTGGCTGAGCTGGTGCTTTTCCAGACCTTGTGGCTCTTTACAAGGCTTGGTGAGGGCAGAATCCAGCCCCCAGGGGAGAAGAGCTTTCCCTCCCACCCCACCGCTTCCCAATTTGGCCTAATTTTTGTTTTTATCCCCTCCATAGCAGCAAGAACCATCTGCCTCTAGTCCCCTCTCAATTCATCCGCAGCAGAGGGTAAGAAACAACAGCTCTCTGGATGCCCAGAGCCTTTTATCCTCTGCTTTGCTGCTTCTGCCTAAGTAGGAGACACCAAAACGGAAAGTTTGCCCTTGGGACAGAGAACTGGCCTCAGCAGCTGCCTTCAGTCTTCTTCCATAGTCCCCACTGGCGGGGAGAGGGGGTAGCCCCTTTGTTTTTCTAGCCTGCCACGGAACCCATCGTTTGATACTCTGGCAAAGAAGCGTCTCGTATGCTCTTGCCTGAAAAGGGGGAATGTGGAGAGGGGTGGCCGGGGTGGTGGTGGTTATATGCCCCCAAGGGGCAAGAACTCTTGCTCTGCCGCCTGCCTTGCACCCCACTCCAAATGGTACAAGAACAGTCTTTAATGCCCCCGACAGCAACCGCTTATGCCTTGTTTCTCCAGCAATTCTTTACTAGTGTCCTGACTGGCTGTTCCTTTCTCCCACAGAGCTCTGCATATCCTGCCTTTCCAATGGGCTGATGCTGCATTCCCAACAGCCCAGGCCTAGTTCTTTTTTTGCCAAAGAAAAAAAAACTTCCATCCTTTCAAACATTTTAAGCTGAAGAACCAAAGGGACATTTAGGAAGTGCCTTACTGCGACAGTATTATTGTTATTCTCTTTATTATTTAAGGTGTATTTTTTAATCTGTACATATATGGCCCTTCCCATAAGCCCTTGCTCCTCCTGTCCCCTCGCTGAGCCAGCTCTGGACAAGGACAAGACTGTTTTGGTTGTTTAGAAATGCCTTTGGCCAGCAGGTGTCTGACTTTCCCCCTTCAGCCCTTTGAGCATCCGGACCAAAATTGCACTTTGACTGAATTGAGGACATCATCATGGCTGGAGTCACAATGCAATGTGGGAGTGTGGGATGTTTTCTTTTGGGGGGGGGGCGGGGGGAATATTTCCATTAGTAGACCTTTGTGTATGGCACTGGTTTTGTGGACCAGCATCGTTTTTCTAGAGCAGTCTTCAGCAATACTGTGGTCTTCTTGGAGCAGCAGTCTATTGAGCTGGCACCGAAGAGTTTAAAAGCTAGGCTTCGATGGCCTTTCGAAAAACCACTGGAATCCTTCTTCAAAAGGGGAAACCTTCAGACCAAAAGTCTCATGTCTCAACTGCACAAAGTGACCCTGGTGTTCGCACAGCAGAGAAACGACGGCGATGAGCCAACCATTGATTATCAAAAGAAAGATCTTAGGTAGGTTACAGGCAGCTTTTGGTGCTGCCCAGTTTTTAATTTTTTTAGTTTTCTTATTCTCATTATTTTCCAGAGGACCAAATTATGCTTCCAGTTCATGTATGGGGTTTTAGATACAGCTCTCTTCTCATTTACTGGACCAAATGCCTTAATTCTCACCAGGGTCAAATCTAGCTCGCTTGCTATGTCCTCTTGAACCCCTCAGAACAAGTACCAATGGTTATGTATGAATGTTGCATCTTTCAGAACCTTTCTTATTTCTTATTTCCCAACTGTGTCTTCTTAATGGATCTTTCTTATTTCCCAACTGTGTCTTTTTAATGTACCAAAATCCGTTCATAAATATGTATTTTATCTCAGTGTATGCATTTCTAAATGCATGTCTTTCTAAAATACGCCTTTTTGACGCATTCTGGTACATTGTTTGACCTGAGAATTTTTATTGCAAAATACAGAGGACAATTATGTTCTGAATCGTGTTATTTGTCCAGGGTGGCTGCATGGGAACTTCGTTGATTCCCGTAAAAGGGGGACAGAACAAAACTCTCCTCCATCCCTAAGGCCAGCCCCCCTACATTTGCATACCTGCAGTAAAATCACCAAATTGTAGCCTGGGAATCATCCTCAAGAAGTTAACTGCTGCCTAGCAGGTAACAAAGATAGCAAGTGAGATATTAGCATGCAGGAGGGAGCCATTTTGTAGCCATTAATTCCTCACGGTCAAAATGGCACCCCTCTCTACTTCCCACTAAGTATCATGGAGCAGAACCCATCAGCGAACATTTCATTGAAATAAATGGAATGAGCTCACTTCATATCAGTGAGACTTTCAGCAAACAACTTTCCAGTCAATGTTACCTCATGAGGGTGCCAGGAATCAGCCGCCTCTGGTGCCTGACTCATCGTACTAAATGGCAGGTAGACCACTTTTGGCCCTTGCACTATGATGGCCAATTGCTGCCTTCCTCTCTGAACCTCAGCCTGTTTCCAGGCCATGATGTTTCTTAAGACAATCGGAAAAAGAGGACCCGCTTTATCTCCTCTTAACCTGCTTTAATGTTTTCCCCCGACCAAAGATGTTAGTCCAGAAGTTATTAGAGCTGCAGATAGCATTAGGATAAAGCCATTCGACAATGAAAGCAGGATTGCTTCTTCAGTTGTTTTTAATTCAGGGAATCAACTTTACTCCCTTGGGGGTTTAGCCACTTTCTGGAACCAGGAAGCAATTATAGCTTTATGTGAAAGAGGTTTATTTATCTTAATACACCAAAGAGCTCTTTAGATAGGGCTGGCTCCAGCAGAGCTTACGAATATGAAGTTGTCCTTTTTCCTGTATTTGAATATTCATCCACATTTCTTTCCAAGGCCGACCCAGGTGAGTCCTGTTGATCTTTTGATCCCAGGCTCCAAAGCATGGCCAACTACTCACAAGAGCATTTGCACAGCAGAATGCTCCTATGTGACTTTGGCCCCATAAGTCTGTGGAGAGATAATTGCGATTTCAGAACACGTGCCAAGGCCCTGTGGCATCCAATTACCTAGACAATGGAAGGAATCAACCACTTGATCAGGAAGGACTCAGCAAATCCTTCTGTTTGGGCACACCTGTGAAAAGCAGCGATGCTTGGTGTTCTAGAGTGTTAGTCATGGCAGAAGCATCTCCCTGCATTAACCATCTGTATATAAACCGTGCCAAAGACTCTCAGGGTAACTCTTGCAGGGAATCCAGTGCTTATGGCTGAGCTATTGTGTCCTGGGGAAAATTGGCTCTGTGGTTTGGGCCTAGCACCCCTGCTAGGTTTGCGCCTGTGGATTTAAATCCTGCCCAAAGGCAACCTGAGGCCTGTATTTTAGATGAGACCTCTAGGAGCCTAAAGCCTGCACTTTGTAAGGTTCCAGGTTCAGGCCTCTCCCTCTCTGCCTGAGACCTTAGAAAGCCACTGCCAGTCAGAGCGAACATTACTAGGCTAGATGGACTGATGCAGTGTAAGGCAGGTGAAACTCGGAGAATTAGAATATCGTCAAAAAGTGCATTTATTTCAGTAAGGCAACTTAATTTTAATTTTTACAAATGCTTTCTTTTGGAAATTCCACAGTAATAAAACAAACAGTTACAATAATAAAAACAAAACAAAAATAAACATCGCTATTACATTTCATTAATTCCATTCCATTTATAATTGACCCGCCTAACAACAAATAATTACAACAAATAAAGGCTTGACATATCTTGCTTTGCATGTCATGCATCTATCTCATATATTGGTTTCACTTTTTAAGTTGCCTTGCTGAAATAAATGCACTTTTTGATGATATTCTAATTTTCCGAGTTTCACCTGTATGTTCATCCTGTGCATGGTAACTCAGATGTAAAGCCATTGAAGTCAATGGTGCTTACTCCTACCGGTAGTTAAGGAAGCCTTAGAGCAGGCATCCCCAAACTTCGGCCCTCCAGATGTTTTGGACTACAATTCCCATCTTCCCCGGCCACTGGTCCTGTTAGCCAGGGATCATGGGAGTTGTAGGCCAAAACATCTGGAGGGCCGCAGTTTGGGGGTGCCTGCCTTAGAGCAAGGCTCCATCACTTTGCTGGGGTGCAGCAGAGCAGAATGGGTTGTAAATTTTGGAGCTCTGTGGAACAGCAAATTATTCTGCCAAAAGAACTGCCAGGTCCTAGACTGACTCATTTCTTTTTCTTTTTGGTCATTGTATGCTGGATATATTTTGCCTTTTGTTTCTGTCCTGTGAATATGAAGGTCTGACGTTATTCAAACCATTTGTGGGTGAGGTGGAGAAATCAGTGGCCAGGTTTGGGAACCCAGGTATTCCAAAGAAGCCAACCCCCACCCCCACTGCAAAATCTAGCAGCCATATCCACCTCAACATACTTTGCATATCAACTACCATCTTCACTTCCGTCAAAAATACAGCTGCCTCTAACTTCCCAATTTGTATAGGTTACCTGCAAGGAAGGAACCTTGCATCTTCCTCAACAGCTAGGTTCCCTTCTGAGAGGAAGGTCACTAGGCTGGGAAGCATGTCCACTGAAATCAGTCACATCATCCCATTCAAAGGAGGGGCAAGTGTGTGATTGAGCCACTAAAGGCACAGGTAAATCTGCTGTGGGTCAGCCCAATGTCCAACATTCTGTTTCCAATGGTGACCAGCCAGATGCATTTCACCTAAGCAAGAGTGGAGACTCCTTACTGGCCTTTAAATAGGTTTGCAATCAGCTATTTATTCCAGGTGACCAGATGGGGAAGCTGGGGGCAGTGGAGGGAGGTAGCTGAGGCCAAGAAATACCAACAGAGATATTAGTGCAGGCATCTCCAAACGTCGGCCCTCCAGATGTTTTGGACTACAATTCCCATCCTCCCCGACCACTGGTCCTGTTAGCTAGGGATCATGGGAGTTGTAGGCCAAAACATCTGGAGGGCCGCAGTTTGGGGGTGCCTGTATTAGTGACTCAGTGCACTAGCCGTTCTTGTAGACTAGTAACTCTTGCAGATTTTATTTGCAAGGCTGTCTTTAACCACTCTGTAATATGCATATGTGTGGAAACAAGAACAGTAAAATCCCCCACCATTTCGATGCCTACTTAATAGGTTAAGTGGAAATTTGAATCCATGTTGGTGGTTATGAGGATGGAACTGTGGCATTAGTGTTATTTTTCAGCAAGCTCATATATCAGGAGGGTGGCCAAAGGAATCTGGTAAGGAAATGAGGCTTGCGCTCTTGGTCCGATGGCCCAGCTGCAGATAAAGACCTGGCAGCCCTATCTGCAACTGGAAGGCAGTGGAAGAAAAACAGCTTTGTAGGTGGGTTGGGCAGATACAGGGCAGAATGTATTTAGAAGCTGTAAGTGAAGTGTGGGAAACAAGGAGCATGGGAAACACGAATAGAGGCACTGGGGATGTGTGTTATGTACGTATGTGTGCAAGAGAGAAATTCTGACTGGTTCAATTTGATTTATGTCCTGCTGGTGTATTAGAAAGGATTGGGATGCCAGTGATGCACTCAGTCACTTGGAGACCCCCCCCCCCAATTCGCTTTTGTAGGATAAAGCATGAGTGTTCCTGCCCCCACTAAAAGCATGCCCCAGAATCCCTTAGTTTTTCACACGTAGTGTGTATATGGCTGCACTTTTAATCCCACTCTTGACATCACATCTTCCTTCAACAACTGTGTTGCACGCAGTTGTGCATAGCAAAAACCCAACACATGAGCTCCTACTCCTTCGTACATCTGGGACACCGGCACAATCAGAGGCTCTTCCAGGCAAATCTATTCATTGGACGTTGATCCTGATTTCAAAAAGTTTGTGAGGAGATAGGTAGGTAGGTAGGTAGATAGATAGATGATTGATAGCTAGCTAGCTAGCTAGCTAGATAGATAGATAGATAGATAGATAATGCCAACTGCTTATTGAGCATTCATTCTGATTTGTGTGGTTATATGGCACTGCATTAAGGTCCCTGCTCCTGCCCACCTAGCAGTTTGAAAGCACGTCAAAGTGCAAGTAGATAAATAGGTGGGAAGGTAAACGGCGTTTCCATGCACTGCTCTGGTTTGCCAGAAGCGGCTTAGTCATGCTGGCTACATGACCTGAAAGCTGTACGCCGGCTCCCTCAGCCAGTAAAGTGAGATGAGTGCCACAACCCCAGAGTCGTCCACGACTGGACCTAATGGTCAGGGGTCCCTTTACCTTTACCTTTACCCCTTACCTTCCATTGTTTCCCTGCAAAAAGTCAATTTTTAAAAAAATGGAAGTGCCTTCGTTGTGCATGAGTGCAAAATCCACTTTAATTGCATGATCTAAATTTTCTGGCAAATTATTGAATTACAAAATAGTGACCATCTGGAAGAGGCCCAGGTGCGTGCTTACACAGAGCTCTTAAACCTTGATGCTAGACCAGAGTGATCCATTTGCATAGCCCATTGCCACAACAGTATGAAGCAGTATGGACCCTAGTCTAAGTAATTACTTGGTTCTGGGTTCTTGGCTCTTAGGGGTGACCACTTTAAATCATGAGCCCAACTTGTTTACAGGAGGAAGGAGTTGGGTCTTGTTCACACATGCAATCTGTTGATTGCTGCAACAGGAATTGCATGTTTCAGGCTGCGAGGCTATATTTGCTTGCCTGAGAGTAAGTTCCATTGAACTTACTGGGGCCTACTTCTAAGTAGTCATGCACAGGTTTGCACTGTGCAAATGAGTTGTCACCAGATGAGCCAGAACATGTAATCCCAAATGGAGTAGTTTGATGGGTTATGCTAGTTCACTCATTCAGATGTCACACATCTCCTTGAGGAAGCAACATATATTGGCTGTGACAGTACATAGTGATTCCTTGCAGCAATATTAAAATGCTGCTCCTTCCTCCAAGGAGCTCTGGGTGGCAAACAAATTTCTCCCTTTACCATGCGCCCAATTTCATCCTCGCAACATCCTTGTGAAGTGGGTTAGGGTGTGAGAAGGTGACTGGCCAAAGTGAGTGGAGACTTGAACGGAGGTCTCCCCAGACCTACTCCTAATTCTCTAAGCCATTACACCAGATTGGTCTCAGTACCCCTTTGACTCCTAGAAGATGGGGAGAATTAGCAGAGCAAACACTGGGCTTTCCTTTGGAGCTTCCTGGAAGCATCTGGCTGGCTTATTTTGGAAACAGAATGTGGGCCTTGCTTTGACTCAGTGATTGACACATATGTGAATCAGCTCCCTTAATACACCACCATCACCACCACCACCAAGCTCACATATTTGTGCAATGATTCTTTTGCAGCAGATTTGAGGAAATCTGACTCTTGTGAACATCTATGTTTTTTCTGGCTCAAGGTTGTCGCATTTCCTGCACTATAGACCCAAAGCTCACAGGACACACTGCCAACACTCACGACACATTTGCCTTTTCTAGCAAAGAAACAGAGCTCTCTCTCTGTCAGCAGCCGCCAACCTTTGGGGGCCCATGGGCCCATTTGCAAACCGGAGAAAGTGCCGCAGGCCTCTCTCTTACACACACATACATACCCCAATGCTTCATTCAAGCTGAACTTGGGGAGCGGGACCACATGGGCAAAATTTGTGGGCACATTTGCACCCACGGGCACCGTGCTGGAAACCCCTGCTCTAAGTCTTAAATATATATATATAAAGGTGGGTGTGTAACTGCTTACAAGTACACGCAGTGAACACTATTTTAACACTAATTGGAAGTGGGGAAGCTGGGCTACAGACACAGTTGCCCCTGGAGCAAACACTATTTCCCCACCCACCCTATAAGCAAAAGGGACCAACCACCCCTTCAAAGGCCTTTGCCACAGCTAACAGGGCAAGCAAGGCTAAATCCAAGCAGGCAGGGATCTTCCTGGTGCTGCTTCTGGACAGTTTACAGTGTATCCACTCCATCGTAGTCCTTTTGTGTAGCTAGATGTAACTTTTTGTACATGTGAAATATTAATGACTGTTTGTAAGCCAGTGCCTCCTCCCCCCCCCTTTGAACTGTACAGAATTTCTACTAATGGGAGAAGGCGGGGGAAATAAAACAAGAAAAAAAAGGCTATCTACCTGAGCTTTGTCTCCGAGGGTCTGATTTATTCCCACCCCACCATCACCACGTTTGCTTTAAGACTTGTGCAGTTTCCTCACCTCCTCTTGGCCACACTTTGCTTTCAGCTCCTGGGACAATGCCCACCTGACAAGAGATGGGCTGCAGAACCTTTTCCTAGCCCAAGGCTCACATTCCTATTCAGGACTCCCAGTGGTGTGTGTTGCCAGAGGCCAAAAGCTGGGCGAAACAGGTGCATCTTTCCTCTTTGTATTGAACGCTGCGTTCTAGAAGAGCCAGAGGTTTCTAAACATGCACACGGCCCAAATGAACCGGTCCGCAGGCTTTGCTGAATTTAAAAACTCCTGGGTTTCTCTCTACCTACCCCAGGAACTTGTGTGCTTTGTTTTTAAGGTTTAGGACAGATCTGTGTGACCCAGCTGCTTCATCTCAAAATCTTAACGGTATAGCCTGGTAGCTGTAGCACCTGGGAAAGAGACTTATTCATCCTGAGATCTCCCAACTTAGAACCGAGTCTACAAGCTGACTTTAGGACTACAAGTTACAACAGCCTATTTTATGTACTCCCCCACCTAGTGCTCTGTGTAAGATCTTGCCCAGTGGAAGAGTTATGGAGAAGTTGAAAGCTTGCCACACTTTCCTGACATTTCAGGTGTTCCAACTAAAGGAACCCATCTGCCAGATTTTGGAATTGCATTTCACATTTGCAAAAGAATAAGGAATTGGCAGGATGGGAGCTGTGGGGGAACGCACAACAAACAAATGCACACAATAAAACAAACACTAGTGTACTGAATTAGATATATTAAAAGTGTGACATCCATCAATAAAAAAAAATCAGTTGTGCAAATAAACTGACCAGCATTGCACAATTTGCTTATTCTTACTGACGAATGTCTCTGTGCATATTTATTGTTGCATATATACACAATATGCTTGTGCTTTGTTTATTATATGCACTTCCATGATTCTGCACGGCTTTCCTTTTGCGACTTGACTCTCCTCCCTCCTTTGCACATCTGCCCACAATGTGCAAGCCGGTGTAAAACACACCTTTGTTGCCCTCCTCCGAAAATCCCCATCCCCACTATGCTGGTGAGCAGACGCAGCCACAGATCTGTGGTATGCAACAAAACGCACCCACCCCAATATTTTCCCAAAAAGGTCCAGGAAAGAAAGGTAACCCAAGCTTCGGATTTCTCAAATTTAAACCAGTCTTCTACAGGAGGCCCACCAGAGAAGGATAATTCTAGTCCAAGTTTATTATAAATATTGTTTGAAAAATCCCACTGAATCCTCAACACACAAGGGGTACTGCAACCAGAAAGAAGGATCCAGTCACTGAGACAAACCTTTTTTTAAAAAAAGAACAAAAAAACAACCAGGAACATACATCCTGTCCCCATTCCTGGACCACATTCCCCAGGCAGGGCTGATGCTGTGATAAACAAACTGGACCCTGCCATTCTGGTTCTAGGCCAAGGAGGTGTAGCCCTGGTGAAACGTCGAGAAGAGATGCCATTTGCTCCTGTGCTACGTTGCCAACTGATGCAGGGAGGAGCCCCTAACCCTATTCCTCCTAATCCTCTTCAGGCCCAGGGCTGGTTCTGAATTTTAGGTCCAGATAGTACATCCAAATCCTTCCTCCCTGTCCTGGTGGCTCCATGCAGACAGGGGGAATTGATGGAGGCTGTCCCTGCCAGTGGGCAGGGCCTGCTCCCGACTCAGAAGCAAGCAGGGGTTGTGGGGGGGGCACTGCAGCCCAATTGTGCAGGTTCCGGGCCAGAGCAGTGTGCACGCTTGGCTTGGGCGCTGACGCAGCCAAAGGAAGGCACGGCCTACGCAGGAACAAGGACCAATTGGGTCTGGCGTGTGTGGAAGGGGAGCCTCCAAAGAGGCTGCGGTGGTTACTGGTCGCCCAGTTGCTGCAGCAGAGTCCGGCGCCGATGTTCCAGCTCCCCTTCACTGAGCTCTTCGCTCTCTGAGGTATCCCAGCCACTCTGCCAGGGAAAGGAGAGCGAGTGAGAAACCCCAGAACCTTTGCCCGCCTCCTGAAGTCTTCTGCACAAGGCCCGCCCGCCACCTCACCTTGCCGCCGCCTCCCCACTTCCAAATCCTTCTTGCCTCTTCCCACCCACCATCCCTGGTGCCGTTTGATTTCCTGCCAAGTCTCACCCGCTCCCTCCTGGTGCCCCGGGGAGGGGAGTGGCCTCTTCCCTCAGGTCGCGGAGGGGCCTTCTCTCGCTCCCACTCGTCTGGTCGGGTCGGGTCCTTCTTGTGCTCAGCTTCGCTTTCAGGGCTGTTCTGTAAAAGAAGCAGCTTGCAAACTCGAGGGCAAAAGGGGCCTGGGCTGGGGCAGCCGACGGGGGGCAGCTAGCGGCCCAGCCAGCTCAGCGGTGACCAGCCCAACATAGGGGAGAAGGTGGCAAAACCGGAGTGGGCTAAGGCAATGCAGAAAAAGACTACAGACAAGGCTGTGAGGAGTCTGTGCTGAGACAATCAATGAGCCTTAACTAGCTGTCAAGTTGTGTTCTGGACTCAAGTGACCCTGCTTCTTTCTGGATCCCCTAGTAATGTGGTTGCTGCTGCTCTGATCAGAATCCAACAGTACTGCTAACCTGAGGCCCTCCTGTTGGAGTTCTTGGGACTCCAATTCACATCAGCGGCATCCAGGATGGAGCAACAGTCAGGGGTGATGGGAGCTGGGAGCCCCGTGGCATCCGGATGGCTGCACAGGTTTGCCCACCCCTGATTTATAAAATCTGTATCTTTGACTACAAAGTTTCCAAGGTGGCCGACAACATCAATGCAAAATATAAACAAATAAAAAAGACTACACGGTCAAAAGAAAAGAGCAGCAAGAAGCAATAAGAACCAGTGGTGGTAAAAACCTGGGCAAATAAAAACACTTTTAATTTTGTGCCTGAAGCTAATCCAAGTTGAGCGTCAGCTGAGCCGCCTCTGTAAGAGAACAATACAGAGCAGAAGGGGCCACTGCAGAAAAGGCACTGTTGCTGTCGTCACCACTTGGCCTCTAAATGTGGGAAAAGGATACAGATATTGAAACCTTTACTCAGAAACTCCTCTGGCTTGAGATTTCATAAGGCATTGCCCTTGTGCCTTCAAGTACATCTTTGCAATCATAAGGTCTAGAATCTTTATTTGAAAAAGATAAAGCTGAGATGCTCAGGATGCTGCCTTTTGCACCAGATACTGAGTAATGTGCTTGCGTCATCATAGAACAAACACACAAACACTTCTGACCGCAGAATCATGAGGGCATGGAAAAATTTTCTGATTCTAATCCCTTTTCCCCGTGCTCCAAAGCAAAACACTCCCTCACATTTTACTGCCTGTGGATTAAAGCACATAATGTCATTTACAGTGTGCCAAAAGCATGCAATAGATATGGGAAAGTGTTAATAAATGAATAGTTGGCTAATGGTACCTAAATAGTTCTGACTAATGGTCCAAGGACACGTGCTATAACCACATTAAAAGAAAACATAGGTGTTGTAGATCAGCTGTCCTGATCCTCCAAACACGAAACAAGCCCAACCCACTGGATTTTCCAGCAGTCTCTGAAGCACTCGGGGCACTTTCAAGCACAGAACTTTTATATCAGCTCAGCTCACCTGAAATAAAAGTGTTTTTAGTGGAATCGCAGTTCACACACTCAGCTGGCAACCTTTCTGCGTGCAGGAATCAGATGCAGAGAAATCAAATTATGTACAGGTATGTCTGTGTACGTCTGTGTGTCTGAAGCCTGCAAGAGTGCAGCATCGAATGACGGCTCACATATGGATCTCTATGGGCACATTCCCGCCCTTTTGACTCTGCAGTCACACAGGTCTCATTCTCACACACACTTATGTGCCAGTGCATCACTTGACTTTGTTCTACACAATCCTTACACACTGGGTGATTTGACAGCAGAAGATGTGAACTGCTTACACCTAGTGTGGCCTTAGTGCATGTTCTCCTTATAGGACTGGACATGTGATGGCTCCTTTGCAATCCCACAAACAGAACTTGCGAGTCACCATGCGCTTCAATGGACTCAGTCCACACATCCAGCTGTGTGCCATCAAGTGATGAAATATCAAGTGATATATGTGGCATGAATCAGCCTCCATCTCCTGCTTTATGCAAATGCTGCCACTTATTGTGTTGTTCATTAAATGGGAGATGATGCCCATAAATACAACATAATTTTGCACTGCGTACAACTATGCATCCTGAGAAATTTAGCTTTCTTTCTTTTTTGAAAAAAAGAATTCCTTAAATACTGCAAATATATACTCAAAATCTCAAAAAGCGCGAGAAGTTGGGGTGGGGAGAAATCAAGCTGGAATTCTTGAGGTGAAAGGGGCTTTCATAGCACGTTGACCTTGGTTCCAGACACAGAAACATGAGTAAACAGCAACAAAGTAAATGATGCAGCTAAGAAGAAAATCTGCTTAATTCACGCTACAGAATCACAGAACTAGAAGGAACTTGGGAGACCATTTAGTCCAGCCTTCTGCTGGACAGTCGCAGGGCTCTTGCAGCTGCAGCAGCCTCCCTGGCAGATGGATCGTCCAACCTCTTCATTAAATGCCTCCAGCCAACAAGAGCTCTTCACCTCCTGAGGCCGGTCTCACTGCCAAACAACACTTAATTCCTGATGAAACTCCTCTAACATGGAGCCGACATTGGCAACTCCCTGCCATCACTGTCCATTATTGGTTCTATGTCTGCCCTCAATAGAGAAGAATGAATCCTTCCTTCCTTCCTTCCTTCCTTCCTTCCTTCCTTCCTTCCTTCCTTCCTTCCTTCCTTCCTTCCTTCCTTCCCACCCAGGCAATGACCTGCTTTGTGTGCCTCCACCCCTGGGACAAAGCCATCCAGGTCACAGAACTCCACTTCCCGATCGGTCAGCGTGGAACACACCTGGCCTTGCATCCCTAACAGATCCCTCCCCCTCAACGGTCCCCGGAGACCTGGCATTGGACGTATTGCTCCAGCCCCTTGCCTCACCCCCACCTGTCTCACCCGCGTCCTGCCATTGCTTGCTGCCATGGGACTCACCGATTTGTGCCTCTTTTTCTTGCTTTTCTTCTTCTGCCTCTTGGAGCGCCTGGTGCTGTGCTCTGTGGGCAGAGGGGGGGAGGCACAGCATGAGGGTGCTGCTCCCTCAGGGGGAGCAGGCAAAAGAGCCAGTTTAGACAGACGCGCCTGCGGGCAAACCTCCGTGGATCCCTGCCCATTCCACACTGGCTGGATTCGGCAGGTAGGCGGAGGGGTGGCCAGGGTGTCACGTGATCTGCGTGGGTGCCAAAGCCCCCTCACCAGTGCGGGATTACCAAATAGGTGAGAGTGAGCACTGGCCTATGGGCCCCACGCATTTTAGGGGCCCCGCCCCTTGGTTTATTAAAATGGTTGGTTGGTAAAATCACAAACATATTAGGAGATAATTTGCAAGGGAGCGCCCCCTGAGGTTTTGACTGCCTAGGGGCCTCCACGGGCAGGGTTTAATCCAGCACTGCCCCTCACACACAGCGAGCGGGTTTCTGTATACCAAAGGTGGGGAACCTCACACACGGCCCTCCACGCCTCTCCTTTTGGCGCTCGAGACATTCCCCACCTCGGCCTCCACTTCTTCCACCTTGTTGGACTCCATCCTCGTACCATATTAATGGCTCTTGATGTCCTCAGTGGAGAGATGCCCATGTAGAGACCTCTGACTTTTGCATGGCTGGCCAGCACCCTACTATGCCGAAAGAAGGGTGACACCCCATTGCCTCGCCCCCACCCAGGAAGGTGGCCCACTAGGGAATGTGGCCCTCAGGCAGAGGAAGCTTCCCCACTGCGGCCATTACAAGAACGACAGTTTGAATCAGCTGCTTGGCTCCACAAAATGCCCCGCTCTTACCTGAATCAGGTGACGACGATGGTCCTGAACCAGCCGATTCCGAATGGTTTCGTTTCTTGTGCTTGGCTGTGCGATGGGGGTGGTCTGAGCCTGACTCTGAGCCCTGAGGGGGAGAAATTTGCACTCGTCCGTCACCCACTCCCAGAGGGAGGGCAGACTAGCACTTAGGAAGCCCGGCATGCCATTTAATAAACCACAGGACATCACAAGGGCTTATCAGCACAAGTAAACACCAAGCATGTCAAGGAGGAAGGTCTTAGGCTAGCTCACTCCTTTCTGCGCCCATTTCAACCTGGCCTGGGAGACCCTGGTGGACCCACCTGCCGCTTCTGAAGAGACCAGAGACCGTCTTGCTTGTGAGCTCTGCACAACCTGCTACTCAGGATGCCTGAAGACTATCTGGAGGCTTTGTGTGGTCAGGATTTGACCTTGGAGATGCTTATTTTTTACTGTAACTGGTTTAATGTCTTTCTATCTTGTTAGACCTTTTTATGAATTATGTGGGGATTGCTTAATTTTACTGTATATATATTGAGATGCTTTCATTTATTAAAACGACTTAATTTTGGGCTTTTGTTGTTGTAATTATTTAAATCTTATGTAATTATATAAATCACTGCCAAGAATCCTAGGGTGATAGAATGGACTCTGTGTTTGCTGTGTGGACACACATGCCAGTTTTGGATAGACAACTCCCTGCAAGTGAAAAATCAAGGACTTCCATGAAAAAGTCCTAAGCTAGTCGGCTCCTTTTTGCTGATACAGTGGTACCTCGCAAGACGAATGCCCTGCAAGACTAATTTTTCGCAAGATGAATGCGTTTTGCGATTTCAATGGAGACTCGCAAGACGAAGTTTCCTACGGCGCGCTTCGCAAGATGGATTTTTTCGTCCCATAGGGTGCCTCGCAAGATGAAATTTTTTCCCCATCTTGCGAGGCACCCTATGGGAAACCGCACTTCAATGCGTTCCTATGGGAGCCGCTTCACAAAACGAATTTTTTGCTATATGAAGCGACTCACGGAACGAATTAAATTCGTCTAGTGAGGCACCACTGTATTTCTTTTTTAAAAAATCACAGGCAATTGTGTATATGGGGGTGCAGTCCATTCTACCACCTTATTCCACTGCAGGTGTAGACCACTGGGTTTCTGCTTCTTGCTGCAAAAACACCAACACGGACTGAGAGATTTAATAGGACGGGGGAAGAAGACTCTTTGCCATTTGGCTTTGACGAACGTGTCTCACCACCCTGACTTCAGTCACCCCCCCCCTCCATTCCTTCCCTCCCTCCCACCCTGGTCTCACCGAAGCAGACCGCTTGCGATGGTGCTTCTTGGGCTTCTTGGTATGTTTCTTGGCCTTGGCATGGAAATGCTGGCACTCGGACTGTGGGGAGAGAGAGACAAAGAGAGCGGTGTCCATCCAAATTGCAGGGGAAAAAATCCCAAGCTAGCCCTTCTTCTGGTACAGTCTTCCTGGCTTGCTAAATTCTCCACCGCCTCTCCTCCCCACTACTTCAGCCTCTCATCATCAGGCAATCCCACCCCACAGATCCCCATAGCGGAAGTTCCCGCTGAGGCTCAACCACTCTGACCCTCCCAATCAGTCCCTGCTCACCTCTACTAGTTGCAGGAACTCACGAAAAAGGCGGATCCGCTCTGACTCCAGCGTGATCTGCTCAAAGGCTACGTTGTTGACAAACCGCTCTCGGACCTGGAAAGGAAAGGCAAAAAGGGGGGTGGGCATGTTGCCGGAACTGGACATGGAGGAAAGAGTTCATTTCCTTCATGAGCACACTTCACCCCAAGTATGAGATAAGCCAACAGGGAGCAAGGTCAGCCAAGCCAGCTGCTATGGCAATGGACTTGTACCATCTATATACATAGCTGCCAAGTTCTCCCCTTTTTAAAGGGAAATTCCCTTATGCTGAATAGGCTTCCTCGCGAGAAAAGAGAAAACTTGGCAGCTATGTCTATATAAGTGATTAAGGCATGTCAGCTCAGTACTCAGTCAGTGAGTCTGTCCGTGAGTCGGAGTCTGTTTTATGTCTTTAAGCTGCAGCAATAGAGATAATTTGTGCTTGTATATCTGTATCTGCAAAGCCTACAAGCTGTATGTATACATCAATGTTTGGAACTGTCTTACTGAAGCCTTATCCTCTACAGCAGTAAACTATTTTGGACCTTAAGCCTCTGTGTGGTGACTGGAGCTGGAGGCAACTTCTACTGCGTGGGTACCTCACCTCAGATTCCCAACAGGATATCCTAACCCCTCCTCCTCAGACAGGAAACGCTTTAGGTGCTTCACACAAAAGTTGCAAGATTATTCCTGATGGAGGGAGGCATCCAGTGGCAATGAATGCCTGCAGTCACTAAAGTGTTTGCATCAACTGCATTAAGACAAAAAAGTTTTCTAGGGAAGATCAATCAACTTTAGGTTTTGGAAACAGTCATTCCCAAAGTGCATGCTGCAAAAAATGAAAATAAGTAAAGGTTTCCCATGAGGCAGAGAGCAGCCCACCCACAGAAGAGGCATGCTGTGTCTTGGCACAAGTCACTGGTCTGCTTTTGTTGCCTTCCAGTCGTCCTCAACTGGGGGTAAATAACACTGCTATACACTAGGTTTGATAGAATCACATGATCACTCTTGATGCAGAAGAATTACCTGCCCTCCAAAGGAGGCTGCCCAATGCACCTCTGCATGTGTCAGTACACTAGGCTTTTGAAAGCTGCCTTGTGCAGAATCAGACCATTGGTCCCCTCTTGCCCAGTATTGCCTATACTTACTGGTGGTGGTTCTCTGGGATTTTAGACTGGAGCCTCTCCCAGATCCCCAGAAATTAACCTGGGACCTCCTATATGCAAAGCATGTGCCTTATCTCTGAACTTCAGCCCTGCTCGTTTTCCTCTCTGGTAGTCTATTCATGCGACTCTAGATAAAGGCAGCTGGAGCTGGTCCTGCAACCGAGCGCAGAAAACCTCACCTCATCCCAGGCAGTGTTCGGTTCCAGTGGAGGAGCTGCCTGGCGCAACATGCTCTTGAATGCCGCCTCCTTGCGCCGCATCTTGCGAGTTTCTTCCTTCTCCCGTTCACGCTCCCGTGCCTCAGCCTTTTCCAGCAGCTGAGGGCAAGGAAGCGGGGAGAGGGGGGCATCACCATAGGGCATTCCTCTTATCCTCCACTTGCCTTTTATCACAGAACCCGAATGGCCCTTAGGGATCTCTCCCATTCCTTGCACTGTCTGAGCAAAATTATCCTCCTTGCCAGATCAGGCATAGGAACATACAAAGCTGCCTTGAACTGAATCCGGTTATTGGTCCATAGGCTCAGTATTGTCTACACTGACTAGCAGTAGCTCTCCAGGGTTTCAGACTACAGCTCCCATCATTCCTGACAACAGGCCAAGCATTCTGGAGCTGATGGGAGTTGGGACAACATTGAGATTACCACTGTTCTGCACCCCCCACCCCTAGCCCAGCATCTTCATCCAGTGAATCCCAAGTCCTAGTATGATGAAAGAGGGTTGAGGGTATCCTGCCGCCTATGATGTGCCCCTACAGTCTCCACTGCTCCCAAGGAACATTTATTTGGAGCCAACAAGGGGCCAGTCACTGTATTGAAGGGGCATGTTGGCCCCTGCCTTTCAGATGCACTTAGCCATTGGAAATTGTGCTGTACATCTTGTGCAAGCAACGCAGACTCCTCCAGATAACCTATTTATAGAGCACTTATCCTGAAATGCTTGCACACAGCTTATGCGGAGATTAAGACTACTGAGGATTATTAGTGTGGTTTTCAGCCAAGATGTTATTGCTACAATGTGCATTCATCCTGATTTGCTTGTGGGATATTTCCATGGCTCCCCATTGCTCATTTGTGCATCCCACTTTTTTCAACGCATTTCCCCATCACTTTCCAAACAGTAATCAGTCCAATTGTTTTTTCTTGTTTTTGAAAGTGGAACTGACATGTGAGAGCGGCAGATCCCTCTAACTCATTTTAATCGCACAAACTGTATGCCCTGGAATCCCTCCCCCTGACAGTCTGGAGGCACACCGACTGACCCCTGCCCTACTCACACTGTTGAAAGTCAGCTTAATGTTGCCGGCATCCAGCGTGGCAGCACGCTTGTCAAAACTGATGACATGGGCGAAGTCCTCAAAGGTTGTGTTTATTTCTACGCTGAAGCTCCGGTCCTACCAAGGAGAGATTTTTTTTGGGGGGGGGACAGGGACACAGAAGAGAACAACAGAATTAGGAATTCCCCTATTTCCCTCAGGTGGCGCTGTGGGTTAAACCACAGAGCCTAGGGCTTGCTGACCAGAAGGTCGGCGGTTCGAATCCCTGCAACAGGGTGAGCTCCCATTGCTCGGTCCCAGCTCCTGCCAACCTAGCAGTTCGAAAGCACATCTAAGTGCAAGTAGATAAATAGGGACCGCTCCGGCGGGAAGGTAAACGGCGTTTCCATGCGCTGCTCTGGTTCGCCAGAAGCAGCTTTGTCATGCTGGCCACATGACCCGGAAGCTGTCTGTGGACAAACGCCGGCTCCCTCGGCCTATAGAGCGAGATGAGCGCCGCAACCCCAGAGTCGGACACGACTGGACCTGATGGTCAGGGGCCCTTTACCTATTTCCCTCCAAAAACCACAAAGTATCAAGATAGCCTGTTCCAAATCACTCTCTCCAACATCTGTTACAGGTCAATTTTCACTCATTACTTTTTTTTAATTCAGAAAAAGTAAAATTGACACAAGGTAGACTGTACAGTCGTGCCTTGGTTTTCAAATGCCTTGGGAGTCGAACGTTTTGGCTCCCAAATGTTCGGAAACCGGAAGTGATTGTTTCAGTTTTCGAATATTCTTTGGAACCCGAACGTCCAACGCGAGCTTCCTGCAGCCAACGCGAGCTTCCTGCAGCCAATCAGAAGCCGCGCCTTGGTTTCCGAACGTTCTGGAAGTCAAACATACTTCCAGAACGAATTCTGTTCAACTTCCAAGGTACCACAGTGAAACTGACAGAGATATGAAAACATGGCAGATTTTCTGCTTGTGAAGGAATAATGTTTGAAATGACACTATGGATTCATTGCCAAGAGAAGAAGCTTGTGGAAGAAGAATCGTGATTGCACACAGGGAGAAGGCACAACCAGTTCTGGGATCATGGAGAGAAGCACAGGTTGGGTGTCACCACTGGGATTCAGGAGAGGGAGCAGTAGACCAGGAAGAACTGATGTGTTTCCTTCTCTCCATGTCCCTCCAATGCACAGTATGGCCACACCTTCAGAATGTCCTTGATGATCTTCTTTTCATCATGGAAGCGGGCCTTCAGGTCTTCCACGTAGAACTTGAACAGGTCCAGTGGGGTGGAGCCTGTGAAAGGGGAAGGGGAGAAGAACACATCCCGTTAGTCACGCCTGCTAAAAGGAAGCTTTTTAAGACGGTGGCTATCGAACTGCCTCGGGATTCCTTGGAAGTTTATCAGCGGCCCAGTAAATGGCAGACAACAATCCCTGGTAGACCAGTACCAGTCCCCCACCTCACCCAGAAATCTGCAACAACAGAAGAACAGGAAAGTGTGTTCTCTGACTCACTCTCAGTTCAGGCCAGGTGAAAGTGAAGAACCCTGTATCAATGGAAGACCTTAGAACACGGGTGAGGCAGGGGTGGCTCCTCAAGATACTGCTGGACTACAATTCCCATCATCACTGACCATCAGGGCCATGTTGGCTAGAGCTGATGGGAGCTGAAGTCCACAGCTTCCTCAACCCCTGCATTAAAAACATTCTCCAGAATCCTGTGCAATGTTACAGAGATTCAGCAGCAGAAAACTCCATGCAGGAAATGTATCCCCCTCCCAAAAAGCCAGGGAGTCTGAAAAACACCAAGATAAGATAAGTTGCCTTAAAAACTTGAATGAAGCTAACTCTGGCTCAAGGGCTTCAAGCATCAATCTTCATGCTGAAGATCCCAGGTTCAATCCTCAGTGTTTCCAATTAAAAATCTGAGGGCTAATTAGAATCTAATTAGAAATGATGAGGGCTGGCTCTGGGATCTTCAACAGGCTAAGCATGTTCTCCTACCTCTGAGTTATACCCTCTGAAAACTAAACTAATAATAATAATAAAAAAGGGACAGAACCTAGGAATGGAAGCTCCCCAAACCCTCCACCCATCCCTTTCCTCCACTGAGCACTTTTCATTAGCAGAAGAGCGCTTTTTTAATCCCATGAAACAAGCCATGTTGACCACCATAAGAACAAGAGAGAAGACAATGGTCTGTCTCTGGAAGCAACCATTTTTACTGATGCCCCATGCATTTTGGAAAGGGTTCTGTCACAGTGGCCGGAGTGGGCTACTTCAGAGTAACGACGCTACGCAGCTCTGCATTTTATTCTTTTATTGGTGCTGCGTATTTACAGTGCTGAAGTCATTGCTATTTACACGGAGTGATGTGGTCAGTCGGTTTCAGAACCTCCGAATGGCTTTTGGCGTGTCTTTCTCCAACACAAAAGCTTTGGCAGACCCATCCTCTTTCCCCTCCTCTTTCTGCGTAATTCCGGAGTTGGGGGGATGGGTCTCCCCCCCTTATTCGCCCCTTCCTGTCCCACCTGGGACCCTGGCTCCTCTACCTTGCCTGAGCCTCGGCCCCGACTTCCTGCTTCCCCACTGGCATCGGAACTCTCTCTGCTTTCCCCTGTGCTCGGGGATGGGCTTGAACTCAGGAGGGGAGGGACTTCGCGATATCCCCTGTCCCTCACATCCACCCCCCTCCCAAGCTCTCCTTCACCCCTCCCCAGGTCCCCCCCAGGTGTCGGTGACGACTGGAAGCCTAAGAACTCAGTACCGTCCGAGCCCGTTGGTGTGAACACCTCCCCCCAGTCCTGCGAGCCCCCCCTTCCGCCTGGGAGGACGGGAATCCCAAAAAGTCCGTGGCGTCAGAGCTGGTAGGGGTAAAAATGTTCTGCCAATCTGCTCCTTCCTCTGACTGGGTGGATCTCGGTGACACCCATACCTCCTCCTCTGGTTCCTCAAACTCCGCTTCCCAGCGCCATGGTGAACTGCTCTCCCGTGCTTCCTCCCCCTCCCCCTCCCTTTCCATGTGCCAGGGCTTGGGTCTATGGGGAAAGAGGGCGTGAAATTCTTCTACCAGGAATTCCTCCTGTATCTGAGTGGCTGGGACCCATTCATTCTGCGACGGTGGAGCATCCTCCCATGCCATGAGGTACTCCAGGCCCCCCACCCCCCACCTTGAGTCCAGGATGGCCGTGGCCTCATTGAGTTGCTCCCTGCCTTCCCTCTCCCCCCCTCCCTCAGGGGTTTGTTCGCTGCCTCGGAGCCTGCTGCTTTCCCTGTACGGCGACAGCAGCGATCTATGAAACACTGGGTGCACCCTCATGTCCTCTGGCAGTGCCAGCCTGTATGCCACCGGGTTGACCTGTTGCGTGACCGTGAAGGGGCCCAACCTTCTGGGCGCCAGCTTTTTGCACCTCCCTCTGATGGGAAGGCCCTCCGAGGACAACCAAACTTTGTCCCCCACCCTAATGACCTCCCCCGGTCGCCTGTGGCGATCTGCCCCCTTCTTGTACGCTTCCTTGGCTCTCTCCAAGTGTTCTCTGAGCTGCTGGTGCACCGTCTCCAGTTCCTCTGCCCAATCCTCAGCCTGTGGGCCCTCCTCCTCCTCCTCCCCCTCCCTCTCTGGGAAAGATCTGAGGTCGCGCCCGTAATTGGCCTTAAAGGGTGACACCCCTGTGGAGACGTGCACCGCATTGTTGTAGGCAAATTCTGCCAGTGGCAGGCGATCCACCCAGTCCGTTTGCCGCTGGCTGACGTAGCATCTCAGGTACTGCTGCAGAATGGCGTTGACCCTCTCCGCCTGTCCATTGGTCTGCGGGTGTCTGGCCGTCGACAAGCTGACCTCCACCTGCAGGAGGTTCATGAGCCGCCGCCAGAACCTGGAAACAAATTGGCGGCCACGATCCGAAATAACCCTTAAAGGTAATCCATGCAGTCGGAATACGTGGTCAACAAACAGTTTGGCTGTCTCTTCTGCAGAGACCGCCCTGGCACACGGTATAAAGTGGCACATTTTGGACATGAGGTCCACCACCACCAACACTGCGGTCTTGCCCCTGGAAGAAGGCAGATCTGTGATGAAGTCCATGGACACCACTTCCCACGGCCTGTGTGGTGTGGCTAAGGGCTCCAGCAATCCTGCTGGCGCTGCTCTGACCACCTTTGCCCGCTGGCAGGTGTCACAGCCCCGTACATAGTCTCGAACATCTTCCCGCACCCCTGGCCACCAGAAGTGTCTCATGACTAGGTGAGCGGTTTTGTCCCTCCCAAAATGACCCGCCGTTGGGTTGTCATGCATCTGCTTGAGGACCGTACGTCTAAGCTGGGTGGTGGGCAGGTACAGTGCACCCTTGTAGAAAAGCAGCCCCCTGCGTGCTGCAAAGTCTTTTGCCTGCTCCCCCCCCCTCTCAGTTCTCTGAAGATGCGGGTGGCAAATTCATCCGCTGCCGTCAGTGCTGTGAGTTCTGCCTCGCTCACCACTGCTGCTCCGCAGGACCATGCTGACGGGGGGAAAATGTGCCTGGGTGCCGGTGGCGCCTCCTCCTCCATGTACTCTGGCTTGCGGGAGAGGGCATCCGCCCTGACATTCTGCTCTCCCGGGATGTAGTGTATGGAGAAGTTGAAGTTCGCGAAGAACTCTGCCCACCGTATCTGCCGCTGGTTGAGCACCCTGGCAGTTCTCCAGAACTCCAGGTTTTTGTGGTCCGTGCACACCTGGATGGGGTGCTTGGCGCCCACCAGGAAGTGTCTCCAGTGCTGGAACGCAGCGTGGATCGCAAGAAGTTCCCGATCAAACACCGTGTAGTTTCGCTCTGGCTGGGTCAACTTCCTGGAGAAGAAGGCACAGGGTCTCCACTCTCTGTTGGCGTCCAGTTGCAACAAAATGGCGCCCACAGCTTTATCAGAAGCATCTGTCTCCACGCGTAGGGGCGCGTCCTGAACCACGTGGAACAGGTTCTGGTCTGAGGCCAACACCCTCTTGAGGCTTTCGAACGCTGCTTGCGCCTCTGGTGTCCACCTGAACTTCTGCTTGCCTCTCAGGCAGTCAGTGATGGGAGCCGTAACGCGAGAGAAGTTCTTGATGAACTTCCGGTAGAAGTTGGCGAAGCCTAGTAGGCGTTGGGCATCTTTGCGCGTCCTGGGGCTGTGCCAGTCCAGGATGGCCTGCACCTTGTCCTTGTCCATCGCCAGCCCCTTGTCTGACAGCTTGTAGCCCAGGAAGTCCACCTCCTTGGTGTGAAACTTGCACTTTTCCAGCTTCACATACAGGTGGTTCTCCTTCAGGCGCTGCAACACCTCCCTGACATCTTTCACATGCTGCACTGGGTCATCGGAATAGATAAGGATGTCATCCAGGAAGACCAAGCATTTCCTGAAGAGGTGGGACCCCAGGACGTGGTGCATGAAGGCCTGGAAGCATGCTGAGCCCCCTTGCAACCCGAAGGGCATCACCAGATATTCAAAAGAGCCCAGAGGCGTGAACATCGTGGTTTTCCATTCATCGCCTTCCCGGATCCTGATCAAATTGTACGCCCCCCTCAGGTCTAGCTTGGTGAAAATCTTGCCCCTGCGTGCCGCTGTCAGGAGATCATCCACCCTGGGCATGGGGAACGCCACTGGCTCTGTCACTGAATTCAGCCGTCTAAAATCCACCACAAGGCGGCGCTGTTGCGTGTCTTTCTTGTCCACCCAGAAGACCGGGCTGCCCCCTGCTGCCTTGCTTTCTCTGATGAACCCCCGCTTGAGGTTCTTGTCGATGAAAGCGCGCAGATCCTCCAGTTCCTGGTCTGACATGGCGTACAGCTTGGCTGGGGGTATAGTTGCCCCTGGCACCAGGTTGATCTGGCAGTCAAAAGGCCTGTGCGGGGGTAGGTGGTCGGACTCCGCTTCGCTGAAGACCTCCTGCAGGTCCCAGTACGGCTTGGGTATCGCCTCACCCCCTTTGACGTGCATGGTGGCCACCGTGGCTATTGGAGGCCCCCTCCCCTGGTTGGTGCTGCATGCAATGTTCCAGACAAAAGTCCGACCCAAACGTGATGCATCTCTGGTGCCAACTGATGGAGGGGTCGTGGCGCGCCAGCCAGCTCATGCCCAAGACGATGGGGGGGTCTGAGATGGTGGTGACGTTGAATGCCAGTGTCTCTGAGTGCCTTCCCACCGTCATTCTCATGGGGGGGGTTTGATGAGTGATGGCCCCTCCCAGCAGCTCTCTGCCGTCAATGGTTGCCACGTGCAGAGGAAAATCCAGCTGCAGAAGCTGGATCTGGTGCTCTTCTGCAAAGTTTCTCGAGAAGAAGTTCGCTGACGCCCCACTGTCAATTAGGGCGAGGACCGTCAGGGGATAGCCATTTGGGAGCGTGAGCGTCACTTCTAGAACCACTCCTGCTCTGGGAGGGGTGGGCTGGCTCTGCTCCTCTCTGTGCGGGTGGGTGGGCTGGGGCTGTTGTCTGCTGACTGTGCCTGGCTGCTGCCCCTTGTCTCCTGCAGCCAGGCTTTCCCGTTTCCCTGCTGTGGTGCTGCGTCAGTGGGGGAGGGCACAACCGTTCCCGCCTTTCCTTGCCACTCCCTGCGATGTGGGCAGTCTCTGACGAGATGCTGGGGGGAGTTGCAGAGAAAGCAATTCCCGCCCCTTCCCTCCTTGCGTCTTGGCGCCGCTGGGGTTTGAAAAGCCCGCGCGCGCGCGCTATCAATCTGCATGGGTTCCTGGTCCTGGCTGGCCCCAGGCGTGGCTTGAAAGGGTTGTTGGGGGAGTGGCTTCTCCTGCGACCGTGGGAACCAAGCCCGCTTTGCGCGCGTTGCTTGCTTGTCGCTCCACCGGGATTCCTGTCTCACCCCCACCGCCAGAGCCGCTTTGCTCAGCTGATCCATATTACTGGGCTTTGGACCTCTCGAGAGCTCATCCTTCACCTCCTCATGCAACCCCAAGTAGAACGCCGCTTGCATTGGGGGTGACTCTAGTTCCCACCCCAATCTGTGCACCAGCATGGTGAATTTCGCCCAATACGCGCGAACTGTCATATTTCCTTGGCGTAAATTATGAAGTTCCTCCTTAGTCTGGTCCATATGACTATCGGACGAATACATCGTTTTCAAACCTTCTAGAAAAAGTTTGACATTCTTCATGCAAGGATTCTTTGTTGTGATTAACGGTCTTAGCCACTCCCTGGCTGCCCCGGTAAGGTGCTCCACAATAAACGCTACCCGGTGCTCATCATCAGGGAACTCATCGTGGTGCAGCTCAAGAGCATACACAATCTCAGTCTCAAAGCCCTGATATTCCCTCGGGTCTCCATTGAACTTGCTTACTAGGGTCCCGGCTCTCCTTCCTGGCAGCACTTGGACTTGGGGTGCCCCTCCCGCCTTGTTTTTCTCTGCATCCAGCTTGTTTTGGAGGTCTACCGCCACCGCCCTTAATTCCTGCTCTCTTTCCTGTAGCGCTCTCACCTGTTCCGCAAGTTGTAGCCGGTCGTCCTGGACCTTCTTAGTCTCTTCTTTAGCTGCCTTCAATTCCCCCTGCGCCTGCAGCGACAGCTGCTGCAGTTCTTGCTGGGCTTGCTCCGCGATCTGCCGCCATCTCTCCGCCTCTGACACGCTCATCCCGGCAACTCCAAAGTAGCCCAAAAAAGGATTCGGAGGTTGCTGTCACAGTGGCCGGAGTGGGCTACTTCAGAGTAACGACGCTACGCAGCTCTGCATTTTATTCTTTTATTGGTGCTGCGTATTTACAGTGCTGAAGTCATTGCTATTTACACGGAGTGATGTGGTCAGTCGGTTTCAGAACCTCCGAATGGCTTTTGGCGTGTCTTTCTCCAACACAAAAGCTTTGGCAGACCCATCCTCTTTCCCCTCCTCTTTCTGCGTAATTCCGGAGTTGGGGGGATGGGTCTCCCCCCCTTATTCGCCCCTTCCTGTCCCACCTGGGACCCTGGCTCCTCTACCTTGCCTGAGCCTCGGCCCCGACTTCCTGCTTCCCCACTGGCATCGGAACTCTCTCTGCTTTCCCCTGTGCTCGGGGATGGGCTTGAACTCAGGAGGGGAGGGACTTCGCGATATCCCCTGTCCCTCACAGGTTCTTTCCTCCTTCGGGGGCAATTCCTTGTGGGTGTGGAATTGCTTTCTCTCTTTTGTTTTTGTGGTGCTTTTAAATCCCAGCCGCACTGACAAATACCACTCTTCACAGAAGTTGGACTACGAACGTTCTGCGGTCGACAGCTTTATCTTCCCATTGGTTAGCTGGAACGCCCATCTTGTCACATCAGCTCAACTAAATCACTACCAGGAGCACAACCCAATGTAAAAATTCACCCGCTCCTGTGGAACCTTTTTGTGTGCCTCAGCTGGTGCTCTCTCTTTCAACACATCCCCTTTGGATGAGGGTTACTATTGGGAAGGGGGTGGGGGCAGGGGCTCCTGTCCATCGTCTGCTTACCAGGCTGGCCCAACATGTTGGCAAAGCGTCTGTCGGTGCTGAGGGAGGGGTACAGCTCCATCCAAGTGGACATGGAGTGCAGGCGGCCACTCTCGTGAAGCTCGTCCAAGAAGGCCTGAGCAAGAAGCAGCCTGGTTATTCTACGATAGAGCGAGAGAGATCGGGGAGTCAGCCCCTCCCCCATTTACAGGCCCTGTCGGGGGCGGGGGCGGCCCATGTGCTCCAAAGCAGGCCCGAAAACCCCACATTCCCCCTATGCATGACAAACACAGATCATACTGGGAGGGGGAAGGGCTGTTTTTTTTTTAAGACCTCTTCTCCAAACGCTTCCTAGGAAATCAGGAATACTTTTCAGGTCAAAGCAAACACTATCTGTTTCAAGAGCATGCAAAATAGGCTCTGCCTTTGCTCTGTTGCCGAACCATCTTAACAATTTCTTTATCCTCAAGATCAGGGGATGGCAAGGTTTACCCTGCCTGCTTACCTTCCAAGTCCCGGACTGCAGAATCCGGGACCGGCAGCCGTGTGACACCGGAAGTTGCGTCAACGTAACTTCCGGTGTCGTTTTGCCCTTCTATGGGCACCAAAAATGGCCGCCACCGGCTTCGAAAGTCGCTTCTATGCATGTCAGGAAGTGCGTCGACGCAACTTCCGGTGTCGCTCCGCCCATCTATGGGCACCAAAAATGGCCACCGACAACACCGGAAGTCACGTCTATGCACTTCCGGACATGTGTAGATGCGACTTTTGAAGCCGGCGGCGGCCATTTTTGGTGCCCATAGAAGGGCAAATCAGAAAGGAAAAAAATGGCCGCCGGCAGGAGAAAATAACGAAGAAAAACGGGAGACGAAGTGATACAGGGGACCACCGGGAAAAGGTAAGTAAAAACGGGGGGTTCCCGGGGAAAACGGGGTACTTGGCAGCAATGCCCGCCTGGGATGGTTCACTCAAGCTGAGATCCCTCCGTGGGCCGGATTGCACACGCGCATGAGTGGTTTAGCACAGCGCGCGGTGGCTCACCAAGCGGGCGGCTCATGGGCCAATTAAACGACCCCCGTGGTCGCTAGTGGCCCATGGGCCTTAGGTTGCCTACCCCTGCTCAAGATGATTGCAGGGACATAAAGCAGCAGACGATTACAAATGCAGCTACAAGAGAGAAGGTATGAAGCTGCCTCATTCCCATCAAGCCCTTGGTCCATCTAGCCTAGTCGTTGCCTACTTTGACTGGCAGCAACTCTCTGGGGCGTTAGGCAGATGTCCCCCCAACAACCCCAGGCAGGAACGGAACAGGGACCTTCTGCAACCAAACCATGTGCTCTGCCCTTCCGCAAGGCTGCCTCCCACTTCCCAAACAGGAGCTGAGGGTTCACCCCCACTGATCGTGCCACCCCTCCCCCCGAGCTGCAGCTACCTGGAAGGCTTCCCTGTTCTTGCGCTGCTGGCGCCTCTCCCGCAGCCGGCCGCGCTCACGTTCCTCCTCCTCCTCTCTTTCCAGGGTCCGGATGTGCTCCTCAAAGCAGATCAAGGCATCCTCCTTGTCCATGTCTGAAAGAGGTGGGAGGGGCCCGAGCTCAGCTGGGCAAGAGGGTGCAGCACTCTGGGCCAGCAAGGTGGGGCAGGCTACAGCACAGGGAAACAGGGAGGGGAGTCTATCATCTCTGGCTGGGGGTGGATCTGGGTGGGGAGAGAGGCATGTGGTGCTGGAGGGGGGTGGGGTGGGGGTGGCAGCAGCAAGGAGAGCCAAAGGCCAGGACATCTGTGCACTGCTTCTGCGCTTTATAGCCCTAGAACCAATGTTTTCATGACTTCTGGAAAGCACAGCAAACTCAAAACAGGTCACAGCCAAAATGGCCACACCAACATAATACATTTAATAGGTAAAGGTAAAGGTAAAGGGGCCTCTGACCATCAGGTCCAGTCGTGTCCGACTCTGGGGTTGCGGCGCTCATCTTGCTCTATAGGCTGAGGGAGCCGGCGTTTGTCCGCAGACAGCTTCCAGGTCATGTGGCCAGCATGACAAAGCTGCTTCTGGTGAACCAGAGCAGCACACGGAAACGCCGTTTACCTTCCCACCGGAGCAGTCCCTATTTATCTACTTGCACTTTGATGTGCTTTCGAACTGCTAGGTGGGCAGGAGCTGGGACCGAGCAACAGGAGCTCACCCCGTTGCAGGGATTCGAACCGCCGACCTTCTGATCAGCAAGCCCTAGACTCTGTGGTTTAACCCACAGCGCCACCTGGGTCCCAATACATTTAATACAAGGGGTTAATCACAGTATTCAGAATTTAGGATTTCAGGGCCTCAGGGCCTCCCTTTGTTTTATTCATTAACAACATATATAGATTTGGATATCGATAGCTTTTTCCCACTTGTAAACTGAAGGGCTCCACCCCACCCCGTTAGTGAGTCTTTTTCTTACTGGTGTGACATTTTTGCCGTGCGCACAGAGCCTCATAGGAGCCCCTGTGATTCTGGAACTTCCACCTGGGAGGGGTGTGCATTCGCCTAGGGGGCTTTGTGCGGGGGAAAGAGAGAAGGACTAGGAAGGTGGAAGGTGCCTCACTTTGCAGGTCTTCATCCTCAGCAAAACTGGGGTTGTCCATGAGGAACTGCTGGGCTTCGGACCAGGTGGTCTGGAAGCTGACCCGGCTCATGCTGTCCAAGATGCTCTTCAGAGCCTGGATGTTCCTCTTGCGCAGCTGCTTGGCATGCTCCTAGGTGGGGGGCAGAGGACAGCATTGGGGGATGGAACCCACCCCAGCAGGGCACTTGGCTTCCTGCCCCCAAGCTCCGGGAGCCTTCTCCATTATGAGGACTGGGGAGGTGATGGGCAGGGAGGGAATTCTGGGAGATGGAACACCTGGATTCTATGCTTTGCCGCAAACAATCAACCACCTCTGCCTTCCTTTGCTCGCACTCCTTGTTTTTGTTTTACCTTCTCCTTTTTGGCCAGGAAGAAGAGAACGTCATCGTAGATCTCCTTGCGGTCGCGCTCTGGCACCACAGCCCACACTTCCAGCTCCCCAAACATCTGCTCAGCTTTCCTGGGGTGACAAGAAAAGAAAGGAAGCAAGCGGCAGGGGGGTGATGCTGCTGCAGTGTGGTCAGGGGGGGGGGGCGCATGCACACAGAGGCCCTCTGCCGTGGCCACAGCCAGGAGCACCAAGCTCGATTCTTCTCTCTCTCTTTTTAACTAGTGCCGAGACGCTTATTCCCACATTACACGGAACACAGGTACAAGTGTTTGTGTGAAAGGCTGTGCGCTTGCTGATTTGTTCAGCTCAGCTAGTTGTATACAGAGGTACATAGGCTGTACGCTTGCTGCACGTCAGATGCAAATAAGCGTACAAGTTTAACTGCAACATGTGAACACTCCTACTGGAACTGTGGGGAAAAGCAGAGCTAACAGAAGCTCTGGAGCTTGAAAGGGGAATTTTGCAGGCTGGAGCTGGGACTTATGCCCCGTGATCTGCCACAGAAGGTATGTGTTTCTTCTTCAGGCACCAAAGGGAGCAGGGGCATGCAACAATGTGTTGGATTTTTTTGAATAGTCAAGTTACTTTAGAGCCGGTCTAATGTAAATACTGTCTGTTTAAGAGAAACAGGTGCCGGTGATTTCTGTTAATTGCTCACAGGCGTGGGCTCTGCTTCTTGTATATAAGGCTCTGCCAGAAAGTCTTCTGCATCTCTTAGTAGATCACTCTCTCAGTTAAATATCTCTCAGTGTGATTTAATTCTCAGTTTAAGTGATTCCTAGTTGAATCTCAGTAAGAGGGGCTCAGAGTTTAAGAGATTCCCAGTTGAATCTTAGTATGAGAGTTGCTTAGTTATAAAGCTAGTTTGCTGTTAATTCTTGGGGAGTTATGTGGGAGTTTGTGGGAGGTTTGGAATGGTTTGAAGGTTGGAACGTGGGTAGATAAAGCTGCTAAGAGAGAAAGCATTTATCTTTAGTTTAAAGTCTCTTTAGAGTCAGTTTGTTTTTCAGTTAAAGAAACCCAACCGTTTGTATTTTCATCTGTATACTTTTACAAGTGTGCAGCTAGTAAGGGGTTTCATATAAGGGAGATAATTCCCTACGCTCTTGGTGGTGTTTTCTTAGCCAGGTACAAGTACACTTCACTGCGTATACTCTGCGTGAAGTGTACTTTAAAGGGCCGCTGTAAACTGGGATATATGATTTAGATTAAGCAAGTTTCAATACCCAGTTTTCTCCTATATTACTCTTATTATATATTTTATCCAATACAATGGCCCTCGTGATTGGCCAGGCTTAATATCAACAACGGGCAGTAGGGGCCTTCTCCCTTGCCTGGCCAACAGCAACCAGAAGCTACCTCTGCTCTGAAATTCAAACTCCAGATTACTCGGCATTTCCAGTTCAAGCCCCCTCAGTTCCACCAATGAGGACTCTGAGCTGTAAAATGATCCCACCCTCCTGGTCTAAGCTTGATTGATGGGTTATGCCAGACCCCAACATGGAGCCTAGACCATGATGACTTGCACTTGACTCTACCCATTGGTTGGGCAGACATGGGGTGACACCTCCTCTGCCCAGGGCCAATCAAATCAGACTCAGAACAGGGTGGGAAGGGCCAGGAAGAAACCTGCAGGTATCCTAGCTCCCTCCTTGAAGAGCCTTAAAGGGCCCCCCTACTCAAAGAGAACTACCGCACTGGGATCCTGTCCCTCTGCAACAGCCCTGCCCCCTGCAAGAAACCCGGCTGCAACTTTGTCACCCTCTACCTGTAGCGGGTGATGGAGCTCATCTTGCTGTGCTGCTCCAGGAAGCGCTGCAGCTCCTCTTTGGCTTCCTTGGCCCGGAGCCGGGCCTCTTCCTTCTCCTCCTTGTCCCGCTGAGCCTTGTAAGCATTGAAAGCCTGCTTCTTCTCGCTCGGCTTGGGCAAAGCGCTGGGGCACAATGCAAGAGAGTCATCAAGGGTTGCTCTCCAGAGACGGCACCCATCCGTGACAAGGGGTGAGGGAGGATGGGGGCAGGAGTGCTAGGGAATTCCCAGCCAGACAACACTCTGGGCCAGGAAAAGTCTAAGATTAGCTGGACTTTTTCTCTTTCCTACAACAGTCAGGATTTCTAACTGTGCAGTGAAGCAGGCTGGGGGCTGGAATGACATTGTGGGGAAGGAAGGGGCGTTCGTTCCAGACTGTACCTGAACCGCGGGTCGGTGCTAATGAGCTTCATGGCCTGCTCCCACGATGCACTTGCTGGGACACCCTGGAGCCAGAGAGCAGCAGCATTTCAGCTAAAATGGCACCACCACCTTCCCACCATAGCTGCCAAGTTCTCCCTTTTTTAAGGGAAATTTCCTTATGCTGAATAGGCTTCCTCGCGAGAAAAGGGAAAACTTGGCAGCTATGCTTCCCACTCCAGCTTGACTGGCCCCACCCACTTCGCCCCTCATCTCATAATAATAATAATAATAATAATTTATTATTTATACCCCGCCCATCTGGCCGGGTCTCCCCAGCCACTCTGGGCGGCTTCCAACAGAAAAATACAGCACAATAATCTATTAAACATTAAAAGCCTCCCTGAACAGGGCTGCCTTCAGATGTCTTCTAAAAGTCTGGTAGTTGTTTTCCTTTTTGACATCTGTTGGGAGGGCGTTCCACAGGGCAGGCGCCACCACTGAGAAGGCCCTCTGCCTAGTTCCCTGCAACTTGGCTTCTCGCAATGAGGGAACCGCCAGAAGGCCCTCGGTACTGGACCTCTGCGTCCGGGCAGAATGATGGAGGTGGAGACGCTCCTTCAGGTATACTGGACCGAGGCCATTTAGGACTTTAAAGGTCCGCACCAACACTTTGAATTGTGCTCGGAAATGTACTGGGAGCCAATGTAGATGTTTCAAGACCGGTGTTATGTGGTCTTGACCAGTTAACGCAATCGTAGTCAAGTTTTTGCCTGGACTGTGCCAATCCAGGCTATGTGTTTGCTCGTTCCTCGGAGGGAATCTCTGGTCCTCCAGCCCACCCACCTGCCCCTATCAGTACCTTGTCCTTCAGCAGCTCCTTAAAAGCTTGTTTGGCCTCTTCCTTGTTGCTCCAGGCATTGCCAGTGCCACGCTCTTCCTCGTCTCTCCGGACAGGATCACCACTGGCCCAAGAAACAAAAAAAACCCCCAAGGTTCTAGATTCAGGTAGGTAGCTGTGTTCAGATACACTGAAGTCAAAGGTCTGGTGACTTCCGTTTCAGTGTATCTGAAGAAGTGTGCATGCACACGGAAGCTCATACCAAGAACAAACTTAGTTGGTTTCTAAGGTGCTACTAGACAATTTTGTAATTAATTTTTTCATTTCAAAAAACCCAATAAATCCGGGTCTTCCCTTCTCACAATGGCCAGCCAGATGCCTGTGGGCAACTCACGAGGAGGACCTAAACTCAATACTTCTGAGTCCCAGGTCCATTCCACACCTCTGATACTGGATGCAGTGCCCTGCCATAATGGGAGGTACAGACACCCCCCCCCAACTTCCACACACAAGGCTTTGTGGATTCTATGAGCTTAAAGCTGAAATAAAGTGATTTGGATTTGTGGACGGGGGTGAATGGATATTAAATAAGTTCTACTTCCTTCCCTTTACTCCCGCCCCCCCCCACACCCTCCCCAACCTCTTGCCAAAGGGTGGAAGCTTCAGCATCCTTGAAGGGCAGGAACTCACCAGCCCCTCCCTCCATGGAGCCAAAGAAGCGGGTGCTAGAATTCTAGCCTGTACCACTTCCGGCAGCTGGGTGGGCATGTCATGTTGTTGTTTTTCTTAATGCACCCTAATAACAAAATAAAACCTCCCTGTTTGTACGAATCCAGCACATCAGGAACAGGGCTACACTCAACCTTTTCTCTCTGCTGTACTAGGCTTTTATACGCCCCCTAATGGGAATATTAAAACCAACAACCAGCCCACACCTCCTGCGCTACACACACAGCAAAATGACACACTCCAGAGCTCTACCACCTCCTGCAATAGTGTGTGTGGAGGGGAAGCTGTAGGCTTATTTTGCAGGAATAGCATACCACTCCCATAACAGGTTACCATCACCCCCAGCTTGGTGTTCCCTTTCCAATTCCCCAAGGGGGGGGGGACTCCACAAACCCCCAGTTTGAAAGCCAAGCCTGGATGGGGGAGCCTGTAGCTGTCTATGTGCTGTGGACCACAAGTCCCATCATCCTTGGCCATCAGCCACGCTGGCTGAAGCTGATGGCAGTTGGAGTCCGTTCCCCCCCCCCGGCAAAAGACCCAAGGAGGCCTTAATCTTAATCCCACACCCTCTCTGTCCCCTGCCCCTCATGTCACCTGCTTGCGATCTCCTCCTCAGCTACAGTCGGCCCGCCCTCAGTGCCTGCCGTTTCCTGTCCTTCGATGCCCCCGGTGCCTTCTGTGTCTGAGGTGGCTGCGGAGGATGGGGCGGGGCTCTCAGGGCCCGACGGTGGCGCCTCTGGTTGCTGAGGCTGCTGTTGCCTCCTAAGGAAGGGGAGAAGATCAGGCTTGGGAACATTGTGCGCCAGAACACACACAGAAGAAACTGGCACCCTTCATACATAGCTTGGTGGTACTTCTGGGTCCTTCGCTGTCCCTTGAGGCTCAGGTGCCCTTGGTGACATGGAATGCCTTCCATTAGCTTTGGCTGGTGGCCCAGCTGCGCCCCTATCCGGACAGGGACAGCCTAACCCAGGCATAGGCAACCTTGGCTCTCCAGATGTTTTGGAACTACAACTCCCACGATCCCTGACCACTGGCCCTCTTAGCTAGGGATCATGGGAGTTGTAGTTCCAAAACATCTGGAGAGCCAAGGTTGCCTATGCCTGGCCTAACCTGTCTTCTATGCTCTGGTTATACGTAGGGCTGCCTCTGAAGACAGTTCGGAAACTTCAGCTGGTGCAGAATTCAGCAGAGCAAGACGGTTTGAGCATATAACGCCAATTCTGTTCTGACTACACTGGCTGCCAGTTAGTTTCCGCACCCAATTCAAAGTGCTGCTTTTGACCTAAAGGTAAAGGTAAAGGGACCCCTGACCATTAGGTCCAGTCGTGGCCGACTCTGGGGTTGCGCGCTCATCTCGCATTATTGGCCAAGGGAGCCGGCGTACAGCTTCCAGGTCATGTGGCCAGCATGACAAAGCCGCTTCTGGCAAACCAGAGCAGCACATGGAAACGCCGTTTACCTTCCCGCTGTAGCGGTTCCTATTTATCTACTTGCATTTTGACGTGCTTTCGAACTGCTAGGTTGGCAGGAGCTGGGACCAAGCAACGGGAGCTCACCCCATCACAGGGATTCGAACAGCCGACCTTCTGATCAGCAAGCTCTAGGCTCAGTGGTTTAAACCACAGCGCCACTTGGGTCCCCGCTTTTGACCTATAACGCCTTAAATGGCTCAGGACCGCAATACCTCAAGGACCGCCTTTCCCCATATAAACCAACCCAGACCCTGTAATCATCCTCTGAGGCACTTATTCATGTGCCTTCTCCCATAAGAACAGGTGTCGGCAACCTTTTCTGCCCATGGGTCGGAGGATTCCCACGGACTATCGTCCGTGGGCCGGACATGGGACACACAGGCGCAGAAGCGTTTTCCGGTGCTGCGCTGCCCATGTCCGGAACACCGGAAATGCCTTCTGCACATGTCCGCGGCTGCGCAGAGCGATTTCCGGTGCTGGCTGCCCATTTCCAAAATGTCCAGTGTGCCAGAAATCGCTTCTGTGGCTGCGTAGACGCAATTTCCGGCACCATTGTGCCGGTTTACTGCAGCGCGCAGGGGACTTGCCAAGCGGGTGGCTCGGTTCACAGGCGGCCCGTGGGCCGGATAAACGGCCTCCATGGGCCAGAGGTTGCCGATGCCTGCATAAGAGGTTCGGAGGGTGACCACATGAGAACAGGCCTTTTCTGCATTGGCTGTATGTAAGCCATTCTGGGAGCCATTTTGGGCTGAAGGGCAGGGCACTAATGCTCTAAATAAATAAATAGCTAAATAAATAATTCTGCCACCTGCCAAAGAGATCTTTTCTCTCATTGGCAAGGGCTAGAAGCAGGGGAAAGAGAGAAAGAGATGCTTTAAGGCCCAAAACGGCCTCGGCCCAGTATACACGAAGAAACGTCTCTACCCCCATCGTTCTGCCCGGACACTGAGGTCCAGTGCCGAGGGCCTTCTGGTGGTTTCCTCACAGCGAGAAGCAAAGCTACAGGAAACCAGGCAGAGGGCCTTCTCGGGATTGGCACCCACCCTGTGGAATGCCCTCCTATCAGATGTCAAAGAGATAAACAACTACCTGATATTTAGAAAACATCTGAAGGCAGCCCTGTTTAGGGAAGTTTTTAATGTGTGACATTGTAATGTATTTTAATCTTTGTTGAAAGCTGCCCAGAGTGGCTGGGGAAACCCAGCCGGATGGGCGGGGTACAAATATTATTATTATTATTATTATTATTATTATTATTATTATTATTATTATTATTTTATTATGAACAAGGCTGGCACACCATAAAATAGGGCCTCTGGGAGCCTTGGAAGTCTCAATCACTGTGGCTCTTGCTGGAGCCTCTTCTGGAGGTGGAATGGACGTTTTCAAGCTGCTTGCACTGGCCATAAGGGCAAGAACAGGGTCTGGGACCCTCCAGGGGTTGCTGGCCTCCAAATCCCATCAACCCCAACCAGCAGAGCCAGTGGTCAGGAATGATGGGATCTGGAGTCCCAACAGCTTCCGTTACCCCTTGCTCTCTCTAAAAGCAACTTCAACACAAGAAAGTTAGTTTTTTGGATGCTGAATAATGGACCCGATGCCAGATGGTTAAGCATCTTCCTTCCTCACGTGAAGCTCCTCCACAGGGACTTACTCTGCTTCTTCTTCCTCCTCCTTGATCAGTGCTGAGGAAACAAAAGGCAGAGGGTGGTCACCATGGTGACGCTTAAGGAATGGCAGCCTAATCACCTCCTGGCGGCCCAGACCCTCACCTTCAATGTCATCAAGGTCACGGGGACGGGTCCAGCGGGACTCCTTGCTCTGAGTGTTGTAGTAATAAGGTTTCCCGGTCTCCGAGCGGTACTCACGCCAGGGGCAGTGCGACAACAGGAGCTGAGGAGGGAGAGAAAGGACCGCCTTAGGAGCTGCCTACACTCTCCCTAAAATGGAAGAGGTCTGGTGGATGGTGACAAGGTTCCCTCATGAAAACCTTCCACCCACACACACTGTCCTCTGTTTGCCCGTCATAATCATGTTAACACTTATACTTAATCATAATCTAAATCATAGTCACATTATCATAAGTTCTATGAAAGAAAAGAAAAGACTCTCTAAATTTCTTGTACATATTCCTGCATAGTTATTCTAAACACAGCCACGTTCTATGTGTAAAAATACTGAAGGGTAAATCCCTGTGTATAGTGTGGTGGAAGTGACAGAGGATGTCAGTCAACAAGGCTTCTTCTTTCTTTTTCTTCCTTGTTTTTCTTTTTTTATTTTTCTTGTCTTTTTCTTTTTCTTTCTTTTTCTTTTTTACTTTCCCCTATAATCCATCTCCTTTCCTTGTTCTTTTCTCTCTAAACTTTTCTTTTCCTATCTTGAAGGTCAGATATGTTTCTTTGGATTTTAAACTCAGAAGAAAGAAATTGAATACATTATAAATATTAGCTCTTTAGGTATGTGTGTATTGTGTATGAGTATGGTATGTATGTGTATGTATTAATCTTTGTTCATTCTTTGTGTGATGTTTGTATGTAGATGTATCATTCTTTGTATTATTTTTGTACAATAAAGATTAAAAAAATAAAGAGGAAAAAAAGAAAAGAAAACCTTCCACCCCACCCCACCCCACCCACCCACCCTTTTTAAAAGTCAAAAGGACCACCTGTAAATTTGTGTGTACTGTATGTGAAGAAGCCAACGCCCAACACACTGTCACAGCCCAGAGTGACCAAGAGACAAAATGCAGGACGGGGCTAAGCAGATGGGAGCAGGCAGGGGTGTCAGTAATTGGGGCACAAGAAGACAGGAACAAGTTTCACCTTGGCTGCAGTGGTCTCCCCCTATTTATTTATTTATTTATTTATTTATTTATTTATTTATTTATTTTTACTATCCCCAGAATGTGCAAATGGTTGCTATTCACTCCTATGGGATAGAACGATGTAGTGAGAACCAAGCCTCTGAATACCAGTTGCAGGTGGGCAGAGTGCGCCTATTCTCGGGTCCTGCTTGTGGGTTGGCTGCTGTGGGAACAGGATGTTGGAGTTGGTGGACTACTGGCCTGATCCAGCAGGCCTATTCTCATGTTCTTTCGTACAGCCCTCCAGATATCTGGTGACCTGCTATCGTGTCTCCTCTTAATCTTCTCCAGGTGAAACATACCCAGCCATTTCAACCATTCCTTGTAGGATTTGATTCTGAGAACCCTCAATGTGCTTTTTCTTTGGGCTGCTTCTGAGTGAGCTCACAGGATTCCCGCCACCCCCCACCCCACCCCCACCCCCTTTGTCCCTTAGCTCCTATCTCTGGTCCGCTGTCCTCCGCTCCTCAGCGTTCAAGATAACTCAACAAAGAGTAAGGCATCTACGTTTTGAATCTTATGTAATGCTCCACCCCACCCTGCAAAGCTAACTAGGGCTCTCACTTCTGCCTTGGACTTCAGCTCATCTGGCTTCTCCCAGCTTGACTGTTTGGTTTCAGAATTGTAGTAATAAACTCGCCCATCTGGAGCCCGATGCTCAGTCCATGAAGGCTTCTGAGGAAAAAGAGAAAGAGAAGAAGAAGAAAATGGGACACTTTGCAGCAGGTTCCTCTTGCACGGATATCTTACAATCACACCATCTCAAAAAAGAAACTCGAACTGGGCAATTTTTTTTTAAAAAAAAAATCAGTATTCTGAGAATATCTGCTTCCATTTTCAATAAATAAGTAGTAGTTTAAAAAAGCAAGTTTCTAGCACCTGTGATTATGAAGATAGGGTTCAAACCATGTAGGCAACACCACGAGAAAATCTCTTAAGTCTCAGAGTTGTGGGAAAGGCTGTCTAGTAATAAATTTCCTATAGTCAAGAAGTTGGGGGGTTTTAGCACCCTGGTTAAACAGAGCCTAGGGCTTGCCGATCAGAAGGTCGGCGGTTCGAATCCCCATGACGAAGTGAGCTCCCGTTGCTCGGTCCCTGCTCCTGCCAACCTAGCAGTTCGAAAGCACGTCAAAGTGCCAGTAGATAAATAGGTACCGCTCCAGCGGAAAGGTAAACGGTGTGCTGCTCTGGTTTGCCAGAAGCGGCTTTGTCATGCTGGCCACATGACCTGGAAGCTGTACGCTGGCTCCCTCGGCCAATAAAGCGAGATGAGCGCCGCGATCCCAGAGTTGGTCACGACTGGACCTAATGGTCAGGGGTCCCTTTACCTTTACCTTAGTTTCTTTACTGCTTCCCATAAGAACCAGAATAAATTATACAAAAGAGGGAAATGAAAACTAAGCTGACACACTGTATTTTGCTTACAAATATAAGCAACCACACTTTGTTTTCTTTCTCCATTCTATATCATCAACAAAATACCCCTTGCAGCTGCGAGAGACCCTTCATCTGGTGCAGGAGCTTCAACCATCACATACACATGCAAACTCCCCTCCCCTCCCAGGGCCAAAAATACTCCAGTTTTGTTCCTTGTTTCCCAGCTTCTATTTGGGGATTTGCTTTTGCACAAATCCAGAAGATCCAGCACTAGAGGAAAAAGTACCAGAGCAGATTGCTCTTCAGTCTCTCAAAACAAGGCCCAGGAACATGAGCACAAGGTTTCTGGGACAAAATACCCATGAAGTTACAATGCAGGGCCGGCCCTACCTATAGGCTGGGTGGCGCAGGGCACCATGGCGCCGGCCTGCCAGCAGGGCGCCACGAGCTGCGCCCGCCCGCTGGCCGGCCGGTCCGCCGCGCAGCTGCGCGCTGCGCCCACCGCGCTGGGAAACGGGGTGGGAGGGCGCCGGAGAGATCGCTCTGCGCCTGCCCGCCCACCGCGCTGGGAAACGGGGCGGGAGGGCGCCGGAGAGATCGCCCTGTGCCTGCCCGCCCGCCCGCCGCGCTGGGAAATGGGGCGGGAGGGCGCCGGAGAGATCCGGCGCACCATGGCACGAGGGGCGCTTAAGACGGCCCTGTTACAATGCCACCATGCAAGGCAGGTGCTGGTGGCAGCGGCAAAGCACAAGCCACACACAGCAGATGCCCACTGGCAGGCGTTCCGTAAACCACTTTCTACAGTGTTAAAAACTGAATAGGGTGGGTCCTCTGCTTGCCACTGAGCTATGCTTCCTCACCATGAGTTGTGCCTCTTCCTCATCAACCACTTCACAGGTACTATCCAGTCAGTGCCTTAGCCACATCTCTACACAACGTTCACATTGACACAAATAATTCTTCCAGCTGGGAGAAGAATCACATTCTCTCCAGCAACAGAAATAAAAGCTGGAGTTTTGAGAGCTGGGAACATGCAAACTAGCTGGCCATGGAAGTGCAACCTTGAAGGAGGCTGCACTTAAACTCCCCGTAACAAAAAGAGTGACAACAGAGCATTTAATTCTTCCTCTGAAACTGGTGCTTGGCAAGTTACTCACCACAGGGGCTCCTTGGGTCGCCGTGGCTGCAAATCAAGAGAGCAGAGATTAGACCAGGTATGGTGGCTTAGCACTGAAGAGGTTCAAGCTTCTAGGAACCAATTTCAATTTCTCTATAAAGGGGTAGCAAAAGGCAGCTTACACAAATAACCATATAATCTGGACTGGCATTGGATAGTAGGACTGCCAGTGTTTTTTGGTTAAAGGTGCTGTGCCTTTGAGAGAAACGAATCAGGCAAAAATTCAACGGATGTAGTTATTGCTCCTCTCTGCCCTGAGAGGATACAGCATGCAGCCGTAGAAGGCACAGTAACTCCATTGCAAAGAAAGACCAGGGGGAGGAGGAAAAGGTTTCTCTGTTGTTGGATTTCTCACACACAGCCTGCTCCAGATCTGGATGCACCCTCCCCTCAAGGACAAATCCACTGGGATACTCACCATTGGATGGGTCTGTTGCAGGACCTGCCTGTCAAAAGAGAAATGGGAACTAAATCAAGGCATTTGGAATCTGCTTTGTCCGTAACTGGAGGGAATTCCTGAGCCTCTTTGCTCGCAAGGCACTCTACATGTTGCAAAAATATTGGCTAGGCAAAGTGATTTGGAGCAGAGAAGTGGGAGGCATGTGAAGAGTTAAGCATGTGTGTACATGCTAATGCGCACAGGTGCTGCGCCACCATTCTAAGTCACCCCCTCCCATGACAACTTTGCCCTTGAAAAACAGGCCACTGGCCTATCCTCTTGCCTATTTAGTAAGGCCCAACAACACCGACTATCTCTTTCAACACTCATCTTCATACCCAGATGCTCGAGCTACATCAAAGGCCAGCCAACGCTGCCACATCTGCCTGGGCCAAATTGATAACACGACCCACAGCTTGGTGACCCTAGCAGTAGCAGCCATCAGGAAACCCTTCTCCAATCATGTGGCCAACCTTTTTCTTCTGGACTTTGTCTGCATCAAGAGCACCGCATGCCACATTCGGAGTAATAAACAACCCAGTTTCAGCGGCTACTGCAGTACACATACAACCCTTTGCGCCCTGGGGTTGCTTCGCCCTCTACTTGCAGGGAGAGGCAAGCAGGAATGTAGGTGACAGTCAAGAAGATCAGGAGGCCGTCCTACTGATATGCAGGCATGTCACCAAACTCCACTACCAGCAGCCATGCCACAAACTGGGGGCCCTTATCTCACTATAACTCCCTGAAATCTATGCCCCTCCCAGATACTCACCCCTCCAGAGACAGCAACAGGCCCACCTGGCACCCCAGGCATTATCATCCCAGGCAGCATTGGTGGTACCATTGTGGGCATCTGGGACAAACAACCAAAAAATGGCATAAGTCATAAGAAGATGGTCAGAAAGACAAATAAAGGCTTTGTGGGAAAGGCATTACCTGTCCAAGGGGTGGTGGCCCAGGCATGGGTGGGATCATTGGGGGGGGAGGCAACATGCCCGGAGGCATGGGCGGCATAGGGGGCGGGCGCGGTCCCAATGGGGGCAACCCCATTGGAGGGAACGGAGGTGGGATCCCAGGATGAGGCATCTAGGAGCAAGGAGAAAAAGTGAAAGAATACACCCCAAGTCACATGTATCCAAAACAGCTGCCAGCAACCAAGGCAAGACTTGGGCCTCTGACAAGTAGAAGCAAATTGGGTCCAACATCAGGGCACTTTCACAGGATAACACCTCCCACAGCAGCACTGCACTTCAACAGATAGGGAGGGCAATTAGTCCGCATATACAAGCTAACAAAATCCTACCGCGGACATGGCGACCGGGCAGACCGAAGTCCAGACAACCGTTTCCAGTCCATGTTTCACATGCTGCAATTCCGCACTATGACTCAAGTAAAGGAAACGTGTAGAAAAACGACAGGATCTGAACTCCACCCAAGCCTGTAATGACCCTTCAGACTTTCAAAGCATTTCACTGCCCATGACTGACAATGATCAGGAATGATTGGAGTTGTAGTTCGGCCACATCTGAAGAGCCACAGATTCCCCACTCCTGTCTTATACTTTGCAAAACATCATCCACACTATTGGTGCTATATGGTTATTAGTATAACAATTATTATTTTGCTGCTCCGGTATATAAAGAGTAGATACAAACACACACTCGCACCACTTTCACATGTACTCAAAACACATCCTCACATTTATTTAATATTAAATTTATTTCTCCCACACACAAACACACACACTTCTCCGACCAAGGAGCCCAAGGTGGCGCACATAGTGATGATAAAGCAAAATGCATCACCTGTCACATATAACACCTTTATACACTCTCTCACACACACACACAGACCATACACCCCGTTGCACAGGATCAAGAACCGGAAGGCAGCTTAACATGCTGAGATACAAGCAATTAACTTACAAAGGGGGGAGGCAGAATTGGTGGTGGCGGTGGAGCTGGAGGAAATGGGGCTGGCTGCCCAGGCGGAGGGCCACTGCCTGAATCTGGAGCTGACTGCAAAGAGAGAGGGGGAAGGGAGAGAATAAGCGTGGGGTGGTAGTAATTGCAAGTTTATTGTTGGGGAGGGCAAAGACAGCTAAAGTGAAAAGTGGTGCAAGGGGTAGATATTGGGTTTGGATGGGGCAAACCCAGGAATAAATCTCCGCTCAGTCCCTGAAGTTTACTCATCCCCCTTTGCCAAGTCACACTCTTGTAATCTAACTCCTCATGCAGTGTTAAAATGCCAGTCTGAGCTGCAAGAATGACTCCAAGTGTTAGCTGGCCTTCCTCCAACCAAAACAAAATTACTTGCTCCCTCTTTTCAGTTACAGCATAATTTGCATTTAATGTGTTGCTCCCCTAATCCTTGCCTTTGCCCACCCCTTTGGCTCCCCCAAACTAGTTTTTCTGGATCTCCCCTGCTGAGTTAGAATATACAAATAATCAAATCTTAAGATCCTGACACACAATGAGAAATACTTTTCACCCTAAATGAGTAGGCTTCAGTGGCTTTCTTTATTCTTTTGTGAAGTACATGGGCAGAAAACTGACTTGGGACGCTACTGGCAGGAGACTCAAGTGTGCCTTTTGGTTAGGAGAACCAGTCCAGGAAAACAGGCTAACCCAAAGAATCCTAAACAGATGTCTGGACTTTAGCTATCATGGCTATCAGCCACTGATAGATCTCTTCTCGCTGAATTTGACCAGCCCTTAAATAACAAAAGCAAGCAAGCTAATGGCCATCTCCCCAGCTTGCAGTAGTGACTTCCTAATGTGTTTGTGTACCCAGTGAAATTGGTTGGCTTGGTGAGCTTGCCTAGTGGGGCAGAGCTGCAGCAATAGCCTCTTGGCAGCAATGTCATTGGTGCTTACTGGGAGAGGAAAGGAGGCAGTGAGCTTGGGATTGTGTGTGGGAGTACCAGATTGGCTCCGCCAGTCCATTCACATGGTCCTGATCTTGGCCCTCCCACTAAACACGTGTGGAGGCTACTGTTGTAGCTCCATCCCACTGGGCAAGCCCCACAAGGCAGGTCTTTCTCTGTGGTGTCTCCACAGTCATGGAACTCTCTCTCGGTTACCATTCACTTGGCCATTTAAGTTCTGGCTTTCAAGAGTCTTAAAAACTTGTACTTTCCCCTACTGCTTTTTCTTGAGAGATTTCGTGACTTCACTCCATTTCTCTCTTGTGTCTACAGTACTGGCCTGTATCTAGTCAATGCTTTGTATTCTGCTTGATGATCTACTGTTTTAATTTCTCTTTGTACATCACCTTAAGAAGGGCTTGACCCTGAAAAGTGACTAATAAATAACTGGGATAAATGAACAAATAATGAACATCCATTAATGCACTTCTGTGTGAAAAACGCACTTCTATTTGCTATTCCTCCTGAATCTACTGCTTGTTGGTGATGCCAAGTTCTGACACAGGATGTGTGAGAGAAATGTTTCTTCTGTCCAACGCCATTCGTAATTTCATAAATCCTGCCATCCCTTTAATAAACACCATAAGCTTAAGGCAAGTGCTCCAGCCTAATGATCCTTTCAGTTGCCCATTATCTGTATGACAAGTGGAGGATGGCCAGGTTTGGAAAGCAAACTTGGATTAATGGGAACATACCATAGAGATGAACATAGAGGTTGTAGGAGATGAGGATGACTGGGAGCAGAGATGGAGAGTAATAAGTAATGGCAACATTGGGGTCTTGAGCAACAACATTTGGTGGGAAATGGTAGCATATCTAGAGAATGACTTCATTTGTTCACAGTAAACCAAATTTTGGCTTACCGTGACTGGGCAAAGTGTTGGCTCCTGAAGAACTCCCACCCACTTTTTCCTTCTAGCACAGGTGGTTAGCATGGATTGACTTAGCGTGTCGTCAGGCTCCTCTCCAGGAGTGACACATGAATGGCACCAATGCCTTATTCCCTCCAACATAAGTAGATCCCAGATTTGGAAAGAGTTGGGCAGGGACAAGACAATTCTGAATTGCCCTCTTCTATAACTGAGCAAGAGGAAATCTCAGTGTGAGGACATAGCACCTAGCCCCCAACTTATTGCCCTAAATCAGAACATAACAAGCTGCCTTGTATCAAGTCAGATGACTGGTCTCTCTAGCTCAGCACTTGTCTACTGTTCTTCAGTCTTAGGTCCCCAGATGTCGCTGAATAACAACTCCCATAATCCCTGTCCATTGGTCAAACCTGTTGGGGATGATGGGAGTTGAAGTCCAGCAACATCTGTGGACCCAAGGCTGAAGAATGCTCTTCAGGGGAGTCTCTCAGTTCTACCTGGAGATGCCAGAGATCATCAAGCCAGGGACTTTCTGCATGGAAACTAAGCTGTGCTCCTTTTCCTAACGACTGACCTTAAACAGGGAAGCCATGGGGCTCTTTCAGCTTCTTGCATGGAACTTCATTCTACTGCAATCTATCAAGGCTTATTCCCACATAACTCCCTTTTCATTTCTGAGCTGACACCAGCAAACTTGACACTGGTTCCATCCTCAGGGAACCTTTTACAAACTACTATGATGCTCTCTGCCCAATACTGAAGTCATTTTCTAAGCCCAGTTCACTGTCTCGAATGGCAGTTTGGATCCCACTTTGGCTGTGGAACAGACCTATTTTATATACACATTATCTGCCTATGCATGTGTATACATGTATCTAGGTCAATGGGTCCACGTATTTGTGCCTACACCTACACATTTGTCTGCAATGTCTATCTGCAGGTGGGCCTTCAAGCATGCATCCTTCCACATGTGCCTATATTTAGAAGTACATGACAAATAAAGATTACTCGTATGCAATTTACGTTTAAATGTGCCTATGTTTTTATGTATATTAATCAGTGCGTGTATTTGTGCATTTATGTGCTTTAGTAGGTGTTCGTACCTATCCTTGCATGCCTACATCAGGGTGTGCATACCTTTGTATGACACATCCCATTTATTGCTGCGTGCTTGCTCCCATGGTCAGTGTTTGTGTGTGAGTATAGATATAGACGAGTGAGCAGGCAGGGTGTAGGGTGCCTGCGAGAGCCTCTGGTTCAGATTCCTGCTCAGTCATAAAGCTCACTACTGGGTGGCCTTGGGAAGATTGCTATCTCAACTGAATGTAGCTTCTCCTTGTGATCCCAAAACACCTTGGCAAGGAATACTGTTCACTTCAAATTCATCCCCTGGGATAAAGCCGGTGTAAAATCTACACATGCTTTATGTGTGCACCTATTCCCACATCTGCACATGACTGTTTGCACATGTGGGGTTCATGTAGTTCTGCATGCACCTGTAGAGAGATCTGGATGCTTTTGCATTTTTCCATCCCCATTCCTTTCTGGCACGGTGCATGCATGTGTATCTAGTTGCACAAAGCAGGGTGCCTCACTATCCGGCTGCGCACCCTCCTCCCAGCACCCACCTCATTGCACTGAAGCCTCTTGAGCGGGAGCAAGAAAGGAGAGGAGAAGGAGGAGGTGGTGGTGGGTGGGTGGGGAGCACGATCCCCATTCCCCCTTCGGTGCAAAAGACGTGGGGGCAATTTGGCGCATGGAGGATGTCCCCTCCGTCTCCCCTCCGTCCCTCCCTCTCCCTTGCAAGCTTCCACCGTGCATACACACGAACCCCTCCGCCCCCGAACCCATCTCCGCCCCGGATCTTCGGGGGAGGGGGAATAACAAAGCGGCAGACATTACCATGGCCGAGCCTCGGATCAGCTGGGCGTGCAGGCGGGCAGCTCAGCCCACCCGGCAGTAAGGGCGGTCGCGATTGGAGGAGGCGGGATGAGGGAGAGGAGGGTGGGAGAGGAAGGCAGGCAGCGGGGGGGGGGGGAGAGAGAGAGAGGCAGAAGCGCGGGAGGAGGAGGAGGAGGAGGAGGAGGAGGAGGAGGAGGAGGAGGAGGGGAGCGGGCGAGGGCGGCTATAGCTCTCCAAGGGCGAGTGGCAGCAGGCCGGGCAACTGAACGGGCCAGGGGTCACCCAACCGCAGCGCGCGCTCTCCGCGCCAGGGCGCAGCCCTTCTGCAACGTCATAAGCAATGTCCCCCCCCCCGCGCTTTGAAGAGTGCCTCTGGGCATGTGCGAAAAGCCTCTTTCCCATCAGAGGAAATATAGGAGCAGCGGGACCAGCGCTCCTACCCGCGCCGAGCTGATGAGAAAGGAGCACACACACACACACACACCCGGGAGGAGCTGCGCTTTAGGATGAGGCTGACGCAACGCAGCTCTGCGCCCCTCGCCATCACCAAAGAGCACCAATGAAACAAAACACGTGCAACACGCATGAAGAAATAAGGGACCACAAAAAAGAGTGAGGAGGACCCGCTGGTTCTGAGAGGATGCGCTCTGGACATGGTCTAATCTTGTCTAATCGTTTCCCCCTAATGTTTGTGAGCATTTAAGCGGCAAGCCCTTTATCAGGTACCACGAAAAAAGAGTGGATTCTGCCAAGTCACATCTCTTTGTTTGCAGCTCTTTAGCTGAGAAAACATGTCACAATTTGGGTCCAACTTGCATAAAAACAAAACTTGCCACATAGATATATATATAGAGAGAGAGAGGCCCAGAGCGATTTTTCCTCCAGCCCCCCACCGGAGTCAGACTGACCCTCTCCAGTCCACGTGGTCAGATAGAGCTGCCATATGTCTGGATTTTCTTTGGGGGGGCAGCATACCCCTCTGGGCAGATTTTTGTATGTTATATGAAATGTCCATGTTTTGGGGTTTTTATTCCTTGAACTTTTATTATGATTATTCTTAAATTTTATATTGGGGGGGATTGTTAGGGTTTTCGGCGGCTGCCAGGCCTGGCTGTACTTCCAGCACCCTTTCCTGGCACGGTCTTCCCAGGGCCGCTCAGCTTCCCATCCTCCGGAGAGCAGGAGGCTGAAGGTAAAGGTAAAAGAGGGGAGGGAAGGAAAGAGTGAGGAAGGGGTCAGAGGCAGGGAGGAGGCGAGTGAGGGAGATGTGGGGTGGGGTGTGTACCCCAAACATGTCCGGGTTTGGGGGCTTTGGAATATGGTAACCCTAGAGGGATACTGTAGTCCAAAAATGTGAAGAGCTATACAATACATATATTACCAAGTGCTGCCTTTAAAAGGAGCTTGATGGGCAGAAATCAGTATGTGACTTCTCTTCTCTTTTCATAGCATGGGGAATAAATACCACCTTCACATTAGACTGCTGTTAAAAGCACAGTTATGGTGGCCTGGCTGATGGAAGCAAATAGTTAGACAAAGTTGGGGTAAAGCAAATATCAGATGAACACAAAAATGATCTAAATAGTCCCATCACAAGTGCAGGGAAACATGATACAATTAAAAGCCTAAAAACAAATGAGTCACCAGGTAAAGATGGTTACACAGTCTCATTTTATAAAAAGGACTAGTAACACCAATTTTATGTAATTTGTTAAATGTGGTTATGGTAGGAGAGCAGATTCCATCTGCATGGAAGGAAACTCACAAACTGTAGTTATTTAAAAAAAACAGATAAGATGGAAATGGTGTGCTTGTAAAAAGGTAAAGGAACCCCTGACCATTAGGTCCAGTCGTGACCGACTCTGGGGTTGCGGCACTCATCTCGTGTTATTGGCCGAGGGAGCCAGCGTACAGCTTCCAGGTCATGTGGCCAGCATGACAAAGCCGCTTCTGGCGAACCAGAGCAGCACATGGAAATGCTGTTTACCTTCCCGCTGTAGCAGTACCTATTTATCTACTTGCATTTTGACATGCTTTTGAACAGCTAGGTGGGCAGGAGCTGGGACCGAGCAACGGCAGCTCACCCCGTCGCAGGGATTCGAACCGCCGACCTTCTGATCGGCAAGCCCTAGGCTCTGTGGTTTAACCCACAGAGCCACCCGCTTGTATCAGTCTTTAAATGAAAGACAGCCATTGTTATATGCTGTGTTTATTTATTTATTCATTTATTCATTTATTCATTTATTCATCCTAAATTAGTTTGAAATTCTGAAAAAGGATGGTTTGCATGATATGTGAAAAATCAACAGATTTGTTTTAAATCTGCTTAAGTCCTGCATTTTCTTCCAGGTGGCTGAAAACTTTTGATACTATTTTTTTTTATTGAGCTTTCAGCCTCTGCAGCAATGGATTTGTTTATTTTTCTACTTCCTCTCTAGCTCACTATATATGAACCACTAATCATGAAACACAAGACTATTACAGGCTGTCTTCTTCATTTCTAAAATGTTCACCCATGTAGTTTTGCAGGAAATTTTCTCCTGATGTTGTCTACGCTCTTGCCAGCAGGTGGTGCTGTATGCCCCCTTTATAAATCCTGCAAATGCCACCCATCTGACTAGGTCGCTCCAGCCACTCAGGGTGCCTTCCAACATATATAAAAACATAATAAAACATTAAACCTTGAAAAACTTCCCTATACAGGGCTGCCCTCAGATGGCTCTGGGTTCGGATAACTCCATATCCTCCAGCGTTTCTCTGATGAAAAAAGGAGACGTCCTAAGGAAAAACAGGACATTCCAGGATTAAATTAGAAACCAGGACGGCTTCTCTAAATCAGGGACATCCCTGGAGAACAGGGACACTTGTAGGGTCTGTCAATGATATTTTCACACATGACAGTGGAACATCTGTGAGCCTCTTAGCAGACAATTTAGCAGCACCATTCCCACAGTTCCATGGGAAGAAGAAACTACAGTTCCCAGGATTCTTTGCGGAAGGAAAGCCATGACTGTTTAAAGTGGTATAATATTGCTTTAAATGCATATGGGGCCTAAGAGCAGACCATGACACAAGGGGCATGTGAGAGGGAAGCCTTACCTTCCTGCATGCCTATTCCCCAGTAAGAACATACCAAAGGACCTTGCTGCATCAGACCGAAGGCCCATCGAATTCAGCATCCTGTTCTATGTATTGTGGTAGAAAATTCCATTCTTTAGCTGTGTGCTATGTGGAAAAAAAGGCTTCCAAGCGTCTTCCTCCTGAGTTCAAAAAATCATCCTTATACTGGGTGACTCCAGGTCTAAATCAAAATACCCAAAAGCTGCTCGTGGCCACAGAGGGGGAAATGTTCATTGGGACTGGCTCCCTAGCACAGAAAAACAGGGAAATGCCATCTATCCGATCAGACTATTTGTCTAACTCCCCCCAACTTTAGTTTTCTAATACACAGAACATTTCATTGAATTACAAAGATGCTTAAGATAACAAGTGTAGATGGATTATGCATCATAACCCTAAAATTACTCTAAATTATGTACCATAAATCCATTTCAATATACATCATTTTCTCCCTTGTAGGAGATTATCTCCTGTCCTTATCATTGCATCTTAGATTCAGTGATGTGATTCACATTGACGATCATTCATAACAATCAAACATTTAAGAATAAGTGACTTGAGGTTCAAAAAGCTATTCAAGGATACTAAACTGGAACAAAGTGAACCCTATGCAAAGGTCATATTTAACACTCCGCAGCCCAGCATTACACATCCTGTATTGTAACTTTGCTGTATTTCTGCTGAGTCATTCTATACTCACCTAATAATGTATGTGGATTAATTGTGTTATGCCCTGTATTATTCCAATACAAAATGAATGAGCTCAGTTTCTCAACCAACTTATTTTGTTGCCTTCCTTCGCTGACCTTTATTATGTTTGTTAATTTAACCATATAAGCTATATCCCAGATGCTTGCTCTCCAGGCCTCCCTTGAAGCAGGGTGGGGAGCAGGTCTGGCTTTTTCCATTTCTGACATACAGCCATCTGGGTTGCTGTTAATAATGAGTTGTTATCTCCGAGTCTTCATCTAAGATATCCCAACAATATGATTAAAGGGGCCTTAGGTAGGTACTTCATAGGCCAATGGCTTTTTTTTCTTTACACCAAGACTGCATTTCAATAGATTGTGATCTTTGGACTTACCCATCACCTGCTGGCTTTTTACGTGAAGATGCCAAGAATTACCTGTGTACATTTGATGAACTACTTTTTGATTTGGAAAGTAATAAAGTGTGGAATACATATTTCTTGCAACTTGAAAACATTGGGTGGTGGTCAACATGGCATATGGATGCCCAGAACAAAGTCCACTTGCGGAACAAGACTTCCACCCTCTCCTCCCTCTGCACATCCCTTAAACCTGCCCCCAACCCTCCAGAGCAGATTTTGGGGGCACAGGTGGGTGGGGGGCAAAGAGGAAGTCGCTTTGCATAAACTGACCTTGTATTATTGTGCAAGCAACAACTCAGCTGAATCCTGCCTACAGTGGAACCTCGGTTTATGAACACCTCAGTTTACGAATTTTTGGTTTACAAACGCCGCGGACCCATCTGGAACGGATTAATTCACTTTCCATTACTTTCAATGGGAAAGTTCGCTTCAGTTTATGAACAGACTTCCGGAACCAATTGCACCCATGCTTCGGGTTAAGTACACTTCAGGTTGAGTACTCCGCGGACCCATCTGGAACGGATTAATCCACTTTCCATTACTTTCAATGGGAAAGTTCGCTTCAGTTTATGAATGCTTCAGTTTATGAACAGACTTCCGGAACCAATTGTGTTCATAAACCGAGGTACCACTGTATTGTTCTTTGCCTCAAAATGAAACTCTGGGCACTGGGCAGTCTTTCTAAAATTGGTAGGGCTGCCAAAAGGCAGATAAATTTGCCTCCAAGGCAAGGGTTCTTGTTATAGGAGTGCAAAGTGCTCCAGGAGGCCTGGCTCTTTTGCCCCAGATCTCCTTTCCACTTCCTGTCTTTCTTTCTTAATTCATTGGGGGAAAAATGTTTTTTTACTTTGCATACAGGCCTGCAAAGCACAATACCGGTGAGACTCCAGCAAATCACCGTCTTATTTTGCTCCGAGACTGAAATTCACCTCCACATATCAATGACCACATGCACATTTTACGCAGATTTGTGCTGCTGTGGAGCTGAACTTTTTGTATCTAACTACCTGCCAAAGTTCCTGCTTGGAGACCAGGTCCAGCTTTCAGATTGCTAGTTGGCCATTCATGAGTTAACTCAAGTAGGGGAGACCTGGCACCCTCCAGAAGTCATGGGACTCCCACCAGCCCCAGCCAGTATGGCCAGTGTTCAAGGATGAGAGGAGCTGCAGCCCCAACATCTGGAGGGCCACAGGTTGCCCACCTCTGGATTAACTCAGCCATACAAAGCAGGTGTTCAGCATGTGCTCCATGCATGTAGGTGACAGGCAATGATATCCTCTTGCCTGTGTGCTTGAGGATGGGGGTTGCTGTTCAGCCGAAGTACGAGAAACTCCTTCTTTTTAAAATCTTGCTGTCCCTGGTGTCTTTGAATTAAACCCAGGAGATTTGAGACCAGCATCCCTCGCTGGCTCTGGCCCTCACCGCAGGCGACGGCTCTGATCCTCTTCTGTGAGGAAAGTTTTTGCAGCCAGCGCTCTGCAGGGATTAACTGGGAAACATGAAATACAAATTTGCGCTAATCTCCGGTCTTGGATTAGTGTGGCTACAAAGATTTTGCAGCACAAGGCCCGGGGGGGGGGGAGAGACCCTTTTGCTTGGGGAATCGGGGTCAAGTTTATTTCAGTCTCCGCTACAAGGAGATTGAAACATTTCTTTTATCTGCCTGAGCAACCAATGTCGTTGGACTGGTCATGTTGTGTGGATGCCTGATGATCGTCTTCCAAAGCAACTACTCTATTCCGAACTTAAAAATGGAAAGCGTAATGCTGGTGGTCAACAAAAGAGATTTAAAGACTGTCTCAAGGCAAATCTTTAAAAATGTAGTACTGTATAAACACTGACAATTGATAAACACTGGCCTGCGAGCGCTCCAGTTGGAGAACAGCCTTTACCAAAGGTGTCATGGGCTTTGAAGAAACTTGATCTCAGGACGCAAGGGAGAAATGTGCTAAGAGGAAGGCACGCTTGGCACACCATGATCTACACCCGCCTGGAAACCAATGTCCCCACTCTGGAAGGACGTGTGGATCCAGAATTGGCCTCCACAGCCACTTACGGACCCATTGTTAAAACTGTGTGTATGGAAGACAATCTTACTCGGCTACGAGTGATCACCAAAGAAGAAGAAGAAGATAGAAATTGCTCCCCACGGCTTCTCATCTCCCCAAGAAATTCTCATCTCCCTCTTTCTTATTCTCTCACTAGGAGCTATGTGTTGTCTCACAGTTTGCTCCTTACAGCTTGGTGAATGTCACCTTCAGCAAGACCTGATAGGGAATCGATCTCCAAATGTGGAGAGCAATGACAGCTCTCAGGTCAGGAGTCCTTCTGACATGAGCTCCCACTGATGAAATATCAACCAACAATCCTGAACTATTAGCAGTCAGTCAGTTGTACAAAATATGGTTGGTCTGTAGCCCACCCAGGGCTGGATTTAGGTCTGGTGAGGCCCGAAGCTACTGAAGGTAATGAGGCCCTTTATATGTCCAGCTGTCCTTTGTCAACAACAATTTGTCGCTGGGTTGAATATATACTATATGGTAATTTATGGACCTAATAGGTATCTAAAGCCATTTGCACATAATAAAATACGTATTTAATCAAAGGAATTGTTGGACTGAAATACTGTACAATTAAGAAGAAGTATATTAATAGTGAAATAATTATTAAGCTCTAACTTAAAATGATTTTTTTATTCATAACAAACTTAATAATGCAAACACATTGGCATTTGGCAATAACAAAAGTTCCTTTAGAAACACAATTTACAAAGACTCATAATCTAGTCTCTAGAAACTTGCTATAACATTAAATAATAATAGGTGTAAATATATGATGCAAACTACTAATAATTAGAAATAGCTTTATTAATATGAAATTAAGTGTTATAACCTGTACAATGCAATTGTAGTTAATGCATTTTTTATATAATAATATAACCATAGTAGTCCACTAATGGGCATTACTTGCTGTATGTAGGTTTTATTTTATTTGTTTTTATCTTATATTTTGGAAATGTACATCCAGTTGTTTTTTCCTTTAAATTTTGTGGGGGGCCCCAAGAGAGTGGGGCCCTAAGCTATAGCTTTTTTAGCCTATACGTAAATCCGGCACTGAGCCCACCCCCCAATCTGAAAAGCCTGCTTATCAGAGGAGAGAGGGCAACAAGAATGTCCACCATAAGTAAGGATCCCTTCCCTTGAGCTAACTTCAACACATTGCAAATATGTCATTTTTCCCCAGCACATGGTACAGGTGCAAAATGATTTTTACATTTTCTTTGGCAACAAGGAATAAAGCCAAACTGTCTTTCTAACAACATTTGGTACTTGAAGTATGGGATGCCAACCCCAAACCATCATATTTCTTTTCAAGAGAAATAATTGAATCTGTTTTAATTAACCCTTTAAACGTCTTTGTAGTCTAGGCTGAATGTTATACCATAAGGATCCATTTTCGCCCTTCAAGGACCCTGATCAAGTGGCTCCTTCCTAACTGATGCTGCAAACACACCAAGAAAGAATCCTGGGAACTGTAGTTTGTTGAGAGTGCTAGGCATTGTAGCTCTTTGAGGGGTAAACTACTACAGTTTGCAGGATTCTCTGGGAGAAGCTCTGTCCTTTACAGGTAAGGTGTGTACTCGGTCTAAATATTGTCAATGCAATTCTCAATAACCTCAGGCCAAAATTCACTTCTTACCCAGAAATACCTTTGTTGGCGACTGCTTCATCACTGAGCCTTTCTCATTTTGAACTTGCGTATCCAGGACCTGCAGAAGGAGCATGGATGCGAGTTGAGACTGAACAGCAATCAGAACCATTTCTGTGCCTATTTAATAGGTTTGGAAAGGACACAATAAACAACCCATCACTGTCAGCGCTGCTACACACCCTCACTGGGTTTACACTACATTTAACAACAATGAAATAGCTTATAGCAACCATGGGTCTCTCAGCAGAGGGATGACCATGCTTATTGGCCATTTTAGGTTACGAATGGGGGCAATTCTGACATGCAGCCAATTTGGCAGAGTTCAAATGATCTGGATGCATTTCAAGTGTCTCTGTGGGTGTTCTCTCTCTCTCTCTCTCTCTCTCTCTCTCTCTTTCTTTCTTTCTTTCTTTCTTTCTTTCTTTCTTTCTTTCTTTCTTTCTTTCTTTCTTCCAGGGTGTGGCTGCACTTCTTCCTCAAGACAAACCAGAATTGCAATAGCAGCAAAGAGACTCAGTCTCACATCAGGTGCAGGCTTTAACATTGATCACAAAAACGTACTGATGAGCCCATTCCACGAAGATTTCGGCACAAAAGTGCAGTTCCTTTGCCCTCGGTCTCGGCTTTTTGTACAGCTTTTGAAACCCAGACAGGCTCAATGAAGTCTCTGTGTAGGAAAATCCACCCAAAGGGGGGGGGGAGAGAAAAAATAACTAGGAAGAGCACAGATTTCCAAATAACATTTTGGACAAGCACATCCTTCTCTGTGTGAATCCGCTTCCATTCTGTCACCTCATTTTCTAGCATCCATTAAAGAGTAGCAACTTGAGGATCTAACAGCCAACTCCGCAAAACATCCTTGAACTCCCAAAGGCTGGTGAAATTCTCCCCCCTTGTCCGCTTCCATTGTTAAGTGTCAATGATAACCACCTCGACTTCCCTGGAGGTTCTTCTGTCTTTCATCAGCATGTTGATCATGCTCTCCGACTTGATCAGCAAGTTACAGCCTAAGAAAAACACCCCGAAGATGACAGTCAGGCAGAGGACACAAAGGACAGCAATTTGTACCATCCTTGCCACATGCTGGTTCTTCTGGACATCTGTGGCCACCGAGATCCCTGGCACCCATGCCCCCGTCACTAGGGTGCAGCAGGAGGTGATGAGAGAGTCCACTGTGGGAGCAGCTTCCCCAGGAGAGTAAGTGTCCTTGCTGGAGAACGTGGTATTCATCATCTCTGAGCTGGGTTGGAAGGAGATTGCAGAGGGCCTCTTCTGGCACAGTTGCCCTTCTTAAGGCTCCAGCAGCCTCCTTCTGGCAGCTGAGCTGGCTGCAGCGTGTAAGTGCTCACTGAGCAGGATTGTGGCTGAGGGTCAGCGACAGACGGGGAGGGCTTAAGTGATGTCAAGATAAGAATTCTCTTCCAGCTGTGGTACATATTGCCATGCTATTTCTTTGCTAGAGATGCCAGGGAAACAAGCTCTGACTCAGAGGAGGCTCATAAAAGCCTGACTCGAAGGAGAGATGGGTCCTTTCAAGCTCCCAAATTCTCCTCTGACCCGGAGAAGAATTGTCTAGCCCTAATGGCCACTAAAACATCACTCTCCCTTTATTTACTGGTCCAACACTTATGGAGGAGGAGGAAAAACTGGACTTTCCACTAAGGGAGGGTCTACCACCTTTTGTGACTCCCAGGTTTTATGAGAAGAAAGATGGATTTGGTACTTAGTGAGGACAGAAAGCTTAGTGAGGACAGAAAGCTGGTTGCTTAAAGGTAAAGGGACCCCTGACCATTAGGTCCAGTCGTGACTGACTCTGGGGTTGCGCGTTCATCTCGCATTATTGGCCGAGGGAGCCGGCGTATAGCTTCCAGGTCATGTGGCCAGCATGACAAAGCCGCTTCTGGCAAACCAGAGCAGCACATGGAAACGCTGTTTACCTTCCCGCTGTAGCGGTTCATATTTATCTACTTGCACTTTGACATGCTTTCGAACTGCTAGGTTGGCAGGAGCTGGGACCAAGCAACGGGAACTCACCCCGTCACAGGGATTTGAACCGCCAACCTTCTAATCAGCAAGCCCTAGGCTCAGTGGTTTAACCACAGCGCCACCATAAGCTGGTTGCTTATGTTGCCTCAATTACATCAGGTCTCCAGTTGATGAGATGCTGCATGGTTGTAGTAACAGAGGTTCCAAATGTGCAAGTGATCTGGTAAAAAAAATCCTGTATAGGTTGGGCTGGACATCTCTCCACCCCATAGCAAGTATATTATTTTCCTCTTCCTGGGTGGGCACCTAAGGCAGGCATTCATGTCAATTCATCACTTCTGCAGTGTTGTCAATCTTCTCAGCGTTTCTCACCAACCTCCTCACAATAGATTTGCTGCTTTGATCTTCTGCACTTCCCAGGGGATACAATCCTCGGAGAATGGCCACCACAATTTTTTCTTCACCTAACAGAACACAAGCTAGGTCTGGTGCACCCCCATTTGCCCGCATTCTGCAGTGCATTCTGGGAATGCAGACTCACCAATAGGCATTTTGCAAGAAGGATTCCCCAAGTTTCCCTTGTGACACGTGGCAATTATTGTTCCCTTTACCAAGAATCATTCTGTACATCTGCAGCCAATGTAGCTGGACAATTGCATGACAATCCTGTCAATTTGACAGCTTTTCAACGCTCTGAGGATCAAGCAAGTTTCTAGCCCTGAATATGATAAAGGGGAGAAATACACAAATCATCATCATCATCTAAGCCAAATTGGCTAAGGCCCAAAAGTTAAAAGAGAATGCCCCACAATTGCAGTTGTATTTACAAGGGAGAGAGTAGCATCACACAACCAACTCCCAGTTATTCTCCATGCCTGCCTGTTTCCCACCTTCCAACTCATTTCTAAAACACTAGAGTTGTGGACTTTTCAACCAGTCTCTCTGGCTGCAGACTTGTTCTGCTGAAATTAGCAGGTGAAGGTTTTTATGACATGGCAAAATAAATGACCACCACTTAGGGCTCACCCACACATCCCTTTGTCGTGCAATTTCTTCCATTTGTCCTGCGATTTCTAAATGTCAATCTGCAGAAAACCTGACTGATGTTTGTTCTGATTCAGCAGTAAATAGTGGGGTTCCCTGGGAAAAGCAGTGGAACAAAAGAACCTATTGGAAGTGTGGGCGAACCCTTACTTGTAGATCAGGAGTGGCAAAGGTTTTTTCAAGCCTGAGGATTCCATTCTTTTACAGGAAACTTCATGGTGTGTGTGTGTGTGTGTGTGTCACATGCTAGCAGTGGGTGTGGCCATAGGCAAAAGTGGGTGTGGCCAGAAGTAAAAGAGAAGCGCAATGGATGTGACTCTGCACGATAAGCTACTTTCAGCCATACAAAATTCATAGGTTTCTATAGCCACACGTATATGCACTTCTCTGTCTTCCATCCAGGATAGCAAGGTGTGTTATTGTATGTAGTTCAAGGACACATTTTATACAGGTAAAAGTACCTATGGAAGGTGTGGAGCAGGTTTGGTGAGAGGTATGCCCAGACAAAGAGGACTTGCAGACAGGTTTGGCTGCTGGACCTAAGATTCCCCACAAGCCACAGCTGCAGCTGTGAGATGAAAAGTTGACAGCCATAGCTGGATGTTACCTTTTTCTGGCCTTCAAAAGCTGCAGGCAGGCATTCAGAAGGTGCTGGTTCCCCACCCCCACCCCCACCCCCACCCCCATTATAGCTCTATAACGGGAGAAAGCATTGGTAGTTGAATTGCCTCCTGCCATGCCCTTGTTAAAAGCACAGGAGCCTTTAGACTGGTAGCTAGGCATATAAAAGTCTGTATTTTGACAAATGTGGAAAACCTTTTAAGGAATATTTGAAAACCTACAAGCTATCAGAGGAGATTCATAGAAGAGGTGACTGAAAGAACAGGCAGCCGGGGGGGGGGAGGGGGGAGGTAGTCCCACTGGGACTTGTGGTTTGGAAAACACTGTCAATTTCTGCCATGTGAACTTTCTGTTCCCTTCACGTTATTGTTGCTGAAATCATGTGCTTCTCATTTCCAAAATAAAAACAGCCATTCCTACCTTAACCATTAGAGAGCAAGGGCTCCAAAACAATACGTAGCAGAATGTTACAGATAGCAGAAGGAAAATAAGCCCCCACTTTATTAAAAATGCGTCACTTTTAAGTCAACGTTGGGGATTATTTTCTGGCCCAGTTTTTGCATCTTTAAGATTACTTCAATACACGCATAGCTGAGTGGGGAATTGAGCCCTCGTCTCCCAGATCCTAGTCCGACACTCTAAGCACTATACTGCACTGTCTCTACACATGTACAAGTGAAAAACAATACACCTGTCATTGTTGTAAGGTAAAGGGGCCCCTGACCATCAGGTCCAGTCATGTCCGACTCTGGGGTTGCGGCGCTCATCTCGCTCTATAGGCCGAGGGAGCCGGCATTTGTCCGCAGACAGCTTCCGGGTCATGTGGCCAGCATGACAAAGCTGCTTCTGGCAAACTAGAGCAGCACACGGAAACGCCGTTTACCTTCCCCCTATTTATCTACTTGCACTTTTGATGTGCTTTCGAACTGCTAGGTGGGCAGGAGCTGGGACCGAGCAACGGGAGCTCACCCCGTTGCAGGGATTCGAACCACCGACCTTCTGATCAGCAAGCCCTAGACTCTGTGGTTTAACCCACAGCGCCACCAAGTGAAAAACAATACACCTGTCATTGTTGTACAGCTCAGCTATTTCTGCTCACAGACCGAACACCCCTAGAGACATCATATATGCACTGGGAGAGCAAATTCCTGCATTGCAGATGACCCTTGGGGTCCCTTCTAACTCTACTGTACAATTCTTTGATTCTATCACCAAACAAATTCCAGAGGGACAGCTGTGCTAAGTCAAAAGCAACAAAGAGTCTTGTCACACATTAAAGGCTAGCAAATATACAGTTTTGGCATAAACTATTGTAGCACAGAAGTGTGCCAGGACATTTCCCCATTTCCTCCCCAGCTAACTGGCTGTTTTATAATTAGCTACTGGTTAGAACTGGACATTATTGGAAAATGACACCCCCCCCCCTTTTTTTAAGTTCAGTAATATTAGGAAGGCTGACATTGGTTAGCTCCCAATTCAGTATTTGCACAGAAGTTCAAATGTGACCACTGGAACTGTCACGTTGCTTGATTCTCTACGCATCGTCTTGGTGTATTGCAGCTGTTACTGTTTAACATGAACTTTTTCCCTTATGATGCTTGCAAAAGCCTGCAGAGAGCCCTTTTGTGTCCCAAATCTCTCTAATTAAAATTTACTGCAGCATATGTTTGGGATCTGATTTCACTGGAGCCTCCTGCCAACATCAGCTTGTAATATGGGGCTTCTGGTAAACTGGACAAGAGGGACTGTCCCCAGCCTAAGCTGTATTACAAAGCACTTGCCTGGAGTCTGATAACACTTCCATGGTTGTCCTGCCAACTTTTCAACCTGCTCTACCTGCAGCGGCTTAATAATGCACAGAAAACAGCCGGTGAAAATGTTGGTCTCCATGCTGTGAAAAGTGTCTCCTATTGATCTCTCCAGATCACACTTTTGTTAAAGGCTAAGCTATTCCCTTGCCTCCATCTCAGCAGGGGCAGACTTTGGTAATATGGCACTCTGAGCAAGGGCAAAATTTGGTGCCCTCCCAATTTTTCTTTTTGTATTTTCACAATATTTCCTTTTGGCACAGTTGCTTTTTAAAACATCTTCTCAGTTGGTACCCATATAAATATAGGTGATGGTATTATTATTATTGTTGATGATGATGGTGATGATGATTAGGGAAGCAGGTGGTGCTGTGGTCTAAACCACCGAGCCTCTTGGGCTTGCCGATCGTAAGGTTGGCAGTTTGAATTCACGCAATGGGGTGAGCTCCCAATGCTCTGTCCATTATTATTATTATTAGCGCTCCCTTGGCTTGGTGCCCTGCGAGAAGGAACTTCCTGCACCACCTTAAACCTAGCTCTGATTTCAACCTGACAACTGCAGTAATCACTCAGGAATGATTAAAAAACATCAAGCATTTTCCAGATGTGGCTTTGGAGAAGTACACATTACTACTATTAAATATTTATACCCGCCTTTCCATTTTGAAAAGAAATGCTCAAGGTATTGTCAAACATATTTGAAACAAGGATATATAGACCTAAAAAAGAAACTCAGATTGGTTGCCCTCAATAAATGAAATTCTCCAATATATAGATCTTTCCAAAGTACCCTTCATATCATAGTGCTAACACTTTACTGCAACATAGCTTGTTTGAGGCTGTGTACACAGGACTCTTTACTCTGACTTCAGTGCATTCTCACTACTGGTGTTTGAAGCCAAGTACACAAGACATTCGCCACAATCCATATCTATCCTGAAATTTCTTGAGAAATGCTTCAGCGTGGTGCATTTTCCATCTGATTTGAAAAGGCAAACTGTGTTCTCTTTGCAGTTAAGTTGAGGGGTGTCCATTTGAGACCGTTGTTGCGTGTGTGCAGATGACAGGTTCATGATTAGGAATTGTGGGGTTGCAAGCATGAGAAACCAAGCAGGAGATGAATGGGTTTTTGTATGTGTGGTGAAGGCGATTTGGGTTCAGTTCCCTCCTTTCACTCTCTCACACCCCCTTTTTGAGAGAGGCAAGTTGCTTAGTCTTAGTGCATTACTAATCCCTTCCTTTTGTGTAATACGTACAAACATACTGATTGTAAAGTGTTCAGGGCAGAGGCTGCACAATGTTTTCAATAGCAGCGTCAGTGTGGTATATGTGCCATGGTTAAGCACATCAGACCAAGAACCTGAATTCCCATTAAAGCCACTGGTTGACCTTAGGCCTTATCCTACCTTTCAAGGTTGCTGGAGGATAAAACAGATGTGGTGGGGGGGGAGCCTTGCATGTCACGTTAAGTCCTTGGAGAAAAGGCAGTATATCAATGTAATAGTATAAACTTGGAGAAACATGGTTACTGCAAGGAAACCTGTAGCATAGCATTTGAAGAGCAGTGTGGTCTGTTGGAAAACACTCTCACCAAATTCAATACAGAACTTGGCAGTGCCTTTAAAGGAAAATAAAAACAAACTGGTTCTGGAAGTCTTCAATGTGATGCTGCTTGAGTCAAGGAAAACCAGCTGTGGAGAGCCCTTATTAAACAGCGCCTGTGGAATCACCAGCACATGCCTCCCATCACATGTTTGCATGTGTAATTTAATGCGTGTGTGTGTGTTTTATAAGGTGATGGGTGAAAGCATATTTGTAAAAAGTAATATGCCGTTTAAATGATGGTTGAAGAACCTGCTGTGACCCACTGTTATGTTGCATTTGCTTTCAGCCAAAGCAAATGAAGAATAATCTGCCTGGATGCCACATCCTTGTCTTGTGGACCACTTCATCTACAGCAAGTGGATTTGAGTCCATGGCCCTAGCCTTCAAGATGCTGCGTGGTTCTGCTGTTTCTGCCACACAGTTTCTTAAACACAACAGTTCTGCCCTCTAGTGTTAGGAGTAGCCAACTGTCTGGTAGAGACATTCTCAGGAAGCATGCCTGTGTCTTGTTGAAAGTAGCACTTCAATCTGCAGGTAGGGACTTGCAGGGCTAAACATAAAAGGATTCCTACACACATTTTTTAATAAAAAAAATCCAACATGGCGGCAGCAGGTTAGGAGAGAGAGCTTATTCCTGCTGCTTGGCTTTTGTATATGCAAAGGTTTTTCTATTTTTGTTTGGAGAAGCAATTATTCAAATATTGTCCAAAAACAACTTCTGTTATTTGTATTATTAATTTACAGTACTTACCTGTATATACTGCTGTTGGGTAGTTTTGCAACTAAATCCATACACAATTACGGAAAGAAAAAATAATAGTAAAGCCTGGCTCAAACGATTGTAGATTGCCCCCTAGTGGCTTCCAGGTTGGCTGCAGTTTCGAAATGGATTTGCTCCAATAGCATTTTATTGCATAGATCCCAAAATGAGCCCTGTACTTACTACTTCCCTCTGTTTCAACTGACCAGCATGTTGGGCAAAGTAATGTTGAGCAAATTACAGTGCAAGCAATTAAGAGAGATTCTACTTTTAAAGAAGTTTATTCAGAAATGGGTCTGGGATACTGGTCCCTTTTAAAGTGCTCCTCAGTACAACCTTCACTTGTAATGATAGGAGAGACGGTCATTCGTGACAGGTGACAATCTCCTTTTATGACCATCCCATTGGTAACACTGTTATCAGAACATTTGTCCTCAATAATCTTATCAGCTGAAGTGACTGCTCCCCCCATATCATCATCATTACAATTAACTTCAGGTAAGTAGCCGTGTTGGTCTGACGCAGTTGAAAACTTCTTCAGGCACACGTCTTATACCAAGAACCAACTTAGTAGGTCTCTAAGGTGCTACTGGACATTTTTATTTTATTTTTCTATATTTTGATTACAATTAACTGTTATTGGTATGAGCGCTTTTTACCAAAAAAAAAGGTTTTGCAAAAAAAAGGAGGCACTCAGGTTCGCAAACTTGGAAGTCCTGCAGATTGATGAAGGCCGGTGGTTCTGAAAGGCTGTGGCCCAAGGAGAGGATGGCAACTGTAGTGGGAAGATTCAAGGACAATCAAAGAAATATCTAAACTATATTTAGGGCACTAGGAGAAGGGGACGACAGAGGACGAGATGGTTGGACAGTGTTCTCGAAGCTACGAACATGAGTTTGACCAAACTGCGGGAGGCAGTGCAAGACAGGAGTGCCTGGCGTGCTCTGGTCCATGGGGTCACGAAGAGTCGGACACGACTAAACGACATATTTAGGAATGATTCATGTCCTTATGTACCTACATTGTTTTATATTTTCTGGGTGTCTCATGATCATATTATAAAATAGCTGTGTTCTATGTTCTAAATTAAGTACTGCTAGGAGTTGTTTCTTTTTGTTTTCCAATGTTTCTTATCAATAAAAAAATCAGTTTGGCCCAGAGAAAAGTTTGAAAACCACTGCCTTTCACTTTCTGGGGTCTCACTGCATCCAGATGTAGAGTGGGCATCATCTGGAGGGCACCATGTTGGTTCAGTGTTGAAAGTAAAGCAACAACAGTCAGCAATACGTTACCTGAAACAGTGGAGGGTCGTAGGAAGGCAACCTTTTCTTCCTTCACAGATTTCTTCTCCTAAGTAATGACTTCTGGTGTGGTTTGTGTCATCAGTCCTTGGCAGGGCTTAGGTGAGTATTTTGCATTACCTTGAGTCAGGCAAATGACTACTTTGGCTGCCATGAAACCCAGGGGCAAATTATCGTGGTCAGATGTGTTGTTGGAGAGAGGTAAACACTTTGAGGCAAGAGTAGCTGGAGTATGTCTTGGGAGTTAAAGGGTAGGCTTGTTGAAGTGTGGGTTACAAAAATAGCTACTCTATCAAATTAGTTGCCAGTCCACACACCCACACCCGATCTCTGTGCTTTGCTCCCCAACCAGTATATTTTGATTTATGAAAACCTATCATCGCAGTCTCTGCTCAGAATGATCTATTATCCAGCAAAATTCCAGATATCTGGAAGATTTCACTAAAATTGCTAGGTATTAAGAGTTTGCAGGAGATACCAAAGCTTTTGGAGCACCGTGGGTTGCATACAATGCTACTCCTGCTCAAAGTACGTCCATTAAAATTAATGGACCCAATTTTTTGTTTTAAATTTTGCATATTATTCTATTGTTGGAAACTGCTTTGAGACTTACATGATGAAAAAGCAGGAAATTTTAGAATGTTAGTGATGTCTATTAATTCTAATGGGTTTATTTTGAGTAGGACTAGCATTGGATACAGTCAGTGTGTTCTGTAGCACCAGAAGCGGTTTTGTCATGCTGGCCACATGACCCAGAAAGCTGTCTGTGGACAAACACCGACTCCCTTGGCTTGAAAAGTGAGATGAGTGCTGCATCCCAGTCGCCTTTGACTGGACTTAACTGTCCAAGGGTCCGTTACCCTTACCTTACAGTGTCCTATCATTACAGGAGACACTTCCCTGACTTACACACGAGGTCCTCAGAGCCAAGGTTTTTAAAGCAATTTTAATCTGTTTGCCACTTCTGTTGTCCATCTGCCCCTAAAGGGGACAAACATCCAGAATTTGACTACAGTGGTACCTCGGGTTAAGAATTTAACTCATTCCAGATTGTCTGTTCTTAACCTGAAACTGTTCTTAACCCGAGACACCACTTTAGCTAATGGGGCCTCCCGCTGCCGCCGGGCCACCAGAACACAATTTCTGTTCTCATCCTGAAGCAAAGTTCTTAACCTGAGGTACTATTTTTGGGTTAGTGGAGTCTGTAACCTGAAGCGTATATAATCCGAGGTACCACTGTATACTGTGTGAAGTATTTTCTGATTTTTTTGGTCTCCTGAATCTTGCAACACTCAGCTTTATTGGATGTCTCAGAGTTCTAGTGTTCTGAGAGAGGGAGAAGAACCTCTTTTGACCCATTTTAGACCCTTCTATCATGTCTCCTCTTACTCGCGCCTTTTCTCTAAGCTGATAATGTTGCAACCTTTCCTTGGAGGGATTTGCTCCATCTCTCCCTTCATTCTTTTGGTTGCCCACTTGCAACTCTACAACATCCTTTTTGAGGTGAGGGGTCTACAGTGACTGCACTTGGAATACATCATAGATTCATATAATGGCATTATGATATTGGCAGTTTTATTTTTGGTTCCTTTCCTAGTGGTACCTAGCATGGAATTCACATTTTCACAGCAGCCGCACACTGGGTCAGCATCTTCATTTAACTATGCACTACGAACCCATGATCTCATTCCTGGTCAGTCACCACCAGTTCAGACTCATGAGCATGTATGCAAATTGTTTGCCCCAGCCCAGTATGCATCGCTTTACCCAATTTTCTACGTCCATCCATTGAGAGAACTATCCATTTATTCCTATTCTCTTCTTGTTTCTTAGCCAGTTTACCAATCCACAAGATCTCTCCTTTTATTCCATAACCAGTAAGCTTACTCTGTGGTCTTTGTTTAGGTGCTGTGTCAAAAGTGCCTCTATACACCACCCACCTAATATTGAAAGCAAGATAGCAGTAAAGTGTTCTCTAGCCTAGTCTTCCACCTGCCATTCTAGCTTTCTGTGTGGAGGTGCATGTGGATAAGATTTTAACAATGGGAGCCTCCACCTGCAATCTGAAGATACGTCAGCAAAGCTAGGCCCTAGGCCTAAGCAACATCAAAAATACTTCATAAATATTTAATAAATAATACGTGAGGGATGCTGTTCTTGTTCTTGTAGTATGTATTCTTGTGCTTTCATATTGTAAACCGCCATGTGATCGCCAGATGAAGGGTGGTACAGTATAGAAGTTTAATTATTAAAATAACAACAATAATAGTGCAGTTGGAAAATCATAGCCATGTGACTTCTCCCAATTCATGCTGCTGCTGCTACACTGCTGGGAATTAAGCCATGGTTTGGCTTAGCATTGTTGTTTAATCGTATCCGACTCTTTGTTACATGTAATCAAACACAGGGTCACAACTCGCCTCACTCTCAAACGAACCATAAACTATAACCAAAGGGTTTGTTATTGGCTTATCGCTTGGGATTTGTTTCGGGAAAGAAACCTCAAGCCTGGTTTCACACACATTGCTCAGCCAAACCATGGGTTAGCTCCAACAGGAGAGGAATGAAGCAGTCATGATTTGTCAGCTGCAGCCCGGCCCACTTGCTCCTTCCTGCTTAGCCAGTCTGGGTTGCTATTACCTCTAAATAAGACATCTGTCTATCTTGTAGCCTGATCTGAGATGAACCCACCACAGGAAAGATGCATCCTGGTTGATATGGAAAAAAGGGAAACTAGAGATTCCAAGGACTAGAAAATAAGAAAGAAGCACGAATGCTTGGTATCTACTTATTGTAGCTCCGACACTGATAGGCAGAAGCAACCTAGATGGCTCATTTCACAAAACTGATTAGGTTACCTGTACATTTTGCTTCACCACTTACATTCTAGAGACTTTTTTTAAATAAAAGAAAGCTCAGATTCTGGCCCCGCTATCCAGCTGCCAATGAAGGCTTTCCCAGGAACCATGGCACTTGCCCAAGTTGGCAGCCCCTTGGGGTTTAGAATAACAGAAAAGCGTATTAAAATTTTAGCTTCTTCTGGCCTTTCCTTAACACTCTCCTTAAGCACTCACTTCTTCACATCCCAATCTGCCCCAGCCCTCCCTTCAGTCTCATTTGTTGTTGTTTTTTGTCTACCCTGCTTCCCTGCAAACATTCTCTACAAGGCTTTCAGTCTTCCAGCAACTGACTTCAATGGAGGCACATCAGATGCAAGGTGGCCATATAGCACAGCTGTTTGCAACAAATACCATAAGCCAACACATGTTTCTGAATTTAAGAAACAATTCAGATGTACTGATGTAGATATTCTCTCTGCTCTATTCCCACATTTGAGGGACTTAATTTTGGTTTAAGACTCCAACAATGGCCTTTAAAAACTGAAGTTTGTTTACCTCTGGGCAAGGGACTCAGCAAGGTTGGCTTCTTGGAGCTCATTCTGCCCTGGGGCTGCAGACAAGGACATTCTGGACAAGATGATGACCAGCTATCCTCAGGGCATAAACTACATTTCACTAACAAGTGATTCCCCCCCCCCCCATGCTTGTTTGCATCTCGGATCAATAGTAGTCTCTTAACAGCCTTTTGTTGAAAAGACAGCACTTCTATGAAATCCAAATTTAATTCCCCAAATTCCTTAATTCGACACCTTCATAAAAACGCAGGCTTACTGAGGACCCTGGATGCAACAGTCAAAAGAAGAAGAAGAGGAGTAGTAGTTTGGATTTGATATCCCGCTTTATCATTACCCAAAGGAGTCTCAAAGCGGCTAACAATCTCCTTTCCCCTCCTCCCCCACAACAGACACCCTGTGAGGTGGGTGGGGCTGAGACTTCAAAGAAGTGTGACTAGCCCAAGGTCACCCAGCAGCTGCATGTGGAGGAGCGGAGACACGAACCCGGTTCCCCAGATTACGAGTCTACCGCTCCTAACTACTACACCACACTGTGTGCATTTGGAGGTGCATGTTAAGAGTTGGAGGTACTGAAGTGTACATTGAAAAATGCTTCTTCAGTACAGTATTAACAGCCTATATCAAATTCCAAGTGTCCCACCTCAGTCACACATTTAGCTTGAGAATCTTTTTTTAAAAGTACTGCAGAAAACAAGTGTCAAATGCAGAAGCTCGCCGTTTTTAAAGGAGGACAAACTTGCTTTTATTTTAGTCAAATCACAACATTTTTTCTTTAAACTGTCAGTGTACCCACAACTTACAGATCCTTTTTTTTAAAAAAGACTTGCTTGGGAATATTACAATTTTCCTCCTTCAAACAGATGAAATAGTCCCACACTTTTATTCCAACTAGAAATTAAGTATTCCATTCCAACAAATAGTAAGAATACATGAAGTTACAGCCAGCCAGACAGTTGACAGCCATGGAGTCTTCAACAGTTTATTAGAAATAATGTAGACATTAAAAAATCCCCACTGCTTTGAACACAAATTGAGGTTTTTAGGCTTATCATAAACTGGTCAAAAAAAAAAACCCAAAAGAAGATCCAATAGTGTATTAACATTTTGTCACTCGCTTTCATACCAACAGTGCAAATACAATTTGGTCTAAATGTACAGATTGACAAGCAACAACGTACAGGCTCTAACCCCTCCATACTGAGATGTAAGAGCTTTGAGGATCAAACAACCAAATGTACAGGCTTCACCCATTTTAAGTTTTAAAGGGATTGCTAGTTTTAGCTAGGATATCTTGAACACTAACTAGTGATTAAATACAACAAAGTGAAGAGCATTAAACGTTAGTGGAACATACCCTGAAGACACCCCAAGAGGTACAGCATGTTACCAGTTTAAATTTTGAAAGCCAATTAAAACATTGCTTCAGCCAGTTGTGTTCCAGGCATAAAATCTGAAACGTTTTAAGTTACCTGCTGTCCACAATGTGAGGGGGAAAGTACAAGTTTACCACTTCCTGTAAATTGAGAGTTTTCCCATTGTTATATTTGATGATGCGGCAAAGAGGCGTTGTAAACCCTTTTATTGCAACTGTTTTTTATCGATTGCCTATACCTCAATTGTTTGTGTGTGGCTTTTTTTGTTTTGTTTTTGGAAGTCTGGAAAACCTTTCACGCATAACATTATTGCCTCACATAGCTTAAGACTGCCCTGAACAATGGTACGCACCAATCATCAATGAAGCTGCTTTAAACAGGTTGAAGATGAGTTAAAGGATACATTTTTCTGCCTTTAGAGCTATCAACTCAGGAATTCTTATCTCAATTATGAAATGTTGTGATGAAATTCTTTCCCTAAACCCCCAAAAGATAGCAGGTTCCCTTACTCCAGGTCTGGCATTTCTGAAATAAAACAAAACAAACATTGAATACTGTATGGCAACAGCACTAAGAATTAATGCACTGAATTAATGCAGCTTTCACCAACATATGTGCTTTCTACATGTTTGGGGCTACAGCTCTCACTGAGAGGATACCAGCTGAGGAAGTCTGTACTAAGTTATTGTTAGCTTTAACAATTTTGAAGAACAGTCCCACCTCCAAAGATGTAATACGCCCCACTAGAGTTACTGTGACAAAAATACATCAATACCCACAGAGCCATGTACCCAATGCTACTACTTCTGGTGAGAAGTATGTCCAGCAGTACACAGCCTCTCCCCTGAGCACACAGGTCTGGATAAGCGTTTCTCAAACTTGGGTCCCCAGCTCTTGTTGGACTATAGTTCCCATCATCCCTAGCTAGCAGGACCAGTGGTCAGGGATGATGGGAGTTGTAGTCCAACAACAGGTGGGGACCAAAGTTTGAGAAACACTGGGGTAAGCTAACAAAAGCCTCTCCTACTCTTTACACATTTTCTCTATCACAGTGGAAATGATAAATGTGTATTCCCTACCTGCCAGATTTAGGGGGTGGGGGTGGGGAGTTTGTTGTGAACCCAAGCAGAGGCCATCTAAACAGCCAGGCTAATGCTGACAAGTCCTTGAATGGTGTTACAAACCATTATTCTGGCCAATTCTGAAAGATTACTCTCTTATGCCTCTTACACCAAGTTATTCTAGGTAGCTGCAACTCGCAGCACCTCGAGAGTAGTGTACAGGATATGAAAATCATAATGGTTGTAATCACAGGGCAAGAATGAAGTGGAGATTGTGCATTCACAAAAGCATGCCTCAAAAGGACTGCAGTGGTAAACTTGAACATGTTTACAATTTCTCTTCCATCTTGATGCTGGAGATCTGGGAGCAAGTTAGCATCTTGGCTTTAAGTCCTGGAAGACGTGCTCCCTGCCTTGCAAGTCTTTTTCCATCTGGCCTGGGAGAGTGGGGCCCTGATTGCAGCTACAAAAGCTGACACTGCCGAACAGACTCTTAGGCTGCAGCATTTTGAGGGGGAGTGTTGTTGGTTTTTTGTTTTAGATTTTATTGTGCTTAATTTATTGGTTTTGACTAGTTTAAGTTGTAGTTAAGTATTTTCTTCATTTTGTAAGCCAGCTTGAGCAAGGCCTGAACTGCAGAAAAGTGGCATACAAATAAAATTATATAGGTACTTCTCCTGTGTGCCCAGTCATGCACGAGTTACAAGAATGCAGAAGAAAACCCTTTAATTACTAATACAGAATTTAACATGACCAGCCCCACTCTAGAAACAGAGTGTAGGTAAAATAGTTCAATCTATGCCCTGCCATCCATCAACAGCTTTTCCACCCCACCCTCTTTGTGATGAAAGTGCAAAGCAAGTTTTTCCCCAAGGTAAAGTTACCTTGAGGGAGAATATTCTTCCATTCCCCACCACCTAAGTAGCATAGCAGGATAGTAGGCCTGTGGCAATCTTTGTCAGGCAAATGTTAATGAGGTGTCAGAGGCACAACTTAGTAAATATTCATGAGAAGTGCCAAGAGTTAACTCTTTTGGGTGTATATGGCAAGTAAACACAGAACAATAGTCAACTTACTTTCATCATCGCTGTCTGGTGAATCCTAGGACAGAAGCACAGGTGGTTAGCAATTAAAGCCAGCAACAAAAGCAAGCCATAGCACAGTATTTGCAAAATTACTTTGTGGACCTCTACAGGCAAGTATCTACATATCTGGAATTATTATGCTGAGCAGGGGTAGAGGAAGGGGGTGCAGTGGGTGCAGGCTGCCCAGGGTGTCACCACTGAGGAGGGTGACAAAGTGCTGAGCGGCACTCACCGCAGGGCCTGCAGCGCGCCTGAGCCACGCGTCTCTCCTGGGAGAGATGTGGTGGTTTGGGCGCGCGCCCAGAATGGTCCACCTGCTGCCTCCCCTCCCCCCCCCCCCCGGCTGTAGGGCGGCTGAGTGGGAGAAGGCAGGCAGACTCCTGAGGCCCCGCTGGGCGCGCCGCCCCAGACACCCGAGTAGCTTCCTCTGCCACTAATGCTGAGAGCAAGGGTTGGATATATTTTGATATGGAGTTAAGCCTACTTTATACATTAGCACCAAGAAAAATTGGACTCAATGTTTATACGCAACTGTGCATATCACATTTTAGACGCAGAAAATATGCTCATTTGGGAGGAGACTTAAGTAGAGTTTGGATACAGGAATAAACTCAAGTAAGGCTGGAGTTTCCAGTGAGTGCTCACTGGAAGGACAGATCCTGAAGCTGAGTCTCCAATACTTTGGCCACCTCATGAGAAGACTCCTTGGAAAAGACCCTGATGTTGGGAAAGATGGAGGGCACAAGGAGAAGGGGACGACAGAGGACAAGATGGTTGGACAATGTTCTCAAAGCCACCAACATGAGTCTGACCAAACTGCGGGAGGCAGTGTAAGACAGGAGTGCCTGGCGTGCTCTGGTCCATGGGGTCACTAAGTGTTGGACACGAGTTTATGACTAAAGAACAACAAGGCTGGGCGATATCTGGTTTTCAACACGGCAACGTATTAGCAGCTAAACACCACAATATACAGTACTGATATTATCACAATGTCTGAAATAAGGATGGAGCTATGTTGAGGCATTGGCTGGCTTCACGGTTTCCCCCAACATGATTTTTGCATAACGTGTGTGAGCATGTGCACATACACATGCGCACACACACATACACGATTCGCAATATATTACCAGGTCAAAAATTATGGAACAGATGTCACAATATGGATATTTAAACCTGTTTTGGACAATATATTGATATACTGCCCAGCCCTACTCTCAAGTTTCAAAAAGAGGGCAGTATTTGTGCAAAACATGACCTACTCAAATTTGCTCTGGAGGTTTGTGGGTCACCCCTTCCCCGGTCGGATTTAGGAAATTCTGGGGTGCGACAGAAAGTCCTTCCACTAGCAGAAGCACACATGGATACTACCCAGAATTTCCAAACAGTGACACTATGCAAATATCAATATATGTCAAGTACTGACATCAGCCTCAAGCAGGAGACTAAAAGTTCCTATCACAGGGAAGCTACTCACATCGTCTGCTCCATCTACTTCTGGCAAATCTACATCTTCATCACCACCCATGTTGTTCATCATCTAAATGACGCAAGGGAATATTAAGTAAAGTCGTGTTTTTTGTTTTGATCAAGCAAGTAAAAATAGTACAGGTATATATGAAAAGGAGCCAAAATAATTATCAAGACTTCAGTGAGATCAAGATCGATGCCCAATAATTTAAGCTATGTCATCAACCGCAGAATGTTCTGCTTACTTCAGAAAAGCGATCAAAATTGGACAAATCTTCATCAGAATCATCTTCCCAGTCTTTCCAGTTGTTAAAGTCCACACTGAGCCAATTGAGCTGTGGATATAGAAATAAGGTTACAGGTAAGTTAGGCAAATAGGGATGGGATGGAGTCTATAGGAGCCTTAAAAGGTAAAGGTACCCCGACCGTTAGGTCCAGTAACAAACGACTCTAGGGTTGCGTGCTCATCTCGCTCCATAGGCCAAGGGAGCTGGCGTTTGTCTGCAGACAGCTTCCAGGTCATGTGGCCAGCATGACTAAGCTGCTTCTGGCAAACCAGAGCAGTGCACAGAAACGCCGTTTACCTTCCCGCTGTAGCGGTACCTATTTATCTACTTGCACTGATGTGCTTTCAAACTGCTAGGTGGGCAGGAGCAGGGACCGAATAACGGGAGCTCACCCCATCGAGGGGATTTGAACTGCTGGCCTTCGGATCGGCAAGTCCTAGGCTCTGTGGTTTAGACCACAGCACCACCCTCAATTGACTTCTGACTTTTGTTCTACCCAATGAGTATTTTAACTCATTGGAAAAATTACTAAACTTTATTCTACAAGTTAACCCTCTACTTGCAGGGGCTATAATTTTATTTTTTATTATGTATTTTGTGCTTTTATACAGTATTGTGCTTTTATGTTGTGAACCACCCTGAGACTTGCGGGTATAGGATGGTATACAAATATAATGAATTAATAATTAGTCTAATGGTTTCAAAATGTGACTCCTGGATGAGGATTATGAAAAATCAAGATAATTTGACTTGCAAATCATAATTTTATTATTTGTTTACCGGCTAGGCTTTCAGACTCTATAACAGGGCACAAAGTTTCTGGGGCATTATACACAGAATGAGAGCATTCATAACCAACCTGATCTGAGGAACAGCAGCCAGGGGGTCTGCTACTACACTTTGAATGTTTCTGTGTACATGAGAGAGAGATATTAAGAGATAACCTATTCTTCTTTGTCTAATGTAAAATAAATGCCACAAAACCACAGAACGTATACAAAGTAGGTCTTAGTGTGAATTGTAACTGCCTGTGAGAATCTCTGCATGCTCAAATGGAGAATGAATAGTCATAGGTTGGAGCCCTCAGAAAGTACATTTAGAACAGGAGCACATTAAAAAACCTTGAGATACACCAATATAGAGGTTAGAGTACCGTTATGAATAAACATTTACCTTTGCCCTCTCTTTCGTTAACCGTGGCCATGACTGGCCAGATTCTCCTTTTCGTAAACAACATAAGACAGATCTGTCTGTTCTTTTATGCTTGGATTCCTGAAAAGAAAAGAAGTTCCTTTAACATAGTAAGGATGTGCCTGATTCTTACGCAAGGCTACAGATGAGGGTTCACACAACTGTGTTCCTTCATGTTAAAAAGCTGCACTAGTCTTCTTGCTGACATCCCAGCTTTCTTGGTACACTAAATACTTTGGGAAGCTATGGAAATGGTACAATTGAGAAACAGGTTCATCATCATCTGTTTATGAGAACTAGACTTCATTGGCATGAGGGAGCCTGCAGTTACTACAGTGGCAATCTGTCTTACCTGTCTCTACTTGCATTTTGACTACTAACATGTGTCAGTAGTCAAAATGGTTGGAATTAACCACCCCACATTTGTCAAGCACCCCTACCCTCAGTGATCAAAGCATAATATCAAATATTAAATGGTCAAAAAATCTCAAGTACTGTGTAAGCTTTGCCATCATGCCTCCACGGCCGTTTCCTCCAAAAGTAATTAGGGAAAGCAGGCAGAGGGAAGACTCTGAGCCATGTGTAATGATGCAATTAAATGCCTCAAAGACTGAGAGCAACAGAAGTTGAGCAGCAATGGACAGAAACAGAGCTTCATATTCTACTCTCTAATGGTAGTTACCAATTCTTTTTGAGAACTTAGTAACACATACACACATAATCGAAGAATTAGAGTAATCAATAACTTAATTAAGTTGGTAATTTGTCTACTAGGTGCAACACAATCAAACATTACATCATCTTTAGCTTTCCCAGGAGGCTACATGCTTTTATAGGATTCAGTACAATCAGTGTTAGAAACTGAGATATGAAGGCACCTTAAACCTATGTTATGGGTGCAACAATGGAATGTCAAGGCACGCTTTTTTATAACAAGAATACAAAGCTGATATTGAATGAACTGCTGCTAAAATAATATGTTCATTTTTCACATATCTGGTCCTTCCCCTGCCTACCCCCCTAATATCCTTGAGAGGGTCTCTTCTCCAGTCTTCAGATAATATCTGGAAGTGGGGAGGCAGAAAAAGTTCCACCATTCCTTCCACTCTGCAGTTTTAATCAGGAACTGCTCACCTTAATGAAATCCCATCACGAAATGTGCCTGGAACAATGTGAGTTTCAAACACTGAGTACAATCTTTCAACTACTTCATTGTAATCAAACTGCACACTAAACGGCAGCAAGAGTCACAACCACCTATTTACAGGTTATGCTTATAGGCTTACTAACAAAGTGAAGTTCTGTGTTTTTTTACACCCTAAAATTAAGCATGCCATAGATAAATGAAAGCAACTCACATTTGGATCAATTGAATTATAAAGATCAATTTCATTTAAATGCTTGAAGTTATCGTTTCCTCCAAGACAACTGTAGGAAAATGAGAAACAAATATTAACACTGTCTCGAGAACAGGGTCCAGTTGAAACACATGCATGTAATCTCTGTTCATGGTCAACTTGTGGGTGTTTTGCTTACCTGAACGAAAGTTTGGCTTTCTCAAAATTTACATTAACATCTTTACTGTCTTCAACACAAAATTCAATAAAGACGTAGTCCCTTCGGTCATACCACTTTGCAGAAGCAGGCTGCCTAGAAAGACAATTGGAGTATTAGATAAAAAATGTACACAGCAAAAAAAAAACTTGACATAAAGCAACAAATGACTCTATTGAGAATGATGCTCGTGTTACACTAGCAGCTTTTCCTACCAGCTTCTCTTTTTGCTACAAGTTTCGCTATCTACAGCAAAGCAAGACTGCAACAGTATTCAAAGAACTCAAGGAATCCTGGGCACCCAGCCAAGCACCTACTTGTCTTATGCAGGTGTCCAGAGCCCGCCCCTCCCACAATGGGATTAAGTCTCACTCAGCCTAATGGGACATACTTCTGATTAGATAGGAACAGGTTTTCACTGCAAGCAAGGTGTTTTGACTTGAAACACAGAAACTTGATAGGAACTTGTGTTTTGTTGGTAGCTTTAATTTCAGCAGTTTTTCCAATGTCATGAACTGAGCAATATGCACATCATTTTAAATTCTAGTCTAGTGCTAAGGTGTTGCTGCACAATCACACATGTGAAGGCAACAGCACCATAAATATGCTGCCCATTGTTTTTATGAAATCCTCAGAAGGAGGGAAGCATATTCACAACTAGTGCATTGAAATAAGAAGCCGTTAATGTTTAAACAGAAAAGCTCAAATGAACTATCCCTGCAGCAGCAAAGAATGTTACCAAAAAACAAAACCTAAATGCTTTAGAAGAAGCTCTGTCACAGACAAGTCTATATAATCATGAGAAATATTCTATCAGAGTTTTGAATACCTGAACAAGAACCAAAAGAGGAAATACTGATCAACTAAAACATGAGCTAAACTGCACCATTAAATTGCAGAAATAAAGAATGTTTGTTTGAAAACCAGTAGCAAGCTACTAACATGTTCATAATCCAGTTTCTCAGAAAAGGCAATGTATTGTGGCATCATTCCATTTTCAGTTAAGAATTTGCATTGAAGCTGTCAACACCAAAGAAGAATTCTTCAGTTTCCTAGTTTAACGCCAACACCCATGCCACACCTGACTGCATTTCCCCCCTGCAGTAGGTAGATGGCGGCCAAAGACATAAGACTGTCCTCAAATGGGCATCTCCCCACCCATAGTTTAGGTCTAGGTCCCCCAAATATGGTGAACAAATTAGAATGTGAATTATTTTTAGTTATTTCCATCTTGTCGAGTGTCAGCCTCTTGTTTAAGCTGGATAGCAAAATAAACATAATTCTATCAAGTAAAAAATAGAAATAGAAAAAGAGAATGCATTCAGGAAATGAAGACACAGTGACACATGGATTTGAGTTAATGGGTAAAATAAGGCCACAACTTTATTGGTTAGAGCAAGTGAGAGGTATTGGCTTAGGCATTGGACACCCTAGCGAGCATGACCCCACCCCGCTCTGCGGGGGGTCATATCAGGTTAACACCCCGAGGTAGGAGCCTGTTGATGCAAATACAACTGAAAGCTCCCCCTGGTGTCACCGGGGGTCGTGCCATGGCCCTAGCTTCAGCAGGGCATCGGACGGGATCCACGACCGCCAGATCCCTTAAGCGGATACCCCTATAAGAGGAGGGTTGGATGATGGCCACAACCAGTCCTCAAAAACCAAGTGCCAATTAGCCAAATGGATAAAAAACTCCTACCAGGCCCCTTGGGCAACCAAGGCAACCAACCGAAGTCCATAGCAAGGTCAAGGCACACACACAAAGTGAAAACCTAAAGGGAGGGTGGGCGGGAGATCCGTCGGGATGCAGCAGGAGGAGGATTCCCCTGCTGCCGCGCAGATTTAAATGTCCGTAAAGCCCGCCCCCAGGCCGGCCCTATTGGCCAGCCAGAGGCTTGGCACGGCAGCAGGGATTGGCTGCAGCAGGGGGCCGATACACGCCCCCCCCCTGCTTGCCCGAGGAGTGTGTCCCGTCCGCAAAGTCTCCCCTCGTGGAAGAGAGATCTTCTCCCACCTTTTCTTCCAAGAAGCTCAGGGTAATGTACATAGTTCTCCTCTCCCCATTTTATGATCACAACAAGCCTGTGAAGTAGGTTAGGCTGAGAGACAGTATCTCGCACAAGGGAAGTCAGTGAGCTTCATGGCTGAGTGCGGATTCAAATTCTGGTCTCCCAGGGCATAGCCCAGCCTAACCATTACACCACACTGACTCTAGTTCATTTCTCCATATAATTTCAAAGTTTATGGGAGAACGTTAACCACTTTGTTTATTCACACAAATTATTCATGAAAAGGTAAGTATGGCAGATTATTTTTTATCAAGTGGAAAACAAGATGTAGATCCCCCCCCTTTCTTGCTGGTCTCTAACCTACAAGATTAGGGACCCAGGTGGCGCTGTGGTTAAACCACTGAGCCTAGGGCTTGCTGATCAGAAGGTTGGCGGTTCGAATCCCTGTGACGGGGTGAGCTCCCGTTGCTCGGTCCCAGCTCCTGCCAACCTAGCAGTTCGAAAGCACGTCAAAATGCAAGTAGATAAATAGGAACCGCTACAGCGGGAAGGTAAACGCCGTTTCCATGTGCTGCTCTGGTTTGCCAGAAGCGGCTTTGTCATGCTGGCCACATGACCTGGAAGCTATATGCCGGCTTCCTCGGCCAATAATGCGAGATGAGCGCGCAACCCCAGAGTCTGTCACGACTGGACCTAATGGTCAGGGCTCCCTTTACCTTTAACCTACAAGATTACATGCTAGAGGATCTCTTCCTGATATTATTAATCTTATTTCAGTTAAATATATTTTAATCCTTGTTAATCTTGTCAGTCATAACTGGAGTTTCCTAATTTAAAAAATACATGCAATCATAAGCCCAATTTATACAAATTTAGGCCTTCATGAGATAATGTTGTTGAGTTTACTGCATGACAGAACTCACACAGAGCTAATGACTACAAGAACTAGGGACTCCATGATCATGCCACCATTGTCATTCACATATTGGTAACTTTCCTTAAAAAGGCTACCCTTAAAAAGGATACCCTTTCATAAAAGGCACTTTCTGAAAGAGCTGTTAGACATAGGGTTTAATCCAACAGTCAATGCTCAAGCAAAATGCCATCCACTCATGGATTGGAATTTCTTCTTCCTCTCCTCCCCTGTAACCCCACCCCAATTTGCTCTGGAGGGTTGGGGGGAACCCCCTCAAAACAAATCTGATGGGCACACGGGTATGAGAGGGAGTGGATGTTCTGTTTCGTGAGCAGAAGTCATTCCGCTTGTGCCATTACTTCAATGGATACAAACCTGAGAATGGCAAAACCAACTCCCAAAATGCTCATAAGTCTAAGAACCAGGGCACAGTGTAGTACTATATATTTTGAACATCCTAGAAGTGGAAGTACAAATATAAAACTTCAAATTTGTAACAGAGTAACAAGTTCTGATGAACAGAGTGGTGTGTGTTGAGGCCACAGAACAGCCAACTTTCGTTGCCATGGTCTTGACATAAACAAAAGCAAAGCCAGCATGACAGATTAGCTGCTGAAATCAAACCAGGAAACTATCCAAAAAGCTACATATATGCTTGCACCATTACTTCCTCTTTGAATGGCTTTTCAACACATCTGTGCACTGCACCTAGTCCCAAATGCTCTGATTAAAATACAGTGGTACCTTGGTTCTCAAACTTAATCCATTCCGGGAGTTTGTTCGACTGCCAAAGCGGTTCGAAAACCAAGGCACAGCTTCTGATTGGCTGCAGGAGCTTCCTGCACTCAACTGGAAGCCATGGAAGCTGCGTTGGATGTTCAGCTTCCGAAAAACATTCGCAAACCGGAACACTCATTTCTGGGTTGGCGGCGTTCGGGAGCCGATTTGTTCAGGAGCCAAGCTGCTCGAGTACCAAGGTACCATTGCACAGCTTTTTATTTTACTCTGATGGGGGAGGGGTGATCCTCAATAACCTCCCAAGAGTCTCCTATCCAGAACTGCTTATTGCAGTGTGTTCTGAATACAAGGGGGCCTGGAACTTTTAGATGGAAAAGAGCACCAGTTCAACTCCAGAGCTAATGGGCTCTATTAGCTACATTTTCTAACACATCTGTATCTGGCTAAAATGCCTTTGAGTTTCTTTAATAATAAAGTACAAACTGGACAACATGATTCAGGGGGCTTGTAATATCAAAAGGGTGTTGTTATTCACACAGTATGTTATTTGACTAAATAAGCTTTTACTGTCTTTTTAGATTAGCATCTGAACACATAAGCATATGTGCAATCTGGAATCCTGAGTTTTTAGGTTTTCAAATTGCATGGAGGCTTTTCAGCACTGTTGGAAGACTCCTTCAGAACTTCTCATTCAACATAAGATGTTTGGGGAGGCATACACTGGCTGGGACCAGCAGATCCCCACATGCTCACTCCTCAAATGTTGCTTAAACATCCAGATGTTGTTGCCAGTGTAGTTCTAATCAACTGCAGATATTGTGCCGTACTGAGCAGTTCTTTGATTTGGACTCAACACCCAGTACTCTACAAAGCAATGTTTTTGGTTTGTGCCCTCTATGCTTAAAATGTATGATCTGTTGGCAACCCTGAGTTCTTGCTTTCAGTTCTTTGTATCTACTGTAGATTTAGCAAGATCAAACAAAGCCCCAAACTAAGCATAGTTTACAATAATTTTATATATTTGGTCTGGAACCTTTGGGATAAAACAAACCATAAAATAATTCTTGATTTAGGGTAAGTTCACTTTGAGTGCAATTATAAGTTGCTCTAACCAGAGAGGCTCAGACAAGCAACAGACTTTAATAAAAACAAATTACAGAAGACAGGTGACAACCTGCAATTAAACCTCAGGTGGGTGGGCAATTGGCTTGCATCCTACTACATTTTAAGTATGATTATATATCATGTCCACATATCTCTCCTCATTTACATGCACAGCCACACATCCTACATAAGAGACACACATTTCCAACTACACCGGAAAGGGCCAAACTCAATGGTAGAGCACATACCTTTTGTGTGCAAAGGACCAAGATTCAATTTCTGGCATCTTTAGACAGGGCTAGGAAAGACTCTGACCAAAATCCTACAAGACCACTGCCAGCCAGTAAAACAATACTGAAATACAGTACAGTAGATTGATCAGCAGTCTGACTCAATATAAGGCAGTTTCCTATGTTCTCAATTTCCTCAATCACACAATCATGTACACCAGTGGTTCTCAATAAGATGAGTACTGCGGACCCCCTGTTTTCAAAAGCCAAGACACAGACCCCCTCCCTACTTGAAAATTTTGATATCTCTGTGGAAGTTTTTGTTATCAGATTGGTGCCACGGACCCCTGGGGGGGGGGGTTACATGGGCACCCTGGGGTCTGCAAACCACCAATGGCGAACCACTAATGTACACCATATCTCAGTTCACACATGCATCACTAAATTTGTACTTAAACCCGTAAGACCCCATATGCGCGCTCTCTCTTTCCCCCCTCTCTCACAAATACACACACTTTTGATACCTTGATTGCACATCATAACACAAAACACTGAGTATTATGTATCCACATTGCAGCTTCATTCCCACCCAACAAAGCCTGTTGTGTATCATTTACTAGGGGTAACAGATACTTACCTGAATGTGCTTCTGTTGCTAAGAGCTGAAGCCTCATCTCGGCCCTTGTTGCACTTAAAACTGCCTGTCCCACTACCTTCTTGTGCTGGCTATTTTCTACCCTAGAAGTTCCTAGGAATATTCATTACTTTCAAGAAGCAAACAGCATAGTTCTGGTAAATCAGAGATTGTGGATTTTTTTTTCTGCTGTAGAAGAGCAGTTCCTTCCCAAGCAACCTCTTGGCAGCTTTTCAGAGCAAGCAAAATGTCAATGATGGGCAGAGAGTGCCTATATACTATAGCAAGGATTTCTTATGAGACAAAAGACACGTGTGTCATACACAGACCTGTTCCATCTATCAGTTAATTTTGTTCTTTAGAATTTAAAGGCACACTCAGATCTGCCCCTTGTTGCTATATGTTCTGAAAGTTGGTCACACTACAATGTGATGGAAATTCCTTTTGTATACACATGTTCTCACTTGCCTTATTTGCCACTCGTTTTCCTTTACACAGATTAACCATTTCATTTTGCTTTTTAATGTCTATTTTGATACTACCTGACAGATATTACAATAGATCAAAAGGGGGGAAAGGGAGATGCATGTTTCATTCGAACGGAACCAAGGATAACACTTAAACTGAATCAATGTTAGGGAACTAGAGGCCATATTCCTTTCTAGCATTGCATTTCCAGATTGCTTACGGTAAGCAGTTATTTGGGGGGGGGGACTGTTTGTGGACCCATAACCAGTGTATTTAAAGTGACAAATAGATGCATGCTTGCTAAGAACATCCCATTCTCATACTGTCTCTCAACATAAGTATTTCTGTCAACACAGCTAATTATTTCATTTGCTTTCAATTAAGGACTCTGGATCCAAATGAACATGTTGGTGATTTCAATCAGCATAAACTACGGTATGTAGGAGGTTGACTTACCTTTAGAGGGGCTGTTTAGTCAATAGAGAGAAAGTTGCTGCAATTCTATATGACGATAGCTTCAGTAAGGTTAAAAAAAACAAAGTCTACTTTTCTGGATGCATAATGACATATTGCTTGATAATGGCTGGACAAGTCTGTCTAAAGACCTGCAGATGGGCATTCTCTGGGGACAATGAATCAATTCTTACATAAGGGAAGATCATGGTTTGGGCATTTCAATCTGAGCCTCAAGATTGCATACGCCTTCCCAAATGCTTCAATTTCCATCCTTGCTCCCTTGGTTAAACCATTGTTTTCAGGTATATATGTATCCTACAAATGACTGCTTGCAAAAGGCATCATTTGCCTAAATACTGGAATTGAAAACTATAGTCTGAAGTGGGCTTCCAATTCTGATTTGGAAGCAAAACAGTTTGCACATTTCAGATTTTGCAACAAATTATTGCTTGACCAAACTGGGAGCATGTTTGGACAGGCCCACGGTTCTGGCAAAAAGTTGTCTATTATTTGTCATTATCTCTGAACTGAGTCACTGTTAGCAAGGCCATTGCACCAGTCATCAGAGCCTGTCTTCCTTCTTGACCACTTTAAGTTCTTCACTCAAGACAAAATTACAGTGGTACCTCTACTTACAAATTTAATGTGTTCCGAATGCACATTCGTAAGTCGAAAAAATTCGTAAGTCGAATCCCATAGGAATGCATTGGGAGAAAAAATTCATAAGTCGAAGCAACCCTATCTAAAAATTCGTAAGTAGAAAAAATTCTATCTAAACCACATCCAAGATGGCGGATGGAGCTCAATTCATAAGTAGAAACATTTGTAAGTAGAGTTATTCGTAAGTAGAGGTACCACTGTAGAAGCAATTTGGTCATGGTACCAATAAAGAGCGCAGGCAAAATGTCTCAGTTCCTTTCTCCAAATCCACCTTTTGTCATTGCAAGACTGTTGAGTGGAGTTATGAGTGCACGTGTTTGCATATCAAATAAACTTTTATTTCATTAACAGCTTTCAGGCAACATGTTTTACCTGTTTCTTCATCTTTCATTTACAATTCATTTTACCTAGAATAGTGTTTCTCAAGCCTTTTGGTTTGGCCTCTCTGCCTTCTAAACTTCACTGTCTGAACTACCCACACCAAGTTTCAACAATCTGGTCTATAGTTGAGTGTACAAAAACGTTCACACAAGATTTTACAGTACAAGTGTGTCTTGCACGGGGATTACATTCCAGGGATGGCATATATAAGCAAAAACACATACCCAAAACCACCTGGGAAACTCATTGCAAAAGGAACTTTTAACCTCTCTCCCTTGCATGTAATTTGCTGGATTTCAACTGGCTGACTTTCAACCATGTACAGTTGAAATTGCACAAGTATGCAAGATGCAATCAAACTATATTTTGCACAGTATACAAGGATCTGTGGGTCAGGGGCACAAATTTAACTAATCCATGGGGGTATTACATGAGAAACACAACAGGACATCTCTGAACCTTCCTAGGTAATGATGCTAGGAAATCATAATTAAAATAAGGCAGTATCTCTTCCCAAACTACAATGAGATGAGACAGCAAGTGGAGGCAGCTTCTCTATGCCCAACAGGAGACCACTCTCCATACTGGAACAAAGCTTGTCATTCCAGATCTTTTTTAAAAAAGATATCCTCAAAGCTGGAGAGCACCTAGCAAGGTCAGTAGTACCCTTCATTTTTAGAAAGAGAAGGAAAATAGGCATTGGAAGCCTGACTGGAAATAACAGGTGTTTATGACTTCGCCCTAACAGAACAGAAAGTATTCTTGCTTGAGGTGGTTAGGGCACAGTGCATGTGTAAGCCCTCTGCATGCCTCTCGAAAAGACAGCCCTGGAAAAGACATAAGGCCCCACACTCAGAGGGTCCAAAAGTTACTATAAGATAATTAACACTACAAATTATCTTTTTTATTTTTTAAAGTTACAGATGTGGCATGTTACTGCCTGCAAAAGTACTTCTGCCTTTTACTAATGTGGCTGTACAATCTCAGCTCTCTCTCTCTGCCTTGGAACAGTTGCAAACGATTTGCCCACACACGTATCATTTCCACTATTCCTCCAGTGAAACATCTCACTAGGTATGTTACAGGCCCATTATTTAAGCCAGTTTTACTTATTTTCCCAGGCCCCGCCTGCCCTCTTCCTATGCTTATTCCCCAGTGAGCTAGACACCCCGAATGACAGCAATCTTCTTTCGCATACAGGGTTAAGCCAGTCATATTACAACATTCCATCCCTAACCACATAAAGCATTATGTCCCAGAGCCCACAACCCACTGCATCCAGCTCCGGGACTCACATGATGTGCCATTTCTTTCCTCTCAAATCTTGCTGTTTAACTTCCTTTACGCCCTTCCCTCTCCTAACACCTAAAAAAAGCCACCTCACAGCCCTTCCAAAAATGAAAGTCAACTTCTAGCTCCAACCCCGACCTGGACGAGCATCCATTTTCCTCCCGGCATTTCCTAGCACATGCTTCCGGCCTCTAATTCCGGATGCCGCACAATAACGACCCATTTTCCCACCTTCCCAGCACTATGAACTCCTCAGTGCCGGGCCCATCAGGTGACGCCTGGGAAGCGCTTCATTTCTATAGGGAAACGTGTGGAGTATAAATGAATGGCTCTGACCGGGAAAGGCCGCCCTCGTGACCCTGGGAACCTTCCTCCACAATGCGCGAAGCGTGGCGGCGAGACGAGCGCACTCTGCACCTGCTCAGGGGCGCCTTTCCCCTCAGCTCTTTCTCCGGAAGGGCGCCGAGAGGCGTGGGATGAGCCCTGGCGCAAGTTAAGCCCCGCGTCGGGGGCTGCTTTCTGCCCCCGCTCCTTCCTTAAATACCATGGAGGGGGGAGGGAGAATGCCGTATTTTCTCCCTCTCGCCATCCCCGGTAGCTCCGTCCCGGCTGATCTGCCTCGATCTGATCCCAATCCCTCCTGACCCTCGTCCGGCCCAGCAACAGATTAGCTCAGCCCGCCCCGCCTCACTCACTCACATGGCGGACGGCGTTGGCGGCGGCGGCGGCAGCGCGTGTCCTCTTCCTCCTCTCCGTCTCTCCGAAGGGCTCGGCCAGAAAACAACGGCGTCGGGGTGGGAAGACCCTCGGGCAAAGGTGAGGAGGCGGCTGTGGCGGCGGCTGGGACTCCTTCTCGGGGCTCAAAGGCTCAGGCCTGTTACCCACAAAGCACTGCGCGCGCGCGCTCTCGCGCTCTCTCTCTCTCCCCCCCCCCTCACCTCCTCCCGCCGCTCTGCCTCGCTCCTTCTCAAGCAACGGCGGCTTCCAAGCGGGTGGTGAGTGACGCAGCAAAATACCCGCCCCCTCCCTCTTTCTTCCCTTCCTTACACTACCCTCTCTCTCCCTCCCTCAAAAGCCAGGCGCCGGAACAGCGCATGCGCGCCACTCGCCGCCACCTTTGCCGCTTCGCTGTCCTCAACCGCGCGCGCACCCAAGCCAAGCGGCGCCGGATCGCTGGCTGCTGCTGCGCACGCGCCTACAGCCCTTCTCCCTCTACGCGCGTGCGCGTCTCTGCTTTTCGCGCACGTTCTCCCTCTCTCGAGCGTTATTATAACTCCTACACGACGACGCATGCGCTCTGCCAGTCTTTCGCGCATGTTCTCGTTCTCTCTAGATTTTCCCCGCTGCCAACTGCGCTCACGCGCATGCGCCAAAGGAGAGGGGGGGAAAAAGGACTCGCCTTAGTTACCTCTGTTTCTTCTCCAGGTTATCGACCAGGGTTGGTTCTCTTCGGTCAGGCAGCAGCCTTGCGCGCGCTTTCCTGGGGCTAAGAAAGGCCTCAAGTTGAGGCCTCTACGTGATTTCATGGGGGTCTTTTGATATCTCGGCCAAACCAAGAAGCCTCTGTAGCGGGGGGGGGCATGGAGGGGCTCCTTGGATTCTACCACCTGAGGCGGCTACCTCAGTCTGCCTCATGGATGGGCCAGCCCCGCCGATCCTGTGCTTGCAGTGGCTAGCAAATGCCTATGTAACATCGCTCTTTCACTAGCGATACTCAGCCTTGGATATGGAGACAGGACAGCCATTATGACTAGTAACCCTTGATAGCTTGATCCTCTGTGATTTTGTCTAATCGCTCATCACAGGTCTTTGGAAATGAGGCTGAGTAAGGTGAGGGTGAGAGGGCACATGCAGTTGGAAATCCAGGCTGTTGCATCTAAAGATGACCTGGATGTATGTCTCCAGCATAAGAACCAGCCAGTCAAGAACCCTCACCAGGTCTGAACAGAATCATGCGCTGATTGAGAAGGAATTTCTTGGCATTGTCTTTGCTACCGGTGTGTTTTTGGCAATGCTATACAAAGTCCACTGTAATCATAAAGCTGTAAGAGACAATCTTCACCAACCCTTTGGGAAGGTCTGCCTGTTTTCAATGGATGCGTCTGTAGTTGCATAAGTATGATTTCCACATTGTGTGTGCTAAGCGCACAGACATGGTTGTTCCCCACACTCAAGTAGAAATTAAGATAAGGCGAGGTACCACCATGAAGAAGGCCCTTGTGTGAAGCCACATCGAGTGATTACTGGCTTTGGGCACACTGCTAGAACATATCTGAAGACAGCATCCACACGGCTGGGATTCCATGGTATGTGTGTCCTGATCTCATGGAAGCCTATGTACAAGCAAAAAAGTCAGTGGACAATCCAGGAATGTTGGCAGCAGCATGACCTACTCCCAGTAATCGTGTGGTTCATGTGCAAAGCAGGTTTAGCTGTGCACATGATTTCAGCCCCAAACCGCAAGGTAAGTTACAGGTTACAAAGGCAACTCATAGAAGATACATATATGAACTATAGTTATACCCTTCTGAGAACATGGGTCACATTTTACAGAGGGGGAACACTGCCAGGTAATTGACAAGCCCAGATTTGATCTGTAAATCTATGGCAGAATATTAAGGATACTGTATATTGCATATATAACATGTATGCAGGAGGGGTGCTGGGGTTTGCTCACCATCTACAGCCTCCCTATGCATTTAAAATAATGGATCAATAAATTAATGGTGTTGGTGGAAACCTGTTTCCTTGTTCAAACTGCTCCTGCCCTCCACCCTTCCCACTACAGACTTCAGTTGCAAATCTGCCTTGGTTTCCTCTAATCTGAGGGCTTAGAGAAGCAGGGAGAACTAGTCAATGATAAATATGTAGGGCGGGATTCACCAAATTAGGCCTGTCAGCAGAAGCCCTGTGCAAGGACTTCTGCTTGTGCAACAGGGCTTTCCCCCTTTCTCCCCTGCCTCTCTGCAGCCCTTGGAATTGGTTCAGGAGTACCCCCAAAACAGTATGCAGGGAGAGGAGGGATTGTTTGGTCTGGCAAGCTGAAATGCTTGTGCGTCTAGACTGAAGGTTCTTAATAGCATTATGTTGTATTCCACCCATTTATTTGCATTGACCACTGAGGCATTTACTCATAGGTGGTGGTGGTGGAACCAGCAGCTCCATTTAAAACAACTTGTTTAATGCAAGTTCATTTGCTTGACTCGGGGAGGACTTATGATTATGTGATCAGAAATTAGAGTTTGATTGGTGTATCAGGTATCGCAAAAAAAAATGCAGAGGTTTATGGACAACTTTAGCAGAGAGGCCTCTGTGGGGGCCTATTTCCTGTACCTTCAGTTTTTGCTACCATAGGTGGGGGAGGAGGGCAAAGTAGCTGCTTTGTTGAAATCCAGATACAGATTGAACAGAGCTCTGAAAATCACTTTTGCCCTGGTTAAATCAAAACAATAGAAAGGTACAAACCCACTGGTTTTTTAAAAATATATTTTTATTAAATATTTTGTTGTTTACAAAAAAGACATGCATTGTCTCTTTTTTCAAGTTATGTTTTCTACAGATCAGTTTCATTTGTTGTGAGACATTAGTGTTGCATGCCGAATTAGGTTAGGAAGAAAAGAGAGGAGAAAAGGGAGAGGGGGTGGGGTTGGGTGGTTATGCTTCTATAGCGGAACCTCAGTTTTTGAACGTAATCCATGCTGGAACTCTGTTCGACTTCCGAAACGTTCGAAAACCGAGGATCAAAGGATTCCAGACAGACAGGCTGCAAAGTCAATGGGGGAAAATGAAAAACGCGCCTCACAAGCCATTTGACTTCTGAGGCGTGTTCGAAAATGGAAGCATTCACTTCTGGGTTTTCAACGTTCGGCTTCTGCAACATTTGGCAGCCAAGACATTCGAAAACCAAGGTTTGACTGTACTTAGTGTATGTGCCAGGTTTTGTATCAGCATCACTTGTCTGGGTTCTCTTACTATTTGCTTGATGTATTTCTTTGGGGGGTGGCCTAGAGTGTGGTTGGTTGTCTTTGGTTGGCTGTAGTGAGACTAGTTTTTGTGTGTGAGTGGGGTGTGTGGCTACGTATTTTTGGATCAGGTTAGCCAGATTGATTCGTATGCTGTTGGCGGATTCTTCTTGCTGTCTTCTTGGGCAATGTATGCGTTAAAGGGGAACCATACCTTTATTGGGAGCCCTTCTGTTAATTTGGTCTCTTCTCAACACACTGATCATGCCACCAACCACAGAAGTTAGAGGGATATACCCTCTGATTAACAGTGCAAACTTAACTATGCCTACTCAGAAGCAAGTCATACTCAATTCAATGGGGATTCTCCCAGGTAATGGGGTTAGGATTGCAGCCCCAAGTCTTCTAGGAGTTAGGGCAGGGCCAGCCCACCCATGAGGCAAGGTGAGACATGTGCCTCGGGTGGCAGATTCCAAGGCACAGCAGATCCACCCCCCACTGCCATGGTGGCAGTAACAGCTATGCCATGCTCCTTGGAGGCCATATCTGCTGTCCTCTCTGCTGCTTCTACATTGGTCTCGGTGATTAGGAGGTGCTTCTGGACTCCTCCCACCCTTGTTCCTGATGCAGAACTTTACTCACCTCTTCTTCTCTGGTGGGGAGACCACCATTTTGTGGTTTGTCTCACATGCCAAAATGTCTTGGGTCAATCTTGGGTTAGAGGCACAGGGTCCTACATGGTCCCTCACCTTGACCACCAGACTAAATAATGTAAAATATAAGGAATAAGTGGGGACCTACAAGGAACTGTGGAGAGGGGAGAGGGGGTTGAATAATTCTTTTTATGCTTTTGCTCCCCTCCCTTTCTTTCCCTCACAACAGACATTTCACTGAAGGAAGGGACTGAACTCAGATAAAACTTCCTGAGAGCTCAACCCCACCCACCCACAGTTACTGCAGATGCAAAGAAAGGGCTCCCTGACTATCAGCTCAATCTGGGAGGATGTTAAACATCATGGGTCTAAGGGAAAGACTTGCCAAATCCAGAGCATGTTTAAGAAGTACTTAAGACTGTGGCTGCCAGAGGCTTGAAAGAATGCAGGAAGAGGACATCTGGGTTGTAATGCAGTTTTGGTTTTAATGCCTTAAAGTGCTCTTTTCTTCTCTTTTCTTCAGCAGGTATCAAACTAAAGCAAGTTGTGAGAACTTGCGCCACAAACCTGCTCTCTGCTGGGGATTTATCCGACACGGGCACATAAGACAGAAGCACTCTTTGACAGAGGTTTGATGAAGGGGCTGTACACATTTAGACTGTTGGTCCATCTGGCCTTACTAGAAGCCAGTCCAATCCCATCCTCAATGCAGGAAATCCAGAGTTCAAGCATCTACCAACAGATGGCTGTCCACCTGCAGTGAGGGAGAGGTCACCCAAAGTCCTCTTAGCAGGAAAAGGCATGGGATTGAACCTGAGACTTCCTGCATGCAAATCATAGGCTCTACCATTGAGCTACAGCCTCTCCTCACTGGGTAGATTGGTTTTGAGTGGGAGTGGGGAAGCTGTGACCCTCCAGATGTTGGACTAAAACTCCTTACCATTGGGCCATGCTGTCTGGGGCTAATGGGAGTCCAAGAACATCGGGAGGACCACAGGACACTCCTCCATTCCTAGTTTAAATCAAGGGAATAATAATTTAAATCGCCAAGAAAAACAACCACTTTAAACCATGGTTTTGAATCCTGTTTCCCATTGCTGATTTGTACTTAGGTTTGTTAGACAGCAGCCCCCTTGTTCCAAGATCTCCTTTTGAGAATAGGAGGCATTTCAGAAGCAGCTTGCGATATTTAGCAAGGGGGTTCACAGGGTGTGTATGTGCCCATGTGTTTGCCATTCAAAGGGGGAAAGTCAATTCTGCTAGGCTTGCTCAAAGCACTTGACTGTCTGCCTACTATATCTCTGGGTCCCAGCCCATGAACCTTGACCTTACCTTCTCCCAGCTGGTGTGTGCACATAATATAGGGTCACATCCACGCCATATGTTTAAAGCACATGGCTTCCTTCAAAGAATCCTGGGAAACATCAGTTGTTAAGGATGTTGGGAATTGCAGCTCTGTGAGGGGTAAACTACAGATCCCATAATTGTTTTGGGGAAGCCATGTGCTTGTTCATAAGAAGCACCATGCCAGAATAACTGTTTTTTTGCAGCATAACGCACATTTGCACAGTTCCTTTGACATGGTCTTCTTACGGGTAAGCTGCCATAAGAGGAGCTTTGCAGTGATCAGTTTAGTTCCATTTTAAATGGGCTTAAAGCCAGAATGGATGGGACACGGGTGGCGCTGTGGTCTAAACCACTGAGCCTAGGGCTTGCTGATCGGAAGGTCGGTGGTTTGAATCCCCGTGACAGGGTGCTAGCTCCCGTTGCTCGGTGCCTGCTCCTGCCAACCTAGCAGTTTGAAAGCACGTCAAAGTGCAAGTAGATAAATAGGTACCACTCCGGCGGGAAGGTAAACGGTGTTTCTGGTTTCACCAGAAGCGGCTTAGTCATGCTGGCCACATGACCTGGAAAAACTGTCTGCGGACAAACGACAGCTCCCTCAGCCAGTAAAGCGAGATGAGCGCCACAACCCCAGAGTCGTTCGCAACTGGACTTAACTGTCAGGGGTCCTTTACCTTTTTAAAAAAGCCAGAATACAGATTACGGATTGCAGTTCACAGCCATGGGATGGGTTGCTAAAGCAGGTGAAGGGTTGTGAGAAGATCCTTCTAGCAGACCATGTGAGCTTCTCTCAGTAGAAACCCTAAGAAACCAAATAACTTATCAAGAAAGCACCTCCTTCAGGTTTGCATTGAAAAATTGTTTGTTTTCTTTCTTTGCTCTTATGCTAATGTGAACAGTCACTGTGTATTTTTTTCTTAAATTCTGCATTAAATAATTATGAACCAAAATAAATACCCTGCTTTTCAGAAAAAGATCTACTACCTACTTTTTTGGTTTAAAAGTTTTTGAGCCCAGGAATACCTACCTCTTGCATCCTTGACATTTTCAGGGAGCATTTGAACATAACACCCAGTGCATATCATTGCCACAATGAAACTGCCACAGAGATAGGGCATGTGCTGCCAGGGGACGGGGACGACTTTAAAAAACATCAGACTGCAGCCAGATGGGGGCATTGCTCATGGAAGGGAAAGCTATGGCCCAAGCCACTAGGCATGCACCCAAAATTTTGGGGGGGAGGGAGCCAAGGAGGAACACTGCCTCCCATCAACTATGCAATGGCTCTTTGCTTTTCAATTAAGGAGAAAAAGGATTATGGAGAGGAGAGGGGAGGAAGAAAGCCCAATAACTATGTGGTGGTTAGATTTTTCTCCCCCCTCCCTTCTTCCTGTGTGTTGGGTGATGGACTAGAGCCAGCCCACTAAATGTTTAGGGGATGTAGTTCTCCCATAGAGGGCTGTAGCTGCAGCGGCCTTTGGAAAAACATCTGTGAGCTGCTGAACACACTCAGAATAATTCAACATAGTGCTAGGCAGATTGCCTGAAGGAATGATCCACCCTCTCCCCACCTACCTCTTATGGGAATGTTAGGGATGTGGATTAGGATATATTATTAGATAGATCCTATCCAAGCTTGTGTTAGCAAGCTTCCAATATTAGCAGAGTGACATTCCCCTTTTGTGCACAGCAAAGCATGTGCGTTAGATTCGCTAGAATCTCTATAACAATATTACACTTTATAGTTCAATATTACACTTCCTGGCAAAGGTCCCCTTTGTCCCTCTTAAAAGAAATACACAACACAGTGTTTATAAAATAAGATAGAGTTTACTTACAGTTTCATCCTGAGTTACAGCATAATCTCAGAAAGGCAGGCTTGCTTAGAAAAGTTACAAGTACATATATATCTAGAGACTACTTAGTAAAGTAAGACTCCATTTGGTCTCACTCTTGGCTGCAGGCCTAGAGTGAGAACCATGCTAACTGAAGATTCTCTGGAGATGTGTTCCCATCGAAGGAGGAAGTAGCTAAGAGAGAGAGTGATTGCAGGCTAGGGCTTTTGTCTAATCCAACTCATTTGCATGTCTGAGGGAACAGGAACTGACCTGTAGTCAGGTGTCCCTCCAGGTGAGTTCCTGTTAGTGGACACTCTAGGAACTGTTGTGACTTGTCTGCCCCAGTGTTCCATCCCACAAACCCCTTCTCAGGCAATTCACAACATTCATTACATACAAAACAAAACATAAGCAACTTTATTCAACCACCCAAGAGTCCCAGCTTGACACGCAGGTTCTGGAAACTCTGTCTTGGCAGGGGTTTTGTTAGGATGTCTGCTGTCATCTCCGATGTGCAGCAGTACGACAGTTCGACAAGTCCATCTTGTATCATCTGGCGAACGTAGTGGTACCTGACCCCAATGTGTTTTGAGCGTGCTAGGAACTTCTCATTCTGCGCCAGCTTTAGACAGCTTTGGTTGTCCTCCAGCAGGCTTATAGGTTCCTTTCTCTCCACGCCAAAGTCTGTTAGGAGTTGGTCCAGCCAGGAAATCTCTCTGCACGCTTCTGTAGCCGCAACATATTCCGATTCTGTAGACGATAAAGCTATACATTTCTGTTTATAACTGCCCCATGTAATAGCTCCGCCCCCATACATAAAGACATGCCCGCTTGTGGATTTATAATCAGAATTATCACCCGCCCAGTCAGCATCAGTGTACCCAATGAGCTTAGGGTCACTGACAGCTGGTAACTTTAATTTACAATCCATTGTACCCTTAAGATATCGAACCACCCTCTTCACACCAACCCAATCATGCTCAGTGGGACTACTCACTTTCCTGCTGAGAATCCCTACTGCATTGGCTAAATCAGGTCTGCACGTGGTAACTAAATACAAAAGTTTACCAATTGCTGAACGATACTCTGTGTTGTTTGGCAGCAGCTTCGAATCCTCTTGGTTCTTTAAGAAGTCTGTAGCCATCGGGGTGTCGACGGGTTTTGCATCCTGCAATTGCATACTCTCCAACAGTTCAATTATCTTTTGCTTCTGATTGAGTAGAAATGAACCATCCTGTTCTCTTTCCACTTGAATCCCAAGGTAATACTCAACTGGTCCTAATTCCTTCACTTGCACTTCCTTGTTGAGGTGCTGGACTACATTTTTATAATCCCTGTCATTTGACGTTGCGATTAAAAGGTCGTCAACGAAGGCAAGAATATAAGAAAATTGTCCATTACTCTGCTTAGTGTACAAACACTTGTCAGCTTCACCTTGCTTGTACCCAAGTTTCACCAGCATTCCATGCAATTTCAAGTTCCAGGCTCTGGCTGCTTGTTTTAAACCATACAGTCCCTTTTGAAGCTTGCAAACCAAATGTGCCTCATTTGGCTTTATAAAACCTTTAGGCTGCTTCATGTAAATTTCTTCAGAAATTTCCCCATGCAAAAACGCAGTAGCTATATCGATGTGTTTCACCTCCATCCCTTTAGATGCTGCGATGCTTAAAAGTAATCTTACGCTACTGTATCTTACTGTCGGAGCAAAGACTTGGTCATAGTCGTGGCCATATTGCTGTGAAAAACCTTGTGCCACTAGTCTTGCTTTGTAACGTTGCACCTCCCCTTCTGAACCCCTTTTAACCTTGAACACCCATTTGCTTCCAATTGCTTTCTTACCAGCAGGTAATTCTGTGAGTGTCCAGGTCTTGTTCTTGTGCAGTGCGTCAATCTCCTCCTGCGCGGCTTTCCTCCAGAGACTGGCTTCGGTGGCTGGCATCTGCTCTACCTCTTCCCAAGTGGAAGGTTCTGGTGGAGACGCCGACCCTGCAAAGTAGGACAGTCGTAGTGGCGGAACGCCCTTGTTGGTTCTGGATGAGCATCTGACCTCTGGTTGTGCAACCGCATCAGCATCCTCATCCTCCTCCAACGCTGGCATGTCCACATACAGCTCCTCCTCTTCGTCTCTGGTGCCGCCAGGGGTCTGGACCTCTACGTCTTCTGGGGTGTCGCCTGTAGGGGGTGTTGTGGCACTAGAAGGTATATTAGTTCCTTGTGCTAAAGGAAAACTTATAAACTCTTCATCTGGTGACTCTCTAGAACAGTCAATAACAGTGTTCTTTGTATGAAACTTTCCTAGTTCATCAAAATGAACCACATGGTATGGGTCTACTCTCCCACTCTTTGGATCTAGAACTCTATATCCCTTTCCTCCAGGAGCATATCCAACCAGGATACCTGCTTTTGCTCTGGAGTCAAGCTTGTGTCTGCGCTCTTTGGGCACGTGGTAATAACAGACACTTCCAAACACACGTATGTGCTGCAGACTTGGGACTCTCCCGTGCCAAAGTTCAAATGGTGTGCGTTCTGCACCCTTTGTAGGCAATCTGTTTTGCAAATAAATCGCCGTATTCGCCGCTTCACCCCATAGCTTCTGTGACAAGTTGGCCTCTTTTAACATGCACCTTGTCATCTCCATAATAGACCTAAACTTTCTCTCAGCAATGGATTTCTGTTGAGGCGTGTAAGCAACTGTAGTTACATGTGCTATGCCTTCTTGTGCCATGATGGCCTTCATCTGCCGTGAGCAAAACTCTCCACCATTATCCGAAATTAAGGTGGAAGGAGCTCTCTGGAATTTGTTCTTCACCATGTTTAAGTACAGTTTGAACAATTCCGGTGTCTGACTCTTTTCTTCTAGAAAATATCCAACACAATATCTTGAGAAGTCATCTATAAATATCAGAATGTACTTATTGTTTCCTAGGGAAGGTACATTCAGCGGACCACATAGGTCAGTATGAACAGTGTCCATGACTTTTGTGCTTCTCTTCTCTGTACAACGTGGGAAGGAAGGCTTGACTGCCTTTTCAGTTATGCAAGTTGTACAGTTTGGCATTGGTGTACTGCAATTCTTTACCTGTAGACCTTTTACCAGATTTTCCTTCTGCATTTTCAGGATAAGGTTGGTATCCCTGTGCCAGAGCCTTTTGTGCCAGAGTTCCAGATCTGGTTGATCCTTTCTGCTGGGTTGTGCAACCCTTGCAGACTCATTCTCTGAAATATCAATCTCATACACATCATTGATTAGTTTGGCTTGAATAAACACTTCACCATCTTTTATCACATTGCATTGTCCATTTTTAAATATAATTTCAAAACCTTTCTTGTCCAAGCTAGACACACTTATTAGATTACAGTTCAGCTTTGGTGCATACTTAACATTACTCACTGTAGTATCAAAAGACTCATTGTTCACTTTGAAATTCAAGTTCAAAGATCCTGCACCTATTGACTTTATAACATTTCCATCAGCAATTTCAATCTCAGACTGTTTATTATTGTCTATCTCATTGAAATATTCCCTTTTATAACAGAAATGGCTGCTTGCTGCACTGTCCAGAAGCCACTTATTGCGCTTTCCTTCACAGCTCTGGAAAGCTACATTTCTTTCTTGCAATATCATTGCACGCCCACGACCCCCCTTCTTTTCGCCTTTTGGTGGAAAGGGGCGGGATTCATTCTTTGCAGATGCTCCATACTTGCGCTCAATATCCTTTAAGATTTGCGCTGCATCATCTCTGCTATTAATTGACGTCAGATGCTTATTGCGAAGTCCACTCAAAATTATGTGTCTGGCCTCGCTGTTCATGCGTTTCCAAGTTGCTATCTTTGCTAAATCCTCTTCTGTTTCGCCAGTAGGCATAGGATTTTCAATGGCATCCAAAACATTCCTTGCATCTAAAAATGCTATCAGGCGTTGTTTCCAAAATACGTAATTGTGGTCATCTAAAGCCATTAATCCTAGGTTAACTCCACTATCAAAATCTGCAAAAGCCATCTTGGAATCTCAAACTTCTAAAAATTTCTCAAAATTCAAAAATTTGCCAAAAATTCCAAAATCAAAATCTCTAAAAATATCTCAAAATGCAAAATAATCTTCACTGCCTCTGAGTTCTCAGTGCTGTAAACTCTGAGGGAGGGGAGGGGTAGCTAATCCCCTAGGCACACTGGAGAACAATAGACCATGTGCTCACCAGGAAGTTCTAACTGAAAAAATCCTACTCAGTTCAAAATCACAATCCAAAGCAATCCTTCAAAAATACACAAAAATACGCAGTCCTGGGCCGTAATAACCCTTTATGGGAATGTTAGGGATGTGGATTAGGATATATTATTAGATAGATCCTATCCAAGCTTGTGTTAGCAAGCTTCCAATATTAGCAGAGTGACATTCCCCTTTTGTGCACAGCAAAGCATGTGCGTTAGATTCGCTAGAATCTCTATAACAATATTACACTTTATAGTTCAATATTACACTTCCTGGCAAAGGTCCCCTTTGTCCCTCTTAAAAGAAATACACAACACAGTGTTTATAAAATAAGATAGAGTTTACTTACAGTTTCATCCTGAGTTACAGCATAATCTCAGAAAGGCAGGCTTGCTTAGAAAAGTTACAAGTACATATATATCTAGAGACTACTTAGTAAAGTAAGACTCCATTTGGTCTCACTCTTGGCTGCAGGCCTAGAGTGAGAACCATGCTAACTGGAGATTCTCTGGAGATGTGTTCCCATCGAAGGAGGAAGTAGCTAAGAGAGAGAGTGATTGCAGGCTAGGGCTTTTGTCTAATCCAACTCATTTGCATGTCTGAGGGAACAGGAACTGACCTGTAGTCAGGTGTCCCTCCAGGTGAGTTCCTGTTAGTGGACACTCTAGGAACTGTTGTGACTTGTCTGCCCCAGTGTTCCATCCCACACCTCTTGCATGCTGTTCTGGGGTTTCTCCTGACCCTCTCAGCCAGGGGTCAGCAAACTTTTTCAGCAGGGGGCCGGTCCAATGTCCCTCAGGCCTTGTGGGGGACTGGACTATATTTGGGGTGTGTGTGAACGAATTCCTATGCCCCACAAATAACCCCGAGATGCATTTTAAATAAAAGCACACATTCTACTCGTGTAAAAACACCAGGCAGGCCCCACAAATAACCCAGAGATGCATTTTAAATAAAAGGACACATTCTACTCATGTAAAAACACGCTGATTCCCGGACCTTCCGCTGGCCGGATTTAGAAGTCGATTGGGCCGGATCCAGCCCCCCGGGCCTTAGTTTGCCTACCCATCCGAGTCTCAGCCAATGCGGGGGCATGAGGGGAGGAGAGACAGGGAAAGCCCTGTTGCACTAGCACAGGGGCGAACTTTGCTAATATGGTGCCCTGAGTGAGGACAGCATTTGGCACCCTCCCCATATTATTTCTTATTTTCCACAATAATTCGTTTTGGTACAGTTGCTTTTGTATGGATCTTCTCTGCAGGTACCCATATAAATACAGGTTTTATTATTATTATTTTGTGCCCTTGTGGCTCAGCGTCCTGTGCAGGAACCTCTGGCACTGCATGAGCATTATAGTGTGAATTTCTCCTAATATGCATAATTTCACAAAACAATTCCCCATATATAATGCATCACTGTATATTTCCCACCCATATATACATTGCCCGGCCTAGTATATGTATTTTTGTACACATTACTTGGCACAAGAACAGCATTACAAAATCCAGAAAAACAAGAATTTTAAGGCATGGGTATACCTCAATATACTCCCCCCCCCCCGGCTGATTTTTTTTTAATTGGGTAGATTCACTTTTAAATAATGGGTATGACTTGATCCCATTAGTTTCTAGAGATTTATGGTTCAATCTCTGACCTCTCCATTTCTTGTGAAGACTTTCAACGGTCGTGGCTACAGGGACAAATACTCCTGGGAGCTTCACTGTGCCAGCATGTGGCTAACCTGTGGCTCTCCTGTCAGTGGACTACAACTCCCAACAATCCCAAACATTGGCCATTCTGTCTAGATTGATGGGAGCCTAATGAAATCTGGAGGGTGGCAGGTAAGCTACTCCTGGTTTGAAGAACTGAAGTGTTGTAAATGGAGGAAACGACAGTGTCTTCTTTGAAGTTCAGACTATGAAAGTTGAATATATAGTTTTGGTGACAGGCAGCTGTGATGATTTGCCTTTTCTTTTAGGAACTGGGGCTTTTACTGCAATTTTTCCTCTCTAGTATGGAGAGTTTCTTAAGGATCCCATTATTAACAAAATCAGTGAAGCATCTTCTGGCACCTTTAACAGACGTGCTGAACCAAGGTGAATGTTCCAGAAGCTTTGCTAATGCCATCTTGGTAGTCAAGATAACCCCACAATTAATTGGTAGTGGTTGTAGCAATGAGCTTATATTCACTTGCTTTGATATAAGCTAATTGGATTGCTTTAATGCCATCCTTATCTGTGGGCTTGAGGTGCTGGGCTCTGAGCTCAGAAAGATCTTTAAGGCTTGGGTATTTGCCACCTATGTCCTCATCTGGTTAGGTAAAATGACGTAGGCTGCTTTGTGTATAAAGAATGTATGCACAATTGCAAGCCATCTCCTTGAAATGGTTCCTGTCCCGCATCTGCAAAGGCTAGAAGACCTGACAGGCTGCTTTGCTAAGTCCACATAATCTTTAACAAAGCACTAGAACTGATCACAGTGTCATATTTGGCCTCCTCCTTTGGTGTTCCTACACCCAACCACTCCCTTTGGGCCGGCAGTTTGGAACAACTTACCCAATTTATTATGGCATACACTTTTGTGGGTGACCACAATAACTTTGTCTTTAAAGTGCCACAAGACTCCGCTGATTTTGCTGCAGCAGACTAATAAGATTACTTCTCTGGACATTATTAACAAAGCTCGGGACTTCCTATTTAAATGAAACCAATAATAAATTGATGATAATTTCTTTCAGGAAGATGATGCAGCAGTTTGTTAGTTTCCTTTCAGCCAGTGCAGAAAGTGGTATCCACCAGATGTTTCTCTTCTCTCCCATTCTCAGCAATTGATAAGAAAGTGATCATTTCGCCATTCAGCTTTCCATTCAGTGTAATTCAGATTGAGGGGTGTTCCCAGCACATTAAAATAAGATTATGTAATTCATGAATCGCAAGTGTGCTAGGTGGAAGAATTTCCATGTTAGAGTAGTTCAGTTGCTTAGGCACTTCATTTATGATGTTGTGGGTCTTGTGTTGTGTCCCTGTTTGCTTGTGGTTTTGTTTTCATTTTTCCTTTTACTTACTGTTTTGTAAAAAATGCAAATAAAAATTATTAAAATATATGATGTCAGATCTTGGCAGAGCCAGAGGAACGTCCTGTTAAAATGTTTAATCTGAAGTCAATACTGTGAATGGTAGGCTCAATTTTTTGCAGAATGCTTCATGCTTATCAACATTACAGAGAAACAGATGGAAGTGCAACAAAAGGATATGATGTATCCTGGACCTAGGAGAAATTATGTTCAGAATTTCAACCAACCGACCCTCCTGAGAATACTCCATTTTCTCACCCTGCACCTCATTTTACATTTCCAACTGATAGTGTAGATTCCATGGCTATTGTGCAAGGATGACCTTTAGTGGTTTTCTTAAAGTTTTCTTAAAGTTTAGCATATCCACAGAAGTATCTAATGATACTTCTACAAACCTCACAGAGTTCCCTGATCATTCCTATACCATCCTGTTTCCCAGATGCCCTGCTTTGACTAGAATTCTACCAGCGCTTACAACAACCTAGATTTGTAATTAGAGGGAACAATTCCAGTCTGGGTGGCAATGTTGTATTATGGCTCCTAACTTTAAGAATTAAGCCCAATCATCCAGAAGCCGCCCCCCCCACCCCAGTTCTGTTATTTTATCACGCCAAGCAATTGTTTTGTGCTGAATCTCTCTCTCCCTTGTGTGATTTGGTTTTACTGTGTTTGCTCCCGTTCAAACATTTTATTGACTTTTCTGCTCTCAGCTTTCATTGTAGCGATAGTCTGGTTATGAGCATTTAAGTCTAAGCTGCCTTGGGGGAGTCTCACTCTCTACACACACACACAATTCAGAGACCTCGCCTGAGGAGTGTAGCATAATGGCAGAACAAGGGTTCTGAACATCCCATTTGATCTTAAGAGACTTCAAAGAAGCCAAACCCTAACTTTGGTAAGGGGCTGCTGCTTTTGATTTAAAGTCTTTACTGAATTTAGGACCAGAAGTCTTTATGATAAACCTGCCACCACATTTGGGGATGTCCAAATGGTGCCTGTTAGCCCATTTTGTTTATACCAGGGGTCAGCACCCATGCACATCCACACATGCCCGCCGCTCTTTCCCCGCTGGCTTTCAGAGCCATGGCAGGGGAGGAGGATGCGTCTGTGGCTGCGTCCCAGATGTCAGTACCCGAGCGGAGCTAAACCTCCGTGCAGGCGGGCTGCTTTAACGACCCTCGGGCTATATCCGGCCCGTGGACCGTAGTTTGCCAACCCCTGGTTTATACATAAATAATACTGGGTTGGTTCCAAAGGTACTCTTTCACATTCTTTTGCTCACAGAAGGGCTATTTCTCCCACTTGTGTAAACTCTTGGGACAGTATAAACATTGTGAAATCTTGCACAAGGGTCTGTGGAGCAGCACTTGCAGCCATTTTTCTTCAGCTCATGGTTCTCTGGCTCTAACTCTTGTGTGAAGCACCTCCAAGATTCTCAGCATTTTGCTTGATGACAAACTTTAAGGGACAACATGGTCCTAACCTTACTACCACTGTGACAGGGATGATGTGCCTTCTTAAGAGATGTAGGAGCGTATCATAAAAAGAAATGCGGTCTGCTGAATTATAGTAAAATCAAGGTTACCTTTAAAAAACACCTAAGGTGCACAAATGGGGGGAAATACTGTCAATGCTGAACAGTTGAAGGACTTAAGGCTTATTTCCAACTATCAAGCCCATTTTAAAATTTGCTTCATCTAGAAAGTTCAATTTAGTCCCACCTCCTATGTCCATATACTAGGGTGTAAGCCTCTCTGACTTCAGTGGAACTTACCTCTGAGTAAAAATGCATAGAACTGCAGTTAATTTCTGTGTAAGATCACACCCAGTCTTTGGGACAGAGATGCATGGTTGGATGGATGTTGCTGACCAACATCCATACATTCTGGGAACTGTCCAGAATGGCTTAGAGATTACCTTTATAGTTCTTATACAGTGGTACCTCTACTTACGAATAACTCTACTTACGAATGGAGCTCTGTCCGCCATCTTCGATGCGGTTTAGATAGGATTTTTTCTACTTACGAATTTTTAGATAGGCTTGCTTCGACTTACGAATTTCTTCCCCCAATGAATTCCTATGGGATTCGACTTACAAATTTTTTCGACTTACGAATGTGCGTTTGGAACGCATTAAATTCGTAAGTAGAGGTGCCACTGTATTACTGTATTATAATAATGGAGGTGGGTGTATTATAATTTTGTCTAGAATCCACACATGAATTCTACAAAGGTTCAGTATATTATTATATTTAAATGATTTCAGAATGGCTATGTCTCACATTCAGGATAATAAATTATCTCAGCTTTATCTTTCTATTAAATCACATTATAGGCCACTATTTCTTTGTTTTTGTTCTCAGGAATTACCTATCTGCAATTTCAGACACTGTCTTCAGTATATTTAGAGGGAAGTAGTAATTAACTTTCTGTAAGTTGACACTTATATTTGTCATAGGAGAAGTGCAGAACATTGCACATAGTATTAAACATACACCAACAGCAAACTCAAGTGCGGAGTCATTACAGCTGTGGAGCCAACATGAGGCTGAAAAAAGGGGGGGGGAGACAACCTGCTTGGAGGAATCTCCCAAGGCTTGCAATAGGATTGACTGACTGATTTATGGTGAGGGGGATCCTAAAGAGCGAACTCCACCTCCACGCCTGATTTTTTTAAAAAATTTTTTGGGGGGGAGACAACAGAAAACTGGGAACAGAATAGATATCCTTCAGAGACATAGGTAGCTTTGATAAATTTCCAGTGGTGAGAGAGAAAGCATCTGTATCGTGGCCCAGCTCCTTGCCTGTCTAGCCGAACTAGCAATAAGCAAATTGTCTCAATGGCAACAGGTTCCTGAAGGAGAAACTATTTTGGGGTTGGAGACCAAGCTGCCAATTTTGAATTAATTTCTTGGCAACAAGTTGTGTCCTTCATATAGACGGCGATTCTCCCACACTTGACTCTACCACTGCAAGGATTGGGGGTTTTTTCCCAACTTTTGTTGGGGGCTGCTAGAAAAGGCTCCAAGGGCCACATGCGGCCTTTGGGGCAAATATTGGGACCCTATTCTAAGGAATATTTTAAAAAACTTCACTTTCCGTCAGTTAATTCTGCACAAATAGAAAATAAGAAAAAAGCAGGCAGTGTTTACACAGTAGTGCTAGGCACCAAGCTTCCTAACAAAAACAAATATTTTGAACATGCAGTTATTGTACTGTTTGTAATGTAATGGGTCTGTGCCTATGAACTTTGGATGTACATTAATAAACAGTGATAAGTGATGGCAGGATCCCAAATATGAGGTAGCATTTGCTAAGGGGATTACACCAATCAAAATCTCTCACACAGTGGCAAAAGTCGTTCTTTGGGATCAATGAAACAAGGACAGACTGTTCTTTTCAGTGTTACTCAATTTTCCCCAGCATGAGTGCCTGAATAAACCACTTAAAACAGGCAATTTCTAAACTACAAACACTAGATCTATGAATAAGCGTCAACTCTTCAGAGCCAAGAAACAGAACAACACATACTGTATCTCTAAAGGAACATTAATATCAATCTCTAGTTTTCTGATATCCCAGCAGTTCAGGCAACTTAAATGAATTAGTAGAATCTTTTCAGTAAACAGGCAAAAGTAATGGCACCATGCTGGCACCAGGATCATAAACCACAACTAATTGTTTCAGTTTTAGTAATTGAACGTGTTGTTGACAACTAAGAAAAAGATGTGTGAAACCTTTGAAACCACAACTTTTATTAATTGATAGAAATAGTACAAATTTAATTCAGCTGCAATTTACTCTCCTCTGAAACAACCAAAAAGTTCCCCTTCCTGGGTGGCTACATCGTCAACTCCTGGGGGGGGAGAAACAGAAAAAAAGAGAATTAGAAACACTGTTTTCCTATAGGTGATGGGATGTGGAAGTGCTGGGTATTTTACCAGTGGGAAACTGGGCGACTGTTTATCTACCCTGCACAGCCATGTGACCTTGGGGGGCTATTGTTATGGCTGCATGAGATTTTAGATGGAAAGGATGCAGAACACAGCAGGCGTAACTCTAGTCGCAAGATAAAGTAATCAGATGAGGACAGGCAAAAAAGTGCCTGGTTCCCAAGTAGTTGCCTAGGATATAACATTGAGAACTGATGCATTTATCTGTTCCCAAAGGACAGACAAATCTGCACTAGATGTTTCAAGTGGTTTCAACTGAGAAGATTCTTCCTGCCTCCTGGAACCTTGGGAACTGCATTTCTGTGAAGAAGCCAACTGACATCAACAAGACACTTCTCAGAAATTTTGCAAAGCTAAACCATGGCAGTTGGATCTGTTTGTAGGGTATACCTTATGCATGTACTGTTACCCACTGACCCACACATGCCTATAAGCAGTTGCTGATGTTACGTTTTTCAATATACATATACCCTGCTCAAGATCACAATTAAAAAATTACCACTGGAAAAACTGTTTCATAGTGAATGCCATCTGTAAATCTAGTTGGCCAAAGCACATTGTTGCAAATGAATCTTAGTAAATATTAAGCTATGTTTAGATATACTTGAAAACATAGGTGTTAAAATGTATCATGTTGCATTCGACTTTTCCAGGCATCCCATTTCAATGCTGAGAGGTAGTTAAATGTTATAATTACTGATGAAAAGCAGTTGTAGTGGGGCAAGAGATAGAAAACAATGCATTTCCAAGGAATGGATTAATCTGGTGGTGAAGTGATGACATAAAATGGCCATGAGCTTTTTGCCATCTGTTCTCCAGGCTCTGGGTCCATGGGCCCTGTTATAAATGTCACTCAAGCAGGAACTTACCATAATAGCGTTTACAATATCATTACTGTTGTTCTTCAGGGCGCGAACGGCTTTTGCCCGGGAAACATTCGCTTGGGACATCACTAATTCGATGTCTTTCACCTCAACACCAGTCTCATCAACCTGGATGGGGAAAGATAAATGTCTCAGGACAGTTGTTCAAGCCTTTTTCTGCCAAGCAGGAAAGAAATGGCATGGATCCTTAAAAGTTTAGGATCCATTCAACCTAAGGTTTACAAAAGCCACAAGATAAATCAGGCACAGTAAACCCCAAATTGCTGTTAAGAGAGTCCCTGGTAAACTTGAAAAACTCACTTGCTATTTCAAATAGAAAGGAAGAATAGATTGAAACAGACAGGCAAGTGAGTGTGCTCTCTACATATGGTTAGAACTCTAACCCCACAGCCTGACTTGGGCTCTGTGTCTGCCCACACCAAAGACCCAATAAAATGCAAGCCTGGAATGGTAATGAATTTCTTTTGACAACTGCCCCTGCCTGTTTGCCAGCTAAATGTATGCCAGTTCATGCCACAAGAGGAAGTTTTCCAAGTCCAGTGCAAGTACAATTATAGTCACTGGTATTCTGTGCAAGACATCCATGATCATTAATAGAATGTATCAAAAATGCATCTTCAGTGCCCATGTCACTCCTGCTACCTGCCAATATCTGTGATAAGTGAACAGCTGGCTCTATTATTTCTGTATGTGAAACCAATTACAATAGTTTGGGGGCGGGAGAACCTAATCAGATTGTTCATTGGGAATATGATCAAGTTCCCCTCCCCAAATTCAAACAGGAAGGTGGGATGCTGGTAAACAAGAGACTGGGTGCATGACAACTCTCCATGACTGCAGCAGGTAAGAAAAAGTTGGGTGTGTGTACTGGTTTCACACTAGCCTGGTTTGCATATAATGCTGAATTATGGTTTACTAATCCATGTGTTAGCATAATGAGCAACAGTTTAGTAATTCATGGCTTAGCATAATGTGAGAACTCTGTCCATTATAAGCAAACCATAATCTGAAGCCATAGTTTATTGTTGGGTTATGGCATTACGTGTGAACTTAATTATGCCTTAACCATGGATGGTCTGGCCACTCCATCCCAAACAAAGGCACAAATCACAAAGAGCTGGAAAACAAACAAACCTTTGGAGAAACAAATCATGGCTTGGAGTTTTATGTCTTGTAGGCCACTGAGGCACTTGTAGGGATTTTAAAAATGAGAGAAAACTTGAATGAAGTATGCGATTTGTTTGGTATGCACCTGGGGATATGAAGGAAGCTGGAAGCTCACAAGAGGAAGGTAGGGTGTTGGTTGGTTAGTGCAGGCTGCTCAATAGGGGCACTGAGAATAATGAGACCACATGAAGGAGCACTGAGCGGTGCCCTTCACACCCACCTGAAGAACTATATTCTCCCCACACAAGTCAGAAATCAAGAAACTCCTGATGAGCAGGGGAAGCTTTTCCTGTCTCATTCACCAAGGCAGACATTAAAAAGACCAACAGCTCTGAGCTGGCCATGAGTGCCAGTTTCAAGGCTGCAATGACATATACAGAAAGTATGTGGCATACCTCTTCCTCTTCACTCTCCTCTTGTACAGTGGGAGTCTGTGTGTTTTCCTGAATGTTTGAAACGGCTTCTCCTTGCACTTTGAATTTCTCTGCAGCAGCCAGCTGTGCTTGCTGTGAGAGATCTTCAATCTGTTAGAGATGGGTGAGAAAGAGAGGTCAGTGAGGCTGTTGCAACTGAAGTAAGTAATGATGAGCAAAACAGAACAGAACAGAACAGAGGCCTCTACAAACACTACTGACAAGAACAACCAGCATTTCCAGATGTAGACCCCCCCCCCCGCTTCCCACTCCAATTTTAGAACCCTTCTCCCATTCTACAGTGGCAGAAAAACTACATAGTGCAACTGTCCTGTTCTTCAAATTGCAAGGCCCAAAATAACTAGACATTCCTGAGCTTAGCTTACCTTTGCTTCACCGAATACTATATAGGTATCTGATGCAGGACTTTTGTAGACATCTGGCTTGGTGATAACAAACAGGATGTTCTTGGATTTCCGGATTGTAACCCTGGTTACACCTGTGACTTGACGAAGGCCAAGCTTGGACATTGCCTTAAAAGCAAAGGAGAAATAATTTTTTGGGTGGCTGGGGGAAGTAGCCACTAAACTAGTCATGGCAAGAACTCGGCTCTTTGGTTTATAGAAAGTCTTTCTATAACTACTCCAGTAGCACAGCAAGCATTTTTTCCTCATTTGATTAACAACAACAATCCCCAAAAGCAAACCCAGAACTAGTGTCCATTCCTAGCTGTGTCACTAACACTTACAGAATACTTACTCAAAATAAAACTTCTCAAAATACAAAAAACAAAACCAATTACTTTGTGTGTTTCTGGGGGATGCATGTTTGTTTTTGTAGTTTACTTCTAGCCCTACTATATTCATGAGCAGGGTTGGGAGAAAAAATGGGCCCATGCCTAACTACTGTATGTACTGCAGTTTCCCCTGAGTTATTTATCTCCTCCTTCACTGCTTCTGTGAATGAAGGATAACATTTCAGAGAAAGAGCAAATAGGCACATAGATCAATCCCTTTTGCTGGTTGCAATTAAATAGGTTCTGGAAGAACATCCCAAGGAGTATGATAAAATGATTATAGGTAAGTAATTGGGGATAAAATGTTTGAGTAACTATTGCCTCCCCAGGCTGAATTAGCAAAACATCAGTCATTTCCAATCAACTTCATTTTACCTTCCGTGCTTTCTTTTCACTCCGACTCTGTTTTGCTTTGCTAACTGGTTCTTCATCTATTTCAGCTGCTGCTGCAAGCTGTAAATAAAAAGACCCAAAATGGAGTTAAAGGGATGCCCAGCAGAAAGCCCCCCAAATACATTTTCTGACTGAATATTGTATCCTCTTTTTGCAATGGAAATGAGAGAACAGATTTATATGCACATGCCCATCTACCCTACAAGTCCTCAAAATCCAAGCAGGGAGGCCTGGTATTTGCAAAGCATGCCAAAGAAATCACTCCATTCCCATGTACTAGCATAAATTCATATACTGAAGTACATTATCTATGTGCCAAGTTAGGCCCACAAGAGCACACAGAAAGGTGTTCTTTGTGGTTGTCCCACAATGTTAGAATTCTCTTCCCCTGGAGACTCACCAAACCAAGCCTATGTGCCTTACAGAAGCAGATCTCAACTGATGGCCAGATATAGAATAACATTAAAAAACCACAGTAGGGTAACATTGCAAATAAAACTGCTAAGTAGTGAGCAAGCTTTGGCATTCTCCACAATTGCTATTCAACTTGGATTAAGCAAAACTAAAAGGCTTACTATCCAGAGAAAAGGCTGGAACAACAGAAAACCCCCAGATCTCACAACAATGGCTGTTCTCCATATTTTGAAACTAAGTCCAGCATAATTCAGTAATTGCTTCCTTTTATATTTTAAAAATACAAAGGAATAGTCTTTGCTGTTTCTATGTCCCAGTAGGACCTGAAATGTTTTGCTCTTACAATAGTCTGAATCTATGTAACATGCCCTTCAATCCATCATAAGATGTTACAAACTGTAGACATTGGAGCTTTTTCACCACAGCAACTTTCTTCTTGCCTTTCATTATTTCAATTATAATCCAGATTGAATAAAAATTACGGAGAATTGTAAAAAAAAAAGTACATTTAACAACACTTGCTGTTTGTTATTCTTGTGTAATTTGCTTCTTTGTTTGCTTTTTCAAACATGGGATTTTAAACACAGAATTTCAGGCGGTGTACTCTCACTACCTACTGGTCAGAAGGCAAACCATCCTAGGACAAGGATTCCTAATGCATTCCTATGGGATTCGACTTACAAATGTGTGTTTAGAACACATTAAATTTCTAAGTAGAGGTACCACGGTACTTGTTAAAGTATGTGTGGCTGAACAAAGCATACACTGTAAATGGTGTGTTAAGCATCCTGGTGTGTGGTTTTTTGCGCATTTGTAGATCTTCAACATCACAGGGTTTTGTGGCCCTGCCCCAGATGCCAATTAAATGCAGCCCAGAGTTATTTGCTTCTCACCTGTGCCTGCTGTGTTGTGGCCTGCGTAGAGTCCTGTTCTTCAAGTTCTGGCACTGATTCATCGCTGTCAGATTCTGTTCCAGACCCTACAAATACAAATGTGTGCAATCTTTTTTTTTTTCATTTTGGCTTCAGCTGGGTGTGGCAGAGAAGCCCAGGGAAACATGAAGGGCTTTGCCAACTTGATCATGCAGATTCTATCTCCCTTTTAATGCACATCAAGAAACTCATACCAATCCAGAAAAGTCACAAGTATCTAGTGGCAGAGGCATTTATTCCCAATACAGGTAGCAAAGCAAACGACACAGAAACAATGCAACCTACAGGCAAACGACTTTGGAATGGCAGTGCTTTATGTTATCAGTGGCTATAATTTTGTAGCAATAGAGGTGCTTTGAGCTTTGCTCAGCCTGAGCTTCAAGACAATGCATATAAAACACTAGCTCTTTCAAAAATTAGTTCAGGTCACTGCATTCAGATATTACTACTAGAAATAGGTCTGTGTGTATGGGAAAAGGTGAGACAAAAATACTTTTTAAAAGCTTTAAGAGTTCCAGCTAAAAACAAATATCTGGGGAAGTGTGGGTACTGTATTCTAGGCATGCTAATATTAGTTGTAATATTAGTTGTAGTGTATGAAGAAATGCTTGCACTTTTAGGATTGAGATACCACTTCTATGTGTACGGTAGGAGAATTGGCAGCTGAGCTCTGGCTTAATTCAATGGTTTGAGATTAGGAATGTGTTGCAGACTTGCATACTCTCTGCAGTTATGTCTTTCCCTTCCATGATTTGTGATTATGTCTTAACTGGGCTATCTCTAAGTAGGGTTAGTCAGGATAGTTATGAGATGATGGATCTGCAAACCCATAGTGTGCTGGGTGTCATGGCAAACTGTAGTTAATGAAAAACATGGAAAGGAAGTAGAATGCGCAATGGGGGGGGGAATGGAAGCCCATAGGACATTCCCAATGATTCAATTTAATTTTGCTAATTCCTCACCTTTTTAAAGCAACAAAACAACACAGATTTTAAAAGCTCAGTTCTGAAATAGTGACCTGGGTATGCTTCACCTCAAGAACCTAGAATTAAGTTCACCGCTGTCGAATGATAACCACCGAAGACCCATGTCCTTTTAGGACTAAGTGACTGTGATGTAAATGGAAGGGGGGGGAATGATTCTCACCTGTGCAACAATTGTGAAGGGAACAAAATATATCTATAGCACACTTTTCTTAGAACAAGCTTGCCAATGAACTTAGCTAATTCTAGTTTATGTAATACCCTAGCATCTTTCCCAATACAGTGGAACCTCAGTTTTTGAACGTCTCGGCTGCCGAACATTTCAGAAGCCAAACACTGAAAACCCAGATGTGAATGCTTCCATTTTTGAATGCACCTCGGAAGTCGAATGGCTTCCACAGCATGTTTTTCCATTTTCACCATTCACTTTGCTGACAGCACTTTGATTTTCGAACATTTCGGAAGTCAAATGGACTTCTGGAACGGATTACGTTCGAAAACAGAGGTTCTACTGTATTTGCATATGCACCAGACCACACTGGTAGCTAGGCAAAATCTCACTTATTCTTGAATTTAGGCAGATGTTTGATTTTAACACATAGCATGCATCTTCTTGTTTAATATGTCTTTAATAGAGAACTACAGCCAACATACAAGAAATAATTTCTGTGTAACCCCACCCCCCCAGTGCAAGTACAAATACAAATACAGACAAAGCACAACTGAAATGGATAGTGGATATTGCAATTTCTTCCAGAGTCAGGATAAAACATTACACAAGAGTTGGCAACACATGCTAAATCTATGAACATCTCACTTAAAGCACTTTTAATTAACAAGATGTACTAGATGTCCAATCACAAGCCAAGTACTAGGATTGGAGACAGAGGACTTCTACAGTGCTACAGAAAACAAAGCTGTGATTAGGGTTTCTAGGTTAGTGCTATTCCAGAAATACCAGCCAAGGCAACATTGATGTCACACCCTCGATAAGACATTCACAACATGCTGAGCATGTGAAGAGACTCTCTCATTTGTGCAGTACATTCTTATGCACAAGTCTCGATTCCTCAGCACGCACAGGAAAGAGTTTTTTCAATTGGCTCTGACCACAACTGGTTACAGCTCAGCTTGGACTTACTTTGGCTTCACTTCTAAATACTACTTTTCTAGACTAACAAACAAAGCAAGGAGTCCAAGGGAGGAAACTTGGGACCCCTTGCCCATAGACAGGTTAGTATTCAGTGAGCAGTCTGTGATATCCATGCACACAGCAAACCAAGGAGGCAAATACCCTTGTCATTCTTCAGGATAGGCTGTTTGGCAGGAGGAGGAAGAGGAGCAGTAGGAGCAGTTGCTGGGGCCTCAGCAAGGGCCACAGCTTGTTTGGGAGAGAAATCCACCAGGATTGGCTGCAGAGGTTGCTCCCCAGCAGGCACCTCTGGAGGGATCAAAGGCGGCAACTCGTCGTCTTCAATGACAGCAGAGACAGGGGTGGGGGGTTTGGGCGGCACTTCAGATGCTAGACCAGATGCAGGTGAAACTGGTGATGGCTTAGGAAGCACAGCAGAGGGAGTTAGCTTTTTTACAGGGGAATTAGGAGGTGGCACAGGGGAAGCAGGCTGTGTGAGACTGCTTGTAGCTGTGGCAGAAACAGAAAGATCAGCAGGTGCAAGAGGCAAAGGTGTTGTTTTTTGTGGAGGTGCCTTATCCCCAGCAGAGGTGACAGGGACCTGGGAGACATCCAAGGGCAAGGCAGCAGAGCCAAGGGTCACCAGAGAAAGAGGAGTAGGAGTGCTCGGGGTGGCAGAGGATGTAGAAGCAGCCAGTGGGGAAGTGGTGGCCACAGGGCCAGGAGGAGAGACAACATGTGACACTGGGGAGGTTCCTGAGCCAGAAGCAGAAACAACAGGAGGCTTAGGGGAAGCAGTGGGGGTCACAGTTACAGAAGGGCCTTTGGGGCCAGCTGCAGAAGTTGCAGGGAGAACTGGAGGGGCCACTGAGGGAGCTGTTGAGGGTACAGGGCTATAGGCAGGCACACCTGGGGAAACAGAGGGAACTAAGGGCTCAGGTGCAGCTGCCAAAGGAGAAGCAGGTTTTGCAACAGGCACCACAGGTGCCAAAGGGGTAGGAGCAGGCACTGTTGGGGCCACAAGAGGAGTTACAGGGGCAGGTATAGGACCAGAAGGAGGCCCTGCTGGGGCCACAGGGCCAGATGTAGGTGTCAAAGGAGATGCAGGTTTTACAGGAGGCACTGGCTTAGAAACAAGTCCTGCTGGGCCCACAGGAGGTGCCAGAGGAGGAGCCACAAGCTGGGATGAAGAAGGAGGTGGTTTCACTGCTGAGCCTGTGGGGGCCAGTGGCTTAGGAAGGGTCCCTGCTGGGGGCACAGGACCAGAAGTAGGTGACAAAGGTGAAGTAGGTTTCACAGGTGGCACTGCAGGTGGCACTGGCTTTGAAGCAACCCCTTCTGGTACTGCAGGAGGTGCCAGAGACCCAGATGGAGGCGCCAAAGGAGGAACCACAGGACCAGAAACAGGTTTCAGAGGTGGCCCTGTGGAGGAAAGTGGTCTAGGAGGGACCACTGCTGGGGCCACAGGTCCAGATACAGGCACCAGTGATCTGGGAGCTACTTCTGATGGGGCCATAGGAACCGGCCCTGCTGAGGCCAAGGGACAGGAAGCAAGAACCCCAGGGACAGAGACAGGTGCCAGAAGAGGAGCCACAGGGCAAGAAGATGCCATAGGTGGAACTGTAGGTGCCACTTGATTGGATGTAGGTACTTTTGCAACCACAGGAGAGGCTATGGAGCCAGAAACAGGTGCCAAATGAGGAGGCACAGCTTCGGCAAAAGGTGCCCCAGGTCTAGGGGGCGGTCCTCCTGGGGCCACAGAGCTAGAAGCAGAAACCAAAGGGGAATCGGGTTTCACAGGTGGCACTGCAGATGCCAATGATCTAGAAAGAGACTCTGCTGGGGCCACAGGTCCAGGAGGAGGTGCTGAAGGACTAGAAGCAGGCCCTGCTGTGGTTAAAGGACCAGGTGCAGGTGGAGGTGGTGATTTCACAGCCAGCACTGCAAGTGCTTGTGGCTTAGAAGCAACCTCTGATGCAACCATAGGAGGAGTTGCACATCCAGAAGGAGGTGGCAAAGGAGGAGCCATGGGACTAGAGGCAGGCCCCACTGGAGTCACAGGGCCAGGAGAAGGAGCCACAGGATCAGAAGTTGGTGGCAAAGGAGAAGCTGCGGGTGCCAATGGTCGAGGAGCGACTCCTACTAGAGCATCAGAAGAAGATATAGGTCCTGAAGCAATAGCCAAAGGAGGAGTCACAGGACTAGAAGCAGGCCTTGCTGGGGTTACAGCGGCAGAAGGAGGGGCCAGAACAGGGGCCACAGGCTGGGAAACAGGCACAGCTGAGGTTAGAGGGCCAGAAGTAGGTGCAGGAGATTCAAGTTTCACTGTTGCTACTGCAGGTGCCAACAGAATAGGAGCAGGTACTTCTTGGGACACAGGAGGGGAACCAGAACCAGATGTCAAAACAGGAGTTACAGACTTAGAAACAGGTGATACAGGACAAGATGCAGAACCCACTAGGGCCACAGGGCCAGAAACAGGTGCTGAATCATGTTTCACAGATGGCCCTGCAGGTAGCATGGGTGCATGAGCAGGCTCTGCTGGAGCCACAAACGCAGGGCTAGAAACAGGTGCCAAAACAGGAGTCACAGGGCCAGAAGGTTTCACAGGTGGCCCTGCAGGTATCAGTTGTCTAGGAGCAGGCCCTGCTGGGGACAAAGGAGGGGCACCAGGGCACACCACAGAAGCCAAGGGGCAGGAAGCAGGTGCTGCAGGGCCAGCTATAGATGCCAAAGGAATCACAGGGTGGCAAGCAGACCCCACAGGCGGCCCTGGGGGTGCCACAGGACTAGATGCTGGCACTGGAGAGGCTGAAGAGCCTTGAGTAGTCACTGCAAAGGGTAGAGGAGAAAGAGGTGCTGTAACAGAATTATTGGGTCTAGAAGGAGAAGCAGGAGATATCATAGTGCTATGAGGCTTAGGGACTGTGGGACTGACAGGAGAGCTGAGAGGAACTGTGCTTGATACAACAGGGAGAACAGTGGGTCCAAGGACCAGAGGAGGAGAAACAGGAGCAACTGGGAGAATGAAAGGAGCTGGAATAGGACATGATGGCACCTGAGGAACTGGGCCCGCAGATATTGCCAGTGGTGGGCTCACAGGGGTAGCTGGATGAGCTGAACTAAGAGACCCAGGGGAAATTATTGAGGCTGGGGCAGAAGCTACAGGCCCTACTGCAATGCTGGGAGACGAGGGGCTAACTTTTTGGGCAGCATCAGCCAGATCCAGAGGCTTCAGGGAAGAAGAAGGAATCTGGGTCACCACAGCTGGGACACTAGGAGGCAAGGCTGAGCCAGGAGAGACTGACGTTGGGAAGGAGGAGGAAGGAGGAGCCACAAAGGAGAAAAGCTGCCCAGGTGAGGCAGCAAGGTCAGTAGGTGCCAGTGGAGTACTGGAAGGACAGAGTCCAGCAAGGGGAGAGTTAGCATCATGGGATGAAGAGGGAGGGTGGGCAGCGCTAGATACAGAGGAGCCGGAAACAGCAGCTAAAGGAGAGAAAAAGTGAATCAATGATGAAAACATGGAGAAGAAAAAATGAATTATCTACAGCCACCCACATGGAAATGCATCTCAGTTACCTGTGAGGTAGAAATTGCTGTAGCTGCTGTCAGAAAAAAGTATCACAGTGTTTGTATGCCCCACCCCATCAACCAAGGCTCTTTGTATAGTGCCAATATTCCACTGGAGGACATGTGCAGGATCAAATCTTTTGAAAACATGTGACAGTGCACAGGCAAGCCCAACATACTTGTCACCACTCTCACTGGATGTCTCACTACATATCCAACTCTATTATCCATATATCTGGTTGGGTACCCTCAACACATGCTATCAATAGAAACTCAATTATAGAGGAGAAAAAAGCTAGTTCAAGAAACAAGTTGCAGAGCCTTACAAGTGGTGACATTTAACCTTCCATGTTGTGTCCAGATGCACAGGTTTGAAAAGGATAATATACCAGTCTCCCGCTGCTTGAAAACTGCTTTGTAGTACATGTTCCATTTAAATGGCAATGGCTCCTATACCACCCAGGTTAATTTGGTTGCAGAAATGAAGCTGGGGAACATGGTTTGAGGTTGGGCCAATGTATAAGCAGGGGCGATCAAAGCAAGATCTTCACACAAGTCACATGTAATTTCAAGGTGTAGCCACTGGCATCCCAGGAACCACAAAATGCCAGTATTCTTTGAAACAGATATTGGGACAGCAATGCAAGGTACCACATAACTTTTCATACCAATTCTGTGTGCCTGTCAACAGCAAGCAGCCACAGAAAAAAAATCAAACCCTCTCTCTGGTAATCTAGATGGCAGATCAGTCCATAAAACATTTCCTACCTAGAGGTTTGTATTCTACACAGTAACTTGTATATGATCTATGTCAGCTGAAGAGCGAAGAATAGAACTCAGGAGTCTCCTTAAACCAAGTCTTTTTTTTGTTGCTAAATACTATGGTTAATGTAACTGCATCAACACAGCACAGCAAAATATTGTTAAGGAGACATACATAGGGACTAACAGCAAATACCTGGTGCTTGAACAGGAAGCTGAGAAAAACAGGCTGCAGGTGCTTCAGAAGCACCAGCAAAAGGGTTTGGAGTGGCAGGAGCTAAATGAGCAAGAGCAATAGGTTATTAATGACAAACCAATAAGCTTGGGGCTAGAACCATCTAGAAGGTTCTATTCTCTTGGCTTAGTCAAAATGACAAATTAAGTCTACTGGGAGCTGTCTATCCCGGAACTACGTAAGATGCCTTCAACTTCAGGCCTGGCATTATTCAAACCTAAATGAGACATGCAAGCTACAACTTACACTGCTAGCATCCACCCAAACTTTTTAAAGAATGAGTCACTCAGTGATGTTTCATCAAAGCATTAAATGGTGGATTAACTAATCTTAACTACCGGTATATGTGTGGCCTGAGAGTAGGTAGCTGCACTAGGAATGTCTGCAAATCTGATGAGCATAAACTGCTTTAAATGAAGCCAGAAGCACACTGCTCAGTGAGATCATGCAGGGAAGAGGAGCCCAGCACATGTTATATTAATGTATGGCTGCATGAGAAAGAAGTCTATCACATGCAACTTAAGCAGAAGGATCTTAGCATTCCAGAAACAGGAATTTAGGAGCTACTTCCTTAACACTGTGATTGACCTTCATAAGGGCAGTAAAAAACAAAATGGCTATATTACAACATGATAAAAGATTCTGAGGGGATCAAGGGTCTCTTTTTGGACTCATCACCTAAGACTAGCAGATGAGTACAAAAAAGGCTTTTACTAGTGTGAGAATTCACTCTAATGCATGGGCTTCATAGCAGGACTGAGACAACCAGAATTCAAGGCATAGATTTAGCAGGAAGGTGATATAAATGCCAGATTGAGCAAGTGCTCAGACTACACTAACACCAATTCACTACTTCAAGATTTTCCTTATTTCCAGTAAGAATGCTAGAAGCCTCTGTTCAATGAGAGAGCTGGCTTCAATAATCATAACTGTCTCTCACGAATGAGTTACTAAACAATCCTTAATTGTAGATTCTGGGTGATGTTTCTACTAAGCAGATGAAGAAAAGAAGGCAAAGGAATTACTATATAATTTGTGTTGGTCACTGAACTTTAAGTGGTCAGTTGTCTACAGCTACCCACTGCTGTGCATCAGTTCTTGGGAAGTGACTGGGAAAATAGGTATACAATGGGAGAGCAAGATAATGGAATGAGGATTCCCTCTCACCCCCCCCCCCAAAAAAAAGTTAAACAAGGAAGGGGCAAAGAACTACATATAACCAGAAAGTTATAAGATTCATGCTAAGAAAGCTAAACAATTTCTTAAAATTAAACTATGACATTTTAGCTAAAACACGATCTAGCCTAAAAGAGCAGCACCATCAAAGTGCAGGCATTCAAACTAGTAGTCATTCTAAAGGATGGCGTTAACCTTTATGGTGGCTCACCATCCCCCGTCTCGCAAAAAAGCAGTAATAAATCATCATCATCATCTGAAACTTGGAATCACTGAGATGTGACATTTTCCCTAGGTCTACTGCAAATTATATACCACAAGCAGTACACCCAGGGACATCGCAAGCAAACCATGGAAATGCCTTCTTAGGAAGACCTGCATACCATACTTAACAGCTGTTAACTCTTGCAGTAGTATATTTGATCAGCAGAAATGTATGTTTCAAGTATGTACATTTACTTATTTCTTTGACCACCAGGAAACAAGATCTCAGCTTAAACAAAGCTGGTAGTTCTGGAGCCCTGATTCATTCTAGAGTTTTTTTTAATCAAAAAATTCATTTTAAAAATTAAAATGAAGTAATTTCAACCCCATCTTGCTGTTTTAACTTGAAACCTACCTGATGACTCTAGAGCAGTCCCAGCCTGAGAACCCTTGCCTGCCACCTCAGGATTCTTGGTGGCAACTGGTTTGGACTCCTCAGCTGTCCGCATCACTTCCATAGGGACCCCAGGAACTGGGGGTAGAGTTACTGAAATAGTGTCAACTGTTCAGATACCACTCAGGAAACCCAACAGTCTGCACATGCCTCGTGAGGTGATTAGCAATCAGTAGCATCCTCAGCAGCCCAGAGACAAATGGCACCCGGACTAATAAAAACCTTAATGTATGAAGCATTATAGGGATAATCTACTCTGGAGAGGAAACTGACAATTTAAGTTGTTTCCTAGCTATCATGAGGATTTGGTGTCATCACACTAACAGTCGTAACTCAGCTGACATCAGCTTCTAAATGTTAGCGCTGATGTATCAAAAGCCAATCTAGGCCAAGTTTACCGCGTCACAGTGGTCATGCATGCAACCACTTCATAATGGGATAAAACGGATGGAAGTCAGTACAGTTTTTTTAAAAATGTAGCTACCACTAGCAGAGGAAGCAGTTAAAAATTTTTCCCATTTGTATCACAATATTAGCCAGTGCCTTTGAGGACAGAAGGGCATATTCATGCACCAGACTGTGGTAAATATGAAGAAGAATGGATGATGCACTGGATTTGGAACTAGTTGTATCAGTTCTTCTGTCTCCTCCTATCTTGCTTCTACATTCAGTGTGGGTGGCTCTGGCAAAACTGCTGTGTGTCTTCTTTCCCACTTCTTACATCCAAGAACCAGCAGCAAAGCTTGACTGGAGCAAAGCAAAATTTATTTGCTGTGCCCCAATAACCTCATAGAATTCTGTCTAATGTGTCACTGGCACTTACAGCAATCTCTTCTCTGCAACACAGGTGCCTTGGCATAACTTTCTAATGGGCCAGAAGCAAAGCTGAAAACCAGTATAGACTTTGCTAAGATTTGGTAGGCCATTCAACACCACGACATCCACAATATGGACAGGCAGACAGTTTCTGTCTGCTTCAGAGAAACTGCTCCATTCTATACAGCTTCATTTGTTTATCCAACCGAACTTGTGTGTTTCCTCCCTGTCTAAGAGAAACTCTCACACCCCTTGGACAGAAGTCATTGCATTTACCAGTCATGCAGTGTACAGCATCCCCATGCGTAGGTGTGTGTATAGGAGAGACCCAGTCACAAAGTCATGCAGTGTTCCCTAAGCGGCAAGGCAGAAATGTAGCATTCAAGGAGACCTGGTTCTCTGCTAACCAGCATCCATGATACCTTCAAGACAGATAACTGGAGACACAATACACAGGGAAGGTTTAGAGTTAGCATGTCCCAAATAAGAAGGATGCAGGTACGCACAAACACACACACACACTTCAGAATACAATTAGATTTTTAAATGCAGTATCAGCTGAAAATTCTGCTCCACCCTTTCACAGTCAACACATCTATCAGCTGTTACTGCCAAGTTCAGGATGCTTGGTAAATGCCAAATTATGTTGTAATCTTTTGGCTTGCAGTCACAAAACGTCGATTCCCTGCTCTGTGCTTAAGATAGGCAGTGTTAGTGAGTGGATTAGAAAGTTATCCACTTGACATCTAGTAGGTTTCAGGTCCCCATTTCAGTCACACCAGAGTCACCACCTCTCCGACCTTAAACAGTGGTCACCACCAATTTGCAAAAAGAAACATGTGTCACAAAGTAGTGATGCATGATCATTAACATCCCAATTCCCAACTGTCTCACACAGGTTTAAAAATATGAAGGGGTTGTATCCTTTGGTTCTTACTAAGCCACCTGCCTCCTTCTTCCTGAAGAATTCTTACACATCAAACCATTTGTTAACGTGGAAGCATGATTGGGAAACAAACCATATACAGATCCTTTAAAACACACAGAGTTTACTCCAGCACAAAAGGCCAAAAAGAAGAAAACCTTCCCAAGTCATTAAGCAAGTATCTAGAATTTGACGTAGGTTAAGATCCTCATTTCTCTAATGTTTCATTTAGTAATCACCCAACGTTAGCATACACACAAAAATCAGACGCTGTTGTTAGTAGTTTTAGCATTTTGTAGTCTAAAAACCTTCAAAATGTGGTGGGATAGCAGTGTTTATCCAGCTTGTGATTCACATCAAGCATGCTACTGCCATGTTCCAGAGAGAGACCATGCAACTCATCCAACTTCGAGGAGACTACACGTGGTAAGAGCACAAGAGGAAAATTTCAAAGTATTTATCTCAATTTCTCAAAGTCATGATAACGTTTATATGGCAAGTTCCAAGTATTTTCCACACATTGTCTCATTAACCCTTACAGCAACATTGTAAGGGCAGCCAGCATTATTATCCCATACTGCAGATTTTTTTTGGGGGGGGGGCCCTGAAGTTTAGAGATATTGGCTTTTCTAAGGCTACCTAGAAAGCTCATGGCAGATGCAAGACTAGAATCAAGCTTCTTACAGTGCAACTTACACATGACCCCTTTACCATGCATTTCTATGCATGTCTACTCAAACGAAGCCCTACTGAGTTCAATAGGACTTACCCTGTTTCTCATATTTTAAGACATACCCATAAAATAAGCCATAGCAGGATTTTTAAGCATTCAAGGAATATAAGCCATACCCCGAAAATAAGACATAGTGATAGGCGTAGCAGCAATGCCGGCCACGGCAGAAGGAGGAGGAAAAAAATAAGACATCCCTTGAAAATAAGCCATAGTGTGTTTTTTTGAGGAAAAAATAAATATAAGACATGTCTTATAATATGTGCAAGACTGCAGTCCTAGACTCTTGGCCACTCTGCCACAATAGCCCTCAATTATTTGCAAGTTCTACCCTTCACAAATGGTTTTACCTGCTTTGTTAAACTGGCTGACTGGACGAGTTTCAGGATCCTTTCTGAAAGTGTATTAGTCATCCAAGGCACTAACCTGTCTCAGCCTGAGGCTGTGGCAGCTCTTGTTCTGTTGCTGGAACAGTTTCTGTGGCTTCACCAGGCATTTCTGGGAGAAATGAAAGTAAAATTCAGTCAATTTTTCTACAGAATTAGTGGAAAAACACTACAGGGTATCTCACCAAAATCTTGCTTCTCTACAATCAGAGTATCATGGCAAGCTACAAATGAACAAATTGAATCACTTCCTAGAGAATGAACACTGCTGCCAAGTACAATTTGTTCTACCGTAGGTCACGCATCCCCAAACTGTGGCCCTTCAGATGTTTTGGCCTACAACTCCCATGATCCCTAGCTAAGAGGACCAGTGGTCAGGGATGATGGGAATTGTAGCCCAAAACATCTGGAGGGCCAAAGTTTGGGGGTGCCTGTTCTAGGTAGTCACACACAAAAAATATACATTCAAAAACTTTTGTTTGCCAAATTACTTGACTTTAACCAACCCCAATTTCTGTACCAAATGCATAGAAAACCATATCTACTTAAGGACTATTGATACAACTGCAGGAGATCTGCCAAACTTCAGTATCCATAATCAATGTTCATCCCTGGATGTTTTCCAATGGCTTAAAAGTTTTTATTCACTTCTACCCTCACCTAACCAAGTTGTATGGCAAGCAAGACTGGCATTATTACTATCAGCCATGATACCTAAATAAACCATCCATGTTCAATGGCAGCATAGCAGACTATGGTGAGAAACAGAAAAAAGGCCTGTAGGATCCCCCCCAAAACATTTGGTTGGTTACTGTTGGAAAAAGAGCACAGGCTTAGGTAGGCCTTTGGTCTGATCCAGCAAGGTACCTATTTGCTTTGGTACAACTCCACCCTACAACCGTCATGTACCCAAACTATGGATACAGTGAGAACTTCCATTCACTCCCATGCAGGAGCTTCCTTGCCCCTGCACTTCCTCCTTGATAGGCATAATACCCATCCCAACAGAAAAAGTTTAACTGAACGATGGGACAAACCTCAATTCCCTTCATTTCACTAGGCGCTTAAGCCTGTGCCCCAACACGCACAGCCACCAACCCACTCAATGCCAAACTTCCTGGAACCCTCCTGAACGGCAACTACCCTTCCTGGAGGAGCGCTATGAGAGCGCCACCTCCGAGCGGAAGGCCATTGCCCCGCTTCCCCCTCCGGGCAGACCCTGCTGCCAAGAGAGACACCCCTTTTCAAGTGGGGAGGGGGTGGCAAGGTGGCAGGTGCAGCCCAGGGTCCTCCAGGCGTCGACCTCCAAGCTCCAAGGGTCGAGTCCAAAGGGGGCGAGCGCCCTTCTGTTTCCAACAAGGGCGCCCAGGGAAGGAGAGTCAAGCTCAGGGATCGGGTGGAGAGCCGGGTCTCCCTCCAAAATGTCTTCTGTCCCCCTCGGCTCTCCCTCCCAGTGCTCCTTCCCTTCAGGGCCTCCTGCCACCGTTTCCCTACGAGCGGAAGGCCTTTCCCGAAGGCCCGCCGAGGCCCTACAACTCGGGGGGGGGGAGCGGCCTATTCGCGGAACCGACGCTTGGCTCCGGAGCCCTGGACTCAACCCACCCGCCAACGGCGCATCTTTCCCCGCCTCGAGCCCCTGAGCGGCCCCAGGCCGCCCCGGCTTCGGGAGCTTCCCGCCTGCCCTGTCAGGGGGCTCGCCGAGGAGGATGGCGGCGGATGCAAACGGGGAAAACTTACTGTACAGGACGAGCCGGGCGCAAGATGGAGGCAGAAAGAGAGCGAGAGGCGGAGGGAGGGCGACTTCCGGTCCGAGCAGGAATGGCTTCCGGGTCCCCGCGGGGATGCCCCATGCGCTGTTCTATGGTTCCATGCGCTTCTCTCGCTGCTGGTTTTGCTTCTTTCCACCACGCGAAGAGCCCCCTGCTCTGCCTTTAGCAAAAGCTTCAGTAAACACGGAAGGAACGAGCGCAAAGCCCTGCAATAATTCACTACCAGAAATCAAGATATTCCAGCGCGGTGATCCTCAAACTGTACTGAAAATAGCCACACTTGTTTTGCGTGGCACACAGAAAGGGGAAGGGAACCGCAATTGACAATCGGACGAGACTTTTAAGAACGTGTGTTTGAGCTTGCTTTCCCCTCCTTCCTCCGCTTCCATTCTCTTCGTGTGTCGTTGCCGTTTTGGATTGGGATCATCAGGACAGAGAACTTGTTTTGTGTTTTGGCTAAGCTGCGCTGCGAGCTATTTTGACTAAAAATGGCACCATTTAAATGCTGAAAATAATTAAAATAATAGACTAACCATGTTTCATGGGCCACTGATGTGCTGTAATAGGACTCTGCAGGTTTGCATGGGGCCCTGCCCTTCCTGGAGAGGGACGAGACCCCTAGGAGGGTCCTCCAAGCATCAAGGTGTCCCAGAGGAGGAGCAGAACATGAGGGTGGAGTCTTCCTTGGAGCCAGAGAGACCCCCAGGCAAGGGAGAAGGCCGATGGCGTAGGGCAGCTGAAGAGATGCAAAATGGAGCCAGGCCTAGGTGTTAGTGGTTGGAGGGCTGGACTAGGAGGACCTGGTGTTGTAAGAATTTTGAGCTCATATATATAATAAATGTTCATAAATGTACCAAGCAAACAGTACAGGAAGACAGGCCTGAAAACCATTTTGGCTCCCAAACTGACCAAATATTTCTCTGTGAGGAGGGAGGAACTTCCTGACAGTTAAGAGCTGTTGGCAGTGGAATTTGCTACCAAGGAGTGTGGTGGAGTCTCCTTCTTTGGAGGTCTTTAAGCAGAGGCTTGACAGGCATATGTCAAGAATGCTTTGATGGTGTTTCCTGCTCAGCAGGGGGTTGGAATGGATGGCCCTTGTGGTCTCTTCCAAGTCTATGATTCTATGAAATGAAAAAATATCCCCTTTGTCTCTCTGCTCACAGATCCTGCCTTAAGGCCACATTTAAGATATGAATAGGGTGTGAGTCTGTGTCCTGGCTCAGGAACTAAGTACAGTATTTATCATTTCAAAAGACTGGCTAGGCCCCCTGGTAATCCAACATTAACAGGTAACTTGTCAAACAGGAGATAACAAGGTACTCGGATTTCTGCTGTAGACCGCCCCTTTCTATGACATAGGATGACGTGCCTGGGGGTTGGTCTTGGGCTACACCCCTTCTTTGATGTATGTATGATGTATGTGTGACGCTTCTAGAGGTGGCTCTGATTGGAGGGGGGATTTTAAATTGTTTATATAAGGGCGGGCAGGCTTTTGTTGGGGGTTCTTCTCCTTTGTCCTGCCACGAGGGAAGACCCTGTTGCAACAGTCAATAAAGATCAAGCTTACTAGCTGCTTTACTTCTCAATATTCTCTGGTTGGCCTCTGTCATTTCCTCTTACCAATGGAGAACTCTGTAAGGCTCTTAGGCATCCTCAAACTTCGGCCCTCCAGATGTTTTGGACTACAATTCCCACCATCCCTGACCACTGGTCCTCTTAGCTAGGGATCATGGGAGTTGTAGGGCAAAACATCTGGTGGGCCACAGTTTGGGGATGCCTGTTCTTATGTACTCCATAAGGGAATAAGGACAGATTTTTTTATAACACTGGGAGAGCAAGGTTCAAATCCCCACTCAGCCATGCAGCTCCCTGGTGGACCTTGGGCCAACCTAGCCTACTTTGCAGGGCTGCTGTGAAGGTAACAATTGGTGGCAGGGAGAACCATGAAGGCCACCTTGAGCTCCTGGGAGGAAAGTGGGCTAGGAATGTCATAATAAATAAGAGGAGAGAGAAAAGGGGAAGGCAGGTGAAGCATGTGGAGGAGCTGAGCTCTCTGGAGAAGACTGACTGGGTCAGTCAAGGCTCGGCAGGGGACCCCAGGACTCGCACCCAACCCCCAGGAGACCAAGAGAAAGGGAAGGAATCCTACTTATAGTCTGCACATTTCTTCCAGCAAAAATTCCCACCCTTCTCTCTAAACTAGCTAACTATCTAAAATGCCCACCCAAGCCTAACTCTGACCCCACCCCCAGCCCTATGCCTAACCCTAGCCCCCACCCTAACCCTACGCCAAACTATAACTACTCCTCTATGTACAAAATAAATATATACAAAATAGGCACAAATGTGTACAAAATAAAAAAGTAAAATAAAACATAAATAACAAAAATAAAAATATTAAAATAAAACCAAAAATAAAAGTGTTAAAAAAAATTAAAAGAATAAAATCAAATCAAAATAAATCAAATAAAAGTAATGAATGAAATCAAAATCAAAATGAGAAAATAACAATTCACTAATCCTCCACCTAATCTCTGCCAACTGCCACTAACTCCTCTCTCCTCCACTCGCGTCACTACTAACCCACAATGACCACCTGCATGTCAGTGGCTTTTAAGGAAGAAGCAAGAGATGTCACAAAGGAGGGTGGGTCCTTGTCACCGTGGCAACCCTCCCACCTGGACCTGGGCCCACCTGACCCCTCCTGAGTGGTGATGCTCCTCTTTCAGAACTTGGAGGCACCTGCTGTTCTGCCTGCAGCCAGGCTGCATCTTCATTTCACATCCTTCTTCCTGCAGCCCCTTTTCTAAAGGGAGACCACCCCCACATCCTTCAAGGCAGGCTGGGGGTCTCCATAGTGCAGGATTGGACCATCTGCTTTGCATGCAGGTCTTCTGTCCTGGGCGGCATTTCAGGGGGGGGGAGGCTGGGAATGCCCCCCCATTCCAAAACCCTGGAGAGCTGCTGCCGGTCAGTGCAGCCTGGTTGAAGGAGGATACTGAGCAGCTGGAAGGTGAGCAGAGGAAGGCAACCAGGATGGTAAAGTCATAGCTGCCAAGTTTCCCCTTTTCTCGCGAGGAAGCCTATTCAGCATAAGGGAATTTCCCTTAAAAAAAGGGAGAACTTGGCAGCTATGGGTAAAGTGTCTGGAGACCAAGCCTAATGAGGAACAGTTGAGGCAGTTAGAAACCAAGACTGATCCAAGATATGGAAGATAACATTAAAAAAAAAGGAAAAAGGGAGGGAAAAACTATTTTGCCTGTTGACTGCCAGGAAAGGAAAACATGTATTTGTCGTGGGCTGTGTGAGTTTCGACTGCTCCCCCTGTTTCAGAGGACCTTTGTGGTGGTGGCTGAGCTGCTACCTTGAAACTGTTAACAGCCAGGAGGAAAAAACTTACCCTCCTCATGGGCTACAAAAGTTCCAGTTGCGAAAGTTCCACTCCTTTGTCTGAAGAGCTGCTCAGTGGGCTCTCTGCTGCCTAGTAGGAGGTAGGAGAGAGCTGGCACCAGGATAGACAAAGAACAAAGGCAGGATATCTTGCCTGGATGATCCTGGTACCCTATGGGCCTGGTGTGGTTTCTCTTCCAGGTACTAATACTGAATGAGCTTGTATTATGATCTTTTGTAAACTGATTTGAGAGCCTTCCGGGTCTGTAAAATACGAAATAAGTATTCTACAAATACAAATAAATACTAATCGTCTCATATGTTAGGGACCACTTTGTGAGATAGAGATAGAGGAAGTTCTTTCTTGAGTTGGTAGAGAAGCGGACACGGAGCAATGGATTCAAACTACAAGAAACAAGATTCCACCTAAACATTAGGAAGAACTTCCTGACAGTAAGAGCTGTTCAGCAGTGGAATTTGCTACCAAGGAGTGTGGTGGAGTCTCCTTCTTTGGAGGTCTTTAAGCAGAGGTTTGACAGGCATATGTCAAGAATGCTTTGATGGTGTTTCCTGCTTGGCAGGGGGTTGGACTGGATGGCCCTTGTGGTCTCTTCCAACTCTATGATTCTATATATATATACTAAGGACTAGCAATGACACAGCACTTATACTGTTCAAAACATGTAGTTTTGTTAATGTAGTTTTTTGTTAATCCTTGAAAAGTGGTCAATATTGATGGTGGGAATTTGAGGCAAGGTTGTGGCTTGCCTATCTAGCAAGCCGGTACCGGGCAGAAGCAAGTTTCAAACCAGGGGAAGTCAGATTTCTAGCTTAGTCTCAAAGTCACTGGTCTTCACAAACTCTCATGTACTTTACCTTGGAGAGGGTTATCTCCAGACTGATAGCCACATCAACCCACTGCAGGAAAAAAAGTGTGTTGTGGCACATTTATAGGCTAACAAATAGTGGCCTGCTAGAAGATCAAACCTATCCATTCTTAAGGAAATCAGCCCTGAGTGCTCCCTGGAAGGACAGATCGTGAAGCTGAGGCTCCAATACTTTGGCCACCTCATGAGAAGAGAAGAATCCTTGGAAAAGACCCTGATGTTGGGAAAGATTGAGGGCACTAGGAGAAGGGGACGACAGAGGACAAGATGGTTGGACAGTGTTCTCGAAGCTACGAACATGAGTTTGACCAAACTGCGGGAGGCAGTGCAAGACAGGAGTGCCTGGCGTGCTATGGTCCATGGGGTCACGAAGAGTCGGACACGACTAAACGACTAAACAAATAGTGGCTTAATTTTGGGGGGGGGCTGAGTCCAATTTGTCAGACTATACATACCTTTATATCTTGCTTTTCTTCCCCAAAGGAGTCTACTTGATGTATAATGTTGACCACAGTGGGTGGTTAGGCAAGCATATAGCTAGTCAGTTCTATTTTTCTAGAAAAAGGGGTGTCGGAACTTATCACAAACACCTCCCTCGTTCTCTTAGAATGGAAATGGTGCCCAATTGAGAGGTGCCAGAACAGAGCTCTGGCAAGTTCCGGCTGGGGGGGGGGTAAAGCCTTATAACATACCGGAGTACAGAGGAAAAGGTAGTCTGGGGCAGTAGGGAGAACGTGTGTGTGTGTTTTACTAAAAAAACCCCACACCCCTAATAATACAGTAGGATATAGCTGAAAATGGGAGCACATGAATACAATATTCCGTCCAAGTTGGTGTGATGCTTTCTCAACTCGCAGTCCTTGGGTGATAAATTAGCAGTGCAAGGAAAGTATAAACATCAGAAGTGGAACAGTTACTTTTTGTACTGAGAACACAATTCCCAGTGTCATTTTAGATTTATGGTACCCTGTGACTCTAGTTTTCACTGCAAGAACAGCCACATCTGTGGGATTTGTTTTCTTGAAGGCGAAGGACCATAGCTCAGTGGCAGAGCATCTGGCCTGCCTGCAGATGGGCCCAGGTCCACTCCCTGGGGTCTCCAGAATAAAGCTGGGAAACCTGCCAGTGAAAAGTAGGCAAAACAGAGCTAGATGGATTTATGGTCTGACTCAGTGTAAGGCATCAGACTATGTTTGTATGCCGAGGACAGCTGTTGTAGCCTGCATGTTCTTTGTAGGCTTTCACGGTTTCTTATAGCCCTTGAAAAAAATCGGATGTGAGGGCGATCTGGCTGCGACATCTGTCACCCCATTGATCGCCAGGGTTGATTCGGCTGATCTGGCTGGCTAGGCGGGTGTCCCCTTCCTCCCTCACCGCTCCATGTGCGTCCCTCCCGAAGCTGCGCGCTCGGTGGAAGAGGACGACCTTCCCAGATAGAAGGAGTGTACCGTTCTTCGGTCAAGGGTATACGAAAAAAATCAATACTAAATGCTTCTGAATGAAACCTTAACTTTTGCCTCCTGTGGCAATATGTGTGGATAAAAGATGTCACAGCACCAAAAGGGGGTGAATTCTTACCACATATATGGTGAATAGCGCTGAGCATGATTTCTGGCAAGGCTTATATACTTCAAGAGCTGAAAAATAGATGGCAGAATTCTGCAATTGCATAGTTTTTTGTGCAATCACAATTTTAACCATAACAACCCCCATTTGTTTTGTAAAGATTTCGGTATGCTGACTGTTAATTAAAACAATACAAAACAGTTTTTGAGTACAACGTAATAAATGAACGGGAAACATACTGACAGCACCAAGAAGGGGGAAATTGTAGTTTAAAACTACTATAAAGGCTGTAATGAATGTTCGTATCTTCTGCCTTAGAAAGACAAAAGAATAACAGTAAGAGCTCACCACACCTGCAGACTGTGCTGATGTTCCACTTCTACCAAAAAAAGAGGTCAGATTTACTGAAGCCTGAGAAAAGAAATAGCCATGGGGAATGGAGGACAACTTTGATGGGTGCTGGTGCTGCTGCTGCTGCTGCTGCTGTGTATATGCCCTATAAAAAGGAAAGAGCAATCCAAACTCTTTGCCCTACTCTCTCTCTCTCTCTGTGTGTGTGATTGGCACTATCCTTCCACCCAACCCTGCTGGCCTCTACTTGTGGAGGGATGTTAGTGTCCCTCCCATCAGCATTTTCACAGAAACATGCAGGTAGAAGTGCTGCTGGCAAAAAGCCCTGATGTGGGGCATTCACTGGGCCCAGTTGCTGCCTCAAAGCACATGAGGTGGTGGCCTTGCCACTCCATTTAGTACTTTTGGGCAGCAGCCAGGGTTGGGACTGCACCCCAAGTGAGGCAATTCCACACTAACCGCCTAGTGGGGAAGCCCCCTGGGGACTTCCAGGCTGTTGCTGTTTTGTGGGTAGAATTCAGTCTCATACCAGAAAATTCAGGCAACATAATTAGAGTGGATCTGATACTCTTGTACCATTAACCTGCTTCTGCCCACCCACCCTGCTCCAAATATTATTATTATTATTATTGCAGTAAGGAACATGGTAGGAAAATATGCTCGGAAGTATGGGATAAGAGGGGCGCTGGTGACGCTGTGGTCTAATCCACTGAGCCTCTTGGGCTTGCTGATCAAAAGGCTGGCGGTTCAAATCCCCACGGCGGGGTGAGCTTTTGTTGCTCAGTCCCAGCTCCTGCCAACCTAGCAGTTCAGTCCCAGCTCCTGCTCAGTCCCAGCTCCTGCCAACCTAGCAGTTCAAAAGCATGCCAAAAAGTGCAAGCAGATTAATAGGTACCGCTCCGGTGGGAAGGCAAATGGCATTTCCGTGCGCTGCTCTGGTTTCTCCAGAAGCGGCTTAGTCATGTTGGCCACATGACCCGGAAAAACTTTCTGCGGAGCGGACAAACACCAGCTCCCTCAGCCTGTAAAGCAAGATGAGCGCCACAACCCGTGTCATTTGCGACTGGACTTAACTGCCAGGGGTCCCTTTACCTTTGCGGTGTAAGAATTGCCTGACAAAGATCCACAGCACACATTTAAAGCACTTGGCACCCTCCAAAGAATCCAGGGCACCATGTTAAGGGGGCTGGGAATTGTGACTCCATGGGGGGGGGAACTAGCCATGTGTTAGATGTGCTTTTAATGTACGGTGTGGCTATCCATGCAGAGAAATCAGAACTGATGCTCAATAAGAAGCCAATTTAACCTCTCCGCAAACTTTCTCCAAGCAAATCAGGGTGATTGCTCAATGAGCAAGGGCATCTGGAAGCAACCCCTTGTGTCTCTGCAACCATCTGAGGAAAGGCATGTAAACTGGCAGAGAGCAGGTTCTCCCCTCATTTCAGACCGTATGCAAGCTCACAACTTTTGTGGCTCTTTTTGAAAAATTTATTTATGAAAATGTAAAGATTTTAGGACAACGGAGCTTTAAATACAAAGAAAACCAAAAAGGACAACGTGAAACAAATTCCTTCTAAGATGATAAAATAAACAGTCTTAACATTTAGCCTGCACAGAATTAAAAGATAACAACAGGAAAGTGGGGAAGGCACTGTTGGTTACAGCATAGATGTTGCTTACATTAATGTACACAGCCTATAAAATACATGGAGCCAAGCTGCTCAGCCTGCTTTCTGGGTACTACAGAGGTACCATTATGCACACTTCCTGTAACCCTCTCCTGACTTCCCCCCTATACTTTTGTCACAATAACTCCTTCTGGAGCACCGTTAAGACCTTATGCTGCTTTATTATAATACCTGCAACTCAGAGACTGATTTAGGCTGCAAACCTAATATCACTTACCCGGGAGCAAGACCCACTGAATTCAATAGGGCATACTTCCAAGTAGACACGGCTAGGATTATGCTGTGTTTCAGTGGGTATCGCCAAACGTTTGTGTAGCCCTGGCAGAATTTCTGTGTTGCGTCGACTTAGCTATTGCTTTCTTTTTGCTGCTAATAAAAACCAGCGGACTCTTTGGTAGTGGGAGGGGGGCAGAAAAAAAAAGGCTTGAAGGCATATTAGGCTGTTGGGCTGAGAAATAGCCACCGATGCCTTAACACATGACCTTCAGGTGGCATTTAACTTGGTGGTTCACAAGCAGAGCAGGTCTGTTCTAGTGCCTCTATTGGGGGCGAAATGCAAACTCTTGAGAATGAAAAGCTGCCCAGATGTTTACAGAAAATACCTAGCTTACATTCATTAACTCAGGACGTTAATCTAAGAGGCATCCTACACAAAAGCAAATGCATACTGCATTTTTTCTGCATTAAAAAAATGGAGGCAGGGGACAAAACCCACAAGAACTGTACTGGAAAATAGAGGATAATGAGATAATCAGGGCTGCTTAGCACGTTGCCCGTTGCCTCTTTTGCCATAAACGTGCCACAATGTTTTCTGCCGAGTCCTGCACATCTGATTCTTGGTAACCAAGTCAAGCCAGCCTCCCTCTCCTACCAACCAGAGTTTCCTGTACTTTGAAGTTCATCTCAAGGAGAAACACCACAACCACACCCTTTTTCTGTGCTAGTATGTGATATAAACTCTTCCTTTCTCTGCTACCAGTGAAAGACACATCATGTTGAATAGGCTCCCACCTTAGGCAGAATTTGAACACTACTGCTGAACGTTTAAATTTTAATCATGTGGGTAATTTACATCAGGTCCTTTTGCCACATGGGCTCTGTATTCTGCTGCTGGCACCTACAAGACTGGGAGCTCCTAATTCTATTCTAATCACCAGCCCTTGGATTGGGGGGGGGGGGTATTATTATTACTTTGGTCTGCTTCTGTAAATGAAAGTGGTTGGCTGCTGCAAGAATCTAAGAAGGCAGCTAAAAATTACGTTCCACTGCAGATGAACACAGCTGTCTGGCTGTGGAAAGGGTCCTCATTACTGCATGTCGAATGTCAAAAAAACTTCAGAAATCCATTTGCATATCTAAAAAGAGAAAATATACCGGTAAGGCATAGTTTGAACGTATTATCCAACATGTTCTGTAACAAATTCATAACAATAGCTATTATTCGGCTCTTCACCATAAGGCTCCAGGGCAGGAATACTGTACAATTTTAAAAATAGTTTAAAACAACTTACAAAAGGTATGTCCCATTTTTTAAAAAAAGTTACAGAGCTCTTAGGTGGCTGCAGGAAAAAGGCACCAAACAGAAGTTGAGGAACGTATCATTGATCACACACACACATACCATGAAAAGCGGAATGAACATCCACACCACAACGTCTTTGCCCAACGGTTCCAGAGTTTTGAATATTGTTGGATTTTTGGCAGCAAGTTTAAAAAAGAACAGGGATGATGAGGGACATAAACTGGAAAACTGACGCAATGATGGCATTGTTTCTGGGGCTTTTTTTGGGATCAGTATAAATAGTACGGGCAACGCTATAAAAGGCATGTCTGGAGGGGCCCTTAAACAAAGCAGCCCGGTGCAGAGTTCCCTGCTCTGTAGCATGTAATACAATGTTCCCTGCCAACTTCACATCACTATGCTATGTTTCCATCCTCCACTAGAAGCAGCCAGTTACAGAAAACAGAAGCCCAGTGTAATGACAGCAGCGGAAGTTGTACCACGTTAGGGGGTGGTGGTGCAAGGACACGGGTTGTGGTTTCCACAAGTGACAACTCCGGACTCTGCGTCTGTATTTTCACAGAGTTTTATTATATACATATGTACAAGACAGAGCTAACGTTCTCATGTCCATTCAGTCAGAGTCAGATCCAGGAAGTGGCGATCGGCGAGACCGCCTCCAAAAACATATCTTGGGAAGGGCTAATCTCCTCCACTCCTCCTCGCGCTTCAAACCTCTGCGTAGTTGAGGAGACGGAGCTACGACATCTCCCTTCCCTCCTGAGCCACTCGGGCAGGCACCCCCAAACTCGGCCCTCCAGCTGTTTTGGGGCTACAATTCCCATCAACCCTGACCATACCTGCCAAGTTCCTGCCGGAAAAATAAGGGATCGGCAGACCGGAAGTAGCGCTGCCGCCATTTTGGAACTGGGCGGAGCATGCTCAGAAGCGACTTTTGATGCTGCTCTGCCCAGTTCCAAAATGGCCGCCGCGCCAGAAATCGCTTCTGCGCGTGTCCAGAGACTCCAGACATGCGCAGAAGGAGCCTCCCCCGGCCAGTAAGTAAACCGGGGAAAAACAAAAAAAATCAGTTTTTCCAGCTGGGAACGGCTGGAAAAACGGGGGTTTCCCGGGGAATACGGGAATACTTGGCAGCTATGTTCCTGACCACTGGTCCTATTAGCTAGGGATGATGGGAGTTGTAGTCCCAAAACAGCTGGAGGGCCGAGTTTGGGGGTGCCTGCACTAGGGCGATGCTCCCAGTCTCTTGCGTCCAAGAGCCCTCCCTCCACCGCGCTCTCTGCCTGCTTGTCGCTCTGGCCTGACGTGTCCTGCTGATGCTTCGGACTCTGAGCATCACAGATCCCTTGCACTCTCTCGCTGGGCTCTTTGCTGAGCCCTAGCACCTCTCCGCCTGGCTCTCTACTGACCCCTGGTGGTCCCCTGACATCCGGTAATGAGATAGCTAGTGCAGCTGTTTGGGGTGGCAGACCCACATTTCTTATCTGTGGTTCTGCCTTCAGTCTAAGGCTGTGTACATGCCATACGTGTAAAGCACCCTCCCAAAGAATCCTGGATTCTGTAGTTTGTTAAGGGTGCTGGGAATTCATAGAAGCATAGAGTTGGAAGAGACCACAAGGGCCATCCAGTCCAACCCCCTGCCGAGCAGGAAAAACTGTGAGGGGCAATCTATAGATCCCAGGATTCTTGGTGTGTGTGTGTATGTGCTTTAAATGTATGGGGGGGGGTGTAGCCACTGTCACAGAGCAAAACAAGCCAAACTCCAAAAATCAAGACATACGAGAATAACCAAAGCAAATTGCAATAGAGCTGCAGTACATATCTTCTGTAAAGCAAGGGTGTTCTGTAAAACACACACACACCCCTTCTAAAGTGTGTTTATGGGTCCCCAGTAAAACTGACTGCATACAGGGGTAACAAACGTTTGGGAATACCACAGGTAGCACAAAGCCAACCCTCTCATTCTGACTCAAACCCTTACCGCTAGCCTTGAGACGTTCCTTTTTGTGAGATTTTTCCATTTCCTCCAGGAACTGCTCAAAGACTTTCACGTATGGAGCCAGGCTGGTTTTCTTGTAATCTACAAACAGAAGAACGTACAACAAAGTATGTTGCCGGGCTGTTCATTTTCCATGCTCAACTAAATCATCCGAACACACAGCTGGGGAAGCTGTGGCCCTCCAGATAGTATTGGATTCCTACTCCCAGGAGCCCTGGGTTGGCACGGCCAATGCTCAGGGATTATAGATGTAGTCCAACAACCACAGGAGAGCCCTTTCACAACAGAAAGCAGGAAGATGGGGCTGCATAGACACCATCCACCTAAAGAACACACACTTGATAATCCTGCCAACTGTTGTTTACCCTGCAGAGAGCTAGAATTCCTAGCACCCTTACCAAAGTACAGCCCCCAGAATTGGTTGCTGAGGTGCATGCGTGTGCTTTAAATGTGCGGTGTGTACACATCCTGTGTCTCATCTGCTCCTGAAGGTAAGGGACACACACCAGCTTTCTCCACTAGATGGAGCTGTTTTAAGACACTTTCCCCAGCCTGCTCTGAGCCAGCTGGGAGAAAAGAAGACTTAAAGCAGCAGAGCTCTGGAACATGGGTAGGCAAACAAAGGCCCGGGGGGGCCGGATCTGGCCCAATTGCCTTCTCAATCCGGCCCGCGGACGGTCTGGGTATCAGCGTGTTTTTACATGAGTAGAATGTGTCCTTTTATTTAAAATGCATCTCTGGGTTATTTATGGGGCATAGGAATTCATGTCCCCCCCAAAAATATATAGTCCGCCCCCCCCCCCAAGGTCTGAGGGACACTGGACCGGCCCCCTGCTGAAAAAGTTTGATGACCCCTGCTCTGGAAGGTACAGCAAGGCAGGGTGAGATTTCTTCCCATCTTTGCCAGTCCCCCTCCATGTTAAAAAGTTAGTCTCCTAATCTCACATTCTAGCCAAACAGGCTATAAATACGCACGTGTCAGGATTTGGCCCTGAATGCGTGTGACGTGTAACTCTGAGGCTAAGCCCATTACAGGCTTATGTAAGAACTGCTGTATATCCTTTCTTCCTTTTGGATAACAGACATTATATTTGTGCAAAGGGACTCCCCCCCCCATTTACCCTGAAGTCCCTGGGGGAACCCCTACAACAGATTTAGGGGTTGTGCGGGGGGAGGAGAGGGGGAGAACATTCCACATGCAAGCAGAAATCTTTGTGCTTACAGAATGATTGCCATGGCGCTACATTGGATTCCACTCATTATTTATTTTTTACTTTTCGGTGAGAATCAAACAAAGGGTCCTGTCGGCTTATGTGATGGGTCCCCCCGCCCCAATCTCCTCCTTAGTGGCTCAGTGGGTGGTGGTTTGGCAGAACTCTGGAACATTGCATGGGGGGGGGGAGAGAGATTGTCCTTTCTGGCAAGTGAAAATGCTCGCACTGAAGAAACATAGCACAATATTGGATCCTGCCTTTTCTCCCAAGTCCAAGGCAGGAAACAGAAAATGTTAAGTCAACATGGTATAAAAAAACCCAACAACATACAGTACGGTCGTACCTCGGAAGTCGAACGGAATCCGTTCGGAAAGTCCGTTTGACTTGCAAAACATCTGGAAACCAAGGCACAGCTTCCGATTGGTTGTAGGAAGCTCCGGAAGCCAACCGGAAGCCACAAAAGCTGAGCCGGACGTTCGGGTTCCAAAGAACGTTCGCAAACCGGAACACATCAGTTCTGGGTTTGCGGGGTTCGGGAACCAAAACGTTCAATTCGCAAGTCGTTCGTCAACCAAGTGACTGTAAGTGACTGTACTTAAAACATTTTTAAAAAACAATTAAAAAACCATATTAAAACTTCTAAAAATCGCCATGTTGTTGTGATTATACAGTGGAACCTCAGTTTTCGAGTGTCTTGGAAGCCAAATGTTTCAGAACCCGAATGCCGAAAACCCAGAAGTAATCGCTTCCGTTTTCAAACATGCCTCGGAAGTCAAACGGCTTCTGCAGCGTTTTTCCATTTTCAACATTGAAATTGCCGACTGCGCCTCAGTTGTCAAATGTTTCAGAAGTCTTCCAGAACGGATTATGTTAGACAACCGAGGTTCCACTGTATACATTTTAATATTGCCTTATTACAATCTCATGTTTGAAAGTGGGTGAAGATTTCACAAGGTCTTATGCTGGCCTTCTACGGACCTCTGCTTCGGCGAGAGTTTTCGGGCTCCCCTTCATTTTCTTTTGCATCCCCCTCGTCATTGCTAACTGTGTCCAGCTCATGGCAGAGGCGGCTAAAACAAAACAGAAACATCAGGAATCCCACAAAACCTGGAAAAAGGTAAAGGTAAAAGACCCCTGGCAGTTAAGTCCAGTCACGAACAACTCTGGGGGTGCGGTGCTCATCCCGCTTTATAGGTCAAAGGAGCCGATGTTTGTCCGCAGACAGTTTTTCCGGGTGATGTGGCCAGCATGACTAAGCCGCTTCTGGCAAAACCAGAGCAGCGCACAGAAACGCCATTTACCTTCCCCACTAAATTATTACTGGCTGACAACATTAGCGTCATATACTGGATACACCAGTTAAAATAATAATAGTAACAATAGTAACAATAACTACTACTACTAGTAGTAGTAACAATAACTACTACTACTACTACTATTTGTAAACAAATCCTGCATAATGGTTCTAGAGATCAAGCAGCAGGAGCAGCAGGTTTTCCTTTATGTTTGGACATAACTGGCTACCATTTTGAAGCAAGGTGGCGAACTGAACCTTTCAAAACTTCAGTGATTGCATCTACCGGTTTCAAAACTGCACCAATTTTTTTTCCTGCTTGTCGACAGTATATAAATAATGGAGAGTGCTGTGTTGTCGCTGCAGAGATAGGAGGATTAAAGGAAATTAGGAGTAAGAAACAGGAGTTTCCCCCCCTCAGTTAAAAAAGCTAAGGGGACAGCGATGCCTCTGTTAACGCAAGATGCTGTAATCTTCCTTGTCCAGTGACCTAAGGGTCTAACCATGTGATGAGCAGATGACATGGTGTCTTCCAGATGCTGTTAGACTACAACAGCCATCATTCCTAACAGCTGGGGCTGATGGGAGTTGTAGTCCAAGAGCATGCGGAAGTCACCATAGTGGCTATCCCCAGACTACCCAGTGAAGCTAACACAGACTGCTGCTGCTGCTCTGTGCTCCAAGAGACAAGTGGCAGCATGTGCTGAACTTCAACTTTCCATGTGCCCAAAGCTGGACCATTCATACCTTATAGTGGGAACAGCAAACGGATCAAATTCATCCAGTTTCTTCAGGTTGATTGGAACTGATATACGTCCTAAAGGAGGGCAATGAGAAAGTTAGAAGGGGCCTTTCTAGATGCCAGCATAGATATAACTCCAAATGCTTTGGGGCGAAAACATCAATACTGCTACTACCACTGACCAATATGGTTTTATCGAGGAAGACCTTTCATTGCCTACAGACAGCCACCCAATCTTAAACAACTCCTCACCCACAATACAACCACCAGACTTAACATGGACACTGGTACCAGAGCCTGCAATAAACCCAGATGCCAACTTTGCTGCCACATACACCCGGACAACATCATTACTGGCCCCAACAACATCCAACATACCATCTCAGGACTATTTAATTGCTCATCTTCTAACATTGTGTATGCCATCAAATGCCAACAGTGCCCTTCAGCTCTCTATATTGGACAAACAGGCCAAACCCTACGCCAAAGGATAAATGGACATAAATCTGACATCAGGAACCAGAAGACAGAAAAACCAGTAGGAGAACACTTCAATCTTCCAGGACATTCTATACAAGATCTCAAAGTAGCTGTCTTACTACAAAAGAATTTCAGAAATAGACTGGAAAGAGAAGTTGCTGAATTACAACTTATCACCAAGCTCAAAACCATGGAGGGACCTGGTTTGAACAGAGATATCGGATTCTTATCTCATTATACATGATAAGCGATCTTCAGCCATCTCAACCCTTGCTTTTTCATGCAAAACAATTTGCAGTCGTTTTCGGTCATCAACAGCTATCAGTCAGTCAATCACCCACTTCCACCACCCTTCTGAGTGATCCCCCCTCCCCTCCCCATCCCCACCCCTTCTCTACATAAGTGCCTGGGGACTTCTATTTCACTGTATCTGAAGAAGTGTGCATGCACACGAAAGCTCATACCAAAATAAAAACTTAGTTGGTCTTTAAGGTGCTACTGAAGGAATTTTTTTATTTTACTTCCTCCACAGCTCAGAGCGCTAGGTGGCCCTCTTTCATTTCACCCACTCAACAACCCTGCAAGGTAGTTTAGGCGGAGAGACAAGCGAGTGGCCCAAGGACACCCAGTGAAGCTGGCACACCTAAGGGGATATGCGAACTCCCAGATCCAAGGCCAAGGCCCTATCCAACACTCTACTGTATTAGATCCCCATCTTGACTAAAGGAAGGTATGTTCAAGCATCATGCAACCAACCTGTTTTGGGGTGAACGCTGAAGGGGCTCTTCAACAAGTGGCCGATTCCTTTGCTGACGTTAATATCTAGCCGTGGAAAGCAGTACTGAAGCATGATCTCAGACTCAGTGTGCACCATTTTCTTGAGTGTGTTCTTGGAAGGAAGAGGAAGATTGGAAAGGCTTCAAACTTGGGAGAATCTTTTGTCGGCATTTGTATTTCACCCCTTTATTAGGAGGCTACAGTCCCGGAGGAAGGGTTGTGCCACCACAGCACCTAAGAGCACACTCTGCAACTGCAACGCTGAACAGTTTTATATTGGGGGCGGGGGTGGAATCAGCAGAAGGGGTTGGTGAGAAGTGCTTTTATGAAGACAGGGGTTCAAACACTTTGCCCATCCCAACACTCCCATTGCTTTAGAACACGCGTGTCAGACGTGACACGCAGAGCACTCACTGCTGGCACGCGCCCCATCAGCCCATTCACGCTGTTGTTGTTGTCCCCCCCCCCCATTTGTTCTCCCACTCATCCTACAGCTTGTCTCCACTGTTAAAACCCAGATCCTTTTTTGTTGTTGCTGCTGGTAGCCAGAGATTGGTTTTTTAACCCTTTCTGTGCTGTTTTTCTCTCTGGCGCTTTGGCAGACGATGATTGGGTGTAACAGCGTTCGTTTTTTAACCCATTCTGTGCTGGGTTTTTTGGCGCTTTGGCAGACTATGTCGGTGCTGCGTGTTAGTTCCAGCGAAGGTATTATTTGTAATTTATTTCTGTTCTCTTTCCCCCTCCCAAAGTGCAGCAACTTTGGGGCATCCCCCCCCAAAAAGCAAAGCAACTTTTGCACCCCCCCAAAAAACCTCCAAAACTTTGGTCAGCAGCTCCCCCCAAAAAGCTCAACAACTCTGGGCACTTTGTGATAAATAAGGGGTTTTTGGTTTGGTTTGGTTAATTAATTAGTTTTTGGTTTATTAAATACAGTTATATATTACAATTATACATTTTTGTTATTTAAACTATAAATATCGCGAAATTATGGTTTTTCTCTCGAAGTGACACACCACCTGAGTTATGCTTGGTTTTTTGGCGAATTTTGACACACCAAGCCAAAAAGGTTGCCCATCACTGCTTTAGAATTCAGCTGTCAATCCCACTTCTTGGTCAAGAAATAAAACCACGCCAGCTTCTCATGCTGCTTTGTTCCCCATCACCCAGTGCTGGCAGCCTAGGGACTCACCCAAAAGATTCTTATGATGCACATGCCCCCTTGCTACCACAAATACTTACACTGTGTCTTTCCATTGCTTTTGTCAAAAGCTCCCAGCGCTTGACCGAATCGTGCTTTTTAGTGAACTCCTGAAGCAGTTCTTTTCGAATTGGTGGTCAAATTGTTAAGGAGTTTTCAAATCTGGTCCAAGGCCTGCTGGTGCCTGGGGCAGAGGAGCCCTGCTGGGTCAGACCAAGGCCCATCTAGTCCAACATCCTGTTTGCATAGTGGCCAACTGGGTGCCTAAGGAAAGCTCACAAGCAGGATACGAACACAACAGGATTCTCCCACTCAAGTTCCCCAGCAGCTGGTATTTAGAGGGATGCTGTTTCTGCATCAGTAAAAAATTGAAACACGGAAAAAAACACGGCAGGACAGAGTCTCAAGCAAATATATGCTCTCCCAATCTCCCATTCCCAGCATGCTTGTACTCCTGTCTCAGTGACATTTACACTGGCTCGGTCGTGTACACAGAACGGGAGATGGCAGGAACCCCAAGGAAGTGCGCTACGGGGAGCGGGCTTCAGGCACCAGGCCCACTGGCAGACCAACTCTGTGTTACAAAGATTGATGCAAATGTGACATGAAGGCTGGCAACATTGCCCCTGCCATATGGCACTCCCTTGCAGATTATTGCAATGCTTGGAGACAGACAGTCAGACAGATTGTTCATCCCTAGCAGTGACCAGAGGAGGAATGACCGCCGAGAGGAGCGCAGAGAGAAGAAATGCCAGGGTGTATCTACAGCAGCACAACCAGACGCCTCCATCTGCCCTGATTGCAATAAAACATGTCTCTCCCATATCAGTCTCCAATGCCATAGCAGGCGCTGTAACCTTCCAAAAGTTCGAATTCACCCCCGATACATAAATGATGTTTACCAAATGACTTTTTAAAAATAGTTATCCGATATTTAGTGTTTTTTTCTTCTTTCTTTCTTTATCTTTTTCTTGCATTTGTGTGTTTTGTCTCCGTGTTTTTTTATCTTTCTTCGTATACATTTGTTACCACAATGCCTTTTTTTTTTTGTAAAAGAAGCATGTGGATGAAGACTATTTGCTTTTCGTCACTATGTTGTTTGTTAATGTTTTTTAACAAGAAAACCAATAAAATCTTTTTAAAAAGAAGAAGTTTGAATTCACCCCCAAAGGCAAACAGATGCTAACAGCAACAGCAGCAGCAGCCTCCGATACGGGATAAATCTGCTTCCTGACCCCTGCATCAACACAAGTACCAGTAAACAGACCCAGGGCTATCTGGATTTTTGCCCCCATAGCCTTGACTCTGTAGCCCTCCCAAAGTTGATGGAATATAACCCCTCTCATCCCTGGCCATATACCACGTTGGATGGGAGTTGCAGCCCAACATCTGGAGAGCCACAGGTTCCTCGTCCCTGGTTTTATGGGCATGTCACTAGTAAGATGTGCAGCACTCTCTGGCACGCCCCATAGGCTCTTGAAAGGATATTCTCTGGGACCAAAGCCAACACTTTTTCATAGCTCTCTTTACTTCCAAGAATGTCCTGCTCGACAAGTGCATACTCTCTGAAGTAACGCTTCACCACATTTAGAGATTCGCTGCAACAGAAGAGGGGAAAACATGAGAGAGTCAGAGGGGTAACTTTGGTGGAGAGGCAGGGGAATGGGCACAAGGAAGGTTACCGAGGGCATGGGCTGAAAGCACCGCAAGTGAACTATGCTGTCAATCATCTGGATCACAACATTCCTGTTACGTATATGAAGCTCAATTATCCTCTTATATATACAAAGTTAAAAAAATTCATTCAGTAGCACCTTAAAGACCACCTACGTTTTTATTTTGGTATGAGCTTTCGTGTGCATGGACACTTCTTCAGATACACTGAAACAGAAGTCACCAGACCCTTATGTATATTCAGAGGGTGGGGGGTGGGGGTGATGGGAATGGGTGATGGGCTGATAGGAGTGGTAAACTAAGGAAAGCTTTATCATGTATAATGAGATAAGAATCCTATGTCTCTGTTCATACCAGGTGTCTCCATGGTTTTAAGCTTGCTAATGAGTTGCAATTGCTGAATCTCATTATACATGATCAAGCTTTCCTTAGCACCTCAGCCCTTGCTTTTTCCCGCAAGACCAATTGCAGTCATTAACAGTCATCAACAGGTTTACCACTCCTATCAGCCCATCACCCATTCCCATCATCACCCCCCCCTCTGAATATACATAAGGGTCTGGTGACTTCTGTTTCAGTGTATCTGAAGAAGTGTGCATGCACACGAAAGCTCATACCAAAATAAAAACTTAGTTGGTCTTTAAGGTGCTACTGAAGGAATTTTTTAATTTTGTTTCGACTCAGACCAACACGGCTACCTACCTGTAACTATATACAAAGTTACTTATCTTTTATAAGGTGCCTTGGAGTAGGTGGGTGGCCTTTGCCCCGAAAGGTGCAATGTTTACACACTCACATACCCACTCACACTTAGCATTTTGGGAAAGAGGGAATTTCAGCAGAAACAACTTGACACACAGAGGTGATAAAAGCCTCAATGGCATTTCATTTGCTCTTGCCTAGGTCTGGAGAAATCAGTACAGTGGTACCTCCGGCTGCGCACAGGATCCGTTCTGGAGCTCTGGTCGGATCCCAAGGAATTCGCAACTGGAGGTGCCTGTTTTGCACATGTGCGCGGCACGGTAGAGCCCTTTTGCGCATGCGGTGAAACCTGGAAAAATACTTCTGGGTTTGCTGTGTACGCATCCTGAAGGACACGCAACCAGAGGCGTGCATACCCAGAGGTACCACTGTATTGTTGAAGAAGGGAGCTGCAACATAGCATCACATCGTTTTGTAGCATTGCCACATCCAACCCTGGTAGAAGAGCACAAATACTGTATTGCTAGAAGGGAAAAGAGCAGGTCTTTGTTCTGTGCAGATTGAACTTGCCTGCAGGAGGGGAAAAGTAGATGTGGCCTCAGAATCAGTAATGTATGTCTGTGTGCACATTGGGGTAATGTGAGTTGAGTGGTTAATGTGCATAACAGCTGGCCATTGTGCACATCCACATGGAGAATGTGCACATGATCTGTCCATGAAAAGGGAATTCTGCACATTCTCCAGTCCTTATGCATAGTCTTCAATGGGCCTTTCCTCCACTTCACATCTGAATATTTACCCTTGGAGCTGCATTAACCACAGCCTACCCTAGTTTTAGGGTTTTAGGAGCAGCCCAAAAACTCTCCCATGGCTCAAGGCTTTTCTCAGCCCCCTGGAAAACGGAAGTGGTTCATGGTTCAGTGTGAAACAGAATGCCGCCAAAGAAAGCTGCCCATGAGCCTCATCAATAGTTGCACCTATAGCTTCTACTCACCCTTCTCCATCAGAAAGCCACAATGCAGTCCATCCCTCCTTATTCCATAGCGATTCTCAGCACGGCTTAAGACAACGCTTTAAGTCTGAACATTTGCTGAATAACCAATTCAGGATGTGCAACCTCTCTGTGCTAGAAATGCCATAAATTCCTTGGTTGTTGCCTGAACTGACCTGATGAAAGGGTGGATGTTGTCCGGAAGAGTCACCTTCTTGATGGTCTCTTCGCCACCCTGTGAAATGTGGAGGTTTAGTTTAGGTTGGCTTATTTAAACATCTTTCAGCCTGTATTTCCAAGTCAGTTTACAAACAAGGGAAACATTTAAATACAAAATAAATAAAGAAAACTAGAAGCCCAAAACAGTCAGCAAGATTAAAAATGAATCGAAAATGCACCAGAAGATAAAAATATGCAAAATGAGCTCTGGTTAAGGCCATTCTCCCCTCCACTGAGAGCTAGAAACATCATGTTTTATGGCAGGGGTTCCCAAACTACGGCCCGCGGGCCAGATGCGGCCCAATTGGCCTCCCAATCCGGCCCGCGACGACCCCTGCCGCCCGCTCTTACAGCGCGCGGCGCGGCGGCGTTCTGCCAGACTGGAAAAAAGTGCCGAAAATAGTTTGTGCGCATGCGTATGGGCCTCTCCCAACCCAGAAGAGGTCATTTCCGGTGCACGTCTGGGTCGGGGAGAGGCCCATACGCATGCGCACAAACGATTTTTGGCGATTTTTCCGACCTGGCAGCGCGCCACCGCAACAGTAAGTGTGTGTGCGCAGGCGCACGGGCGCGCACTCCCCCGCCCTCTGGCCCAAAGCCGGGTAAGTCTGGGGACCCCTGCTTTATGGGCTTCCCAGAGGCACCTGGTTGGCCAGGGTGATAACAGTGCTCAAGTCGATAAGCCTTTGGCCTGATCCAGCAGGATTCTTATGTTCCTCTGTTAATACACTTAAAGATTGCTTCCGGTCATGACACTGTGCTCTACCTTTCCTTGTCCTAGGGGCATGTCCCAACGTGACAGGCCAGTATTGTAGCTTAACTGGGCCACCAATTCTCTGCCCTCCAGTGTCACATAATCATAGGATCGTAGAGTTGGAAGGGACCCAAGGCTCCAACTCCCTGCAATGCAGGAATTAAGTCCCACCTCCTTCTGTCCTAAAGATACCACACCTTCACAAGGGAGAGATATTCCACTGCTGCGGAGCGGAGACTTGAAGACCACTTCCTGACTGATTCATCGCACACCCAGCAATGAACGCCCCTCCGTCCCGAGTACACCCAGAGGCGGTGCTTGATGCCAAAGTCCTCTGGAGGTGCAGAAGAGCAGAGAAGAAAGCACAAAAGGTAATAGCTTTGACAAGAATGCATGAATAAGACCTTAGTGCTGCGAGGACTCATAGCACTCTGCATGCATCACTCCAGCAATTCTTACAACAGTCCCGTAAGGTAGGCTGCCATTATTATTCTTATACTAGTATCTTGAAGCCCGTTAAAATAACGGGTGCTAGAGCAGACCTGTTGCTCTAGCAACCTCGGGGACATGTCTCTCTCATCCCCGGAGAGCTGCTGCCTTCTGGGCGCCCTTGCCAACAGACTGGGTTGAGGGATGCCCCCCAAAAGCCGTGTCACAGCCGGACTCGGGTGGCCCCGGCAGCTGATTCCCCTTCATTCCCCCTCTCCGGATATACCTGGCTTTCCCCGCTCAGTTTGTGCCCACCCGGCGGCGGAGGCGCGGCACTGCCCATCCCGCTGAAGTCTCACCAAGAAGTCCTGGCGGCCGCCCTCCTCCCGCCCGCTGCTCCGCCCGCCTCTCGAGGGGCTCGTGGGGGATGGAGGGAGGGAGGAAAAGCTCGCGGTGCATGCTGGGAGAAGTAGTCCTGTAGGGGCAGGAGAGGCAGGCGGCAGGGTTCCTGAGTGGGCAGCCCGGGGTGGTGGTGGCGCGGACAGAGTGAGAGCTGCTCCGAACCCCGAGAGGCTGAGCTCCCTTACGCGCCGGCCAAGGCGCTCCGTCTCTGCATTCCAAGTCCCAACGGCTGTCCGTGGGGCACATGTGCAGTAGTGCAATTCCACGGACACAGGGACTGGACGCAGAGACACTTGGACTTTATTATATAGGATTGCAGATTGGCTGGGTGTGTGTGTGTGTGTGGCAGCAAGGAGAGACCGAGAGTCAGAGAGAAACAGCCCTTCATTATGGCTAAAGTGAGATTTGAGCAAGCATATCCTGAACTGCGATACCAGATGTGTCAGTATTTATACCAGTAGATACTAACACCCACACACCCACACAAATACAGCAATATAAAATAACAGAAGCATTCCATTGGTACAAAGCATATGAGGAGGGTAAAGGGGAAGAGGCAATTCAGCAGTTTACCAATCTGCAGGTATTGCTGCTGAAAGTTAGGCTACATGGACTGACAGTAGTAACAGACGCAAAAGCATGAAAAGGAAGGTAAGGGAGTCCCCATAATTGGGAGGCTTACAGAAGTTGGTTGTAATCATGGTTGAAATTTAAGGGATATTGACCTTTCCTCACTGCAGAATGATACATTAGGTACCCTCTTAAAGACACCATTCCAGTCCTAGGACTTGAACATGGAAAAGGAACCGTAGCTTCCATGTCCGTCCTATCTGTCTGCTTGGATAGAACAGGCATGTCCAACAGGTAGATTGTGATCTACCGGTAGATCACTGGATGTCTGTGGTAGATCACCGGTAGATCAGTGGCTCCCCCCACCAAAGAAGCTAAAAAACTTTGGCTCCCCTAAAAAAACCTCAACAACTTTGCCCTGCACCCCTAAAATGACCTGAACCACCAAAAACAGGGCTTTTCTTCCTAAAAAAAAGCTCAGTATAGCTTCCTTCCTAAACTAAAGAAGCTCAACAACTTTTACATGAACCCAAAAAAACAGGGCTTTCCTTCATAAAAAAAGCTCAACAACTTTGACCTGAACCCCCCAAAAGGGGGTATATCACTGCCAGTTTTTAACTCTTGAGTAGATCACAGTCTCTTGGAAGTTGGCCACCCCTGGGATAGAAGAAGCTGCATCAGCACAGCAATGTGCAACCTCCTGTCTTTTCAGACCCTTTTCAGACCCAGATCCACCTTTAATCACCACCTCCAGCACGAGACCCAGTTTTAAGGTTTTTAATGCATGAGCTTAATTTGCCCCCCGATCTATTTAGGCTGGAAGTTCCTTGGGACAAGGACCCACCTTCTTTTGCTTACACTTCCCAAAAAGCTCCACAAAAGCCAATCGTACTGGATAAATCACATATTATGAAAATATGGTACACACACTGCTGGAAGGCCCTTAAACTCTGACTTGGGCGAGTCTCCGAAAGAAAGGTGGACAAAATGGACAGTCTGGCAACAGTGACTACATGGCCATCGGCCACTTACCCACGAGTGCCCGATCTATGATGCGGATGGCAATGGTCATTAGAGTCCAGCACTTGGGGCAGATCTCTGCAGAGCTGAAAGACGAATCGTTAAAAAGCCCTGATTAGTTAAAAAATGTAACCCACGACTCCCACCCTAAAAACCATAACAACCCGGTTCAGACAATTGTTCTAGACTCTGTGATTTATGGGAAAATGTCGGGGCTGAGCACTTATCCTCTCCTACGTTGGCTTAAGTGCCAAGACCCTGGACCGCATTAATCCAGAGTTTTATGTTATGTCCAAACTAGGAAACTCTAAGTTAACATTCCTTAACAATCAAGGAAGTTAGTCAGGGTGTGATCTGCTAAAATGCTCTTCAGCCAAAAGTGGGCAGTGTATTTTTTAACACACACACCCCAAAGGCACGGAAGAAGCAAATCCAAGAGGGTATTCTACGGCTTCAGGATTCAGTGGGAAGAGGCTCATATGTAAGGAGAGGCAATTTCACTGAACATGAGAAGTCACTTGACACTCTATCCACATGGTGGGCACTCCATGTTCTTGCGTACATTCTGAAGGTTCAGAATGGAAAAAAGGATGATCTTTTAATGAAATAACTAATTTCTACGATTTCGTGTTGCATCCAACACTTAGATCTAGCATCCTTCTTATTATTAGGCGTGTGGGACAAAACAAAGGGTGGCTTCCATTATCCTGCCCACCTGCAATCTTCCTTGCATGCTGTGTCAGAAGGCAGAGCATTGCGTTGAGTCAGGCTCAGCCTGGCAAGCTCTATATTCTTCCAAGCTCCCAGAAGAGTGCTATTCAGTGTTCTTCAGGCTGCAGGCCTATCCAGACTTACCTGGCAGTAAGTCCCATTGAACACAATGGGGTTTACTTCCAGGAAAACATGCACAGGATTGCACTGTCAAGGCTCCTCTAGATGACCCAGTCAGTCATTTGTAACCCCCCCCCCCACTTCTGAATGAATTTCCCTGTCACTCCCCAAACTGCAAAAAGTCTGGTTCTTTTTTAAAGTGGATTTGTTGTGCCAGGGCGACAGAGCCCTTTAATGCTCTTTTACTGTACAAACCTAAAGTTCTGATATCCACTTGTGTGGGAATCCTTCCCACAAAATACTGACAGTCTAGGCTCCCATTTGATGTGCTGTCAAGGTTCAGGGAATGCCCACACATGGAAATAAAGCACAAAAATAGACCATAAGCTTAAAGTAAAATCGAAACAAGTTTCTAGTCCATAACTGTTACAATGCCAGAAGCATAGAAGTGGGTAACATCTTGTGAAGTTCAGAGCGGAACTCAAGAGTGATCAGTCAATGGAGAGCGAATGCTCTAACCATCTTCCCAAACATATACAATTACAGTATCACCCTCACCATCAAACTAGCTTCCTGTCCCCAAATCACTAGCCCAGAAGGGTAATAAAAATACCTGCAGCATCTTCTAACATCATCGTAATCTGTCATGTCTATATCAAATACGAGCTCTTTCTCCTGGGCTTGGAAGGCACCCAGGTGTACCATGTTGTGCTGGATGGGCTGCAGGGAAGCGAAAGGGAACAGAAATAACTTAGAAATGATAGCTGCTTACAATAACTAAGAATTTTATTTTCCTTCCTTGTGACAGTTTCTCCCCCCCCCAATGATTCCAGTAAAATTATGTTTGATCATATTTGTACTTTCAATGGGCCACGTCTTTTTTAAAGCCAGTTAAATGGTCGAGGCAGTTTTGCAGGGCAGGCAGTTTTGAAAACCTTTTCTAAATCATTTTTATAACCGGATTGAGGAACCTGCAACCCTCCAACTGTTGCTGGACTCCAGCTCCCATCAGCCACAGCCGGCAATGCTAATGACCGGGGTGATGATGGGAGTTGTAGTGCATCAACTCCTGGAGATTCCCCGGCCTGGCTTTATAGCATTGAAGTGCATACCCTGTGTGAATACACAGCCCCAATGTCAATTTTGTAAGGGCACATTTTCTGGATCTCTTTTTCCAATTCCAAGGGTGTGTTGAAAGACTGGTACCGCATGTAGATGTCATCGTGGAGCGTGAACGAAAACTCCCTTCGCTGAAAGTAGTTCTTTGGCACTGCAAAAGGAAGATCACATGCTAGTTACATGGTGCAGCAGTTTCTGCTTTGAATCTTAGCTCTTCCACAAAGCTCGCAAGATGGTCTTAGGCAAGGCCAGTTCTCCTTTTGCAATCTGGGGGAAGAAGACAGCACGTTGAACACTCTAAATGTGATATACCGTATAAACGCTAAGCACGATTATGCTTTAGTCAGCCAGGTCGGCAATCATTCAGGAAAGTCCATACAACCCTAAGAATTCTGTGGCCAGCAAAATGTTGGGTCCTCCTTAACTGTCCTCTATTAGCTAGGCTGGTCCTCTGTCCAACTGTGTCTGCTATTTGCAGAGCTTTCCAGTACAATTCCACTTTAAAGCTAAATAACAACAAGAAGAGAAAGCAGAGGCATTGAAGTTGTCCATCATTTGGCCATAGATCATTCCGTCACAGTCTTCCCCACTATGGTGACATGTATTGTATTGCACTAATTATATTTTAAGGTCCACAAATAATAATATTCTGGAGATCCCGAGTCATAAGATGGCTAGATTGGCCTCTACTAGAGCCAGGGCCTTTTCAGTACTGGCCCCAACCTGGTGGAACGCTCTTTCCCAGGAGACCAGGGCCCTGCGGGATTTGTCATCTTTCCGCAGGGCCTGCAAGACAGAGCTGTTCCGCCTGGCCTTTGGGTTAGACTCAGCCTGACCCCTGTGTTTTTCTCCCTCATGGCTTGGATTTATGGCCTACTTGAAATGAGGCTGCACTTTAAATTTTAATACTGTATTTTAATCTGTATTTTAATTAATTGTTTTTATGATTTATTGTGGTTCTGTTGGTGTCAGCCGCCCTGAGCCCGGTTTTTGACTGGGGAGGGCGGGGTATAAATAAAAATTTATTATTATTATTATTATTTTCATTTATGCCAAATACATGAGCACGCATGTCTGTGCTCTGTTTAAACCACACAGGTGGCCACGCTAGCCAATGCCAGACAGGGCACGAAGGTGGCAGTGCTCCCTTGTATAGTGCTTCCAAACACAGAATCACAGAACTGTACAGTTGGAAGGGATCCCGGGTGTCATCTAGTCCAACCCCAATGCAGGAAGATGCAGGTGGACTGTATGGGGATCGAACCTGTGACCACCTTCTAACTATTTGAGCTGACTGAGTCGGGGAGGTTCTGTTCAGATATCAGTTCAGCATACAGTAGCTGATAGTCCCTCTTCCACAAACCCGCAGAACCTTTTCTTTTGGAAACCCATTGCCCCTGCATCTTGCAGTTGTGCGTTCCTCAATTAATTCCTCAGTTAATTACAAACTGCGGGAAGAAGCCTGCCCTAAATCTGCAGGCAGCGAAACAATTCACTTAGCTACCCCATTTTCTTTTAACTGGGCGCCTCCTCCCGTCCCAGTGCCCACCATGAAGGACGAGGCGAGACCAGGTGCGTTTCGTCGCCTCCTGCAAATGCTCAGGCACCCGTGTTGCAAGGCTGTGTGTGGGGGGGTCCGAGCCCCGCCCCGGTGCACCTAAGCGCCTTGACCACCTTCCCCCAAGTTGGGGGGGGGCTTCCCTTTCGCTCCCGCTCGGCCTTTCCCGAGCGCCCTTCGCAGCTCCAGGATCTCAGGAGCGCGCCTCTTTCTCCCCGCCCGCTCCTTGCTCACCGTCGCCGTAGCGCAGCCACCGCCCGTAAAGGCCGAAGGGGAAGACGCGGCGGTAGTAAAGCGGCAAAAGGTCGGGCAGGGAGCCGGGTTCGAAATCTGCCATGTCCAAAGAGCAAGGGGAGCGCGCGCGCGGGAGAAGCCAGGCTCCGCCTCCAGCCTATGTAAGAGCCAATCAGAGCAGCGCCCGCAATTTATGCACCGCGCCGCCGCGCTCGGGGATTGTGGGAGTTGTAGTTCCGGCGAGAAAAAGCGGCCTCTGAGGGGCTCTAGCGGCGCTTTACGAAAATAACCAGCAGTTTATTCACGGACCCAGACATGGAGGGAGGGGGGCACGACGTGGGATAGCTCAGTCGGATAGAGCACGAGACGCTTAATCTTTTTGCATTGCAGGGGGCTGGACTAGATGACTCTCAGGGTCCCTTCCAACTGTACAGTTCTGTGATTCTGCGATTCTAACTCCATGATCGGGCGAAAATTTTTTAAAAAAGCTCTCTCCTTTCTGACGGCAGATGAAGACTCTTATTCCAAGAGGCTTTTGGGAGTGGACTGTTTTTTTAAGCGAAAGGGCTTATAATAGTGTTGTGCTGTTTTTACTATCTGCATTTTAATGGTATTTTATGGTCTCAGGGTCTCTTTCTTGTGAGTAGATATTTGGGAGCCTGCTACCCTGGGAGGATTCCCAAGTTCTTTAAAGTGAGTTAAAAAAAAATCCTTCCAGTAGCACCTTAGAGACCAACTAAATTTGTCATAGGTATGAGCTTTCGTGTGCATGCACACTTCTTCAGATACCCAGATATTTCTTCAGATATTTAAAGTGAGTTGTAACACACACCAGAACAGTTTCTGTTTTCAAGTTCATTTCTCCATTTATCGTGATATAGGCAAAAATCTGCCTTTATTCCCTTATTGGGTTCTCCATCGGTTGGAGAATATAACAGAGGCCAACCAGAGAAGTTTGAGAAGCAAAGCCTTTATTTTCGCTGTTGCAACAGGGTCCTTCCTCTCACACAGGAGAACAAGGAAGGAACCCCAAACAAAGATGTCTTGCCCTTAAAAAGAGATTTGAAATTGGTTTCAGCCCACCCCCCAGAAGCATCATCCATATGTCACAGAAGGGGTGTAGCCCAAGACCCCCCCTCCCTAGATTCATCATAGGCACATCATGAACGGGGAGGTCTGGTGGCAGTAATCTGAGCATCCTGGACCCTGCCCCCTGCCCCCAAAACCTAATCAACAAAATTGAGAGATATTTACATTTCCCTGTTTCCCAGCCAAGTTAATCACACCCTTTTGTCTGGCAGTCAGGTATCAGGATGCCAGGGATTATCACTTTAATTCCTGAGACAATGAGAAGGTTCCCCCCACCCCACTTCTTCCTTGCAGAGGAACACCTGGTCAGAGAGAGTCAAAATGGTGTCAGTCAGGCCTGTTTTCCTGTGCTGCTTCAGACATGTTTCTGTACATTCATGTACATGTTTTATGAACAATTATTATATATATATATATATGACCTCAAAATTCTTATAACAATCGTAGATTTGATTCTATTACTATAGAATTGTGGAGATTGTTCATTCTCTCCACAACATTCCATCTCTTCTTTATGGCCTTGAGCAGTGGAAAATAAATGCTGCCATCAAAGTCTGGCCCAGCCTACTCCCTGAAGTCATTCTGCAGCTTTCTTGGGATAATTCTATTGCTACTGTGAGGCAAGGGCAAGGCGGGTTACTACAGTAGTCAACTTCACTTCCTTGGCATTCTGTTTTCAAAGCTCTGGAGAAGTTTTCCAGGTGTCAGCTCTAAATAAATGGTTATTTTGTCTGCAGCTGTTCCCTCCATCAGGACCTCATCAAATACATTCCCCTGACTGAGCTCACACCGCAGGGTAAGCATCTCTAGTTGCCACTTTGCCACTGAGGATGAAGTCAGGTTTGTCTACTGTAAGGCGCAAGGTGCAGGTCTTGGCTAGCTTGGCAATTGTGTTCAGACCGCTGAATTGGTCGAGACCCTGTCTTGGGTCTGAAACGCATTGGAGTTGGGGGGGGGCAGTTAGTGGCTCCAGGGAGAAGTGCTGTCCTCCCCCCCCCCCCGCAAAACTCATGTTTGTTGCTCCGCCCACTTTTGCCTCTGCCCAGTGTAAAAGTTCTAAGTTGGATGTGCATCAAATGCTATGTTTGTATGCATTGTGTGTGGAAACTTAGTGGAGGTTTGCATTTGCAGGATTTCTGTTTTGCAGAGAACTGTAGAAAGTGCAAAAGGGTGCTTTTGCAGCTAGTGTTGCGACAGAGTAGGGTCTTTGTTTCAGTGCTCATATTAACAGATAACACAGGCATCCCCAAACTGCAGCCCTCCAGATGTTTTGGCCTACAATTCCCATGATCCCTAGCTAACAGAACCAGTGTCGGGGAAGATGGGAATTGTAGTACAAAACATCTGGGGGGGCCGAAGTTTGGGGATGCCTGAGATAACACATCCCTGGGAAGCAACTTGCTTATTGGAATCTCTCTCTGGCCTATATTAACAAATTATAGCTTAAAGAAAATTGGACTGCATTGCTTGTTGTTTAAGAGCAATGTGCTGATTTGTATTTACAATATTCTCATGACAGGTTTAAGGTAAAACTTTGGAACTCTTTCTTTGTGTGGAGAGCTTATTGATTCATGTTCTACACAAGGCCTAGATCAGGGAATTCTGCTTACGTAATTCTCACAGCCCTGAAAGATTGCTCAGGATGCAACATGACCCTCGGCCTTATCAGTTTCCTGCCAGGACAGTTATCAGTTCACAGCTACAACCCAGTACTTTGAACTTTTCTTCTTCAGGGTTAATGGTTTGAGGTATTAAACTGTGTGGATCTGGCAAATGTTAAAATCTAACCAAGACTTTTAATTTTTGGAATAGCTATGCTAGCCTCCTGGTGATGTGCAAAGAGAACAAACGAAGGGGCTCACATGGGAGACAGTGAATGGGTGAGGACCCTCCCTCAATCCACAGATAGTGAAAAGGAAAAAAAAGCCAGAGATTTTGAAAGAAGAGCAGTTAGGAGACCTAGAAGTAAAGCAGCAGGCTGGCAAGACAGCCAGAGACCAATGTTTGATATGCGTTTGAATCCAAGGCTGTAGTTTGAATCCAAGGGAGAAACAAAACCCTTTTGAGGTGCTAATGCTGTGAACCCCTCCATTGCAGGCTCAGCTTATATATTTGTGTAAATAAACCACATACAGTAGCATGAAGACACCATGGTCTCTGTTCTGCCTCATTCCAAAAGAAAACACGAATCCTGGAAAACAGGACCCCCTGGAATCTCACACCGCTTGGTGATTGTGGTGGCTGGCTACACCAGGGGTTCCCAACAAAATTTTCTCGAGGACCCCCCATCGAGCCGCTATTGTGACAAGGACTCCCATTAATTCCTAATCCTAAAATTAAAAAGTGAGAGCCAAATTAATAGTCTTTTTATATTTTATATTTATACGTTTTTTACAGTTACAACAGAGCACTCCATCAGTATACAGTTAGTTTTAATTTTCAGTTCTTAATGAGATGAACCACTTTTTAACCAACGGTCCATTTTTAACTACACGAACTGTAGCTTCCGTGAAAAACAACGCTTTGTTTACAAACACTACTGTTTTGCAAAGAGGCAGCGCGCGCCAGGGAGGAGGGAGGGGAATGGAGAAGACAGGGTACCTGCGCAGTAGCGCACAAATGAAGCCAGCGCGCGCATTCTACTAACGCTCACCTCCCCAAGATGCTTTGCGCGTGTTGGCTTCATTTGTGCGCTACTGCGCAGGTACCCTGTCTTCTCCATTCCCCTCCCTCCTCCCTGGCGTGCACTGCCTCTTTGCAAAACAGTAGTGTTTGTAAAGCGCCACCTAACGGCATACAGCAGAACTACTGCCTCTATCTAATTCTAGTTTTGCGCTAGACTCTGCTCATGCAGGAAGCGGCCAAAACAAAAAATCTGTTATCATACGAAATATATTTAATATATTTTTTATTCTCATAGCATCTTGCGGACCCCTCTGGTATAGCTCGCGGACCCCTGGGGGTCCGCGGACCACCTGTTGGGAACCACTGGGCTACACTATGTTCTTAGTTAAATGCTGGTCTGTGTTTTGCTTGTGTGTTTCTAAGGGCCAAACAAAATGCTACACCTGAAGTGCTATGATTGTGTTTTTTTTAAATGTTAATAGCTCCTGTGTGATTAATTGCTCCTCCCTGTTGACACAATCTGAACAAAATCATTTAAAATACTGCCTGGTGGCAATTAACAATGAAAGCCAACTACCATGGCACTTTAAAAAAACCCATGCCCTAAATGAATGTAAATCTCTGGACGAATAAAGGAGAGTTACATCTTGAAAAATCAACGGGCAAACCTGAAAGAAGAAAGAAGGCCAAATCTCTTCTTTAAAAGCTTGCAGATAGCATTTACAGAGACATTTTGATCAGCTCCCTGCCAGGTACTGTGAGAGTAGCAGGAGATGGTTGTTTTCAGTACAAACACATTTGGCCTTGTGGAGCAAGCAGGAGCAATTGCCAGGCCAGGGTGCCTTGGAGAAGATGCCAAGCAGCCATCCAACTGCAGGAATGAGTGCTTCCATGGCTAATGATTTCAGACAACTGAAGCAGGGAAACCATTGAACTAAGCCCCAGACTGGTTACCAATTCATAGATACACAAAGTACTGTACAGTACTTTGGACTTTTTCTATCCAGAGCCTCTGTACAAATTCTGGGGTGGGATGTAGGGAAAATGTTCACTAACAGAATGGACTAACCCTGTTTGTAGAGGGTTCCTGTTTCAGACAGATTGGACAGTCAAGGTGTTGGTTGAGTTTTGAGGTAAGCAAACCTTTTTAACTTTTCATTTGGAGATGTGACTGCTTCCAGACAGTGGCTTAATATTCTAAATGGGTCACTAAGATAATCACAAATGAATCATTGCCAACAGGTGTTTTTAATAATTAATAATTAATAATAATTTAATAAGAATTATTAATGGAAAGGGTCAAGCTAGATTAAATTGGGAGGGAGATACAGGCTGGCATTTTGATGCCACTGACACCGTGTGAATGCTGGAAAAAGCTGGCGTGCATGAGACACACCAATCCACAACACACACCCATCTGGAAGCATCCAGGGTGTATTTAAAAGAAGAGAGTGGCTTGAATCTTAGCTATCCTTTTTGGAAGGAAGTTAGGTGGGTTACAGCTTAATAGAATTGTCAATGGCATTGTAAAAAGACAAGCACTGTTCTTCCTTGGAATAATGAACCTATACGTCTATTAAGTTTTACAAGAATGACATCAATGGCTGCTGGGCGGGGGGGGGGGGGGAAGCCCATGGCTCCCTAGAGGCAGAGAAATGAGGCCTCTAAAATGGAATACAGGTTACAACAGGCATCCCCAAACTTCGGCCCTCCAGATGTTTTGGACTACAATTCCCATCTTCCCCGACCACTGGTCCCGTTAGCTAGGGATCATGGGAGTTGTAGGCCAAAACATCTGGAGGGCCGCAGTTTGGGGGTGCCTGGGTTACAATCTGGAACTAGGGTGCCTGGATGCAAAGGGGGGACCAGCCTTGGGTCTGCAGCTGCTGTTGCTGAATGTCAGGTTGGTACTGAGTAAGACCTGCCTCAGCCATGATCTGATGATGGATAAGGCCAATCTGGTCTGTATCACTGAGAGCTGGGTGGGTGAGCAGGGGAGAGTTGGTCTTACCCAGTTGTTCCCACCTAGATACTCTGGGCAGCATCTGGTCAGGGAAGAGGAGTTGCTGTAGTCTATAGGGATTTTGTCTTTCTCTTCAGGCTCTCTGTCCAGTTGGGTGGGATCTAGAGTGCATGTTCCTAGCACTGGGCAATTGGGACAGATTACGGTAGGAATTCTGCTGGCTTACAGTGAATCTTGCTGCCCAGCAGTTTCCCTGCCCGAGCTGGTCTTAGAAGGGGTGTTGAGGACTTCCAGACTGCTGTTTCTGGGGAACGTCAACATCCATGTCATGGCAACTGACTCTGGGTGGCTCAGGACTTCATGGCTTCCTTGATAACCATGGGGCTGTCCCAACATGCCACTGGCCCAATGCATGTGGCAGGTTAACACTCTGGACATTGTTTTCTCAGCTGAACAAGAAGAGGGTGATCTGAAAGTGGGTAATATTGACATCAGTCCCTTGTCATGATCAGATTCCTTGACTGATTCAAGAACCTTTTCCACATCCTTGACCCTTACTAACTGAAACTCATCCAACATAACAGGGAGAGGTGATTAATGCCTCCTTGAGAGAATGAATGGCTGTTGGAAGGATGAATTATGCTTAACGTTAAGTGAAAATGGCTGGCTGGGGTGCTGTGTGAGAATGTGGGGTGGCTATAACCACTTTGGCTCCAGCCTCACCCACCCCTGGTATGCAGCCCTTTTACATGTTGCAAATGTGGACTTCAGGGGGTGGATGGCTCCCCCATCCCTGTTCTATTGCATGTTTCCAGAAAGAGCCTCCCTGGAGCTTCCCCCCCCCTTTTCATATCCCTCAATACTAAGCATAGTGTCCCCATTAATTTCAATGGAGCAGTGCCAGTTTATAGTTTAGTTAATGTCACACAGTCTCAGAAACCGGTGTAATGAACTACAGGGCAGGCATGGCTTTGTTAATCATTACCCTTATGTTGTTTCTTAACCCTTTGAGTGTTGCAAACTGCTTTCCTAAAGACATCTTTGTTGCCCAATAACTCCAGAAGGAGTTTTTTGCTTTTGAATTATGGTGCTGGAGGAGACTCTTGAGAGTCCCATGGACTGCAAGAAGATCAAACCTATCCATTCTGAAGGAAATCAGCCCTGAGTGCTCCCTGGAAGGACAGATCCTGAAGCTGAGGCTCCAATACTTTGGCCACCTCATGAGAAGAGAAGAATCCTTGGAAAAGATCCTGATGTTGGGAAAGATTGAGGGCACTAGGAGAAGGGGACGACAGAGGACGAGATGGTTGGACAGTGTTCTCGAAGCTACGAACATGAGTTTGACCAAACTGCGGGAGGCAGTGCAAGACAGGAGTGCCTGGCGTGCTCTTGTCCATGGTCACGAAGAGTCGGACACGACTAAACGACTAAACAACAACACCAGAAGGGGGATAATGAAGCCTGGAGCCTTCATTATAGGCCTTCAGGCACCAGCAAAAACATTCCTTTTTAACCACGCCTTTGGTTGAATTGATTTACATCCTATGACCTTTCAAAATGGTTTTTTTTGGGGGGGGGAGTTATTGAGTTGTTATTGTTTTGATTGTGTATTTTGTGCTTCAATATTTTGCTTTTATTCTGCGAACCGCCCTGAGACCCCCCGGTATAGAGTGGTATATAAATTCAATAAAATAAAATAAAAATAAACCTGGGATGCATAAAAACAACAAGAATTCAATTCAATATACTTTATTCGACCGATAGTCAGAAAGAAAAAAACATTTCTCAACACAAATATAAAATATAAAACTGAAGGCATCAGAGGGATACATAAAAATATAAAACTGAAGGCATCAGAGGGATACATAAATGGGGTATGACCGTGCTACTAAACCTCCTACAGGTAACCCACATCAAGACATTCGATTATACGTTTCCGACACTTGAGCACCAGGAAGAGGAATTTAGCCACCGAGGTTATTTTCCCAGTGGGCTTGTTTAGCAAATATGCTGCCTGCCGTTCTCTTAGTCGGAAACTAAAGGGTCCCCTGACCATCAGGTCCAGTCGTGTCCGACTCTGGGGTTGCGGAGCTCATCTCACTCTATAGGCCGAGGGAGCCGGTGTTTGTCCACAGACAGCTTCCGGGTCATGTGGCCAGCATGACAAAGCTGCTTCTGGCGAACCAGAGCAGTGCACGGAAACACCGTTTACCTTCCCGCTGGAGCGGTCCCTATTTATCTACTTACACTTTGATGTGCTTTCGAACTGCTAGGTTGGCAAGAGCTGGGACCGAACAATGGGAGCTCACCCCATTGCAGGGATTCGAACCGCCAACCTTCTGATCAGCAAGCCCTAGACTCTGTAGTTTAACCCACAGCGCCACCTGGGTCCCGATAGTCGGAAACTAAACTGAGACAAATATGGGGTTATAAGATATTGCCTTAAATCATTATAAAAGGGACAACTCAGTAGAATGTGTTCTGTGGATTCTACCTCACCCAAGGCACAATGGCACATTCTCTGACCGTATGGGACTCCTCCAAATCTTCCCCTCAAAACTGCCGAATCAAGGACATTCAGTCTGGCCGCAGTAAGTAGTCTGCGGTATTCCACGTACAGTAGTGGATACCCGCCAGGTAACGGGCTGGTGCAGCCCGATACACCTGCTCCCCTAAAAACATCCCAGATTTCACGCGGGCTATGTCCTCCTGTCTGGCGATATCCCCCAATCTCTGAGCGATCACTGCTTTAGCGTGGCTGTACGTCATGGACTACAACAAGAATTAAAAAAACAACCCTGCCATTTTTTGCTTCCTTTTTTTTTTTTTTTTTAAATGCAGAGTGAGCATGTGGCTCCTTTTGGCAGTCTTGCTGTTCTTTGTGATCCGATGGTACCTGGAAAGGCAGAAGGTGGAAAACCTCCGAGAGAAGTATGTCTTCATCACTGGCTGCGACTCCGGCTTTGGGAACCAGCTTGCCAGGCAGCTGGATGCTGAGGGGCTGAGGGTGTTGGCAGCCTGTTTTACACAGAAAGGGGCGGAAGAGCTGGAGAGGCTCACATCAGATTGCTTGAAAACCACCCTCCTGGATGTCACCAGCACAGAGAGCATTGCAGCAGCGGCTGAGTGGGCGAAAGGGTGCGTCAAAGACAAAGGTACAGTGTCTGGCTTCCAGATAGGAGCTTCAAGAATAGGACATGTTGCAAAGGGCAGGAGAGATACAGCTATATAGCTATAGATAGTTCTAAGTGTTGTTGGGGAAATTCCTCTCCTCCTTGGAGTCTGCGGCTGGAAGTCCGTCACAAGCAGCCAAGTCAAGAACATTTTAATTGTGTGCACAAACAGCAGTTCAAGTACAGTACAGTGGAACCTCGGTTTATGAACACCTCGGTTTACGAATTTTCGGTTTATGAACGCCGCGGACCCATCTGGAACGGATTAATTACCTTTCCATTACTTTCAATGGGAAAGTTCGCTTCAGTTTATGAACAGACTTCTGGAACCAATTACACCCATGCTTTGGGTTAGGTACGCTTCAGGTTGAGTACTCCGCGGATCCGTCTGGAACGGATTAATCCACTTTCCATTACTTTCAATGGGAAAGTTCGCTTCAGTTTATGAACGCTTCAGTTGATGAACAGACTTCCGGAACCAATTGTGTTCATAAACCGAGGTACCACTGTACTGTAATAGTTTCACACAAACAAGGGAAGATTCAAAACAGCCATTTGTGGTATCCCATGGCAACATAAATCCATATGTGGCTCAGCATCACGAGTCCACATAGGAACATTTTCAATAACTTTTAAAGCTTTCTACCTACTGTATCTATTTTTGGCAATGCTCCATGTCTAGCCAGCATTACCACCTGTTACTCTAGGCACACAATCCCTACATGCTGTGATACGTTGCACGCAACTGATTCTGCATCTAGCGAGCAAGCTGTTTTGCTGCAAACAACAGCTATTTCAACCATTTCCCCTCTTAGGCACTAAAGCACAGAAAAAGCATGCTGAAGAAGAACAACACTTTGACAGAGAAAGACAGATTTTAAAAGTGCAACTCCCACAACCCGGGTCCATCAGACATGATGGGTGGTATTGATGGGAGCTGGAGTCCAACACCATCAGCTTCCCCATCCCTGGCTTACAGAACCTTGCAGAATTTTGTGAGAACCCGCCCCCTCCCCCACCAGCCCAGCAACACATTTTGTTATAAAGAAAAAAATATTACTTGCTGTTCCCAAGCTCTGCTTAGCCTGGGCCAGATGTTCAGCATCACTTTACAGTCATACCTCGGTTTAAGTACGCTTCGGTTTGAGTACTTTCAGTTTAAGTACTCCGCGGACCTGTCTGGAACGGATTAATCCACTTTCCATTACTTTCAATGGGAAAGTTCGCTTCAGGTTAAGTACAGACTTCCAGAACCAATTGTGTACTTAAACCGAGGTACCACTGTATCGAATAGTCCTTTGATTGCCACCCAGAGTGGCTGGAGTATAAGTAATAAATTATTATTAAATTCTTATTATTATTCTTATTATTCTGTTTTATAAAAAAATTCCTTCAGTAGCACCTTAATTTTTTTATTTTACTTCGACCCAGACCAACACGGCTACCTACCTGTAACCTATTCTGTTTTATGTTCTTACCCAAATGCTTACTTGCTGCCTCTACTCCACAGGGCTCTGGGGCTTGGTAAACAATGCAGGGATTGTGGAAGCAATGGTACCCAATGAGTGGCTGGACAAAGATGCCTTTGTAAGAGTGCTAAATGTCAATCTGGTTGGACTGATAGACGTCACGCTACACATGTTGCCGCTGGTGAAGAAGGCCAGGGGAAGGGTTGTTAACATGTCCAGCATTCTGGGGCGACTGGCTTTCCACGGAGGAGGCTACTCTCCATCTAAGTATGGGGTGGAGGCTTTCTCTGACTCTCTCAGGTAAATGATCACTTCTGACATCATAATTGTCAAAATGCAATGCAGAGAGGCCCAGATCAAGAAGAGGAAGAAGATAATCAATTTTGGGCTTTGCTGGCTGTTTCATTTTCTCCCACCCCATAGCTGGGGACAGTGAAGCTGAACAATTAGGTATCCAATGCCATTTTTGTATCCAATGCCATTTTTTTAAATTGTTAGCTTCCCTGTCAAGGAGTGAGGTTTTAAGAAGCACCTTTTGCAAAAAATTGTGCCGAAATGATGCCTACCGGAGCTGTTCACTGGGTTGGCCTCATCCCTGGAATGTGAGTAATTTTCTATGGACCTTGCAACAGGTCCTTGACTAGCCAAGTAAGCTCCCCTCTGATTTCAGAGGGCTGCCTGGGTAGCTGTTTACAATCACCTACCCTCACTCCCAAAATTCACCCTCACCCACCATGGGCGTACCCAGGATCAAAGCTGGGGGGGGGCACACCAGCCACGCCCCCAGCCCCCCGATTGGCTAGCTGGCAATGAGGTGGCCAGGATCCCCCCAGGAGGCATGGTCAACCTCCACGCCCCCCAGGGGAAAAGGGGCCGTTTGCAAGGCAGCACACGGAGCCACCCGCGCTTGCACTCCTGCCTCTCCCGCTCCTTTAATGGCAGCGGTGGCTAAAACGAGGCAGCAGCAGCAAAGCTGCCTCCGTTGAAGGAAACCTGGACCTGGACCTGGGCTAACTTCAGCCCACACTCTTTCAAGTCACAGCGAGCATTGTGGGGCAGCACTTTCTGTGCTGTGCTCGCTGTGACTTGAAGGAGTGTGGGCTGAAGTTAGCCCAGGTCCAGGTCCAGGTTTTTTTTTTCCAACAGAGGCAGCTTCGCTGCCGCTGCTGCCATTTCGCTTCAGCCAAGCAGGCTGAGGCGGAGCACAGCAGGCAGCGTCCCTGCCTGTCCTCTCCAGCTGCCCTGCTTCTAGGGGGGGCAGCTGCCCCCCCTGCCCCATGCTGGGTACGCCCATGTCACCCACCATTTCCTTTAATTGCCAGGCCCAGATTCAAACTGAATTAAATATTCAATTTCTTCCCATATAACTGTAGTCTGTTAGCCACAGTCGCAGGGGTAGCTGTGTGAGCCATGTAAAACCCATTGTTTCTTTCTAGGCGTGAGCTGCGCCCATTTGGGGTGAAAGTAGCCATGGTGGAGCCAGGCTATTTCCGAACAAACATGACAAACGTCGAGCACGGCATGAGCGTCCTCGAGCAGCAATGGGTCCGCACCCCACAGGAAGTCAAAGATAGCTATGGACAGACCTACTATGAGAGACGTGAGTCCTCCATGTGGTCTGTGGGGAGAGAACTGGGGCCGCCTGTATTGGTGGGCAGGAGCTGCCCGCTTGCTCCGCCATTGAGATAAAGGTGGATGGAGAACCTAGCACCTTCAGATGTTGTTGAACTGCAACTCTCCAATCAGCCCAAGTCATCATAGCTGGGGATAGTGGGAGTTGGAGTCCTGCAACATTTTGGAGGGCCACAAGTCCCTTGCATTTGCGAACCTCTGCCAGCAGAGCCTCCCTGTCCATTTGAAGAATGGGAGGTTTGCCCTTAATATTGGGTTGCAGCCACACCATACATTCAAAGCATGTTTATATTCTCCCAAAGAATCCTGGGAATTGTAGTTCACCCCTCGCGGAACTATAATTCCCAGCACCCTTAACAAACTACAGTTCCCACGATTTTGGGAGGGGAGCCATGCTTGTTAAAGTGGTATACATTGTTAAAGTGGTGCTGAAGAATCATTTTGAAGCCATTTGGGGGCCTTCTGCCGTTTTCACAGTAGTCATCAGTCACAACTCAGACACTCATTGGCTAAAAGAGTGGAAGGTGGAAACAAGCCAGTATCTCACAAAGGAATTCTGCTCTGTGTCATTTCTTCCAAAGGAGCTAGAGACTCAATACGTCTTTCTTTGATGAAATCTCAGAGTCTGGCCCTGTGTTGGTTCTGGGCCCAGTAGTACAGAGGCACCCCTTTTACTTACCCCCTTTGGTGGCCCTGATTCCTTTTGGTGAGTCAGAATTGTATAGACCTGACTTTGCAACAGCCTCATCTGCTGGTCTCTCTGATTTCTGCTGCTTGTCTCTATGATTTATATGGTTAGCTGCCTAAGGGTTCTATCTTCCTCCCAGTTTGAAAACAAACTCATTGGAAAAAAAGATCACCTGCTCTACTTCCTGCTCAGATGTTTGTTGATTTCTAAAGAAATGGAACAGGGAATGTACCTTTCCAAATTCAGAAACTGCTCCTGGGGTGGGGTGGGGGGGAGAGATGGTTGAGTGATTAGCACCAGGTCTTGTTGTTGATTTGAAAACTGCTAATATGCCACCCTTGCTGTCGCACAGAGAAGGCTTTCATTTCCTGGTGTTTATTTGCAGTGTTTTGGACCACAAATCTTCTCCCCTAACTGCCTCTCTTTTTCTTCCCAGTGCGCCAGATGTTCAAAGAGAGCCTCATAACTCGATGCAGCACTAACCTCTACCTGGTCACTGACTGCATGGAGCATGCCTTGACGTCCCGGCACCCTCGCACGCGCTACTCTGGAGGCTGGGACTCCCAGTTCTTCTTCGTCCCTCTCTCTTACATGCCCACAGCATTGGCCGACCTTGTGCTGACCTGGTCTTGGCCCAAACCTGCTCAGGCTGTTTGAAGACAGTGACGTGAGGATAGTTGTGGCTAGGGGAAGAAAAAAGGGGATTTGGTAGCCAGGTCCAAGGGGAGAGAGACAAGGCTCCTACGCTTTCAATTGTTGTATACAAAAGGGAATTTCAGCATGTGTGGTTTGTGTTGGTAAGCGATGCATGTTGCATTTCCCTCTTCTATAGAACTATTCAAGGTTCAGGAGCCTTCTCTGCTTCTACTGCTGGCCACAGGGAGCACAGGTTGATATATCTCACACAGGAGAACAGGCTTTCACCTGCTCAGTGTCTGCATTGCAGGCTCCCTTTGCACTTTAATGCAAAAATTCCGCAATTGGCATTTACTGAAACAATATACAAACTGAAATACAGGTATCCTTTGAGATTCCCACCTTTCTGAATTTTCTGATGCAGTTCTCCAAACCAATAACATGTCTATAAGGGTCAGGAACAGAAACCAGTCAAATGAATATGATCATTATTTGCTCACATCATTGTTGTTCTTAAGTCACAGAATAATAGAACTGTAGACTTGGAAGGGACCCTGAGGGTCATCTAGTCCAACCCCCTGCAATGCAGAATCTCAACTAAAGTGTCCATGACAGATGGCCATCCAACCTCTGCTTAAAAACCCTCCAATGAAAGTCCACATCCCCCAAGGGAGCTTGTTAGACTGAATAAAGAGGAGGCACCCCAAAGTCTGCAAATGCCATGTAATCAATAACTTTTTTGGATCTGATGTTTCCTTTACACTGACATGAATGTAAGTTATGTAAGCTAAGTAACTTGTACTAAACAGCAGACAGCGAGGCAATTAATGTGTCTGGTGGAAACCAAACTGCAGTAGAATGGAAGCAGCTGTCTTCTTCCCACTTAAAGAAATAAAAGACAGAGAGAAACCAAAACGGACAGGTCTGTTCACTCCTAGCTTTTTTAGTTTGCCACTTCATTTTCCTTCTGAAAACTTTTTTGCCTTACTAACTGGATATTGGGTAGAAAATTCAACAAGCACAACTCTGCTCCAGTCTTGAGATGCACGGAGAAAGAGCTGCCTCCAGTAATGTTCCATCTGTTGCGTTAAAGAAACGTGGCTTTTCAAGCTGCAGTTCATGGAAGCGGTGGTGTGGGAACCTCAGGTATAGCCCTCAACTTCTCGTTTGTTTGTTTTTTAATTCTGTGGCAGCCAGTCCTGATCTCACTGTAGAGACTGTGGTGAGGGGGGAAATTGGAAGTTTCCACTTCTTCCATTCATCCCATTCCTCACACATAAAATTTGATCTAAATGTAATTGGTTCTTTGTTTTTAAAAAGCTTTCAAAGATTTCCAACATACATTCAGGATATATTCATAATAGATCATATACTACATTTGCAAACAAATTCCTTCTCCAATAATTAAGAAAAGCTCATTGCTGTATTGTTGCCTGACTCCTTTGGACCCTATGTCATGAGGTAGTTTGGCAAGAAAGAAAGAAAGAAAGAAAGAAAGAAAGAAAGAAAGAAAGAAAGAAAGAAAGAAAGAAAGAAAGAACAGGCCATTTTATTTTCCTATTCTGTGATACTAGTCACATTTTCTAATATTTGATATCTAGTAAAGAGGCACCTGCAGTAATCATATAATATAATTAGAAAATATCAAGAGTTATTAAGTTTTTTTGTTGTAGGCAACTCAGAAGTCCTAAACTGTACTCATTCCTACTTCTATACTTTCTATTAGAAATACAAAGTCAATAATTTTTATTTTCTGGTCAGCTGGCAAGTCTGTTGGCTCCTGTCAACATTTAGAATCATAGAATTGTTGAGTTTAAAGGGACCACAATGGCCATCTAGTCCAGTAGATGTTTTTCTGGAACTCTAGCTTTCTCCATAATTCAGCGCATGTTTGCAATTTGGTCTCTGGTTCCTCTGCCCCTTCGAAATCCAGCTTGCACTTCTGGGAGTTCTCAGTCCACATACTGCTTAAGCCTGCCTTGTAGAATGTTAAGCATAACCTTGCTAGCATGTGAAATGAGCGCAATTGTGCGATAGTTGGAGCATTCTTTGGCACTGCCCTTCTTTGGCATTGGGATGTAGACTGATCTTCTCCAATCCTCTGGCCACTGCTGAGTTTTCCAAACTTGCTGGCATATTGAGTGTAGCACCTTAACAGCATCATCTTTTAAAATTTCAAATAGTTCAGCTGGAATACCATTACTTCCACTGGCCTTGTTATAAGCAGTGCTTTCTAAGGGCCATTTGACTTCACTCTCCAGGATGTCTGGCTCAAGGTGAGCAACCACACTACCTGGGGAATACGAGACCTCCATATCTTTCTGGCACAATTCCTCTGTGTATTCTTGCCACCTCTTCTTGATGTCTTCTGCTTCTGTTAGGTCCTTTCCACTTTTGTCCTTTATTATGGTAATATTTGTACAAAATGTTCCTTTCATATCTCCAATTTTCTTGAACAGATCTCTGGTTTTTCCCATTCTGTTGCTTTCCTCTATTTCTTTGCATTGCTCCTTTCAGAAGGCCCTCTTGTCTCTCCAAGCTTAGACAATGATACTTTCTGCAAAATGTAAGGAAAGGCTGCCAGGCAGGTAAGATGATGCTCTTGTTTTGTACTTGGCTTACTTTGAGGAGCTGTCAAAATGATGGAATTGTTAATTGCAAGTTATGGTGAAAATGCCTGAAGCCATCTTACATCAAGTGAGTGCATTGCACCATGATTCAGAAAGGTGAGTGGGCGTTCTCCAGCGTGCCTTTTATAGTTGCCAAATCCTAAGCTCCAAATGAAGCAGAGGCTGCTCTACCTGTCAGGCGTAACTTCACAGATAAGAATTAATGAGCAGTTGTTACAGTGTCATGTTGCAAGCACAAAGACACAGCTCTTTGCAAGGAGGCAGAAGCCTAGTCGTGAAGGCCGCTCCCTGCAAGACCCTTTCCACCTGGCCTAGGGGGTGAGGCCCACACTCACCAGCCCTACTGAAGAGGCACCTGCTGAGACTGGAGGGACATTGCTATGCCTGACAACAAACCCTAACTATTGGATTCTTTTGCCCCATCTTTTTGTGCCTGCCAAACAGCCATGTCATGCTTATGATAATATTTTATTCTCTTGTTAATTATGCTGGTTTAAATGTGCAATTTATATTTGACTTGACTTATCATCATTCGGACCTCCAAGTCCGAGGGGAGGGGGGGTCCTCCATGCTCTTGTGATGTCTCAACTAGCTGCCCCCTCCCTTCTGGTTCTGTTGTCATTATCTCATAACTGGGTAAGTCCCCCCTAAGCTGTTCAGCTTCTGCCTCTCTCTCTGCTTCTGAGCACGCTGTGGACAATGGGGGGGGGCGCTTCTTCCCCCTCCAGCTCTCCATCGGAGAGAAGCTGGTATGTCATAGAATGCATTCCCCCATCCTTGTCTTCAGAACATTCCCTGAAACTACCATAGGGACACGGCTTCTAATTCCCTTTCATTCTGCTTCCAAGCTATTGCTGAATCCAATTACAATCCAGTCTTGATAAAATCCCTTATACCACAGCTACAATGTTTTAACTTCAATTTGTATTAACACATTTAATTCGTATAACACATTTAATAATTTTTAAGTTCATTAGTGAAGTTCTCCTTTCTTCTTACTGTGTGAGGCATTAATTTTAACCAATTGTTTCTTTATATCTTTGTTCTGGTCCATGGGGTCACAAAGAGTCGGACACGACTAAACGACTAAATGACTAAACAACAAATCTTTGCCAAATATTATGTCCATCTTGGTTATTCCTGATCTCCGTCGTGCCTTGCGGCGCTGTTGACTCGGTGTCACTCTCGGGAAATCCCTCCTCTTTTGTTCTCCAGCCCCTCTGAGTGCAGCTGTACAATTCCATCACCATTACTTCCAGTCCCAGAACACTGGCAAGCCGACAAGTTCTCCTTTCTCCGTCCAACTGAAGAAATTAACTATTGGCAAGTCCTCAAAGTCCAATCTGTCTCCCCGCAACCAGGGGAAAGATAAAAATTAACTCCGTAGAAATTCCAAGTCCTTTAAAAATTATTCCATGCGATTATGTTTTCGTCACACAGTTCCGTTTGTCATTGTAATCCATATCTATATTCCCGTCTCCCTTCACTTGCTATATGAAACTTGTTTTTTGCATTCTCGGGGGATTTGCCAAGTCATTTATATAACAAGGGATTTATAATGAAGCCGTTGATTCAAATCTTTGCAACCTTGTAGCTATTTCAATTTCGCAGTTTTTGATCTTGTCCCATCATTTCCAGCACCCATCTGTACATTAATCCCAAATAATCTTTAATGAACAGAAGAACCTCTGCTCTGAATGGTGTTGTTCAAGGGTTCCAAGAGGTGAAGTGCTTTTGCACTCAATGCTGGAGCAGGAGCCAGCTACTGAGACGATCTGCGAGAGTAGCCCACTTTCCTCATCCCTGGGGGGACTTTTCAAGGATAATTACTCTCAGTCATCTTTGATTAACCTTCGCCAACAATCTCCCATTGTCGTGGGAGATGACTGCATTAAGGCAGACAGGAACCGGTTTGAGTAACGAAGCTTCTCTTGGTGATAGCCACCAAGGTGTTTTCTATTCTATTAAATCTTTGTACATTTCCCACACTCTGATTAATGATTTCCTAATTATATGATTGTAAAATCCTTCGTTACTCAAACCGCCTGGGAAAAAGGGAAAATGGCCTACATACAGAGATCTATTGGAAGAACAAGACGGTAAATGGAAATTAAAAGATTATGAAGAAATTAAAGATCATGTTCAGAGTTGGCTGCATTATAGACAATTAAATGAGATCCCACAAAATCATTATTCCTTCTCGTTAAATTATGTAAATATCATGGTTAAAGAGATACACAAAGAAATAGCCTTGTGCATAGTCAGTGCTGCCAGGGTCTTGAATACAACCCAAATAATATTACTAACAATGGCATAGAGAGTGAATTGGGGGGGGACAAGAGAGTTTGTCATAACAGGCAAACTCACACAATTCTACAAGATAGAAGAGGCAAAAGCAAGACAAATTCTTGATAAACTTGTTTACTGAATATTGTAAGAAGCACCTGCTGTTTTCAAAAACACAATGCATTTTTACAATGCTGTGAAAGGAAGCAATGTGTTTCCTTGCTTATCAATGAACACTAAGGGTAAAGATAAAGGACCCCTGGATGGTTAAGTCCAGTCAACGGCGACTACAGAACCACCGTGCTCACCTGACTTTCAGGCTGAGGGAGCCGGCGTTTGTCCACAGACAGCTTTCTGGGTCATGTGGCCAGCAGAAACCAGAGCGCATGGAAAGGCTGTTTACCTTCCCGCTGCAATGGTACCTATTTATCTACTTGCACTGGCACTGGTGTGCTTTTGAACTGCTAGGTTGGCAAAAGTTGGGACAGAGCAACGGGAGCTCACCTTGTTGCGGGGATTTGAACCGCCGACCTTCTGATTGGCAAGCCCAAGAGGCTCAGTGGTTTAGACCACAGCGTCACCCGCATCCCTAAAATGAACACTAGCATTTACTAGCGCGCACACACACATACACACACACACCTTTGGGTGCCTTTTTGTAAGGATATATCCTTTTTACATGTAGATGCACAATTAATCTCATGCATCTATATAAATAAGAATGTAACTGTCCGTTCGTTACACTCCGAAAGTACTTGACTGATCGCTTTAAAATTTTGACACAACGTTGCATTCAAATACGGGAACATTTTCATATACCTAGATTACACAGATGTCTCACCTGTGACCTCCTTTTTTTTTTAGAAAAACCTTCTTCCAAAGTTAGTTGTATTACCATCTGCTGGATGTCAAAGCAGCACAGCTGAGGATCTCTCAGCTGCTGCCATTGGCTACAGACTACCTGTGACATCACAATAACATGGCATTGCCCAGCCAGCACAGCTGAGGATGCTGCATCATAATCTCAGGCCTCAGCTGCTGCCATTGGCTGAAGACTATCTGTGACATCACAAAAAACATGGCAACCTACTGAATATAAATGTGCAAGCGTGCAGAGGCTGCTGGGTGTGGTTGGCCGGGGCCAAATCCTGTCCCTTTGCCTGTTGGGACACGCCGTGGGAACCGGCCAGGCCCTGCCCAAGATGCGCATGGGGTATGCAAGGGGGAGAGAGAGAGGGATTGGGGTGGTGAATGTCATCACGCGGGAGGATTATAACCTCACACGGCGGGGGGGGGCAGAGAGAGGGGTGTCATGATGCCATGTGGCAGGGGTGGGGAATGGGGGCACTGAGTGATGGAGGCCCGTGCCTTTGGGGAGGATGAATGGGTTGGGACAGGGTGGGGGATTTTCCATAACACACGTGGGTGGGGGAGTTGCTTTCCCATTTAACGGACTGAGCCACAGCAACGCATGGCCGGGAACAACTAGTTTTATATACCGGTATAGCGGGGACAGGGGAGATGAGTTCATTTACTCCACATTCCTCTCCGAACAACATTAGTGAAGGGAAAGGATTCTACCATTTGATAGTATTTGTAATTCCTTTGTCATTAAGGAAACTCTGATATAGGGTTGATGCTGCCAGTTATGCTTGAATCCATGATTTTCCTGGACAGGTCAGGGATAGACTTTATCTCTCAGTATGTGCATGCTAGACACCCATCAGGCTGAGTGCACACTGAGGAAAACTCATGAGTATACACTACACAATACCACTGCCAGCTCCCTTACACCTTGAGTTATAGACAAGGGCTTCCAGATCAGCATGTATGCTAAGGAAAGAAAATGCTCCATGCAACCTTCCCTTTTAGAAAATGGAAGAAAGCATTTGTGCCCAACATGCTTAATGCATGTAACCCTTTATTGCATATATGTTAATATCTGATGACTTCCACTAAAGGCATTGTGAGAGGTTTGATGCAAAAATGAAGCAGCAATTTCAATTACAGCAACTGAAAGATGAAGGAAGAAAAGTATACATGGCTGGTGGGGAGGGTGAGACTGATGGAGTCATTTCAGCTGAGGAAACCAACAAACACAGCATTTCCCCACAATATGCAAGTATGCGCTTTAATTGCTGGAAATAGCAATGCCCGAAGCAGGTCTATACAGAAATCTGAAGGGCAGGTTCGCTCACCCTTTTGGTGTGGCAGCATTCGAGGGGAGGTTGTAGTCTCCGCCTGCCCCTCCAAAACTTGGGGTATCCTGTTAAAGGGATTCGGGGGGGAGTAGTCATGTTTGTGTGCCTAGGCGGTTGCCAGGGCCGATGGCACTCCTCCAGACGGCGGTCCCTGCTGTTTTTAATATCATATTTCAAATTGCTGTGACCTGCCATGGGACCTAATGGGGAAAGGTGGGCAATAAAGCAAATGCAAAAGCAATCACGTTTAATAATTAAAATATGAGAAGATAGATAGATAGATCTTTCTCTCTTCCAAATGGTCACTGAAACCAGAGGGGAAGTTGCCATTGTCATTCCAGGTCATTTCCTATAACATTCTGCATTGTCTGCAAGGGCGCAATCCAAGATGGTGCCGAGAAGGGCAGCCTCGGCTTTTGCTCTGTAAATTACTTAATCCTTTTTACAAGCTTAAGAATGTTTTTGGGTGTTGTTTCACTGTTTTATGTTTTAAGGAGCTTATGAGTTTATGGTTTTATGGCTTTTATTGCCTAAGGAGTGCTTTACTGATTTTAGTTGTTTCTAATACTTTTTTAAATGGTTGTACTTTTTCTTTTTGATATATTGGCCACATTTTGTGGGAAAGTGGAATAAAGATAAGCAGATGATGATGCAGATAATTCCTGGCCTGATCCAGAGCATGGAAACAACACAACGAAAAGCTACCTTTGTTCCCCACTTGTTCTTTCACCCACTCCGTCGCTGCCGCAATGCTCTCTGTACTGGTGACATCCAGAACGGTGGTTTTCAAGCGCTCTGAGGTGACCTTCTCCAGCTGCTCTGTCCCCTTGTGTGTGGTACTGGTTGCCAATACCCGCAGACCCCGGGCATCCTGGTGCTTGGCAAGGTGGTTCCCAAAGCCAGAGGAACAGCCAGTGATGAGGACGTATTTCTCCGTCAGGTTCTCCACCATCTGTCTCTCCTGGTACCATCGGCGAAGGAAGTAAAGCCCCAGCAGGGCAGCCAGGTAGAGCCACATGGCTGAAACCTGCAGGGAAGATAACAGACAGAGTATAAGGGCCAAAGGCACTTATGTGCATCAACAACAGGGCAGCTGAAATCTCCATGGAGGATATGAGTCATTCTGAATGTTATAGCCAAGGACACTTACATGAGGAATCCCCAATTAGATCTTCCAATATCTTTTTTATTTAGAAGTAGCTTCAGGATCCACAGGCCTGAGTTGCTTTCAAACAAGGTCTCTATCGTGCAGTATCCATAATAAAAATGCGCACGTATGGAAGGAAAGTGCTTAATGTAACTGAAATAAATGTTTCATAAAGGTGCTATGAAACTCACTCATCCAAAAAGAACCTTCCCTTCTCTGCAGGTTAATAATGGAGCAGAATACTTAAACCACACATTTTTAAAATGTTGGGTAGCTCACAAACACCAATGGGACCCCCTCTTCACTCTAAGCTCTCAAGAAGCATCTTTGTTCTTCCCTGGATAATGAATCAAGTAACTCTGATTGACACAGGAGAGATTCTGTAGGTTTGTAGGTCCAGATTACTGCCAGGGAAAGCATAACCCTCTGGCTGTGGGCAGGCCACCCTTTTCTCTCTACACACACACACACACACACACACACACACACACACACCAACGTTCCTTTGCCACAGTTATAGATTAGGGTCATTTGAAGTGGACTTTCTCTCTTCCTTCTTTCACTCTCTGTTCACTTCAGCTTTCCCCTCCCTCAGGCTTTGCGCATTCGCATGTGTATGCACGTGAGCGCACATGAAATTAGGCCAATACAAGATTAGGCAACACAGCCATTGAGCCATAGGTTTCTTATCACTGCCCAGAAAGGGTGTGCTGGAGGACATGCACAAACCTTGGTCCTTGCACAGATGTCAGAAGAGGCCTTTAAACATAGCAATGAAAAATCAAAGACTGAACACTTATTTTTATGAGTTTCTTGCCTCCTCTACAGAACTTTCAACTGCTGGCGGTTGGTGAGGTGTTGTTCCTGAACTTCATTGTCCTTTGTGTTATACAACCAATGCTTGGACTTTTATTTTTTAAAATTTTTTTTAAAGGAATTTTAAATTTTATTGTTTAAAAACACAAAGAATAAAAAACACAAGAATACAAAAGAATACAAAAAAGTACAACAAAATACAAATACACCAAATACAAAAGAAAAAAAGCAACATCTAAAAGCACACAAATCATATTTCTACCATACCTATCATCTAAGAAAGATAAAGAATGAACACAATCATTACGTATATACACAAATACTTCCCGCCCCTCTTATTATACACTGTTATATATCTTGTTGTCCACAGGTTTTTGCTTATAATATCTTTTATTATATCTTTTCATTCCCACTTTCATCATTCCTAATTTTCTCAAACATCATTCAATATCTGCGAGTAGAGAATTGTTTGGATAGTACAGTTTAAGATAATTTTTATACATGCTCCATTCTTTTGTTACTTTTTGCACAGGTACGTTATTGAATCAGTCAATTTTGCCATTCGTATATAATTTAACATTAATATTTGCCAATCTGTTATTGTAGGTAGCGTCTCATTTTTCCAGTTTTTTGCCACCAATATTCTGGCAGCAGTCATTCCATATAGAAATAAAGTTCTTATTTCCTTTCTTATTTCGGATGGTAATATATTTAAAAGAAACATCTCAGGTGTTTTTTTGAATGTCATTTTGAACATTTTCTTTAACTCCTTGTATATTTTATTCCAATATTCTTTTATGTTTTGGCAGGACCACCACGTGTGAAAGTACGTACCTTCCTCCCCCTTGCATCTCCAGCACCTCAGGCTTATTCCCCCATACATTTTAAAGCTTCAATCCGGAAGTGTTGGAGGCCTTTTTCCATTGGCTGGTGCCATGTACCAGTTTCAGATTTCAGATTTCTTCTCTGCTTCTGCCTATGATGCCCTCTAGGGTCAGGGGTCAGCAACCTTTTTCAGCTGTGGGCCAGTCCACCGTCCCTCAGAACTTGTGGTAGGCCATACTATATCTTTTTTTTTGGGGGGGGGGGAATGAACGAATTCCTATGCCCCACAAATAACCCAGAGGTGCATTTTAAATAAAAGCACACATTCTACTCATGTAAAAACACCAGGCAGGCCCCACAAATAACCCAGAGATGCATTTTAAATAAAAGGACACATTCTACTCATGTAAAAACATGCTGATTCCTGGACCTTCTGCGGCCCGGATTGAGAAGGTGATTGGGCCACATCTGGCCCACGGGCCTTAGGTTGCCTACCCCTGCTCTAGGTGGTACTAGGAGGGAACAGATCCGTATTTGCTCTGACTTACAGGCCATGGTGTCCCTACATTAAATTCAGAAAAGAGGAATACAAAATTCAGAAATGAGGAAATACAAGTATGTTTGCCCTTCTCTCTCTGTGTGTGTGGTGTGGACACACATCCACACACACACATTTTTCTTATCTTCTGAATATAAAAAGACACCTTTATGGACTTCTTATAAATGGCGAGAGAGAGAGAGAAAACAAAAAGTGGAGCTATATTTCCTTATGTGCACAACTGATTTGCTTAATTCGGAAAAACAACTCTTGATCTTGTACCTCTCATTGTATTCCCCAGTTCATCATATGACAAAATATGTCCAGTGTTTAAAAATCAGGTCAATAAAGAATCGCTAAAGAATGGGGGAAATATGTGGATTATTTTAAAAATCTTTGTAAACATTCCCACAACATTTAACTACGTTAACAGGAATAACACAACACAAGAAGTTAAACAATAATTTATTTGGAAACTAGACAGTAACAATTATAAGGAACTAAGGGGAAATGCAGTAATAAAAGTGAAACCAGAAGATGAAACAGAAGGGGAGGGGGGTAGTCAAATTATGTTTTTTCCCCTGAAGATGTACAGAATTTTGCATCTATTTTAAAACTGAAAACTTGAAAAAACAAAAAAACAAAAACAAAATGGAGATGAAATCTTGAGCAAGTACAATATGTGATGGCAGTGATGGCAAAATAAGGTACTTGCACAATATTTCAGCTCAGTGTTGCTTATGTTTAGAGATGTAGATAGGAAAATAATGTTCCACTTTCTTAACATGTTCAGATAATAAGCAGCTAGCTGGAGCTATTATTGATACTTCTTTTAGCTTGCCTCTGCTCCAAGCAGCTCATTGCATCATGCAAAAATTCTCATTCCCCTCAACAACTCTGCAAGGGAGGCTAAATAGAGCAGTGGCAACATAAAAGGTCTTCCAGTGAACTTCTTGGTGGAGCAGGAATTAGAAACATCCTCCTCCAAGTCCTGCCAGGGGTGTTTGTGCCCTCACTCTTGCAAGCTTCTTCCCTGCAGGTTTCAGCCATGTGGCTCTACCTGGCTGCCCTGCTGGGGCTTTACTTCCTTCGCCGATGGTACCAGGAGAGACAGATGGTGGAGAACCTGACGGAGAAATACGTCCTCATCACTGGCTGTTCCTCTGGCTTTGGGAACCACCTTGCCAAGCAGCTGGATGCCCGGGGTCTGCGGGTGTTGGCAACCTGTACCACACAGAAGGGGACAGAGCAGCTGGAGAAGGTCACCTCAGAGCGCTTGAAAACCACTGTTCTGGATGTCACCAGTACAGAGAGCATTGCGGCAGCGACGGAGTGGGTGAAAGAACAAGTGGGGAACAAAGGTAGCTTTTCATTGTGTTGTTTCCATGCTCTGGATCAGGCCAGGCATTATCTGTATCATCATCTGCTTATCTTTATTCCACTTTCCCACAAAATGTGGCCAAGGTGACTCCCAATACTGTGTTTCCCCCTTTTTAAGAAGTAGCCATAATATAAGACATAGCAGGATTTCTAAGCAGTTGCGCGATATAAGCCATAACCCGAAAATAAGACATAGTGATAGACCCTTCCCCCCTCCCGCCAGCCAACTCTCCCCCATAAAAATCTCTCCCCATTTTACTGTCGCTCCAAAGACACGTATTTCTTTTAAAAGCTTGTAAAAATGCACCGTAGAGCCGTTCCTGCAGCCTCGTGATTCCCCCTCCTGTTTCTGTAAGCATTTTTAAAAATACCTGTAAAAGGATTCCAAAATATTTTTTTAGCTAGGCTGTGTGAGCTCTGCTTGCTTGGTGAAGAGGAGAAAAGTGGCATTTGCGGTGGGGAGAAGATGAAAGCACGAGGGAAAAAAGAGGGGCGATTGAAGACGCTGCCTTCCCCTTTAGGGAGAGACTCTGTGTGCGCGTCTCTCTCTCTCCCCCCCCCCCGCCTCTCTCTCTCTCTCTCTCACACACACACAGCCCACCTCTCGCTTCCCCCCACCTTTCCACCTTTTAATAGCCTTTTAAAAAGTGAGGATTCTTTTTTCTTTCCATTGCTTGTCTGTAGAGCTTCCCCTTTAAGGATTTGTACCGGTACCGGGATCGCTGCCGGTGGCGCAGTCCTTGCCTTGGGGATTAAGGACTTTCCCCTTCTCGCTGTTTAGGAGCTGCTAAACACTGCCCTACACCCTACACAAAAGTTAACATTTTGTGGGTAAGAGAAACACGGACAGGTTGTTAGGACCAGCAGATTATCTCACCCCGCTTTCTGCTGGCTCAATTGCTACTTAATTGCTACCATTTACCATCTTAATTGCTGCTCAGCTGGCTTCTTTGTTTTCTACAGTATCTCAGCCGGTAGCCTCTTTGCTATCAGTGCTACAAAGTGCTACATTGTTGGAACTTTCGCTCTTAAGTCTTGGGCAGTTGGCTGGCTGGTAGAGATCCTTATTTGCTTTAGTATAGGCTACTGCTACGACTGCATCACACAGATAGATTCCATTATACTGTACTGGTTTAAATTTAAGAAGCTCCAGTGTAGCAGATTGCTATTAAGTGAGTCCCCACCTGGGAGGGGAGAGAGAGAGAGCAGCCCTTCGGAGGAGCTCCTTCCCTCCCTCACGAACATCCCAGGGCCGGGGAGAGAGGGCTGGGCCAGCGATGCACACACCTCCCTTCCCTCAGACTCCCTCTCATGGAGCTTGGTGGTGGCTGTTGCCCGTCATTTTCTTTCAGTCAAGAGTCCTGCCCCGCAGGGAGACAGGGAGCAAGAGGGGCACTGCTCCTGATGTAATAAAAATACCGGTAAGACATTCCCTGAAAATAAGCCACCCAGTGTTTTTTTGAGGAAAAAAAGTGATAAGACGGTGTCTTAAAATGTGGGAAAGACGGTATATCAAAAAGAAAAAAGTACAACCATTTAAAAAAGTATTAGAAACAACTAAAATCAGTAAGGCAATGGGGAAGGAATTCCTTATACCTACTTATCAAACCTTTATTAGGTATTTTACAGATAAAGCCATAAAAGAGAAAATCACATATAAGAGCCTTGAAATATATATATAAAAAGGCAGCAGTTGGCTACATAGACTGATTGTATATATTTATGTAGATTATGCTCTACAGTGTCTGGGACATTCATAGAACATCTGCAGAATCTCTTGTTTCTAGGAATGTTTTGATATCTTGCCCTGACAAATGCCGAGGGAAAAACATTTAGACGGGCCAACATAAAAGCCCTACGTTGGGCTGGGATTATTAACTTAGTGACGTAATTGGCTCTGCTATCTAGGATATTTAAATCATAGAATATAGGGGAGCAAATTTTGTTTACAGCTGCCACAATATTTTGTCCTTTAGTCTAGTTAGGATATTATGGAAAATGCATTGCTCGCTAGAATTGTACAAGGGCTCCAACTCGATGCCTATAGATTCAATCTTTTTTTCAAGGTACTGATACCACCTTGATTTATAGGAGTCCTTGAGCAAATCAGCGAGCAGACTTGATTGGGAGCAGCAAAAATGGCAGCGTAATCAGTATTTAATTGAGGTGGTCCAAGCCCAATATTCCATTGTGTGTTTGCCTATTTCTGCACACATTGTTTCATATTTGATAACAGTTGGGAGTCCAAGAATATGTCTCAGAAAGCTGGAGTGAATCTTTTTAAAGTCACTGTTATATGCTTGGACCCATAGCGGGATTCCATAGAATATCTGGGATAGCACTTTTGTTTGAAATATCTGGTTGGCCGCAGGAATAAACTGATTACCTTTCTGATAATAAAAATGGGCAACTGCTGATGAGGTACACTTTGCCTGTTTTATGGCATTTGTACGATGATTTGCCCACCCTAAATTGCTCTGGAATAAAATTCCCAGGTACCTATAGATTTTCACTTGTTGGATTTCTTGCCCTCTTATTTTCCATTTCTCTAATTTCCAACCATTCGAGAAGACCAAATTTTTTGTCTTCTCATAATTTATAGAGAGTTTGTTAGATTCGCAGTAAAGGATCAGAGAAGATATAAGACGTTTCAGACCCAAGCTCGTTAGTGATAGTAAGACAGCATCATCTGCGTATAATAAGAGAGGAACTGGTTTCTGATTAAGTTTGGGGGCATGTGATTCTATTTTTTGAAGGTGATCTGGCAAGTCTGATAAAAATAAATTAAATAGAAAGGGGGCAAGAATACACCCTTGTTTTACCCCTTTCGAGTTTGGAATATCTGATGAAAGGTGACCTTTGGTGTTAAGTTTGACTTGACAGGTATTGAAAGAGTATAGATTTTTGTATTAGAATCAATCAATCAATCAAATCTTTATTGCGTTAGCATACAGCCATAGCAAAATAAAACAATACAAAAATGCCAGAGACAAGCAACGAAACATAATACAAGGTGGTATTGTTGGCGTAATAGCATTTAAATTACCCTAAGACAATGATGCGAAGGTTTAGGTGCCAGCGCCAAAAATCTAATATGCGGATATATGTGAAGCATAAAATAGCCCAAAATAGGCTCGACACATTGAGCTAAAAATATAAAAGAGAGCATTAAAACAGGTCCAGGCATAGGATTCGTATTAGAACCAGTAATTCAAAATCTATACTCTCAAAGATTACTCTCAAAGATGGCACTGAGTTAAGACGCTCTTATCGGAGCTCGAAGAAATCTTTTAAACTAAATGCCTTTGTTGCTGGCTCTCATCCTTCTTTTGGTTTATATTTCCTTTTACCACTTCGTTGTACTTTTGAACATCTTATCTTATCCACCTCAGTGCCAGGATTTAATGAAGTTAATGAAGTTTTAACGAAGTCAAACAGCCTCCGCCTCTCAGACATTCCCTCCCGGGCATTAAGGCACTCCCTCCTGGTTTCCTGTTGACTCCTCACGATAAACTTATTCCGAGTATCTTTAAGGACTTTTAATGGACTTCTAACTTCCAAAATTTAAGGCTCTTAACCCTCAAAACTACAAATCCATAAACCCATAAATTTCTCCCACCACCTCTAACTTCGTGGACCCCCAAACCTCTCAGTTATTTTAACAAACTGAGAAGAGGAAGAAAAAATACTTCAAAGGAGTGCTCTAATCAGACCCGGTTTTAAACTCCTTTTTGCAGCAGCCCAGCCAGGACTGAATGAGAATTGAATGAGATTGCGACTTCAGAACTTTATCACTATCACTCTATTTAGAAGTCTGATCTCATTGATTTAAGAAGATCTAGCAATGAGAAGAGCTAAAAGACCCAGGTGTCCTGATATGGAAACTGACTCAAAGTCCCCGGATCTCAAACAGAGTAATCTAGATAATTACCTGCTACCTCAAAAACAGCACATATCTCCTCCCAAAACCTTCCTCAACTCTTCGCATGGAAAAACAGTTGAAGAGATATCCCTAGGAATAAATGAGAAGGACAAGGCTACTACTCCCATAATCGAGGCACAAATACTAATTGATAGAAATGTGGAGCTGCTGGAGGAATGCTGCCTATTGACCGCTCAAACAGTTCAAAAAATCTTTGAACAATTACAAAACATCTCCAAGAAGCTGGATAATCCAGACGAAAGGAGGCGACTCACTCCCTTTTTGCCATCCTTAACAAGCCCCGGAGATAAACAGAACAAAAACAAATTTACACCTCTAAATCAGCTAAAAACCAGAGGAAGCCCCCCCTCACTCATTCAACCTGATACTGAGGCCATGTGAGATTGTTCTCCACATTTTTCCATATAGAGGGCCCCTACCTTACTGGGAGTCAACCTTCTGGGCCAGACATCATCTAAATCTGCTCCTAGGCCTTGAGGGTGGAAGCATTGACTTAAAAGCAATCAAGGGGCTCACTAACGATGGATATTCCAAAAAAGTTCTTCTAAGATTTGGTAGCCATAGAACCCCAACCAAAATCTTAAGGGAAAAGGCTCATTTAGCCCAGAAAGGAATTATTCCGCGTCAACACTTTGAAGATATATCACTCAGACCATTGATTGTATCTAAAAGACAGGACAAGATGAACAAGGCCATTCCACCAGAAGCCGACATCTGCCCTACTCCCGTGGAAGAACCCAGTAGATGGGAGAAACCGCAGCCAGCAACCTGGGAAACGACGCAAGAAAAATCCAAGCTCCCAAACTATGCGACTGTAGCATCAAATAACAGCTTCGCCCTCAATGCAATAGACTGGACAGTCCCAGAAGAAGAAGATTTGCTGAGTAACTTTACTAAGTTACCAGATAAAGCACAAGTAAACATACTTAGTAAACTTAGGGAAGGAATGCCATGGGATCACCTTAATTCAACCTCTATCAAGAGCTGCTAGGATTGCCAACTAATCTGAAATTCCTTTGTGCCTTTGACAGCAGCTTGTTCTGTGAAGTCGCACAATGAAACTTCATTTTGTACGAAGATAAATGTTCCTATCTGATAATGTCCACTGATCAACCTGATTCTAAAAGCACAGATGTTGTTTAGTCGTTTAGTCGTGTCCGACTCTTCGTGACCCCATAGACCATAGCACGCCAGGCATTCCTGTCTTCCACTGCCTCCCGCAGTTTGGTCAAACTCATGTTCGTAGCTTCGAGAACACTGTCCAACCATCTCGTCCTCTGTCGTCCCCTTCTCCTAGTGCCCTCAATCTTTCCCAACATCAGGGTCTTTTCCAAGGATTCTTCTCTTCCATCTCTAACCAATCTTTAAACTTGTTAAGTAGGTGATTTGCGTAGAGCTTACTGGTCACGCTTAATAGGCTGATTGGCCTGTAGTTCGCTGGGTCCCTTCTGTTACCCTTTTTGAAGAATGGAACTATTATGGCTGTTCCCCATTCCCTGGGGATGCGGCCAGTGTCATCCATGTGTGTAAAGAGGGCGGCTAGAAAAGGTGCCCACCAGTCTGCTTGTGCTTTAATTATTTCTGGCGTAATGCCATCTAGGCCCGGGGCTTTGGCCGTTTTCAGTTGGTTGATATAGGCTTTCACTTCGGTTACTGAAACTGGGGGCCATTTTGCCAGTTGTTCTGTTTTATGGATCTGGGGTGGGGGTTCAACGTCCTCATACAGAGATTGGAAAAATGATACCTAGAGATTTGGTGGAATTTGTGAGGTTAGGGGAGAGTTAGTTTTGTGGGTGCCGGAGGCCACCAGTTTCCAAAATAATGTTTGGTCTTCGGATTTTGCCGCACTGATTAATTCCGCCCAGCATTTTCTGCTGTACGTGTTCTTTTGTTGAATTATTAGCTTTTTGTACTCTTTTTTTTTGTTGGGTGCGGACAGCATGGTAGGCTTGCTGTCTGTCCGCCTTTTCGGCTATCAGGGCAGCTTTGTATGTATTTTGTAGGGCTCTCTTAGCTTCCAGGCAGGTGTGGTCGAACCAGGGTTTATTTGATAGTGGTGGTTTGTTGGGCTTTTCCCCCTGAGGTGTTGAATAAATGCGGTTTTAATTCTTGGAGTAGGCTCTCATACACTGTGATTGGGTCCTCAGGCTTGGGAATCACCCTGGAACCATTTAAGATTGTGCAAAGTTTTTCAGGGGTTAGGATCTCCTTCAATTTGGAGCCAAGGGCTAAGGTCCATTTGACTCTGCAGCCAGGTCTCAGCGGGGTATATTGTCCTGAGAAAGGGTGACTCGATGAATGGAAGTACTTTTAAATTTTCTATTTTTGGTAATAGTTCTTTATCTGCCAGCATGTAATCGATTGTGCTGGTTTTTGCCCCAGACATGTATGTGAATTCCCCGGGGATGTCACCTCTGGTAAACCCATTTAGGATATGGAGACTTAGCTGTCGGGAGAATTTGAAGAAATTCTCCAGTGAAATTTGAGTGTTGGTCCTTTGACTGCCTTGGTAGTTGGGAAATTTCTGGGCTGGAGGCATCCGGGTATCCAATTTTGTGCCTGCATTTAATTTCTAAGCTGGAGTCATCCGGCCCTAACATTGCATTTAGGTCACCCACCAGCAGGACCTTTGCTCCCAGGAAATCTGCTTGCAGTGTCCTTATTAAATAGTGGGTAGACAACACAGCGGTTCTTCAAGAAGCTCTTTATTCGGAAGCCAGAACAGAACTGAACTGCATTGCTGAGCCGGCCTGCTTTTATAGAGGCTGGCTCAAACAATGTATCAAGCATAATTGAAAGTTCCCTCCTAAAGTTCCCTCCTAAAACAACTGACAAGGACCTGAGGACCTGAGGGGAAACTATATACACTAATACATAACAGTCCTGACATATGAGTCCAGTCTTGACTGGGCAAAGGATGTGGGGCATAATATAATGGTGGAGGAGTGGGAAAGGTTGCGGAAAAAGTCCATTAAGTTAAAAGATGTTACATTCTTTTTATACGCCACAACAGCAGCAAGAATTTTGATAGCAAAGAAGTGGTAAAGGTAAAGGTAAAGGGCCCCCTGACCATTAGGTCCAGTCGTGACCGACTCTGGGGTTGCGCGCTCATCTCGCATTATTGGCCGAGGGAGCCGGCGTATAGCTTCCAGGTCATGTGGCCAGCATGACAAAGCCGCTTCTGGCAAACCAGAGCAGCACATGGAAACGCCGTTTACCTTCCCGCTGTAGCGGTTCCTATTTATCTACTTGCACTTTGACGTGCTTTCGAACTGCTAGGTTGGCAGCAAAGAAGTGGAAGACACAAGAAATACCAACGGTGGAATAATGGCAGATGAAAATGATGGACTATATGGAATTAGCTGAATTGACCGGGAGACTCCGTGACCAGGGAGAAAAGTCAGTGAAAGAAGATTGGAAGAAATTTAAAGATTATTTGAAGAAATATTGCAATATTAATTGGTTTGAAATGGATTTGGAAATGCATATAATGTTGTAGTTTTAGAGATTATTTTAAGATTAAGGATAATATGAAAGAAAGATAGTTAATGGTTAGATTTAAAATAAGTATAGATAAGTTTAAAATATGTTTAAAAAGTTAGGAAGTAGAAATTGCTAAAGTTGAAATACAGTGAAACACAGTATGGGGGGATATGAGGAAGTCACCCCAAAATGATTAGAAAGGATGAACAATTGTGAAAAGTATATTTTCTTTTATATGTTCTTGTTTTCGTTTGTAATGTTGTGTTTTCTTTTTTCTTTTTGTTGTGTTATTTGTTGTTTATATATTTGTTTTCATAAAAGCAATAAAAATTTTTTGGGGAAAAACAACGATGGATTTTTCAGCTGCCCACGTCTCCTGGAGGGCGATAATATTGAAGTTTTGACGGTAGAATAACGGAATATCGGTAGAGTGGGATATGCATCTGGCCCAGCCGGCTACGTTCCAGGAGAGGATGTTTAAGGCAGTAGTTTTTTCTTGGGGTTTTTTGTTTCTGGTTCTCTCAGCTGTTTTCTGCCGCTGACTCCTCTGAACCTTGTAGTTTGTCTTAATTGTGCCAGATTGTGATGATATGGAAGAGCCTTTATGGGGAGGGACTGAATTGAGGGTATTAGTGTGTCCATCCGGGCAGCCGCCCGCTGACTCCTGATTTCAATCCTCTGTGTGGATAGCTTCCAGGGTGCCCAGGCAGTCCATGAAAATTGGACCGATTCCTGGCGCTGGCACCACTAGTTCGATTTGTTGTATTTTGGGTTGTGGTATTGGAGGAGGCGCGGAAGGAGACAGAAATAGACATGTCTTCATTTGTTGAGGGCTTTGATTTGTGGTTGGTATAATTAAATTCCAAAGGAGGGGGCTGGGCTAGGAGTTGTAGGAACTTCCTTATGTTCGAGAGTCTTTCAATTAGAGCAGGGGTCAGCAAACTTTTTCAGCAGGGGGCCGGTCCACCGTCCCTCAGAACTTGTTGGGGGCCGGACTATATTTTGAAAAAAATATATGAATGAATTCCTATGCCCCACAAATAACCCAGAGATGCATTTTAAATAAAAGGACACATTCTACTCCTGTAAAAACACCAGGCAGGCCCCACAAATAAACCAGAGATGCATTTTAAATAAAAGGACACCTTCTACTCATGTAAAAACATGCTGATTCCTAGGCCATCCGCGGGCCGGATTGAGAAGGCAATTGTGCCGCATCTGGCCTCCGGGCCTTAGTTGGGGACCCTGGGATTAGAGCATCCTGGGTACATTGGATCTGCTCGAAGTGGTTGGTTAGGGGATGTTCTTCCTTGATGGGGAAGTCCTTTACTAGCTTATTTGATGGTGATGAGATTTTATTCCGCGTTCCTACCTGTTTGGGAATGCCCGCTTCATAGGGCGGTGGCTTGCCATTTCCACCGCTGTTGGCTTTTGTAGAGTAGGTTTTGATTTTTGGTCTGCCTGGCCTGAGGGCTCCAAAAAGCGGAAGAGGGTCTTCAGTATTTTCGAAGAAGCGATGCACTAGCAAACCTGCCCTCAGGAAATTGTCTTTGTTTGACAGGATCCGTTTAATATCCATCCTTAAAAGTCAGTATAGCTCGGTTTACGGCCGTGTCGTAAGGGAGAAATTTCATATCAATGATGTTTTTTTGCTGTCATGAGGCCTCTGGTGACTGTGTTAATTTTTTCAGGAATGTTTTCTTTTCTCTTGGCATAGGATGGAAGGCATCTTTTCAAGGGTAGAATTGAAAGGACCAGTTTGTGTTTATTCAGTTTTAGCTTCCAGCATGTCTGTGGTGTTTTATCTTAAGCCTTTTCTGGTGTGTTGCGATGGCCAAGCTTTCCTTGAGGCGCCTTCAGCAGGGGTGCCTGCTTGGGAACTGAAGCTTCCAACGGATTTGCCGATTCTCCACTGGGTTCTGGTAGGGCGTGGTGCTTTTCCTCAGCGTGTTTAGGTAGTTCATGTGAATTTGCGATTTTCTTCTGGGAAAAGGGGGCCGATTTCTTTGATGTTAATTTCTCCAGCAGCTTGAAAAGCTTTTGGAAATTCATTCCCCCCCCCCACTGCCACTCAAGGTTCCCTTTCGTCCTCTCAATTTGATGTTTTTGGGCTTTTTCTTATTTTGCATTGGACATTTTCTCTTTAGTCATAGCTGCCAAGTTATCCCTTATTTTAAGGGATTTTCCCTTATGCTGAATAGGCTTCCTCGCGAGAAAGGGGAAAACTCGGCAGCTATGTCTTTAGTGCTGGCTTTTTAGAAGCTGGGGGCCCTCCCTCTTGTACTGATTTATTTCTGCTTGTTTTTTTGAGGTCGGGTCCCGGCTTGGATTCCCCACCGTTATCTTATGACTGGGTGTCACTTCGGGGGGGAACAGCCGCTTGGCTCTTGATTAATTCAGTTAGGGTAGTCACAGATTCAGGCTTTCCGATAGGAAATTTTTTAATTAGCTTGAGTTCTTTGCTTAACTGTGAGAAATGGCTTTTGAGTAGCTCATCAAGTATCCCAGATAAATAAAGGATAAAGTTGTCCAGGTGCTGTAATCTTGAGCTGTTTAGCCATTCATCTGATTCAGTCAGCATCCCTCAATGTCTCTCCAGATGGAGAAGGTGTAGGGGGCTCATTTAACCTGGTTTCTAGGTTTTCCAGGAAACTCTCCTGTTCCAAGCTTGCTATAAGCCCCTGTTTAGCTTATAGCTTGTTTTAATTCAGTTGCTAGGTCCACTCCCCCTCCTCTGTCGTTTGTTTCCCCCTCTTTTCCATACCGGATATGTTCCACAGACCATTCATGAGCAGGGTATTTTCCTGGATTATTTGCTTCTACGGTCTTAGGTTGGAAGTAACTTGAGATTTTGGCCTGCTTTTCTTTTTTTTGGGGGGGGGGGTTTGTTGCTGGTTGTATGGAAGATATGCCCATTTCTTTGCAACATTTTCTTATTAATACCATGCTCAGTTAGAGCTACTTTATCCTATCCCCAGTTTTAAGGGCTTTGTTGGTGTTGCTGGGAGAGGGGAGTTCAAAATTGTTTTGAATTACTTCAGGGGGAGAGAGAGATTTGTAGGCCCTTCCAGGCACTCCAGGAATCCTTTGCTGATAAAAGTTAGCAGTTTTCTGTCTAGATTAAGCCTTTTTATCAAGGTACAGTGGTACCTCTACTTACAAATAACTCTACTTACGAATATTTCTACTTACGAATGGAGCTCCGTCCGCCATCTTGGATGCGGTTTAGATAGGATTTTTTCTACTTACGAATTTTTAGATAGGGTTGCTTCGACTTACAAATATTTTCTCCCAATGCATTCCTATGGGATTCGACTTACAATTTTTTTCGACTTACAAATGTGTGTTCAGAACGCATTCAATTTGTAAGTAGAGGTACCACTGTAGTTTGAAGAAAAAGCTCCTACTCATGCAGCCGAGACTCAGAAGCGACATGCCCCAGCGCCATCTTCCTCGTAATCCCACTCACTGTATCCAGTCCTTGTAATATGTTATGTCCCCCCCCCCGGTGGTTGCTGTTATTCTTCATGCCTTGGGTGGAGCTGATATCCCAATGTTGTTCCAGAAATTTCTCCCTTGCTCCACCCCGTGCTTCATTGTTTTGCAACTTTAACAAATCCTAGAATACATATCAACAAAAATATAGACCACAAGAATAATACTACATCCACACTTCCAAAAACTAGCATAAGTCCAAATGTTATGCTAGGTGGGAACCTGGAACAAAAACTGTTTCTTCTTCTTCTTCTTCTTCTTCTTCTTCTTCTTCTTCTTCTTCTTCTTCTTCTTCTTCTTCTTCTTCTTCTTCTTCTTCTTCTTTTGAAATAATTTTTATTTGATTTTTACAAGATTATAACAATACCAAATACATATCCACTTTCAGAGATTTCTCTGAATTTTCAGACTTCCCATCTTCCCCTCCATGGGTCCTGTTATCAAGCTGCATATTATTTCCCCATCCAAATTTTATGTCTCTCCATTTTATCCATGATAATTTCTACATTACAAGTGTTATTGCAGTCCTGCTAATGTTTTCATCTGCTTACAGCGGTCTCTCAAGTCAATTGTAAATTTGTCCCATTCTTTATTAAAGTTTTGGTCTTCTTGGTTCCTGAGCTTTCAGGTCAGTTTTGCCCTTTTGGCATAGTCCAACAGCTTAGTTTGCCATTCTTCTCTGGTAAGGACTTTGTCTTCATTCCATCTATGGGCAAGTAACATCCGTGCAGCTGTCGTCAGGGGCGTCGCAATGGGGGGCGATGGGGGCGGTACGCCCCGGGTTCCACTCTGGGGGGGAGGTGTCACTTGGCTGGAGGCTCGGCTTGGGAGTCGTGGGGGTGGGGGCGCCAAGTGGCACCCTCCTGCCGCACTGCACGGATTGGAGTCGCCGGGGGGCGGTGATACCCCGCTACGTAACACGCATGCGCAGCAGGATGCTGCACATGTGTCGTTACGTGGCAGAGTATCACTGCCCCCCGCACCTCCAAATCCGTGCGCCTCCAGCTACAAACTCTGGGTAGAAAGCCCGCCACACTGAGCGGGCTTTCTACCTGGAGTTTGTAGCTGGAGGTGCACGGCTTTGGAGGCGCAGGGGGGCGGCTATACCCTGCCATGTAACGACGCATGCATCGTTACGTAACATGCATGCGTTGTTATATAGTGACGCCGCGCCCCCCCCCGGGTGCATGGCAATTTGCCGCCCCGGGTGTCATGGCACCTCACTACGTCCCTAGCTGTCGTTGCATACATAAAGTCTTTTCTGTTCTTTTGGGATCTTGGTACCTACAATTCCTAATAAAAAAGCTTCTGGTTTCTTTAGAAAAGTTATTTTAAAAATTCACTATACAGTATATCATTTCAATTCATTTCCTTTGGGAAATAATAACTGTCTCTTCTTGCACAGGGCTCTGGGGCTTGGTGAACAATGCGGGAATATGTGTCCCAGCAGGTCCCTGTGAATGGCTGACCAAAGATGACTTTGCAAAGGTGATCAATGTCAACCTTCTTGGGATGATTGACGTGACGCTACACATGCTGCCCCTGGTGAGAAGAGCCAGAGGGAGGGTGGTCAACATCTCCAGTGTGCATGGACGACTGTCATGCTTTGGAGGCGGTTACGCCCCATCAAAGTATGGTGGAGAAGCCTTCTCTGACACCCTGAGGTAAAAACAAGCTCTGTAGCTCACTTTTTGGTTTGGTTTAGTGACATGGTGTTCCTCCAGGTGTAGGGAATAAAAAACAGTTGGTGGGAAATAAGGTTGTTGTCAAGGGCTGAACCTTGAATTACAGATCAAAAAGCAGACTTTGCACTGTTTGAGAGAAAAGGACCCAGGCTCATGCTATGCCCACACTGGGTCTGAAATACATTTCCTCATCTCCAGGTCTGGGGGGAAATAAGTTTTTTTTCAAAATGCAAGCCTGATATGAGAAGTGAGGGAGAGGGTGGGTGGGTGGACTCCACAGATCTGATTGAATTTGCTCCACCATCTATGATAGTGATGGGCAACCTTTTGAGCTTGGTGTGTCAAAATTCGCCAAAAAACCGAGCATAACTCGGGTGGTGTGTCACTTGGAGAAAAAACACCATAATTTCGTGATATTTATAGTTTAAATAACAAAAATGTATAATTGTAATATATAACTGTATTTAATAAACCAAAAACCAATTATTTAACCTAACCAAACAAAAAAAAACCTTATTTATCACAAAGTGCCCAGAGTTGTTTAGCTTTTTGGGGGGAGCTGCTGACCAAAGTTTGGGAGGTTTTTTTGGGGGGGGGGGTCCAAAAGTTGCTTTCTTTTTTTGGGGGGATGCCCCAAAGCTGCTGCGCTTTTTTGGTGGAAAAGAGAACAGAAATAAATGACGAATAAACCATTCGCTGGAATTAACACACAGCACCGACATAGTCTGCCAAAGCGCCAAAAACCCCATCACAGAATGGGTTAAAAAACGAACGCTGTTACACCCAATCATCTGCCATAGCGCCAGAAAAAACAGCACAGAAAGGGTTAAAAAACAAACCTCTGGCCACCAGCAACAACAACAACAAAAAGGGATCCGGGTTTTAACAGCGGAGACAAGCTGTAGCGTGAGGAGGAGCGGGAGAACATATGGGGGGAAAACAACAACAACAGCGTGAATAGGCCGATGGGGCGCGTGCCAGCAGTGAGGGCTCTGCATGTCATGTCTGACACGCGTGCCATAGGTTCGCCATCACTGATCTATGAGAACCGATCACCTCCGCCAGCCCACCCCCACCCCGCAGACCCCCAGATGAGGATGCAGCCGTGGGAGCACAGGTGCCAAACCACCCAGCCAACTACCTCCCGGCCATTTGGTGAGGGTGGACGGAGAAATTGTGGCTGGTACTCAAAGATGGTTGGTGGTGTTTTGAGGCATGACAGCATCTTTAGAACAGTAGATCACCTGGGGGTGGGGCACCAGAAGGGGCAGGCTGGGTTACAGAAGGGCCAGCTGCCTCCTCCTCCGCCACTACTACTGCCTGCACCACTTTGTTGTTTCTGCTGGAATCCACACAGGGACATCAAGGGGCTGCAGGGTCCCTGCCAGAGATCTTGGCACAATTAGGACATGTTCACCTTTCAAATTCCAAAAAAGGGGGTGCTAAAAAGTTGTAACATGACTTGGGAATTCAAAATATATTTTGCTTAAATTGATACAATTTAGTTTTGCTTGGTGTGAAATTGCACAGAAATCATTAAAAATGATTGCCAAGGACTTGCAGTTATATTATTATTATTATTATTATTATTATTATTATTATTATTATTATTAAGCACTCATTACCTGACATTTTCAGAAGGCAAAATAAAAATTCTATGATTTGCTGAGAGCAGCTGATGTGCTAACTGTTGCCAAATCAAAACAGTAACAGCAGATTTGAATTTCCCACACCCAAACGCATACTTTTAAGACCCTTCACTGAAGAAATTTGCAAACATTAAGCTTCCGCCCCAAAATAACACGCCCTAATTGGCACATGGCCAAGGTGTGCAGCACTCAGGCACATGCCAGGAGAAAGGAAAGATGAGAGAGTAGAACAGTGATGGTGAACCTATGACACGCGTGTCAGACGTGACATGCAGAGCCCTCACTGCTGGCACGCGCCCCATCGGCCCATTCACGCTGTTGTTGTTTTCCCCCATTTGTTCTCCCGCTCCTCCAGATTGTCTCTGTTACAGCTTGTCTCCGCTGTTGCTAGTAGCCAGAGATTGGTTTTATAACCCTTTCTGTGCTGTTTTTTCTGGCGCTTTGGCAGATTATGATTGGGTGTAACAGCATTCGTTTTTTAACCTGTTCTGTGCTGGTTTTTTGGCACTTTGGCAAACTATGTCGGTGTTGCATGTTAGTTCCAGCGAAGGTATTATTTGTCATTTATTTCTCTTCTCTTTCACCCCCCAAAAGCTCAGCAGTTTTTGCACCCCCCCAAAAAAACCTCCAAAACTTTGGTTAGCAGCTCCCCCCAAAAAGCTCAACAACTCTGGGCACTTTGTGATAAATAAGCGGTTTTTGGTTTGGTTTGGTCAAATAGATTTTGGTTTATTAAATACAGTTATATATTACAATTATACAGTTTTGTTTTTTAAACTATAAATATCGCAAAATTATGGTTTTTTTTCTTGAAGTGACACACCACCCGAGTTAAGCTCAGTTTTTTGGCGAATTTTGACACACCAAGGTCAAAAGGTTGCCCATCACTGGAGTAGAACAACCAGCTAAGAAGGCAGGCAGAGGGCAGCCTGGGTGGCTGGGCGACCCTGGCGCAGACCCCGTTTGCTCCTGCTGAGGGCCCCCTCCCTCTCGCAAGGCTGCAGCACCCCCCCGCTTGGCTGACTGCCCTCTGCCAGGCCGACAGCCCTGTTCCCCCAGGATCCCAGGCGCCTAATTTGTTTAGCATGCCTGAGATCTTTCCTAGCAGTCAAACAATCCACTGTTTTTTAGACTTCCGTAGGAAATGATGTTTCTTGACTTTTCCTCCCCCCATTCAGAAGAGAGGTCCATCATTTTGGAGTCAAAGTCAGCGTTGTTGAACCAGGTACTTTCAGGACAGCCATGCTGTCAAAATCACGTGAGTCCTACGAACCTTTATGGAGCCGGTTACCTTCTGACCTCAAGGAATGCTATGGGCAGCAGTACTTTGAGCAATGTGAGTAGACATGGGGGAGAAAGTCAGTTTGGTTTGCATTTCAATGCAAAGCTACCTAGTTCACACTTTTTTATATATATAAAATATTATCTTTATTGAGATTTTAAAATAAGACATATACAACAGCAATAACAGAGGAAAAAAAAGAACATACAAATATAATGGAAAAAAGAATAGATAAATAAAGTAAAAAGAAGACTAAACAAACAGACAAACAAACTAAACATTAATAGAAAAATTGAACTCAAATCTTAATATAACATAACATAACCTGATATAACATAACTTATCATAAAATGACATATCAAACAATCCGTATCTGAATCCATATTTAGATTGGTAAATTTATAATAGAGGAAAAAAAGGATCATGTTTAAAAAGATTTGAAAAGATATTTCAAATTACGCAATACTAAAATCTGTTATCCCACCCCCTTCACCCCCCTCCACCCTATCGTGACTTCCAACCTCTCCTATATTCTGATTTAAATTTCTCTGATGTTCTGCATACACTTATCTGACTTGGTTCTTTCTTTAATTTCCTTGGTCCTATTTGTACCCCTCATAATTCCGCTATAGGTTTCACCTTTTCCACTTGTTTCTGTAAGTATAGTTTGAGTGGTTTTCAGTCTTCTCCTGCTTTCTCTTCACTTAAACCTTTAGATAAACCTACCTTAATTGCTAGATTTTGATAATTTATTAATTTGATCAGCCACTCTTCTTTACTTGGTATTTTTTCACTTTTCCAATTTCTGGCAACTAGGAGTCTGCCCGCTGTTGCATGCATCAGCACACACCTGTCTTTTGCTTTGATCTCCTCGCTCAGCATGCTCAAAAGAAAAATTTCGGGTTCTTTTTTAAAGGAGTATTTAACTATTTTTTTTAATTCTTTGTATATTTCGTCCCAGAACTTCTTAATTTCCCTACAGCACCACCATATGTGTATGAAAGTGCCTACTTCATCCTTACACCTCCAGCAGATGTTACCTAGTTCACACTTAACAAAACAACACATGAACCAACGAAACAACACATGAACCAAAATTCAGACTCATGTAAATTTAGTAATGTGCTTTCCCCAAGCAATAATGTGTACAAAATTACATACTGTTACAAAAGCCTGGTGCCTGCCCCTCTCAACAACTTTGCTCCCCCCCCCCAAAAGTCATGCCAAGAGGCATTCCAATCCATATCCCAATTAAAAAAACCCTGGTATTTATTAATTTCTAGGGCTTACCTATATCTATAACAATACATTAGTAGGAAGTATGTATCAAAAGTGAAGCTAGTATACAAGAATACTCTGTGTTAGAGAAGATTGCTTGCAATAATGTGTATATTGTGGGAAATTGCATATAAAATATTAAGAGAAATTAGCACTAAAATGCTGGTAAAAATTTGTGGTTAAAAAGCACCAACTGAAATATGGAGAACTGAACTTAAAGGTTAGGGAAATGAGAAATAGAATCTAAAATTGACAGGTTGAGCCATCCCTGACTTAAATTTCCTTTTTCATTAAATTTCATTAAACTTTTATTTTAAATTTTAAATTTTCATTAAATTTTATTAAACTTTGAAAGAAAATATACAAAGGTTAATATCAAATATCTTGTTATCAATGATAAAAACTAATTTAATTAGAAACACAAATCAAAAGGAGGAAAAGGAAAAGAAAAAAGGAAGAAAAAGAAAAAAGAGAATTCTTTGTCTGTCAGCTATATATAGAAAATTATTCAAAACATCCACTCCAAGATAACACCCAATGATTCCACTTTCTATAAACCAATATTTCCATTAATCCTCAAACCCAGATATCATAAATTCATTTTCCTTTTCATGCAAAAAAGTATATAAGGAGTTTCCAATCTTTAATAAATACTGACAATGATTAGAGATTAAACATGTCAACTTTACCATCTCAGCTAAATCCAATATTTTTTAACATCTATTCCCTCATGGTAGATAATGATGAAGCTTTCAATCTTTGTGCATAGAAAAGTATTGCCACTGTGATCATGTATTGAAATAATGTGCCATAGTCTTTTTCTAATTGTCTATCCACTATTCCTAGCATTCATCTGGCGTCAAATGAATGTTAAACTTTACAATATTCTGCATCAATGTATGTATTTGAATCCAATATTTCTTGGCATTTTTACAAGTCCACCAAGCCTGACAAAATGGGTGTTCATATTTTTTACACTTGCAACAAACATTTCCAGCACCTTTATACAGTCTAAATAATTTCACCGGAGTTAGATACCAGTGGTACATCATTTTATATAGCTAATCTATACCTTCAGCTTCCAAAAGATTCTGGTTGCCTCCTACGCTGTTGCAGGGATAATGTTTCTTTTGCTTCATATTTCTCACAAACAGGTCGCAAAGTAGGCGAAACTATCTTCAAGACTGGCAGCGACAACCTTCACCTGGTCACCGACTGCATAGAACATGCCCTGACATCCTGCTCCCCTCGCACTCGCTACTCTGCAGGCTGGGATGCAAAGCTCTTCTACCTTCCTGCCTCTTACTTGCCAACCACCATCACTGACTTCGTAATGGGCTGGATTTGGCCTAAACCAGCTCAAGCAGTATAGGGTTGTTGTTGTTTTAAAAAAGTGACTATAGAATAATCAAAACATACAATACAACAAAGTAAAGAACCAAGAGGCAACTTACTATTATAGTTCCCCAATTCATAATTAGATATTACTTTGAAAGACAGAAAGGTTCAATCCCAAGATTGATCAAGGAAAATTGGAATTTTATTTTCATGGAAGCAAAGAGGGCTAGTAGTAATGAGTATTCATATTTATTTAATACCAAATCAAATCAATTATGGTGGGATTGCTCCAGTGTTTTTTTAAGTTTTTTTTTTAATAATCCATTGGTTTAGCAGTGCATCTTGAAACATGTATCAAATGAGTCTTTCTCCCCCTGAAATTGCAATATGTAGGGATTTATTAAACCAGATGTTAAGGGGAAAGTCTCATATTTCTCCATCCTTACCAGATGGTCAGTCTGGCTGCAACCAGCAAATATAACAGTTTTGTAGACTAATGATGTATTGCCATCTTCAACTATTGATTACGAACATCGTTGGACACCTGATGTTAACTCGTCTTCCTACAGTCTCAGATTCTTTTGTAAAACTCATCTCCAGAACTTAGGTACAAATTTGCGGTCAACCAAGTTCATCTATTTGAAGGAGTTAGTAAAGGGACAGCTGAGGGATGAGAAATTTGCTAAAAAAGAAGAAAATGTTAATTGAAGATAAATATGTAAAATAAGCATATTTTAGGGCTTGCCGATCAGAAGGTCGGCGGTTTGAATCCCCGCGACGGGGTGAGCTCCCGTTGCTCGGTCCCAGCTCCTGCCAACCTAGCAGTTCGAAAGCACTTCAAAGTGCAAGTAGATACATAGGTACAGCTCCAAGTGGGAAGGTAAATGATGTTGCCGTGTGCTGCTCTGGTTCCCCAGAAGCGGTTTAGTCATGCTGGCCACATGACATGGAAGCTGTGTGCCAGCTCCCTCGGCCAATAACACGAGATGAGTGCCGCAACCCCAGAGTCAGTCATGACTGGACCTAATGGTCAGGGGTCCCTTTACTTTAATTAGGGAACCGCTATGTACAAACATGCAGAAACAATATGTAAAAATAAATAATATAAGGGAGCTGAGGGAAGTCTGGGGAGGGGGGAGGGGGAGGGAGGGGAGGGAAAAAAGGGGAAATAGAGATGATTGTAGTATTGACAATTTGTATTGGTTTAACATTGATAAATAAAAATTTAAAAAATTTTTTTTGTTTTGATGCACTATAAATTTGAAAATGAATAAAAATTAATTGGCAGATTTGCAGTTCCAACACATGTAGAAGTATGTTCCCCTGTCAAGACACCCCCTCCAGCACAGGGGGGAGCATCTAATTATATGGGCCTGTTTTCAGTGAGGAGAGGGGAAAAAATTGGAGGTTTAATAGGAGGGAATGTATCGTGGAAATCACACCATTACCTAAACTCCCTCTTATGATGGAATCAAACGGTTTAAAGATTTAGTACCCACCTCCTGCACCTCTGGTTTTTTAACAAACATACGTGATTTTCTTAACATTTAGCCCATTTAATCCCTGGTCTCATGAGCTGATATTGTTGCCTTCCACCCCAATCTCTGAGCGCTGTGAGACTCCAGGGGCTCACCCAGGATTTGGTTTCCTTTAAATGAGGCACAGTAGAGACTGTGGTGTCTCTATGATATATGGGTTACACATATATGCAACCTGAGTCTATCATGGAGGGGCTCACAGCATTAACACCCAAGAAGGCCTTGCTTTGACCATAGCCACAGTGTTGGATTCAAACAAAAGTTAAGCATGTCCCTCACTCTCTGGCTTCTGCCTGCTTCTAGCCCAGCTCTCTCACATACCTCTGGTCCTTGCTCTTCTCACCAACCCCCAGCTTTTTTTTGGGGGGGGGGTCCCATCCATTTGTCCTCTGGCACAAAGCCACTATCCTATGTTACCATAGTGATCCATCCTTAGGGGCCATTAACTAACTAACTCATTAACTCACATAGCGTAGCTATTCTACGGTAACAATTGATTCCTTGCTGTATCCAGGAATTAGAAAGGACTCAGGCATACAGCCTCACCACCACCAGCAGCAGCACCAAACTCACAACAATATCCAGAGAGTTGAAGCATATTATGATAAAAATCAAATAAATTCTATTGCCTCCCAACATCTGATGATAAATGGAGTGTCTGTCTGACCATTGAACTAGTGGCAAATATGGAAGAGGGATTAAAGGTAAAGGTATGGAGATTACCTTGCATCTCCATCAGTTCCCAGACTCTAATATTCAGTGCACATAAGAATTATATCCCTCCACCTGGAGCCACTCAGTCATGAATGGGAGAACTGCTGGGCAGCAGGAAAAGGACTTCAAACTTTCATGGCTACCAATTCCTTAGTCATTTAACAATGTTTTATTCAAGCTTTTTTCATAACACAATACAATAAAATAAACTATCTAAACAAAAACAAAAAGAGAAAGAGAAAGGAAACTTACGGATGGATGGAACAGACAGGAAATGGCTGGAGTTGGCACATGAAGTTCTACAGAAGGAGTGTGTTGTTCCCTTCACCAGCAGATTGCGTTCAAATTCAGACACAACTTCCCATGCAAATGTCTGAAGGATCTTAGAAAGTTTGCAAAGACAAATGTCACACCTGGGCCACGTAAGACCCCCAAAACTCCCTGTTCCAGAACACACAACTCACCCTAAAGTGCATGCTGGGAAAAGAACCAGGTTACAAACCAGCACCCTCTAGTGGCAGCTACACTGGTACTGCACCTATAAAACCTTCCCTCTCAACAGCTCCTGGCTCCTGTTTACATACTAGGCCGAAGCCTTTACAGATTAGGCTGAATGAAGGTACTGACTCGCCTGGGTGGGGGTTGTGAGGAGGCGGGGATAGGATAGGTAAGGACACAGTGGGACCAGTCACAGGGATGAGCCAGGGGGTGGGGGGAGAAGGGGGCGTGATACATCATGGGTCAGGACAGGGTGGGGAAAATCACAGGGATGAGCCACAGCAATGCTAGTTCTTTATACATCTTTATACATCTATATAAGAATAACTATAGCAAAATATGGAAGGATATTTTTTTAAAAAAATGGAAGTATGGAACAAGCTCCATCTCACCTTATGGGGAAGGATCTCGGTAGTAAAGATGAATGTCCTCCCTAAAATGATCTTTCTATTCCAGACAATACCAATACTAGGGGAATGAACTGTTTTAAGGAGTGGAAAAGAGATATAGCAAGATTTATATGGAGTGGCAGGAAGCCCAGAATTAAACACCAATTATTGATAAAAGGGAGAGAGGAGGATTTGCTTTCCCAGATCTGGAATTATATCACGCAACAGCAGGAATTATTTGGATGAGGGATTGGATTACACTGAAAGAAACGGATGTGTTAGATCTGGAGGGCCACGACAATAGGTATGGGTGGCACGCGTACTTGATATACAACAAAGTTAAGGTCCACAGGGGATTTTTGAGCCATATAATAAGAAAGTCATTATATAAAATATGGATTAAACATACCGGAACATTAGAGCCAAAAATACCCCTGTGGACCTCACCCACTGAAGCCACAGCAGTAAAAAAAAAAAACATGAAAGGGGAGTGGCCAACATACAGATTAGTATTAGAATTAGATAAGGAAAAGCCTGCATTGAAGAAATATGAAGAAATTAAAAATCTCTTAAAGAGACTGGCTACAATATTTTCAGTTACACCAAAGATTAGCTATAGATCTAAAACAGGGAATTGCAAAAGAAACATCCAGATTTGAAAGAGAGCTAATATTTAATAAAAAGAAAAATATTTCACTAGTATATGACTATCTGTTGGAATGGGAAACTAAAGAGGAACAAGTCAAAACAGTTATGATTAAGTGGGCCCAGGATTTTGGGTATAATATAACAATGGAACAATAGGAGAAACTATGGACAACTGATATTCAATTCACAGCGTGCTATAATCTCAGAGAGAACATTATGAAGATGGCATCTCACTCCCAAAAACTTGCCAAAATGTATAAAGGGAAACCATCGATATATTTGAGATGTAAAAAAGAGGAACTGCTCAATTATCAGCAAATACTGGAACAATATCTATGACGAACTTAAGAAGCTATTTAAAATTACAGTACTATTTAAAAAAAACCCGGTGATTTTTCTGCTTGGCATATTACCCCCTGAAATTAAAAGAGATATAAGACCCTTGTTCATATATAGCATAACAGCAGCCAGAATCCTTATAACGAGGAACTGGAAGAAAGAGACAACTCCAGAGATTATAGAATGGCAGATACTCATGTTAGAATATTTACAATTAGCAAAGCTGATGGGGGCAGTTAGAGGAACATCGAAACAAAAAAATACACAGAAGGTGGTTGATTTTTAAAGTTTATTTAAAACTTTATTGTACAAACAACTACATATTAGCAGAGATTGAGTGATATATTGTAAAAAAGAAAGAACAAAAGACTGTATATGAAATGAAGAGAAGTGATAAAACATGAATAGAAAGATATGAAAGATACCTGTGGAAAAAGAAAGATATTAAATGGTATAATGGGAAGGATTGGAAGGATTGAGTTGAAGAACAAATTTATTATGAATACAATCTCAGTAAGGGTTTTTTTGTGTGTGTTTTTTACTATATGTTCTTATGTCTTATTAGGTGTGATCTTTTAAAAAGATGTGTGTAATATGTAAGTGTGTATGTATCAATATGCTATTTTTAATCAATAAAGCATATTAAAAAATGAATCTTCCCCTTTCAATTATACACGATAGTTAGTAACTTCCTGTCACCACTAATATGTGCTTATAACAACTTTATTTCAAGCTAATATTCAGTAGGTGACACTTTTCTCAAGCTTCAGGCTGGGAGAGGGGGGGGGAAGCTTCACTTCCTGAATTTCTTCTTTGTGGTCACCCCTTAAAGGCCCAGAAACATCTCCAGAGAAGGTTCAGAACTTTAAAAGGTACAAGATATACCCCAGTCTCTAATAATAATAATAATAATAATAATAATAATAATAATAATATATCTATACCCCACCCATCTGGCTGGGTTTCCCTAGCCACTCTGGGCAGCTTCCAACAAAAGATTAAAAATACATTAGAACATCAATCATTAAAAACTTCCCTAAACAGGGCGGCCTTCATATGTCTTCTAAATGTCAGATAGTTGTTTATTTCTTTGACATCTGATGGGAGTGCGTTCCACAGGGCGGGCACCACTACCAAGAAGGCCCTCTGCCTGATTCTCTGTAACCTCACATCTTGCAGGGAGGGAACCGCCAGAAGGTCCTCGGAGCTGGACCTCAGTGTCCGGACTGGACGATGTGGGTGGAGACGCTTCTTCAGGTATACTGAGCTGAGGCTGTTTAGGGCTTTAAACATCAGCACCAACACCATTTTGCCACCCCCCCCAGTGGTGACACCCGGGGTGGCCCACCCCACCCCCACCCCCACCCCCGTTCCCCTGCCCCCGGGGAGAGTGTGATCACACAAAACAAATCAGGGATCGGACCTTGAGCAAGAGCAATATGTAGTGCAATAATGGCAAAATAAGGCATATGGCCTGTTGGATGCTAATGTTGAGTTTGCACAATATTTGAACTCAGTGTTGCTTATTATAGATGTAGGTAGGATCTTACTGTTCCTCTTTCTTTAGTTGTTCAGTTAATAAGTAGCTAGCTAGAGCTATTCTTTATACTTCTTTTAGCCCACCTCTACTCCACGCAGCTTATTGCATCATGCACAATTTCTCCTTCCCCTCCACAACACTGCAAGGGAGGCTAAATTGAGTGGTGGCAACATAAAAGGTGAAGTTCTTGGTGAAGTTCTTGGTGGAGCAGGATTTAGAAATATGCTCCTCTAAATCCTGCTGGGGCTGTTTGTGCCCCCACTCTTGCAAGCTTCTTCCCTGCAGGTTTCAGCCATGTGGCTCTACCTGGCTGCCCTGTTGGGGCTTCGCTTCCTTCGCCAATGGTACAAGGAGAGACAGACGGTGGAGAACCTGACGGAGAAATACGTCTTCATCACGGGGTGTGACTCTGGCTTTGGAAACCTACTTGCCAGGCAGCTGGATGCCCGGGGTCTTCGTGTGCTGGCAGCCTGTCTCACGCAGAAGGGGGCAGAGCAGCTGGAGAAGGCCACCTCAGAGCGCTTGAAAACCACCATTCTGGATGTGAGCAGCACAGAGAGTGTGGCAGCAGCGACGGAGTGGGTGAAAGGGTGCATTGGAAACAAAGGTGAATCTCTACCTTCCTTGCGCTGCCTCTGTGCTATTTGTGGGACGGGGGATTAGACTTGCCTCTCTGTATTCTTTTGTAGGCTACTTTCCCCACATAATTAGGCCCAAAGTGCCTCACAACATGTGAAATGAAGAATAGGGATAACAATTCAGAAAAAAATAATATTAGGAAGAATTGTGATTAGGGTTCCATAAGTAAACACAAACAATCTATGCATGTGATTAGCTTATTTCCAACTTTATTGAGCTCTGCTAAGGTTGCCTAAGAGGATGAACATGCCTTCTTTCTTCACACAGGGCTCTGGGGCTTGGTGAACAATGCAGGCATAGGGGTCCCAACAGCTGCCAATGAGTGGCTGACGAAAGATGACTTTGCAAAGGTGATCAATGTCAACCTTCTTGGGATGATTGATGTGACGCTACACATGCTGCCCCTGGTGAGAAGAGCCAGAGGGAGGGTGGTCAACGTGTGCAGCTCGATGGGACGACTGGCCTGCTTTGGAGGTGGTTACTGCCCATCAAAGTTTGGTGCGGAAGCCTTCTCTGACAGCCTGAGGTAAAAAGAGCAGCTCTGTACAGTGTTGCCTCGCTAGACGAAATTAATTCGTTCCACGGGTCTTTTCTTATAGCAAAAAATTCGTCTAGCGAATCCCATAGGAATGCACTGAATTTTTTTCGACTTTTTTTTGCCCATAGGAACGCATTAATTGATTTTCAATGCATTCCTATGGGAAACCGCGATTTGCTAGATGAATTTTTCGTAAAACGCATTCGTCTAGCGAGGCAAGCTCCGCTCGAAAAATCCTTTCATTAAGCGGAAATTTCGTTAAGCAGGGCATTCGTTAAGCGAGGCACCACTGTAGTTTCTTCTTTTGCAACACGCAACCTCCAGATGTTTCATTCCATATCAAGTGATCCAACTTTTTCATCCCATGTTACCCAATTTTCTTAATATTTTGCACACTTGTTGAATTTTCAAAATTCAGTTTGAAATTTCAAAAAAATTGACAATTTTGGCCTTTTCAGACTACCTTAAAAGCTCAGACCAGAATTGAGATATGTCAAAAGTGAAAACACAAATCTCTTCAGAACTGCATGGGCTTTAATATGATATGTCATATGATGGACTTAGTTTAAAATAAAAATGTAAGTTACAAAATTTATTTTTAAAAGGAATGATTTTACAATATTCCCAATTTTTTCCCTTGAGAACTCAATGGGGTCACATTTTTAAAAATATGTTGTACATACATGACTGCCTTATTGGGTTCTATTTTAGATAAATGGGTCTTCTGTTATATTCTGAAAAATATAAGAGAATAAACAAAATTTCAAACTATATTATCAGTTACTTCAGGCATTTCTTTAGAAAGCCATTCAATTAAAAGGTGTCCGAAAAGCTAATCAGGCTTGTCTTTAAACAATGTGTTCCAAAGCCAATGCTTTTGCATGACAGAATTAATGCATTGAAAGAATTCTTGTTAGTACTTCATTTCATGAATATGACAACAAAATACATATCAAACAAAATTATGAAAAAAATACGTTTTTTTGAATTTGCAAGCCTGAGATGGGATGTGTGGCTCCCAGTCCACTTTTGCTGTCCATGCTCTAGATGGTTTTGTCTAGGTCCTAGGCCAGGCATAGGCAACCTTGGCTCTCCAGATGTTTTGGAACTACAACTCCCATGATCCCTGACCACTGACCTTGTTAGCTAGGGATCATGGGAGTTGTAGTTCCAAAACATCTGGAGAGCCAAGGTTGCCTATGCCTGTCCTAGGCCAACCTACCTTGCTGTGTTGCTGGTGTCACTTAGGAGAATAGCAAAGGCCTTTGAGAACAGAAGAGCCAAACATGATTTGTAGAAAAGTTGATTATGGTGTCTAGAAATGTGTGTATTTCAGCTCTTTATATACCACTTAATTTTTTAAAGTGGCAACTTTAGAGCACCAGCATTCCGACGGCTGCCTCTTAATACAACTAATATCGTGTTATACAGAACCCATTGCAGGGCCAGGCTTATGCAAGAGGGCAGAAGACAGGGGGTTGTATTTCCCTTCGTTTCTCTCTCTCTCTCTCTCTTTCTTCTTTTCAGAAAGAAAAATGTACCTTTCGATGCATGACCTGCAATATTACCGTGGCTCAGTAACAAATTCTTTGCTTTCCTTCCCCAATTCAGGAGAGAGCTCCATCCTTTTGGAGTCCGAGTCAGCATAATTGAACCTGGTGGTTTCAAAACACATATTTGCTCAAATGCAGTAGAGAATTTTCAGGCTGTATGGAGCCGGGTACCTTCTGACATCAGAGACTCTTACGGGCAGCAGTACTTTGAGGAATGTGAGTAGAGATGGGGGAGAAAATCAGTTCAATTTGCACTTCAAGAAACAATAAGCAAACTGACACCCAGCTATCCCTCTGAATTTGCACACGCCAAAATGTGGCAATGCAGTCTGGAAGCACCTGATGGTTCTTTTCTTTGGCATCCAAAATAGTTTCAGATGTTCCTCCTTTCATTTAGCTATCACAGGGAGGAATGCCCAGAAGGCAGTCTTTCCCCAGAAGATTAAATTTGCCTCCAATGTTGTTGCAGATCCAACTTTTCCATTTGTTTGTTTCTCCCACACAGGTTGCAAATTGTCCCAGCAACAATTTGATGGTTGCAGCGACAAGCTTCACCTGGTCACCGACTGCATAGAACATGCCCTGACATCCTGCTCCCCTCGCACTCGCTACTCTCCAGGCTGGGATGCAAAGCTCTTCTACCTTCCTGTCTCTTACTTGCCAACCACCATTGCAGACTATGTGTTGACCCGCTCTGGGCCCAAACCAGCACAAGCCGTGTAGATCATTGTGAAGAACAACATTACAGGTGGCCAAACAATCTAAAATATTGCATCTTTTAGGATCCTATTGAGATGCAGGCTTAGTAATCAGTAGCTGTAAAGAGAAGTGATTTTATTTTAATTTTTTTTACTGATGATTGGCTGATGCAATACTTTACTACCCATTTATCTAGGAACAAGCTCCATTGAACTCAGTGCCACCTACTGTAAGTCTGAGTACCAAACTTAGAACCAGATGTAAAGAACCAAACAGGAAATATTCATTTAGTCCCATCTCACCACAAAAATCCTGGGAACTGTAGTTTAAGGATGCTAGGGGTAACCTATAGTTCCTTGGAGCGGGGAAAATTTGTGCTCCCTGTAATCCAGTTGGAACGCATATTCAATTAAAGCTGGTAACAACAACAACAACCACAACACATTATTTGTACCCCGCCCATCTGGCTGTGTTTCCCCAGCCACTCTGGGTGGCTTCCAACAAAGATTTAAAATACATTAAAATGTCACACATTAAAAACTTCCCTGAACAGGGTTGCCTTCAGATGTCTTCTAAATGTCAGGTAGTTATTTTTGACATCTCTTTAGGAGGGCGTTCCACAGGGCAGGTGCCACTACCGAGAAGGCCCGCTGCCTGGTTCCCTGTAGCTTATCGAAGTGAGGGAACCACCAGAAGGCCCTCAGCGTCTGGGCAGAACGATGGGGGGTGGAGACGCTCCTTCAGGTATACTGGGCCGAGGCTGTTTAGGGCTTTAAAGACCAACACTTTGAATTGTGCTCAGAAACGTACTGGGAGCCAATGTAGGTCTTTCAGGACTGGTGTTATATGCTTTCGGCTGCCGCCTCCAGTCACCAGTCTAGCTGCCACATTCTGGATTAGTTGTAGTTTCCGGGTCACCTTCAAAGGTACCCCCACGTAGAGCGCATTTCAGTAGTCCAAGCGGGAGATAACTAGAGAATGCACCACTCTGGCGAGACTGTCTGTGAGCAGGTAGGGTCTCAGCCTGCGTACCAGATGGAGCTGATAAACAGCTGCCCTGGATACAGAATTAACCTGTGCCTCCATGGACAGCTGTGAGTCCAAAATGACTCCCAGGCTGCGCACCTGGTCCTTCAGGGGCACAGTTACCCCATTCAGGACCAGGGAGTCCTCCACACCAGCCCGCCCCCTGTTCCCCAAGAACAGTACTTCTGTCTTGTCAGGATTCAACCTCAATCCGTTAATCGCCATCCATCCTCCAACTGCCTCCAGGCACTCACACAGGACCTTCACTTTAAAAGAGAGGTAGAGCTCTAAATCTAAACTATCAGTAAGCTTTCTGCCAGCATGGCAGGTCATCTGGAGGCCAACAGCCATCCCAGCATTCCTCTGTTTTACCTATTGCTTTGGCATGTTTGCGGTACACTAACTCAGACAACTTTAGACCCAAAGCCATACTTCTGCTTGAGGCGCCACGGAAGATGGCTGAAAATTCCATGGCTCCGGCTCTCACAGGGTAATTAGAGGCTGAGATGGGAGTAATCAGCCTCCCAAAATCTTCCTGGGGGGTATGGGAAGACACAGTCTCAACCGCAGATGCCCAACAACCCACCCCCAAATTTGGAAGGAAGGAGGGGCTGGGGGGCACTGGATGGAATGCCCCCGAGAGAGTCTGGCTCTCCTGGACGCTGTCTCCGTGAGCGAATCAAGTTCCATTTCTTAAGATGAAAAATTGGATTTAAGCTTTGGACAAGCGAGGAGGGAGGAATTACTCTGCTAAACAACCCAGCCACTGAGGTGCTAAAAAAAACTGAATCGAAGAAGGGCTATATCAAAGTTGGTATGTTGGAATGGAATGGAAAAGGGGGGGGGACTCTTTTATTATTCTACTTCATTATTTTACTTGGCAAAAATCCCCAGAAGAACCGTTTACAATATTTATAGCAAGCAAGACTGGAAAGTTTGGAATTCGTTGATATAATATGGCTTCAAAATTATAAACTCTTGAGCTTGTTTGGAGGTTCTAGCAGGGGAGCGCAGCTATCGTATACCCTTGACCGAAGAACGGTACACTCCTTCTATCTGGGATGGTCGTCCTCTTCCACCGAGCGCGCAGCTTCGGGAGGGACGCACATGGAGCGGTGAGGGAGGAAGGGGACACTCGCCTAGCCAGCCAGATCAGCCAAATCAACCCTGGCGATCAATGGGGTGACATATACTAGTAAATGAAGGATGGAATGTTTTTTCTTTTTCTTTTTTGTTATTTCTTTTTGTTGTATTTTCTTTTGACTTGTGAATTTTTCTATTGTTATTTTGTGTATTTCTTTATGAAAACTGATAAAAATAATTTTTTAAAAAACAAAATTATAAACTCTATAGAAATGAAAATATATTAATTAAGGTTCTTGATTTTTTATTTGCCTGGAAGAGGATAAAAGATTCTCCAATTCTCCATTAGACAGGAGCAGGATCTCATTAGCTGCTGGAGTCTTGTTAAAAAATCTTGGGCCAGTTTCCTGGAAGCTTTGTGGGCTGTGTTGCAGTTATAATTTGGAAATCTGCCATGTTGGAAGTCAAGACCGGGTTGCAGAATTATGAATAGTCATAGGGGGAGGTGAGCCTTTAATATGTCATTATATTTGTATTTCCAGTTTTGATATGGTAAATCTCCCCTGGAAAGGCTATGTTTGATGCAACCGGTTTGGGAAAATTACTGAGCAGACGCTTAGACTTGATTTTATCGGAACTATGTGAAGATGGCGGCTGCCGGCAGCAGTGAAAAGACTTTTGGATAGACTCGGCAGAAACACCAGCATGAGAGGAGATACTGTGAACTTATGGAAGGGAATCATAGACATAAAATCCACACAGAAACACATCATTGTTTGTTTTAACTCACTTGTGGGAACAACTCAGAGCCTGCGAAAGAATGAAGGATAACAACAGAAAGAAATAGAGGAATCACCGGAAATGACTATGAAATGCAGTAGAATTATGATCAGGATTAGAGCGTTCCGAGCTTGAAGCATGGAAAGTCTCGAAAAATTGATAATTTGGCCGAATATTTGGATTATTTGATATGTATATGTATAATTTGGAATTTTAATGTGATTGGATTGGATTGTTGAAGCAGAAAATTTAATAAAAATTATATATATATATAAGCTTCAGACCCAAAGCCACAGGGCTAAGCAGCAAAATGTGAGCTTATAAAACTTGAAGGAGCAGCTCATGGGGGTTGCACAAACCCTGGTGTCATCAGTTTATCAACCTGGTGGTGTTTCCAGGGGGCCTATACATTGCCCCCTGCTCTCGCTGCTCCCTTCAACATGAAGTGGTGAGGGGGGGTTACCCTCCCCCCTTCCTTGAAACGTACCTAGATCTGTGCTAAGCAAGAAAGAACAGAGTTCTTCACCACTCCTTTCAGTTCGGAATTATTTCAGCACTCCAATTTATTGATACCCCCACTATGCAAACCATAAGCGAACTGACAAAAACCTAAAAAATTCCTTCAGTAGCACCTTAAAGACCAACTAAGTTTTTATTTTGGTATGAGCTTTCGTGTGCATGCACACATCTTCAGATACACTGAAAGAGAAGTAACCAGACCCTTATGTATATTCGGAGGGTGGGGGGTGGGGGTGATGGGAATGGGTGATGGGCTGATAGGAGTGGTAAACCTGTTGATGACTGTTAACGACTGTTAATGACTGCAATCAGGGCTGGTGCTAGGGTTTTTTGCGCCCTAGGCGAGATCACCTTCTGCCCCCCCCCCATTTCCCAGAGTTGTTGACCTTTTTTAGAAAAAATAAAAGTGGAATAAAAAATAAAAAAAAGGGAAGCAATGCCAGTGTATAATAGAAAACCCAGATTTATCAAAAGGACACCCCTGCGGCCTCTGGAGAGGCTCCGTTTGGACCTGCCGTGGCTTGGCTTCTCCCGCCAAGGCGACGCAGAGAAGCGCCAGCCCGGGCCAGAGGCAGCACCGGGCCAAAAGTTGGTCCTGGCCGGTAGACTGCTCCTGTTGCAAATCGTTCCAACAAGTCATGTGTGGATTCTGTCTCTATATACGTACTAGAATTCATGCAGCAAAGCAAGCTGGCCGGGTCCAGCCTCACCCTTCCTACTCTAGGTGAAATGGAATTTTGCAAGCACTCTGCCCATCTTTCTATCAGCAGGAGGAATGTGCTTCTGCAAGAAAGATGTGCTCAACCCCAGGCTTTTTTTCCTGCTCTAGGCAAAGGATTTGAGTTATTTTGCTCTATCCATATATGGACAGAACACAGGGGGAAGGGGCTGAATCTGTGGCACAGTGGGAGGGATTCTGTGTGTTTCCTTCACCAACAGATTCCCCTGTTAGTTTAAAGAAGGCAGTTAAATTTCACCACCTAATTGAGTTAAACCGATCCTTGCCAGAAGGGAGGAGCTCCCTTTGCAACCAGTGGAGTATGAAAAACAGCAGCGGGCAGATAAGGAGCAACAGCTAACAGGAGAGGGAAGCATTGCTTTACCTGCTGCACAACTGAAGCTGAGAGCCTTTCCTCTAATCAGCTGCAGGTCTGTCTCTTCCCTTTTGAATTGTACAGTACATGATAGTTCGTAACTTCCAGGCACCACTAACATGTGCTCAGTGGTGGAGCTTCATGCTCTGGCAGGGGGGGGGGGCGGACAGCAGGCGGGGGCGTGGCACACATCCTGGGGGTGTGGTGCATTGCCTGAGGGGGGCGTGGTGCCTAGTGCAGGCGGGGGGGACAGCCGGGATGGCACCCCACCGGGATCGTGCTGCCGGGGTCGGTGCGCTCCCCCCGCACTCCTCTTCCTCCGCCAGTGCATGTGCTCATAACAACTTTCTTTCAAGCTAATATTCAGCAGGTGACACTTTTCCACAAGCTTCAGGCTGGGGGAGGGGGGGAAGCTTCACTTCCTGAATTTCTTCTTCCTGTGCACCCCTTAACGGCCCAGAAACATTTCCAGAAAAAGTTCAGAACTTTAAAAGGTACAACATCTACCCCAGTCTTCTTCCCACTTATTACTCAGAAGGAGATAGGAATTTAGCACTTAGTAGAAACACAGCTTCAAAAAGGTTGGTGACCATCAACTACAAAATACTTAGTGACATTTGAAGGGAACAGTTTGTTCATTCAGTACAAGCCTGGGAATTGGCCCTTGGAACAGTTAGGCTGGTGTGGGCCAAAAGGCCTCTATGTTCTGTTTTGTGATGATAAATACTTAATTCCTGAGTCCAGGTCACAGGCTCTTCCTATTGTGAGCAAAGAGACAATGGGGAGGTTTTTCCCATTTCCTCCCTCCTGCAGAGAAACATTTGAGGTCAATTTGGGAGAGACAAAATGGTTTCAGGGCTCCCCCCCCCTGTACTTTTCAGACATGCGGTTTATATATTTATGCTTGCTACATTTATTTTATATCTTAGACCTTATACTTCTCATAACAATGTATTTTCTGAAACTCAGTAAAACTTCATTATTATTTTTGAAGAGGAAATCAGTTATGACCTGCAAGGTGCTAACACTGGGGTTTCTTTATTTCTGAGTTGATCCAGTGATTGCAGGGTTCACGAGTTAATGTTACTGCCAGTCAATAGAGCAGGGAGGCCCTCCCATTAGTTTCTAGCACCTGGTATTCTGAAATATCCTCTGTCTTCTGTTGCAAAGTTCAGAAGAGTGAGACCATATAATAGAGGGTGAGAGGGGGCTCTATTCCATCTGGCCAGCTCAGGACCTCCCTACACACCACCCAGGCTAGTGCCCTGGAGAGGTCACAGTGCTGTTAACACAGCAGTTGGACTTAATCCCCGGAGACACATTCCACACAGATAGATGCCAACATTAATAGTTAATTAATTACATCATTTTGCAACAGCAGAAAGTCAGCCAACATAATATTTGATGGAAGATGACCTTGCACCTGAACAGAAACAGTATTGAATGTGAAAAATCCAATGTCTATAGATGTAGATAGGATAATACTGTTCCACTGTATTTAGTTGTTCGGACCCAGGTGGCACTGTGGGTTAAACCACAGAGTCTAGGGCTTGCTGATCAGAAGGTCGGCGGTTTGAATCCCTGCAACGGGGTGAGCTCCCATTGCTCGGTCCCAGCTCCTGCCCACCTAGCAGTTTGAAAGTATGCCAAAGTGCAAGTAGATAAATAGGTACTGCTCCGGCGGGAAGGTAAACGGCGTTTCCGTGTGCTGCTCTGGTCGCCAGAAGCAGCTTTGTCATGCTGGCCACATGACCCGGAAGCTGTCTGCAGACAAACTCCGGCTCCCTCGGCCTATAGAGCGAGATGAGCGCCGCATCCCCAGAGTCGGACACAACTGGACCTGATGGTCAGGGGCCCCTTTACCTTTTACCTAGCTAGAACTATTATTGATACTTCTTTTAGCTCGCCTCTGCTCCAAGCAGCTCATTGCTTCATGCAAATATTCTCCTTCCGCTCAACAACTCTGCAAGGGAGGCTAAATTGAGTGGTGGCAACATAAAAGTTCTTCCACTGAACTTCTTGGTGGAGCAGGAATTAGAAATATCCTCCTGCAAGTCCTGCCAGGGGTGTGTATGCATCCTAATGCTTGAATTCTTTTCCCCTGCAGGTTTCAGCCATGTGGCTCTACCTGGCTGCCCTGCTGGGGCTTTACTTCCTTCGCCAATGGTACAAGGAGAGACAGACGGTGGAGAACCTGACGGAGAAATATGTCTTCATCACGGGGTGTGACTCTGGCTTTGGAAACCTACTTGCCAGGCAGCTGGATGCCCGGGGCCTTCGTGTGCTGGCAGCCTGTCTCACGCAGAAGGGGGCAGAGCAGCTGGGCAAAGCCACCTCAGAGCGCTTGAAAACCACCATTCTGGATGTCACCAGTACAGAGAGTGTGGCAGCAGCGACGGAGTGGGTGAAAGGGTGCATTGGGAACAAAGGTGACTCTCGACCTTTCCTTGTGCTGCCTCTGTGCTATTGGTGGGACCAGTGCCGGATTTACGTGTAAGCTAAACAACCTATAGCTTAGGGCCTCACTCTCTTGGGGGCCACCAAAAATTTTAAAGGAAAACAACAACTGGATGTACATTTCCAAAATATAAGATGAAAAACAAATAAAATAAAACCTACATACAGTTACAGTGTTTTATGTTGTGTAGACTCCTATGATGTAAGTAATGGGCCCTGCCTGCAAGCCTGCTTCCTATAATATCACTGGTTAGATACTGGTTAGAGTGTGGCAGCAGCGACGGAGTGGGTGAAAGGCTGCATTGGGAACAAAGGTGACTCTCGACCTTCCTTGTGCTGCCTCTGTGCGATTGGTGGGACCAGGGATTAGAACTGCCTCTCTGTATTCATTTGTAGGCCACTTTCCCCACATAATTGTGTCCAAAGTGTTATAAGCATAACAATTCAGAAAATACATCAGAAATAATCATAATGAGCATTCAGTAATAAGTATCAGAGCTAGCTCCAGACATTTGGGTGCCTGAGAACATGGGACACCCCCTCCGGGAATCCTGGGAATTGTCGTTTGTCAAGGATGCTGAGTTGAAAAGTTGAAACAACATTCCAACTTGACAGATAATTTCTCTAGTCTTTGGGGTTCCCAATCTAAGTCAAACTCTTGGTGTGGGGAAAGAGAATCGATTGTTTTAACTACAAAGGGGAAAGAAGAATAATGATGTGAAAATAGAAGGCAAATTTTAACAGAGAAGGGCATGGGCATTTTTGCTGTTCTTTTGGTAACTTTTAAAATACTGTACTGTATCACTTTTGGCCTCGACACTGCTTGCATCGCCACCACCAGCAGTGACAGCTTGGCCCCAATACCGTGGGAGTTCGCCCCACAAATTTTGGCTGCTGTGAAGCAACCGCCTTACCAGGCCTCATGTGAGGGCCAGCCCTGCTAAGCACAAACAATCTATTCACGTGGTGGCCTTATTTGTTAGGGTTACTAATAGGGAAAACATACGTTCTTTCTCACAGGGCTTTGGGGCTTGGTGAACAATGCCGGCACAGCTCTACCATCAGGACCCAACGAATGGCTGACCAAAGATGACTTTGCAAAGGTGATCAATGTCAACCTCCTAGGGTTGATTGATGTGACGCTGCACATGATGCCCCTGGTGAGGAAAGCCAGAGGGAGGGTGGTCAATGTGTGCAGTACGATGGGACGCCTGGCCGGCTTTGGAGGTGGTTATTGCCCATCAAAGTTTGGTGTGGAAGCCTTCTCTGACAGCCTGAGGTAAAAAGAGCAGTTCTCTAATGTCCTCTTTTGCTTAGTTTAGTGCAACATCTGCCATACTCCCTAACCATTTGTCAGGCTGGAAGTGACTGATGCAAGTCCTCTTGGTTTAGTTGCATGGATGTTTCACCAGCTAAGTCTGGAAAAAAAGTGGGCTGCAGGGAAGAAAGAGCTGGGAAATATGGCAGCTGCCCAGGGCTTTACCCAAGACTTGCACAACTTGAGATGACTGTATCCAGGCACAGGCCATGTCCCCGTCTGGCCTTGAACCAAACTTTTCAAATCACAAGTCCGCAATCGGATGTGTGGCTCTCAGTCCAGGACCTTCTCATTAATGGTGAACATGCTATGGATGTCCCCGTTTTACTTAGAATAGTTCAGGCCCAATATGCTTCATAGAAACATGTTGAAAAGTGTGTGCTTTTTCCAACAATTTATGTACCACTTAATTATCAAAGTATGTGCTTTCCCCAACTATTTACGTACCACTTAATTATCAAATTATCAAAGGGACTGAGCAGTTATCTGCACATATGCACTGCCCAGGCTCACGTAGCAGAGAGATCCCTTTGGGGCTGCTAACACTGCGGTTTGACTCCACCCACAGAGGCACACTCCATTCTCTCTCGAGATACATGGATGCCAACAACTAAACCATGAATGTGTAGCATTCGGAGAGAAATTCTGTGTGGCATCTTCTCAGGGTTGTTTGCACTGTAATCCTGTAATCTTCTTCTGCACAAAGGAGGTTTGGCAAAACCCTTAATTGCTCTTTTTTTACGACACGGCGGGGTCCCAGAACCCAAAGAACAGAGTCTTGTTCCTTTGATACAAGTGACCTGCCTTGTCCCTCTTAACAAGAAGACTGGGCAGAGATGGCAAAGGCTGCAGGGAGGAGGGTGGGAAGCAGTCCTGGCAGAAAAGGCTCCTTGCTTTCTGCAGCAACTTTTACCAACTAGGTTAAGGTCTCCTTTCAGGAAGGCATTTGATATATCGGCTAGACTCTGAAGCATGTCCTCATGACTGTCTCTTAATACAACTATTGCTGTGTCATACACAATCCTCTCCTGGGTAGAGCGTGTCCAGGGTCCTGCAAGAGGGCAGAAGGCAGGGGAGTTGCATTTCCTATCTTTTCTTTCTCCTCAATTTTGATTTCTTTTTTATTTAAAGAAAGATGTTCCTACCCACGGGCCATGGCTCAGTAGGCAATAATGTTTCTTCTTTTATTCCTTTGCATTTCAGGCGAGAGCTCCACCTTTTTGGAGTCCAAGTCAGCATTGTTGAACCTGGTGGTTTCCAAACAACCATTTTCACACAAGTAGTAGAGGATTTAAAGACAGTATGGAACAGAGTTCCGTCCGACATCAAAGAAGCCTATGGGGAACAGTACTTGGAGAACTGTGAGTAGACGGTGGAGGGGTTTTCGGCATGGTTTGCATTTTCCTGCAAACTTACCCAATTCGCACTTCATGAAGCAATATATTAACCAATACATAGCTCTGCTTAGGAATTCAAACTCCTCTAAATTTAGCAACAAGTTCTCCAAACCAACAATGGGTACAAAAATGTGCGTATTAGAGAGAAATTGGCATCAACAGTGAACATAATACACAAAAACACACTAAGCAAATTGATCACAATAGACAAAAATGCACTATGCAAGGAAATAATGTTTGCCAAAATGTGTATATTGTGAAAGCTGAAATGCTGATGACTTTCAAAAATCATAAACTGAAATGAGAACCAAACTGAAAGATTTTGGGGATATTGAAACCGAGAGAAACCAATATGGACAGGTGCATCCATTGTAGATTTAAATCTTTTGAGACTGTTCTGTTTTGAAGCCTCCAAAATAGTTCCAGATGCATCTGCTTTGATTTAGTTCTTCTAGGGATTTGTACCTTGAAGCTAATCAATCCATTCAGCTCCCAAAAGATTTAAGTTACCCCCCTACATTTACAGCACTAATTTCTGTTTTGTTTCATATTTCTCACACACAGTTTGCAAATTTGCCCAAGTTTCATTTAACGCTGCCAGCAGCAAGCTTCACCTGGTCACTGACTGTATAGAACATGCCCTGACATCCTGCTACCCTCGCACTCGCTACTCTCCAGGATGGGATGCAAAGTTCTTGTACCTTCCTGCCTCTTACTTTCCAACGTCCATCGTTGACTTTGTGATGAGCTGCCTTCTGCCCACACCTGCTCAAGCAGTATAGATTGCTTTGAAGAAAAACCTTTACAGTTGTCCAAATGAGCCAACAATCTGTGGATGGAACACAAGCCTAATTGCATCTTTATGTTTACATTTTTATTTTGCTTGCTTATGTGAAGCAGAAAACGCAAAAAACAAACAACCTTTTGCAAGCAGTATAGAGTGCTTTCAAGAAAAAGCTTTACAGTTATATTGCCAGGGGGAAAGCCAGTAGATGGTGTTCCTGTTTTGAATTAATCTTACACTGCATTTCTATATATGGTGGATGAGATAAGGAATGCAGCTGCAGGCATGGGAAAGAAGAGAGTGGCCTCACTCTGAACCAGCTGCAGAGATAAGTAGGAGTATGAGTGGAATCATACTCTGACTTCAAAGGAGGTGCCCTTAGAAGTGGATGGGAAAAAGGACGACAGCATAAAACACTTGCTACAGAAACAGTGGGAAGCTGCTCCAGGACGCTATAAAAGGCCCCAGCTGCAGCAATCCAACAAGATTCCAGTTTGGACTGACTGGATGAAGTGCCAAGCATATTTTGGCCTGAGAAAGAGGGGCCCTAGGGCAAGGCTGGGTGGCGCAGGGCGCCAGGGAGGCACCGCGCTGCTGTGCCTGTGGAAGCCACGCTGCGTGCTGCGCCCGCCAGCCAGCTGCACTGGGAAACGTGGCGGGGGGGCGGGCGCCGGAGGGATCGGCGCACCATGGCGCCCGGGCACCCGATATGCTTAAGACGGCCCTGGTGCCGTCAGCGATTTCTGGAATGTCCCCTGCAAAAATGATGGATAGCTGAGCTAGCTTCACAACTTTATCTTTGAGTATTCTTTCTTATACAGTCATACCTTGGAAGTCGAACGGAATTTGTTCCGGAAGTCCGTTCGCCTTCCAAAATGTTCGCAAACCAAAGCGTAGCTTCTGATTGGCTGCAGGAAGCTCCTGAAGCCAATCAGAAGCCACACCAGACATTTGAAAATCATTCTGGTTTTCGATGGTTTGGGAGCTGAAACATCCAAGTTATGAAGCGTTTGGCAACCAAGGTACGACTGTACTTTAATTGTATATTAGCATCTGTTGCTGCTTCTTTGCTTATTATTATAGTAGTTAATAAAGCTTGCTTCTACTGCCTAAAAGTTTGAGATGCAAAGAACTCACTGCTGCCTCAGGATTACCAGGGTTGGGTGATTGTTGGGGAGGCATAACCATTGGGCATTACACAGTTGTCTAAATGAGCCAACAAGCTGTGGATGGAATAAAAGTCTAATTGCATCTTTTAGGATCCTAATGAGAGGCCAATTAAAGAGAAGTGATTTATTATTATTCTGAACTATTGTCTGTTGCAGCTGAAGTTGCAATGCTTTACCACTCATTTACCTAGCTAGGAACAAAATACATTAAACTGTGGGACTTCAGTCTAAATGGACATGCTGTGTCAGGCAAGCTTTTGGGTCACATGGCCTAGAAGGGGTCATAAATGGTGCGACAAGAAAAAATATAGAATCATAGAATTGTAGAGTTGGATGACCCCCAAGAGTCATATAGCCCAACCCCTCTGCAATGCAGAAGCGTCATATAGCCCAACCCCGCTGCAATGCAGGAATATAGAATCATAGAATTGTAGAGTTGGATGACCCCAAGAGTCATATAGCCCAACCCCTCTGCAATGCAGGAATCTCAGCTAAAGCACCCATGACAGGTGTCCATCGAACCTCTGCTTAACAATCTCCAAGGAAGGAAGGCACGCTTGGCAAATCCACACTGTGATCAACTCCCACTCAGAAACCAATGTCCCCACTGTGGAAGGACACGTAAGTCCAAAATTGGTCTCCACAGTCACTTACGGACTCATTGTTAAAACCATGTTTGTGGAAGACAATCTTCCTTGGCTACAAGTGACCACCAAAGAAGAAGAATTAGAAGTCTAACGGAGAGGTGTCCCCTTTCCCTTGTGGTGAGTCTTCACCTCCTTGCTGGGGTGGGGGAACTCTGGCACAACAGGACAGTCAAGATCTTCCTTGCTTTCCTTCCACAGGTTCCTGCCTCCGCTCATTTTCTGCTGACTGATAAGAGACATAGAGGACCCTCCTTTCTGGAGTCAGGCTGTCAAAGCCAGGCCCTAGAGCAGTTTTTGTTTTTATTACACATGTTGTGTTTTTATCTTGCATTTTTATGTTGTGAACCACCTTGGGACCCAGTAGTGTAGTTGGGGGGATGCCCAGCCCAGGTGGCACTTACCTTTGTGGGCAGAATGCCTGAGCCCCAGGTGATGCAGAAGCCCAGGCGCCCCACACTCCCCTGGCTACATTCCTGGGCCGTGTCTCCAGGGGCTGTTGCTGGTGCTCCCTTTGACCTGCTGGAATCGAGCTGCTGGGGGCAGGGGGGCTCAGGGTGTTTTCCCCAAGGGAATAAAGTTAGTGAGGAAAGCGGCCCAGGCATCTGAAGTTCCCCTCCTGCTGCGGCTGTGAGTGCCTCGTGAGCGTGCTCGCTGGAGGAACCAGAGCAGGGAAACTTTGCACCCCTGTCTCTTCCTTTTGCACTCCTTAGCCATGTAACCTGTATGCAACCCAACCCAGTGGCAGTTGGAGAAGCCTAGTTGCAACCACCTCGCTTTGTCTCTTTGGTTGCCAATTTTCAGCTTTTCCGACCGCATTCTGAACCTTGATATTGTACAGTGGTACCTCGATTTATGAACACAATTGGTTCTGGAAGTCTGTTCATAAACTGAAGCGTTCATAAACTGAAGCAAACTTTCCCATTGAAAGTAATGGAAAGTGGATTAATCTGTTCTAGACGGTCTGCAGAGTACTTAAACTGAAGTGTTCATAAACTGAAGCGAACTTTCCCATTGAAAGTAATGGAAAGTGAATTAATCCGTTCCAGATGGGTCCGCGGCGTTCGTAAACCGTAAATTCGTAAACCGAGGTGTTCATAAACCGAGGTTCCACTGTAATTTCTTTTTACAACACTTCCATTCAAGCTGGGCTTGGATTTCAGTTTCCAGGAGGGATGGAAAGCTGGATTGGAGCAGCAATGCTATTGAAATCAGTGGCAAAAAAGACAATCACGGAAACGTATAATCAGCGCAAAAACAAAACTATGCCGTGATAAATCTCTGAAATGAGATATTGATAAGGTGAATAATACTAAAACTCAACTAATGATTACTCAAAGAAACATAATAGGTTTAAAGGTAAAGGTAAAGGGACCCCTGACCATTAGGTCCAGTCGTGACCGACTCTGGGGTTGCGCGCTCATCTCGCATTATTGGCCGAGGGAGCCGGCGTATAGCTTCCAGGTCATGTGGCCAGCATGACAAAGCCACTTCTGGCAAACCAGAGCAGCACATGGAAACGCCGTTTACCTTCCCGCTGTAGCGGTTCCTATTTATCTACTTGCATTTTGACGTGCTTTCGAACTGCTAGGTTGGCAGGAGCTGGGACCGAGCAACGGGAGCTCACCCCGTCACAGGGATTCGAACCGCCGACCTTCTGATCGGCAAGCCCTAGGCTCAGTGGTTTAACCACAGTGCCACCTGGGTCCCCTATAATAGGTTTAAATTTCCCAAAAGAAACTAGGATATAGAAAAGACATGAATATCTCAAAATAACCTCTAAATAAAGTAAACCTTGACGAGGTGCCGGCTAAGTGACTCGTTTCACTGGAAAAATCTCTATCTGTTTACACAGAAGGAAAATATTAAGGGGCCGAGGTTTCCTTATAATCAAAACTAAACAGGAGCTGTAAGCTCTGAAAAGAATTGAAAATTACATAGCAGTCAGGGATAAACTTCCCCAAGATAAGACTATAGTTGTTTAAACTAATGGTTAGCTAACCTATGGGACAATTCAAGTAATGAATATCATTGCTCTTGGAAAAGATTAAGTGAAGGGCTGTAAAAGCTCTCCTAGTTGTGATGGTGTGACGCCACTGTTCAGACTGCTAGAGGGTGTTTCTGATTCTTGGCTTATATACCGAGTGGAGCTCCATTTCTTAAAGGGCTAGGAACAATTAATTGTCTTAGGGCGTGTTAAAGGACACTTTCAATAGTAAAATGCAACAAACTTACATAATGCTGGTTCTAAAATGCTCTTAACATAAAGAGACTTATAGAGGAATAATAGTAATGAGTATGATTGTAAAATGAAAAGGAGCTATCCTTGTTTATAATCACAGAACAACACTGTAAGCGCTCTTGATCTGAACAATAAATCCAAGCTAACTTCTTAAAGAAACTGATGTTTGTGGCCTTATATTTAACGTTCTTGGATTTGATGAAAATGGGTATTTACAAGAAAGGACTAAAATCCATATTCGTGTTGAGGCCTGTAGGTGTTAGGGATGCAAACCTGTGTATCCAATATGTTTCTTTTTGTAATGATTTCTTTGGCAAAATATCCAAATTTGGTTCCTTGCTAGTATGTTTGTAGATAACAAACCACCTGAAGTCTGTGGATCTATGGTTCGCTCTTATAAAATGTGATGTGAGCGATGCCTCAATAATTTGGTTTGCAATGCGGCAAACCAACCATCACAACTAGGAGAGCTTTTACAGCCCTTTGCTTAATCTTTTCTAAGAGCAATGTTATTCATTACAGTGGTACCTCGGTTTATGAACACAATTGGTTCCGGAAGTCTGTTCATAAACTGAAGCGTTCATAAACTGAAGCGAACTTTCCCATTGAAAGTAATGTAAAGTGGATTAATCCGTTCCAGATGGGTCCGCGGAGTACTCAACCCGAAGCATGGGTGTAATTGGTTCTGGAAGTCTGTTCATGAACTGAAGCATTCATGAACTGAAGCGAACTTTCCAATTGAAAGTAATGGAAAGTGAATTAATCCGTTCCAGATGGGTTTGCGGCGTTCGTAAACCGAAAATTCGTAAACCGAGGTGTTCATAAACCGAGATTCCACTGTAGTTGAATTGTCCCATAGGTTAGCTAACCTTTAGTTTAAACAGCTATAGTATTATCTTGGGGAAGTTTATCCCTGCTATATAATTTTCAATTCTTTTCAGAGCTTACAGCTCCTGTTTAGTTTTGATTATAAGGAAACCTCATCCCCTTAACATTTTCCTTCTGAGGAAACAGATAGAGATTTTCCAGTGAAACGAGTCACTTAGCCGGCACCTCGTCAAGGTTTACTTTATTTAGAGGTTATTTTGAGATATTCATGTCTTTTCTATATCCTAGTTTCTTTTGGGAAATTTAAACCTATTATGTTTCTTTGAGTAATCATTAGTTGAGTTTTAGTATTATTCACCTTATCAATATCTCGTTTCAGGGATTTATCACGGCATAGTTTTGTTTTTGCACTGATTGAAATCAGTGGGGCTTTCTTTAATGTAAGTTGGGGCTCAGATTTCAGTTTTAGTAAAGGAGAAACCCTTGGCTGCTGCTATATAAAATAAGGGTCTGGAGCCCAGCAAAATGGTTCTTTTCCTTTCCTAAAAATAACCTGCCTTGTCCCCCTAACAAGTAGAATCGGCAGAGTGTGGGAATGTATTGTTCAGGGTGGCAGGGTAGGATGTATTGTTTATTAATATCCTTCCTAACTTGCACTAGCAAGTTCCTTTACTTAGCAGAGTTTATATTCCCCTTCTCAAGCACAGCAGAAATCTGGTTGCAATTCAACCTCCCTTAGATTGAATTGTATGTTCCTGATAAGATCCCCTTTTAAATCCCCTTTATTTAAAAGAATAAAGACACCACAGTCTTATTCTTAAGCAATAAAAAGAAAGTAAAATAAAAAAAATTCCTTCAGTAGCACCTTAAAGACCAACTAAGTTTTTATTTTGGTATGAGCTTTCGTGTGCATGCACACTTCTTCAGATACACTGAAATTGGAGTCCCCAGGCGCTTATGTAGAGAAGGGGGTGGGGAGGGGAGGGGAGGGGGTATCACTCAGAAGGGTGGTGGAAGTGGGTGATTGACTGACTGATAAAAAGAAAGTTTACTCATGATCAGGCAGAGCACCATAAGGGAGATGACCTGGGGGATTGCTTGGCTGGCAACCAGGAAGAAAAGGAAGGATGTTCCAGGCCAGGAGGAACAGGAAGTTTCGACTGGCTGGACCAAACATTCCCTTGCATGGGAAACAAGGAATGTTGTACTTGACTGCTCTCAGTGGATTGCATCCCACACAGAGGTACCAGAGGTTACAGATAGTTTTCTTTTATTATTGATGATTGGCTGATGCAGCTTAGGCTCAATACTTTACTACCCATTTACAGTGGTACCTCTACTTACGAATTTAATGTGTTCCGAACACACATTTGTAAGTCGAAAAAATTTGTAAGTCGAATCCCATAGGAATGCATTGGGAGAAAAAAATTTGTAAGTCAAAGCAACCCTATCTAAAAATTCGTAAGTAGAAAAAATCCTATCTAAACCGCATCCAAGATGGCGGACGGAGCTCCATTTGTAAGTAGAAAACTTCGTAAGTAGAGTTATTTGTAAGTAGAGGTACCACTGTATCTAGGAACAAGCCCCATTGAACTCAGTGCCACCTACTGTAAGTCTGAGTGGCCAGGCACTTTCTGCCACACCTTTGCCTTACTCTCCAGCCAAGTGGTCCAGAAGGAGTTATGTGGTGTTAAAAGATAAAACATCTTCTTTCATTCCCCACTTATCTGGTTCTAAGGAGGTTTATTTGGAATCATTCTTCAAAGTTTGGAATTGATGTAAAGAACCAAACAGGAAATGTTCAATTTAGTCCCCTCTCCCCACAAAAATCCTGGGAACTCTAGTTTAAGGATGCTAGGGGTAACCTATAGTTCCTTGGAGCGGGGAAAATTTGTGCTCCCTGTAATCCAAATTGGAACGCATATTCAATTGAAGCTAGCTATAATCTAACTATCAGTAAGCTTTGTGCAGGTAAAGCAGGTCACCTGGAGGCCAACAGCCACCCCAACATTCTTCTGTTTCACCTATTGCTTTGACATGTCTGCAGTACACTAACTCAGGCAACTTTAGACCCAAAGCCGCAGGGCTAAGCAACAAAATGTGAGCTTATAAAACTTTAAGGAGCAGCTCATGGGGGTTGCCTAAACATTGCCCCCCCCGACTTCTCCCTTCAGCATGAAGTGGTGAGGGGGGTTACCCTTCCCCCTTCCTTGAAACGTCCCTAGACCTGTGCTAAGCAAGAAAGAACAGAGTTCTTCACCACTCCTTTCAGTTCCAAATGGTTTCAGCACTCCAATTTATTGACATCCACACTATGTCAATATACTTTTAGCTGCTTCTCCTTCTCCTTCTCCTTCTCCTTCTCCTTCACACACACACACACACACACACACACACACACACACACACACACACACACAATACCCTATACCCAGGGGTCTCAGAGCGGTTCACAGAATAAAATGATATAAAACCACAAGAGACCCAATGACAATAAAACAACAGACCAACCCGCCCTGCCCCCCAGTCATTTTAAAAGAGCATAGGATGTAAATCAGATCAGCCAAAGTCCTGGCTGAAAAGGAATGCTTTTACCTGGTGCCTAAAGATGTATAATGAAGGAATGAACTTCCCTGGGGATAGCATTCCACAGATGGGGGGCCACAGCAGAGAAGGCCCATTCTCGTGTTACCACCCTCTGAACCTCTCGAGGCACACAAAGGAGGGCCTCTGAAGATGATCTCAGGGTCTGGTTAGGTTCATATGGAAAGAGGCAGTCCTTTAGGTATTGCGGTCCTGAGCTATTATATCATTTTAACAGCTTGGGAAGTGTAGTTTAAGGTTGCTGGGAATTGTAGTTTAAGGTTGCTGGGAATTCTGGACTTGCTTTTTATCAACAAGGCCAAGGTGGAGGGCAGTTCCTCAGGCTGCCCACAGCTGTGTCCCCTTCAGCTGCACCTCGGGTTTTGAACATTTCGGAAGGCAAACCGGTTTCCGGAAGAGATTTCACTCGTGAACCAAGGTACCACTGTAGAGTACACAATTAGTAAGTACACAATTGGTTCCAGGGAGCTGTTCGCTCCCCGGAAAGTACTTAAACGGAGCGGCGATAGCATGCGTGCGTGAAGCACCGATAGATCGCTTCTGGGCATGCGTGTGTCGCAGAACCCGGAAGTAAACACTTCTGGGTCCGCGGAGTACTCAAACCGAAAGTACTCAAACTGCAGCGGACTTAAACCGAGTTATGACTGTACTAGAATTCATGCACCAAAGCAAGCTGGCCGGGTCCAGCCGCACCCTTCCTACTCTAGGTGAAATGGAATTTTGCAAGCAATCTGCCCATCTTTCTATCAGCAGGAGGAATGTGCTTCTGCAAGAAAGATGTGCTCAACCCCAGGCTTTTTTCCCTGCTCTAGGCAAAGGATTTGAGTTATTTGCGCTATCCATATATGGACAGAACACAGGGGGAAGGGGCTGAATCTGTGGCACAAAGCTCTGCAGTGGGAGGGATTCTGTGTGTTTACTTCACCAACAGATTCCCCAGTTAGTTTAAAGAAGGAAGTTAAATCTCACCGCCTAATTGGGTTAAACTGATACTTGCCAGAAGGGAGGAGCTCCCTTTAGAAGCCAGTGTGAAAAACAGCAGCGGACAGATAAGGAGCAACAGCAAACGAAGGAAGCATTGCTTTACCTGCTGCACAACTGAAGCTGAGAGCCTTTCCTCTAATCAGCTGCAGGTCTGTCTCTTACCTTTTGAATTATACATGATAGTTAGTAACTTCCAGGCACCACTAACATGTGACAACTTTATTTCAAGCTAATATTCAGCAGGTGACACTTTTCTCAAGCTTCAGGCTGGGGGAGGGGGGGAAGATTCACTTCCTGAATTTCTTCTTCCTGTGCACCCCTTAAAGGCCCAGAAACATTTCCAGAAAAAGTTCAGAACTTTAAAAGGTAGAAGATCTACCCCAGTCTCATATTTCTTCCCATTTATTACTCAGAAGGAGATAGGAATTGTTATGTCGTGAGTGTGATTTCAGCTCTTCGTGAAGTCGGCTCTGAGTAGTGAGTCAGTATACTAGCAAGGAACTGCTAGGAGTCAAGTATAACCAGAGCAATCTTCTTTATTGCAGTAGGAATCTTGACTAACTGGAGGGGAAGGGTGAGCTCCTTTTATACTTTCAGGAGCAGGGGTTGGGGAAAGGATACATTTAGATTTTGGTGGGACCCTATCAGAGTGAGGATCCAAATTGTGCTAACAAGTTAACCAATAGCAACTGTCACTGCACCCATTTGAATCGCTCTGGAGCGGGAAAGGTAGTTACAGGACTAGCAGAGGAACTCACGTACACAAATTAAACTAATACATGTCCCTGCCTGGGGGCAGCATCTCTGAGGAAGCGGGGATGCTGCTACCTTCTGGTGGAGGCTGGAACTGGCCTGGGTGGGAGGCTGCAGGGAATCGGTGCCAGGCAGTGTTTCCTCTAGGTCGGCCAAGTTCTTTACGTCACTTTGGGTACCGTTGGGGGCACGCCGACGTAGCTGGTCTATATGGCGTCGCATCACTCGACCGCCGTCCAGTGTAATGAAATATGAGACTGGTCCACTGGCACGGGTGACAACACCTGGCACCCATGCCAGACCTCTGGTGTAGTTCCGCACCCGGATTAGCTCTTCTGGGGTGAGGTAGCGTGTAGTGTCCCTTTCGGCCTCTGGCTGAGCTCGAGCAGGACGGGACGGGTTTTTGTCTGGCTGTACAAAGTCCATGATGGTGACCAACCGATGGCCCATCAATAGTTCAGCGGGTGACTTGCCTGTGACAGTGCAGGGTGTGGCATGCTGCAAAAATAGCATCCGGGCAATTCGGGCCACCCAGTCCCCCTCCAGCAGGCGAGCGATAGCCTCTTTTGCTGTCCATACCATCCGCTCTGCCTGTCCATTAGACGATGGGTGGAACTGGGCCGACGTTGCCCCCCTAATGAAGTTGTCTGCCAGGAATGCCTTAAACTCCTGAGACACAAAGGCCATTCCACTGTCCGACACAATAGTCTCTGGCAGACCATGGGTTGTGAACAGCTGCCTCAACACCCGAATGACCGCAGCGGAGGTCATGCTGGGAACTACTGCCACTTCCAACCACTTTGAGTAGGCATCCACTACTACCAGGAATACTCTCCCTTGGTGGGGTCCCGCAAAGTCAATGTGCAGACGGCTCCAGGGAGTCCGCGCCTGCTCCCACCAGTGGACTGGTGCCCTTGGTACATCAGGTCTCACCTCCTGACATGAGGTGCACGTTCGTACCCATTTCTCAATGTCCTGGTCCATTCCAGGCTACCACACATAGCACCTAGCCAAGGATTTCATTCGGACCATACCTGGGTGCCCCATGTGGAGCGTGCCCAGTACCGTGTTCCTAAGGGGTTCTGGAATAATCACTCTGTCCCCCCACAGCAGACACCCCCAGTGCAGCGAGTGCTCATGCTGCCTGGCTTTGAAAGCCCTGAAACACTCTGGCTGGGGACCCTCTGGCCATCCCCTCCCCACCCAAGCAAGGACACGGGCAAGGACGGGGTCTCTCATTGTTCGGGTGGCAATTTTGGGGGCCTTAACTGGAGGGCCTGGCAGCGCCAACCTAACATCATGCTCAGCAGGCGCAGGGTGCTCCGGCGGAAATATGGGGCAAGGGCAGACGGCTTAGGGCATCCGCATGGCATAGATGTGTACCCTTTACATGACACAACTCATACTGATACCCATTTAAAAATATGGCCCAACATAGCATGCGAGGAGAGAGCATCTGAGGGGTCTGTTTGTGAGGGACGAACAACCCTAGCAGGCGCTTGTGATCAGTCTGGATGGTGAAAGGTCGACCGTAGACATAATCATGGAACTTCTTAACACACGCCACAATGGCCAGAGCCTCCTTAACCAATATATAACAGGAATTAGCACTTAGTAGAAATACAGCATCATAAAGATTGGTGTCCATCAACTACAAAATACTTACTGATATTTGATTGGAACAGTTTGTTCATACAAAACAAGTGTGGAATGTGATCCGTGTGGGAGGCATGATTCGGCGCATGCCCATGACGCTATTTTGTATCTCTGCGCATGCGTGAGCGCTGAAACCCAGAAGTAACCCATTCCAGTACTTTCGGGTTTGGCGCACAGCGCAACCCGAAAACACGTAACCTGCAGCGTTCGCAACCCGAGGTATGACTGTATTTGATGGAAGATGACCTTGCACCTGAACAGAAACAGTACTGAATGTGAAAAGTACGGAACAGGACATTAAAAGTTATGCCTTCTTACATCCCTACATGCAAGTCATTAGGGATGTAAGCTCTGATCAGCTTGCTAGGGTGTGTTGGCAACATATGCACTCGATACTCTAGTCCACGGGTTGGCAAGGTTTACCGGTCATGGGCTGGATCACTCCCACGGAGATTGTCCGTGGGCTGGACTGGCGCAGCATGGCGCCAGAAATTGAGTCTGCGCATGTCCGCGGTGCTGAAAATCGCCCCTGCACAGAAGCGATTTTCAGCGTCTGGACATACACAGACGTGATTGCCAGTATCTGTGCATGCGCAAACGTAATTTCCAACGCCGTATGGCAAGTCCCTGCGCCGTGCTGCGCCTGTTTAGTGCAGTGCACGGGGGACTTGCCGAGCGGGCGGCTCGGTTCAGGGGCGGGTCTTCGTGGGCCGCATCTGACACATGGGCCGCACGTTGCCGACCCCTGCTCTAGTCTATTTCATCTCTGGGTCCTCGGTCCCATCCTAACCATAAATCTCTGATCTCCTTTGAAAACTTAATAAAAACCCAGAATCAAAAAGGTTGGTGTCCATCATCTGCAAAATGCTTAGGTAAACTCAGTTGGGAGAGTTAATCACACAAAACAAATCAAGGATCGGACCTTGAGCAAGTGCAATATGTGGTGCAATGATTGCAAAATAAGGCATATGACCTGTTGGATGGTAATGCTGAGCTTGCACAATATTTGAGCTCAGTGTTGCTTATGTATATAAAGGTAAAAGGTAAAGGACCCCTGGGCAGTTTAGTCCAGGCAAAGGCGCTCATCTCGCTTTCAGACCGAGGGAGCCGACGTTTGTTCACAGACAGTTTTCCGGTTCATGTGGCCAGCATGACTGAACCGCTACTGGTGCACAGAGGACTGTGATGAGTGCCAGAGCGCACGGAAACCCCGCTTACCTTCCTGCCGCAGCAGTGCCTATTTACCTACTTGCACAGTGCCTATTTACTTTTGGCAGGAGCTGGGACTGAGCAACGAGAGCTCACTCCATCACACAGATTTGAACTGCCGACCTTCTGATCAGCAGGCCCAAGAGTGGTTTAGACCACAGTGCCACCGGCTTATTATGTATATAGATGTATACTGTATAGGATCGTACTGTTCCACTTTGTTTAGTTGCTCGGTAAATAAGCAGCTAGCTAGAGCTATTATTGATACTTCTTTTAGCTTGCCTCTGCTCCAAGCAGCTCATTGCTTCATGCAAATATTCTCCTTCCGCTCAACAACTCTGCAAGGGAGGCTGAATTGAGTGGTGGCAACATAAAAGTTATTCCACTGAACTTCTTGGTGGAGCAGGAATTAGAAATATCCTCCTCCAAGTCCTGCCAGGGGTGTGTATGCATCCTAATGCTTGAATTCTTTTTCCCTGCAGGTTTCAGCCATGTGGCTCTACCTGGCTGCCCTGCTGGGGCTTTACTTCCTTCGCCGATGGTACAAGGAGAGACAGACGGTGGAGAACCTGACGGAGAAATATGTCTTCATCACGGGGTGTGACTCTGGCTTTGGAAACCTACTTGCCAGGCAGCTGGATGCCCGGGGCCTTCGTGTGCTGGCAGCCTGTCTCACGCAGAAGGGGGCAGAGCAGCTGGGCAAAGCCACCTCAGAGCGCTTGAAAACCACCATTCTGGATGTCACCAGTACAGAGAGTGTGGCAGCAGCGACGGAGTGGGTGAAAGGGTGCATTGGGAACAAAGGTGACTCTCGACCTTTCCTTGTGCTGCCTCTGTGCTATTGGTGGGACCAGTGCCGGATTTACGTATAAGCTAAACAACCTATAGCTTAGGGCCTCACTCTCTTGGGGGCCACCAAAAATTTTAAAGGAAAACAACAACTGGATGTACATTTCCAAAATATAAGATAAAAAGCAAATAAAATAAAACCTACATACAGTTACAGTGTTTTATGTTGTGTAGACTCCTATGATGTAAGTAATGGGCCCTGCCTGCAAGCCTGCTTCCTATAATATCACTGGTTAGATACCTATTAGGTCCATAGATTACCATATAGCATATATTCCACACAAAAAAACAGCGACAATTTGTTTTGGACAAAGGACAGCTGGGCATATAAAGAGCCCCATTACCTTCAGTAGCTTAGGGCCTCATCAAACCTAAATCTGGCCCTGGGTGGGACCAGGGATTAGAATTGCCTCTCTGTATTTGTAATTGTGATTAGGGTTCCATAAGTAAACACAAACCATCTACAGTGGGACCTCGACTTACGAGCTCCTCGACATCCGACGATTTCGACTTACGAGCGGAAAAAAGTGGCCGCGCGCTTACGATTTTTCCGACATCCGAACGGAAAACTCGTTTGCAGCTAGATGCGGTTTCCCCGACTTACGGATTTTTCCATTTCCAATTCATTCCTATGGGAAACCGCTTTTCCTATGGGAAACTCGACTTGCGAAGTTTTCGACCTACGGGTGTGCATTCGGAACGGATTAAATTCATAAGTCGAGGTCCCACTGTATGCATATGATTAGCTTATTTCCAACTTTATTGAGCTCTGCTAAGGTTGCCTAAGAGGATGAACATGCCTTCTTTCTTCACACAGGACTCTGGGGCTTGGTGAACAATGCAGGCATAGGGGCACCATCAGGTCCCAACGAATGGCTGACCAAAGATGACTTTGCAAAGGTGATCAATGTCAACCTTCTTGGGATGATTGATGTGACGTTGCACATGATGCCCCTGGTGAGAAGAGCCAGAGGGAGGGTGGTCAACCTGTGCAGCTCGATGGGACGACTGGCCAGCTTTGGAGGTGGTTACTGCCCATCAAAGTTTGGTGCGGAAGCCTTCTCTGACAGCCTGAGGTAAAAAGAGCAGCTCTGTAGTTTCTTCTTTTGCAACATGCAACCTCCAGATGTTTCATTCCATATCAAGTGATCCAACTTTTTCATCCCATGTCACCCAATTTTCTTAATATTTTGTACACTTGTTGAATGATCAAAACTAAGTTTATATCTGAATTTTTAAATTTTTTATGTCATCCCATTTTTGAGTTATGAGGGTTTGAAATTTCAAAAAATTGACAATTTTGGCCTTTTCAGACTACCTGTACCTTAAAAGCTCAGACCAGAAGTGAGATACGTCAAAACTAAAACACCAATCTCTTCAGAACTGCATGGGCTTTAATATGATATGTCATATGATGGACTTAGTTTAAAATAAAAATGTAAGTTACAAAATTTAAATGTTCAAAAAGTGATTTTAAAATGTTCCCAATTTTTTTCCTTGGGATCTCAATGGGATCACATTTTTTAGAAAATATTTTGTACATATATGTCTGCCTTATTGGGTTCTATTTAGGATAAATGGGTCTTCTGTTATATTCTGAAAAATATAACAGAATAAACAAAATTTCAAACTATATTATCAGTTACTTCAGGCATTTCTTTAGAAAGTCATTCAATTAAAAGGTGTCTGAAAAGCTAATCAGGCTTTTATTTTTACAATGTGTTCCAAAATCAAATGATAGCTTGCTATTACATGAAAGAATTAATGCATTGAAAGAATTCTTGTTATTACTTCATTTCATGAACATGACAACAAAATACATATCAAACAAAATTATGAAAAAAATATGTTTTTTGAATTTGCAAGCCTGAGATGGGACGTGTTGCTCCCAGTCCATGTTTGCTGTCCATGCTCTAGATCAGGGGTTGGCAAGGTTTACCTCGCCTGGGTCGGCTCACTCCAGCAGAGATCCCTCTGTGGGCTGGATTGCGCTCATGTGTGAGTGGATGCCCGTGATTTCCGCCATTTGCATCTGCACAGACATGATTTCTGGCGACATGGGAGCAAATCCCCTTGCCGCACTGCACCAGTTTTACGCAGCTCGCGAGGACTCGCCGAGAAGGCCCGCTCGGTTCGGGGACGGCTCGTGGGCCGGTTAAATGACCCCTGTGGGCCACTTGTGGTCCATGGGCCTTAGGTTGCCGACCCCTGCTCTAGATGGTTTTGTCTAGATCCGAGGCCAACCTGTCTGTCCATGTTGCTGGTGTCATTTAGTAGAATAGCAAAGGCCTTTGAGAATAGAAGAGCCCAATGTGATTTGTAGAAAAGTTGATTATGGTGTTTAAAAATGCGCAAATTTCAGCTGTTTACAGAGGTGTAGCAAGCCCAAGTGGTACCCGGTGCGGAATTTTTTTGTCACCCCCCCCACACCGCTTTGCCGGGGTGCTGGCAAAGCTGTGCCCTCTTTGGAGCCACGGCTCCCATCCGCCCCCCCTTCCCTCCCCGGCTTGCTGTAAAGTGGCTCCTGCTGTGCCACTTTACAGCAAACAGGGGAGGGAGGGAGGGAGGGGGAGCTGTGGCTCCCGTCCGCCCCTCCCTGGCTTGTTGTAAAGCAGCAAAGCAGGAGCCGCTTTTGGTCGAGCCAGGGAAGGAGGGAGGGGCGGGATCCTCTTCTCGTGCTGCTGTAGCAAGGCGCCGCTTTGTCACCCCCGGAGACATGCCACCAGGAGCGCACTGCCCCCCCCATTGCGATGCCAGTGGCTATTTATATACCACTTAATTATCAAAGTGTTGACTTGCTGAATTGATGGCATTAAGATCAAAAGTCTACCTGGCACCTTTTCCTGGTTGCATGGCCTGTAATCTTCTCTCTCACAAGCACTGCTATTTTTCTAGAAAAAGAGGTGCTCAAACTCACAATGAACACCTTCCTCATTCTCTCAGAACGGCAATGGTGCCCACCAGAGAGGTGCCGGAACTGAGTCCCTGTGAGTTCTCCCTGAAATAAAGCCCTACAAACAAGGGAGTTTGGGAGAAACCCTTGGCTGCTCCTTTTTAATACACACACACACACACACACACACACACGGTCCGAAGCCAACAAAATGAGTCCAAACGAAAAGGAGTTTGAAGCACCAGCATTCTGATGGCTGCCTCTTAATGCAACTGATGTTGTGTCATATGTAACCCATTGCTGTGGAGTTTAGTTGCTGGACAGAGCAGGGCCAGGCTTTCCCCCCTTCTTTTCAAAAAGAAAGATGTGTCTTTTCCATGGATCCCAATACATGACCTGCAGTATTACTGTGGCTCAGTAACCAATGATAACTCTTTGCTTTTCTTCCCCAATTCAGGAGAGAGCTCCATCATTTTGGAGTCCGAGTCAGCATAATTGAACCTGGTGGTTTCAAAACACCTATTTGCACAATACTAGAAGAGAATTTTCATACTGTATGGAGCCGGGTACCTTCTGACATCAGAGACTGTTACGGGCAGCAGTACTTTGAGCATTGTGAGTAGAGATGGGGGAGAAAATCAGTTTGATATGCATTTTGATGCAGACTTATCTCAAGAAACAATAAGCGAGCTGATACACAGCTATCCCTCTGAATTTGCACTCACCAAAATGTGGCAATGCAGTCTGGAAGCACCCGAAGGTTCTTTTCTTTGGCATCCAAAATAGTTCCAGATGTTTCTCCTTTCATTTAGCTATCATAGAGTTATATGCCCAGAAGGCAATCTTTCCCCACAAGATTAAATTTGCCTCCTGTGTTGCTGCAGATCCAACTTTTCTATCTATCTATATCTATCTCTCTCTCTCTATCTATCTATCTATCTATCTATCTATCTATCTATCATCTATCTATCTATCTATCTATCTATCTATCTATCTATCTATCTATCATCTATCTATCTATCATCTATATCTATCTATCTATCTATCTATCTATCTATCTATCTATCTATCTATCATCATCTATCTAATCTACTTACCTTCCCACTCCTTTTTGTTTCAGAAATTCCTCAATTCTGTCTATGTTTTCCTTTCCAGCTTTTTTGTACAACTGTTTATAAAATTTTACAAATGCATTTCAGATTTCTTTTGGGTTCTCTACTTCTTTTCCATCCAATATTATTTTATTTATTGTGTTTTGTGATTTTCTTTTTTCTTTTTTTAATTTGCCAAGCCAGCCGCTTGTCTGATTTATTTGCATGTTCAAAAATTTTCTGTCTCATTCTTTTTATATTCCATTCCACTTCTTGGTTAATAATCATTGCAAACTGGCTTTGCAACATCTTAATATTTTGGTTTATTTTCACATTGTTTGGTTTTTTAATTAATTTCTTCTCATTCTCCATTATTTTAAAATTTCCATCTTTCCTTTTTCTCTTTTTTCCTGATGCTATTTTGTTGTATAAAAAATCCTTGCATCACAGCTTTGCTAGCGTCCCATAGCACATTAATTTTTGTTTCTTTATTACAATTGTTCACAAAGTACTCTGTTAAGACCTTCTGTGCATTCTCATTTATTGTCTGATCGTTTAATAAATTTTCATTTAATCGCCACCAGAAGGTCCTTTCCTCTATTTCTTTTATTTCACATTTAATTGCATTGTGATCTGAAAATATCTTTGGTCGAATTTCAATTTTTGTAACTCTCAGTGTTAATTCACTGGGTATCCAAACATAGTCTATTCTTGCAGCTGATTGATTTGGTTCTGAAAAATGAGTGAATTCTTTTTCTAATGGGTGTCTCAGTCTCCAAGCATCTATCAAATTGTAATTTTCTACTAAAGAGAAGAAAGTTTTAGGTAGTTTCCCTTCTTTCGATATTATTTTCCTTCTTGATCTGTCAATTTCCAACAAGACTACCCCATTCATATCCCCCATTATTATAATTTTTTGATCCACATATTCAAACAATTTTTTCTTCCAATTTTTCTTCCAAAGATTGATAAAATTCAGTTTTACTACCATTTGGTGCATAAATCCCGACAATTATCAGTTTTTTGCCTCGCCAGGTGAACTGTACTGCTATGACCCTCCCTTCATCTTTGAAGATTTAGAATCATGGAATCATAGAATCATAGAGTTGGAAGAGACCACAAGAGCCATCCAGTCCAACCCCCTGCCAAGCAGGAAACACCATCAAAGCATTCCTGACATATGGCCGTCAGGAATTTGCCGAGCTTCAAGTTTACTTTTTATATACAAAACTACCCCCCTCTTTTTGCTCTTGTCTGATGATATGAATTCATTCCCTATTTTTTTATTAATTAAAACTCTTCTGTGTTTCCTGGCTACATGAGTCTCTTGTAAACGAATAATGTCTAGATTTTTTTTCAATAAAAAGTGTTCAATTTTATTCCTTTTAGCCTTGTTATTTACACCATTAACATTCAAAGCCCACAATTTTAATGCCATCTTGATTTCTGTTAAAAATGAAAGTAAAGCAAGTCTTTTAACCTACCGCCCCCTCCTCCTCTTCTTCTTCATTCTCTTTACTATCTTCTTCTGGAGCTACTGCTTCTTCTTCTTCCTTGGCTAATTCTTTTCATTTATTTGTTTCTTGCATACAGGTTGCAAATCGTTCCGACAACTCATTGATGATTGCAGCGACAAGCTTCACCTGGTCACCGACTGCATAGAACATGCCCTGACATCCTGCTCCCCTCGCACTCGCTACTCTCCAGGCTGGGATGCAAAGCTCTTCTACCTTCCTGTCTCTTACTTGCCAACCACCATTGCAGACTATGTGTTGACCCGCTCTGGGCCCAAACCAGCACAAGCCGTGTAGATCATTGTGAAGAACAACATTACAGGTGGCCAAACAATCTATGGAGGCAACATTGAATCTTTTAGGATCCTATTGAGATGCAGGCTTAGTAATCAGTAGCTGTAAAGAGAAGTGGTTTTCTTTTGCTTTAATTCTCTACTATTGGCTGATCTAGGAATAAGCCCCATTGAACTCAGTGCAAGATACTGTATTGATTTTGCAAAATAAAACATACAACACACACACACAAAAAGAAACACACAAGATATACACAGAAACACATTGCCAACACTACAATAAAGAAATATCAAAACATTCTTCAATCAACAACAACAAATCCGTTTATTGTGAGGACCATGCCTGTACACAAATATCAACACAACAATAATTAAAAATATTAAAATTCATTTCATACTATCCCAACAAAACCTTCATCCCACAAAACAGGAAGAGAAGGAAAACAAGCAATGAGTTAAACAGACGATGAAGGGGTCTTTACATTGTCATCCATAAATCTTTCCCTGGCTTTCATGGCCTTCATCACAAAAACCGCTACCGCATGGGTAATATGTGGGTTTGCATCAACTAACAAAATTTTTACTCTATCTTCAGGATTGATTATAGAGTTGGGTATAATTTGCAGTATTGCGTCTCTAAAGCCCGAGTAAATGGGGCAATAGAGGAGGTCATGTATAAGATCCTCTTTAATTTTCATAAGGCAAGGGCAGAAACGATGTTCTACTGGGGTTTTTGTGAATCTACCGGTCAGGTATGCAGTTGGCAATGTTTGAAACCGCGCCATAGTGAAAGCTCTCCGAAGGGTGGGATCAGTGATCTCCACCAAGTAATCTGAGTGGACATGCATTGTATCCATATAGTTCCTTGGAGTGGGGGAAAGATGTGCTCCCCACAAACCAACTGGAATCGATGCTCACATAAATCTGGTAATAATCTAAACTATGTGTAAGCTTTGTGCAGGTAACGTAGGTCATCTGGAGGCCAACAGCCAGTCCCAACATTCCTCTGTTTCACCAATTGCCTGTACATGTCTGCAGTATGCAAACTCAGACAACTTTAGACCCAAAGCCGTGGGGCTAAGCAGCAAAATGTGAGCTTATAAAACTTGAAGGAGCAGTGCATGGGTGTTGCGCCCCCCCCCCCCTGCTCCCTTCAACATGAATCTTCTGGTTATCCTTCCCCCTTCCTTGAAACATACCTAGATCTGTACTAAGCAGGAAGAACAGTGATCTTCACTCCTTTCAGTTCTGAATGATTTCAGCACCCCCAATAGGCTTCAGTTCCACTGTCCATTAATCGACACCCACACTGTGTGTTTGAAATGCAGCTTGGGAAGTGTAGTTTAAGGGTGTGGGGAATTGTAGCTCTGTGAGGCCAGCTCTCTTAGCAAACCCCAGTTTTCCGAAATTCTTCACTAGAAGCCATGGCTATTTAGAGGGCTTTAAATGTATTCCGTGGGTGTAGTGTATGTTAATGGGTTTATATTATTATTATTGCTGTTAAAGGATAAAGAATAATGGTTTTGTTCGTTAGACTTCATCATGATGGCCCATTTGCTTCTTGTCCCCTGAGGTAGAATCAACATTCTGGTACAGGTATGGAAACCTGGCTTTCCTTTGCCTTCAGTCACCTTGGTCTAGGGCACCGAAATTTCCCATCCCCACAATGACCTTTAGAAATGATTGCTCTGCTGAGACAACAGCAGATTCTATTTGCCATCCAGCACAAGACCCTGGAAGCACAGCAGCTCTTTCAGCTTCCTGTCAGCAAACGTTTGCCTAAGACTCATTTAGTGTTGGGCCATTCATTCCAGGAAGAAGTCTTAGAAAGAGTGGCTGATAGGATTAATATGTGCAATTACAACTTTTTGGAGACTTACAGCTTTTGGCTGTAATGACAGCCAAGCCAACGTAAATAAATGGAAGCGCTTTATGTAACTTACTGGATCAGCTGATTGGAAGCAGAATGAGAGTCATAAAAAAACGGGGACACAATTTTGAACTGCCGTATATGGGCATTCAGTTTTTAAGAAGCACATTATGTTTCTAATGAATCTTTCCAGATCCAGCAAGAGTGGGAGCATACATATCTATTATTTCCATCTGAAATTACTGTAAAGCATTGCTTAAGAAAATGGAAGCATGCACAAATATATAAAATTGCAGGGACAAAACAGGAAAACCAGACACATAAATAGATAAAACCACTTTCTAGCTACTTTTGCCTCATCCGAAACAGAATGCTCATTACATTTTTGCAGGCGCAGGAGGATTGTAGACTACCTTGACACAAAACACAATAATAATATATTTCTGGAGTTACCACATTTTGTAGGCTTGGGAGCTCTTGTGGTACAGTAGCTGGAACAGTGGATGGACTTGAGGTGGAAAGATTTGCTTTGATTAGCTTTGATTAGCCACCTGATTTGCTTTGATTAGCTTTGTTGTACTTCTATGCCTCTTTTCATTCAAATGAATCTCAAAGAGGCTTACAAACAATAACTAACAGTAACTTAAAAGGTAAAGGTAAAGGGGCCCCTGACCATCAGGTCCAGTCGTGTCCGACTCTGGGGTTGTGGTGCTCATCTCGCATTATTAGCCGAGGGAGCCGGCGTACAGCTTCCAGGTCATGTGGCCAGCATGACTAAGCCGCTTCTGGCAAACCAGAGCAGCGCACGGGAACGCCGTTTACCTTCCCGCTGTAGCGGTCCCTATTTATCTACTTGCACTTTGATGTGCTTTCGAACTGCTAGGTGGGCAGGAGCTGGGACCGAGCAACGGGAGCTCACCTCATTGCAGGGATTCGAACCACCGACCTTCTGATCAGCAAGTTCTAGACTCTGTGGTTTAACCCACAGTGCCACCTGGGTCCCTTATAACAGTAACTTAGTGAAACACAATATCACAAATACTTAGCCATGAAGTGTTCAAGGGTGAACTTGCACCTGTTCCTAACTCATAGATAATGGATGATAAATCCATTCCGTGACATTCCCTCTTAGGATGTTATTCTATTTTTTTGGTACCTTGGAAAGCTCCGAGTTACCACAATAACCTTCACCCCACTCTGGTATTGGTGGTGTGGTTTTGCCTGCAGATGCATGAATTGAATCTATAAGAAAGAATGATATGGTATGCACTGTGTCACATAAATGGGCCATGCTGAGCATTTGCTTTAGGATCTAGTAATGATAATGGGGGAAAAACCTATAGCCCCAGCCTCTACCCCTTTTTCTTCAACTACACTGGTTTAGCGCTACCTTACTCCCATTTTTGGCCATGCCGCACCTTTTCTTTAAATAAACAGAAGTTATCTCATACTGTGTATATTCTTGCAAAGAAGCTGGTAAAACGTGGGCTGGACGAGATAACTGTTAGGTGGATTTATATCTGGAAAAAAAGTGACAAGTGGGGTGCCACAGGGTTCTATCCTGGGCCCGTTGTTTAATGTCTTTATAAATGACCTGGAAGAAGGGATTGAGGTGATGCTAATCAAATTTGCAGATGACACCAAACTGGGAGGGGTAGCTAATGCCACAGAAGACAGAATTGGGATTCAACATGGCCTTAAGAGATTGGAGAACAGGGCCAAAACTAACAAAATGAATTTCAGTAAGGACAAATGTTAGTTTTGGCTCTGTGCTACCCCTCCCAGATTGGTGCCATCTGCAAATTTGACGCACCAACATAATAAGATGGGGGACACCTAGGTTGCTAGAAGGACATGCCAAAAGGATTTAGGGTTCTTGGTAGACCACAAGCTTAATGTGAGTCAACAGTAGTATTCAGCAGCAAAAAAACCCTCACATTATTTAATCCTGCATCAACAGAAGCCTAGTGTCCTGATTAAGAGAAGTAGTACTCCTGCTCTATTCTGCCTTGGTCAGACCACACCTGGAGTCCTGGGCACCACAATTTAAGAAGGATATTGACAAGCTGAAATGTGTGTAGAGGAGGGCAGCCATGGTGATAAAGGGTGTGGAAGCCAAGACTGGAAGCTTTATCACTATCTGAAGGAGTCTCAAAGCGGCTAACATTCTCCTTTCCCTTCCTCCCCCACAACAAACACTCTGTGAGGCTGAGAGACTTCAGAGAAGTGTGACTAGCCCAAGGTCACCCAGCAGCTGCATGTGGAGGAGCGGAGACACAAACCCAGTTCCCCAGATTAAGCTGAATACTCTTAACTACTACACCACACTGGCTCTCTCTTTAACCTGGATAAGAGGAGAATGAGAGGAGATATTATAGCCATACAGTGTTACCCCGAGTTACAAACACCTCGGGTTACAAACACTTCAGGTTACAGTCTCCGCTAACTTGGAAATAGTACCTCGGGTTAAGAACTTTACCTCAGGATGAGAACAGAAATCGCACGGCGGTGGCAGTGCGGCAGCAGCAGGCGGCCCCATTAGCTAAAGTGGTACCTCGGGTTAAGAATGGTTTCAGGTTAAGAATGGACCTCCGGAATGAATTAAATTCGTAACCAGAGTGTGAGGGGGAAAGAGTACAGAGAGCCCCCCCCCATCCTGAGGAGCAGTTCCTCCACCAGCAGCGGCGCCAGCGGGGAGGGGGAAGAGTCCAGTGAGGAAGGAGGAGAGCGGAGACGGGGCTCTGGCAGGATAGCAGAGCCTCTGCTGCACGAGGGAGAGGGAGAGAGAGAGGGGGAAGAGGGGGAGAAGGAAAACATGGAAAGGAGACCCTTTTTCCCTCCGGTTCCGGAATTACACAGGAGGAAGCGAGGGAGGAGATTTGTGGTGCCCAGACTCTTATGTTGGAAGAAGACACGAAACGCACCATTCCAGGGTTCTGGGTCAGACTGAGAACATGTGTCCTGTATAGCTCTAGCACTGTAAATAACCTGCACTTAATAAAAGCATGAAAAGGCAAAGGTCTGGAGAGTCGTTACTCTAGAGTAGTTGCATCGCATCCCCCGTGACACAGAGTTACCACTGTATTCAAAGAATTAGAAGGCTGTCACATGGAAGATGGAACAAGCTTCCTGCTCTGGAGGATTGGACCTTCAGTCATCAGGAAGAGCTTTTCCGACAGTAAGAGCTGTTTGACAGTGGAATGGTCTTCCTTGGGAGCTGACTCTCCTTCCTTGGAGGTTTTTAAGCAGAGGTTTGATGGCCATCTGCCTTATATGATCTAGTTGAGACTCCTGCATTGCAGGGGGGGGGGTGTCTGTTCCAACTCTATAAGTCTATGATTCTGTGATTCTATGTATCCCTGAACATGTTCAGAGTGCCTTTCCTTCAGCACACCAAATGAATGAGCACACAAATGGATGATACATTTTCCTAAAAGCTAAACAGAAAACACACACTTTTTGGGGTATGCTGCGTTAGTAAACAGCCTAAAATATTTTAAATGGGTAAAATGTCCACATTAAGAACCTATTGAATATGGATGCTTACTGTTTTTTTAAAAATCAATATGTTTTTATTAAAGATTTCTTAGTTTACAAAAATACGTGCTTTGTCTCTTTTTCAAGTTGTTTTTTTCTACAGATCTGTTTCATTTGTTGTGAGACATTAGCGTTGCATGCAGTATCAGGTTGGGAAGAAAAGAGGGGGAAAGAGGGGAGGAGTGGTGGTGAGTGGAGTGGGGTGGGGTGGTTATGCTTCTATTCTACTTAGTGTATGTGTCGGGTTTTGTGTCAGCGTCACTTGTGTGGGTTCTCTTACTATATCTGGAAAGCTTCCTCAGTCAGAAAAATAATATGCAGAGAGAAGCCAGCTGTTTTAACTCTTCCCCACTAGGGGGCAACAGCAGCTCATGCATGTGCAGGTTCTCATTTCTAAGTCCCAATTCACAAGAAAGGTAAAGAAAAAGGGACCCCTGACTGTTAGGTCCAGTCGTGGACCATAGCTGCCAAGTTATCCCTTTTTTAAAGGGATTTTCCATTATGCTAAATAGGCTTCCTCGCGAGAAAAGGGAAAACTTGGCAGCTATGTCGTGGACGACTCTGGGGTTGCGATGCTCATCTCGCTCTATAGGCCAAGGGAGCCGGCATTTGTCCATAGACAGCTTCCGGGTCATGTGGCCAGCATGACTAAGCCGCTTCTGGCGAACCAGAGCAGCACACGGAAACGCCGTTTACCTTTCCACCGGAGCAGTACCTATGTATCTACTTGCACTTTGATGTGCTTTCGAACTGCTAGGTTGTCAGGAGCTGGGACTGAGCAATGGGAGCTCACCGCCAACCTTCTGATCGGCAAGCCCTAGGCTCTGTGGTTTAGACCACAGTGTCACCCGCGTTCCAAATTCACAAGTACTCTGTGCTAATGAATCGGTGACTCTTAACAGCAGTATGTATTTCCAAGCTAAATCAATATCAGTGTGGTGTAGTGGTTAAGAGTGGTGTGGACTCGTAATTTGGTGAACTGGGTTCGCATCCCCACTCCTCCACATGCAGCTGCTGGGTGACCTTGGGCTAGTCACACTTCTCTGAAGTCTCTCAGCCTCACTCACCTCACAGAGTGTTTGTTGTGGGGGAGGAAGGGAAAGGAGAATGTTAGCCACTTTGAGACTCCTTCGGGCAATGATAAAGCAGGATATCAAATCCAAACTCCTCCTCCTCCTTAAAAATGCCCCGGTGTGGCAGGCAAGGAACAGATTTTTAATAGGAAGGTGCTGCAAAGCACCCCCATCCCCTTGTTTGGTTGGCAGCCCAGTTCCTGGGCTGCTAATAGTGCTTTGTTCCATCTCCAGCCGCATCTCTGATTTCAGCTTAGTCACTCTGTGCTATATAAATGGCAGACCTTGTTGACAAGCTTCAACAGGCAAAGGAAAGCACCAGGAAGGAGAATGTGTGCATTTCTATGGAAGGCATATGTATGATGTGCAGAGGCAATTTCAGGGTAGGGCGACCAGTGCAGTCACCCTGGGTGCCACACTGCAGGGGACTCCACAGCAATACTGTAGAATGGAGCATGGTGTGTGTGTGCTGACTCTTAGCATTGCTAAGCCCAGCTGTTGGCTGCTTTGACTCTGATGGGCTTGCAGGTGCCCTTAAGAACGCAAGAAGGGCCCATCTGGATCAGGCCAAAGGGCAAGGCCCATCCATTCCAGCCTCCTGTTCTCACAGTGGCCAACCAGATGCCCATAGGAAGCCCACAAGGAAGACCTACACACAACAGTCCCTGGCTGTGATTCCCAGGAACACCCATGGCAGCAGAACCTAGCCATTCTAGTCAGCAGCCCTTGATAGCCTTATGCTTTATGATTTTATCTCATCCTCTCTTAAATCAATCCACGCTGCTGGTCGATGCTCCCTCTGACTCCTGCAGTGTGTGGTTGATGTTGGCTGTCCTGTGTCTTTGAGTAGTCTGGTGAATCTGTATCTTCTGGTCTGGAAGGACCTGGTAGGGAGCATGACGATTCCTTGCCCAGATCATTCTCCAAGCATGAACAGAGGGGCTCAAACATGAAGTCCTAGAGACACACTGTACCCCTCACTTGCCCAGCCCCATGCAATATACGAGCTCTTTCATCATCTCTCTGGCAGGCATAATGCTCAGCCTCTTGCTCACAAGAATTATACAAACCTGCAGGGGAAAGCAGAGCAATGGAGTCCTCAAGCGGAGCATGAGTCAGGTGAGCTTAATAGATGGCTGATATTCTCCTGTGGGATGAATGTGGCAATTTGGGTTTCAATCAGCCTCTTGCTTTTTCCACCAGGCCAATGAAACCGTCAGCGGTGATGATAAAAATGTATATTAAATGACCACTTTCAATTTCATCTGTACCAAAGTGCTCAGGAAGATGTAATTGAGAGGCAAATGTTCTGCCTCTTTTTTACTCTCTTTCTCAAGAAAGGAGGATGCCGCATAAAGGCTGTCTAGAAAACCTTGAGCCCTGATCCAGCAAAGGTTTGTTGCACGTGACAAACCACGAACTGGTTGCATGTTTACTCAGAGGTATGTCCAGTGGTGCCAACTCCCTGGTAACTAGCATGCAGAGGGTTGCAGGTTAAACCTCATTGCTTTCCATGGCTAGGATTGGCAATGTTTCCATATGTTCATTTCATTGTATCCCACTCTTCCTTTAAGAAGCTCACGGTGTGAGGGGTTAAATCAGGCATCCCCAAACTTCGGCCTTCCAGATGTTTTGGACTACAATTCCCACCATCCCTGACCACTGGTCCTATTAGCTAGGGATCATGGGAGTTGTAGGCCAAAACATCTGGAGGGCCGCAGTTTTGGGATGCTTGGGTTACATAATCTCTCCTCCCATTTTAGAATCATAGAATTGGTCCCTTGACCAACTACTACTCAGAAGCCCAGTTATGTCACCCCTTGTCTGCAGAGCTGGCAGCCTCTCACCCAGAGGCATCTTGCGCCCGGAGCCTCCACCTGCCGTGACCACCGTGGCACGGGCGCCAGGGAAGAGGCGGAGGCTGGGCGCGGTGTCTCCTGGCATCAGCTTGCCGCTCTTGCCCGCCTTGCTGAAGCAGCACTGTGCCCAGAGCCTCTGCCTCTTTCCCGCTGGAGGAGCCACCCTCCAGCCACTGCCCGCCTCCTCCAGCCCCGCAAAGCTGCCGGCAGTACCGTAAAAAGGTCGGCAACTCAGGGAAACGGGGGGGGGGGGCACCAGAGGGATCTTTACACCATGGCGCTGGATATACTTAAGACAGCCCCACTCTCACCTTTTTTCGAACACCCTCCCTTGTGGAGTGCTACCTCAGCCGCCTCTGTTCTCTCTCCTTGGGAGTCCTCAGAGCATTCACTGCTGCTGCCCCAGGTTTTTGAGCTGCCCCCCCCACTCCAAAAAGAGGTGCCTCTTCACACTGCCCCAAGAAAGGTTAGCACTGCGCCTGCCTGCCTGCCTGGCCTCCTGCTAGTTTGTCCATTCCCAACAGCAAGGGCTGGTGGACTGGCTGGTTGGGCTCCCTCCAGGGCAGTCTCAAGCAGGTCGCGCGCCCTGGCGCTGAGGGGCGGAGATCGCCCAGCGCCCTGGCACACCGCACCACCGGGGGTCTGCCTAGAGCCGGCCCTGGCTCCCTCACCAACTTGCTTGCTTACTCCAAGGCCACCTCAACTCCTGGCAACCAGCACCCTCCGGCCAGACCCATTTTCCTGGAGAGCTTGTAGCCAGGACAGCTGAAACAAACAGCCATGCAAGCCTTTGGCAGGCAGAGAACAAGACGGCATCAGAGGAGGGAGGGAAGGAAAGAGGGATGGAGGCCAGTGTTGCCCGCCCCACCCCTGCCCATCATTCAAGGCACCCCAGGGTGCCATGACACTCTGGCTGGAAACCATTGATCTAGTCCAACCACATTCAATGCAGGAATCCTGCCTACAGCCAACCCTGGGTGAGCTCGAACCACCAACCTTCTGGTTAATAGCCAGACCCATTGCACCACTGGGGGACATGACCGGTCTAAAGTCACCCAGTAACATTCATAGCTGAGGGCTGGGATTTATCTCTGGTCTAAGGCCAATACTTTAGCCACCATGAGAGGAAGATCTTAGCACCTGTGTTGATTTTAATGCCACTGTCCACCTATGCGGCATTGAGACAGTTCAATATACAGTGGTACCTCGAGTTACAAATGCCCCAGGTTACAAATGCTTCAGGATACAAACTCCGCTAACCTGGAAGAGTTACCTCGAGTTGAGAACTTTGCCCCAGGATGAGAATAGAAATTGTGTGCCGGCGGCACAGTGGCAGCAAGAGGCCCCATTAGCGAAAGGACGCCTCTAGTTAAGAACAGTTTCAGGTTAAGAACGGACCTCCGGAACGAATTAAGTTCGTAACTGGTGCCTGGAACCCTCAACAATGTTTTCCTTTTCCCTTGTCTCCCTATGCCTGCATGACTGACAAAATTCCAGAGGTTTTCCAGCTGTCTGGGATAGTTCAGTCAGTAGAGCATGAGATTCTTAATTGCAGGGGGTTGGTCTAGATGACTCCTATGGTCCCTTCCAGCTCTATAGTTCTATGACTCTATGACTCTAACTTCCCTCAATGTGTGTTGTGCGTGGCTGGGAAGGTGGACAGACCCACTTTCAGGCAAAAAAAAAAAAATCCAAGGAGGAAAACCTCAAGTGTTTTTCCCAAGACCCCTGCTAGCAAGAGATCATTCTGACTCTCCCCGCTCCCAGGCCTTTGGGGTGCTCAGTACAGAATGATTTCTGCCAGTTTCTTTCCAGGGAGCCTGGATTCTGACAGTCGCCTCAACCATCTGTATCAATCTTGCCTCCAACAAACCCACACAGGGCCAATTAGATGGACCTCATGCAAATCGACCTGGTTGCCTGGCACTCTTAATAGGTTGGTTTATGCAGTTGGGAAGCGCATGTCCCAAGGGAATAAACATTTTATCATTCAGTTCCTCCTCTTGACTTCCAGTTGACTGATGGTCTCCTTCTGAAAGCTCTTGGGGAGTGTTGGGCATAACGCTATAATGAGATAGGGCAATTGTTTTTAGGTCCATTCTTTTTCTGAATGGGAAGGAGGCTTGTTTCTTCGTTTGTTTTCCCAGTAATGATCCTCCACACTCTGGACTGTTTTAATTGCTGGATAATTAAGTTTTCATTGATCGGGGAGAGGGGTGATTAAGGTGTTAAACGGAGTTCTATTTCTGCACAAAAGCAGCAAAAAGATTGGGATGCACGCTAGAAATAATGCCAGCTTATTTCCCAACTTGGGTCATGTGACTGCAAACGCTGTGTTCAACTTTTTATGGCATAAAGCAGGGGCAGCCAACAGGGTGCCATTTTTTTGATGGCTGTAGAGCAGGGGTGAGGAAACGGTAACCTTCCAGATATTGTTGGACTCCATCTCCCAATGGAATAAGGCCAATGGTTAGGTATAATGGGAATTGTAGTCCAACAGTGTCTGGCTTATTCAACTTCACCTGTTTCTTCCGCTTACCCAACGAAGCCTAAGTCTTCACCAGTTGAAGTTCTGCCCGTCAACCCAGCATGAAAGGTACTGGAACTGGAGTCCATGAACATCTGGAGGGCCACACCAGGCCCTGCTCCCTGGACTAGATGACATTTGATGTCCTTTTCAACTCTATAGATTCTTCAAGGGCAAAATTCTGTTTTGTAGTGACACGGCCTGGGAGATATACTTGTGGATTCTCCTCTTTCTTCATCTGTTCTGTGTGTCAGTAGAACACACTCTTCTGATTTACACGTGTGTGCATAAGGTGGGATCTGCCCTCTGCCTGCCTCCAATCCAGATCTAGGCTTCCAGTACACTCTGTTCAGCACAGTAAAACCCCATGTGGATCCTAAACTAATTATCCTCTGCAATTACTACTCCACAGCTGGAGCCCATTGTCACCTGCCTCCCAACCAATAAGAGGCTGGATGCTGGTGTGGTGCTACCAGCCAGCTGTGTTCATTCCTGTGATGCCAACTAGAAACTGGGAAACAGCTGTGACTCTCTTGGTGCCAGATCTCTGCACCCAGCAGTAACATATTGAGCTTCCTTCATTCTTGGTCAGAAGAGAAGCAACCCAGCAAGCTACGCAGGTAGTTGGGTTCCAGCCCTGACTAGGGGTTGACTACTAGCACAATTTATTCCTCTGGACCTGCTTTCCTCCGTTGGTTTTTGCACTTCTTCTGAAAAGAGCTCCTATGAGGAATGGCTTACCTCGGCACAAAATGTTCATGAGAACAAGGGCCATCACCCATCACCAAAGAGAATATTTGTGGTTGATGAGTCATTTGCCTTTGAACTAGTTGAAGTAATTTATTCATTTATTAAATGTATGTACTGCCCTTCATCAAAAGATTTCGGGGTGGTTCACAAAATTGACTTAGCACCCCTTAGAATCCTAGAATAACAGAGTTGGAAGGGACCCCGAGGATCATCTAGTCCAACCCCCTGAAATGCAGGAATATGCAGCCGTCCCATACAGGGATCGAACCTGCAACCTTGGCATTATGAGCAACATGCTCTAACCCAGGGGTCCCCAAACTAAGGCCCGGGGGCCGGATGCGGCCCAATCGCCTTCTAAATCCGGCCCGCGGACGGTCCAGGAATCAGCATGTTTTTACATGAGTAGAATGTGTCCTTTTATTTAAAATGCATCTCTGGGTTATTTGTGGGCGATAGGAATTCGTTCATATTTTTTTTCAAAATATAGTCCGGCCCCCCCACAAGGTCTGAGGGACAGTGGACTGGCCCCCTGCTGAAAAGGTTTGCTGACCCCTGCTCTAACCAACCAAGCTATTGCATTTTCATAAAACTACATATTACCACAACTTCATGCATTGCAATAGATGCCCTGTATTTATTTCATAATAAATCAAAACTAAATAACTGAAGGAATTGTGGTGTGGTACAGTGTAATGCAAGAAGAGATGCCAAGTGTGGTGTAGTGGTTCAGAGCGGTGGACTTGTAATCTGGTGAACTGGGTTTGCTTCCCTGCTCCTCCACATGCAGTTGCTGGGTGACCTTGGGCTAGTCACACTTCTCTGAAGTCTCCCAGCCTCACTCACCTCACAGAGTGTTTGTTGTGGGGGAGGAAGGGAAAAGGAGATTGTTAGCCCCTTTGAGACTCCTTAGGGTTGTGATAAAGCGGGACATCAAATCCAAACTCTTCTTCTTCAAGTTGTTAGAAAGCAAAGGCCATCTTTTAACATGTTCCTTCTCATTTCCTGTAATAATGGCACACTAGAATCTTTTCAAATTAAAAATAATCATGTCCTACAAAACTAAGCTCCATTGATTCAAATTGGCCCTCACTGATTAATCAACTCATGTTTTAGATTATTAATCTCCTTGTTTAAAGCCTTAAACTTACAACTTTAAAGAGGGCACAGGACGATTGCCAAGAACTTAATTTTTCAAGAGGCTCACCCAGATTCATCAAGGCTTTTGTTTACCTCTGTCCTTCAGACTCTAGCACCATTTCAGATTTCAGAAGGGGTGTATGTGTGTCAGCCAGGGGGCAGGGAAGGAGATTCAGGGTCTGTCTACACTTCTATTTGTCCCGTGTTTTCTTAGAATCTGCATCAGATCAGTAGCACTAATCTGAAAGCTTTTCATTCATATCCCGATGCAGAAACGCAAGATTTCCCCTTTTTACTGCTGTATTGGAACAAATGAAAAACCCCTTAAAACCCCAATAGAAATGTCTTCCTCTTCTGATCTCATCCTTTTTTGGGCTCCTCAATGGAAAAACGCATACCGTATTTTTCGTTCCATAAGACACACTTTTTTCTTCCTAAAAAGTAAGAGGATATATCTGTGTGTCTTATGGAGCAAATGCATGGTCCTGGAGCCGAATTGCCCTGGGGCTAAAGGCAGATCGTGCTTTTTTTTTTTTTAAAAAAAGAAAGAGCTAAAGGCTAACAAGAGGGAAAGGAACCCACTCTTGCTGATTGCAAGAGATTGGGGAGGGAGATAACAGAGCTAGCTCGCTTCCTGGCCCCTCCCGTCCCCTTGCCTAGGGCTCAATTGTTGTCTGCAGAGGGAGACATGTGACTGGCTGATTAGATTATCTGTCTGGAAACTGTAGAAATGGGTCCCTTTCTTTGAGAAGCTGAAGAATTGTGAGTTGAACCCCATTATTATTATTATTATTATTATTATTATTATTATTATTATTTTAAATAGATTATTTTATTTCATTTTTCTGTTGGAAGCCGCCCAGAGTGGCTGGGGAAACCCAGCCAGATGGGCGGGGTATAAATAAATGATTATGATTATTATTATTAAAACAGGATTTTTCCCTTTGCAAGGAAACTCAGCAACTTTGAGCTGATCCTAAAAAATGGAGCTTTCCCCCTTTGCAAAAAAGATGCACAACTCTGAGCTGATCCTAAAAAAAAGGAGTTTCCCCCCCTTTGCAAAAGAAGCCTCCTCAAATATTTAATGGGGGGGGCAAAGGCACCTAGGTCTCTAGCTGCTATGCCTAGGACAATTAAAGAAAGCAAAACAAAATTTATTTCCTTGTTTTCCTCCTCTAAAAACTAGGTGAGTCCTATGGAGCGAAAAATACGATACTTTCCCTTGTGGCACATTGTATGGGCTTTCACCTTCATCACTTTCACCTCTTCTGTCCCCACTTCTGTCCCCACTCACGCCTTGAGTAAAATTTGCCAACTGTCTCTGAAGCCCATTGCTGTGCACTTCTAGTTCTTTTCCCCAAATTGCATGTGTCCCCCTCTTGTGTTCAAACAGGCATTGTGATCAACTACATATATGTGAGCAAAAGCAGTTTCCCTTTCCTGTGCCAATATGTGTCAGATGCGTGATCACAAGACAAAAGTTGGGATTGAGTGTGGTACATACACCATCCAAATTGCCCCTTCCTTGGCGAAGGGGATAGCCAGTCAAGTACCATGCTCCCCTCCAAGAGCTACAATTCCCAGAATGGTTTAACAACCAATCCCTCTTTCCAGGCAACTCTGGGAATTGTAGCTGACCTTTGTCACCCTTGCATATCTTAGTTTAAGGGAAATTGGCAGGCAACCAGCTGTTATTAACCACACAGGCAAAACTCTTTTCTTAACATGATTATTATTCCCATTTCTCAAATGGAAAACAGAGGTTGAGAGATCTGGCATGTCTCAGCGCCATGGAGACTGACCTGGACAAGGTCTTTTATTTTTATTTCTCAAGGTCCCTCTTGGGAGGCAATGTTTGGTCTCTCTGTTGTGTCAGTGGCAGGATGGCTTCTAAAGAGTTCTTTCAACTCAGGTGCAAGAGTCTCCTATTCCCACCCAGAGGTCAAGAGGAAACGGTGTACAGCAGACGCATTTATACAGTGTGCTGAGAGCCTGAGTAGGAGAGTGCACCAAATTCTTCTGAATATGCAAATAGCTCTAATGGCACATTAGTAACCCCTCCGGCTGCTACGTGCCATTAAAAATGATTGCAAAAATGACTGCTTTTAGAGAAGAATTACGGTATAACTCCTCTCCTGCTTTGCAAAATACCTGCCTGATCCCACCAACCCTTCTTGTGCTTAGAGAAGCATTCAGTTTGAGCACGACTTTTCCAACTTCTTGTCTTTGCTTATGGGTTGCATTTTTTCAGGATCTCCACACGCTGCTGTGCCCCACCTTGCTGTCAAGATTTAGCAGATAATGAGAGTGGATTTTGTGAGCCCTTATAGTCGCTAAGAGACTTGTACTGTACTTCAATCCTGGAAGGATAAACACCCACCATCTATTATATAATAGTCTAAGGACCTCACTGCCCTTGCTATATTTGAATACATTTCTTATACATTTCTATTTCATAGATAGATACCTATCTGGACATTTGGATATCAGTTTATATGTTTAAATTAAGATGAATGTATGGGTGTTATTGTATTTTTAATGTGATTGAGGGGGGTTCATTCATTCTATTCTCCCCTCTTCTTCCTTTTTTATTTCTTCGTTAGATTTGTTATTTTTTTTAAAAAAAACATAATTAATTAATTAATGATTTCTAGCTGACTAGTTTTGTTTAACTTCCCCCAGCAAACTGAGATTTTCCTTTTTTTTCTTTTCTAAAATGGAGCATGTAGTCTGCACCCATTGCAAAGGTTTGGGGATTCAAAGTATGATAACTATAGATGAACAAGAACATGGTCTAGCTGAAGTTAAACCCCACTGATTTCAGTGGGAGAGTTAAACTCATGCTAAACAGTACACACTTGTGCATGTTTACTTGGACTTAAGTCCCACTGAGTGCAATGAGGCTTACTCCCTAGTAACTACATCTAGGGTTGGTGCTATAGCCTCACAGCACAATCCTAAACCGGTTTACAGAGAAATAATTCCTGCTGAGTTCCTTGGGACTCACTCTAAGGTAAATGAACACAGGACTGCAGCTGCACACTCTGCTAAATTCAGTGGGAACTAGAAGTGCTTAACTGCAGCAGGATTGTGGCCCAAATATATTAAACATGCAGGTTACGATGAGAAAAGACAGCTGAAATGTAACAGATCTTATTCTACTGTGTCCCTGACTCCCCAATCCAGTTTAAACAGAAAGACCTTCCGGGGTCTTGAAAGGTACTTGATTGTTGTAAACAAACAAATGTGGTCCCCTAGCCTAAAGCTGAAGGGACGCAGGTGGCGCTGTGGTCTAAACCACTGAGCCTAGGGCTTGCTGATCGGAAGGTCGGCGGTTCGAATCCCTGCGATGGGGTGAGCTCCAGTTGCTCAATCCCAGCTCCTGCCAACCTAGCAGTTCGAAAGCATATCAAAGTGCAAGTAGATAAATAGGTACCACTCCGGCAGGAAGGTAAACGGCATTTCCGTGCACTGCTCTGGTTTGCTAGAAGTGGCTTAGTCATGCTGGCCACATGACTCAGAAAAACTGTCTGTGGACAAATGCCGGCTCCCTCGGCCAGTAAAGCGAGATGAGCGCTGCAACCCCAGAGTCGTCCGTGACTGGACCTAACAGTCAGGGGTCCTTTACCTTTACCTTTAGCCTAAAGCTGAGGAAGTTGTAGCCCTCCCAAACTTGTTGGACTCCAGCTCCCACCAACCCCCTTCAATATGGACAACAGTTGGGTTTTATGGCAGTTTTAGTCCAGCAATGTCTGGAGTGCACATCATATGCAAAAATATGTGCCGATGAGAAGAGAAGAGAAGAGACTGTGGGAGGAGGTGATTCTCTTGCAAGTATGCAACTGAATGAATGAATGAATGAATGAATCTTTATTTGCGTCAGCCATCGGCCATAGCAATAAAACAACAATACGATATACAAAGAATAGAAATAGAAAGTCAATTATATAAAATACATTTTAGGGTTTTGATATGCAACAGAAACTGGGGGGGGGGGTGTTTTGTGGCAAGGTAGTCAGGGCCGGCCCTACGGCCAGGCTGGGCCGACCCACCAGGGGGGCGCATCGCAGCTGCGCCCGCCCGCCACCTGCTCTTCCGCGCAGCAGCGCCCTCGGCAGCCGCGCTGCGCCTGCCCGCCCGCCCACCGTGCTGTGAAACGGGGCGGGGGGCGCCGGAGGGATCCGTCGCACCACGGCGTCAGAGGTGCTTAAGACGGCCCTGAAGGTAGTTGAAGGGGAGAAGCAGTAGGTGGGAAGAGTTCAGCACCCACCCACCCCAATCACTACCTCCTGAAGCTGTGTGTCTCCTTAAAAAGAAATTAAAATAAAGGATGTTGGGATTGTGTTAGCTACCTTCACAACATTTAGTTAAGCTGTGTGGCCCCTCCTCCGTTCCAGATGACTTAAAGTTGAATGTATGTTGTAAGGATATTGCATTTCCCCAGCTCCTTATTTTGTGCCTGGGAAAATGAGATTCTCCACAACCTCCCTTAGTTCATCCATACCATTCTTCTTGTGACTGATGCACATTTGTGCATCTGTCTGCAATATTACATCTATCTGTAAACACATCTGCATTAATATTTTGTTGTGATCCACTCAGTCAATGAGCGGCATGTAAATAATAAAATGATGATGATGAGCTTCCACACACACTGTTGCATGTTTATGTCCTTAGTGACTGTTTGTTCCCAAGGTGTGCAATCCACAAAATTTGATGAAACTTAAGACATAGGTCTCCCTGGAAAAGACCCTGATGTTGGGAAAGATGGAGGGCACAAGGAGAAGGGGACGACATAGAATGAGATGGCTGGACAGTGTTCTTGAAGCTACAAACATGAGTTTGACCAAACTGCGGGGGGCAGTGGAAGACAGGAGTGCCTGGCGTGCTCTGGTCCATGGGGTCACGAACAGTCAGACACGACTAAACGATTAAACAACAACAAGACATAGGTTCTTTGTGGTGAGGACACAACCTTCTCCACAACTTGATCAACATCCATTCTTAAAGGAAGCAGAGTAGGCAATGGTGTTTGCAAATGTATGCAAATGTGGCAACAGTTACCTGTATGCATGTACTCTGACAAGTGAATGGCCTGGAGGGCATCACCCTGATATGCTGAAGGGGAAGGAACACAAGCGTTTCAATTCAGACGCCATAATATTACAAAATAAATCTGAGGCACTCAACTGAGCTTAAGGTAGGGCTTACTTATTCATGTAGGACACGACACAGCAGATAATTAGCAATTTCTGTTTACCCTTTCTATTCAAAGAAGGGAAAAACCAGGCTACCTCATTATGATGTTGAGAGCTAATTTGGCTTGCTGGTTTTCAAGCAGAAACTGGGTCTATTGAGCACAAAATGTCAACAGGTGAGAAGGTGTGATTGATCTTTGAACACCAGAACTAGTTCTATTTGGGGGATTTGGCAAAAAGGGTGGCAGAGAGTGAAGTGTCTGTGCATTGTGTATGTGTGCATTGAAGAGGACATTCACTTTGAAGTGCCCCTCTGGTATTATCAAGACATATGGCTGATGTCTTACAAAAGATAGGGAGGGAGACAGTGGGAAAACAGTATGTAATTTTAGTATCTGCTCATTAGTTCTCAGCTGTTGTAGAAGTTGTAGGGTTGCCATATTTTGAAGAGCAAAAAAGAGGACACATTTTCTGACTTCTACTAACTGTGGATCGTTATGACGACTCTCAATTTACATAACCATGAAAAAGAGGACGTACCCTGGAAAAAGAGGACATATGGCAACTCTCAACCATCTTCTCCTAGCTAGAGACTCATCTCTTCGGGATGTCCATCTTCTCAGAGTTGGCTGTTGTTGATGTGAGGATTCCATGCAGGTGGAGAGAAAACCTCAGTCCCGTGTGCGTGTTCCCCCTGCCCCCACTACCTTAATTCTGCTATGCTCCAAATATGATTTTTTAAAAAAAACTTTGAAAAAAAGACTAGCATACCAGACTAAATTACTGTTTATTAACACTCACAGTTTGTTGTTGTTTAGTCATTTAGTCGTGTCCGACTCTTCGTGACCCCATGGACCATAGCACGCCAGGCACTCCTGTCTTGCACTGCCTCCCGCAGTTTGGTCAAACTCATGTTCGTAGCTTCGAGAACACTGTCCAACCATCTCGTCCTCTGTCGTCCCCTTCTCCTAGGGCATTCAATCTTTCCCAACATCAGGGTCTTTTCCAGGGAGTCTTCTCTTCTCATGAGGTGGCCAAAGTATTGGAGCCTCAGCTTCACGACCTGTCTTTCTAGTGAGCACTCAGGGCTGATTTCCTGAAGAATGGATAGGTTTGATCTTCTTGCAGTCCATGGGACTCTCAAGGGTCTCCTCCAGCACCATAATTCAAAAGCATCAATTCTTCGGCGATCAGCCTTCTTTATGGTCCAGCTCTCACTTCCATACACCACTACTGGGAAAACCATAGCTTTAACTATACGGACCTTTGTAGGCAGGATGATGTCTCTGCTTTTTAAGATGCTGTCTAGGTTTGTCATTGCTTTTCTCCCAAGAAGCAGGCATCTTTTAATTTCGTGACTGCTGTCACCATCTGCAGTGATCACTCACAGTTAAAAAAACCTAAAAATGGGGGTGGGGGTGACAATGGTTCTAATATTAGAGGATGACCCTTAAGGCCAAGATGGGGCCCTCCAGCCTGCCCTAAGTGCCAAAGATATATCTGTTTACTCAGGTTTTTCAATCTTAATATGGCCTGTTTGTGGCATTCATTTGTCACTGGGATGGGGGAGGAGCCGTCCTTTCTATTCTTGATGGTAAACACTCTGAGTAAACTTACGCTTTATTTCCTATTTATTCCATGGCATTTTAGATTTTAAATGTTTGATAAGTTGTTCTCTATTTCTAAATATTCTGTAAGTCATTTAAGTCATTTTTTAAAAAAGCGATAAATAATGATGATAATAGTTAATGGTCATTATAATAATACATAATAATAAAGAAGGCTGATCGTCGAAGAATTGAGGCTTTTGAATTATGGTGCTGGAGGAGACTCTTGAGAGTCCCATGGACTGCAAGTAGATCAAACCTATCCATTCTGAAGGAAATCAGCCCTGAGTGCTCACTGGAAGGACAGATCCTGAAGCTGAGGCTCCAATACTTTGGCCACCTCATGAGAAGAGAAGACTCCCTGGAAAAGACCCTGATGTTGGGAAAGATTGAGGGCACAAGGAGAAGGGGATGACAGAGGACGAGATGGTTGGACAGTGTTCTCGAAGCTACGAACATGAGTTTGACCAAACTGCGGGAGGCAGTGGAAGACAGTGCCTGGCGTGCTATGGTCCATGGGGTCACGAAGAGTACGACTAAACAACAACAACAACAATAAATATTACACACTCTTCTTTTCATCCTCTTCTTAATGCCAGCTTTATGGTGAAACTTTGATTTAACCCTTTTGCCTTCATCCCCACCTGAAACAAAGCATAAGAATGATCCCACTATGTGATGAGTTGCTTGAGTAATCAACAGAAGAAAATCTAATGGTTTCTGCTTGGGACATTGGTGATTTTTGTTTGGTTTTAGTCAATGAGTGATTATGACTCTTTCAGACTTAGAACCAATCTACATGCTCAGAACACAGTCCTGTACCATTTCAGACTACAAATGGACAATATCTGTTTGCATGCAGATACGTATTGGCATGCTGAAAAGCAGTGCATCCCGAGTACAGGAAGTGTGTGTATTTTAGTCTTCATCTGTTTGTTTCGGAAGTTGTGTCCTATGGAAGTTGATAGATCTGCTTCTACCACTCTTGCCTGTCTAGTTCGCAGAAAGCGCTGGGGAAATTCACAGGAAACTCTTATTTAGTGCAGGGTCTCCTTGCCCTGTGCTGAAGAAGAGGAATCAGGACCTCCCATGTTACCCTGTCCTCATCCTGACTTGCAGTGATAGCATCTTGTTTGTAGAAAACACTCATGCCCTGGTTGATTTGGAAGATGCTGCTCTTCTCTAGGGTGCAAAAGCAGGTTCTCCCTCCTACGTAGCTTCCAGTTAATATGGTAATGAATGAGACTAGCAATGTATTACCGTAAGGTGGCACACGTGGTGTGGGGGAGGAGGTAGCAATGGCAATGGGAGGTGTTGCTGGCATAAGTTGATTGACACGATGAATGGTGATGAACATCCTGCCCTTCACATACAAAGCAGGAAGAGAAGGCTGGCTCTTTAGCTGTGAGACCATGACCTCTCCTACTGACCCCATCTTTTTCTCATTTCCTGCTACCTGATTGCTGCTGGCTGCAGCAATTTCATCTCCACTTTGATGGAGAAGGGCCCCAAATTTGTCTCAGAGGCTTTTTTTCCAAATGTAATTTCTAAAAGTATTGGTAGTTCTCCCAGTCCTCTTCTTTCTCCTGGAGGTAGGATGCTGGTGCAATTTGCATTAAAAAAATAAAAAATACCCCCAAACATGCATGTTAAATGCGAAGATGATAGCTCAGTCCATAGAGCAGGAGACTCTTAATCTCAGGGTGTGGGTTCAAGCCCCAAGTTGGTTAAAAAAAAATCCTGCATTACAGGGGTTGGACTAGATGACCCTCATGGTCACTTCCAACTCTAAAGTTCTATGATTCTACCGGGTATGCCAGGCATCCCCAAACTTCGGCCCTCCAGATGTTTTGGACTACAATTCCCATCTTCCCCGACCACTGGTCCTGTTAGCTAGGGATCATGGGAGTTGTAGGCCAAAACATCTGGAGGGCCGCAGTTTGGGGATGCCTGTTCTATGCATTTAACATCACATATTATTTGGCCCTCAGACCTAACCCTGGCAGGCTGCGAGCTCCAGGTTCAGAAATACCGTATCTCTGATTACCAGATGCTGTGGGTAATGAACAAGAGAGGACTGCTGTCCTATGTCATGTCCTGCTTCTGGGCTTCCTATAGGCATCTGATTGGCTACTGTGGGAAGCAGGATGTTGGGCCAGATGATCTCTTAGTGTGATCCAGTAGGGATCTTCCAGTCTTGGGTAGGTATGACCTAGTCTGAGTCGCCTATTAGAAGTTTAATGGCCATTGAAAGGGTGGGGAACCTTTGGGCCATGGACTAAACCTGGTCTGCCAGGCCTCCACATTTGGTTTGCAAGGCCAGTGTTTCTGAAACCATGCCCGCTTGCCCCACTTCTGCTGTGATATATGTGATCTCAGGTGTGGGGTAGGTACAGCCATGACTGCAGAAAGGAGGGCTGAACTCCTTGTGCCTCACATAATGCATGGAGAATTCAATCCTGCCCAGTTCAGGTGTGCTTGCTGGGAACTGACTGAAACACCCAAACCCTACACAAAATAGGATTGAACCTCTGCATAAGTTGAATCCTGCTCAGTTCAGGCATGCCAGAGAGTTCTCACTGCGAAGTGGCTGTGGCTCATCCAAGCCATGCACAAGGCAGGATTGAACTTACACATCAGCTGATGTGTGGGGAGTTCAGTCCAGCTTTGTGCAGTATCCCCTACCTCCACAAGTGAGTGGGACCACCTGTCATGAACCCTGGAGCGCTATTGGGCTCAGGCTAGCAGACTCTGACAGAGGAGGAAGAAGAAGAAACGGAGGGCAGATTGTGAGAACCTGGTTGGAGGAGGGGGGACCTCCACTTTCCACCCCACTTTGAAGGGGGAGCAAGGATGCTGGCTTTCCCCTCCAGCCTTTCTGCAGAGTGGAGAGCCTTAGTAGAAGCTGGGAAGAGCTTTGATCAGCAAAGCAGGGAGTGCAATCTTGCCACCTAGAATCAGGTCCAGACCATAGCTGCCAAGTCTCCCGTATTCCCCGGGAAACCCCCATTTTTCCAGCTGTCCCCAGCCGAAAAAACAGATTTTTTTGTTTTTCCCTGGTTTATTCTGGCGCGGCGGCCATTTTGGAACTGGGCGAAGCATGCTCAGAAGCTACTTTTGATGCTGCTTTGCCCAGTTCCAAAATGGCTGCAGCGTGACTTCTGGTGCGGCGGCCATTTTGGAACAGGGCAGAGCAGCATCAAAAGTAGCTTCTGAGCATGCTCCGCCCAGTTCCAAAATGGCAGCAGCGCTATTTCCGGTCTGCTACTTCCGGTCCAGTCCCTTATTTCTCAGGCCGGAACTTGGCAGCTATGGTCCAGACTGATGTGGGCAGACTGCACTGCCCCAACAGAGCATGCACTTTCTCAGTATTCTCGGAAGGCAAGTGTAATGATAGAGCTTATAATTTGTTTACACTCTCTCAATGTAACTTTAAAGCTTGGCAATTTAAGGACTTGCCTTGGAGCCTCATGACCTGGGTCAGTTCCTTAGGCTTTGAGTTTCAGTCCTAGCAGAGGGTTTTTTTAAAAACAACAACAACAACAACAACAACAACAACAACAACAACAACAAACTACTCTTCATTATTGGTGCAGGTGTCGGACCCAGAAATTTTACAATGAGAGAGTCTTGCAAGTGACTGTGCCATGCCTTTTTATGAGAACCACCCTGAGACCTCCGGATATAGGGCAGTATATAAACTCTAACAAAACAACAACAACAACAACAACAACAACAACAACAACAACAACAACAACAGTAATAATGCATTGTCTTTAAAAGCTTTGTGGGAGGGGCAGGAAAACTTGTTTGAACATCTTCATCACTTCCATCTAATTTTGAAATTGTCCTGTTCCCGAATTCCTGATTCATGACTCTTGAGCACTCTGTCTTTTGCTGTACCTAGAACATTACTTGTATGAATAAGGTCTGCTCCCTTTCTTACAAGTAAGAGCCTCTGTCTGTGTGTGGTGGATAGGAGCCAGGATGCCATCCTATAATCAAACTTGGTTGACCAGGGTAGGGGTGGGGAAATAAAGATATGTGCTGCCAGGCCAAAAAGGTTCCCCACTCCAGGCTTATTGGAAGCACCTTTAACCTCTCAAGCTATACAAAAATATCCATGCAGATGTTCACTTTGCCAAACAGAGTTAGCATTTCCCATAACGCTATGCCTGGCTGGAAGACTGTAGTTAAGAAAATGCCCCTACTTTTCACCTTGGCCTGTTACCTTTTTCTCTCCACCTCCACCCCCTCCAGTTCTATATATCTTGGGACCGCCTATTTAAAAGCTTGAAGATCAAAGCTGCTTACCTGGTTTGGATGAATCATTTTCTATAATACTGAATGCTTGTTTTAGAATGCTTTAAATAGAAGCCATCCATCAACGTCCTTGCTTGCGACAGAAAGCTACTTCGACTGCAAATTTTCCTGTATGGTTGTCTTTCTGTGCATCTCCTTGAGGTGGAACTCATGACCTTTGGCGCATACTTTGAAAGTTAATATTTTGGGGGTTCCCTCTGCTCATCTTTTCAGAGGCTCTCAACAAATGGTCACAATCTCCAGTAGTGCTGTTTTATTGCCTCTCCAGCTACCTGAAGCCTCATAGCCAAATGAGGTTGTGTAGAGACATCCGTCTTTGAGGAACTGTGGGGACAATGTCCTGGTTATAGCGGCTCTAGCTCAGGGGTCACCAATGTGGTGCAGATGAATGTCAGCATGCTTGCCAGCACTTTCTATGGTGCTCACGAAAGGTCTCAGTGAATATCCCCTCAAACATACTCAGCTCCTGTCTGCACTGGTTCAGCGTCTCCTACACTGAACACATCACCTTAAGCTTGTCTACAATTCATTGCATGCCAGTGTCGGAGAACCAGCCGACTCTTAGGTGCGAGGAAATCATGAGACGAGAGTCAGGAGTTTCAGATAGAGAGCATGAGCAGAGTGCTCTGAGCAGAGTGCTGAGCGAAGTCCTGCGCGAAGTGCTGCGCGAAGTGCTGACTGCCTCTCAGCCTCAGCTCCTTTATTATGGATCCTCTCCTCGTAAAAAACATTAACCTTTTAACCTATACTTGACTCATGCAAACAAGGAAGATGTGTAAACAGACAGGCTGGCGCCAGTGGTCCTGTGGTCCTGTGGTAAATCACTTGATTGATTACTCCCCAATAAACCTGTGCCTTACACAGAGAACTCCACCCGCACACCCCCACACCACCTCTTTCTATTTATTTTTAAGCAACAGGGTAAATTAACACGTGGGAAGCCTGATAGGGAGTCGCTGATACCTCGCAATGAAGGCTCCACGTGAAATTCCAGTGGAGGGGCGTGCAGCCTGAAACCAGGTCATGCATTGACCAAAGAGGGAGGGTAAACATTGAATGCAGCAACATAACATAACCAAGCCACAGGCTAATCCTATAAGCGTCAAAAGTGTTTTCCTGATCCAGGCACCGTTAGGCAACCAAGACAGCAGCCATTCCCATGGATCAAAACCCATGGCAGGTTGCAAGGGCCGTGCAGCCACCAAGTTCTCCATTTCTTGTATAGTATGAGTAATGTCAGGACCATTATCTTGCACATACATGCAACAATGACTATGTATTAAGGCACATACGTCTCTTTTCGAGGCTAAAATCACATCCTGTAATTCTGTATTGATCAATTTCATGCCTTTAACTGTGTCATTGAACAAAGCCTCTGTCCAGTTAGCTAAGTGATGCAAATCTCTATAATTCATTTTGCTACTCCTAATAATGACAAAATACTACAAGCTATCTGAGTATCAATATATTGTGTTATAGGGGGATTGACTTCGTGTTTATTGCGCAAGCGGGTGTGAGGAAGAGCATCTAACTTATACACCAGTTGTATCACTACCCCTAGAGTGCAAGTCCCTGAAAAAGCAGAGGGAATCTCTTTGTGTGCTTTCTTACCACACAAAAGCCACATATTTGATTGTAACACGCATGTGGATCTCCAACTCTTCTTCATCCAATCAAACCATGAATGAAAATCACGGCATGTAGCCTGTTGGTAATATGTCATGTATCTGGTAACATTATTAATTGTTACCTTGGGCCTGCCGCTTTGGGTAGTGACGTTAAGAAAACAAGAGCTACCATTAATATATAAGTCCAATTACAATAAGGATAAGGACCTAAAAATCTGCTACTATCGTGATTAAAACGAAAACATCGTGGAGCTACTTCTAATAATGATAATATAACAGGGGGTGAACTAATACGATTATCTCTCATATTATTACTAATTCTAAAAGAATCATTAATAGGAATACCATGCAGTAATATCCCCTGAATGACTTGACTGTGAGGGAATATGTAAGCAAATCCAACAATCAGAATAGTTAAGCAATTTCGCAAAACTGAGAAATATCCTGTACATAGGTATTATTATTCCATATGGAATGATAAGAGTCAGGTCTTTGATACTTCTGTAAAATGGCAGCACGCCTAGAGCGATTATGGCTTGCAGATCGAATAAATGGAAGGTGATCTTAACGGAGTGCAGCCATATTTAGAGCACGATGCTGCCAGGTGCAATGGTGTGTCAGACCGGGTGACAGGTGCTGTCCTCCAGAAAGAGTGTAGAAAGGTCTGCCTCCTCCCTCAGCGGCATCTGCGACTGAATGGGCTGAAGAAGAAGCTGTAGATGATTGCCAGGGTCGTACACAGCGTGCTGACACCCACAGAGGGTCCCCATCGATGGCATATCCATGTCCCCAGGTAATCAGCGGTACAGGGCCACGCCATGCTGGATCCGGAAGTTTCCTGAAAGACACAAGGGAGCGAGGCAGCTCCTCCTCTTTTCTAAAATGTAATTCTGCTGGAGGAAGCTGCTTATAATGTGGATATAAAAGATTAAAAAGCACTTGATGCACAATATTAGGTATTTCAGCAATAGGAGCGTTCTTTCCACTTAGTTGTGGAAAAAGCAGAGATTAAAAGTTGAATGCTCAGCAATTGCTTGTCCTGTAGAAGGAAAAGGAATACCATGAGTTAATTTCACATTCCACAATTTACAGAAATCAGAAAATCGCTTAGAAATGTACGCAGGGCCATTATCCGTTTTGATGCTGCTAGGCTTTCCCATGACTGAAAAACAGCGCAGAGTGTGCTGTATTACGTGCCTGGCTGTCTCCCCTTTTAAGGGCGGCGCCCAGATGAAGCCCGAAGACGTGTCCACCGTGAGGTGCAGTCTTGAAAAAAGAGGCTAACAACAGGGTGAGAGTGACATCCATTTGCCAAATTGAGAGAGGGGCAATCCCTCTGGGATTGACAGCATCAAAAGGAAACATGGTAGGGGCTTTAGAACAAGAAAAACATTGCGAGATAATGTCTCGTGCCTGAGAAATTGATGTTTGAAAAGACTTGGCCAGAACCTTGGCAGATTGATGAAAGGTGGCATGGCTCAGCAGAGGGTCAAAAAACAAAGAAAAGACCTGCTCTTGCTTCAAAGCAGCATCTGCTACAGCATTGCCATGTGCCAGAAATCCCGGCAGATTAGAATGAGAACGCAGGTGGGCCACGAAAAAGGAGTGGCTACGAGCCTGTAGCAGACGCTGCAAAGAGAGAAACAATTGCAACAAAATCATCATCCAGAGCAGGATAATGTATGCCACTGACAAGAATGTTAAAAATCTGGAGACATACTGAATATCAACAATCAGGTTAAACTTCACATTCTGAAATAGATCAAATGCCAAAATCACCACAGCCAATTCAGAACGCTGAGCGGAGTTCTGCTCCGTAGTAAATCCTGTCTTCCAGGCCCCCTCCTCCCTCCACACAACCACCCCCCTCGTCTTTGTCCCATCTGTGAAGAGGGTGAGAGCAAAGGGGATAGGGGAGGGGGAGCACAGTGAATGGAGGGAATAGGAGACAGAGGAAAGAAAGATCAATGCCACAACACATTGTCTTCCCTTGATAACAACGTCCATAACAGCTGCTGGAGAAGTATAGACATTTCGCAGTGGTGCATGGGGCAAGTGTAGCCATTCAACAAGACAAACGCGAGACTGAGAAAATTCTGCAGGCCGGTAGAAAACAGCTGTGGGCAGCAATTTTGTGGCAAAAACAGCCAATGACAATAGTCCTGTGGAATCCAGGCGATCCACCATAGATTTTTGCAAATGGTGATTAATCGTTGCCAGGGCTGATTCCATATCCAGTATGATGTCTGCCGGTTGCTTGTGTCCTTTCAGGGTATTGTACAAAGGTGATAGTACACATGTTGGCAAGTCTATGTATGATTTTGCCCAATTCGAATGTCCTAACAGCAGTTGTAGATCCACCAGCCAGAGTACCGCTGGAAAATGCAGCTGCAGTATCAGGGGGGGTGCTGCTTGTTGCATATCCTTGTGTTCCAGGTATATGATAGGCAGGGTGCGTTGAATTTTTTCCGGGGCGATTTTAAGCCCTGCAGAGGTGAGATCCTCTGTCAGCTGGTGCACCCATGTTTCAGGAATGTCTTTAGCGGCAAGCAATTTTGCTGTGTGGGATTCAGAGCCGATTGATTGACAGGCTTTTACCATGTCGGCTATTGCCACATTAGGTGTAGCTACCAGCGGGCGCAAAGATTGTTTACAGTCATCATTGGCATTATCAAAGGCTAATTGTCTGATAATTACTTGTGCTGCTGTATCTTGAACCTGGCGTCTGAGGGTATTGTACAGTCTATTTATGAAAGCGTCATAAGGTTCAGTGGGTCCTTGCTGCACGCTCCCCCATCGCCCCCCTTTTCCTAACTTCTCAGGAGGAACAGACATCAAAGCCTCCTGGGCAGCTGAACTTGTGGCGTCCCAATACTGAGGATCCAGAGCCAATTGCTGCGCAGTTGTTAAAAAATTTCCAGACCCTGTGAGACCATCCAGGACGTCTGCAGGTGTTAACATAACAGGGGGAGGGAGGGGGGGTGCCCCTGCTGCCAAGGCTGCAACGGCATTGGCATGTGCTGCCAGTGTAGCATTATTCAAATATATTTGGATATCATGGACTCGGCGTTGACAAGCCCAGGTCCAACTTTGCATAAAAATGATCACTTGATTTGGTTTGAGCACTGTTCTAGCCAGTAATTTGATATCCTCTGGCAATAATTGCTGTTGAAAAATAGTGCCAAAGAGACCAAGAGTATACGGGGAATGCAATCCATTGTCTCTTACTGACTGATACAATTCTTTGATGTATCGGAGTTCAAATTGCTCGTGCCGTGGTGCCCCACCCCCATGCACAATCACAGTAGACTCAAAAGCCAGCAAAGGAGCTGCTGCTTTAAGAGATTCCTGGAGCTTTGTAGTATTCCCCCCCTCCTGCTTCACAGTGGGCATGGTACTTTGAAATGCAGGCAAAACCTGAGAGACATAAGCTGGAGGGGGTGGGGTGGCAGACAAAGAAAGTTGCTGTTTTCCTGGCGGAGCTAAATTAGGTGGGTCCGGACCAGGAGGGATGGGGGCAGGCAATGCTGGATAAACAGAAGGCTTCAGTGGGGGAGGCATGCATGCGGGCGGTGCAGAGGGGAGGCTTGGAGCAGCTGCCAGAAAGATATTCTTTGGCACGACTAGTGCCAAGCATGCTCTTATTTTTCCCCACGTAGTTAAGACACGTATTCCAATGCTGGGATGAGCATGAAAATGTTCACCAAGTTTGTCCCAAAAATCTAATTCCCAAGTTCCATCCTCTGGAAACCATGGACAATGCTCATAAGCAGTATGAATAAAAGCAATGAGATCGTCTTCTGAGGCATGCTGATTGTTAGAAGTCAGCAGGTATTTTAAGTCTTGAAGAAAACGTTTCTGTGGCACGGAAAGCGAAGTGCCCATTGTAAATGCAGGAAGAGAAAGATAAGCAATAGCTGGGAGCTAACTCACCGGGGATCCTGAGATGAGGTAGACGTCTGAACCCTTGCCGGGCGGGTGAGTAGCTGATGCAGGACCACGACGTGCGTCCTTTCAACAATGGCGTAGAACTTTTTAGCCTCACACGGGGCACCACTTGTCGGAGAACCAGCCGACTCTTAGGTGCGAGGAAATCATGAGACGAGAGTCAGGAGTTTCAGATAGAGAGCATGAGCAGAGTGCTCTGAGCAGAGTGCTGAGCGAAGTCCTGCGCGAAGTGCTGCGCGAAGTGCTGACTGCCTCTCAGCCTCAGCTCCTTTATTATGGATCCTCTCCTCGTAAAAAACATTAACCTTTTAACCTATACTTGACTCATGCAAACAAGGAAGATGTGTAAACAGACAGGCTGGCGCCAGTGGTCCTGTGGTCCTGTGGTAAATCACTTGATTGATTACTCCCCAATAAACCTGTGCCTTACACAGAGAACTCCACCCGCACACCCCCACATGCCAGGATTGGACATCCTCCCTGCCTTTTGTCCTGAACAGATGAGAGACGCAATTGCTGCTTTCTGTGAGAATCATAGAGTTGGAAGAGACCACAAGGGCCATCCAGTCCAACCCCCTGCCAAGCAGGAAACACCATCAAAGCATTCCTGACAGATGACTGTCAAGCCTCCGCTTAAAGACATCCAAAGAAGGAAACTCCACCACACTCCTTGGCAGCAAATTCCACTGTCGAATAGCTCTTACTGTCAGGAAGTTCTTCCTCATGTTTAGCTGGAATCTTCTTTCTTGTAGCTTGAATCCATTGCTCCGTGTCCACTTCTCTGGAGCAGCAGAAAGCAACCTTTCACCCTCTTCTATATGACATCCTTTTATATATTTGAACATGGCTATCATATCACCCCTTAACCTTCTCTTCTCCAGGCTAAACATATCCAGCTCCCTAAGCCGTTCCTCATAAGGCATCGTTTCCAGGTCTTTGACCATTTTGGCTGCCCTCCTCTGGACACGTTCCAGCTTGTCAGTATCCTTCTTGAACTGTGAGCGTAGGCAGTGTAAAGACGCCTTTTTCTTGCCAGAACCATTTTGTGGCCTGTCTCTTTCTGCTCTTTAAGAAACGGCAGCCATTTTGTGTTGCTTCAATATGTCAAATAGTCATTCAAAAGGAATGAAGGAGAGGGGCAGACTTCCTTTGCCTGAGGAAGGGTCATCTCAAAGTGAAGGGAAGGAAACACCTTTGACATATTAAACATTTTTATTAAAGCTGAGAGATGTTGTTGCTCTACCATGTGAGAAAGAGGGAAAGGAAAGAATCAGTAGTAGCTGGGAAGACCTGGGTCTTTCAAATTTCAGCAGCACCCTGTGCGAGGCCAAAATTCGGCACCCCTCACACTGCTTGTCTTCCATTCTGCTCAATTCACTATGTCACAGTTGCAGCACTCTGCAGCACCCCCTAGGCTCAGCGCCCAGGGTGAAAGAGAACTGTTCACACTCAGAAAAAGAGTTGTGGTGGCCCTGAGGAATAGTGGAAATCAAGAAGTTGGTAAACTGTGCCAAAGTCAAGAAATGCCATGTAACACACTGCTTTGTCTCCAAACGATCAGAGAGATCAGGGGTCAGTGGAGGGAAATGTGCTCCCTAATGGGCAGGGTCTCGTGGAGAGTGAAGGAGCAGAAAATTAAGTTTGTCCTCTCCAGAAACCCTTCTGCTCTAGCCAGTATCCAGACGCTGGGATGAAGTGCAGCCTGCTGATCAGATTCCAGGCACATTCCTGCTATTTCTGGTTCTCACCAATTGGCTTCCAGCTTCTATCTTTATTGGGGCTTCTAGCCTATGCTGTTCCCAGAGGCTTGGGAAAGGTAGTAGCATTTAGTAGCAAAGAAACAGAACATTTTAATTAAGTAAAATTAAGTATAATTATGGTTTGTGCGTGACAGGAAATGCAACAAGTGCTGCCGTTAGCAAACCTGTTTGTATGAACCGACGGAAAGGAAAGCCGTGATCACAGACAGCAGCATTCATAACTAGACCAGAGAGGCACTGTTGGCATGTGGGGTTGATGGGGATCTGATTGCAGACCAAGAGATCCTTGGTTCAAATCTGGATGCTACCTCTTTTCAAAAACGGCAACAAGGTACAGGGACCTCTTTTTTAAAAAAATAACTACATTTTTAAGTCAGTCAGTGTAAACAATACAAAACTAGAGGGACCAAGAGTCTGACTCAGTAAAAGGTGTTTTCTGTTTCTATTGTGCAACAAACACATCATCTAGACAAGGGAGGGTCCTAGTGTTAAAGATATAACTTGAACATGCATAAAATGATTTGGTTTGCATGCATTATATTTAAAATGCTATGCAGAGAGATTTGCATTAGCCAGGAGAGAATTGTCTCTAGCGCAGGGTTTCCCAAACTTGGGGTCTATTTGGACTATAATTCCCATCATCCCTGACCACTGGTTCTGCTAGCTATGGATGATGGGAGTTGTAGTCCAAAAGCCGCTAAAGCAGGCATGTCAAACCTGCGGCCCTCCAGATGTTTTGGACTACAATTCCCATCTTCCCCAACCACTGGTCCTGCTAGCTAGGGATCATGGGAGTTGTAGGCCAAAACATCTGGAGGGCCGCAGGTTTGACATGCCTGCGCTAAAGTCTCAGTGACTCATCAACAGAAAGCCAAGATGATATCTCTCTTCAGAAAAGTGATTATTAACAAGCAAGTTGCTTAGGATTTCCCTCTCTGGGACAAGAGAGAGGAATGTTTATTGAATTGCATTAAGGACTTAAAAAAAAAAGATTAGGCACATTGCTTGCTTGTTTAAGACCAATGTGTTGTTTTGTATTTTGTAGGTGTTATGTATTAAGTTAACTGCAGTACTCCTTCTGGCCACCGTGGCTGCAGTTCTTACCCTGCCCACTGTGGCTGCAGTTCTCACTCAGGTCCACAGCATGCAAATGAAGGATTGAGAGTACTGTTCATGGATTGGGTAGCTAGGGGAAGTCAGTAACTGTTGCAAGTTACTGAGTACTATATAAGCCAGTTGGCTAAGCTACTGTTCAGTCTGGACTCAGAGCTAGAATAAAGAGCTGGTTGTTTTGAGAGCTGTGTCTTCATCCTTCTTATCCACTATTCTACAGTAAAGTTTCTTTGTAACTGTTTTAATATTGTTTCCAGTGCTGTAAAGCTTTGAAACTCTTGTGGTGGAGAGCAAATTCAGTTCTACTGTGCACAAGGTCCAGATCGGGGATTCCGCTTGCAGCAACTCTTAACACCTACCGGTAGGTGTAAGGACTCAGAAACTGCCAAATTAGCTGGACAGACTACATTGTGGCAGAAGATTCACCCTACCTAGTTTTTGCAGACCACTGTTTTTTTAAATTGTTGTTGTTTGAAAAAGTTATAGAAAGAAGAAGTTGGTCAATAGGGAACCAGCCACCAGATCTGTCACACGAGGTCTTCCAGATTGACCTAGGCAATTTAGGAAACATTCAGATTCCTTTTGAGTATCTGATAAAGTTGGTCAGCTTTCTGAGGCCCATGAATGATTTAAAGACTCACTAAACCCAATTCTGAAGCCAGTTGCAGGTCCTAATCTATTTCACATAGAATAAGCTTGGCATGTTCAGTGCTTTCCCATTTCCTACCAATTTCAGTCCTGCCAGGATTTGTCACAAGCTCACAATCTCCACTTTCCCCCAGTCCCTTAATATCCCCGAGTAACAATATTGTTGGACTTAATGGCAATTCATAATCCGGAAACGTGACTGAACATTTTCTTTAGGCAGAATGAGGCCAACTCAAACATGGCAGCAGCCAACCCTTCTCTTTAAATAATGAGTTTGCTTCAGGAAAAATGGAGGCTGGGGTTGGGCTAATCAGTCCAATTTTAAGATCAAAAGGAATGCCTGCGGCTTACATCCCTCCAACCTCTTCCCCCAAATACTTCCCCCACCTCCCTCCTGTAGTCCAATACTAGAAATGAACTCTAGTTGGAGAAAAGTGCTTGGAGAGGAGAGACTGCAGGGAGATAAGTTACAGGAAAGAGGAGGGCTCAGCCTCTCTTGACCCTTCAGCATAAAACACAATCTGGGAGCAGACCCACATTTAAAAAGATGCCTTGAACAACAGTTGCCCAGCAAGCTGAGCTCATTTCTCCATGAGCCAGTTCACCTATTGCTACCCCCCTTTGAGACAGGGTGGTATGTAGTTTATTTCCAGTTCATGCACTGCTGTTTTGACAAGTAGGAGAAGAGTCTATTTAAAAATAAGCTTATTTTTCATTGCAGGTGACGATCAGGAAAGTGAACTCTATAAATAAAACTGTGTATTTGCTCCCTGTTGCCTGCTTATTTGGCTCCCTGGCAAATCAGTGACGCCTATCTTAACCCCTTTGACATCAGTACAGCAGCAGCAAATCCAGAGCCCTCATTTCTCACAGTCCTTGCTCTTTTGTAGGTGGAAATTTACAAGCAAAGAAGCCAACACTGTTGAGATGGATGATCTTATGTACCATATAAAAGGATTAGGGGTACTCTCTAGGTCCCTACATAGCTGCCAAGTTATCCCTTTTTTAAAGGGAAATTCCCTTATGCTGAATAGGCTTCCTCGTGAGAAAAGGGAAAACTTGGCAGCTATGGGTCCCTACCAAGGCATGGTCTGTTGGTCTGGAAGGAGCCCTACCTATTGTACATAAGGAATCCAGATTCACTTGCTTCAGAGAAAGTTCATACATGTGTGGCTTCCCTACCAAAGTGGAGCCTCTTGGGATTCCCACATATTCCCCACAAAACATTAAGCAAGACTGGTATTCCACCTGCACAAAAGAGAGTCTGGTGGCCTCCTCAAGAAACAGGATTAAGAGAAGCCAGCAGATTTGGGAAATGGATATTTAAGACACCTTATTGACCTTCTGCTGCCATGTGATTCCTTGGAGCAGGAGAAATGTGGGCAGTTAGTCAAATGTCTTAACTAGAACCGCCTGCGGTTCTTTCCTTCAACCAATAGCCCCAGGAAGCACAGAGCCACTGCCAATTTCTCAATTTGAACTTTGTGTTGCCTGACAAAAATCCTGACATTTACCACATCAGCTTGGCACTTAACTGTATGTGAGATTTGAATGGTGGTTGCCAACATTTTCTGTCTTTGCCCACCAGTTTTCTATAAACCTTAAGAATGACTGGTAAAAGTAAGCATTTACTGAATTTGTGGCATCTTCCATATTAATAGGACAAAACTGGTCCACTCCTTAGATAAAAGAGAAACTCTTTCTCTGTCAGTTTTTATGAAGTAGGAAGGAGCACTGTTGAAGTGGTGTGCTTGCGAGCTGAATATATCTGTGTGCTTTTTGTGCCCTGTGTGCTGATGAACAAGATTATAATTGGAACAAAAGCAATTGAGTGAAAGCATCTCATCTGCCTGAATATTTGTAATGTTTTTATGTTTCAGATTTCTTCTCTCTTTTGTCTGTTCTAAGGAACACACTTGAGAGGGTAGTAATCTTTAATAGATTCTTAGACATGTACACTTGGAACAAAAATAATAAATAGAAGTGAAGAAGTGTTGGAATGAATGTACAGAAAGAAAGAAAGGAAGGAAGGAAGGAAGGAAGGAAGGAAGGAAGGAAGGAAGGAAGGGGTTTGCATGTAACCATAATACTAAATTATAGTTTATTAAAATATGGTTTATTAAACCATGACTTAGCATTATGTGTGAAACCAAACCAGGAGCTTAACTATTGTTTGGTTACTGCCAGCAAGCCACAATCTGTATCCATGGTTTGCTGCTGCTTTACTAACCTTGGTTTGAATATAGGAAGCTACTGCATCAGACCCCTGGTCCATCTAGCTCAGTATTATCTAGAACTAGTGGTTTTCAGCCCGTTCAATAACGGGCGCTAGAATCCTGGGGTTCGGAGAAGCGCTTGCGCAGCGCTTCTCCGAACCCTGGGACCTGTCCTTGCTGTCGGCGGCAGGGGGACAGGAACAGAGGAGGAGAAAGCGCTGCTTTCTCCTCCTCCGTTCCTCTCCCGCAGCCGCCGACAGGAAGCAGACATCCCAGGGTTCAGAGAAGCGCTTGCGCAGCGCTTCTCCGAACCCTGGGACCTGTCCTTGCTGTCGGCGGCAGGGGGACAGGAACGGAGGAGGAGAAAGCGCTGCTTTCTCCTCCTCCGTTCCTCTCCCGCAGCCGCCGACAGGAAGCAGACATCCCAGAGTTCGGAGAAGCGCTTGCACAGCGCTTCTCTGAACCCTGGGACCTGTCCTTGCTGTCGGCGGCAGGGGGACAGGAACGAAGGAGGAGAAAGCGCTGCTTTCTCCTCCTCCGTTCCTCTCCCGCAGCCGCCGACAGGAAGCAGACATCCCAGGGTTCGGAGAAGCGCTTGTGCAGCGCTTCGCCGAACCCTGGGACCCGTCCTTGCTGTCGGCGGCAGGGGGACAGGAACGGAGGAGCGCTTTCTCCTTCCTTCCTCTCCCCCAGCCGCCGACAGGAAGGACGCGTGCACTCTCCCCCCCCCTGCCTCCTCCAACCGCCGCTCCTCTCACGGGCCAGGGAGGGTTGTGAGGAGGCCTTTGCCGGCCTCCACCCTCGCTTCCCTGACGTGCCCTGCAGTGAGGCGGTGTCCGGCGGGAGCGGCGGTTGGAGGAGGCAGAGGGGGGGAGAGTGCGCGCGGGCAGTCTCTGCTGTCCAATCCCTGTATCCCTGGGGCACATGCGCAGTACCTCAGGGACACACGGGACAACTGGACGCAGGGACAACTTGGACATTATTATATAGGATGACTGGCAGCAATTCTCTAGGAGTTCAGACAGAGGCCGACCTCAGCCTTATCTGGAGATGCTGAGAAATTAACTTGGGACCTTCTGCATGCAAAGCAGATGCTGTGCTACTGAGTTGCGGCCCTTCCCCAACTGTTTAAACTATTACTTGACTTTATGTGTGAGTCCAGCATTCTTCCTTCACTATAGTTCGTTTGACCAGCCCACTCCAGTGACACTCACCCAACTACAAAGCGGCAAGGCAAAAGGAGCTGGAAAACAAACTAGGCTTTGGTGAATCAAGCCATGGTTTGTTTGATCATATGTGGGACAACTTGTAGTTAACCCGTGGATTGTTAAACAAGCCATGGCTTTGCTTTATGTGCAAACCAGGCCCAATGAGAGACAAAAACCGCATGGCATCAAGTGTTGTGTTCCTTAAACATTTAGTAAAAAGATGGATGAAAATACTTTGTTAAATAAAGCCCCAGGAGAATCAGTTGTTGTTGTTGTTTAGTCGCGTCCGACTCTTTGTGACCCCATGGACCATAGCACGCCAGGCACTCCTGTCTTCCACTGCCTCCCGCAGTTTGGTCAAACTCATGTTCGTAGCTTCGAGAACACTGTCCAACCATCTCGTCCTCTGTTGTCCCCTTCTCCTAGTGCCCTCAATCTTTCCCAACATCAGGGTCTTTTCCAGGGAGTCTTCTCTTCTTATGAGGTGGCCAAAGTATTGGAGCGTCAGCTTCACGATCTGTCCTTCCAGTGAGCGCTCAGGGCTGATTTCCTTCAGAATGGAGAGGTTTGATCTTGCAGTCCATGGGACTCTCCAGAGTCTCCTCCAGCACCATAATTCAAAAGCATCAATCCTTCGGCGATCAGCCTTCTTTATGGTCCAGCTCTCACTTCCATACATCACTACTGGGAAAACCATAGCTTTAATCAGTATCTTTGCCTAAAAGACAATTATTCAAAGACACCCCCCTTTTTTAAACCCTCACTCTTCTTCAAAAAAGAACCAGAGTAGTTTACAGCAATAACATTGAATATGCAACAATATCAACAGTAAATTTAAAACAACAAAAGAACAGCAACCCAGTAAAACAATGCAATGGTTTTGTGATTCAGCATGTGGTGTTGGCCACAGACCAAAGATAACTTTGAAAGGAGATTATATTCCTTCACAGAGGCTGTAGCACTAGCCATGGCTATTAGCCATGATGAGTATTTAGAAGTTCCAGCTTCAGAGTTCCAGCAGCATGCCTCTCTCAATACCAGATGTGGGCAGAATTACACCAGGAGAAGGATATTGCCTTCAAGCTCTGCTTCCCAGAAGCATCTGATTGGTCACTTTGGAAAAAAAGATGATGGACTAGATGGGAATTTGGTCTGTCCCTGCAGGGCTGTTCTTATGCTGGAATCCGGGACTGGATGGGAAAGGTCTTGTGTTGCGTGAGTCCTACAGGATCCTGAAAATGGCCTTTCCGTTCATTAGCCTTTCTGTCTGTGGGTCATGCAGTCTCTTTTTTCCTATTACTGTACTATGAGCTTGTTATGGGCGCTTCACAGCATATAATGACAGAGGGGGAACTCAATGGCTGGCTGGATTCGAAATACATCAGTAATTTTTCTCTCCCCTCTGCTCATCACCTCCTCCTTGTGTCTTGATCTCCTTTTCATTCTCTTGCTTCCAAAATTGTCAGCTTCCACTGGCCTTTTGCCACTAGGGTCTGGAGAGCAGGCTGCCATGTCCTGACATGGGGTTTACTGTTATACTTTGGGAAGGCAGGTGGCATCAAGTTTAGATCACTGCTTTCTCTCTCCATTCAGTCCCTTTGCAATCACTCAGTGGGGATTGTTCAGCCTGGCAAGCTGAAGAGCTTGCATTGACGAAACAATTGTCATAGTGCTATGTGGAATTCCTCCCTGCCCTCCTCTGCCAAACTACATTCCTCCTCCCTCTATTATTCTGACTTATTTCCCCTCCTGTTACACCACAATGTCCCTGTTTTTATTTTTTTCATCATACATTTCGGCTTTCTGTTCTTGCTTTTTGCAGTTGCTTATTGCCCAATAAGGGACCCAATAAGGGACCCAGGTGGCGCTGTGGGTTAAACCACTGAGCCTAGGGCTTGCTGATCAGAAGGTCACCGGTTCGAATCCCTGTGACGGGGTGAGCTCCCGTTGCTTGGCCCCAGCTCCTGCCAACCTAGCAGTTCGAAAGCACGTCAAAATGCAAGTAGATAAATAGGAACCGCTACAGCGGGAAGGTAAACGGCATTTCCGTGTGCTGCTCTGGTTCGCCAGAAGTGGCTTTGTCATGCTGGCCACATGACCTGGAAGCTATATGCCGGCTCCCTCGGCCAATAATGCAAGATGAGCGCGCAACCCCAGAGTTGGTCACGACTGGACCTAATGGTCAGGGGTCCCTTTACCTTTATTGCCCAATAGCCGTGCTGTAGCCAGCACAGTCATCAAACTACAATTCCCAAGACTCTTTTAGAGGAAGGTGTGATACTTAAACTGGTATAAAACATATCACTGTGTGGTACAGCCCTTCCTTTCAGACTCTTTTGAAACAAGAGAATAAGCCTTATTTAGGCCTTCGTCTGCCATGCAGTTTTTATCATGTGGGAGAGTGGGGCTGTGCCCTGTTAGCCCTGCTTCCATATTGACTCTTTGCCACCCACATGTTGAGGGCAGAAAGGAGGCTGCTGTATGAATTCACTCTCCATCTGTACAATCATGGTTCCCAGTCATAGAGGAGTATGTGTCACGGTCTGGTTTATAGGCGGTCGAAGTCCCGGCTGAGAATGTTGGGACCGGGGGCAAGATGGCAGGGTGAGAGCAGGAACAGGAGTCTGGAAGCCAGGTGTCTGGAACCCAAGGGTCCGAGGGTCCAAGAGCCGGGAGTCAAGGAGCCGAAGGTCCAAGGATCAGGAGACAAGGAGCCAAACACAGCAAGGCAGGAAGCATGTTGCTGTGGCAAAGAGCCAAAGGAAAATGCTGGTCTTGTATCCCGTCCCGCTCTTGCCACCAGGTGCTGTGCGTTACCAATCAGCCTCACCTGTGCGGCTGCGCCTTGCCTCTTCAGAACAAACTTAGGAAAGCCCCAGTCCTGCGAAGCCCTGTTGGTCACAGGCCCTGGCTCCTGCACGCACTCCTGACAGTATGCAAATATAGCAGGCTCCCCTTTACAAATGCCCTCCCACCCCAAAAACCCACATGTTGACAGCAGGTGTGTGTGTGGTAGTGTCATGGGCTGGTTGGATGCCGATGAGTGGTGGGGGGACCTGCAAGGCTCAGAGCCCAGGGATTGGTGGTGGAACAGCGATGAGTGGTCCAAGGGTGAAGAGGGAGCCGACTGGGAGGAGGAGGTGTTGAGTGCTGAAGAGGCAACAAGGTTTAGTGAGCAGGAAGAGGCTGGGGCAGAGAGCAGTCTAGGATCAGAGGCAGAAGTGGAGGCTGGAGAAGAGGTGGCCCAAGAGGCAGAGATGAATCAGGCTGGTGAAGAAGCCAGGGGGTCTCCCCCTCCAGCTGCGTAATCTGATGCCCTCCACCCTGGTCTCCCAGAACCAGAAGAGGTATGAAGAGGGAGCAGCAGAGACAGGCATGGTGACACAATCTCAGATCACTTGGGCAGACAACAGTGGGAAGGTAGGGACCTTCAGTCCCCAAAGCTGCCTCATTCGGGTGAGTTGCTATGCTCACTAGGCCTGGCCTCCTGAGTTGACCTTGTTTCCTCGAATAATGAGTTACCTTCACTGATGCCATGTGATTTATTGCCATCCTGCTCCTGACTCCCACTCCTGGCAGGTAGGGGCACACCCCCATTTCCCCCATGCATGATTACAATAGGAATCCTTTTGTGACATTTTTCTCTTCCACCCTTCCTCATATTTAAGTTCAATGCCTCATCGCCTGTTTTCAACTATATGTTTCTTCTTAGCAGTCCTCATGTGTCACCCTTTAGAAAAAACAAACTGTCAAAGCTTGAGGGCTGTGGATGTCTAATTCTTTATTGTGATGCCTTCTTACTTGAAAACAAGCTCTGTTATCACTCCACAACTGTGCAGTGATAGGGCTGCACCCTTCCCTTGATGATCAGCACCTTGCCTCTGTCATCTATGCTTTGGTAATTTCTAGACTGGACTGCTATAATGCCTTCCAGGGGTGCTGACTATGTGGGGTCCTGGGTGCCCAAGCACCCACAAATTTTAAATGAATGGGCTGTTGCCCCCAGATTCCACTCGTGCACACCACAGTGATGTCAGCACACGCCAGGCACCTGCTGTTGCGAGGTCAAGTCAGCACTCCTGGTGCCTTCTAAAGACAGCTTGACAATTTCAACCAGTACAAAATACAGATTTGAAAAAGTTTAACACATCATTTAATGCAACCATTTCCTGCTTCTGGTTTTCACCTGTTAAGCTTGAACTGCATAGGTTTTGCCTAGGATTAGTGTATAGGGACCCAGGTGGCGCTGTGGTTAAACCACTGATCCTAGGGCTTGCTGATCAGAAGGTCGGCGGTTCGAATCCCTGTCACGGCGTGAGCTCCCGTTGCTCGGTCCCAGCTCCTGCCAACCTAGCAGTTCGAAAGCACGTCAAAATGCAAGTAGATAAATAGGAACCGCTACAGCGGGAAGGTAAACGGCGTTTCCATGTGCTGCTCTGGTTTGCCAGAAGCGGCTTTGTCATGCTGGCCACATGACCTGGAAGCTATACGCCGGCTCCCTCAGCCAATAATGCGAGATGAGTGCGCAAACCCAGAGTCGGTCACAACTGGACCTAATGGTCAGGGGTCCCTTTACCTTTAGTGCAGTGTACATTTCACATAGTGACCTGCGATCTCGATCTCCTGTAATCTGTGGCCTGGTAGCAGCAGGAATCCAATATGGGTACGACTTTCAGACACCCTCATATCTTAGGAACCTGTCTGTACCAACCTATTGACACTTATTTACCAAAGCCAGACTAAATGTATTTCCATCGGAAGTGCCAAATGGTAGACTGAGAGGCATCCCTTATCAGAATAGGCTTTGTTTTATGTTCTCAGGACGATGATTGCATGAAGCATATTTCACTGCAATGTGGGCAGTACGAGCAAGCAAGGGACCAACTGATCAAACTCCTACTGGCAAATCTGCCTTGAAATCTGAAGCCTCCCATATTAAATATCTTTTGGATGACAGGCCTAATGATATTACACTGGCCATGGCAAAGTTTCTCTCGGAAGTTAAAAGAAACAAGGATCATCATCATACTTGAGACAAAACAAAATGGCTGACTCGGCTCCTCTCTCTTTTGTGGTTGGCTGTCTTAACTGTATTTTGTTCTGAAATTGTTCGATGGGTCTTTGGACCGCAATAAATATTTTATTATTATATATGTTGGGCTGCTTTTGAAAAAAGCATGGAAACATCAGCTGGTCCATAACCAAATAGCAAAGCTTGTTGTTGTTGTTTAGTCGTTTAGTCGTGTCCGACTCTTCGTGACCCCATGGACCAGAGCACGCCAGGCACTCCTGTCTTCCACTGCCTCCCGAAGTTTGCTCAGACTCATGTTCGTAGCTTTGAGAACACTGTCCAACCATCTCGTCCTCTGTCGTCCCCTTCTCCTTGTGCCCTCCATCTTTCCCAACATCAGGGTCTTTTCCAGGGAGTCTTCTCTTCTCATGAGGTGGTCAAAGTATTGGAGCCTCAGCTTCACGATCTGTCCTTCCAGTGAGCACTCGGGGCTGATTTCCTTAAGAATGGATAGGTTCGATCTTCTTGCAGTCCATTATGGCCAAATTACACCCACGCGCCTCCATCTGCGCTGCCTGCCTGCCCATTTCCAGGCCCATTTCATAGTGTTGGGACCCACCTTTAAAGCTCAAAGTGGCTTGGGGCAGGTTACCTGAAAGGTTGCCTCCCTGTATATAAATGAACCCTCAAATCATCTTCAGGACTCTTCTCCCAATAGTTCTAAAGCAAGGGTGGGGAAAATGTGACCACCCTGATGTCATTGGGCTCCAACTCCCACCAGCCCCAGTTGCATGATCAACAGTCAGGGATGATGAGAGTTGTAGTTCAGCACCATGTGGTGGGTCACAGCTTCTTCATCCCTGCTACAGTTATTCCTCTGCTACCATCACAGGGGTCTTTGCAACAAATACGTGGGTATTGGATGAGAAGCCTGATTCGAGTGATTTTCCAGAATGCCATGAAATCAGTTGGAAATTGCATCTTCCTGGCACATTTGCCCCATTCAGTTCCAACTCTGTAACTGATTAAAATCAATAGATTAAGCCTGAAGCTTTCAAGTCTCTCTCCATATAAAATATTTCACAAAGGATTGTAGGAGCAACAAGTGTCGTAAATGTTGAGGAAGTTGCAGGGAAATCACTGTCACTAAAGCTTTTCAGCTCCCTATTTCTATGCAGTTCTCTCTCCCCACCCCCTGCCCCAGTTTACTACATCTTTCAGTTAACAACTCAAGTTCTCTGAGATCAACTCAAACGTATTCATTATCTAGTGCAGTGTTTCCCAACCTTGTGCCTCCAGATGTTTTGAGACTACAATTCCCATCATCCCTAGCTAGCAAGACCAGTGGTCAGGAATGATGGGAATTGTAGTCTCAAAACATCTGGAGGCACAAGGTTGGGAAACACTGATCTAGTGATAGATGGATAATACCAGAGATTGGTAGGTACCATAGATGATAAGGTACGTGCTAAAGGTGGGGATGTTCCAATCCATTCCCTTTTCCGAATACCATGTCCAGCTGCCAGCCAATGTCAAGTTTTAGCTTCTGGTGCTAAACTCTTCAAGTAAGATTATGATTTATTAATTCTCTATACCACCCTTCATCCGGGGATCACAAGGCTGTTTACAATATTGTTTGCATCCATCTGTCTCCTGAGACAATGGAATGTGCCTCTGGGGGCGAAGTGAAACCATTGTGTCAGCAGCACTTTGCAAGAATATCATGGGGCACCTTGTCAAAGGCCTTGCTGAAATTATTATTATTATTATTAATAATATTTACATATTGTTTCAGAAAGCGAACTAGAAACTGAATTTATACCCCCATCCTTGTGTGAGTTATAACATGTATTTTCTTTATACCCGGGGTAGATTGCCATGTTTTTTTCATGCACAAGTGAAAGATTTTAAACGTTAGACAAAAGCTACAGCGTATTTGCATCTGACTCACAAGGGAGAAGTGTGCTGTTGCACTCGGCTGCTGCTTGTCAGCTTCCCATAGCCACCTGTTTGGTCACTGCGAGAATAGTATGTGGGACTATATGGGGCATTGGCCTGATCCAGCAGAGCTGCTCTTCACATAGCTCAGTTGGTTACAGCGTGGTGCTGATAACACCAAGGTTGCAGGTTTGATCTCCCTATGGTAGGGTTACCAGATGTCCCCGTTTCCTGGGAACAGTCCTCGGATTTGCAAATAAGTCCCCGGACAAATTACATCTCTGGAATGTCCCCAGATTTCATCTAATGTCCCCCGGAAATGCAGCAGCGGCAGTCTCAGCAGCCTGGAGCAGTTGGCTCTGGCTGGCTTCAGGAGCTGCTCGGAAGTCCCCATATGATGGTGGTGCAGGGACTCTAAGATGCAGCTTACGGTCTGCCTCCACCTTCCCTGACCCCAGCAACTAAGCTGTGAAGGAAGGCTTCGTGCTGCCTATCAGATCAGCCTCCCAACTCCTACTTGCGTTCAAGCAGGAGTGGGGCGGGGATCTCTCAGCTGTGAAGGAAGGCTTCACGCTGCCTAGCAGAGCTTGCGTGCAAGCAGGAGGGGGCAGGGATCTCTCAGGTAGGCAACGGGAAGCCTCCCTTCCCAGCTGAGGGATCCCCTCCCCTTCCTGCTTGCACATAAGTAGGAAGGGGATTGGGGCTGCTCTGAAAGGCAATGTGAAGCCTCTCTTCCCAGCTGAGGGATCCCCTCCCCTTCCTGCTTGCACACAAGTAGGAATGGGATTGGGGCTGTTCTGATGGGAAGGGAGGCATTGTGCTGCCCGAGCCTCGTCGCTGCCGCCGCTCTCGGCCCTCCTTCTCCACCTTCCATGTCTGACCCACCACGCACCGCTTCCTTCCCCCACCAAAGAACCAACAACTCAGGGGCTGCCCAGGCTCATGGAGAAAGGAGATAGAAGCCTCGGAGGAAGGGGAAACATGGTGGTTGACTGCCACTGCCATCGCTGCAGGATCAACGTCCTGAACATATAGTATTTATTCATTGGAAAAAAATCTGGTAACCTTATGGGACAGTTGCATATTCCTGCATTGCAGGGGGTTGGAGTGGATGATCATCGCGGTCCCTTCCAATGCTACAATTCTATAATTCTTATGGTCTTAATAATCATATTCCTTAGGGGGAGGGTACAGGGTACAGTTCACTGTCAAAACGCTTTTCAGCTTTTCTAATAACTCAGCCAATCCTGACATTGTCTTTTGGCTTAACTTTCAGTTGCGGCTACAGAATGTACAGAAGTGTACATTCCTTCATTAATGAGGATTCTCCTTTCCGGCGTTCCTTCCTTCCTGCCCCAGTAATGCACACACATTATACTCTAAGAGGCCCAATTAATCTCATCTTGGGTGGGAACAGCAGGCTGCTTGGCTTGGCCATCTAATCAGCTCTCTTTACTCAGCAGCTGTGCCTGCTTCCCGGGGAGTATGAAACGTTAAATGGCCCTGAGCTGGTGAGTTACAGCAAAGAGCTAAGATCCAGCTGGAGAATGGCATTACACAGGAGGAGCAAAAAGACTGCAAGATCAGAAGGTTAATTAAAAGATCTGAAGGCTGGCGAGGCAACAGGCAGCTCCGCTTCTCTCACCAATGAACGCCTTCTCCTCTCCTGGGCCTTCTACCTGCCTCAGGATACAGAGGCATTTTTGCTGACCCGTGTGCACTTCCCCATGACACCAGGGTGTGATGTAGAGGTGAAGGAAAGTGGGCTTAACACAACTGCTGGTCACAAATGGGGAGACCCTGGAAGAAATCTGGTTTTTGCCTGGAGGGTAACTGGTTTTAAGCTACGATGCTATGCAAATACTGTTGGTTATTGCCAAGTGCTGAGAGGAATTTGTGTTGCTTAAAGGCATCTACTCTCAGGGCACTGAAAGGCAGAGGAAGCTACAGGTAGAGATGAAAGCTAGAACAATGCATGGAACCATGGAACAAAGAAGGCTGATCGCCGAAGAACTGATGCTTTTGAATTATGGTACTGGAGGGAGACTCTTGAGAGTCCCATGGACTGCAAGAAGATGAAACCTATCCATTCTGAAGGAAACCAGCCCTGGGTGCTCACTGGAAGGACAGATCGTGAAGCTGAGGCTCCAATACTTTGGCCACCTCATGAGAAGACTCCCTGGAAAAGACCCTGATGTTGGGAAAGATGGAGGGCACAAGGAGAAGGGGACGACAGAGGATGAGATGGCTGGACAGTGTTCTTGAAGCTACCAACATGAGTTTGACCAAACTGTGGGCAGCAGTGGAAGACAGGAGTGCCTGGTCCATGGGGTCACAAAGAGTCGGGCACAACTAAACAACAACATGGAACAATATTGACATAAAGGCAGGGCAGGGACGGGCGAGGACAGGCAGGGGCCCACCCATGAGGCAGGGTGAGGCAACCACCTCAGGTGACAGGATTCACAGGGACAGCAGATCTGGCCTCTGAGGAATGCATTGCTCAACAGCTGCAACGAGCTCCTTAGAGACCAGATCTGCCCCTGCCCAATGCTGCCTCGACAGCCATTTTGGGGTTCACCTCAGGTGCCAAAATGTCTTGGGCTGGCCCTGCGTAAAGGACATTTAATATAACCACCCTGTACTGAAATAAGATTATCACCTGCAATCGGGAACTTTTTAAAAATTCTTCCCACTTGTGGGATCGGAACTGCCACCACGGGATTGCTCCTTCCCCCTTCTCCTCCCCATTCAATACACCCAGTTGCTTGCATCAAGAGGGCTGCTGTCTGGTTCAGGGATGGGGCATCTGTGCGCCCCAGATGTTGCTGGACTGCAACTCCCATTATCCCTGAGGCTGATGGAGAGATGGGAGTCCAGCAACATCTGGAGGACCGCAGCTGCCTCATCCCTGGTCTATCTCAGCCATTTCCAAATGGCTTGCCCTGACACACCCACCTACCAGAGCTTGCAACGTGAATCTAGCAAGAGAAGGAGACACAGACTTGGGGGTTATTCCTACGTCGTGAGGCTGAAAGGCTTTTTTGCTTCAGGTGGCTGTGCAATGATAATATAAAGCCTTCATTGACTAAAGGGCTCGGTCACATTACATAAGCACCTCTCTTCCACAGTATGAATCATTATATATATTACACACGCTCACACAGCAGAAGCATTTATGCCTCATTTATGGAAACACTCAGCTGGGAGAGATGCAAGGATGGGTGGGCTGTTGGTTTTGCAAAATGGATGAGCTCGTGTCTTGCTTGTGGGCTTCCTAAAAGTATCAGGCTGGCCACTGAAAGAGAAGGTTGCTGCCCCAGAGAGGCCTTTGGTTTCATTTCTTGTGTTTATTTTATCTAGCAAAATTTATATACTGCCTCAATTGCAAAACAGAAACAGAAACCTCTGAGTGGTTTACAAAAACAAATAAACAGGGCCGTCTTAAGGTCATTGGGTGCCCTGGTGCAGGGATCTCTCGGGCACCCCCCCCACTCTTAAAAAAAGGAAAACTCTTACCTGGCGTGCCGGGAGGCGGGAGCCTCATGGCGGCCCCCGCACCTCACAGCAGGGCCGCGCTGTGTCGGAGGCCACCTGCCTGTCTGATGCCGCCAGATTGAGTGGGGGAGGGGCGCCGCTGCTCCGCGCGGCCTTTCTCCCTTCTCCCAGTGGAGCGGGGTGCCTGGGCAGGCTGGGCCATGGCGGGTTCCTTCCCGCCAACAGGGCGCTGCGTTTCATTGGTAGAGGTGCTGCCATGTGGTGTCACCTCTACCAATGAAATGCAGCGCCGGGGTGAGGGATGACCCTGGCGCTGCAGAGCGGAACAGGGTCCTAGTGCCCTTGTTCTGCTCGCTTCCCTCCCTGCTCTCGCGGCGCGGCTGGTGGAGGGAAAAGGGAGGCCGCCGCGAAGCTCCCTCACTTGCTGGGGCACCCCTCAGCGCCCCCTGATTGCCCAGGCGCCGTGGTGCATTGCGCCACTAGAGTCAATGGGCGAGCCGGGCCTGCAAATAAAATTATGAATAAAGATCACTTAAAAACAGGTAGTTAAAAACATTCGAAAGACGATTAAAATCAACAGTATTGGAAAACAGGATAAAACATATGTTGTTTTTACGTCTGGATAGGCTTGCCTAAACAAAAATGTTTTAAGCAGGTGCCAACAAGAGGACAGCAAAGGTGTCTGCTTGGTGTCAGTAGGCAAGGAGTTCACCACACTAAAATATCAAGTTCCTGAACGTACGGAACAAGACACCAGTGCCTGAGCCACTGTGGTCAAGCTATTATGTTCTTATGCTGTTGGGGGTGGGTGGTGGGTGGGAGGTGATGCTATAAGACTCGCACTGTCTGTCTACTCACACCTGCACAATTTTGGGCCCAATTAGAAGTGATGTGGGCGATCTTGATCTTGGAGACTCCAATATGTAATGGCTTATTTGGCCTGAAGCTGAACAGGGAAGAGCAAACAGAGAGTTTTCTGAAGGGGCATCACTTCTTCCGAAGCAACAAAATCTTGCCATTGTGCCTTGCCTGTCCCCAGCCATCTTTCCAAGTAAATAACCTTCAGTAGAATTTTGCCTCTGTGATGACTAATGATCAATCACGCCTTAATTGAACATGCAATGTTGGCTTAACAACAAGAGTGTAAGATGTCTCTGGGATGTGCTAATGGAACAGGCATGCCTGTCTACTGGGATTGCTTCAAGCCTTAACATCCACTAGCTCTCCACTTGCAAAAGCAACACTTGACCGCAAGGCATGCTTTGAACTAGTTAGCATAGGAGTAAATTGTTTTGCATAGGCAGGCATAGGGTGGGTGTTCTTGATGAGGGAGGAAGCAGGGATTACAATGAGGCAATGCTAACCATTATTTATAACATGCATTCACACAAGTGTGTATGTTACTGCATTTAAAAAAGAAAAACCCTCCATGTGGGTGACTTTAATGGTGAGGGAAGGGTTTTTCTCCCACTATTATGGAGAAGGATTTGGAGTCAAGCCAGTCCAGTGAACAATAGATTAAAGCATTAATACCATTTTTAACTAGACCGTTCAATACCAAGCAACTGATAGAGTGGGTATTCTTGATTCTAATCGTATTAGCTGCTGCCAGACATAAAAATGCTTTTGTAAATAGCATATTTAATCCACATTGGCCATAAAATAAATAATCTTGTCAGGTCCCATTATTCCAGAGACATTTCCAAATGGTACCATAAGGAAATTGTCTCTGGGATCCTTGCATAACGAGCAGCAAAAAAATACAAGCTAGAAGATTTGCCAATGGAATTGTTTGGAAACATGGAAGTCTTCCTTAGAGGGTTAAAGGCAAATAGCCAATCATCAGGGAGATGGAAGTTATTCAGCAATCTCTGGTGGTCTACAGCACCTGTTGAAATGCAAGGCTTTTTCTACTTCCTGCGTTTTCCTTGTTTTGTGCCAAGACAACCTCAGCTGGTCAGGTTTTCAGTCACTGAAGCCACTTGGTTCCATATCCATTCTGTTTCCCGTTTCATTGCAAAATACATGGCCCAATGTCCAGTGTATCTAAGTATCTCTGAAGCAGAGGTAGCCAACATGGTGCCCTCCACATGACCCTTGACTTTGGCTGATGGGACTTTCAGCCCAGCAACATCTGGGGCACACCACATCGACTACCCAATGATTTGTCTCTACTCCCACTTGTCTTGGTGTATGCAGTAGTAAACGGACTTTGAACAGGGAAAGCTGCGTTTAAATCCCCACTCAGCCATGAAGTTCACAGTGTAACCTTGGGCTACCCAGTCTCACACTCAGCCTAACCTCTTGCGGGGTAGTTGTGAGATTAAAGTGGGTCAACTTCATGTATGCTCAATGAAGGAAGGGTGGAATAAGCATGCATTTCTCTAAAATGACGCTTGCAGAGGTATGAATTCTGCCAGATTATAGCAGGTTTCCTCAACCTCGGCCCTCCAGATGTTTTGAGACTACAGTTCCCATCATCCCTGACCACTGGTCCTGCTGGCTAGGGATCATGGGAGTTGTAGGCCAAAAACATCTGGAGGGCCGAGGTTGAGGAAGCCTGGGCTATAGTGTTACAAACACACAACTTCCTAATTAAAAATAAATAAGAATATCTGAGACAGAGGTATTATGCTTACATTATTACATTGTTTTGGCCTACATCACTGGCTGTTGTGAGATGTCAAATTCCTGGCAAATTCCTGAAATTGCCTTATAGATTACAATAATGAATAAAGAGTCCAATTCACAGACAGCAAATCAGATCACACCTGAAGTTTTACTTAGTCAATTCTGAAGCTAGAAGGGATTCTCTGTTCAAGCAAGTCTGGAAAAAAGCCGGCCTTGCCTTTTTTTTTTTTTTTGCTAGTGTCTTGACTCCCATCCATCAGAACTAAACTCTTAAGTATTTTGCTCAGCTGGAGCTGAGTTCTCATCTTCTTCAGCCTCCATTAGCACCAGTCTCTGAATCCATTTTAAGCTGTTGCATTTGCCACCACACGGCTCAAAGCACACATTGCCTCCTACACACACTGTCTCTCCCTTCCTCTAACAAAGGAGAAGACAATGGGGGTCTTGTGATTCAGTCGAAGTGATGTCGCAGCTTGGAGAATTAGTAATTCATCTTCAGGGAGAGTTGGATATCCATGGAAGGAAGTTGATTCACCAGATGAATAGCTTGCAAACTGAGTTACCAGGTGATGTTTTTTTAAAATTAAGCATTCTAAATTATTTTGCCCATTCCTTTCAGAATGCCAGAGCCGCACAGAACATCATTGACTCAATATATTTTGGAACATTATGGTTCCGTGATATTCTATATATTGGATATTTGGATAAGGTGACCTTCTCTCTGTGTCAAGTGGAACCGAACAAGGCTTGAGATTAGTAGATAGACTGAGAGCTCTATTTTTAATCCCCACCCCAAAGCTTGGGGAAAAAGGCGTTTTGCTGATGAACAAGGATCTGAAAATTGCTAGGGGAGAAAGTAAACAGAATAAGTTTGCAACTGTATGGCATTGCTTTATTGGGTAAACAAGAGTATAGGTCATGTAAGGTCATCCCCTGCCTGCAACATATTCTTGTTTGTAGTTGCAGTAATAATTTTTGGCCTGGGAGGAAGTAAAGAGTAACCTTGAACCTGCAAGGAAGATTATTATTAACCTGAAATTGTCAACAAGCTAGATTGTCTTTGTCTGCTCAGTTTTTCCAACTGCAATGCAATTTGTAACCATCCTTGACCATGCTTTTGTGATTTGTTTTGTACTGGCTGAAATTGCTTTCCCTTATAAATTAATAAAAAATATTGAAACAGAAAGAAAAGAACATAAGTTGCAGTCAAATCAGGTCCTCAGTGAGGAAACCTTGCTCCCTGGAAATCCTAACTGCCAAACAAGCCCCATTAAGCTCAATGGCACTTCCAAGCAATTGTATTTAGGCCTGCAGATTTACTTGTTTAATTGTATGATAAATTCTACAGTTGATAAATCTTCATACATTTGTATGTGGAAAACATGACCATTTAAAAGAAATGGCTAACCTGTTTGGCTGAGGGTTGCATTTGTCGTTGGTCAATCCTCTGGGAAAACCATAGCTTTGATTAGACGGACCTTTGTCGGCAAGGTGTTGTCTCTGCTTTTTAAGATGTTGTCTAGGTTTGTCATTGCTTTTCTCCCAAGAAGCAGGCGTCTTTTAATTTCGTGACTGCTGTCACCATCTGCAGTGATCATGGAACCCAAGAAAGTAAAATCTCTCACTGCCTCCATTTCTTCCCCTTATATTTGCCAGGAGGTGATGGGACCAGGGGCCATGATCTTAGTTTTTTTGATGTTGAGCTTCAGACCATATTTTGCGCTCTCCTCTTTCACCCTCATTAAAAGGTTCTTTAATTCCTCCTCACTTTCTGCCATCAAGGTTGTGTCATCAGCATATCTGAGGTTGTTGATATTTCTTCCAGCAATCTTAATTCCGGCTTGGGATTCATCCAGTCCAGCCTTTCGCATGATGAATTCTGCATATAAGTTAAATAAGCGGGGAGACAATATACAGCCTTGTCGTACTCCTTTCCCAATTTTGAACCAATCAGTTATTCCATGTCCAGTTCTAACTGTAGCTTCTTGCCCACATAGAGATTTCTCAGGTGACAGATGAGATGATCAGGCACTCCCATTTCTTTAAGAACTTGCCATAGTTTGCTGTGGCCGACACAGTCAAAGGCTTTTGCATAGTCAATGAAGCAGAATTAGATGTTTTTCTGGAACTCTCTAACTTTCTCTATAATCAAGCGCATGTTTGCAATTTGGTCTCTGGTTCCTCTGCCCCTTCGAAATCCAGCTTGCACTTCTGGGAGTTCTCGGTCCACATACTGCTTAAGCCTGCCTTGTAGAATTTTAAGTATAACCTTGCTAGTGTGTGAAATGAGTGCAATTGTGCGGTAGTTGGAGCATTCTTTGGCACTGCCTTTCTTTGGGATTGGGATGTAGACTGATCTTCTCCAATCCTCTGGCCACTGCTGAGTTTTTCAAACTTGCTGGCATATCGAGTGTAGCACCTTAACAGCATCATCTTTTAAAATTTTAAATAGTTCAGCTGGAATACCATCACTTCCACTGGCCTTGTTATTAGCAGTGCTTCTAAGGTCCATTTGACTTCACTCTCCAGGATGTCTGGCTCAAGGTGAGCAACCGCACTACCTGGGGTATACGAGACCTCCATATCTTTCTGGCATAATTCCTCTGTGTATTCTTGCCACCTCTTCTTGATGTCTTCTGCTTCTGTTAGGTCCTTTCCACTTTTGTCCTTTATTATGGTAATATTTGTACGAAATGTTCCTTTCATATCCCCAATTTTCTTGAACAGATCTCTGGTTTTCCCCATTCTGTTGTTTTCCTCTATTTCTTTGCATTGCTCATTTCAGAAGGCCCTCTTGTCTCTCCTTGCTATTTTTTGGAAATCTGCATTGAATTTCCTGTATCTTTCACTATCTCCCTCATATTTTGCCTGCTTTCTCTGCCCCGCTATTTGTAAGGCCTCATTGGACAGCCACTTTGCTTTCTTGCATTTCCTTTTCATTGGGATGGTTTTTGTTGCTGCCTCCTGTATAATGTTATGAGCCTCCATCCATAGTTCTTCAGGCACTCTGTCCACCAAATCTAAATCCTTAAACCTGTTCCTCTCTTCCACTGTGTATTCATAAGGTTTTTGATTTAGATTGTGTCTTACTGGTCCAGTGGATTTTCCTACTTTCTTCAGTTTAAGCTGGAATTTTGCTATAAGAAGTTGATGATCTGAGTTACAGTCAGCTCCAGGTCTTGTTTTTGCTGACTGTATAGAGCTTCTCCATCTTTGGCTGCAGAGAATATAATCAGTCTGATTCCGATGCTGCCCATTTGGTGATATCCATGTGTAGAGTCGTCTCTTGTGTTGTTGGAAAAGAGTATTTGTGATGACCAGCTTGTTCTCTTGACAGAACTCTATTAGCCTTTGCCCTGCTTCATTTTGAACTCTAAGGCCAAACTTGCCAGTTGTTCCTTTTATCTCTTGATTCCCTACTTTAGCATTCCAATCCCCTATAATGAGAAGAACATCCTTCTTTGGTGTCATTTCTAGAAGGTGTTGTAAGTCTTCATAGAATTGTTCAATTTCACTTTCTTCAGCACTAGTAGTTGATGCATAAACTTGGATTACTGTGATGTTAAAAGGTCTGCCTTGGATTCGTATCGAGATCATTCTATCATTTTTGAGATTGCATCCCATTACAGCTTTTGCCACTCTTTTTTTGACTATGAGGGCAACTCCATTTCTTTTACAGTAGTAGATATGATGGTCATCCGATCTGAATTCACCCATTCCCTTCCATTTTAGTTCACTGATGCCCAGGATGTCAATATTTATTCTTGCCATCTTATTTTTGACCACATCCAGCTTACCAAGGTTCATGGTTCTTACATTCCAGGTTCCTATGCAATATTTTCCTTTATAGCATTGGACTTTCCTTTCGCTTCCAGGCATATCCGCAACTGAGCGACCTTTCGGCTTTGGCCCAGCTGCTTCATCAGCTCTGAATCTACTTGTACTTGTCCTCCGCTCTTCCTCAGTAGCATGTTGGACGCCTTCCGACCTGAGGGGCTCATCTTCCAGCGTCATAACTTTTATATGCCTGTTGTCTTTGTCCATGGAGTTTTCTTGGCAGAGATACTGGAGTGGCTTGCCAATTCCTGCTCGAGGTGGATCACATTTAGTCAAAACTCTCCACCCATCTTGGGTGGCCCTGCATGGCATAGCTCATAGTTTCTCTGAGTTATTCAAGCCCCTTCGCCATGACAAGGCAGTGATCCATGAAGGAGCAATAGGACATTAGAACTTTATAAATTCTGGTTTCTTCCAACCTTGTGTATGAGCACAACCAAGGCAGAGAGAATGTGTTGGGTGATTGCATGCATGTGTTGTACAGATGGATCTATGTGCTGATAATGTTTTGTGATGGGTGCATATTTGTGTCCGTATGAGACCACAGGTATATGCATATAAATTTGTTTAACATGTGTGGCACACACAGAAGTAAATACATGCAGTGCTTTTCTACTAGAAAAAAAGGTGCCAGTACTCACCAGGAAGTTGTTATAGTAAGTGCCATGATCCTAATAACATTTACAGATGTTGAGGTGTTCCAAAGGCATTTGTATTTCTCTCTTAGTAACACTGTGCTGTATCCATGGAGCTGCATAGTTTGTGTGATTATGACTAGGGATGCCAGAGAATTCTGAAAGAAACGAAAGTGGGAATGGAACCTGCCAGGTTTGCTTATTTTTCCTGTATCCGGAATGCAAATCAATCCAGTGAATACGATGTGAATATTCAATGTGAATATTCACTGTTGACAAGGGATCCCCGCCCCCTATCCCATTTGTACAGAAATGAATGATGTGGAACAACATGATAATATAAATAATTGCATAATTAATTACATAAAACCCCAGCACAGCGAACAGCAAGCCAAACATCAGTGGAAATAGCACGGCAGATCAGAATGGAAATCCAAGCCTTCTCACAGCCCTAATCATAACAGGCAGTGCCTGTATATATCCATATATGAATATATATCCATATGAAGGGTGTGACATATAAGTGCATTTATTTATCTATGAAGTGTGGGGCTTGTGGAAGCATGTTACAGGCGGTGAAATTTTATTTACAGGTATATGCATAGTATTTTGGTTAGGAATGACCTCAGAGATGCTACATGGGGTTCTACAGGTTGAAGATGGAGCACTGTGCATTAGTAAACATGAACAACTGCTTTTAATGTGTCATTTTATTTGTCACATTCATTTGTCCCACTCTTCCAAAGGAGCTTAAAGTGGCATGAAGCTACCTCATTTTCATCCTTGGTTAGCCCGAGAGAGAGTGAATTGCCCAAACCCATTCACTTTTTATTCCCTGCTCTCTTGTCCCTCTATTTCACACACAAACTCTCTCTCTCTTCCTCCCTCCCTCCTAGAAACAGTGTCTGGAGTTTTTTGTTTTTTTTGCCCAGTCCCAGGTTGCTCCTTGCATAAGCCTATCCCTTTAATTCCACTTTGTGGGAGAATCCTTTCAATCCCCTTATACTCAGCACATCAAGGATTCCCACTGTCTTGGCAAATCAGCTTCATCAAGGTCCATAATTCATAACTGTCTCATGTGGTGAGATTTGCAACTGGCTCCCCTTACTGGTACCAGTGAGGGGCTAAGCTGCCAACCGATGGGAGCAATATTCTTCTGAGTATCCTTGCAGGGAGGTAGAGGAGAGTAATGATTTTGACTTCATATGCACTGGAAATAAATACCTGCATCTAAATGGTTGTCTCTCCATAGTGCATAAATAAGTCCATACAAGTAACTTACTCACTTCTGACATGGCTCCATTTATTCATGTCTATCTATCTACCGGTAGTTATCTAGTGATTTCCTAGAATTCAGGAATCCTCGCTCCAGCTACCAACCCCACCTATGAAATCTTATTCCTTACCTAGTCAGGGACAGAACACAGAAGTTCTGGAATGTAAAGCACAAGTCAGCCAAGCCATACATGGACCTTGACAAAGTCACTTGCCCCATAGGTTTGCATTGTCAAAAACGGTAGGACCTATAGCAGCAAGAACAACAAAGAACTCATTTTATCACATTGTTGTTAGGATGACACCCTAATCTAATGTTCCAAAACTATTTCAGTATTTTTAGATCAGCCCCTCTCCCTCTTTCTTTTAAGTTTTGCTCTGTTAGGGACTGTACTATGTTTGAGGTTCATCTACGTCAGGGATGGCCAACTTCCAAGAGATAGAGATCTACTCACAGAGTTAAAAACTAGCAGTGATCTACCCGCTTTTTGGGGTTCAGGTCAATGTTGATGAGCTTTTTTGCTTTTTTTAGGAAGGAGGAAGGCCCATTTTTTTGGGGGGGGGGTTCAGGTTGAAATTGTTGAACTTTTTTTAGAGAGAGGAAAGCCACGTGTTTTAGGGGGCCAGGGCAAAAATGTTGAGCTTTTTTGGGGGGAGCCAAACTTGTTGAGCTTCTTGGGAGGCTCCAGTGATTTACCACAGATGTCCAGTGATATACCAGTAGATCACGATCTACCTGTTGGACATGCCTGATCTACATCATATGATTGGGAAAGGATTAATAGGAAAGTGTCTAAGATGCTCAATTTTAGAAAGATGGTTTTTAAAAAAAAATAATGGGGGAAAGATTGGGGATAGAGATACCAGCAGAAGTGTGGGAATGGGTTTGGGCCAATGTAACAAAAATATTAATTTTAATTACACTAAAGCAGAGTGTTCACAAAATATCAGTGGTTCCTTACTCTGCACCTTAAACTAATCTATAATGCAATGAAAGGCTCCCACACCCTTGGCATTGTGAGCAGCTGCATACTGATTTCTTACATAAGTTTTGGAAATATTTTATTACCCCTTCCTTTTCTGTTTCCCCTTTGTCCATATTAGACTGATAGCCCCTTAGGGCAGGGGCTTGTCAAACTTCAGGCCTTTTGCGTTATTTTTCATGATTCAATGTGGCTCAGTATTTGATATTAACTTCTTAACTTTAGTACCTTATTTCTGATTACGTTATTTACAGTACAGAGTGTATTTGAACGACTCTGTGTTTATTTAATTATGATACACTTATTCTTGCATTTGTGTGTATAATATTTTTAAATAAGATTCCAATTATGTGTGTTTCTTTAAACTGCAGGTCTAAACACAGGGCTGGTCTAATCACTTAACTTTAATATCTTCTGATGCAGTAGGTGGAAGAAAGAGCTGATTGTTCCAGTAAGATTTATAGTGAAGTTGATGTGTTATTGATTAGCTAATCAAAGTTGGAGCTTTTTTTCTCAGGTGGTATTCTGGACTGTTGAAAATCACACTGGAATTTCAATACTAAAGTGTTAAAGTTAAAACAAATAAAAGTGTTAGCTAAAACAAATAAAAGAATGGAATCTTGTCAAATTAGAAACATGAGGAAGTAGAGATGGAAAATGTAGAACTTTCTGGCATGGTTGTCAAGAATTAATTAACTGTGGGTGCACAGGATCTGGGACTTGTTAATGTTTTGATGTAGTCTTCTGGTGGGGTTACACTATAGCATGAATTTAGGATAACTATGGATTCTTTGCTATCTTTCATAATCAAACAGTTACTGTAGTTGTTGTACATTTTAAAGGAATTATGTAATGTTTATTCCTTGAAATGAGTATCCATGAAATGAATTGACCAGCAATCTCTTTTAAGGTTGGAGCAGTTTCAGAAATCAAGGCATATTTCCTTTCATCCTCTGTTGCTTTTATATTAAAGTGGGTCTGAATCAGCCGGCCCAATTAATGTAATGAGATCAGGTTGTGTCTGGCAGCACCAGCCGGCATGGTACGGTCCTTGTGCCATAAAAAATGAATGTCACATAACATCGGATTGGCAGGAGCAACACCCAAAGTGGTTGTTTCCCTCGCAGAAAGTTTTCAGGGGGAGAGCCATTGCAGAGCTATTGCGACTTTGCAATTAGGTGGGGCAATGCGTTTATTAATTAGGCCTTCTCTTCCCAAGACTCATTTAATTATCATCCCAGCCTTCACAGATGCTCCCCTTTGCTTGGGGCTGAGAGCTGGATTCGTACATGACTCACAATGTCCCACTTATTGCCACATGTGTGTTCAAGTGACACTTTAGACTGAAGTGGCCATTGTAATGGAAATGATGACAAAGCGGATGGAGCAGATGTGTGAATCTTGAAGTGGCAAAAAGAAGGGGGAGGTGAAAGAAAGTGGTAAACAGAAGCAGCGCCATCTTAAGCTTATCCGGCGCCGTGGTGCAAAGATCCCTCTGGCACCCCCCCCCCTTCCCAGAGTTGACCTTTTTTTAGGGCTGGAGGAGGAGGGCAACGGCTGGAGGGTGGCTGGCTCCTCAGGTGGGGAAGAGGCGGAGGCTGGATGTGGCGCATCCTGGCTCAGCTGGCCGCTTTGTGCTGCCGTAGCCACGGCAGGCAGCACAGTGGGCTTGCGCAGAGCGAGCGAGGGTGCGTGCTCGTTCGGTGTTCCTTGAACTCTCGCCTGGCGCCCTCCAGAACTTGGCGCCCCGGTGCCCCATACCACTAGCCTCAATGGATAAGACAGGCCTGAACAGAAGGCTAGGAAGTTGAAAGTTGACTGTGGCCATCCTTGCATCTTGTTGTTTCATATTATAAACCTTAAAAAAGTAAGTCACTGTCAGGGACTGGGCAGAGGAGGAATGGTGGAGACCGCCCCCATCCTGACCCTTCCAGGGAGGAGGAAGAGGAAGACAGTATAGATTTACAACAGGGGGTTCAGGGAAGTCACAGCTCAGAGGCAGGTGAAGGGAAAAGCTAGGAAATCATGGGAGAGCCAGGACAACACCCAATTGACATGTTGTCATTAGAAAGCATTCCAGACCTTCCATCTCCCAGAACCCGGTGAGCCTTAAAAGTAGGAGAGCAAAGAGCTCAAAGACAGAGGGCACGTAGCAGCGTCCGTAGAGGAGATGATGATGATGATGACGAATGAGGAAGTGGGAGAGAAGGGGGTGGAGATTCACTCAGGACAATGCCATTATCCAAGAGGCTGGGGTCTATAGCCTTTCTCTGTTAAGATTGAAGTAAAAACAGTCTGTAAGAAACTTTTCCTTGTCTTTATAATTTCCTGGGTAACCAGCTGGGAGCCGCTGACAGCATCCTGACTGTCACATAGTTTTCAAGCCCACTTTGTGATTGGGAGGAACTTTCTTGAGAGGTGATTTTTTTAAAAAAGTGTTTGCTTGGGGTTCCAAGTGCTCCGACATGCCAATATACAGTATATATGAAGGATAATGGACTCAACAGCTCAGTCCTATGCATGTACATTCACATGATCAGCTGGGTTCAATGAGACTTATTCCCAGGTAAGAATTATAGGGATGCAGCCTGAAGTTTATTTTTTATCAATGGGAGGGGATGTTCAGTCTGTTCTCTGTCTATCTCAAATTAATTTTCAAAACACAAAACCACCATCTAGATCAGGGGTCAGCAATCTAAAGCCCATGGGCCAGAAGCAGCCGACGGTGGTTGTTTGACCAGCCTATGAGCCAAACCGAGCTGCCTGTGGCACGGGTACTCGCTTCTGCAGCACTGAAAATCACATCATGCGCATGCACAGATGGCGAAAATCGCGGGTGGGCTAACACACGTGTGCGATCTGGCCCATGGAGGGATCTCCACGGGACCGATCTGGCCCAGGCAAGATAAACCTTGCTGACCCCTGATCTAGATAAGGCACCCCCAACCTCGACCCTCCAGATGTTTTGGGACTACAGCTCCCATCATCCCTGCCCACTGGTCCTGTGAGCTAGGAATGATGGGAGTTGTAGTCCCAAAACATCTGGAGGGTTGAGGTTGAGGATACCTGATCTAGATGAACTTGCACTACTGGTTCAGCTGGAGTATTTTAGCAGTGATGATTTCCGTGACAGTGATTTGTTAGCTTCTTTACAATATGATGGCTGTTGCAGAGACTGGCAGAGTCAATGTTATCCTATGCATGTGCTGCCTTACACATGCTCACTCAGAAATAAGTCCCACTGTGTTCAATGACAGCATAGTGTGCAACAAAGCAGTATAATTCCAGTCTCATACCATATCTGTCCTCTGCTGGTCACTTCTATTATATTCTCCAATTTCATTAGAGCATTCATGTCTCATACATGCTGAGAATCCTTCAAGTATATTGACAATTGCTGAGCCAAGGAGAATGTAGCCTGCATATACAAAACCAGCCTTCTTCAACTTGCTGCCATCCAGACGCTTCGGACTCCCATCAGACATCAAAACATCATCAAAAGTCAGAGATGATGGGAGTTTTAGTCTAAAACATCTGGAGAGCATCAGGTCATGGAAAAGATAAATAGATGCTTCCAACAGTCATTTTTGCAAAATGGCTTGAGAAACGGCCTCCATGCAGTAATATAATGCCCCAGGAATGACATGGTAATATGATGTAACCACCTGAGGTTGCACTCTGTTTGCATAAACAATTTGATTCCTAAAAAGTGTTCTTGTGAACCAGCTTGGAAAAGAAAATGTGGGTGTGGATGGGGAAACAGAGGGGCTAGTTCATGCACAAACAACTCCTTAATTAGAGAGATGAGACTGCATGAGATAGCATGTGGTTCCAGGAACAAAGCTGGTGTTCTGGATCCATTCCATATGGAATTCAGTCCTAGTTTGAGAACCGACAGATAACCTAGGAGGAACATCAGAGATGGAAGCTGATAGTACAATTCTCTTTGTTATTCTAGACCTCTCAGCAGCTTCCAGCATAATTTGAACACTAAACATTACTGGATCATCAAATATTGACTCAAAATGTTCTATCCATTTGTCATGCTGGCTGCCTTTCCCGCTGTCCTTTCCATCAGTTGCTTGGGAGATGCCATATATCAGGGGTGGCCAAACTTTTTATTCTGCTGAGGGCTGCACTCAGTTGGCGGTAGTCTCTTGAGGGCTGCATACTGGCAGCACAAGAGGTCAGAGTCAAATGTGGGCAGGGGTAGAACGACTGGCAGAGGAAGAGGAGTGCAGGGGGAAGCGCATTGCCCCCAGCAGCGTGATCCCAGTGGGGTGCCATCGCTGCTGCCCACGCTGGGCGCCACGCCCCTGCAGGCAGCATGCCCTGCCCCCAGGATGCGCACCACGCCCCTGCGGGCGGCGCCCTCAGGACGTGCGCCAGCCCCACCCCCACTTGCTCTCTGCCCCCCCCCGGTGCTCCGCCACTGGGTAGAACCCAAACATGCCAGGATTTCAGTTTTTCTGCCACTTAACTCTCTTTCTCTCTGTTTCTGCCACCCTCTTTTCTTTCTTTCTCTTATTGGCAAGAGGATGGAAGGAAAGCTATAGCCTGATCAACATTTTGTGTCTCGAGTCTTGACATGTGTGTTTTAATAAATTAAATAAAAATGACATTCATAGAATCATAGAATTGTAGAGCTGGAAGGGACCCCAAGGATAATCCAGGCCAACTCCCTGAAATGCAGGAATCTTTTGCCCAACGTGGGGTTCAAACCTATGACCCTGAGATTAAGCGTCTTATGTTCTATTGGCTGAGCTGTGCACTAGAGTTAAAATGGATCCCCATTCATTCAGATATTTAACTTCTTAAGACCCAGGGAAGGGACCTGAAACAGAAAGCCCTCCAGTGGACATATGTGCACGCTAACGTTCTTTTAACATTCTTTTAAACGTTTAAATGTCATCTGAAGAAGTGTGCATGCACACGAAAGCTCATACCAAAATAAAACCTTAGTTGGTCTTTAAGGTGCTACTGAAGGAATTTTTTAATTGTTCTTTTAAAAGTTAGACAACAAAACAGGGGAAATGTACCTGAACACAGAAACATTTGGAGCATGAATGATGAGTGAAAGATTCATTAGGATGGATTCTATTGTTTACAAGTGTGACAGTCTTATCTCGGTGTGACTGAGTGACATGTGCATGAAAGTGTGAGTGGGTACCACTGAGATACAGAATTTTTTATTTTACATAAAAGAGGGGAAGGTATATGAGCGATTTTGAGATCAGGAATGCATGCATCTGTTGAGGCTGAAATTACAAATGCATTTTCACACACTTTAATCATCATAATACAACAATCTTCCCCCAGGTCTGTTAATGTGTGTTACCACCACTATTCACAATGTATGCTTCCCCGGCTTCAAATGTCATCACACCACCCTCCAGTTAGCAGGTGCAGGAGACTCCCCACAATGGTACATTGTCATCAGACTCTGATCATGATGTGGCTGGTGACAGTCCTGACAGTGTGGCCATCCCATTTTCTGCATTATCTGCTTGCTGCACTATTCTCTCAAATCCCAGAGCTAATGATATAGTAAGTAAATCCTTGTCAATTTCACTGATGCCTTCTTGGTGTTTCTAACAATTAAAGGTAAAGGACCGTTAGGTCCAGTCGCGGACAACTCTGGGGTTGTGGCGCTCATCTCGCTTTACTGGCTGAGGGAGCCAGCGTACAGCTTCCGGATCATGTGGCCAGCATGACAAAGCCGCTTCTGGCGAACCAGAGCAGCGCACGGAAACGCTGTTTACCTTCCCGCTGGAGCGGTACCTATTTATCTACTTGCACTTTCACACGCTTTCGAACTGCTAGGTGGGCAGGAGCTGGGACAGAGCAACGGGAGCTCACCCCGTCGCAGGGATTCAAACTGCTGACCTTCTGATCAGCAAGCCCCAGGCTCAGTAGTTTAGACCACAGCGCCACCCGCATCCCTAACAATTAAAGTATTGCTATGCTTTAATGAAACTGAAGATGCTTTCTGCTGACATTTGCAGTGACTGGATAGCAGAGGGTAGGAGGTGCTTCCAGATGACCCATTTATTGAGCATTCACCCTGATTCGTTTGCAGGGAGGTTTGATGTTGCTGCATCAAACCAAGTGTTATCACACACTTTCCAGTGCATTTTGCTGTCTCTTTCCTTATTGCAAAAAGTCTTATATTTGGGGGAAGTGGGCTTGTTGCACATGACTTCCCTATTTGCCAGTATGTGACTGAATCCCAACCAAAACTAGCAAAAGTCCAGAAGTGCCCTAATATAGGGTCATGGCACTGTTGAAGGCCATGGCAGCTTTGGGCTTTCAAATTTCAACGGCGCCCTGTGTGACCCCAAAATTCACTCCCCCTCACCTCTCACCTTCCGTTCTACATCATTGTTTCAGTGTGCAGTGCAGGCAAACCGGTTTCACCCCCTTAAATCCACCTCTGATGGAAAATTGAGGGAGCTGGTCTGCTCCTGTGAGTGATCACTGTCAAAGCAGCACTTTTGTGATGTGTGAAACTGTGAGCAGGTGAGTGTGTGTGGGGGGGGGGGAGTCATTTCTTCCACATGTATATAAGAACATTATAACCATGCTGGGTCACATGAGCGCAATACCCCTCTCCTGTTCATGTTCCCGAGAAACTGGTATTCCGAAGCAGGGGAGTTAATATACCCACTATGACTAAGAGCCACTGACAGCTTGAAAGGATGGAATCCCCCTTTAAAGCAGTCCAGATTGATGGCCATCACTACGTCATGTGGTGTTGAATCCCACAGAGAGCCAGTGTGGCATGGTCAGAGCATTGGACCAGGGATCAAATGCTCACTCATCCACCAGGTTCACTGAGTGACCTTGGGCCAGTCACAGACTCTCAGCCTAACCTACCTCACAGGGTTGTTGTGAAGACAGAAATGGAGAGGAGGGGAACCATGTCGGCCACCTGAAGCTTTGCTTTGGAGGAAAAGTGGGATAGAAATGTCACAGATAAGCAAACAATAGCTCAACCATGTGCTGTGTAAAGAATTGCTTTTCGTTTTTGTGCGCCTTCCAACCTTCGGCTTCCTTTAATGGCCATGGGTCCTGCTAGTGTCATGGCAGAGGGAGAAATGTTTATCTCTTGCCACTTGGGATCGCTCACTAGGTAGACATCTAGTGGTCCAGGGTTTGATCCCCATGTGGGCAAAAGATTCCTGCTTTGCAGGGGGTCGGACCAGATCACTACCATTCTATGATTCCTCTGTATGCCATGCTTTATCTTACGCACCTCTTACCAGATCCTCTCCTACGACGAGCCTTCATCACGGGCGAGTTGTTCCAGGCCCTGGGTCATTTGCCCTTTTCTCCACTTCTACAAGATCGTTTCAGAGGTGAGTTAACGGCGCAAAGTTTCCCTGCGCATCCCCCCCCCCGCGCGCCTCCTTTCCGCGCCTGCGGAGGAGGAAGGCACGCGCGCAGGCGGCGCGTGGGCGGGAAGGGGGGCGCCGCTCCTAGACACCTCCCCCGCCCTCCCCGAGAGGCGCTCTCCAATCCCCGGCAGCCAGCCTCTTATTAAAGTGGCGCGGCGGACGGGCGGCCAGGGACTCTTCGCCGCGGCTCCTCCGACTTCAAGCGCGCTTGCCGCCTCCCCTCCTCGAGCGAGCCGAGGCTGCTGAGCCAGCGGGGACCGAAAAGGCGCTCGGAGAGCCGCGCCGTCCTCCGCTTGCTGCCGTCCTCAGCCGAGGCAGCGCTTGCCATCCGCACGAGAGCGCGCGCCGCCAAATCGCCCTCCTCCGCCAGGTGGGTGATTCTCGCGGGCCCCAACTCGTGGTTGGGAGAGGGGGGGGCGTGGAGCGGGCGGCAGACCTCAAAGTGCGGAAAATGGGTTAGGTATATCTATAAAGTGCGGGGCAGGAAGTTTCAGAGCTCACCGAACTTCATGGATGAGGATGCGCCATCATTTAACAGGGGGACAGGATCTTCTAAGACAGGGGTGGCAAACTCCCAAGAGACTGCGATCTACTCACAGAGTTAAGAACTGGCAGTGATCTACCCCCTTTTGAGGTCAAAGTTGACCTTTTTTTAGGGAGGAGGAGGGCCCGTTTCTTAGGGGTGCAAGGCAAGATTGTTGAGACTTTTTTTTTAATTGAGGCCAAAGTTATTGAGCTTCTTGGGGGGGGGGGGGAGAAAAGCAGCCAGTCATCTTCCACAAATGTTCAGTGTGTTCTACCGGTAGGTCACGAACTACCTGTTGGACATGCCTGTTCTAAGAGAACTGCCACTTTCTCCTCCTGACAAAGTTTTCGGAGCTTTGCAACCAATACTGAGTAGTAGTAGTAGTAATAATAATAATAATAATAAATGTACTGTGTAGAGCACAGGGCAAAAATTCGACAGACGTTTTCCCATCACTGAGTTTCTGTCACGAGGAAAGCTCCACCTGTTGAATTTCTGCTTGCAAAAGAATTTGCTCAAGGCAGAGGGCGATGGCCCCCCTCGTTGTTAAAATCTGGGGGACGTGTGTGTTTGTGGCAGGGTTTGTGTGAATGTAACTCTTTGATCTCCCTGTTATATTCTCTGGTTCAGCATGCATTTGAGATTGCTGAGTGATGCTTAATAAAGAGAGAAGCACAAATTAGTCGCTTCCTAACATCTGCTAGCCACCCTGCCATATTCTCCATTAGCAGAGGTTTATGGTTGCTGCAAAGTGTGGGGAAATGTGGGTTCTAATCTGCATGAGTGGCTGTGAGGCTGCCACTACACATTGAGGGCACATTTGAGGGACAATCTTTTCCCTCAAAGAATTCTGGGCACTGTAGTTTAACCCCTGCAGAGTTGCAATTCCCAGGAACCCTTACCAAACTACAGTGCCCAGAATTCTTTGAGGGAAAGAACATACTTTGAATATGCCTTAGAGGTATAGTATGGAACCAGTGAGTGGAAAACGGTTGTTTTGAATCAATTGCCACAGAGTACGAAGATGCCATATGCATATGTAACAGAGGGAATGGCATGTCCGGGCAGAGGTGTCCTCCTCATACACCTAGAGAAGAGAAGCTTAAGGGGAGACGTGATAACAGTCTTCTTCAAATACCTGAAGAACTGCCACACAGAAGACCAAGCAGAATTTCTCTCTCTTGCATCGGAGGGTTTGGGCTAGAATTCATGGGTGGAAATGGCAGGGAAGCAGATTTCAGCTAAACAGTAGAAAAAGTGACTTTTTGGCTAGGGAATGGACTGCCTTGGGAGGTGGTAGCCTGTCATTCACTGGAGGTATTATTTACATAGAGGTAAAAAATGCTGTAGCATCCAGGGAACATGAGGAGCCCTTTGCTTTGCCCAAGAGACATACATTCAACTCAGATTTCAGGTCAATGTTTAGGGCTCCTTCTGGGTACGTGGCAGGAATGACCTCAGAACAGGCAATAAACCTGAGTCTTCAAGGAGAGCCATGCACAGATATGGAAGATATACACGGCAAAGGTAAATGTAGATTTGCTAATGGGTATATGGTCTAAAAACCACTGAGCCTATGGCTTGCCGATCGGAAGGTCGGCGGTTCGAATCGCCATGACGGGGTGAGCTCCTGCCCACCTAGCAGTTCAAAAGCACGCCAGTGCAAGTAGATAGGTACCGCTCCAGCGGAAAGGTAAACGGCATTTTCGAGTGCTGTTCTGGTTTCGCCAGAAGCGGCTTAGTCATGCTGGCCACATGACCCGGAAAAACTGTCTGCGGACAAATGTCGTCTCCCTTGGCCAGTAAAGCAAGATGAGCACCACAACCCCAGAGTCGTTTGCGACTGTCAGGGGTCCTTTACCTTTATATACTTAGCAGGGAGGCGCAGCCTGTCCTGGCTCCCTGACAAGTGAATCTGCATGATACATATGCTTGCAAAACACCTCTTTGTCACATTATTATGTACACATTTCAAACTTTTAAAGTTAGCAGCCAAAACATATGATGTAATAAAGAAGAGTAGCCAATTCAGTGCGGTGAATTGCTATGCAAAGTACGCTGAAGACTGATCTCTATTTTGGAGATTTTGCAGACACAGACAATCCTATTTCTAAGCTTTTCTGAGCAACCATGAGGGTTAGATAAGGTATAGTTGATAGCATAGGGCCCCTGAGCAGTTGCCCCAGTCTCTTTCAGTGCTAGCCTGGCCAAGCTGCCTATGGATGTTTTCTTATAAGGATGAACTGTTTGGTACGCAGGATCCAGTGCTGTTGAGTGCCCAGTTTACTAACTTGCATCTTTGGCAGGACAGCTGCTGCAACTTTGTGCAAGTTTACTGTTTGCTAATAGACTGGCTGCATTTTAGAGCAGTAGGTTGTCCTTTGGTAGGAACTGCTTTTCAGTGTACAGTATATGAGCGGTGCTGCCATTTTCAGGGTTATAGCAATTTTGCTGTAAGTGTGGGGAGGTGAACTATTAGTTTGCCAAATGACTTTCCCTTAATGGAGAAAACACCTGGCTTCAGAGCAAGCAAGTAAGTTTTGAACGCTGCCTTTAATCTGGTATATTTTGGGGTATTTCCTCTATGAATTACAGTATCTCATTTCAGACATAACAAACTTCTGCTTCAGGTATGTGTCTAAGCAAATGTGCGAGTGGCATTGGATGGCCGACCAAGGCTGAGTTAGCATGAGGGTGAACATTAATATGCTGGGGCAATATCTAGGAACAAGCAGGAATATGGATGCAGGAAGGAGTGTGTGTGTGTGAGAGAGAGCAAACTTTTTTATAGCAGTGTGTTTGTTTAGTATGACATACACAATGCTTACAATAAGCAAGCATAGGTATGCATCCGTGTAATGTGAATGTATTGAGAAGCATGGATTAAGATGTGTAAGTAAGAGCATCTATATAATTGCACACTGCAGTTATGTAAAGACTGCAATCCTCAAAGTTAGGCTCCTTATGTTCAGAATAACAGGATGGCAGCCAGAGTCATCAGCCCTTGCATGCTCTCTCCTCTCCAAGGATCTCGTGACTATCAGCTATTTAGAATTAGGGTTGCATTTTTTAAGGGACTGGTAAGAAGCAATTGTTATGCATTATATGGGGCACTTTCATAACACCTTTCCTATGACCAAAGACACTTGCACAAGCTCAGCACCAATGGGCAGCCCAGTTAGGCACAGGCTAAGGACTCTAGAGGATCAGGAGGCCCAATACCAGCCCTGCCCTGCCACCCACCACCCACTTTACTAGGACTCTAGAACTGCTTTAGAACCTTGACTGCCCTCTGCAGTCACCACCCACTAAGTCTAATAACTAAAATTGCACTGCCCTGGCCTATAGAGCTATAAAATTCATTCCCAAACATCCCAGGGGCAGGAGGTGGGACTGGCAGGGAGGATGGTGAGTGGCAGCTCAGAAAATATGGGGAAGTGGTGCTGCTGCTGTCCCCAAGTGTGGTGGCAAGCAGGACAGGTGTCCTGTCCTGGTTAGGGGCAGGGGCAATGTTGGGAGAATGAGGTGACCCAGTGAGAGAGGGGCATTGCTATCACTGCATGCAGAAATGGGAAAGAGTCCTGCTCTAGTCTGGAGTGGTGGGGGACTTGTCAGCAGCACTGGGCTGAGAGCCCCCTTTAAGTCTGGCCCTGGCTGCAAGTCTGGCCCTGGCCCTGCTTTTGCATAGAAATGTATATATATGGGGGGGGTAAGTTCTTTGCATGCATATGCTTGATTTAAAATATAGTTGTACAAGCCTTTAAATAAAAAAAACACATTTATTTTTTCCCAAAATAATTTAATATTTGGACAAAATAATTTAAGAACATTAGTAAAAGCTGTCATTCCATCTCTCCTGTTATCCTGCTTAAGAAAATGGGCTGGAATTGTAAATGTATGAAATTGTCTTGTGTAGAATCATAACATTCTGGCTGACATTAGCTCGAAGACTAAGGCAGAGGCTTTTTCAGGTTTTGCCAGAGTTCCTTTAAATGGATGTGCTAGAGGCTGAACCCCAGACTACAAACTACAACCCTTGTCTTAGCCTACATTGGCTCATGGGCGTAGGCACATCAAATAAATAAAGCAAAGTGGCTACCAGTAGTTAAGCAGTTAAGACAATGGAGCATATATCCCCAGGCAAGATTCGATAGCTGACCATTTCACCCTATTGTTCTTAAGTGGGAGTTGTTAATGAGCATTCAGGAGCATTAAGAGTTCTATTGGCGATTTAATGAGGGTGCAGACTCAGAGGATTCAATTTGACTAAGGTGGCTCTGCAAGGCTAAAAGGAAGTGAATAAGAAAGGGGGGGCTGTAGCTTTGACAGACACAGTGATGTTTATAAAAAGCAGTGGTGTTCTAGTCTGCCCCTCCTCCTGCATCTGTATACTGTAAATCAGGGGTGGCCACCTCCCAAGAGACTCTGATCTACTCACAGAGTTTAAAACTAGGAGTGATCTACCCCCTTTTGGGGGGGTTCAGGTCAAAGCTGTTGAGTTTTTTTAAGGAAGGGAAGCCCTGTTTTTTGGGGTTTAGGTCAAACTTGTTGAGCTTCTTTTAGGAGGGAGGGAGGCCCATTTTTGTTTAGGGCTTCAGGTCATAGTTCAACTGTTTTTAGGGAGGAGGAAAATTTTGGGTGAGCTTTTTTTAGGGGTGCCAGTGACCTACCAGTGATCTACCACAGACATCCAGTGATCTACTGGTAGATCACAATCTACCTGTTGGACGTGCCTGCTGTAAATCAAGCAGAGAGAAAGCAGCTTACAAGGCTCCTGTACATGCAGAGTTCCAGCATCACAGCGTCACCCAGAGGCACCCACAAATATGAGTTATCCCTCTCTCTATTTCTTCCTTCCTTCCCTCCCTCTTCCATCCTTAATAAAATAGGGGGGGCAGATAAGCCCCACATAGAAAGCCCATCAACATGGGGGGATGACTCTTTCAAATACGGTATTTACAAGTAATTGGGGGGGGGGAGAGGCACCTAGGCCTCTAGGAGTTGGCTGCTATGCCTAGGAGTAGGACAATTCAAGAAAGCAGAATGATGCATATGCTATGGTAATATATCAATAGAATCATAGAATTGGAGTTGGAAGGGACCACAAGGGTCATCTAGTCCAACCCCCTGCAATGCAGGAATTTTTTCCTAAGGTGGGGCTTGAACCATGGTTGAAATATTATGCTGATATGCAGCAACGCCTCGGAGCCGTCGTGGCTGCGGCCATGCCTTGCCTCGCCCTCGCCCGCCCTGCCACCCCCTCTCGCGTGCCCGACCCTCCCGTCCTCTTGCTGCAGAGTTCCAGCATCACAGCATCATCCAGAGACACCCACAAATATGAGTTATCCCTCTCTCTATTTCTTCCTTCCTTCCTTCCCTCCCTCTTCCATCCTTAATAAAATACGGGGGGGGCAGATAAGCCCCACATAGAAAGCCCATCAATATGGGGGGGATGACTCTTTCAAATATGGTATTTACAAGTAATTGGGGGGGGGAGGCACCTAGGCCTCTAGGAGTTGGCTGCTATGCCTAGGAGTAGGACAATTCAAGAAAGCAGAATGATGCATATGCTATGGTAATATATCAATAGAATCATAGAATTGTAGTCGGAAGGGACCACAAGGGTCATCTAGTCCAACCCCCTGCAATGCAGGAATTTTTTCCTAAGGTGGGGCTTGAACCATGGTTGAAATATTATGCTGATATGCAGCAACGCCTCGGAGCCGTCGTGGCTGCGGCCATGCCTTGCCTCGCCCTCGCCCGCCCTGCCACCCCCTCTCGCCTGCCCAACCCTCCCGTCCTCTCCAGCCAAGCAGGGTAGCCGCCAACGCTGCCAGCCCCAGAAGCACAAGATGGCCGCTGCCTCCGCCACTGCCACGATGTCATCAGGCCCACTGGCCTGTAGCCCCGCCCACATTCCCACTTCGTGGCCCCTCCCCTCCCGTGCCTTGGCCCCGCCCCTGAACGACCATGGCTTGCCCCCCCCTAGTTTTGATCCTGGCTACGCCCCTGCATTGGCTCCCAGTACGTTTCCGAGCACAATTCAAAGTGTTGGTGCTGACCTTTAAAGCCCTAAACGGCCTTGGTCCAGTATACCTGAAGGAGCGTCTCCACCCCCATCGTTCTGCCCGGACACTGAGGTCCAGCTCCGAGGGCCTTCTGGCGGTTCCCTCATTACGAGAAGCCAAGTTACAGGGAACCAGGCAGAAGGCCTTCTCGGTAGTGGCACCCACCCTGTGGAATGCCCTCCCACCAGCGGTCAAAGAGAACAATCACTACCAGACCTTTAGAAGGCATCTCAAGGCAGCCCTGTTTAGGGAAGCTTTTAATGTTTGATGGATTTCTGTATTTTAGAATTTCTGTTTTTTTGGAAGCCGCCCAGAGTGGCTGGGGGAACCCGGCCAGATGGGCGGGGTATAAATAATAAATTATTATTATTATTATTATTATTATGTCTGAAATAGGGATTGTTGTTGGGTTTTTTGGCAAAGTTATCCTTAAATACGTTTTGTCCCTTCAATTATGATGACGTTTACACGTTTACATCTATATCCATTACGTGGTGCTTAAATTAAAACACCATAGGTGTAAGTAAAGTTGGGAATTGAGTTTTAAAGGATTATGTGCAAGGCTGAGTTTGTGTGCATGCATATACGTTGTAGTTAGAATAGAATAGAATAGTTCTTTATTGTCATAGAATAGTTATTGCCTGAAATTTGGTGAATGACAGTATCCACATGTGAATATTGCTAATCTGGCATCATTGTGCTTTTAATTAATAATTATTTTACAAATAAATAACTTATTTTATGCTGACAGTTTATGCGGTTGTTTATAATATCTCTTGAGTAGCCACTCACTTTGATTTATCATTCTGCATTGCTTTAATATGATTTTATGTTCCTGCACATCACCCTGATATTTTGCAAAAGGGCAGTATATTAATACTTCTATAAATAAATGAATAATTTTCAGTGTGTAATGTTGCAGATTCACACTGTTCAGACATACACAAGAACAGGAGTCAGCCCACCTGGTAACTTCCAGATGGTGTTGGACTCCAATGCCCATCAGCCCTGAAAATTGGCCATCCAGCTGCAGCTGATGGCAGTTGTTGTCCAACATCATCTGGAGGCCACTACATTGACTAACCCTGCATTAGAGAATGCTGATAATCTGATTTGGGTTACATTGAACCATTGCTACTGTACCTCCAAGTTTTTGTAATCCACCTAGAGGTTCTTTTTACAATCAAGCAGTACGGTATATAAAAAAGGTAAAAGACCCCTGACAGTTAAGTCCATCCGCGAACGACTCTGGGGTTGCGGTGCTCATCTTGCTTTACTGGCCGAGGGAGCCAATGTTTGTCCACAGATAGCTTCCAGGTCATGTGGCCAGCATGACTAAGCTGCTTCTGGCGAAACCAGAGCAGCGCACGGAAACGCCGTTTACCTTCCCTCCGGAGTGGTACCTATTTATCTACTTGCACTTTGATGTGCCTTCGACCTGCTAGGTGGGCAGGAGCTGGGACTGAACAACGGGAGCTCACCCCGTTACGGGGATTCGAACCGCTGACCTTCCGATCGGCAAGTCCAAGCGGCACAGTGGTTTACACCACAGCAGTATACAGTATATTTATGGTTATGTAGCTAGCTAAATAAACATATGGTACCTCACCAGTTTTAACCCTGCATTCTGTTTTTGAAAGCCTTCTTTCAAAAGTGTGTAAACTCACAGAAAAGTCTGTAATCCTGGTTGAGATGAGTTTAGAAAAGCTTTGAAACTGAAAATGGGACTGGGAAAGTAAGAGTGATAAAAAGAAAAACATGCAGGAGGAAATGTAAAAACGATTACCGTACTTTTGTTTACAACTATTTTATTCATATAAAACATTTTTAGTTGTATTCTCTGTCAGCTGCCTCCGAAGTTGCAAACAGTTAAACATAATAAAATACTGAAATAATGTGTAACCATATAAAACCTGACAGGAAAACAATAATAGTAGCCAGCAGATTTAAAAGATACTTTCTATTTCAGCTGTTTAAAACAATAGCTTCCAGATTAGCTTTCTTTACAAGTCACATTTTTCTTTTTTTCTGGAAGGCTGGCAATGGTGGAGTTGAGTAGACTTAACGCATCATGTGGGTGCCATGGAGGTGACCAATGCCCTTGCTGGACTTTCTTGTCTAAAAAGATTGGTCCCAGATTGTAAAGGGCTTTAAGGGTTAAATATCAGCACTTTGTAATTAGCTCCAGAAGGAAACAGGCAGCCACAGTGGTTGAACCAAACAGTGTTAGAAACTGAGATATGAAAGCTAGGATCTAAATGGCACCTGAAACCTAGGTTATGGGCACAACAACGGAATGTCTAGGCACACTTTTATAACAGGAATACAAAGCTGAAAATGAACTGCAGCTAAAATATTATGCTCATTTTTCACATGGTCTAGTCCTTCCCCTGCCTACCCCCCTAATATTCTTAAGAGGGTCTCTCCTCCAGTCTCCAGAGAGTAGCTAGAAGTGGGGAGGCAGAAAAGGGCCCTCCTTTCCTTCCACTCTGCAGTTTTAATCTGAAATCTTAGGCACAGCCAGAGCTCAGAAGCTACTTGCACTAATGAAATTCCCTGTCACAAAATGCGCCTGGAACAATGGGAGTTTTGAACACTGGAACCAAAATGAGAATAATGCATGTGCTCTGTGATATGCCTCTCTCAGGCTGCTGCATTTTGCACCAGCAGCAATTTCAAAAAGGCAGAGCACATTGCAGTCACCCAACTGCATTTTAGGCACCCATCTATGTCTTAGAAAAGGGCAAAATGACTCATTTCCCGTCTTGAATTTTTAAATTATTTGTTTATTACTTTCCCCTTGCCATGCACAGGGATTCCACCCCCCCCCCTATTGTCATCTGTTCAGGAGCACAATCAGTAAGGCAAAAAGCTTACCATGGGGCATCCAAACTGAAATACAGTAATAAACTTCTCTCCTTGCTGGTGCTACAGTCCAGCTTTGGTGTTATATAGTGGCCTCCAGCCAGTAGGAACAATGGCATAAATTTCACCAGCTCATCCGCAAACCTGTATTTGCAAGCTACTGCTAGCTTATCAAGGACTTTATTTTGAAGCTTAATTAGGAACACAATATTTTAAATCCACCAGAGAAAAAAACCTACTTCATATATTTTACATGGTGAAGGTAAAGGTACCACTGACCGTAAGGTCCAGTCGTGGACGACTCTGGGGTTGCGGCGCTCATCTCGCTCTATAGGCGGAGGGAGCCTGCGTTTGTCCACAGACAGCTTCTGGGTCATGTGGCAAGCATGACTAAGCCGCTTCTGGCGAACCAGAGCAGCGCATGGAAATGCCATTTACCTTCCCACCAGAGCGGTACAGTATCTATTTATCTACTTGCACTTTGGCGTGCTTTTAAACTTTTAGGTTGGCAGGAGTTGGGACTGAGCAACGGGAGCTCACCCCATTGTGGGGATTCGAACTCCCAACCTTCTGATCGACAAGCCCTAAGCTCTGTGGTTTAGACCACAACGCCACCCACGTCTCCAATATTTTACATGAGGAACAGCCAAGTCACCAGATGAGATTCTTGCCCTGTGTTGGCATACTCACGAGGTGCAGAATATTGTTGCTTGGCTAGTAACAAATATGAGCCTGTGCTGAAACAACCGAGTTGCTTACTAGTTTGCTTCCAATCCTTCTGTGGGCTGTCCATCTGTTCACTTCTTTAATGCAATTCCCTAAACAAGTGAAATCAATCTTGTTTCACTATCCCATTGGAAGTTAGTTCCTTTCCAATTTTCTGCTGTTGATGTTTTGTCTCAAATCTTGTTGTGCTTTATTTTATTTTATTATTTATATTCTAATTGCTTTTATATTATTGCTTGCACGTCACTTCAGAGCATAAGCTGAAAAGAAGCATATGCATCTTTTACATAGCTGCCAAGTTATCCCTTTTTTAAAGGGATTTTCCCTGATGCTGAATAGGCTTTCTCGCGAGAAAAGGGAAAACTTGGCAGCTATGATCTTTTAAATAATTCTCAAACAATTGTGGCCAGTGTACCAAATGCTTCCTGCTACCGAGGAGACCTTTTTATCTTACTGTGGCCAATGAAGCCAGCTGAGACTGTATCTTCCCTCATTAAATATCAGGGCAGACAGCGTTCTTGATCCACGGTGGTTTTATTAGATTGTGCCCACAATTAACCTAGGCTTGTTAATCCAGTTGATGGGTTCCAAACTCTGACACATGGGCTGATTGGCTGGGGAAGTAATGCCCTTGTCTTCAGTAGAGAGGATATGTCTGGCTGATAAAGGTTAATACAAATATTATATTGGGTTGTATCAAAGGCTTTAATCTGAGAGTCCAGATTGAATGCCACTAGGTAGGTAATTTCAGTTTGATTCGTTCTGTTCCTGAGTAGGAGACAGAATGCAACATTTTGATTGCGTGCAAAGAGAGCAGCAGAGATGGAATTTAAGCCTCAGAGTTCAAAGAAGGGAGGTAGTTAAGAAAGCATTGCTTTATTGTCTTCTAAGGTGTGCAGAGAAACTATTTCTGTGGAGCAACAAGAGTAACTTCACACCACCACGGTCACACTAGCCAGATTCTGTTTCAGTAGCGCTCTCTCTCTCTCTATATATATATATATACCGGTATATATATTTAGAGAGAGAATGGGAACCTTTTTGTAGGTGGGGTTGCCTGATGCGTGACACGTTCATTTAAAAGAAATTTAAACACTCACAAACGTTGTCCCCAGTTCATGTGTCTTGCTATAGGAAATAACCAGGTTTGCATATGAAGTAAACATGTTTGACAGGTAGAGTATGGTGGTGTTCTGTTTCTAGCTTTAGAGAGGATTCAGTATAATCTTTTTTTTAAAAAAAAAACTAAGTACTAGCTTTCCCAGAAATTAATTGGCCTGTCATTATGTAGTACTTATAAGGGAATAATAGGCAATGACCTCTTGTTCCTCTTACAAATCTGAAGCGTGAAAATGGCAGTGGGCTAATTAAAGTTCCACATAAAATCGCTTGCTATTATTTATCTGCTCTCTTTTTGTTTCCATGATGAAGGATATGTATGTTGGTACTCCTGTGCTCCCTCCACACCTTACAGTTTCCATTTTTCACACTGATATTCTCCTGCTTTCTCTCTCTTTCTGAACCCTCTCACACCGCTCCCCTTCCCAAGCTGTCCCTCCCTCAGGAAAAGAGAATGAAGACTCCACTCCTCCTGACAATCCTGCTGTCCTTACTAGCAGCAAAATTATGCCATGCTTACTGTATTGAGTCTCAGGAGCAGCAGATGCCCAGCGGAATGCAAACAAAGGTGAGAGTGACTAGAATTTTGTTGGAAGAGGGGATAGGAGGTTGCTGGTGAGTGGAACGGCTTCTGTGGTGGGTAAGGATCTGCTTCAAATACGCTCCTGCCATGGTACCGGTGTGGTTTTTAGAGCCTTGCATTTCAGGAGTTGAAACTGAACCCATCATCCACTTCGGGAAAACCCGAGGACTCAAAATACTAAAGTTAATGCATAATTTTGTTTTACCCAGATAGCAGCTAATTAAACTAAAATAATAATCCCCAAACACTCTCCTGTTGTGACTTCTGCAACAGTAAATTGTCCAAGGCTTGGAAAAGTTATTCTGATGTTTCACTATATTTCATGGGTTTCTTTCCAACATAGTTTTTCTTCTAACGTTTTGCAAACAGGATATATGTCACGTTTTGACATACAACACAAAATTGGATTCCACCCCTGCCCCGAATTTCATTATTTGTACCTGATTTCCTACAGTGTAAAATGGGAACGAATAAACAAATAATGGAAAATATATTACCAAGGTAAACTGTTTTACAGTGGAGAATCAGGAAATGTGACCATTCCTAGTCACTTTCTCAAGGCTAGAAACCTGAATCAATTAAAAAGAACTGTGGTACTGTGTAATTTATCTGTTAAACTTCATCTGCAGTTGCTACAGTTTGAAGGAGTATTGAGGTTTATAATACAGAGGAAGATCCTATTTCTTCCCTATAAAATATTAATTTGTTTCCCCCCATAAACACACCCCATGGCAAGACATTCATACATCCTTCATCTAAGGCAGTGGTTCTTATCCTTTTTGGGGGTCACAAACGTCTTTGAGAATCTGATAAAAGCTGGACCCTGCCCCCAGAAAAGTGCACATAAACACAAACATAATTTTGCATATAATTTGGCTTGGTTCACAAACCCCTGGAAGCCAGAGCAATGTACTTCAGACTTCTCCTTTTATCCACACAACAACCCTGTGGAGTAGGTTAGGCTGCTATACAGAAATTGGCCAATGGGGACTCATGGCTCAGTGTTGATTGAATCCATGTATTCCCAGTCTTGAGTCCATACTTCTAAAATGAAAAACTTCCCTCCTGAACTAGTGAATTTCTCAAGAGAGAAAATTCCGTAATGTTCAGACCACAGCAGAGAACCCGAGCAGCTGCTGAATTAATCTTGTATGATGATAACATGTTGAGCAGGGCCTCCTTTACAAACCTGAAACTGAAAACAAATACTGATTTCCCTACTACTCCGTCTTTTCATTGTGACTCCTTTGGAACAGAGATTAACCCTCCTGAGCCTGCTTAAAGGTAAAGGTAAAGGGACCCCTGACCATTAGGTCCAGTCGTGGACGACTCTGGAGTTGCAGCACTCATCTTGCTTTACTGGCCGAGGGAGCCGGCGTACAGCTTCCAGGTCATGTGGCCAGCATGACTAAGGCGCTTCTAGCGAACCAGAGCAGTGCACGGAAACGCTGTTTACCTTCCCGCCAGAGCAGCATCTATTTATCTACTTGCAATTCTTGCTTTTGAACTGCTCAGTTGGCAGGAGCAGGGACCAAGCAACAGGAGCTCACCCTGTCGCGGGGATTCGAACCGCTGATCTTCTGATCGGCAAGTCCTAGACTCAGTGGTTTAACCCACAGCGCCACCCTTCTGAGCCTGCTTAGAGAGCCCAAAAGCATCTGCCTGGCCATGGCTGGCTACAGAATGCTGTGTTAGATGGACTTTCAGTCTGCTGCTGCAGGGCTCTTTAGACGTTTCTGGCACAACTAGAACTTTGGGATTGCTTTGGCTCACAAATCTTACCAATCTATTTATTGCAGAAGAACAACAGGACCTAAACACAAACAAATAATGGAAAATATATTTGCTCTGCTTTTTAAGATGTTGTCTAGGTTTGTCATTGCTTTTCTCCCAAGAAGCAGGCGTCTTTTAATTTCGTGACTGCTGTCACCATCTGCAGTGATCATGGAACCCAAGAAAGTAAAATCTCTCACTGCCTCCATTTCTTCCCCTTCTATTTGCCAGGAGGTGATGGGACCAGTGGCCATGATTTTAGTTTTTTTGATGTTGAGCTTCAGAACATATTTTGCGCTCTCCTCTTTCACCCTCATTAAAAGGTTCTTTAATTCCTCCTCACTTTCTGCCATCAAGGTTTTGTCATCATCATATCTGAGGTTGTTGATATTTCTTCCGGCAATCTTAATTCCGGTTTGGGACTCATCTATTTCAGCCTTTCACATGATCCAGCCTTTCGCATGTGCTTTAAATATGCTTTAAATGTATGGTGTGGATGAGACTGAAGTAGCCGCCCACCTGTTCTGTTTTCTGTGATGGAACAATGGGACTCAAGTGTAAATTATGCTAGCTGAATTAGAGCAGTCATTGCATGGGTATGAAGGCTGGAAACTGTTCAATGAACAGACGAGAACAGAGAAGAGGTAATGAAGAATTAAATGCAAAACTGGTGCCCTAGTCCAAGCATAGGCAAACTCGGCCCTCCAGATGTTTTGGGACTACAGTTCCCATCATCCCTGACCACTGATCCTGCTAGCTAGGGATCATGGGAGTTGTGGGCCAAAAACACCTGGAGGGCCGAGTTTGCCTATGCCTGCCCTAGTTTCTAACAAAGAAAATGTGGCTTTGTAGGTGATTCTTTCAGATGTGGACACCAGCAGTACAAAGAGAGATAACCCCACCTGCTATTCATACCTGACGTGTACCTACAACACAGGGAGCAGGCTTGACATCCCTCTGCCCCCCCCCAAAACCCATGAGTGATCTTGTCCATCATATGCAGTGGTTCATAGTTTACATTTTAGTAAATAAATAACATCAAATTTCCTCTCCTGGTCACTCATTCACTTATTTTATATCAACAGATTTAGTCATTAATATTGATGATAGCATGCTTGATTTTGAATGGGGTGGGGAGCACTGTACTGTGATGGGAAGAGAAGCTCAAGTAAGTGAGAGCCAACGTGGGCATATGGATGGAAAAGCATGACTAGAGGCCAAGAGATTTGCTGGGTGGGGCAAACAGATTTGAAGGGCATGAAGCTCCCCATTATTGAATACTGGAGCCTTCCCCAGAAATGGCCCCTATGTTTCTAAAACATGTCACATGCACCATAAGCAGTATACAAGTTTCTTATTTATTTATTTTATTTATTTAACAGTTTATATACCACTTAATAACAGGGGTGCCAACTTGAATAAAATATTGGGGGGGAGGGGCAGGTAAGCCCTACCCCACATAATTGATCACAAGATGTGGCACATGCACACCATTTGAATGGCAATACCCATCAACTTGGGGGGGGAACACGGCCCTCTCAAATATTTTATAGGGGGGGTGAAGGGACCTCAGCCCCTAGGACAGGCATCCCCAAACTGCGGCCCTCCAGATGTTTTGGCCTACAACTCCCATGATCCCTAGCTAACAGGATTAGTGGTTGGGGAAGATGGGTATTGTAGTCCAAAACATCTGGAGGGCCGAAGTTTGGGGTGCCTGCCCTAGGAATTGGCTTCTATGATCACAGTCATGTAGAAGAAACCTTGCAAATTAGACTAAAATGATTCAAACTATAAAATCAGAGTTAAATTTAAAAAGCCCTGCTGAGATACAAAACAGAATAAGTCTTCAGTAAGGACTAGAAGTTCAACTGGGAGGGATTTACAAAAAATTGGGCCCACACTATTGAATGCACGGGCTCCTTGTGGGTACAAGCTGTGCATCCAAGTCATGGGGGGCCACTAACAGCTACTCCCCCAAAGATCTCAAGGGTCAAAAGGAGAGATATAAGGGGTCAGGATCTTGATCTGTATCCTGCTCTGCTTTTGATTCCTTGGAGTTAGTTGGGTATCTCTCAGTGTTAGGTCGTTGGTCCCTCACCGCTTTTTTGTGATGGGGCTTTGTACATGATGAAACAACAAGTGGTTCAAAGAAGTCTCTTTGGTGTTCTTTCTTTCTTTCTCTTTCTTTCTTTCTTTCTTTCTTTCTTTCTTTCTTTCTTTCTTTCTTTCTTTCTTTCTTTCTTTCCTCAAAGCTGTTTCAATAACCTAAAAGCCTATACATCCTGTGGAGAATAAAATGTTGGTCTGCGATAATGACTACACAGTAGGGAACATCTCTTCCACTGCAGTCTGAAATGAGAGCTTCTATGAGCCAGTGGTCTCTTGGTAGCCAAGTGATGGCTTGAGAGCCAAGGACTTCAGTGCATCTGCATGTACGAAGAGGTTGATTTCTACGTATTAGAGAAATTAGCTTCACCATGAAATGAAGCAAGTCTAAAACCATCCAAGAGCCTGGCTCACAAAGGCTCATACTTTTGGCTTTGTTTGCTTTTTTTTGCAACTAAATTATATTGTTGACATGTTTACCCCACAACCTTTCCCCATTTACAGTGGTACCTCTACTTATGAATTTAATGCGTTCCGAACGCACATTCGTAAGTCGAAAAAATTTGTAAGTCGAATCCCATAGGAATGCATTGGGAGAAAAAATTCGTAAGTCGAAGCAACCCTATCTAAAAATTCGTAAGTAGAAAAAATCCTGTCTAAACCGCATCCAAGATGGCGGGCGGAGCTCCGTTTGTAAGTAGAAACATTCGTAAGTAGAGTTATTCGTAAGTAGAGGTACCACTGTATAAAGATATCAAAGTATTAAATCATTTGTCCAAGGTCAGGAAGGCAGCCTTTAGTGGAACTCAAATCTCTCAATCCCTAAAATACTGTAACCAAACAGCTCCAATCTAGTGTAAAATTAGATGTCTTGCTAATGAGAGGTTGAGGGAGATCTATGAGCTTGATCACTAGCTGTCTTGTTTTCAAAGCAAAAGCAGAAAGTTCAGTGAGAACAATTTCTATTGCTGTCTTTCACACGCAGAGATAATGGCAGCTTCAGTCTTGTATATCACTTAGGACAAGGCTGGGGAACCTGTGGTTTTCCAGATGTTATTGGACTACAGCTTCCACGATCCCTATTAGCCATGTTGGTTGGGGCTGATGGGAGTTGTAGTCCAAAAACATCTGGACAGGTTGGTGAAGGCTGATCTACAGTCTCCTGGCATTTGGAAGCAACATGCATAATCATATTTTCATATTCTAAGTCTGCTGAAGAGGCTTTCAATGTGTAGGTGGTCTCTAATCTGATGTAAAAGGGGCATTCTTTCATAGGAATGAAAAGGGGTAGTTAAAAAGAGGATGAGCCCCCTCCCAATCTCTCTTAAAAAGAGCTTTCTGCTCTGCAAATTACTTTTGTAGACAAGACCCAGCTGGAGTCTTAAGTGGCTGTTTTTGTCAAATCCCATCTGAATCAGATCTGCTGAGGATAAAAAAGGTTTGAGAAATCCAATTCAACCCTCTTCCATCACCTTCTCTTCCTGTCACATCCTTACTGTCCAAAAAGAAAAAGCATCAAATTACTGTAGCTTTAAGGCTCTCACGAAGCAATTCCGCATTTTTGGATGCAGCTGACCTTTGGACCAATTTCACATTTATCTCTCCTGAAATTACTTCACTCTTAGCATAGGCAGCAGTCTTAACCAGCTTAAATTAGAGGACACCCCCATCTCCGCCCTTTCTTCTTCAAGACAGATTCAAATTCTGTAACTACCGGTAGATGTAATTGACAAAGTTTTTCACTTGAAAATTATGCTTCGATAAAGCCATGTAGCAGTTTAGTTCCTAAGCAGTGATACCCCTTAATCATGAACTGAATTCTATGGTTAACCTTTAGTTCTTCCCACAAAGACGTGGCAGTGGCCATCGCTGAACCAATTCTTTTGCTACATACCTTGTACAGATTGGGGAAAGTAATATTTTTAAAACTGCCTTCTCATTGAACCCATGTTAGGGTAATTGAAAGTGACAGTGGGAATTATTTGTTTGGGGAAGATTTTAGCTGATTCTGCTATACATTTCTATACATTGCCACATGAGATTTGGTGCTTCTTTCTAAGTTGTCTTCTCCTTTCGTTCCAACAGAAGAGCTCAGACTTCTATAAGGCTCCTCCATCTTTGCTCCGGCGATTGTATGATGGCCAAGGGATTTCCTACGAGGCACTGCTCAGACTGTCAGGCAAAGAGGAAGTCAGTAAGTCCTGTTCCCCTCACCTTCCGAATAGTTACGGCAGTTTCACATGAAACAGAAGAGTAAATTTGGCATTTAGTTACAGGTAGGTGGCCGTGTTGGTCTGAGTCGAAGCAAAATAAAAAAATTCCTTCAGTAGCACCTTAAAGACCAACTAAGTTTTTATTTTGGTATGAGCTTTCGTGTGCATGCACATGAAAGCTCATACCAAAATAAAAACTTAGTTGGTCTTTAAGGTGCTACTGAAGGAATTTTTTTATTTGGCATTTAGGCAACTCAAGGCACCTTGGTTACTTGAAAAGCCTTTTTTGTAAGCTGCTTTGAGGCTTTTTCTTACAATCAAGAGGTATATAAATTTTATGAAATCAAAAACTGGAAATTGGGACATTTTTATGTTTCTCGTTCGAAGTACGTTCTATGAAGTCTACTTTACAATAACAGCAAGCATTCCAGCAGAGAGCCAGGCAAGCTATGCATAGAACAGAATAGATTTGGGGGTTGCCTTCCCATATATGAACCATCCTCAGATTTCTATTGTATTTATTACATTTATATTCTGCCTTACCTCCAAGGAGCTCAAGATTTTTCACCTTCCCACCACTTCAAAATGCTAATGATTTATTTAAATCTTCGCAATGACTCTGTGTAGTAGGTTAGTCTGAGAGACAGTGACTGCCCCAACAGCTGAGTGGGGTATTGAGCTGTGGTCTCCCTCCCAGGTCCTAGTCCAACATCTGGCCGAAGGGGAGATTTGCAGCAGCAGCCAAAAATGTAAATCTAAATGCAGGACAAGCCACACCTACAACAAAATGGACATTATGTTTGAGTTTAATCATCCTTGGATTTGGGATGGGAAAATTTCGAGAGAGAGTTGGGAATATTTCTATTAATGCAAAATGCAAGGTGTATTTCCTGGCAGGAATAACAATAACACCTTAAGATATCAAAAGATGTAGTCAACACCTGAAAGTGTCATTCAGTGACAAAAGTTTTCAGCCCAATTATTTCAGAATATTCTTGATGACACCAATGGGCACCAGCAGTTAAATAGGCTATGCACTGGAATCCTAATAAACACATGAACACACAAAGGAAAAATCATGAAATAAAGACTTAAAAGAGGTGTAGAACACCATTGCTTGTGCATTAGCATAATCTCTAAAGGCATCCAGTACATCGAGGGGCTTGATAAGTACGCCCCCTGCCGACTATTAAAAAGCACACTGCCCCCTTTCTTAAACTCTATGCCAATACATAGGAACAGAAGCAACCTGGAAAGTAAGTTAAGTCCATAGATCTTCACCCAAAGTACAGTATTTAAGATCTTAATCTTAAATTAAAAACTTACTACTTAAGTCCCAGCAGGCATCTGTTCCACCTTACAAACCAATCATGGCCTGGAGATGTGTATTGTGTCTTGGTAGCCCAGAACCCCTGTTCTTTCTTTTTTTCCAGATCCTCAGGCACTTGCCTCTTCCCAGAAACGTAAGTCAGCTCTTCTTTTGCTTGCTTTGCACACCAGGAGGTCCCTGGGCTATGGCTTGACCCCTAACGATTGCTTGATGTGGCTGTTGAAGGATGAGGCTAAGGGCTCAACCAGACTTGCGCTTGCCCTGCCACTTCCCCTGGGAAAACCCGATCTTTACTGCTGAATTGGAGCAAGCACCAGGTTTTCTCCGAATTGATGTTTGCTCCAATTTAGCATTAAAGAGTGGCTTTTCTGGGGGGGAACAGCAGGGCAAAGGCTTGGACCCATGGCTAGAAAGCACAGGATGAGATTAAAAATGCTCATACTCCTGCTTTCTAGGCACAGAACAAGTGGAAGTTTGGACAAGCCACCTAGTGAATTCATGGTGGAGGAAACGTTTTCATGAGAGAGTCACAGTCTAATAAGGTTTTTAAACCATGCGTAAAAAGCAGAAGAAGGTGAAATGGGGCTCTGTGCCTCATCTCCAGCCACCCATATCTTTCACTCTGGGGGTTTTCTGTTCTCTCTCTTCCCCTATGGTACTTGGCATTTACAGCATGGTCAGTCCAGGCCAATGGCTTCTCTGAGGCCAGGATTCCCAATGGCACTGCGGTAAGAGCAATGGAAGTAGTTCCTAGGATGACTGGCATAAGAATTAGGAAGAAGTGTGTGCAGGTGAGACTGGGGACAACATGTAAGAATGATAGAATGAGACAGGAAGAAGAAAAGAGAGCAGTTTTCTGCTTGTGATAAAAAGTGATGAGAGAGTGAAAAGAAGACTTTTGACTGTTGATTGAGACTGCAGTCCCAAACACACTTACCCAGGAGTAAGTCCCATTTTACCCAAATAGATAGGTAAAGGATTGTTCTGTAAGGCTGCAGTCCTAAACCTGTTTAGTGAGGAGTAACCTCCAATTAACTCTTTGGGCTTACCTCTGAGTAAACATGCAAAGGATTACAATCGAAAGCAATGCCCCACAGGGGGAAAAGAACCCGTTATCTTTGCCACTGTCAGTTCCAGATGATAGCAACAGCAACTATTATTATTATTATTATTATTATTATTATTATTATTATTATTATTCCCTGCCCATCTGACTGTGCTGCCACGGAGCAAGGCCACAGAATAGGCAATGGCAGGTGGTATGACAAAGAGAAGATGGCTGGAATCTCCTGAAGATGAATGAATGCAGATGGTTATAGAACACAAGATGAATGTCAGGGAACAGATGACCAAAGACAGATTTTTCTCTCATATATATACATTTACTTGGCTTTCCTGCTTCACCTGCTCGCTGTGCCCACTGCTATCATGAGGTAGTTGGCATGGCTGTCTATTGTCAGTTACACAAACTGCTCCATGACACTTTTTAAAAACAGAAACATTATATAGTAAGAAATGAATGAAGTGTTCAGCATGATACTGATGTTCCATAAGTTCCTCAACTTACAATCAGCAATATCTCCCTTTCTGAGAAGCTGGTTTAATTGGAGTCATCTCTGATGATCACAATGCAAGTACAGTGGTGCCTCGCTAGACGAATGCCCTGTAAGATGAATTTTTCGCTTAACGAAGAGATTTTTCTAGCGGAGGTTGCCTCGCTAGATGAATTCGTTTGACGAAAAATTCATCTAGAGAATCGCGGTTTCCCATAGGAATGCATTGAAATTCAATTAATGCATTCCTATGGGCAAAAAATAATAGTAATATTTTTCCCTATGGGATTCGCTAGACGAATTTTTCATTATACGAATTGACCTGTGGAACAAATTAAATTCGTCTAGCGAGGCACCACTGTATCAGAGTCTACAAGAAAGGCACCCAACCCCCACCATAGCAGATTTAGAAGCCATTCATTACAATAGTGCTGTTGTTTCTTTTCTAAAATCTGAAATCCAGCCGATACTTTAACCTGTTGTAACCCTCTTGTTTTTCTCTGTAGGAGACATGCATGATTTCTTTGTTGGGCTCATGGGGAAAAGGACCACAGAGCCTGGTAGGTGTGTAAGCCAAGAGATTTCACACTCAAACACACTCCTTGAAAATCTTGATAGGTTTCAATAGATTTCTTGGTAGATTTCTTAGTTGGAATGTACAGCAAGGGTTCTTTCTTTCAACTTTCTAATTCTTAGGCAGGGCTGTGTGTGTGATGCAGTTCTGTGGAAACGAAGGAGGAAAAACTTAAAACACAGCTTTAGTTTTAGAATGCAGTTTCATGGGGATCTGAGTTTTCATTTAAAAAAGCAATTACCTGGTGGGTTTGGTGGTTAAGGGCCAATATCCAGGGCTTAATCTGAGGTGGCACCTACTTTTCAGATTGCATTAAACTAGATCATACAGCAGTGGGGAAGGTGAAACATGGTGAAGCAGCTACAAATAAAAGGAAAGTGAAGAACAAGTGTAAGGGGGGGGGGGAAGGAAGGAGAAACTGTCATATTTGTAGTGGGTGATTTCTATTTCTTGTTTGGTCTGCTCTGCCCCTGGACAAATGGAATTGCAGAAACAGGATCTGGCTGTAGCTTGTTTCTTCGCCCCTCACCTTCCATAGTTGGTCCTCAGGATAAGCACACTCGTTCCTTCAGCTTTCCTCATAGAACCTTCCATCTTGATGACCACCATTTGAGGTGTAACAACAAGAGTGAGATGTATCCCATCGCTAATGTATGTCCGAATCAATATACTGTAGTCTCAGAAGAAACTCCATGTGCTTATAGTGGTTATTTATGACTGTCTGAAATGGAAATATTATTCACTCATAACTCAAAAGTTGAATGAAGAAATGAATTCTGCCATGTTAACTGATTGTAAAGGTTTGGAAACCGGGCAAGGAACCCTTTGATGCCATTACCTTTGAGTTAGAGGGAAGATGTGGAACCCACCTGTAAGGGGAACTCCCTACAGGGAGCCAGCCCCCATCATCCTGACATCCACCTCATCAAGTACAGAGAGCCTCAGTGGTTCTGAAGCAGCCAGAGGGGGAGGGAGAGACTCGGAGGGGGAGAGAAATCAGAGGGAGGAACAATGGGAAAGCTTGGAGGCGGAGGGATGCAGGCAGACGCTTGGGGATACTGCAGAGCCAGGGAACCAACTGCTGGGGGAGGAAACAGAAAGGGCATCACTCCTTCCAGCGCCAGAAATGAGGAGAGCACCACAACACAGGTCAAGGGGGCGGCGTTTTGGGGTGCCCAGGCTACTTTGCTGCTGGCGTAGGAACAGACGTACGCCATTGCCGGATTCTGATTCGGGATGAGAGGTCATGTTTTAAGCTGTCTCTACACTGTAAATAGATAGCACAATAAACTTCTTTGAAGCCAAACTCTTCTCAGACGGAATTACTCTAGAGTAGCCACGACGACCCTCTGACACCACCAAAGGGACTGAACAGAAATGCCTCTGGGGAAAACTAACTTGCTTCCTTCTCTAATTTCAGATAATCCCACAGATGTCAATAAGGGAACACTCACTGGTTTTGGTGACCTAAAGTATTCATTGAATGCAGAGTGAGGTAAGGAAGAAGGGGCCCAGAGAAGGGAGAGAGGGATTCTTTGAAATACTGCTCTGCACGCACACACACACACACACACACATTCACCAACACATGCACAAATGCAAACACAAGTGCAGTCACACCTGCTCATACATTTTTCTTTTGTGATTAAGTTGAAGTGGAGATTTCTGCCCCTCCTCACAGAAGAACAATATGTTGATCTCCAGGCATTTCCAGTGCAAGTCAGAGGCACATTGCAGATGCCACAAACCTGGCACCAATGTCATCTATTCAATACAACAGGAGCAGGGGGAAAGGATATTCAAAGAGAAATGCTCATACAAGGAACAAAGCTCCTTTGATAGGTTGCTGTATGTAGACCTAGAGACAATGACAAGTCCAACTCTGATGGGTTCACAAGATTGCAATTTACAAGTGGGAAAGTTACATTACCGGTAGAATTGGTTAGCCCAGTCACTTTTCTGGAAGAAAGCAATGGACAAGAAGTGGTCAGGGAATTATTTTCAGAAATCTTATGACATGATATGGCTAGTAAGAGAGGGTAAACTCATAGCTTTTTTCCCTTGTGTCTTTAAAATAAGTTCACCCTCGTCTCTTAACTGTATCATATCATTCATAAAATGGGTGGAATTGATCAAGGGGCGACTTTCAGGAGGCAATCTTTCCAGCTTGGTTAAGAAAATAAAAGAGAAAGTTACATGTCCTTATTGCAGCATAAAACTACCCTTCTTCTTCTGTTACCTCACGACTATGTTACATGCCAAAGCTGCTTTTTCAGCCATCTGAGAAAACATTAACCATCTACATCAGGCTGCTAACAGCCAACTGTAACTCCTTTTGATGGCATTTCTCCATTTAGCATAGCGAATGGGTATATGACCTTCTTTTCTGTTAACTCTTCAGTTCCAATTTGGTGAACGACAGTAGTTATTCCATTATTATGAATTTGTGATGTAATTTCAATGCTGCTGCTGATAAGCCGATGGCACTTAGACTGTAGAACAACGCTTTCCCTCAGAGCCACTAACTTCCAAATGTAATTACTATGCATTTTCAGGATACAGATAAATCAAGCATTTTGAGAACCTCACTCAGATGAATCAACACTATGCCCACTGCTTTCTACTAGTTGGCTCCTGTGCTTCTGTGTGTGTCTACAATAATTCTATATATTTAACTGAACACTGTTCGCATGTGGGTGTATGTTGTTGGTATAATGTTTGTGTATACAGTACCTAAGTGATGCTGCATGTGCAAAATGGCTATATCATTGGCTTCACACTTCAGACTTTGCTCCCTCATCACTTCAAACACAATTGAAACAGAGTTAAAAATGCAGTGGAGTCAGTTCACGAAATCAAATTCAGTTATGAGTCACTTGGTAATAAGGCAGTGACTCAGTGGCACGTAATTTGTCAAAACACTTTCTAGTCTGAAATGCAGCTAAAAAATTTAAAATTGGTATTTTAATAACCTGTGTCTTGCTTTTCTCTGTCTAAGGTTGAACACAAAGTAGGTAAAAACCAAAATAATCAAGTAAGACAATAAACCACAGTATTCAGCAACTACTAAAATCCATAAAATGTGCAAATTTCATTGCCATTCAGAACTAGAAACAAGCATTGATGTATCTAATAATACAACCAGGTGGTGGCCTTTTTCCATGTTCCATCCTGCCAACATTGCAGATGGCAGTGGCAGTGGAAGTAACAAGGGTCAATTCCATACTGTTGCTATTTTGTGGGTGGGATTCAATACCATAGTCACACAAATTCATGTTCTACAAAGTAGATTTCTTGTGCCAGAAACCTGATTCTGAGGAAATTAGGCCTTTTGAAGTAAGGAAGGGGATGTGAAAATGCACTGGGAAGTGTGGGATAACAATTGCTTGATGTCACGTTGTATACCATCCCTGCAAACAATAATAATAATAATAATAATAATAATAATAATAATAATAATAATAAATAATCAGTAATGAGATTACCTGGAAGCATCTGTGTACTATGCAATCCATGAAGCAGCAGGAATCTCTCTATAAATATGTAAAAAATGGTTGCTATATTTTAAAGGATTTTAAAAATAATATAGAATAGACAATAATCAAGTTTTTTTATATTTCAGATCCAAGATTAGTAAAGAATATACCGGTAGTTTGTTCCCCCCTTCCCCCCTCTGTCCCACTCTGCCTTTAATATTACATAATTAGTACTGAACTCAGATGCAATTGTCTTTTACACATTATTTTTTTTACAGAAACCTGTACAAAAAAAAAATTAAATGCCCCTCTAACTCAGATTGAAATCTGAATTTTTAAATTACCCACCTAAAAGTATTGGCTACTATTTTAGACATAATCGTTGAATCAATGCTTTGATAGTTGTCATCGATAATAACGTTTCCACACTGGGTGTGCAAATTTGGCTTGCCAGGCTGATCTCACAGTTGCACATACTTAAGGGATAAACAAAAGCTGAACAAGGCGGTAGCATGGGCCTGTGGATACAGATCAGGTGTGCACATTGTGTTCCAAAAGCAGCCACCTGTGCCGTCCCCAATGCAACACTGATACAAAACTGCTTTAACTTGAGCAAGTGCCATTGAAATTCTTGCTCCAGTAGAGAAACTGAAGTAATAGTTTTGGTTTAACAAACAAAACATTGGAAATGTGGTGTTCTGAGTGAAACACAAAAGCTTGCTTGTACAGTACTTCCTTGTACTCTAAACATTTCTTGCCTGGGTCCAAAAGACCAGCCACTCCCACCCATGTTACATGACAACTACTTTTGAAACTGATGGACATTTCCCAAGCAGTTGGTAGTATGGGATGGGGATCAGCTGTTGAAGTGGGGGAGTAAAAAAAATAATCACCTGTGCAACCCCCTAATTTAAGCAGCTATTTGGATTCCAGCCTGCTATTTACTTCCATGCCCAGACCTGATTCCAAGATTGTGCTGAATGTTGGAACCAATTTAACTTCAGCCTTCTCTGCCCCTCTTGATCTCTTATACAGGTATCCATGTAGGAGTGTGGACAATCACAATGTCTGCAGGACCTCAAGAAACCAACACAAAGCTGATTTCATCCGCCAAAGCCCAGCACACTGTCAACCAAACCAGAACCCTTCAATGTACTATGGAGACCTCATATTGTCCTGCGCCTCCTTGTTGCCATGTTCTTTTCCTTGATTCTGCCCTTTATTCCAGCCTTTTCCTCACTGTAACTCTCTAGTGTTCACTGTTTGGAAATTTTGAAAGTAACCCTTCCCCATGGTGCTTTGTCCCTCTGTGTACATATTTACCTGATCTGCAGAAAACTCCTTTGCCACAAGCAAAATCACCCTCACTGCCCACCCTTTTGTGGCACAGATTAAGAACACCTCAAAAAATCTTCTATAATTACAGGGTTTTTACTTATGACCTGCCACTGTGTGTCTCTCATTTTTGTTTGATATTTAATACAATTGTGGAGAGGATTCTGCTGTCACAAAATGAACCAACACACTTTAAAATGGTGTAGCTTACTGGCCTACAGCGCAAGTTGTTGATGAGAGTCTGAGCATAATTCAATCATGAAAAGCTATGATCTGTGCACATAAAGACCCAGGCTCAATCCCCAGTACCTCTGATTGAAAACTATCTCGGGTGCGGATGGCTAGGAAACACTTCTGCCTGAGGCAATGAAACTCTCAGAGAATATTATAGAACTAGTGTATTTCAGCCCGTTCAATAACGGGCTCTAGAAAATTCTGGGGTTCGGAGAAGCGCTTGCGCAGCGCTTCTCCGAACCCTGGGACCTGTCATTGCTGTTGGCGGCAGCGGGACAGGAACGGAGGAGGAGAAAGCGCTGCTTTCTCCTCCTCCGTTCCTCTCCCGCAGCCGCCGACAGCAAGGAGACCTCCCAGGGTTCGGAGAAGCGCTTGCGCAGCGCTTCTCCGAACCCTGGGACCTGTCATTGCTGTTGGCGGCAGGGGGACAGGAACGGAGGAGGAGAAAGCGCTGCTTTCTCCTCCTCCGTTCCTCTCTCGCAGCCGCCGACAGCAAGGAGACCTCCCAGGGTTCGGAGAAGCGCTTGCGCAGCGCTTCTCCGAACCCTGGGACCTGTCATTGCTGTTGGCGGCAGGGGGACAGGAACGGAGGAGGAGAAAGCGCTGCTTTCTCCTCCTCCGTTCCTCTCCCGCAGCCGCCGACAGCAAGGAGACCTCCCAGGGTTCGGAGAAGCGCTTGCGCAGCGCTTCTCCGAACCCTGGGACCTGTCCTTGCTGTCGGCGGCAGGGGGACAGGAACGGAGGAGCGCTTTCTCCTCCTTCCTTCCTCTCCCCCAGCCGCCGACAGGAAGGACGCGTGCACTCTCCCCCCCCTCCTCCAACCGCCGCTCCTCTCACGGGCCAGGGAGGGTTGTGAGGAGGCCTTCGCCGGCCTCCACCCTCGCTTCCCTGACGTGCCCTGCAGTGAGGCAGTGTCCGGCGGGAGCGGCGGTTGGAGGAGGCAGAGGGGGGGGGAGAGTGCGCGCGCGCAGTCTCTGCTGTCCAATCCCTGTATCCCTGGGGCACATGCGCAGTACCCCAGGGACACACGGGACAGCTTGGACGCAGGGACAACTTGGACATTATTATATAGGATCCTGGTTAGCAGGTTAGAGTGTTCCTTGGTCTCACAGTGTGAGCTAGAACTTTGCCTCTTGAGCTGCTTCTTCATGTATTTACATTCCCCAACTGTTAAGTTCCCTAGCCTCCTCAGCACCAGTCTCTTGACTACCCCTTTCTGCCAATAACACAGTACCTCTGTTCTCCAATTAATTGTTTTTTCAAATGAGATGGACCTGGCCTCAGACCTGCTTGGAAGTTGAGCCAGATAGGTAAAGGTAATGGGGCCCCTGACCATCAGGTCCAGTCGTGTCCGACTCTGGGGTTGCGACGCTCATCTCGCTCTATAGGCCAAGGGAGTCGGCGTTTGTCCGCAGACAGCTTCCGGGTCATATGGCCAGCATGACAAAGCTGCTTCTGGCGAACCAGAGCAGCGCACGGAAACGCCGTTTACCTTCCCGCCGGAGCGGTCCCTATTTATCTACTTGCACTTTGGTGTGCTTTCGAACTGCTAGGTTGGCAGGAGCTGGGACCGAACAACGGGAGCTCACCCCGTTGCAGGGATTCGAACCGCCGACCTTCTGATCAGCAAGCCCAAGACTCTGTAGTTTAACCCACAGCGCCACCTGGGGTTCAGTGCAGCCTCACTGAAAGTTAATTCACTGGAACTGGGCTCTGAAGTTCGAGGTAACCTCTTTCGGTTTCTGGGCCTGGGTAGAGGTCTCCCCCCCCCCCAGGGTCTGAAAACTCTGGCTTTTCAGATGTTGTCAGACTCCAGCTCCCACCTGCCCCTGCCAGTTTAGCCAGGGATGATGAGTATTGTGATCCAACAGCATTTGGAGTGGGGCAGGTTCCCCCTGCCTTCTATAGCCATGCATAATATCAGAATCCAAAACCCTTGATGGATCAAACTAATATTCTATCTAGTCCTGCATTCTGTTTCCAGCAGTGGCCAGCCACATCAGCCTTCAAAATTTATCACGGAATTCATTTTAAATTACTCTACACATTTCTTTTCTGCTGTCCGCGGAGGAAATTGTCCTGTGCTAAAGCCCCATGGCCAGAATTGTTACCATACTGAGCTAGATGAACTCAGTATAAGGCGGCTTCATGCATTTGCATTGTAACAGACAGCACAAAAGAGTGGTTGAAAGCAACCGTTGCAGCCCTTGCAAAACAGCCCTTATGTTCAACATTCTACCACTATTCATTTTACGTAAAATTAACGCACATGGCAAAGTATGCATATTTAGTAGCCTACAGTATCTTATTTTGCTGTGTGGTTCTATCACAATTAATAGTGTGTTCATTTTGTTCCTCCCATTTATTTTGTTTGGCATTTTATGTAAGGTAATTCAATTAAGTATGATTCACTAATTACTATTTTATTACTGTTATTTCTTTAATGCATATCAATATATCTCATAATATGCTGTTTCTGATTTGCCTGCTTGGGCTGTGAGGTACATCACGCTATTAGATGTATCTTTTAACTTAATTATTTCTGGAGGAGCCATGTAGGCAGTCGGTATTCAGTCTGCTCCCACCACTGTTTTGGGAAGCAGTGTACGTATGACGTTAGCCACAATCCATATCTATTCTGTATTTATCCTGTCAATTCTTATGAAGTGATGGATTTTGATGCACTTTCCCCCAACCTAGCTTCAATCCAAATTGAGAAAAACTTTGCTATGTGCATTCACTAATCTTGTCTGCTTTGGTGTGTCTTGTTCTCTTGGCACAAGGAAATAGATCTGTAGTAAGGATTAAAGAGTAAGCTGAGGTGAGCAAGTTATCAAAACATGGAATCTGTGGAAAGGGTTCCCCATATTATATTTGATTCCACAGTACAGAAACCTCTTAAAATGTATCCATCAAATTGGGCAGGCAGCTTGCTGGCAGCTCATTGGCACCTGCCCCCCTATACAACAAATTCAGCAAGCACAGGACATTAAAATCTTAAATTTTTCACTTGGCTCTAGAGTCCACCCATTAGAGGTCTACATTCTCAGTGATAAGCTTACAGATGGGATGAGAACCTTGTGTTTCTGAAGTAGAGGTAAAGGGACCCCTGACCATTAGGTCCAGTCATGACCGACTCTGGGGTTGCGGCGTTCATCTTGCGTTATTGGCCGAGGGAGCCGGCATGCAGCTTCCGGGTCATGTGGCCAGCATGACAAAGCCACTTCTGGAGAACCAGAGCAGCACACGGAAACACCGTTTACCTTCCTGCTTGGAGCGGTACCTATTTATCTACTTGCAATTTAATGTGCTTTCTGTACAATAGTGGGTAAGAAGGATGAAGACACAGCTCTCAAAACAACCAGCTCTTTATTCTAGCTCTGAGTCCAGACAGAACAGTAGCTTAGCCAACTGGCTTATATAGTACTCAGTAACTTGCAACAGTAACAAACTTCCCCTAGCTACCCAATCCGTGAACAGCACTCTCAATCCTTCATTTGCATGTTGTGGACCTGAGTGTGAACTGCAGCCACAGTGGGCAGGGTAAGAACTGCAGCCACTGTGACCAGAAGGAGTACTGCAGTTAACTTAATACACAACACTTTCAAACTGCTAGGTTGGCAGGAGCTGGGACCGAGCAATGGGAGCTCACCCCATCGCGGGGATTTGAACCGCCGAACTTCTGATTGGCAAGCCCTAGGCTCTGTGGTTTAACCCACAGCGCCACCCGCATTGTAGTACTGAATTTACTATACTCCCCTCTTCGATATATTTCAATGGAACTGTTTCTTCTCACTTCAATTTTCCATTTCCATACCCCTTTAAAAAATATTTAAACCAAATTAAACACTTGTAAGTGAATATGGTTCCAAGTCTTCCCCCTCAACTTTTTGCATTCTCAGTGCAACTCTTCACATTAGTATTTATGCTAAAACAAACTGGCAAGGAAAATATAAAAAGACAAATGGTAAAATAATCATGGATATCAAAGAACACACTGCTTATTTACAGAGTTGTTTCTCTCCTGCATCAGAAGCATCAGTTCCCATAGAAAATTCTGCCTTTGTCTGCCTGCTGTAGCACAAAAGCCACTGACTTCAGAAAGAATAAATAATCCTATTTTGGATTAGCAACAAGGGTAATTTAACAGGGGGGAAATGTCCTTATCTGCTGTTTCTGCTATCTGAAAAGGTACATTACATCTTAAAATCCGAGAGACCTCCCTGGGAGTGATGGGGGAGAAAGGGGGGACGACAAAAAAAACAACAACAGTATTTACACAGAGCTTTGTAGGAAAAAGAATTTACACAGGCTGCTGCTCCCACACTAGGAAAATAAGGTTCTCTGGATACTGAAGGGAGACTGCCATCTTGTGTGTTTAACTTTATATTGCAGCTTTGTAATAACCAGAGCAAATTGTTCGGTTACATAAGAGGGCCCCAGTCAAATTAAGCGACTAGCAGTATGTATAATGATCAAAGCACCTTTGGGAAGTGCTTATCCTGCTACCTAAAATGAGGACTTTTACTCACCCAAGCATTTGTGAAGGGGACAAGAGTGCTCATTGTCAGGAAGTTCTTCCTAATGTTTAGGTGGAATCTTCTTTCTTGTAGTTTGAATCCATTGCTCTGTGTTTGCTTCTCTGGAGCAGCAGGAAACAAGAATTTTTAAAGTTGCCGGTTGTCAGAATTGGATGGTGGGTTGAGAGGGCTTCTTATTGCATTTATATCCCACCCTTTTATCCAAAGAAAGAACTCAAGGTATCATATATGGTTCCGCCCCTCATTTAATCCCCCCAACAACCCTGTGAGGTAGATTAGTCTGAGAGGCAGTGAGTGGCCCAATGAGCTTCATAGCTGAGTGGGGATTTGAACTCTGGTCTCCCAGGTCCTAGTCAGAAACTAACCACCACACCACACTAGATTTTCCAAGACAAGTTTCTCATGTACCGGCTACTTTCCTACCTTATCAGAATCGAGGGGAAATGTTTCTTTTGAATCTATAGGACTATCCTACTGAGACTGCAAACTATGCCTATTTATGTAGAACAATTATCTTTGAACTCAATGGGACTTGTTTCAGGATAGAAAGACATGCATTAGGTTGAGGGGGAAAAGGGAGGAAAGCAGCAGTCTTTAGTTTTAACAGACTTGTTTTGAAGTCCAGTCCAAGTTTGGAACACACTTTCTGTTTCTTTCCAAGTTTGCATAGGTTTGTTTGGATTGCATGCATAGAACGTTTGAAGTACTTTCAAAATAAATCAGCAGCAGCAACAATAAAAGCACTACATTTCAGCAACATTCTTTGTGGCTGCTGCTAACAACAGCAGACATACATTCTAGCCAATGTGAGTTTTGAATTTGAATCCTATCTACGGAAGCCAAAACCATCTCACAAAAGAGCATGTGCCACAGCTGGAAACGGAAGTTCTAGTTTCATAATTCACACTGTGTGGTGCAGTCTTTCCTTTCTATGTGGAAACACCTCTGCCCCTCAGTTCACACGATTGCGGGTTCACACTGAATTTCTCCTCCACAATGAAGCATTCCTGGCAACTATGCTCATCCAGTTTACAGAATAGTGCTTGCTGCATATGGGAAATGTATCTTATAGCTCAGGGTTGGCCAACTCCCAAGAGACTGCGATCTACTCACAGAGTTAAAGACTGGCAGTGAGTTTGGGGGGTTCAGCTCAAAGTTGTTGAGCTTTTTTTAGGGAGGCGTATTGCAAAACTCCCTCGGGGGGGGGGGCTCAGCTGGATGCTTCGTGCCATGGTGGCCACGGCAGGCAGAGGTTCTGGACACAGCGCTGCTTCGGCGCGGCATGGCGGAGGCAAGCGAGGGATATAAATAGTGGGATATGAATAGTCCAGCCTCCGCCTCTTCCCTGGCGCCCTCCAGAACTTGGCGCCCTGCGCCACTAGCCTCTATGGGTAAGATGCTTCTGTTGAACTACTTTAGTGGGAACCATTCATCTACCGCAGACATGCAGTGATCTACCAGTAGATCACAATCTACCTGTTGGACAAGCCTGTTATAGCTTTACAATTGTTATTCAGTACTGTAGGACACTTCCACTGGTAAGCACATTTTCCACTGTGCAGACACATGGCAGAGGTGAATTGCAACCAGTCCTGCTCCCTTGGTTCAGTTGCAATTCTCACCTCCCTGAGGTCACCCACTATGTGTGCATGCCGATCTCCAACACCTTGCTTGTGACTCTCACCTTCATATAGCAAGCCAGGCCTCTGCACCTCAAACCTAGAACCTTTATACCCCTATTATGCATGCACTAACATGGCCACTTTTAATTCATTTTCTGCCTGTTTTCAATAGAGCTTGAGGCAGCAGCTAGGGTCATCTGTTATCCAGGCACTGGACCCATAGCTGTCAACCCTCCCGTTTTTGGCAGGAAACCTCCGAATTTAAATCCATTTCCTACTGCAACCCCGGATTGTAAAATACTCCGTAAATGTCCCAGATTTGAAAGGGCTCCTTGGAACAGTCACGACACGGAGATGCGCGAAGCCCCAGCGCAAAAAGGCACCTCGGAGACCCGCATCCCTCCTCTCCCTCACCCCCGCCCCAAGACGCTGTGCCCACTTTCCCTCCTTTGCTCCCTCCCCTCAGACCTAAGGGATGCAGTTACCCTCAAAGGTCTCTTCCAACATCTCCTCGTCACTGTCCATGGCTCAGTGCGGAGAGACAACTTCCTTGGCTCAGCTGGCCCCGCTCGGGAGCATGCCCGCCTCGCTCTTCTCTATGTCCCGACACTTGGACAGAGGGGGCGGCTGGCTACCACTGTGTCCCCCCGAGAGCCCACGAAGGCGGCGGCAGGCGAGCGAGGGGCCGCCACCGCACAGCACGCTCTAGCAAGCCGCGAGTGCCTGAGTCACCGCCCGCTTGGTCATCTCCCCACGCTTGGCGCTCAGCACTTTGGGGGCCAGGGATGCTCCACTCGCCCCCCCCCCCCCGCGAGCGAGCAGCCAGCCGCTGCCCGGTAAAACGCATTGCTCGGTGGCTGACTGCTTGCTCACTTGCCAAGTGCTGCCAGAAGCGATTTCCGGTGCCCAGACATGCGGACACTGGCAGCCTGGCACCGGAAGTCGCTTCTGCGCATGTCTGGACATGCGCAGAACCGATTTCCGGTGCCGCGCCGCTGGGTGAGGCTGCTGGTCCCTTATTTTCCAATCCGGAAGTTGACAGCTATGACTGGACCTGGTTAGCTGTATCACATTCCTTTAGATCAACCAAGGGAAACTGTGGCCCTCCACATATTGGACTCAATCTCCCACCAGTGTGGACAGTGCCAGGGATGGTGGGAGGTGGTAGCCCAACAACATCTGGAGAGCTACAAGTTCCCCAGTCCTGCTTAGACCAAAGTCCTGGGCATTAGGCAGGGTGCTGGGACCTGCCTTAGGCAGTAGTTACTTAACTACTGTTTTACATTTTTGCCACCATAGAAAGGCACCACGTGGACTTTTCTTTTTAATGCCACACACACACGATTTGGACCACCCGATTTGTCATGTGCATGCACACACACACACTCTCCACACACATAAACATGTTTTGCATGGCCCACACCTACATAAATGTAAGGTGAGAAGTAGCACATAACATCCAGGGAATGAGCCGTTTGCGTGCTTCATCCAATATGCGGAAGTTTATGAAATACATCACGTTTTTTCCAGGTGGGCAGAATGGGACAAAATTTGCAGGTGTGCATTTTGGCAAAGAGGATTTCAAACACCCCTTTTCTGTTGGGCTGGACACCAGCCTCCATTTCTTCGCCACCAATGGGAGACCATTGTCCTCTACTGCACAGCTAACTGCTCCCTTGTTCCCCAGGCATAATCTGATAACCAAACAAACACCTTTCAATCTTCAACAACCACATTACGCCACCTTGAGCTCCAGGAAAGCTGCAACTTGCAAGGCACGATACACATGTAATAAGAAAAGAGGAAGAAGAAAAGTTTTTAAACATCCAGCAACTGGGGTTCAATTATCTGTGCTAGGGCTTCGGCAGCACAGCTCCCATTCCCATGCCAGGGCTCAAGCTGGAACCCAAATTTTTATTTATATTTATTAAATTTACATACTGCCCCTCATCTGAAGATACTAGGGCGATTCACAACAGAAAAACATAAAATGAGAATACTAATTACTGGTTGGCATCCATCAGTCTTGGGAGACAGTGGGCCTTTGGGGGTGAAGTCAAACTGTTGAAAAGTTGCAGTGTCTGCTGTGGCTGCAGAGACCGATACAGGAGAGACATGCTTTGTTGCAGCTGGGGCAGGTGAAGGTGGTGCTGCTGCAGATGTACCATGACGTTTCTTCTCTCTGTGCTCCTCCCAGTGGACGTTCCTCCTCTGGTCACTGCTAGGGATGCACAACCTATATTGTCTCCAGGCACTGTGGAGGAGACTCTTGAGAGTCCCATGGACCACAATAAGATCAAACCTATCCATTCTTAAGGGAATCAGCCCTGAGTGCTCACTGGAAGGAGCTGAGGCTCCAATACTTTGGCCACCTCATGAGAAGAGAAGACTCCCTGGAAAAGACCCTGATGTTGGGAAAGATGGAGGGCACAAGGAGAAGGGGACGACAGAGGATGAGATGGTTGGACAGTGTTCTCGAAGCTACGAACATGAGTTTGACCAAACTGCAGGAGGCAGTGGAAGACAGGAGTGCCTGGCGTGCTATGGTCCATGGGGTCACAAAGAGTCAGACACGAGTCAACTAAACAACAACAACAACAACTTGTAACGCAGAAACGGGCCTGGTGCATGAAGCCAGCTCCCTGTAGAGTACGCCCTTGGGGAGCCTGCCATCTTCCATTCTGTGGACACGACGGAGCCAGTGTAGCCACAAGTGTGAACATGCTTGGGTGGGGGCACCAATACAGCTCCTTGCCAAAGGCACAAGGGAGCCTAGCTACTCCTCTGAACAGCCAACTCCTAGGCTAGAGGCCGAGTCCCTTCACCTCCCACTCTCAAATAAAATATCCCCCCCCCAAGTTGATGGGCATTTCTATTCCAATGGGTGTGTGTGTGTGCACTTGTGCCACGTCTTGTGATCGACTGTGCAGGGTGGGGCTTATATGGGCTCCCCCAAAATTTCATTCATGTTGGAACCCCACCTCTGAATCAAACCAAACCAAACCAATCAATAACCCTCTCCAGGGCCGGATTTAGGTTTGATGAGGCCCTAAGCTACTGAAGGTAATGGGGTCCTTTATGTCCAGCTGTCCTTTGTCAACAACAAATTGTCACTGTTTTTGTGTGTGTTGAATATATGCTTTATGGTAATTCATGGAACTAATAGGTATCTAAAGCCATTTGCACATAACAAAATATGTATTTTATCAAAGTAATTGTTGAACTGAAATACAATTAAGAAGTATATTAATAGTGAATTTTTGGAGGGCCCCAAGAGAGTGGGGCCCTAAGCTATAGCTTGTTTAGGTAAAGGGACCCCTGACCATTAGGCCCAGTCGTGACCGACTCTGGGGTTGCGGTGCTCATCTCGCATTATTGGCCGAGGGAGCCGGCGTACAGCTTCCAGGTCATGTGGCCAGCATGACAAAGCCGCTTCTGGCGAACCAGAGCAGCACATGGAAACGCCATTTACCTTCCCGCTATAGCAATACCTATTTATCTACTTCAGGCATCCCCAAACTGCGGCCCTCCAGATGTTTTGGCCTACAACTCCCATGATCCCTAGCTAACAGGACCAGTGGTCAGGGATGATGGGAATTGTAGTCCAAAACATCTGGGGGGCCAAAGTTTGGGGATGCCTGATCTACTTGCACTTTGATGTGCTTTCGAACTGCTAGGTGGGCAGGAGCTGGGACTGAGCAGCGGGAGCTCACCCCGTCGCGGGGATTGGAACCACCCACCTTCTGATCGGCAAGCCCTCTGTGGTTTAACCCACAGGTATAGCTTGTTTAAGGGACCCAGGTGGTGCTGTGGGTTAAACCACTGAGCCTAGGGCTTGCTGATCAGAAGGTCAGCAGTTCGAATCCCTGTGACGGGGTGAGCTCCCCTTGCTTGGTCCCAGCTCCTGCCAACCTAGCAGTTCGAAAGCACATCAGAGTGCAAGTAGATAAATAGGAACCGCTACAGTGGGAAGGTAAATGGTGTTTCCGTGTGCTGCTCTGGTTCCCCAGAAGCGGTTTAGTCATGCTGGCCGCATGACATGGAAGCTGTACGCCGGCTCCCTCGGCCAATAATGCGAGATGAGCGCACAACAGCAGAGTCGGTCACGACTGGACCTAATGGTCAGGGGTCCTTTACCTTTACCGCTTGTTTCGCTTATACCTAAACCCGCACTGACCCTCTCCAACCAACACATTAAAAAAACCATATAATGTTAATCAACCCAAGAAACTGGGGTGCTGGCAAAAGTGAGCGGGTGCAGAGTGCGTCCCCCCACATCAGGAAGGGGAAGGAAGTCCTCCCAGAGGCTGGGTCACGGGCCTGCTTTTGGTTTTACCTCCCCCCCCCCGCCATTCCTCCCTCCCGCGACCCCTCCGCTCGCTCCTCAGCCGGGGGGAACCCCCCTCCGCTCTCCCCGCCGCCCTGCGCCGCATCCCCCCGCGCGCATCCTCCCCTGCAGCCGGGGCTGCTGCAGTGCCCCCTCCGGGGCTGGGGGCGGCGCTGGGCCCGGCCGTCTCGGGGCCGGATGGAGCCTCTTGGCCGGGTCCGGAGCAGCGCCTCCTCGTCGAGGCTGGGCAGGGAGGCCGGGCCGGGGGAGCCGGAGCCCTTTGTGTGTATGTGCCAGAGAGCGAGAGCGCGAGAGCCGCGGGGATGGTCCCCGCCGCCGCCGCCTCCCGGGTAAGGGGCCGCCTCCTCGGAGCAGAGCAGCTCCTTTCCCCCTGAGGCGCAGCTCGCCTCCCCGGCTGATCCCCTCGCACTTCCCGCCCCGCTCGCCCCTTCTCCGCCGCCCCGCCGCCCGCTCGGCTTCCCTTCCTCTGCCTCTTCTGCCTTCTGCGCATCGCCTTGCCCTCCATCCCATACACTCCCCCCCCCTTTCGAGTCCAAACTTCTTTCCCCTCCCACTTTTGGCCGCTCTCCTTCCTCCCCCCCCCTACACCCCCGCTTTCTCCTCTGGGTCTCATCTGCCCCCGAGGCCCATTTCTCTTCCCCACTTGCCAAATGAGAGATGCCCTCTCCCCCCCCATCATTCCAATTTTAACCTTGACTTCCCAAAAAGAGAAAGAAATCGTGTTCACGACCCTGACAGAACCTTGCGCCTCAAACCTATTTGCACTTGCATCTCTCTCTCTCTCTTTTTTTTTTTTGGCAGTGATGATGTCTATCGTCCTCATCATTCACTTTGGTTATGAAGAGATCCCCCATCACCTCATGTTGTTGCATGAAGAAGGGGCATAGAGTCGATTCAGTTTTCTTCCATCCTGCTGTGATGCAGAGTTGGATTTCTCCCTAGAGAGTTTCCTTTCGTTTTCATGGTGGGCATAAGGGGCTCAGAGTGCTTGAAATTGTGCTAAGGTCGCATCCCTGCCTGCTTGCTTACTGCATAGAACCTTAAGAGAGAACACCACAGAGTTTTAACATGAGTATTGCACTGCACATATTTGTTTTATTGTGTTGGTCAGCTGGGTTAAAAGTTAAAACCCACCTGGAGGCTCATAAGCAAAGAGCCAACAGGTTGTGTTGGAAGGAAATGTGCAGGGGGGAGTTTAAATTTCTAGTCTTTTGGCCTTCTGCCAGCCAAGTTTTAAAACTTTCAGTCCAGTTGTTAAAAGGGGTGAGTAGAACTTATTTTCACAGTAAATGTGTGTCTTTAAAAAGGAGGTTTTCTGAAAGTGTGGCAAAGGCTAAAAGGAAAAAAAAATAAACATAGGCAGGAATAGCAGTTTTGAACAACCCGAAAGGGAATGGTGTGAACTGGCAATCACACTCCCCCCGCCCCCAATTTGGAGAATTACTGTTATATCTCTGATGAAAAGATAGCTCATGAACTGGTTCCAGAACTGAATAAGTAGACGTAGAGAATGGTATGGAAGTGTGTAATGTTACATTATGCAGAGTGATGCTACATCCTGACTTTATAATTTGTAGTATATGCACCACACTCTTTCCCACCTCACACCCTCAGAGCATTTTGTCAAAAGCAGCTATGTTTTCTTGCAATATAAATAATAAATGTGTGGAGTTTTATTTTTTTTTAATTAAAATCGTCTTTACTCCACCTTTCCCTTTGCAGAATGTCCAAGGTGGCATACTAAGATTTTAGGTTTATTATATTTTGGGCTTCATTCAGAACCAGTAAGAACAGAAACGTAACTTTTCATTTTCTCCTCTCTAGAGGACCTTGCCAGGTGAGCTTCAGAGCCTGGAAGCCACCTTCTGGTGCAGCTGAGGAACGGACAGGAGTAAACAAGAAGTGAGCAGGAGAAGGAGGTTTTCAGCAGCTGTCAAGATGGGCATGAGGATCAAGCTGCACAGCACTGACCACCCCAACAACCTGCTGAGGGAACTTAACAAATGCCGGTTGTCAGAGACTATGTGTGATGTTACCATTGTGGTGGGTAGCCGTACCTTCCCTGCACACAAAGCAGTGCTGGCATGTGCAGCAGGCTACTTCCAGAACCTTTTCCTCAATACAGGTCTGGATGTGGCCCGCACCTACGTGGTGGATTTCATTACTCCAGCCAACTTTGAAAAGATTCTGAACTTTGTCTATACCTCAGAGCTCTTTACAGATCTGATCAATGTGGGTGTCATTTACGAGGTTGCTGAGAAATTGGGCATGGAGGATTTGCTGAAGGCTTGCCATTCCACGTTCCCAGACTTGGAAAACTCGGCCAACACGAAACAGCCTTCTGTCTCAGGTGATAGCCGGCCAACTGGCATGTCGACTGAGCCGAACCATGCCCTGGGTGAAATCCGAAACAGTGGGGAGCACCCGGGACCAGAGCGGAGTTGCAGTATGCAGACTGAAGCACCAGGTGGCTACAAAGAAGATTCTGCAAATGAAGGCAGCCATAACTTAATGCACCAGCAGACCCCCAAAACTGAAGAACAGGAATCACCAGCACAGTTTACTGGTGCCATGAGCATTATGACACAGGCTGGTCTCAGCAATGTCAGCATGGCTGTTCAAACCACTGCCAACTCGTGCCATCCATATAAACTCCAGAACAATGGGGATTACAACAAAGGCAATTTTTTCGCTTCGGATGCATCACTGGATATCTCAACAGGCAGCAACTCCTGCCCTAGTAATAGTGATCACTCCAAAGACCAGGGCTTTGGGCAGATGGATGAACTGCAGCTAGAAGATCTAGGAGAAGATGAACTACATTTTGAAGATCCCGGCGAGGAGCTAGGCGCTGCAGAGGAAGTTATTGAGCTGAGCGATGATAGTGAAGAGGAGCTATCCTTTGAGAATGACAGCCGTGATAACAAGGCCATGCCCTGTCAAGTGTGCAAAAAGGTTTTGGAGCCCAACATACAGCTGATCCGCCAACATGCCAGAGACCATGTGGACCTCCTGACTGGCAACTGCAAAGTCTGCGAGACCCATTTCCAAGACAGGAACTCCAGAGTCACCCACGTCCTGTCTCACATTGGGATATTCCTCTTCTCCTGTGATATGTGTGAGACTAAGTTTTTCACCCAATGGCAGCTCAGCCTTCACCGCCGCGAAGGGGTGTTTGATAACAACATTATCATCCATCCTAGTGACCCACTTATAGGAAAGCTCAACTTGTTCAGTGGGGATTTAGCATGTGCCACCTGTGGGAAACCCCTCGCCAAGGATTTTCATATAGTTCGGGGCCACATCTTGGACCACGTTAACTTGAAAAGCCAAACATGTGGCGTGTGTGACCAGCGGCACCTCAATCTCTGCAGCTTGATGTGGCACACCCTTTCCCACTTGGGCATCTCTGTTTTTTCTTGCTCCGTTTGTGCCAACAGTTTTGTGGACAGGCACCTCCTGGAGAAGCACATGGCAGTCCACCAAAGCATGGAGGAAGCCCTCTTTCGGTGTCACTACTGTGGCCAAGCTTTTAAGCTGGAAGCTGCTTACCGCTACCATGTGAGCCAGCACAAGTGCAGCTCTGGCTTGGACCTTGTCCGGCCCAGTTTTGGCGACCGACTCCACCAGCAAGCTCTGCAGAAGAGGAAGCTGACAGAGGAGTTCCTCAGTGAGGATGTGGCTCTTCAGAGCCAACCTGGAAACAGTAAGTACAGCTGCAAGGTGTGCGGAAAGAGATTTGCCCACACGAGCGAATTCAATTACCACCGGCGGATCCACACAGGGGAGAAGCCATATCAGTGCAAAGTGTGCCACAAGTTCTTCCGCGGGCGTTCCACCATCAAGTGCCACCTGAAGACACACTCTGGGGCTCTCATGTACCGTTGCACAGTTTGTGGGCACTACAGCTCCACCCTTAACCTTATGAGCAAGCATATAGGCGTGCATAAAGGCAGCCTTCCACCTGACTTCACCATTGAACAAACTTTCATGTACATCATCCATTCCAAAGATACGGAGAAAAACACAGACAGCTGATGTAGCAGTATTGGCGGAGTAAAGCGCTGCTTGCAGGTAGCAGAGAAGCTTGTTTCTGTTTTTTAAAAAACAACGTTCCATTTTAATGGTCAGGCATCAGCATTGTACTTTATTTCCCTTTGCCTTGTTAGAGGGTTTCTTAAATCATTGTTCTGTGAAAACAACAGCACACTACATGTGTTATTGTTCTTGAGAAACCTGTCTGTTTACCTCCTGCTGAGTCCAGGGCTCATTATTTCAAGTCTTAGAAACAGGCTGTGCCCCCCTCCTTCAACGGATAGGTTTCACACCTCATATCTCTCCTCCCTCCATCTCTAATTTGAGATCTTGAAAAGATTTATGCTGCTAAGATATATTAATGCTACACATCGGTAGGGATAGCAGGAGGGAAAGGGGTGGCGGTAAAAGGAATTGTTTATGTGCTGCTATTGGGAGGGTAGAAGTTCTATAAAAACTTACAATGATTACTCAGAGGTAAGTCCACCTTTGTTTAATGGTGACTTGCTCTCTGCCTTGTAAGTGTGCTTTGGATTCTTAGCCTTAGCTTCATGTCAACAAGTTTGTCTTTCCCTCCCACCAGGATTGACACACACACACACACACACACACACACACACACACACACACACACACACTGTCCAGCTCTTCCTCCTGTGCCTTTAACAACCATGTGATCTGCAGACATTTGTGGGTGCTAGGGCTGATTTCCGTGTCCCTTGCTGATTTCTGTAGGTAAAAACTGCCAGAAAAGCAGATTAGGCCAGTCCCCGTCCCCCCCAGCCAGTTGTTGCTTTCCCCCCCCCCCCCGCACCCAGCCTCAGTTTGCCTTTTGCCCCTTTCCATGAAACTCTGAGTCGGTTTTACAAAGTTCCGCTTTAACAAAATCAAAAGAGGGCATAGAAATGGTGTGGTGGAATGGAGGAGAGTTTTGCCAAATGTGAACATTCTAGATTTTTTTTCTTTTTGAAGGGGTGCCCTAGAAAGGACTCTTAGCTTTGAGTATATAAGCATATAGAGGCTTTAGCAATATTGTTTCATCTCCAACATCCACTTTCAGAAAAAAAACTGTTCTTAGGGCACCATGAAACAGCTTTTGGGCTCCTTCCTTTCCTCCAGCAATATTAACTCACTGCTGGTGTCTTGAACATGAATGTCTCAAGGGTCACATTCTTGAAAGTCTTTGACATAGCTCTGTGGACAGTGCCAGGGTTTTAGGTTGCAGTTCTATACACAGCTGGGAATAAGTCCCATTGATCTCAGTGGGGCTTACTTCAGACGAGTTATGTATATTATTGCACTGTTAGTTCTGTTTGAAAATATATTGTTGCCTTAAGGAAATGTCTCTGGAAGGAGGAATGACAGGTTTAGGGCAGATTATTATCTCTCTTTTTTGAAGGGTGTGTTTGTTGCGTATTAAATATTCAGCTCTTTATCGTTTGTTTGGAGGGATTCATACATCTTCTCAAAGTAGCACTTTTCTTGCAGGGGTACCCTATTTTCCAGCACACAAACCATAGCATTTTTTTGCAGGGGGGAAAGTAATCACTCCCTCTCCTCAACCCACCCCTTCTAGCACATGCACTCTGACTGTGTCATGTACAATGCGGTTGTGTTGGTGTCACAGGTGCTATTGGAATGAAGAGATGTAATTTTTGTGCAGCAGTGAGGCCAGCTTGAATGTGCCTTTACCACTCACTACAAATACACCTTTTCTCCAGGATTATGCTCTGACCAAAAAACAAACCCAAACAAATTTATCCGCAACACCCAGTTCTGCAAGCTTGCAGCAAAAGCTGGCTGTGGGTGGCGTCAATTTCCTAATACCCATTACATCACCAAGAAGCATGTACCCAAATCCCCACAGCTTTTAAAATAGGCTCATTTTAGAAGGTACGGGATGAACAAAAATGAGTAAGCATACAAGTGATGCTTTATAAAGAGCTGGGCAGCCCCTCTGAAGTATGGGAAGAAGGACAAGACTAGTGGTTAATCCAGCATTTGACTTGATAGGATATGTGTCATACAGATTATTTAAACTGGGAGGATGAAGAATTTGCAGTGAAGGGTCATTCTTAAATTATATGTCTCTTCATCCTTGGGCAGCATGACATCACAAACATGGAGCAACATTAATTTCCCCTATCTCCACTGCAGAGCAATTATATAAACTTTTAAAATGTTTTATTCTCATTCATATTTGTAAAGTCGTCTTTTGAGTTTGAGTGCTCTCATGCTGGAATGCTTATTTAGCCCATCATCAAGAAGTAGTGGAAAGCACCATCAATTGATTTTTTTGTTTTTATTTTTAAGTTCTTTAAGGGCTGTGCACTTTCCCCCTCCAGCCTGGAACACACTTCTTGTTTTAAATTTTTACACTATAGCTATAGTATTCCCCCCCCTCCTTTATTACAGTACTGGATTTGTGCTATTATATGGGGTTTTTTTGTCATCTGAAATGCCTCTGGGTGTTTGTCCCTTGTGGCAATGAAAAACCAGCGTGTGCTTGTGTAATTGACAATAACAATTCTGCTGCCTTTTGAAGTGAGGTTGTAACCTACCTTCCTTTCCCTTTCCCTTTTCCCTTTCCTTTTCCTGTATATCCCTAACAGGTGCTTTCTGGAGGGATGCAACAGAACAGATTGATCACAGGGCACAGATCCTGACTCAATTTGAACTACACTTGTGGCTTTATCCTATAGGTTGTGCTTTGTGCTTTCTAAGTGCAGTACTATATGAAATCCAGGCCAGGGAGGGGTATGGATGAGAGAAGCGAACGTTGACAAATGTAGCAGCTGGCTTGACATCTGCCCCAAAGTTTAATGCAAACTACCTCATAAGGAGGAAGTCCTGGAGTCTTAAAAAAACAGTGGTATGTACAAATAGGCTTCCAGGCTTCTGTATATGAAAACACTGTTGTTAAAGAAAAACAGAAATCCACACAATGCTGCTCTAGCCCTGACCTATTGAGAGGGGAGAATGAAAAACTGTACAGCCCCAGGAATCTCAGCTTTGACAGTAATTCCAGTAGGGCAGCCCTGGGCAGGTTGCTTTGCTCTCTGCTTACAGTACCTACCTCTAAGGGTGTTGTGAAGATTGACTGCTTTGATTTTTGTCAAGGAGAAAAAGCACTTAGGTATGTCTTCTTGTTTCCTTATGAGAAAGTTGCCGTCTTAAAATAGCCCCCCAGCATGCAGCAAGTGTTCTAACATATCTCTCAATTCCTTTCCTTCTTGTGGCGTCTGTATAGCGAGCACCAGACAGGACATACTAAGGAATTAACTCAGCGATATAGCGGACAAGACTGTATTCATAAGCATAAGTAATGCTGGAAGCATTCAGTGTAAGGATGTAAGGGTTGTCATAGGAATTTACTACTTCTTGTAGTACCACTAGTATTAAGTCAATGTCAGGGCCACATGGCTAGACCAAAGGGCTTGAGAAAGCAACTGAAGCCTATGAAAACCCAAGGTCCAGCTGCGGACTAATGGCATATGGCAGGCATACCCAAACTTTAGGCCTCCAGATATTGCTGAACCACAACATCCATCATCCCTGGCCATGGGCCATGTTTGCTAGGGATGATGGGAGCTGTAGTCCAGCTACACTGGAGGAGGAAATGGAAGTTTGGGGATGCCTGCTCTAGCACAAAGTAAAGTACTGTATGTTGTTACCCAGGCACCCCCAAACTTCGGCCCTCCAGATGTTTTGGACTACAATCCCCATCTTCCCCGACCACTGGTCCTGTTAGCTAGGGATCATGGGAGTTGTAGGCCAAAACATCTGGAGGGCCGCAGTTTGGGGATGCCAGGCATATGGGCAGTATTTTAGTATTCATACGAGCCCTGGCCAGTCAGAAATCTTCATACTACCTATCAACTGGAGGGGCTGATGTTACACACTCTTATTGCTCCTCTATGCCTGAAGAGGGCTGAGCCCATACAGTAGCACAGATCAGGCTAAGCCCCAGTCTTGGTCTCTGAAGCTCTTGGTTCAAGTTCTGGAGTCCCAAACAATTATGGCTGTACTCCCCAGGTGTTGAACAGAACCATGTTTTCGTAGTTAAGATGCCTTCATTGGAAGTGATGGAGAAGGAGCTATATTGGACCTCACCCAGTAAGGACTGTTCCTTATTCTCGACTTCTAGAGCTGTTTTAGTCTAGTTCTCTAGTGCCAAACTGCATCCAATGCAAACTTGGCCAGCTTTAGAAATTCCATTTTTAAAAAAAGCATTCTGCCATGAACAAAGATATGAATCATTGTGCTTGGTAGCGTAGCTTGGCCCAAGTAACTTCACCTGTCTGCCTCAAACACCCACACATCAACTCACCCCAAATTGTGAGTGAGGAATATTTAAAAATACCTACCTCACCAATGGAAAAGTTGTGAGGTGTAGTAAATGTCTGTAAAGTGCTTTGGAATCCTTAGGCGTGTAGAAAGACAAAGTATTGTAATTAAATAGCTTTGCTCTGTTTGCTATGCTACCATTTGTGAAGAATCCCTACCATTACCGCCACAGTAGGGGGGGGGGGTGTTTCAGGCATGGAAAAGGTGTTCCAGTCTAACACAGAAAGCTTTGAAAATAATAAACAGCAATGTTTTTTGGAGACTAATGCTTTATTATTGCTCTTATTTTTGTGAACTCAAAACCATGCCCTCTCCCTTTTCCTCCAAAGATCCAGATGTCTTGAAATAAAACAAAACAAAAACAAAGCAGAGCATTGTGATTGCTGTCTAACCTTTTGGTTAAGTTAATTGTAGGTACTGACCTGGTTATTTAAGTGTTTAATATCTATTTGCTGTAAAGTTTGTACATTTTGTAAAACCTTTCTTCCTCAAAGAAAAAAAAGTAGATGTCTAAAATCATTGTACATCGAATTCTTTTATACTCCCATCATTTGGCACAAAAGTGTGGTTTTTATTTAGAATAATAAAATGAAAAACTCGAGTTTGGTGCATTGTTCATAGTTTGTGGTTGACACGCTATGGAAATATTTTCAGATCAAATGATAACAGAGACTGCTCACCTGAGTCTTCTGCCTATGCCAAATGACTCTGCTCTGGGCTACTGGTGCTCCTGACTTCTGTAAATGCCTTGCACAAAGAGAGGCTGCTTTGCATGCAGAAGGCTCCAAGTTCAATCCTGAGCAATCCCAAGTAGGCCTGCAAGAGACTGCTGCCTGCAAGCCTGAAGAGCTGCTTCCAGTCAGTGTAGTAGACAGTACTGAGCTAGGTGGACGAATAGTCTCCCTGTATAGGGCAGCTTCCTTTGTTTCTATATTCATACATACAGACCTGTAACTGTTATATTTTTGCCAGTATTGGGGAAAATGTTTGGGTCTCTCTACCCCCTGCAAAGGAACCAATGTGTTGGGTCATTTCTGATCAAAAATGGTTTGGAATTAACTTTTCCTGCCTTGGCCTGAAAAACCTTTGGCCGGGCAGTTCATAAATACTTTTAGATAACATTCAAATGCAAAAGTCAACTCAATATGTTATAAACATCCTGTCTTCCTTCCCTAAACTTTATCCAAGTATTTTTTTAAAAATAATAATCCAGATGTTCACTTATGTCCTTCAGCCCTTGGATAAGAGTGCTATTTTTAAGTGATTTGTTATCTTCTAGCAGTTGTAGTAACCTCCTCTTTTACCTTCTGTTCATATTGTTCTGAGAATATACTTGGCCTGGATCTGTGCCCCAACACAATTCTTGCTGTAATAAAGGCCAAAGTGGTATTACATAGGAAACGCTGAGAACATTTTGCTCAGTGCTTCCTCTCATGTCTGACCTTGACCTCTAGGAACATGTGCCTTCCTATAACCACTTAACTCTCACTTTAGAACAGTAAAGGGCCCCTGACCATCAGGTCCAGTCGTGTCCGACCCTGGGGTTGCGGCGCTCATCTCGTTCTATAGGCCGAGGGAGCCGGCGTTTGTCCGCAGACAGCTTCCGGGTCATGTGGCCAGCATGACAAAGCTGCTTCTGGCGAACCAGAGCAGCGCACGGAAACACCGTTTACCTTCCCACCGGAGCAGTCCCTATTTATCTACTTGCACTTTGATGTGCTTTCAAACTGCTAGGTGGGCAGGAGCTGGGACCGAACAACGGGAGCTCACCCCGTTGCAGGGATTCGAACCGCCAACCTTCTGATCAGCAAGCCCTAGACTCTGTGGTTTAACCCACAGCGCCACCTGGGTCCCCACTTTAGAATGAGGGATCTCCAAATCACATGTCCATTTATCCCACGTTTATGTGGCAGATTCCATGATAAAAACGCGAAGGCCTATTCACATTATTATTTGAACGTTTTGGCAGCCTGGCACCCCAACTCCACCAAATCCCACCTCCATATGTTGGCACCCACTCCATGGTTGTGCAATCTCTCATCACATGCAAGGATCCAGTTTTTTACATGCCTTTGCAAATATGTTTTTTGAGCTAAAATCTGAGTCCTTGGTTTTGTGAACAGGCCCTCAGATCCTCAACTTCCATTTTTAAAAGCTTTATTAGGCACCACTGGGCTGGAACCCTGTCAATAGGGTTAGCAGAAGCTTCTTGATTCAGTGACTGGAACAGCAATGCTCCTGGGTTAACTTGGGAACTGAATCATCACGTTTTCTGACTCTACCAAAAAGGACAACAGAGTTTTCAAGGTGGGAGTGCATTCCCTTGGGAGATAAATCCCAGGCACCAGCATTCCCTTAGGAGAGGTCTGTAGCCCCAGCATTGCCTTCCCTTCTCCAACCTCAGGCTGGCATCTCTGGGTGTAAATGTCTCTGTGGTGACAACTTTTTTTAAATAAAAGGCTGCCTGCGCACAAACTGCTAGAAGGGAATTGTCGATATCCTGGTTCCACAGCCACAAGAAGTAACTAGTTGGATGCACACAAAAGGACCTTGGCAGTCCCTGTCCCACCGTTGCAGGAGCAGAATTACAGTCTTTGTGCCATCTATTTAATGATCAAGACACCCTCATGTTTTTAGAATGTAATTTTCATTCAAAACTCTCCACAAATAAGAGGAAATTCACAGAAATCTATATCTTCCAAATAATCATAAAAATATACAGGGTAGCAGAAATCAGAACATTTATTTCCATAGCTATTTTCTTTGAGGTGGGGAATTGGATGAGGGTTACTAGAAAACAGGGCACAGCAGCATATAATCTCCACCATATTTCACCCTGTATGGCCCTGCTTTCCCAAGATTTCAAGAAGCACTGATATGCAGGGTGTGTGTGTGTGCAAAGAGGTTCTTACTGAAGACGTCCCTTTGCTAGCGAGAGAGAATGTCTGAATACGCAGAATCGTGTTGTGGAACCACAGCAATAAACCAAATCAAGCGCGCTTTTAATTTGGCAAGGTGTTCTCTTTTGCTATGACAATGGAATGTTGGGTGTTAGAAGAGGACCCATCGCCCCCCTTTCGATCCATTTGGTCTTTGGGGATGTACCTGACCACAGCAGAGATTAGCTTCCCTTTGAAGTTCTTGCTCAGGAAGTTGTACAGAATGGGGTTGACCACACAATGGAGAAGGGTGAAGCAGTCTATGATATCATAGAAGAAGTAGAGGAAGTCCAAAACGTGGCAGTGCAGGAAGATGCTGGTACCTTCGAGCGTCAGCAAAAGCAAAACCAGGTGGAACGGCAGCCAGCTCACTAGGAAGACGGCAATGTAGGCGTAGATGACACGGCAGTGCTTCCTGCCCTCAGGCTTGTCGCTGCGCTTGATGTGCCTCGCCGTCAGTATGTTGAAGACTGCCATGATGGAGAAGGGAATGAGGAACCCAATGAGGGCAGTGAGCAGGGTGAGAGCAAGGGCCCAGCTGTCGTAGGTCTCCAGGGGGGCCATGAAGAAACATATTGGCTCAATGCTTTGAATTAACTCCATGTGGGACACCTCTGGCAAAGGGATGATGGCAGCCAAGGCCCATATGCAGCAGCAAGCAATGCGTCGCACCAGGTGCTGGTGTCGCTGCCAGAAGTGGGAGGAGGTTGTCAAGGACACATAACGGTCAACGCTCAGGCAGGTGAGAAAGAAGATGCTGCTGAACATGTTGGCAAAGTAAAAGTAGTGGGTGAAGTGGCAGAGGAAGCTCCCCCAGAGCCAGGTATAGTCAAGCATGACTTCCAGCATCCAGACCGGTAAGGAGAGGATGACTCCCAAGTCTGCAATGGCCATGTTGAAGATGTAGAGGTTGATCAGGTTCTTGTGGCTTCGGGTCTGCCAATTGACCCAGATCACTAGAAGGTTCTCCACCAGCCCCACCACAAAGATGACGAGGTAGAGGACAAAGAGGAACACCCGCTTCACGCTCTCATCCAGCCCCAAGTTGCAGTAGTTGAAGGTGTAGTTGAGCAGGTGGGCAAGCTCAGTCAAGTTGTGGTACTCTCCATATTCATTAAAAGGCAAGAGGTGGTCAGGCTCTCCCATTTTGGGTCAAAAAGTTAACTGTAAGAAGAAAATGGTGGAGAGAATTCAGTACTGGTAGATCTGGGCTGATTTTTTTCCACTGAACCAAATTGAGGAGGAATAATCAGTACCGGACAATTTGAGATGCATTGCTCGTTAGCACAGTTGCAACCCTTTGCTATGAATCTACATCAATCAATCCTAAGCGGTTTTGTGTGTGTATGTGTACAAGCTCATTAAAATAATGGGTTGCTGTTTCCCCCCCTATCCATGTGGGTCACTGGGACTCCTAACTGATTTGGGATTTTAAAGGTTTATTTATTTAGGTAAGAAGAATGTCTAGTTCAATATTCCTTTTCCTATCATGGGAAACCAGAGGACCTGGGAAGCCTGAATGCAGTAGTCCTATCACACTCATGGACTCCATTCACTGCCTTTGATACCTGACATGAGAGGCCTTCATTGAGATGGGTAGGTAATGACAGCCTTATCCTCCATGAATTTATCTTAACCACCTTAAAAAACCATCCAAGTTGATGTCCATTACCACAACTGGTGCTGGCAAGTTTCATAGTTTAATATGTGTGTGTGTGTGTGTGTGTGTGTGAGAGAGAGAGAGAGAGAGAGAGAGAGAGAGAGAGAGAGAGAGAGAGAGAGAGAGAGAGAGAGAGATGTTTTAATGTAGTTCTATGTATCTTAATCAAAGGCAACTGTATTTTCATAACTGGTTTTATTCTTGTTATTTTGCCATTGTTTTTAGCTGCTTGTGACTCACCTTGGTATTTCTTCTTGAAATGAAAGGTGGTATATAAATTCTTTTAATAACTACAGTGACTACAACTCTGCGCTGTGTGAAGAACTCCTTTTCCCTGTCCTGACTCTACAACCCTTCAGCTTCATTAGTTCTAATATGTGAGAGGAAGAAAAACGTCTCTCGATTCACTTTCTCTACACTATGCATAATTTTATATGCCCCTAGCAGGTCTCTCTTTAGCTGCCTTTCCCCTGTAAGTTAAAGAGGCCCAAACGTTGTAAGCTTTGCTCACAGGGGACTTGCTCGAGTCCTTTCATTATTTTGGGTGACCCCCTTTCTGCAAATAATATTATACTATGACAGCAGCTTCCATTCAGACAAGTGTGATCAGTCAAAGAAAGTGCATTGAGCAGACTGCCCTCTGCCCTTCCACCCCAGAGTTATCCTCTCCCCAGTGCACCTGCGGCTCACAGTGGCAACTGAGAATGCTGCGCAGCGACACATGAGTGTGTGCCTGAGGAGCATCACTGTCGCAAAGAAACACGGGGCTTGGGAGAGAAGTGCTGGCTGCTCTTGAGAGAGGCAGAGGAAAGTGTGAGGCAGTGGCAAGGAAGCAAGAAGAGGCAGAGGATTGGCAGGCCAATCTGGGAGGTTCAGTGGGAGAGCCTATGCCCGGCATAAGGTACCAGGCTCCATTTCAGGCATTTCCAAGGAAAGGATATGGGAAGAGAGCACCTTAGAAACTTAGCATATTTATCTGTGCTAAGTGGTATCTGAAGAAGTGTGCATGCACACGAAAGCTCGTACCAATGACAAACTGAGTTGGTCTCTAAGGTGCTACTGGAAGGAATTTTTTTATTTTGTTTCGACTATGTCAGACCAACACAGCTACCTACCTGTAACTAGCACATTTATATATAAGCAGTGAATTAGCTGTTAATTCTCTCTCTCTCTCTCTCTCTCTCTCTCTCTCTCTCTCTCTCTCTCTCTCTCTCTCTCTCTCTCTCTCTCTCTCATATCTCTTGACAACTTACCGCACATTGCAACAGTTAAGCTACAAACCACTCTAGAATTACAATTCATTTGATTTAATGCTCAAAGCTAAATCAAAAGGCTTACAAAGATTATAATGCTGCCTCTTCAAATAGGGTATGTAAATAACTCTAAATAACTCAATAAAGAGCAGCTGTTAGTAAATAGGTTTAGGTACTTACTCCCTAAGGCCTTGGCTAAGGTGAGCTGTAGTTCCCAATATAGCCCCCCCCCCCCAATTGCGCTTGCAACCTGGCACCTCTGGCCCTAACTGTTCCACTATGAAAAAATTCACTGCACACAATGGGCCACTGGGTTGTGTCCATCTGGGTTCTACTCAAAGCAGACCCATTGAAATTAAGTTAGTAGAGCCCATTAATGTCAATGGGTCTACTTGGAGTAGGTCTAACATTCACTACAGCTCATACTTCCCAACCATGGAATTCTGCAAAGTGCCCTTAGTGAAAAAGCTCAGGGATCTCTACCAAAAGATTCTCAGAATCAAGATTCTCAGAATCAAGATTTCACAGAACAATAGCTGGGATAGCTCAGTAGATCATGAAACTCTTCATCTCAGGGTTATGGGTTCAAGCCCTATTGGGCAAAAGATTTCTGCAGTGCAGGGGGTTGGACAAGATTACAACCCTCGTGGTCTGTCCCATCCAACTCTACAATTCTATGATTCTATGAACTCCTGAAATTAATAAGGAAAGCCACAACAGTTCAGCCATATGCACACAAAGGAACAGTGCTGTAAATATGCCCTCCGTATAGTTTTTTTTTTACTCCCCCTTTAAATGCAGATAAACATGAATACTGAAAAAAAAGGTATTAGGAAACTGTGGATAATATAATCAATATTATCACAGAATTGCAGAGTTGGAAGGAACCCCAAGGATCATCTAGTCCAATACCCTGCAATGCAGGAATATGCAGCTGTCCTATACAGGGATTGAACCTGAAATATTGGCATTATCAGCACGGAGCTCTAGTCTAACCAGTATAATCCATAATCAAACAGTTGTTGTCTTACCCATCTCTTAAGAGACTTAGGAATACCTCATTGAGCTTGTATGTTAAAATGCCCCAGGTTTAAATCAGGGTGGCTGCTAGAGCACATTCATGCACGGTTATGTATGCATCTGTTTCCTCACTAACGGCATTTATATTCCACATTTCTGCACATGCACTTGGTGCGCCTTCCAATATAAAACTCTGGCTTACTCCAGTTGGCTATTGATTCTCCAAGGTTCTCCTGCAATTTGAAATCCTTTATCTAGAGATGTCAGGGATTGAACCAAGGACCGGAGTGCTGAGCTACAGCTCACACGGGCAGCTCAGAAAACGGTCAACATTATTTTTAGCACCCATTCTGAAAATATCCCAGGCCTGCTTCACACGAGAGCCTTTAATCGAAGAGGATGCCAGAAAATACAAGCCTGGTACCTTTTACGTGCAACCTGCATGCTGTGCTACTGAGCTGTGATCCTCGAGTTTTCCCACACTGATTCTGGTTTTGGAAGAGGCTGGTTCTCAGACAGTGACAAAGAGAGCACTGATTGGTTTGTTCCTAGCAGCAGAAAAACCTTTTATTAAAGTGGTCCAGGTGACAGCTTTTTATAAGATCGGATGTGTGGCAGGTGAATGGTTGGCTTCCTTCATGCAGGAATAGGAAAAAATTCCACGCCATAAACTCAAAGCAAATCCCACACACAATTAAAGCACTTCCATCGAGAAGACGGATATGATGGCCATCTTCAAATACCTCAAGGGCTGTCACATGGAAGAGGGAACAAGCTTGTTTTCTCCAGCTCTGGAGAACCAATGGCTTCAAGTTGCAAGGAAGGAGATTCTAACTAAACACCAGGAAGAACTTTCTGACAGCAAGAGCAGTTCGACAGTGGAATGGTCTCCCTTCGGAGGTGGTGGACTCTCCTTCCTTGGAGGCTTATAAACAAAGGTTGAATGGCCGTCTGTCATGGATGCTTTAGCTGAGATTCCTCCATTGCAGGGGGGTTGGACCCAATGGCCCCCCGAGTCCCTTCCAACTCTACAATTCTATAATTCCATGATCAAAGAATCCTGAGAACTATAGTTTCCCCTCACAGGCAGTGCCGGATTTACGTATAAGATAAACAAGCTGTAGCTTAGGGTTCCACTCTCTTGGGCCCCCCCAAAAAAATTAAAGGAAAAAAACACCTGGATGTACATTTCCAAAATATAAGATAAAAAACAAAATAAAACCTACATACAGCAGCAGTGTTTTGTGTTGTGTAGGCTCCTATTTGTTATGTGCAAATGGCTTTAGATACCTATTAGGTCCATAAATTACCATATAGCATATATTCAACACACACAAAAACCAGCTACAATTTGTTGTTGACAAAGGACAGCTGGCCATATAAAGGGCCCCATTACCTTCAGTAGCTTAGGGCCTCATCAAACCTAAATCCGGCCCTGTCACAGAGCTATAATTCCCAGCATCCCTAACAAATTGCAGTTCCCAGGATTCCTTGGGGGAAGTCATGCACTTTACTTGTGCAATGGATGTCCTTTAAATGTATGGTGTGGAACTGCCATAATTCCGAAGTACTGTAGGTTCTGGCTTGATGAAAGGAGAATTTGGTGCATCTCAAAGGCTCACTTTTATCAAATAAAAGGTATCACGCTGCAGACGGACAAATGTTGTCAAGAGAGTTTGAAAGAGGCTTTACTTCCCCTTTCAGGGACACATTATTTTGACTCACAGCCACTTCTGGTCAAACAGATTTTTGCAGGGTGTTTAAAATGATGCAAAGTCCTGCCACACCTGCTTAACAGTGGAAGACGCAGCAATGCCTCTCTCAAATTTCCTTCTTTCACTCTCCCCAAAAGGACAACAATCACTGCCTGTCTCCAACCTTATAAAAAGATTCATAACTTGGCAGCCACCGGAAACAAATAAATAAAACAATTCGAACTTTCTCCAGGGCATTTGGAGGAAGGAAGGGAAAATTGTTGCTTCTTTTAAGCAGACGGAAATCTGGCATCTGTAACAGAGCTGTCTCTGGGAGGGTCTCTATACAAGCTTAGATGCCGGTGAAACGTTTTGTTTCTGGAGAAGAGATGGAAAACTTGGAAGTTTATTTTTATGCATTGCTTACCTTATTGGAAGCCAAAGACGACCCTTTGCTGTGCTGAGATGATGGACCTCTGGTCTGAAGTCTCTCCAACTTGGTAGCTCAGCTGGGTCTATCAGTGCAGTCTTTCCAGGAATGTGTGTTCGCTGCTGGCTGCCTTGCTGCTGCTTTTCCTCCCTCTGCACAGGAAATGAGCATCATAGCCTGCTATCCTGAGACCACAGGCTTTGGTGTAAAAGGAGCTGTCAAACACAGTCCCATCCCTTGGACTTCCCTTTTCTTGGATGCATGCAGATTTGGCTCAGATGGCCTGGCAGGCACCAACGACAGATATCAGTCGATTCAGAGAGGCCCATGGCAACTTTCGAAGAACATCCGAGGATGCAGATTTTTCCTGAGGCTGATTTCCTTTCTCTGAACTGCTGTTTCAAAGCTTGCCTCCCTGGTCAAAACCACAGCCTGCAAAGACAGGGTGAGCTGGAACATCCATAACAATGCAACCCGAGAATGTCCCCTGGGATTCCGGTTGCGAGTTGTTTTCCTTCTCTTTGGCCTCTGTTTCCCTGTCTGCAAAAATGGGAGGCCAATAATGATTCCTTGTTATGCTTTATGCCAGGGGTGGGGAAGCTTTGGCCTGCCAGATGTTGCCGAATGACATCTCCCACCAACGCCAGGCAGTATGGCCAATTGTCAGGGCTGATGGGAATTGTAGTCCAACAACATCTGGAGGATCAAGCTGTCATAGACTGGCTGGATGCAGAGGAGAGGTGGGAGGCACCAGCTGGGGAACCCCCAAGGGAAGAAGGCTCAGAGCCAGAGGATTGGTGGTGGGACGGTGATGCTATATGGTAATTTATGGACCTAATAGCTATCTAAAGCCACAATGGGATCAAAATAAATAAATTATGTATTACATGAAATCAATCAGTAGACATAAGACTCATACCCTTAGCCTATGCTGCCTGATCATCAGTCTACAAGCACTCTTTAATACTAGATACCAGGTACATCAGCTTGACCTACATTCAACTGGGCTGCACTGCAGTCTGCAGCTGCCTGCTACGTGTTGCATTGCGACCAGTCCATGCAGAATGTAGGCACTCTATACAGTGGTACCTTGGTTTAAGAACATCGTAGTTTATGGACAGGGACGCAGGTGGCGTTGTGGGTTAAACCACAGAGTCTAGGGCTTGCTGATCAGAAGGTCGGCAGTTCGAATCCCTGCAACAGGGTGAGCTCCCGTTGCTTGGTCCCAGCTCCTGCCCACCTAGCAGTTTGAAAGCACATCAAAGTGCAAGTAGATAAATAGGGACCGCTCCAGCGGGAAGGTAAACGGCGTTTCCGTGTGCTGCTTTGATTCGCCAGAAGCAGCTTTGTCATGCTGGCCACATGACCTGGAAGCTGTCTGTGGACAAACGCTGGCTCCCTCGGCCTATAGAGCTATAGAGCGAGATGAGCGCCGCAACCCCAGAGTCGGACACAACTGGACCTGATGGTCAGGGGCCCCTTTACCTTTACCTTTTTAGTTTATGGACAACTTGGCTTAAATACGCTGCAAACCCGGAAGTAGGTGTTTTGGTTTGTCAACTTTGCCTTGGAAGCAGAACATCTTCCGCTTCCTGTTGACTGGGTTCCATTTGTAAATTGAGTCCCCCCGCTCCTATGGGAAAGCGCGCCTTGGTTTAAGAACGCTTTGGTTTAAGAATGGACTTCCGGAATGGATTAAGTTCGTAAACCAAGGTGCCACTGTATATAGAAATGAGCAAACCAGTGATATTTTAGAGCAGGCACAGGCAAACTTGGCCCTCCAGATGTTTTGGGACTACAACTCCCATCATCCCTAGCTCATCCAGGACCAGTGGACAGGGATTATGGGAGTTGTAGTCCCAAAACATCTGGAGGGCCAAGTTTGCCTACCGGTATGCCTGTTTTAGAGAGCAGGCTAGCAGGCAGGGCCCATTACTACACCATAGGAGCCTACACAACACAAAACACTGTTGCTGTATGTAGGTTTTATTTTATTTGTTTTTTATTTTATATTTTGGAAATGTACATCCAGTTTTTTCCCCTTTAATTTTTTGGGGAGCCCCCAAGAGAGTGGGGCCCTAAGCTATAGCTTGTTTAGCCTATACGTAAATCCAGCAATGGTGTCTGCAACGGATCCTCACATATTGGTGTGTGTGTGTGTGTGGATGTTGCCAGCCTTCATGTCACATTTGCAGGCACCTTTGTAACAGGAGTTGGTCAGGAACGCTGCCTGAAGCCAGCTCCTCATAGAGACAGGTGATTTTGCAACTGGCCTGTGGACCACACAATACTTGGCCTGATGCTCCTAAGTTTAAAATACCACTAGATCTTGTATAGGGGTCATCGTGGCCCCAGGGTAGGGTACATACTTGGTACATTTAAGGTCCCAGATTCAAATTTTTCATTCCAGATAGTAGATCTGGGAAAGACCTCGGAAGGGGGGAGGGCAACATCTGTATTTTGATTGATAATTGGAGCTGCATCTCACCAGAAAAGGCTAGCTTTTCAAAAGTGTGATGAGGTAAGAAAGACTTGTTGATTGGAAGAGCAGCAACATGCGGAAATGCAACGGTCCATCTCATTTGGGCTTGATTAATTCAGCTAATAATAATAATAATAATAATAATAATAATAATAAATTTTTATTTATACCCCGCCCTCCCCAGTCAAAACCGGGCTCAGGGCGGCTAACACCAACAAAATCACAATAAAACATAAAAAGCAATTAATTAAAATACAGATTAAAATAAAATTAAAATTTAAAATGCAGCCTCATTTCAAGTAGTCCATAAATCCAAGCCATGAGGGAGGAAAACACAGGGGTCAGACTAAGTGCAGCCCAAAGGCCAGGCAGAACAGCTCCGTCTTGCAGGCCCTGCGGAAAGATGACAAATCCCACAGGGCCCTGGTCTCCTGTGAAAGAGTGTTCCACCAAGTTGGGGCCAATACTGAAAAGGCTCTGGCCCTAGTAGAGGCCAATCTAGCCACCTTATGGCTCGGGATCTCCAGAATATTGTTGTTTGTGGACCTGAAGGTCCTCCGCGGGGCATACCAGGAGACTCTCTGCTCCAGATGACTCTCTGCTCAGGGTTGTTCCAGTCATACCTGATCTGGAGGTGTGGCAGAATTAACTGTCCCACACTGGAAGCTGATTGGAAGGAGCTAAGGCTCATCGGCCTCCACAGTGGGCAGGAACCATTGATTATGTACTTCACAGTTCTCTCTTGGCTTGCAGAGTCTGGTAATCTGTCATGTTGGTCTCCTGGAGAAGAAGTGCAGTGGAATAAGAGGGAAACCTTGCTGCTGGATCAGGCCAAGGAGCATACCTGCCAAGTTGCTGTCAGAGAAATAAGGGACCGGGCCGGAAATAGCATACCGGAAGTAGCGCTGCCACCATTTTGGAACTGGGCGGAGCATGCTCAGAAGTGACTTTTGATGCTGCTTTGCCCAGTTCCAAAATGGCCACCGTGCCAGAAGTTGCACTGCAGCCATTTTGGAACTGGGCAGAGCAGCATCAAAAATCGCTTCTGAGCATGCTCTGCCCATTTCCAAAATAGCCGCCGCGCCAGAATAAACCCGGGAAAAACAAAAAAAAATTCGTTTTTTTCAGCTAGGAACAGCTGGAAAAACGGGGATTTCCCGGGGAAAACGGGAGACTTGGCAGCTATGCCAAGGAGCCATCCAGTCCAGAATTCTGGCCAGCCAGATGTCTCTGCAAAACCCACAAGCAGCACATAAAGCAGGCATGCCCAAAGTCCATTGGGGGGGGGGCGTAATCAGGCTCGCCGGTTGGTTTAATCCAGCTTCTGTGGCAGCTTATTTCCTGCAAAACCTCAACAACTTCAAACCTAAAAAAGGTTGGCCCTTTTTTTGGACACCACTGAAAAATGGCCTTCTTCTGGCGATTGATCTCCAGCAACTGGTATTCAGGGGTCTCAGAACACACTGGAGGGTCCCTACAGCCATATAATCCATATAGTCTGTATATCAGGGATGGGGAACCTGAGAACCAGGGGACAATGCCAGCTCCCCCCCCCAGGCCTTTCCATTTGGCCCTTGAAACTCTCCCCAGGTGTCACGGTCCGGTCGGCGGGCAGTTGAAGCCCTGGCTGAGGACGTCATGACCAGAGGCAAGATGGTGGTGTAGAAGCAGGAACAGGTGCAGGGCTGAGGGTCCAGCAGCAGGCAGTCACAGGGTCAAGGAGCAAGGCAGAGGCGAAGGTCTGGGAGTCAAGGAGCAAGGCGTCAGCAAGGCAAAGGTCCAAGGGTCAAGGATCAAGGCGTCGGCAAAGGCGAGGGTCCAAGGAGCAAGACGTCGGCAAGGGTCCAAGGAGCAAGGCGTCAGCAAGGCAAAGGTCCAAGGGTCAAGGATCAAGGCGTCGGCAAAGGCAAGGGTGCAAGGAGCAAGAAGCCAGATACAACCAGGCAGGGATAGCATTGCTGTGGCAAAGAGCTGAAGGGAAATGCTGAGCTTTTATCCCTCCCAGCTCCTGCCACCAGGTGCAGTGAGGTATCAAGTGGCCTCACCTGAGTGACCACTCCTTGCCTCTCCAGCAGAAGCTGAGGCAGGCCCCAGTCCTGCAAAGCACTACAGGCCCCAGAGCCTGACTCCTGCCCATACTCCTGACACCAGGCTACAGGCCTCCTCTGCGAATTTTCCTCACTCCCCTTGCAAGTGCAACATTATAGAGGTAAACTGAGGAAAGCCAGGATAGTTGGGGGTATGACGTTGTGTAGTATGTCCTAGAAAGCAAACTTTAAGTTATTCGGTGGGGACAGACCCAGGTCTAAGCCCAGGGCTGCTAGGATTGGGACACAACTAATCAGCAAAAGATGATGGCTCGGCACTTTCTGGAAGGGAAGAGGGTGAGGAGGGGACTTTGGCTTGGCTCCAGCAAGGGGCCAAAAGGCCTTTATGTTTGAAACAATTGCTGGAAATCTCCATTTCAGGCGAGGTCAACAATCAGATCGGAAGGAAGGCTCGGCTGGAACAGGGAAGTGCACTTGCACAGATAAGTCAGGCCTTTTAAACAATAAACCAAGCCTGGAAAACAGGTACCCCGGATTGGCGACAGAACAACTTATTTAGCCTATACCTTTGACTGTGTCCCCTCTCCCCAACCCCTCGCAGTAATTGTCCACAATTGGGACTGGTTTGGAGAACACTAACTGCTACGTTGGGCCTCGTATGGTTCAGCCAGGGAGAGGGATCACTTTATTTCTCATTATTTGGTTACGTGCAGCTGAGGCTAGATCTATACAGGGAAGGGGGGGCAGAATTCTGCAAGGGCAAAGTGGACTGCATCATTTTAGTTACAGGTAGGTAGCCGTGTTGGTCTGAGTCGAAACAAAATAAAAAAATTCATTCTGTAGCACCTTAAAGACCAACTAAGTTTTTATTAAGGTGCTACTGAAGGATTTTTTTATATTTTGCATCATTTTAGACTGCTTTGTAGCTCCTTGCTTGAGGCTCCTCTGGATCCAGAGATCAGTTTCCTCTCTGTTTGGAGTGGAGATAAAATGAGAAGCCTTTTCCGTTACAAAAAATTCTGCTTGAGAAGGGTCCTTTCTCCAAGGCCCTGACAGATAGCAGGTTATATAAACTGCCTTCAGGAAGAGAGAAAGGAAAGAGCGATAAGAGAGGCTGATGAAGGCGACTTCGTTTCCCCGCCTTATCGTTCACCCCACTCCCATCCAAGCAACCTTGTCAGCACTTGGGTTCCATGTGAAATCTCTTCGAAATCTCTTCCATGTGGCATCCTCTTCGAAGTGCATTTTCACACGTGCCGCCTGGTGGGGCAGCCCCCTCCTCAAATGACCACTGAGAGGGCAGGTGGTGGTGGCAAAGGCAAACTGGCCAAACACCTGGGCTGGCATGAGTATTGCGCTGCCAATGGGGCAGTCGGCTGGGGACATCCATGGTCACAGATGCTCTTCTGGGGAAAAAAACACATTATACTTTTACACAACAAAATAGTGCCTATTCCTGATGTTTAGCACCAGGGTAGCAGAAGCAAAAATCCATTTTATTCCAGTAGTCATGACGGTGCTGTGATTTAAGCGGATTTCGAATGAGGAACTACACATGCTCAGAGTTTTCCTTTTCCTGACAAGCTGTTTTGTATGTTTCATAACACGATAGTACTCCAGCGTGTCAGGAATGCGGAAGCAGTTGTAAAGAGTGGAATGACAATATGTATATTATTCTTATTTATTAATTAACTTTGTTAGTCACTTTATCTTGCCCAGGACAACCCAAAGTGACTTGCAACCAAACAAACAACCAAGCAAAAAACTCCCCATGGATACATTAAAACCAAGGGGGGCGGGGAGAGAAATACATTAAAAACATTCCACCCACTTCTAAAAGGCAACAGATAATTAAAAGCCAAAGGCCTGGTTACAGAAGAAAGTTTTTGCCCAGCGCCTGAAGATATCTAATGAAGACACCAGGCGAGCCTTCCTGGGAAGAACATTCCACATGTGGGGAGCCACCACAGAAAGGCCCTGTTCTTGGGTTGCCACCCTCTGGACCTCTCATGGAGGAGGGCCTCAGATGATGACTGTAAGGTCCAGGTCGGTTCACCATCAGATAAGATGTGCCCTAGCTTTTCCAGTCAGTCAGTCATTATATTATTGGTCTGATCAGGAAAAATGTCTCTCCCCCCCCCCCCCCCGGATAATTAGCATCTGGTACGGAAAGCCAGTAGTTGTTACTACTTTGTCCACACTCTGATCAGATTCTGTCTGGCTCCATCCATCCATTCAGCTGCCATATTCTGCCTTGCTCTGCTATATTCCATTTGCCTCTTTGTGCCTATCCCCACATATGTGTGTCTCCTCCAGGCTCACCCTTCATCTGCCTTGGCTCTGCCCCTTGTCCCAATCTAGAAGCCCATCATCATCATTTTAAAAATGGACGTTGGTGGCATTGCCTGGTCCCTTGGAGTTCGGGCAGTAAAGGAAGAGTAGGACCTAGAAGCTACAGGATGGTGAATGGTAGATTGGGAGATGATTCTGGCAAAGACTGATGTCTCAGCTGCAGGGATGGACAAATGTATCAGTTTTGTTTTCTTTCAGATTCTCATTTTCCCAGTCTTCAGTTCTCCACATTGCTGCATTAGTTTGCATTTTTTAAAGTCCTCGTGAATATTCATCAGCATTTTATTTCAGATTTCTCCTAATAGGCACAGTTTTGCATGCAATTTTGCCTAATACACACCTTTTTTGGGCAAACAATTTCCCCTAAGATAAAGTATTTCATATGCTATCGTCACTAATATGTACCCATTTTCATGTGAAATTCCCCCTAATATCTGAAGAATTGTGCATGCACACGAAAGCTCATACCAATGACAAACTTAGTTGGTCTCTAAGGTGCTACTGGAAGAAAATATTTTTTTTAAATTATGTTTCGACTACGTCAGACCAACACGGCTACCTACCTGTATTTTTTTTAAATAATTTTTATTAATTTTTAGAAAAAGAAAACACATACAAAGTATACAACATAAACTCTGTCCCTTCATTTTCCCTCCACCCACAAGCCCACCTCTGCCACCAGTGAGACCTATGGGTATTGGGGAACAAAGGGGTCCATTTTAAGCTGGGTTTGACCTCCCCCCTCCTTCCTCCCCCCTCATCCCCCCCCTGCCACTGAGAGGACAAAGGCGGAGGATCTCTGGGGATTGGCTTATCCCCCAGCTATTTCTTCACTGTACTGGAAAAAAGAAAAACAAGGAAAAAAGGGGAAAAAAAGCAAAAATATAAAAAGGGAAAAAAAGGAAAGAAAAAAAAAGGAAAAAGGAAAAATATTAATGGCTTCCACGACTCTCCTCCTCCTGGATTTCCCAACCTCTTTACATAGTTATGGCGGGTTTTCTAATCCAATTCAGAATCTTATTCTTATAATATTAACACAATCCTCCTCCTTCTTCATGCTGTCCCCCTCTGAGCCCCCCCCCCCTGCCACTGGGGTAGCCCGAGGAGTCCAGCAGTCAAAAGGTTCCATTTTTGTGTCTGGGTTTCCCTCCACCCTTCCCTCTCCCCTCAAGGCACCCCCTGCCACTGGGTACCAAGAGTAAGAAGGGGGAGACAGGCAGTTTTCCACCCAAACACCTCCTGATCACCAAAATTATTCAAAAACAAACTCTAAGCATATTTCCTCAGCCATTCTTTTTACTCCCTCCAGAAAGCTCTTAACCTTAAACTATAAAAATCTCTCCTCCCCCCCCCAATGTCCCTCCTCCCAATTGGATCAGCATATCCTTTAACAGGCCAAGATTCCGACACCGTTGTTCATAAACCAAAAAAAGTACCTTAAACGAAAATTTTTACCCCACACCAATTCTTTCCCACATCCATTTCCAGACCTCTGCTCCTCCCTCTTTCTGCCTTTCCCTCCCTTCACTAACACCATTCAACATTTCAGTCTCTCCAGGATTTTCACTTCCATCAATCTTCTCTTCACTTTGCTTCTCCTTGTCGGCCTCATCTCTTTGTTCTGATCTTTGTTTTTCATCATCCAACACATATTTTTTATGGTCTGAATCAGTCTCCAAATTGTCCTCAAATTGTTGCTCCTCACACACAATCTCATAATCAAAATTGTCCTCTAAATCTTGCTCTTGCACCTCATTCTCCTTTTCTGTTGGATTGAAGCATTGCCTTTCCTTGTAGATATCTTCCCATGTTTGTAGATAGCCCAGCACAGCCTCCTGGAAAGCTCGAGAGAATTTTGTTTTCATAGTTCACTTGACCACAGGCAGACCAGAGATAAGGGCAGAAGGGTACTCGAAAATTCCTCTCTACCACGTTGTCGGCTCCATCTTGGCTGTTCTTATCCTTTGTCTTTAACCTCATCAGATTTCAAATTTACAGTCCACTTAAATCCTTTTAAAACCTTTTGAATCAATTTTTCCAATTCACAGGAATAAAATCGTCTTTCTTAGTCCTTTAACAATTTGACAGCTTTTGACAGCTGTCAAAGCGTCCTCCCCCTTGTTGCTGCTGAACCTCAAGGGGCAATGACACCGGGGGCTGGGGAGGTTTGGAAAAGTCTTTCTTTCTCTCGGGTCCGCAATCTTGAAAGAAGTTTTCCCTTTTCGGCTTGGGAATATTTAATGCGCCTCCCGATTGTCCATTTGGAAGAGATCGGCTTCCGTTACTTTAGAATCTCTTCCTATCTTCAAATTTAAAATTTTAAAGATCCGAATGGAGATTTGACTTACTTTGAAGAAGTCTTTTATTTCCTTGGAAGAATCCGCCGCTTGCAGGCTGAGGACTCGGAGCTTCACTTCAAGGAGGTAAGATGAAACCCAAAAATGGCTCCCGCGACTCCACTCCGCTGGCTCTCGATTGCTCTACTGAGCTCTCGGGCAGCAGAGGATTCGCGTCCGGAGCAAACAGCTGGGCACTATGTCACCGGGACTCTCTACCCGGTGTTTTTTCGGGGAGTCCGCTCGCTCTGCGGACTTCCCCCCCCTCCACGAAGCCAGGGACTTCGGAGCACGAAGTCCCTGCGTCCAACTTCACCAGCGCGACGAATCGGAAGCCCCACGGCTACCTACCTGTAACTCCCCCTAATGTACACATACTTGTAAACATTATTTCATTGGGGAACTGAATCACAAAATTCAGAGACATGCAAATTTTGAAGAATAGCTGTGTTTGCATATTGTTTTGGAAAGTGGAAATTATGTAGGTTCCCACTGAAACCCCAAGCAAAGCTGATCTCTCTCCTCTCCTGACTCAACAGGGAATCTTGATCAGGGCGAGGAACATGACACCCCCTAGATGTTGGGCTATGACTCCCACCATCCAAGACCATTGGCCATGCTGGTGGAGCTGTTGGGAGCTAGAGTCCAATGGCAGCTGGTGGGTCACACATGTTAATAGCCAGCCCTGATATTAATGCCCCTGGGGACACAAAGAGCAAAAGCTCTTGGGGCGAAGCAGAAGGTGCTCCACCCTGTTTGCTTCTGCCTCCTCATCCTGAGATTTGAGTTTTTCTCCTGGGAAACCTTAAGAAGAAGGCTGGCTGAAACTGTTTGGCATTTCATTGGGGTGGAGTGAAAATGCCACTAAAGATTATGTCAATCAATCAACCCATTTCTAAGACCTTTCGTGGATTTTCTTCTTTTAATTTCTAGGGGAGCCAGTGGCCACCTTATCTTTAAAAATGTATTTTTGTACGTTGCTAATACAGGTGGCGCTGTGGGTTAAATCACAGAGTCTAGGGCTTGCTGATCAGAAGGTCGGTGGTTCGAATCCCTGCAACGGGGTGAGCTCCCGTTGCTTGGTCCCAGCTCCTGCCCACCTAGCAGTTCGAAAGCACATCAAAGTGCAAGTAGATAAATAGGGACCGCTCCGGCAGGAAGGTAAACGGCGTTTCCGTGCGTTGCTCTGGTTCGCCAGAAGCAGCTTTGTCATGCTGGCCACATGACCTGGAAGCTGTCTGCGGACAAATGCTGGCTCCCTCGGCCTATAGAGCAAGATGAGCGCCGCAACCCCAGAGTCGGACATGACTGGACCTGATGGTCAGGGGCCCCATTACCTTTACCTTTAATATATGCATATACTTTACTCCAGCATATGTATTTTTGTGCAGAATGTGTGGGTGGGGAACCGTGTTGCAAAATCTGGAGAAATAAAAAATTCAAAGGATATCTGTTGTTCGTATATTGTTTTAGAAAGAGTTATTTCCTTAACTTTGCCTTTAAATGAGAATTGAATCAAATTGCACCCCTTGCTCCTAGTCCCTCGATCACAGTTTCCCCTGCTTGGGCAAAGCAAACCCATCTGAACTGAAATACTCTGGACCCAAAGAAGCAATTGTGTGTTGCGGCTTCCCAGTCTGCATTTGACCCTGCTCCCTCCCCCACTTCCAGGCAGCTCTGCTTCGGAAGGGAAAGAGCCGGCTCCCGGTGATCACATCAGGTTTTATGATTCCTGTTGGTAGTCGCTGGTGCCCCAAGGTGCTTTCGTCTCCTGCTGTTCTGTTTCCTCTACACTTCTGTGGGCTTCCTGCCCCTTCCGCCAGTCCATGCGGCCTCTGCCCGCTGTGCCCCGATGATCTTCCTCCCATTGTCTTTGTGGCATGCCAAGATTCCTGCACTTCAGCCAGGGGTTCCTGGAAAAAGGCCAGATGGACGAACTTCCCAGCGACAGCAGCAGGATGCGGCATCCCCAAACCACATTAAGTGACTCAGGAGGGCAGAACGCACAGCACAGATAATGAATGGCACCAGTTCCCAACATTTGCTGCACCAGCATCCGGATATGTAGAAGGGTTGTGTATTCGCTCCTACACTGTGATCATAAGAAAAGGCAGAAACTCTGCTGAAGATGCCTGTTGCATGCATGCTTACGCAGATGTAAGTCTCGCCATGTTCCTTCCCAGTAAGCGCAATTTGGATTGCAGCTTAAGTATTGCCGCATTTTTTTCGTGTATAAGACACCCCCTCTGTTTTGGGACTCCAAACTGAGAAAATGGAGGGAGATTGCCCAGAGTTGTTGAACTTTTTGGGGGGGATTGACCACAGTTGCTGGGCTTTTTTTCAGGGGGGGGGGTTTGCCAAAAAACGCTCACCCGCAGGATTGCCACAGCCAATTGCATGCACATCAGCGAAGCCACCAATCGTATGCACGTTTACCAAAAGCAAACGCCAATCACATGCCCAATTGCCGCAGCAGCCAATAGCCAGCGGACCTTGCTGCAGCCGCCAATCGCCCACAAAAACACCACTGATAATCTTCTGCTCACGGCAGCCACCAATTGCCCACCCCACCTCTCCACTATCTGTATATAAGACAACCCCAATTTTTTTTGGCGTAATTTTAAAATAAAATAACCTTGTCTTATACACAGAAAAATATGGGACATGCCAGTTTTGTATTGGCTACATGCACACAATCCTGGAAAGGCTTCCATTCTTCTGATGCTCTGCCAGGCTAGGTATGCTTAAACCTGCCTTGCTGATGGGATCCCTAATGAGGCTGTGGTCGCCCCCAAACTGTCATTATTTTGTGAGTTGGATCTGAGTGCACACCAGAAAATTAGGCTTATGCAATTGAAGTCAATTACATTGCTCTGTTGGCCTGGTGGAACACATCCACTTAAAAACAAACAAACTGTGACCTTTTGTGATTAGGAGAGTGATGGGGAATTTCGCATGGGACGAGTGAGTGATTAATGGGAAGATGTACAACCACACCACAAGCAAATCAGGATGAATTCCGGATGAATGCTGATTGTCATATGACCTCTCAACAAACAAATCAGAACAGATGCTTGATAAAGACTGGGCATAATCTAACTTCGTTTCGATGCAAGTGCTATCATGCACTTTCCTGTGCAATTTTCTATCACTTTCCTTTATCACAACAAAATTGGTTTTTTAGGGAAGTGGGTTTGCTATGTAAGACCTTCCAATACACTATAGTTGCGAGATCTGAATTTGACCGTTTGTGATGAATCCCACCCATGAAACTGTGATAGTCTGCAAAACAACATGTGTAAAAAGCACTGAGCTTTGGTTGGGCTGCGGCAACCCTACACATACTCAGTGACTTGGAAATTTGCCTCCCTGAAATCCATGCGGTACTGAATTGCACTGTAAAAAATCAAAACACCTGGTGGATAAAACAGCCTAAATTAATTACAAGCAAATTAAAACAATAACAGCACCCCCTCTTGCAAACAGTCCTCCAAGAGGCAGGAGCTTCAAAGGGCAAATCACCTTTGCCTTCAGCTTGTAAATTAGAATATTTGGACACACCTGACCTGATCACTTTCCAAGTGTTCAAAATAGGAGAAACAATTATGCACAGAAAAGGGGCATCTTGGCAATAGGTGCTAGGCCCCTAAACATTGGTGGCTGCTGCTCATTTGGACTAGTAGGGCAGAAGCCAATAACAAGCAGAGCGGACTAATTCTAGCTTTGTCCCTTGAGACTACAGAGGAGGAAGTGGACAGATTGTGCCGCCTGCTGGACTAGTTGCAGGTACTGGCTGGCTGGAGGTAGATGGAAGTTGGCATGGCAGTGCCCCATTCAATCCAGACAAGCCTCCATGCACTCCTTAAAAAAGGTAAAGGTAAAGGGACCCCTGACCATTAGGTCCAGTCGTGACCGACTCTGGGGTTGCGCGCTCATCTCGCATTATTGGCCGAGGGAGCCGGCGTATAGCTTCCAGGTCATGTGGCCAGCATGACAAAGCCACTTCTGGCAAACCAGAGCAGCACACAGAAACGCCGTTTACCTTCCCGCTGTAGCGGTTCCTATTTATCTACTTGCATTTTTGACGTGCTTTCGAACTGCTAGGTTGGCAGGAGCTGGGACCGAGCAACGGGAGCTCACCCCATCACAGGGATTCGAACCGCCGACCTTCTGATCAGCAAGCCCTAGGCTCAGTGGATTAACCCACAGCGCCACCTGGGTCCCATGCACTCCTTAGAACACCCTTAGAAAGCCCCTGCGATTCCCAGCAGTCCATGCAGAGCTGTTTTACAGATGCTCTCTGCAATGAACATGCATAGATTGGGGTGCAGCCAGCTAATTCACACACAGAGCACATCTCAAATGCCCGATTTTTTTTTTGAATCTCCAGTTCAGGCATTCCCAAACTCGGCCCTCCAGACTACAACTCCCATGATCCCTAGCTAGCAGGGCCAGTGGTCAGGGGTGCTGGGAATTGTAGTCTCAAAACATCTGGAGGGCCGAGGTTGAGGAAGCCTGAGCTAAGGCATGAAAGCTGGGCTCTACTTGCTTGTTCCTAGCTGGGTGAGAAACTGCACGTACAAATATGCTGGTTGTTGTATTTAGCATTTTCGAGAAAGCTGCTCTGCTACCCAGTTTGGGAATGGGAGCAAGGTGCTTGTCCCTCACCGACACAACCCTGCCAAACAGCAGATTGGTGAGATTTCTTAGCTTTTCCATATTAAAAAAAAAAATCAGCGCCACGGGCACAGCCAAAGAGATTGGCTTCTCTTTATATAAAGGTAAAGAGACCCCTGACCATTAGGTCCAGTCGTGACCGACTCTGGGGTTGCGCGCTCATCTCGCATTATTGGCCGAGGGAGCCGGTGTATAGCTTCCAGGTCATGTGGCCAGCATGACAAAGCCGCTTCTGGCAAACCAGAGCAGCACATGGAAACGCCGTTTACCTTCCCGCTGTAGCGTTTCCTATTTATCTACTTGCATTTTGATGTGCTTTCGAACTGCTAGGTTGGCAGGAGCTGGGACCGAGCAACGGGAGCTCACCCCGTCACAGGGATTCGAACCGCCAACCTTCTAATCAGCAAGCCCTAGGCTCAGTGGTTTAACCCACAGCGGCACCTGGGTCCCTCGTGCCACCTGGGTCCCTCTTTATATTCTCTGTTGCAACTCCGCCACTGATGGATAGATGGTCAGTTGAATGATAGATAGACTGCATTGCTAAGAGGAATTAGTGATTCCCTTATAATGCACATGCTTCTTTTAATGCTGTCAGGAACTTTAGGAATGAAATGTTCCGCAGCTGTTTTGGATGTTGTTTCCCTTCTTTGGGGCACTAAACGTGCCACTTCTAACCTCCAGCAGGTGGCGCTAGGGCATCACAGGCAGCCCTAGTCCAAGGACCAGAGAATACTGACTTTTCCTTGAGGAATGCATAGCACCTTGCAACTCTGGTTCTTTTAATTAAATGATCGGTCAAGTGAAGCAAATATTTTTCTCCAGAACCAGAGTAGGCTGGGGAGGCTTTGTGTCCTTCTACTTCGAATCAGATCCAGTTCCTTGCCTCCTCCAAACAAAGGGTGTTTATTGCCTAGATTGGGGCTTGTCTGAATCAGCTGACTGTCCTCCCCCTCCCACTTTCTGAAGAAGGTGACCCTGAGCCTTCTGCTTAGATCTGGGATGGACTTCCTGCAGCGCTCCAGATGTTGCTGGACTAGGGCTCTCACCACCCCTGACCCACCTCTGGCCTGGCTATTCTAGGAACCCAGCTGCCAGCTCTAGAAGTTGTTAACTGAAAGCAAAAGAATCAGCCGAATTGATGTCTTTAAAACAGGGGTCAGCAAGGTTTACCTCGCCTGGGCCAGTTCACTCCAGCAGAGATCCCTCCATGGGCCGGATTGCGGGCGCGCATGAGTGTGCGCACCCGCGATTTAAGCCATCTGTGCCTGCACAGATGCGATTTCCAGCGCCTGCGCCGACACAATTTCCAGTGTCTGCACATGCGCAGATGCGATTTCGGGCACCGTGGAAGTGAGTCCCCACGCCGTACAAGTTTAGTGCGGTGCGCGGGGACTCGCCGAGCGGGCGGCTCAGTGGGGGTGGCTCGTGGGCCGGTTATACAACCCCCGTGGGCCGCTTGTGACCCATGGGCCTTAGGTTGCCTACCCCCGCTTTAAAACATGGCCCAACCATTTGGTATGGCTCCTTATGCTATTAGTCATCTTCCCAGGAACTTTCTGAAGGTATAGGTCGGCCTGGCTCTTGCTTCTGTGACGCTGACGATGCAGAGGACTGCTCTCTGTTGTATAGTACCCAGTCAAGGGATAAGCTTCATTTCACTTCACTCCTCATTGCAAGCCAACTTCACACGTTCGGAGTGTGTGTGTGTGTTGAAACTGTACCCCACCATGCTTGCTCCCAGACTCCAGAGGTCTGGATGGTGCCTACCTCAAAGTGCAAGCTTTGCAGGTACGAGCTCATTTAGCACAATTTGGAATGTAGGCCAGAGCAGGAATAATAATAATAATAATAATAATAATAATAATAATAATAATAATAATATTGCATTTGCACAGGAGTGGTTGAATTATGGGAGGAGATGTGTGCATTAAAAAACAAACAAACAAACCTGAAGATTTAACTTAGGGTTTATTCACACTATCTCAAATTTTACCTTGTAGCTTTGCCTCTTTCTGAATTTTGGGGGCATGAGGGTTACATCTCAGTTCACCTGGAGGTAAAACCCACTCTTCGCCTAACTGATAGTAGCACAGGAGGATTTGTCCTGGAGTGTCAATATAAGGGGGAATTGCGAAAAAGGCGCAGCACAGACTGTGCTTTTTGATAATTTTAATGAAAAATCACCTTCCGCAAATGTTGCTGCTTGCTTTCTAACACTGTGCCATTGAGAGTGTGCTCACTTATGGCTTATGTGTGTGGTACGAAAGCTGTGCTTGTCGGGATAGAAGAGTGTTGTGTAGAAATTTCGTTGTTCCCACAAGGGGACAATGACAATAAAGATTTATTCTATTCTATTCTATTCTATTCTATTCTATTCTATTCTATTCTATTCTTCTATTCATAGAAAGGTTTTCTAAAATGATTACATGCCGCTGTCCCATATAATGTGTGTGCCATATAATAGTTTCTGAGTTATCCCCCTCTGTCAGCTCCTCCTCTGTGCCCCTGCCCATGTCCCACTCATCAATTATCAACCCTCCTGGCCTCATTTCTTTTTCGTTGTTGCTGAAATTCATTTCCAGCTGCCCCTTTCTCTCCTTTCTGGGAGGATTTACCTTGGAGGAAGTCCCTTTGCACTGCATGGGGCTTATTTCCGAGTATCCCTGGTCCTGAATGGGATAACTGTGCCCTTGAAGGACCAGGTGCGTAGCCTGGGAGTCATTTTGGACTCATAGCTGTCCATGGAGGCACGGGTTGATTCTGTGTCCAGCGCGGCTGTCTACCAGCTCCACCTGGTACGCAGGCTGAGACATCTTTCCAGAGTGGTGCATGCTCTGGTTATCTCCCGCTTGGACTACTGCAATGCGCTCTATGTGGGGCTACCTTTGAAGGTGACCCAGAAATGCAATTAATCCAGAATGCAGCAGCTAGACTGGTGACTGGGAGCAGCCGCCGAGACCACATAACACCGGTCTTGAAAGATCTACATTGGCTCCCAGTACGTTTCTGAGCACAGTTCAAAGTGTTGGTGCTGACCTTTAAAGCCCTAAATGGCCTCGGTCCAGTATACCTGAAGGAGTGTCTCCACCCCCATTGTTCAGCCCGGACACTGAGATCCAGCGCCGAGGGCCTTCTGGTGGTTCCCTCACTGCGAGAAGCAAAGCTACAGGGAACCAGGCAGAGGGCCTCCTTGGTAGTGGCGCCCGCCCTGTGGAATGCCCTTCCATCGGAGGTCAGGGAGATGAACAACTACCTGACATTTAAGGTAAAGGTAAAGGGACCCCTGACCATTAGGTCCAGTCGTGACCGACTCTGGGGTTGTGCGCTCACCTCGCATTATTGGCCGAGGGAGCCGGCGTATAGCTTCCAGGTCATGTGGCCAGCATGACAAAGCCGCTTCTGGCAAACCAGAGCAGCACATGGAAACGCCATTTACCTTCCCGCTGTAGCGGTTCCTATTTATCTACTTGCATTTTGACGTGCTTTCGAACTGCTAGGTTGGCAGGAGCTGGGACCAAGCAACGGGAGCTCACCCCGTTGCAGGGATTCGAACCGCTGACCTTCTGATCAGCAAGCCCTAGGCTCAGTGGTTTAACCACAGCGCCACCTGGGTCCCTACCTGACATTTAGAAAACACCTAAAGGCAGCCCTGTTAGGGAAGTTTTTAATCTGCAATTTTAATGTATTTTTGTATTTGTTGGAAGCCGCCCAGAGTGGCCGGGGAAATCCAGCCAGATGGGCGGGGTATAAATAGTAAATGATAAATAATAATAATAAATAATAGGAGTGCCTTTGACTGGGTTGTGGTAGTAAGGGGTACAATCTGAATTTTCTTTTATTCACTTGTAGGAGGGGGGCTGTTGAGAGACCCTGCAAACACACACACACACACACACACACACACACACACACACACACACACGTGTGTGTCTATGAATGTGTCCCCTGTCTATGAATATATTCAGAGCAGACAACCTGCATGGCTGCTAATGGTGAGAGCAGTGCATGACCGCTGAAAACACATTGTTAGGCGGATGTGGATATTGAATATAGTTTATTTTATTTTTTAAAATAATATATTTATTAAGGTTTTTTTCAAACAATTAAAAAACATTTTAAAAATACAAAACAAAAAACATACAAAACACAAAAATACAATACAAAAAGTACAAAAAACCAAAAAAATGTAAAAACAAAAATTCAAACTTATAACCATTGTTGCTAATCTATTGACTTCCTCATTCCTCCTCCTTCTGCGATTCTTTACATATCTTCAGTAGTAAACTCTAAATCTTATATACTTCTAGTTGTTACTTAATATTACCTTATTTCTGTATCTTTTACATCTTAACCTTTTATATTATCTCCAAATCTTTCTTCTTAATTAGTTTATCATCAATTTCTAACAATACTTATTTTACACCATGGTATTATCTACAACCTCTATGTGGATATTGAATATAGTTTAAGCACGGCAGCAATCTAACGGTGCCCTAAAAATGCGAGAAGCAAGCAGAGTGCATGTGTTTTTCTTGTTTCTGCCAGAGACAATGACAGAAGGGAGTGTCATCAGTCAGTTTTATGGGCTGCTTACAGAGGGTCCATAAACAGGGTTGTTGATGTTGTTGTTATTTAATTGAGCAGCAGCATGACTCAAACAGGCAGAAAATGTGGCTCTGGTACCACAGAAAGCAAGAAAAGTGAACCACAAAGGGCTGCAGTGAACAAAATGGGTTTGGGAAACGTGAGTTTTGAATAGTGGTGCGGAAGAGGCCACAATGTGGGAATCCTGAGGTTCCCCTAGGAAGGGATTGTGAATTAAGTTTGCAAGACACACACTTAGCCCTAGGGGGCAGCAGAGGAAAAGGAATTCAACTGACTGCACTTTTGATTTACTGATGGCATTTCCTGCAGCAGAAAACAGCAGAGGCTCTTATGGCACATTAAATACTAATATCATTTATGAAGCTTTTGTGGACTAGACCTTCACATCATCAGGGAACTGCAATTGGGAATATTTCCTTGTGCCAAAGGCAAGAGAGTGCTCACTCCCAGGGCTGATCAGTAGTCAAATCAAAGCAGCAGTCTCCACAAAACCTTGTATGATAAATAAACTGGCAGGATTAGGACCCTCTGCAGCATCCCAATACAGTACGTTTGAAAAGTGGGGACCTTAAATCTTAGAACTTCGGCCCGGGAATCCACAAGGTGTTGGTCTGTGGTCCGCTGCTGCCACCTAATGCCAATGTGATGCAATAGCAGATTTTATTTTATTTTGTACAAAGTGATAAAAGTTAAACAGAACTACGGTATTAGCTTAGATGAGTGATTAGGGCTTATCCACACATACTTTTTGCCCTGCTCTTTCCAGGTACACGTCTGTGCTTAAAAACTCTGTATCAAAGCAGCTTCTTTTTTGCTCCATAGCTTTCCTGGTGAAAACCCGCTCTTTATTGCTCAATTGGAGCAAAAATCAATTTGGGTTTTCCACGGCCTGCAGTTTGCTCCGATTGAGTTTTAAAGAGCATGTTTTCACAGAGACAGCTCTGCAGCAAAAGAAGGATGCTCAGACGCAGAGCTTTCAATTGCAGAAAGAGCAGGGGAAAAATAAATGTGGACAAGTGCTTAGTGTTCTTGGTTCCACCAAACTGACCTTAATGTTCAGGTTAGCCAGCATGCAGTAGCTGGTGGGCTGTGCTAGACTTGGTGGCTCACAAGTTGCAAAGGCCAGTAATGCACGGTAAATGTTAGTCCTACTCACAGTAGACACATTCAAGTTGATGAACATGATGAACTCAGGTTCATTCAGTTCAATGAGTCTACTCTAAGTAGACAACCTTAATTGGAGACAACCCTAACTGTAGTGGGATCTCTACTTGCTGGCCTAAAAAAAAGGTAGAGGACCCCTGACAGTTAAGTCCGGCCACGAACGACTCTGGGGTTGTGACACTCATCTCACTTTACTGGCCGAGGGAGCCGACATTTGTCCACAGACAGTTTTTCCGGGTCAAGTGGCCACCATAACTAAGCCGCTTCTGGCGAAACCAGAGCAGCACATGGAAACGCCATTTACCTTCTCGCCGGAGCGGTACCTATTTATCTACTTGCACTTTGACATGCTTTCAAACTGCTAGGTTGGCAGGAGCTGGGACCGAGCAATGGGAGCTCACCCCGTCGCAGGGATTCGAACCGCCAACCTTCCGATCGGCAAGCCCAAGAGGCTCAGTGGTTTAGACCACAGCACCACCTGCATTCCCTACTTATTGGCCTACTTCCTGGTAATACAACCTTGTTCTCTTTTCTTTTAGGGCTGGGCATCTCTTCTCTGGCAAGACCAGGGGTACATAACCTTTTTGCAGGGGGCTTGGAGTCTGCATTCATGTCCGCCAACAGTTCAGGGACTGCATGCTACTGGGGGGGGGACTGGGGGGGGCATGGCCACCCCCACCATATTCTCTCTCTCTCTCACACACACATGCAGGACACAACGGCATGGCCCTCCTCACTACCATCATAGCTGATCTGTGCAGACAAGGTGAGGAGGAAGAGAAGGATGTTACTGTCCCTTCCATGGGAACCAAATGATGCATCTCAGGTCCAGAAAGGAGGTGGTTTGAATCCCCATCGGGGTTCTGGGATGGGCAGAGAGGCTTAAACTGCATTTACTTATTCATTCCCCCCCCACTTTTTCCAAAATCAGTGAGGTCATGGAAGGGAGCTGATATAATGTTCTGTGTTTTATTTTTAGTCCCTTTCCCCCAAACATGCAATTTGTCTTTTTCACTGCTGGGTTGACATTTTCATTGAGCTATCCACCCCAAAATCTCTTTTCCGACCATTTGTCACCAGTTCAGACCCTTTAAGTGCATATGTGAAGCTAGGGTTTGTCCCCCCCCACCCCCATATCTACCACTTTATTCTTTCTAGACTGGTGACTGGGAGCAGCCGCCAAGACCATATAACACCAGTCTTGAAAGACCTACATTGGCTCCCAGTACATTTCTGACCACAATTCAAAGTGTTGATGCTGACCTTTAAAGCCCTAAACGGCCTCGGTCCTGTATACCTGAAGGAGCGTCTCCACCCCCATCGTTCTGCCTGGACACTGCGGTCCAGCGCCGAGAGCCTTCTGGCGGTTCCCTCCCTGTGAGAAGTGAGCTTACAGGGAACCAGGCAGAGGGCCTTCTCGGTAGTGGCACCCGCCCTGTGGAACACCGTCCCACCAGATGTCAAAGAGAAAATCAATTAGCAGACTTTTAGAAGACACCTGAAGGCAGCCCTGTTTAGGGAAGCTTTTAATGTTTAACAGACTATTGTATTTTAATATTTTGTTGGAACCCAGATGGTCGGGGTATAAATAATAAATTATTATTATTATTATTACACTGAACCTCATTTGCCATTTTCATGTCCTTTTAGCATTTTGGAGCCCTTCACAATCTCTCCCCCCCCCCATCACCCTGAGCAATTTCGTGTCCCCATTTTATTGAATTCAGGATTCCCCATTAGTAGACTGAAGGGATATTATCTGTTTGGAACAATGCTTCTGCCAAAACTTGCCACTGCCTGCCAATGCACGTTAGCTACATTTCTCCTACCCTTGCCATGCCGGGGCTGAATCTACCACAGACTTTGACTTCCAGGCATAAGTGGAACACATGTGAAGCCACCAGCGTGGTTCTTCAGACCACAGGTGAGAGGAATGCTGTTTCTGAATAGTCCCCCCATGTAAAAATAAAAATCCCCACAAGTAGAAAACAAGCATATCAGGGGGAAAAGCTCTATTCCAACCTCCACTACTGTTCTACTTGCAGGGAGGAGGTTGTATGAGGAGGGGCATTCTAAAATGTAATCACCTACCTGCAGCCTGCCGTGTGGTACAATCCACTCTATGTTTTCATTATGCTGCTGGTCCCTGTCTTTGCTTTATCTGTACAACTCACTGAGAAGTATTACTGTTATTATTTTGCAGATGGGCAAACTGAGGCAGGCAGCCCAAGTAGCTTGTATGTAGCGGGGGGAAACCCTGCAATCTCGAAAAGCTTTCTCATTAAACTAATATCAAGGAGTGATATTAGCAAGCTTAAAACCATGGAGCCACCTGGAATGAACAAAGACATAGGATTCTTATCTCATTATACATGATCAAGCTTTCCTTAGCACCTCAGCCCTTGCTTTCCCCCCGCAAGACCAATTGCAGTCATTAACAGTCATTAACAGTCATCAACAGGTTTACCACTCCTATCAGCCCATCACCCATTCCCATCACCCCCCTCCCACCCTCTGACTATACATAAGGGTCTGGTGGCTTCTGTTTCAGTGTATCTGATGAAGTGTGCTCATACCAAAATAAAAACTTAGTTGGTCTTTAAGGTGCTACTGAAGGAACTTTTTTATTTTTTTATCAAGGAGTGAGTATGTGCATGGAAGCTTCCAGTTCAAATCCTGCTGCTGCCATCATGAATTTACTAGGGGGTTTTGAGGCATGCCATTATTCCATTAGGCTCAGTCCCTGCCCTTGCCCCTTTCTGCAATAGGGGGATAATAATACTTGCCTACATTGGAGGGTTCTTGAGATGGTAATTGTGCAAAATTTAAGAATATATGGCATATTTACATACTGTTGTAGGGCCCAAGAGCCAGGCTGCTCAACATTTTCCTTAAAAACTTGAGCATGAAAGCTAGCCATTTTTGCATGTATCGCTTTTTATCTTTGACGTAGTTTTAAAGCACCCATGTTTTTAAAGCACCCAAAACTGGGGCACCCTGACTACTTTTCCCTCCTGCTTTCTCTCTCTTTCCTATCAGGAAACCGGGCAGCTGCTTTCCTGTTCTCACAGGCCAGCAAATGCAGAGCTGAATGTTCTGTACCTGCCTCTAGGACCTAAAAGATGCACGGCTTTGCCAGAGCTTGTAATTTCACTTAATTAAAGGAGTGATAAAGGATTCCGGCAGCCTCCAATTAAGTGGCATGGTAGGGCGGAGGCAGAGCTTTTGGTATGCGTGTGTCCATGTGATTGTCACTGAGGTCAGGCTGCCATTTCCCTAAGCTTGCCCAAAATGTGCCCTGCCCATTTTCTCACACTGGCATCATGGCTGACACACCCTCAGGGCAAATGGGGCACTTATCCTGGCGCCAGCTCCATGCCCTTTTGTGGGAGGGAGCCATGCAGGACCTGGGCACCCCCAGTCCCCCCATGTCCTGACCAGTGCCCGATTTACAAGCTATAGTTTAGGGCCCCTCTCTCTTGGCCCCTCCCCCAAAATATACTTCTTCTTAATTGTATTTCGCCATTAATATACCTCTTCTTAATTGCATTTCAGTTCAACAATTATTTTGATAAAATACGTATTTTGTTATGTGCAAATGGCTTTAGATACCCATTAGGTCCATAAATTACCATATAGCATCTATTCAACACAAAAAACAGCGACAATTTGTTGTTGACAAAGGACAGCTGGACATATAAAGGGCCCCATTGCCTTCAGTAGCTTAGGGCCTGTCCTGACCCACTGGGGGAACAAGTAGGGCTGATGCACCCAATCACACACACACACAACCTTAATTGATCGATCGGTCTCATAAATCTACCTGCTATTTCCATTCGAATCAAGAGATAATTATGAGAAAAGCATCCTCCCGCTTCTTTGTTTTTAAATCACAGATAACTTGCTGCAGCAGATCCACCCCTGATATTTAAAGCACATTCCCTGCATATTTAAAGCACATGGCTTTCCCTAAAGTGTCCTGGGAACTGCAGTTTCTCCCCCACAGAGCTATAATTCTCAGCGTGTTTAACAAACTACCGTTCCCAAGCTTCTTTGGGTGAAATCCTGTGCACTGAATGCATAGCTGCCAAGTTATCCCTTTTTTAAAGGGATTTTCCCTTATGCTGAATAGGCTTCCTCGTGAGAAAAGGGAAAACTTGGCAGCTATGACTGAATGCACTCTAAATGTTTTGTGTGTGAGACGGCAAGAGGCATTTCCTTCTCTTTGCATCTGCCACCCACCATTTTCTGTTAGTTCTAGTGCGCAATACATATTGATATTTAAGTCTGCGGTCAGATTAGTCTTGGCCAGGAGCAGCTAGCCTGTCGCCCTCTAGAGGTGGCTGAACGTTGGCTCCCATCACCCCTGGCCATTGGCCATGTTTGCCTGGGCTGATAGGAATTGGAGACCAGCAATATCTGGAGGCAGGTGGACTCGCTCGCTACCTCTGGTCTATAGTATTTTTTTTGTACATTCTTTTCTCTTTCATTTATAGCCAATCAAAATAAGTTTGATCTAACACTAATTTGCTTAATAATGCACCTCTCAAAAAAGTGTGGGGTAATCTCTTGGTTATCAGTCAACCATACGATCCAGTCCCTCCTTCCAATAGCATTTAATTACCCTCAGTTTCTTTTTAAATTATTATTAAAAAGCCCTCCTTCCAATTTGGTGAATGGCTAGCTGGGGAATTCTATGGGAAGAGAACTGGATGGGTGGAGATGTGGAAACTAAGCCAGTGTCTTCTTAAAGACATTTATATTCCCACTTAATTATTCGCTTTTCTAAGCAGTGTAGATAGGAAACAACCCACGGAAAACGGGACAATAAAAGAAGTTTTAAAAACCATGAAACCAAACTCTCCTTTAAAAATACCTTCAGGAACAAAGAAGTCTTAGTCATGTGCATGATCTTCAACAAGAAGGGTGCCCATGTCATCTCACAATTGGCTTCAGCCCACTACACTGAATGAGCAGAATGGAACAGGAATTGGTGTCCAGATGGTGCAGTAAGACTTCTAAGAGTTGACCCTAGTGCAGAGGGTCGGAGCAAAGAATTGCCCTATTTGGGTTCTGCACCAGGCAGCCATGTTTGTGGAAGCTATGCCAAGTGTGGGCCCCTCATGCTAGCGCAGGGGAGCTTTATGCCACCCTCCAAGAACTGAGTGGCAGCACGGGCAGGTCCTTTGGAGAAGAAGGTCTCTAGGCCGTGCAGACTACCTTCCCGTGGAGCTGAGGGAAACAAAACCAAGCCCTGCTCTGAGTTGCCCTGCGGTAGCCTGCCTTTCACACCAGTTTCTGAAGCATGGTGTGAAACTTGCTTTGATATATGGATTGTGAAGGTCTCCTTTTGTAAGATACTCCCAGAATGTTCAGCCTTGGAATGGAACTGCTTCTCCTGCCCCTAGCATCCAGCAGTATTTCCCAGGGCTTTCTCGTTTTCCTGGGAACTATAGCTCTGTGAGGGATCTTTTAACAACTCTAAGCACCCATAATAAACCACCATTCCCAGGATTCGTTATGGGAAAGCCATGATTGAATAAAAGCCTGGTGTGGATGTGAGCACTGAGCTTCTAGGATGGCTAGAAAAACAGACAACAAGGGGGTTAAATTTTAGCTATGGACAGGTAGAGAGAGATGAACGAAAGTCACCTGCTATCTCACCGAGAGGTATCACTGGGCATGTTCTGAACGGAAAGGTGTCAGAATGGAAAGGGAGACTTTGGACTCCCTTGTCCTCCACCCAGTTGGGCTGAGCAAAGCCTTGAGAGTCGGGCCTTTATTGCTGAGCTTTCGAAAGTACAGGCTGCCTTCACAGCACAATTCAGCATTTTTGGCTGGCTTCCAGGCACCTGAGCCATGTGGGGCGAGGCAACTCTGCCTGAGCAGGCCTGAACAGAGAGAGGAGGCAATCCAACAGGCGATGATTAGTTCTCAAAATAAGAATAGGGCTTTGTTTTTAGAACTGGGCGGTGGCTGTTTGAGCAGCAAGGGCTGCTGGGGGAGGGCAGGCGGTGGCTGACTGGCTTGCAAGCATTTGGGGGGGGGGGTTCTGCCTAGGCCTAAATACAGTGGTGCCCAGAAAATAAACAAATGGAGTCCCAGAGAGGAAGGAGTAAAGACGAACCAAGGAGTTGTCTTAGCAATAAAGAGGGGCGTAAGAACAAAGTGTATCTGTCATATCAAGCGACTATAAGCACAGAGGCTGTGAAAGCAGAGCCAGTTCAAGTTATGGACATTGTAAAGTCCTCTTGGAGATGTTTGCCTTAGGGTTGGAGAATCCTTGGTTCTAACAGACTCCCTGTGGACCAAGGCCAGAGAAGACTACCAGCCTCCCTTGGGTGCTCTCTTCTCCCAACTGTTCCTCATGGTCCAGTGATCTGCTCTGTTTGCAGCAAATCCCCTGGCTTTCAGCACGCCAGAAAGTTCCAGGAATATTGCCACATCGGAAGATTTCTTCTCTTTAGTAGTCAAGTGGTGGGCCAACCGTACATTTATCACCTCAGAGTTCACAAGGAGAGAACTTTCTCTCTAAAATTAGTAAACGTTGTCAGGTGGGACAGAGATTGTAAGCCTTTGGGCAGGGGCTGCCTTATCATATTAATTTGAGAGCTGCTCTGGGAGCCTATTTTGGGCTGGCGGGTGGGATAAAAATGCTTTGAATCAATGGAACAAAGAAATAAGTGGCCCAGAATGTGAACTCTGAAAGGGTATGGTTATATGTGAAAACTAAACCATGCCAAGAACATGAATGCTTATCTATGGAATTTGAATGCTTCTGTAGGCATCTTGATAGCTGCAGAAGTTCATGCATTTTAAAATTATTTTCCTGTAGTATGGCAGGGCAACAAAAGTGGACTTTGTGAGTCCTTAGGGTCGCTTAGAGGCTCATATTTCAAGCCTGGATGGATAAATACCCATCACCTATCACAGACCTCACTGCCCTGGCTACATCTGAAAACATTTCATATATACACGTTTTATATGGATACTTATTTTGACACCTGGTGGGTTATATTAATGTATATGTTTAACATAAGATGAATGCACGGATGGTTATTGTACCCTGTTGGGGTGTTTTTTAGTTCATATATTATTTATTTTCGTTAAATTTGAAAGAAGAGGAAGAAGAAGAGAACCTGAATACTTGAAATGGTCTTTGGATCTTGAACATAGAACTATTTTCAGACAGCTGTGCTAAGGCCAGTGTTTGCCTGAGGGTTTGCATCAGACTAGCAAGCCGCTCGTGAATTTGGAACTTAGAACGGCAATGCAAATCTGGTTCTTTTGGAGATGCCATTTTGCTGTCTTGAGAAGTATGTTTGGAATGAAAGAGACTTGCAAAACCGAGTCCCTTTTCTAATCTTGGATTTCAGTCCTGAACAACCCAACCCTCGCAAATAGGGCCAAGCTGACATCTGCCCATGTGCAAAAGGCATGCTTCCAGAAAAACTGCCTTGAGTAGTCAGGAGAGACAAAATCAGTGAAGTTTTACTGGCTGTGATGAAAGGCCCCAGAAAGTAATCTCCTCCAAGGTCAAATAGGCTAGGGACAATTTGTTATCTTCGCTTGCTTTCCACTTCCTTGAATCATCTGGAGCCAAATGCTCTGCAGAAAGTGCTCAAAGTGGACCCAGGGCAGACATATAGGAGACAAACTAGTGGGGAAAGGAGTCCCCAAAGGAAGGAAATTTGAACCCCCAGCTTTGTGCCACCTGCGACAGGGACAGTATTTGGAGCAGCTTCTAAGATGGAGCTCGAAATGGGTCACTCTTTGGGCATGCACACAAGCTCTGAGTTGAGAGCAGCTGAGGGGGGAAACACCAGCTTCTGTATACAGGGCTAAAACGTTTGGCCCAGGGAGCCTGAAAAAAACAACAGCAACAGCCAAAATTGCCCAGACGTGAATGACTAGATTTGGCCAGCTGTTTAGCCCTCTTTGCTGTGCTTTTGGGGTTCGTTTTCTGCTTCCCCCACCCAGCCTAAGGCAAGACTTCGTTGCTTGTCTTTTCCTATCTTGCTGACCATGGGCAACGGAGCTGGTTTGTTCTAGCTGTGCAAGCAGGGCGGGGGCCCCTTGAGTCAGAGCAAAGCTCCTGACTCAGCTTGTCCTTGTTACAGAGAATGCTTGGGTGGGCAGGGAAAGGGGAGGGCGATGGCCGGCTGCCAGGCTTTCTGAGTCACGGCAAGACACACCGTGCCCTGCGGGGCAGGGCGGGCGGTTACTTCAGAACCCCGTAAACGACCAAGCAAAGCTCTGTGCTAATCCCAGAGGGAGGGGCCCAGATCCTTCATTTGCCAGGCTGTAGCTTGATGGACCAATCAGCGGGTGCCAGGTCTCTCCAGGTTTGGAGAGAGGCTTCTCGGGCCGCTTTTGAGCCACCATTGCACCAGGGTGCACATTTTAGGCCACCGTACGGTCCCACAAGCAAGCCTTCCCTTGAGGTTTTAAGCCCACTCACAAATCACTACCTGCAATGTTTGCTGACTGCAAGGAATTCGACTTCAACTTTCTCATGTTGCCTTCCCTTGCAAAGGTCACGCCTGTTCTGCTACCTTTTATCCTGGGAAAGATGGGGGAAGACTTGGTTCTGAGCCATAGACACTTTTCTCATGTATTGTCTTTTTGCGTCTTCAAAATGATGCTGGTAGAGGAGAGAGGGCCTTGCGCTCCTGTCTCATTGGTGCTGTAGGCACAACTCAAGTGTTACCATCCCTGAAACTAGGTCTAAAACTCAACTACCTGAGTGGCTTGCAGTGGCATGGAGTGGGGTACCTGCATCCCCCCCACCTGCATGGCAGCCTGAGTGCAGGTGAAATGCACTCTTCTCAGGGGCTGCGGGGGTGGGGGGGGTGGGGAGACACACCTGAACCCTCCCAAAACACATTGGTACGGGCCACACATTCAGTGTGGCAAAGCAATGCCATCTGGAAAGGCCCTTAACCTCCAGCCCTGCTTATCTGTTTGCTGTGATGATTTGGAAAGCTGAACTATTTCCCACTGGGCCATGTTGAAAGAGGTTTTTTGCACCATGAGTACTGTTTGTTCCCAGGCTTATGGGGCAGGGAATGCCCTCTTTACAAGGCATTCTGCTTATGCAGAAATGGCCTGCTGATACTCCAACATCAACAGCCGAGGCAGCTTCCCTCTACATCACACCCAAATAAGGAAGGCGGCCCTGGGAACCCTTGATGATTGGCGGGGACAATGGCCAAGCTGCTTGGCCTGCTTTGAGAGCGATGGCAGCGTCAGGGTGTGGTGTGAACCCAGCTTTCTCGTTCCCACTCACCTGATGTGAGGAGATGCTCACTTGGCAGCTGTCTGCTCCACACCCAGTAGTAAATCTCTGCAAAAGAAAACACCAGGAATTCACGTCCCACCCCTGAGTTGCCTTGCCTGCAGAAATGCCCGTAGCAGACTAAGCTCGCTTGCTCACGATCTTTTCTTCACCTTGTCCATGCACCAAATGGCCATGGTACTGATGTTGTTACTTAGCCCTCCACCAATAGCAATAGCCAGAGGAAAAAAAACCGCAACTCCCTGGAAATGGGCTGCTGAAAATCTAAGTTGTGAGAAACGCTCCCCACCCCTGATACATACACTCTGCTTCATTGGCTGCTGCCTGGAGTCGGGGAATAAGAACTGTAATTCCCCCCTTGATGTCCACCTGTCTCCCTCCAAGTTACCTCTGCTATTTGGACCTAACTCCCAAGAAAATATGCACAGAATCATGTTGTGTGGGAAATGATCCCACTAATAGATGCTTGCTGTTTAACTATTCGTTGCTTATCTGAGATCAGTAGACACTGCTGTTAGGAACCAGCCAGTGTCTTACTCATCTGACCAGTACAACCATGATTTGTCCAGTCACCAATACTGGGGTCTGAAAAAAATAGTGAACTCCAGATTCTTCACAGCTCTGCCCAATGGACCTCCAGAAATTTGTCAGGTTCACTGACTGCACCCCATAGCCTTGGCAGGAGAGAAGTAGTATTCTTGCATTTATTTATTTTTTTAAAAAATGGGTAACTGTTGGGGTGGTGTAGAGCAGGCTTCCTCTGACATAAGTGCCCTCTATATCAGGCATTCCCAAACTTTGGCCCTCCAGATGTTTTGGAGTACAATTCCCATCTTCCCCGACCACTGGTCCTGTTAGCTAGGGATCATGGGAGTTGTAGGCCAAAACATCTGGAGGGCCGCAGTTTGGGGATGCCTGCTCTAGATGCTGTTGGACTGTAGCTCCCATCATTCCTGACCACTGGCCAAACTGGCTGAGAGAGAGGGGTAGGAATTGGGCACCAGGGCGGGGAGGCCTGTTGTAGAGACTTCAGTCAGTCAGGAAGGTCAAAACCAAAGAGAGGTCTGGAACCAAAGAAAAGAGACCATCTCCTCCAACCAAGTCTACAGTATGAGGCTAGACCAGCCATTGGCCTGCCATTTGTGCTGCCATTTTTTCAACCACTGCAACTGTTCTACAGCAACTTGATGTTCAGGTTTTTGCAGCCGAGAAATGTTGTGCAGGATGTGAAAATTCCCACTTGCTGATTCCTGCAATTAGGCTGGCGTGAAAGGCATGTGAGCAAGCCAAGTGTGGTCCTTTCCCCCCTACATATTGGCAACCCCATGTGGAGAGGTGTAAATGACCATGGAGTTGTAGCCTTTGCTTCTTTGCTAGAGCCTGACATGCCAGGAAATGTTTTCTCCCCTTAGGGGAAAGAGTGTAGCTCCATAGATCACTTCTGCCTGCTCCCCACCATACAAAAGGTTCCAGGGTTCCTTGCCATTTCCAGCTAGGACTGGGAAAAATATTGGTCTGAAACCCTGGGGAGCTGTGACTGATCCATATAGACAACACTGAGTTCTGGGCCAATGGTCTGACAATGTATAATGCAGTTTCCTGCCCAGGTCTTTTGCACCACTCTCCAGAAACCTTCCACTGAGCCCCAAATCCCTTGCTTTCCCACGGCCAGTCTTCTCGCCTCTATCCCACTTCCCCCAGTCTATTTTGTGTTATCTTTCAAGCTTAGCAATTTGATTGGGGTATCCCCACCTCCACCACTCTTGCATTTAAGCCCCCTCCTGTTCCGTTTGGCTGCTGTTGAGACATCGTTTCAAAAGCAAGAACTGGCTTGCCCTGCTTTGCAATTGAAGATCATTCCTGACACACCTCAAACTTGTCTCTTCATAGTTTCACACACACACCCCTTGCAGCCTTCCTGCCTTCTTAAGTCCATTTGCTGGCAGTGTAACAAGAGGCTTTTTTTTTTGTACTGTGATTCATGCTGCAACCCTATACTTACCTGGGAGTAAGCCCCGTTGAATTCTGCAAGTCTTAGTTCTGAGGAAACCTGCATAGGATTTGCATTGTAAAGTTATTTTTTTGATCGCATTTTTATTTCCACCTTTAAATCACATAATCCTCCCCATAACATCTTTATTATCTGCTGTCATCTCTTATGCTTTACAAAATGTACTGATTTTTTTATTTATTTAAAAACACACCTTATAATGCATGTTTAAGAACCTTAATTGCAATTTAGCCTATTTTGGAGCAGAGACTGTAGGGGAGTGAGAAATCACACCCTACACGGTTTAGGATGCCAACTTTTTGAAATAGCCCCTGCTCAGGTGCTTCTAATGGCAGCCTGATCTGCACACATAAGCAGGTGATAATGCTTGTCTCCATCTCTGGGGGTGTGGGAAGCTTTCCTGCTGATTTCTGAAGCTGTTGTCAGGGGTTCAACAGCAATGCAATATTGCTATTTTTCTGGTCGGCTGGCAACATTACAGTACACATTATAATCCAGGCAGAAAACAGTTCTGAGTTACAACAATTGAACAAACAAATCAAAACATCCTTATATTTAACACCTTGTTGTTGATTAGTCGTTTAGTCGTGTCCGACTCTTCGTAACCCCATGGACCATAGCACGCCAGGCACTCCTGTCTTGCACTGCCTCCCGCAGTTTGGTCAAACTCATGTTCGTAGCTTCGAGAACACTGTCCAACCATCTCGTCCTCTGTCGTCCCCTTCTCCTAGTGCCCTCAATCTTTCCCAACATCAGGGTCTTTTCCAAGGATTCTTCTCTTCTCATGAGGTGGCCAAAGTATTGGAGCCTCAGCTTCACGATCTGTCCTTCCAGTGAGCACTCAGGGCTGATTTCCTTCAGAATGGATAGGTTTGATCTTCTTGCAGTCCATGGGACTCTCAAGAGTCTCCTCCAGCACCATAATTCACCTACACCAAAATTTGTTAGGATGTCTGCTGCACTAAAATCTTCTAGAGTGCACCTAATAAGTTAAAACATGAGTAAACCTAAGAAAAGGTGTGGAACCCATTGGTGGCATGTTGGGAGATCTGGGGGACCCAATGTTAGCTCCTACAAATATACAAAGTAAACATCAGGAAGAACTTTCTGACAGTAAGAGCTGTTTGACAGTGGAACAGTCTCCCACAAGAGGTGGTGGACCTTGGGTAGGCAAGCTAAGGCCTGGGGCCCAGATCTGGCCCAATCGCCTTCTAAATCCAGCCCGCAGATGGTCCGGGAATCAGCGTGTTTTTACATGAGTAGAATGTGTCCTTTTATTTTAAATGCATCTCTGGGTTATTTGTGGGGCATAGGAATTCGTTCTTTTCCCCCCTTTTCAAAATATAGTCTGCCCCCCCCCCCAAGGTCTGAGGGACAGTGGACCGGCCCCCTGATGAAAAAAGTTTGCTGACCCCTGTGGTGGAGTCTCCTTCCCTGGAGTTTTTTAAGCAGAGACTGCATAACCACCTGTCATGGATGCTTTAGCTGAGATTCCTACATAGCCGGTGGTTGCACTGGGTGACTCTCAGAGTCACTTCCAACTCTACCATTCTACGATTTTTATGGTCCAAATGAGAACTATAAAAACTCGGAAGCAGAACTGTATTCAAAATATGAAATGCATTGTCAGACGTTAATATGCAATTATGTTTACAGCCTTTAGAGGGAGCTCTAGGCCATGCAACACTTCTGGGAGAGCTCCCTAGGAAGGTTCTCCCACGGCACGATACCTTTAAAACTGGGAGCAATGATGAACCACCACGAAATAAACTACATTGTGTGGGAAGACCTATTAGGTTGTCTTTGGTTCATAGTAATTAGACTGTCAGTTTGGTGGGGTTTTTTTTAAAGCACAAGACTGCAGACGACATTCATTTCTTATAATTGCTCCAGATCAAGATTCCTTTCGGCACTAGCTTTAAATAATGTTTTATGAGTGCTCGGCAATGCATTGTGGAATGGTAAATTTTTCAAAATGTGGAACTACAGAAATCTCTCTCTCTCTCTCTCTCTCTGTGTGTGTGTGTGTGTGTGTGAGAGAGAGAGAGAGAGAGAGGGTGTGTGAGAGAAAGGGTGTTTGTGAAATAGCTAAAGATGTTAGTCTCCTTCCACAAACCTCTATACTCCAGGTTTACTTCTTAGCATTCATACAGCTATTGTTAAGAGCAGGGGTCAGCAAGGTTTACCTTGCCTGGGCTGGTTTATTCCAGCGGAGATCCCTCTGTGGGCCGGATCCTGTGCGCCCCCGCAATTTTTGGCGTCTGCATCTGCACAGATGCAATTGTCTGCATCTGCCCAGACACAATTTCCGGCACCGCGAAAGTGAGTCCCCGCGCTGTGCTGCACCGGTTTAGTGTAGTGTGCGGGGACTTGCTGAGCAGGTGGCTTGGTTGGGGGGCGGTTCGTGGGCCGGTTAAACGACCCCCGTGGGCCGCTTGTGGCCCATGGGCCTTAGGTTGCCGACCCCTGGTTAAGAATAATCTATAGCATTTTTTCCAGTGCACAAAGGGCTTTAAAATTATCCTCATGACAACCCTGTGAGGTAGGCTGGAATGATAGCTGGTTCTGCCAATCCACTTTGTGGAAATAAACCTGCTTGTGTGAGCTCTTAGAATGATTTTATTGTGCCAGTACTCACCCTATGTCTCTCTTGGGTGTGTTCCCTGCTCCATTGCACTGCCTGTGTGGGCAGGCTGCTCATGAAAGTGCTTCCCCCTTCCAAGGAATTAAAAACTATTCTTGGAACAGAATCTGAGAGGTGGTGATTTGCTCAAGGTCACCTGCCGGCTCAGGACCTCCCCCCCCGCCAATCTCAATGCGATGTACTCTGAGTGGTAGCAACATTCTGGGGTCCCAGGGAGATGTCTCTCTACCAGATTTTTAGAAGACATCTGAAGGCAGCCCTGTTTAGGGAGGCTTTTAATGTTTAATTGATTATTTTATTTCATTTTTCTGTTGGAAGCCGCCCAGAGTGTCTGGGGAAACCCAGCCAGATGGGTGGGGTATAAATAAATAAATAAATAAATAAATAAATAAATAAATAATTATTATTTCAATGCTCACAAAACCAAATTTCTCCCGCATCCCAAGGTTTTCAGGGGAGGGAGATCAAATTTTAGAATATGAATTATTTTTTTAATATTAAAAAGAACTTTGTATACGTAGAAAATTAGTACCTTATGAAAAAGTTGTGGTGTAGCTCAAGCTTTAGAAAGGGGGAGCAATAATAACTCAGTATCTACCTAGATCTCTCTTTAGCCTTGTTTCATGGACTGATGAAGTCCTGTGTGACAAAACATAGAACTGATCACACACAGTGACTTGTATTGGGACAATTTACTGCAGTACCACCACCCTGTTGGGAAATTCCACATGTTTCGATTTTTGAGGCAGTGAGTCTGGCATAATACAGTAATTCCTTCAGTAGCATCTTAAAGACCAACTAAGTTTTTATTTTGGTATGAGCTTTCATGTGCATGCACACTTCTTCAGATACACTGGAAACAGAAGTGTCAGACCCTTATATATATACAGAGGGTGGCGGGGGGAAAAGCAAGGGCTGAGGCGCTAAAGAAAGCTTGATCATGCATAATGAGATAAGAATCCGATGTCTCTATTCATCCCAGGTCGCTCCATGGTTTTAAGCTTGGTAATGAGTTCCAATTCAGCAACTTCTCTTTCCAGTCTGTTCCTGAAATTTCTCTGTAATAAAACAGCTGCTTTGAGATCTTGTATATCTTTAGCGCCTCAGCCCTTGCTTCCCCCCCCCCCCCCAGGACTAATTGCAGCCATCAGCAGCCGTTAACAGCCATCCACAGGTTTACCACTCCCATCAGCCCATCACCCATTCCCACCCACCCCCACCACCCTCTGTATAGTGTATCTGAAGTGTGCATGCACACGAAAGCTCATACCAAAATAAAAACTTAGTTGGTCTTTAAGGTGCTACTTAAGGAATTTTTTTATTTTGCTTTGACTCAGACCAACACAGCTACCTACCTGTAAATAATACAGTAATGTTAATGCAATAATAGCCTGCAAGGTGAGCTATGATTTGAACATGTGGTACTTCATTTTTTTCTGAGACAGCTCAGTGATTTACAGCCTGTCCTCTCCTTTCTTTGTGACACAAGTTCCCCAAGCCAGGGAGAATTATAGGTCTCGAATGGGCTCCCTCCAGGGGTAATGTGAGAACATTAAGTAGGCAATACACACGCACATGCTCTTGGCATAAGTTTCAGCCATTTTGATGGGCCTGGAGAAACATTTCTTATGGCTGCCTAGCAACCATCAGCTGCATTGCTGTACTCCAGACAAAATGGCACCACCAAAGAAGGCAGCAGCTATTAAATAAATTTCTAGTCTGTCCCGCCATTGACCTCTCCCTGTTACGTGCATGAAGAAACTCCCTGAAGTGATGCAACCCTGGACACTCTAGGCTGACAGTTCACTGTAGGTCTTTGAGTACCTATTCATTCACCATGTTCTTCCATGGCCATCATCTATTTTCCTTCTCAGTGGGCTCTTGCTTTGCAGCTGGTTCTCTTATCTTCCAATGAGCCACGAAACTACAGAACAACATTTATAATATTTGAACTACTGACTGACGGCTTTGATTCTTTCAGGGATAACACCCTTCCAAGTTGATAATTTTGAAGAGGACATCGCCTCAAACTGTGAAGATTTTAAATATGTCATGCATATCTATATTCTTTTGTATGGAAAACGTCCTCAATGAGAATATTCTTGAACAACCATTAACAAACATCAACTAACAGTTTCCAGCCACTTCTTCTCTAAGACTTATTTACTGAAGCATAAGGTTGATCCCCCAAGGGGTAGTGAACTTCACTCTGGTTAAAATTCGTTGATGATCATCAACATCTACCAAATTTTGAAATTATACTGTGAGAGGCAGATATAAACACACACATTTAAACACACAGCTATTGGCCTGGAAACCTTAGTTCAAGTTAGTTCAAATATAAGCCATCTTTACGAGCATGACAACTTGCTTTAGCATATGAATGTCCCTAAAGCCAAATAGTATAAACAGAAGGTGTGCATAAACAGTGTTTGAGAGGCTATAAATCACAGTAGAGTGTCTTTCACTAACTCTTCAACTCAACAATGCAATCTGCTTCTTTTGCTTTATCTATTCACCCACACTACAAGCAACAGTAGTCAGAATGAATGCTATTTGCATTAATTTTCATGCGGATTTTATAAAGCCACATCTAACCTCACCCATTTCGGAACTTTGAAGCAGAAATGAAATTGTCCTCTCGGAAACTGGCATTCTGATTTCTCTGTCCCAGCTAAAAAGTCAAATTTGGTGATAGTAGGGCAAAATGACTGTGCGTATATCAGCATTGTTGGAGTGCTTGCTCTAGGGCAGGAGAAATGAGCTCATATCTTTGTAAGTACCATCCTGGGTTCAATCAGTAACTGCCTCCTCTTTCTTTTGCCCCAAGGTCTAGTAGAATCATAGAATCATACAGTTGGAAGAGACCACAAGGGCCATCCAGTCCAACCCCCTGCCAAGCAGGAAACACTATCAAAGCATTCTTGACATATGCCTGTCAAGCCTCTGCTTAAAGACCTCCAAAGAAGGAGACTCCACCACACTCCTTGGTAGCAAATTCCACTGCCGAACAGCTCTTACTGTCAGGAAGTTCTTCCTAATGTTTAGGTGGAATCTTCTTTCTTGTAGTTTGAATCCATTGCTCCGTGTACGCTTCTCTGGAGCAGCAGAAAACAACCTTTCTCCCTCCTCTATATGACATCCTTTTATATATTTGAACATGGCTATCATATCACAATCTGATCGAAATCATATCACCCCTTAACCTTCTCTTCTCCAGGCTAAACATACCCAGCTCCCTAAGCCGTTCCTCATAAGGCATCGTTTCCAGGCCTTTGACCATTTTGGTTGCCCTCCTCTGGACATGTTCCAGCTTGTCAGTATCCTTCTTGAACTGTGGTGCCCAGAACTGGACACAGTACTCCAGGTGAGGTCTGACCAGTAACTTGAGTTTAGGGCAGGAGAAAGTAGTGGCAGAGGTGGTTACTTCTAAGCCACCTGCTGGAAATTGGGACCAACATTCCTGACCAGAAACAGGTTAAAAATGCTTGCTGCCATCAGGGCCAAGAATATGCCAGCATGGATAATGAGCACAGTCAAGGAAGCGGTCATGGGCAAGAAGGCTTCCTTCAGAAAATGGAAGTCTTGTCGAAACGAGAACAAAGAAGACCACAAACTTTGCCAAAAGAAATGCTAACAGACAATAAGGGATGCAAAGAAAAGAAGGGAAAAAGAATTTGAGAAGCACATTGCTAAATACATTAAGACCACCACCACCAAATCTTTACATACATTAGTAATAGGAGACAAGCTAGGAAGGCAGTTGGACCTTTGGGTGACAAGGGTATCCAATGTGTGTTATTTTTTTTGGGGGGGGGGATTGCAGGGAAGCTAAATGAAGACTGAAGGGTAAGGCAGATCCATGTACCTGAACTAACTTTCACAGGAAGGGAATCTGAAGAACTCAAGTACTGGAAGCCGCCCAGAGTGGCTGGGGAAACCCAGTCATATGGGTGGGGTATAAATAATAAAATGATGATGCACATCTATGATTAATAGAGCTATGCAGAAAGAATTCTTTTGAGCATGGAGACTTGAAAAGGCCCATTTGCAATTCTGTCAGTTGCTACCAAGCTACAGTCACCGTATTTGCAGATGGGCCAATTTGCAGCCCCACACAACTGAGCTGAAGAAGTGCGTAGGAGATATTGGTTACAGGAGCTGTTCCAGGCTGCGAAAGCATCAAAAAGCAAGAGGAGCTTACCCAATGAAAGATTGATGGCAACATGAATAAATAGGCAAGTAAGATTGCCCATTAGTCCTTTAACGAAAGGAGAAAGAAGCATTTAATTGAACAGAGAACTGACACTTCACTTGGGCGTAACCCTTGGGGATCACACCCACTCTCTTATTTTAGGAAGGTGTTGACACCCAAAGATGCCTTCACAGCATTTATGCATTGGAGGTGACCCAATAGTGAGATGAATGTGTGTGTTGCAGATCACAAGGAAGCTACAGAAGGTGTCTAGAGAGGGAATTCCCTAGAGAAAGAGAAGTAGCAGCGATAAATCAGTGGCAGCTTCCAGAGAGACCCAAGATCCAGGAAAAGTGATAGCTGGAAAACATCACACAAACAAAACTTGCCAGAACGACACATCTTCTGGCTTCAGTTTTAAACCCAATCAGTTCTCACTGATCCTTCATCAAATAAGAATGAGCTCTGCTTTTACCATCACTGGATCTCTGCATGTGCTCTTGCAGTTAGTGTTCAGGCTCTTGCTGTTAGTGTTCTGCCAAGGAGTGTGGTGGAGTCTCCTTCTTTGGAGGTCTTTAAGCGGAGGCTTGATAGCCATCTGTCAGGAATGCTTTGATGGTGTTTCCTGCTTGGCAGGGGGGTTGGACTGGATGGCCCTTGTGGTCTCTTCCAATTCTATGATTCTATGGATCTTGACTTGCTTTGTGCTCTGGGCCTTGTCCTCATCCTAGTTTCTCATGGTGCACTACCCATTTTACCCTGACTTAACCCCAAAGCTGCTTTGTTTTTAAGCAACCCTGCAAAGACTTCTGTCGAGTGACAATGAGGCTGCACTGGAAGAGATGGGAGGATATTTTATAGCTGTAGCCTCAGCCCATGGAATATTTCCTTAACAGTGAAATGAGAGAGAGAGAGAGAGAGAGAGAGAGAGATGGTGATTGCCTGACAGAGAACCCATGTCTCACTATTTAAAGGCTGTGAGGGCTAGAATAATCTGTTAAAGAACAAATAAATTCTAAAATTATACGTTGCCTGGAATTGCTCGGTAATTATGTCATTAATCGTGAATTAACTGCAAAATATAATCTGACAGTGACTGGTATTCAGAGGTTTACTAGATCTGCTTGCTCAGGTTTGCTGCTCCAAAGTCTCAAATAGATGTAAATATAGTGTCATTAAGACTGGCTGTGGAGCAAAGGAAGAAGCAGGCCGGGAAAATCTGTGGATCCAGAACACAAATGCAGGGTACAGCAAGTCTGCCATTTTGCTTTGGGGTTTGGACAGTGGCGGTTGGTGCCCTTGGAACCAGGGGGCAGAAAGCAGAGATCGTATTAGTAGGTGAAATGACAGGCAAAGCCACCTTGTGCTAGTTTGGTCCTTATCCTCCTCTACAATGGCAGTGCTGAGACAAAGGAGGAGGATACTGATAACTGGGACTGCCCCTTGGACCAGATTTAAGAAAGAAGGCAGGCAAGTAGAGGGCAGCTGGGGCTGACTGCGGTTGGTGGAGCAATGCCCCAATTGTCCGAATGGACCAGCCGCTACTGGCTTTCAGGAAGTGCAAGTCTCTATTCTGAAGCATTGCTAACACATGAATGTTGCTGGTGTCTGTAGCTGGGGGCAGGGAATTAAATACACTTTGATAATTTGCATGTCCTATTCTCTCATCCCTCATTGGTTGTGAGAGATGGGGGCAAAGTACCTCCCAAATACTGACCCTGGCCTTTCCCATGGTGCACAGGAAATCTACAGAATATGTTCCTCAATCCAGCCCAAATTGCACATTGTCAGGAGTATTGGCACACCAGTGTTACGCCAAAGCAGTGGGAGGTTGAAACCAGTTCAGAATATGTCTACATCTGATATACCTTTGTTTTATCTGTTCTTGACTGTCTAGTTTTTATTATTATTAAAAACCCCAAAAAATCCTACAGAGGGAGCATGGTCTTCCTAAGCTTCCTTGCTTGTCACCCCATAGCATCAATACATTTTCAAGCTTGTTTTGTAACTGTGGGTGCTAGAAACTTGTTAAAAAAATTGGGTCCAGGGGAGAGATAGTGGGTTTCCCAAAGTTTTGAGAAGTAGCAGGACATGGAATGTTTCTTTGAGATGCTATCAAGTACCTCCTCAGCTGGAGTGGTCAGATTCAGTATTATTTAGGGCTGCTCTGTCCTCCAGAAACAGTAAGTCATTACCTGGAAGTGGCAATCTGAGCCCCTGGTTAGACCTCTGCCCCATTTAACCTGTGATAAATGTAGTGCCACCTACCATTAAGAACTTCACAGTTGTGAGAGACATATGCTTGGGTGATGTAAGGTCACCAGTAAGGAAGGAACAAATGTGCTTCCTCACAGATCCACCCAGGTGGCAAGTTGGCTGTGGGTTTTCCACCATGGGGTGTGACTATCAAACATCTGAATATTTGGAAGTTCATGGGAGGAACCCTGTTATGCTTTATTTTAATTTTAAAGTGATGGATGAACTTCCAAACCACACAAAAAAGCCAGTTGATGGGCCATAGGGAGCAGCATAAGAAAGCCAGCATGGTGTAGTGGTTAAGAGCAGTGGACTCGTAATCTGGTGAACCGGGTTCGCGTCCCTGCTCCTCCACATGCAGCTGCTGGGCCACCTTGGGCTAGTCACACTTCTCTGAAGTCTCTCAGCCTCACTCACCTCACAGAGTGTTTGTTGTGGGGGAGGAAGGGAAAGGAGATTGTTAGCCGCTTTGAGACTCCTTAAGGGGAGTGAAAGGCGGGATATTGAGTCCAAACTCCTCCTCCTCCTCCTCCTCCTCCTCCTCCTCCTCCTTTCTCAGCTGGCAGAGAAGGAGATACACCAGTGTGGCAAAAACTGTTGGAATACCCCAAGTAGACATGTGGAGCACTCCACCGGTGTTGTCAATGGGAGGAAAAGGCCACCTCTACTTCCCACCTTGCCTATGGTGAAATGGCAGACCAATGGATGTGGGGATTGCTCCACCAGCAGATCTCACCACTCCCACCATAGGATTGTTCCATCCATTGAGTAAATGGATAGGCATAACACATTAAAACATTAAGGAGGTGGACAGCCAGTTTGAAGTTTGGCAGAGGGGGTGTTTATGTCTGCCTTTTGCATGAAGATAAAAAGGTAAAGGACCCCTGGACAGTTAAGTCCAGTCAAAGGCGACTATGGGGTTGCGGCGCTTATCTCGCTTTCAGGCCGAGGGAGCCAGCGCTTGTCCACAGGCAGCTTTCCGGGTCATGTGGTCAGCATGACTAAACCACTTCTGGTGCAACAGGACACCGTGACGGAAACCAGAGTGCACGGAAATGCTGTTTACCTTCCTGCCACAGTGGTACCTATTTATCTACTTGCACTGCTGTGCTTTCGAACTGCTAGGTTGGCAGGAGCTGGGACAGAGCAACGGGAGCTCACCCCATCGTGGGGATTCAAACTGCCAACCTTCCAATCGGCAAGCCCAAGAGGCTCAGTGGTTTAGACCACAGCGCCACCCGCGTCCCTTTTGCATAGTAAATGCAAGAGAAAGCAATCACTGCTTCAATGCTATGTTTGCACCAACCCTCAATCTGACTTGGGGAGGGAGAAGAGGGTATCATTTGGTTCATGGGGATTGGTTCTATGAATATATAACATAGCTAAATGAATATCTGCAAATTTCCAAATTGCAAATGAACAAAATCCAGTTTTACCCCAGAAATGAAAAAGGGGATGAGACAAGATCTCCATGTGGAAAGGTTGCAGCATTTGGGACCGATTGGTTTACAGAAAAGGTAAGAGGTGACATGAAATCATGCATGGCATAGAGAAAATGGATAGAGAAGAGTTTCTCTCCCTCTTTTGCTTCAACCTGTAGAGACCCCATGAAGCTGAGGGCTGGAAGATTCAGGACAGATAAAGGAACATATTGGATAACAATATATATATATATGATAAGAATAATATTGGAGAAAACTGGATATTGAAACCTGCTTAACCTAAATCATATATCCCAGTTTTACAGCGGCCCTTTAAAGTACGCTTCACGCAGAGTATACGCAGTCAGAAGTTGACCTGGCTAAGAAAACACCACCAAGAGCGTAGGGTATTATCTCCCTTATATGAAACCTCTTACTAGCTGCACACTTGTAAAAGTATGCAGATGAAAATACACACGGTTGGGTTTCTTTAACTGAAAAAACAAACTGACTCTAAAGAGACTTTAAACTAAAGATAAATGCTTTCTCTCTTAGCAACATTCCAACCTTCAACCCATTCCAAACCTCCCACAAACTCCCACATAACTCCCATTAAACTACCCAAGAATTAACAGTAAACTAGCTTTATAACTAAGCAACTATCATACTAAGATTCAACTAAGGAATCTCTTAAATTGAGAACAACTGAGAAAGTGCTCTACTAAGAGATGAATCAAACTGAAAGATCTAACTAAGAGATACAGAAGGCTTTCTGGCAGAGCCTTATATACAAAAAGCAGAGCCCACGCCTGTGAGCAATTAACAGAAATCACCTACACCTGTTTCTCTTAAACAGACAGTATTTACATTAGACCAGCTCTAAAGTAACTTGACTATTCAAAAAAATCCAACAGAACATACTTCTTCACACAGTGTGTAGCTAAACTTTGGAAGCTGCTCCCCCAGGAGGGAGTGGTGACCACCAACTTGGATGGCTCTAAAAGAGGATCAGACAAATTCATGGAGGAGAAGGCTGTTGGATCAATCCATCAACCTCTGATGGGTGATTTAGAAGGATTGGGTGGAAGAAAGCTGTGACAAAGGCATCAATGGCTGGGAATCGCAGGCAGGCAGACTGCTGTTGTGCCCATGTCCTGCTTACAGGCTTCCTGGAGGCATTTTGTGACAACTCTTTTTACGTTCTTTATGTTTTGATCGTAAAATGTCAACACTGACATTTGAATTCAGTTTCTGAATGCAGAACCTTTCTTGCACACACAGTTTTTGAAGCCAGTGCTCTCTTCCTTATGAGAACATAACTGTGGGCAACATACTTGATAAAATAAAGAAACCAGTGTATATATAGATAGCACTTTTGTATCACGGTAATCATTACAACAGTCTTGTGGGCCAATATTATGAATGCCCACCTTACATTTCAGGGATTTGTTTTCCCTCAGTGTATCCAATAGCTTTGCAGTTGAGGGGAGACTTCTCAATTCATATTTTTACCACACCTTGTTTAATGTTTGGCAGGCCCACAGGGGGCAGGTGTGTGTGTGTGCGTGTGTGTGCGCGCGCGCCATGAAACTGCTTCTCATCCTGGATCTGAATGCTCCCAGAGAAGATAATATATTACTGAAGTAAACTGAAAAGGTATTTGAGCTGTTTACTCATGGACATAATGCAATCTAAAGACAGCATCGGGCAGGCAGCTGCAGTCTTTCACTTGTTGGCTTCTGCAACAGAAAAACAACAGCAGCCTGCAGGTGGCATTGCTGGAAAATGAAGAATTCTCTTCATGCTGCTGCATGTCAGACATCGTATCACTTGGCTAATGAGCACGTTTCCTTCTCTCCCTCCCTCTCTTTCTCTCTCATACATGTGGTCAACAATTAAGAGGCCACAGTGAATTCTTTGTTACATGTCTCACAACAACTCGACCAAATCTCATACATATTTATTCACTGACTGACTTAATTTATGCAATTAAGATGTCCCGTCCATTAAAACCAATTAAGCTGTCCCGTCCAATTAAAGCGTGCAATTTCTTTCTATTTATTTATTTTGATATTTATATCCCCTTTGATTGGCTAATTAGAACCACATGCATATTTTCATTATCTTCTCAAAAAGGTTCTCTCTTTCCCTATACAGTGGTACCTCGGTTTATGAACACAATTGGTTCCGGAAGTCTGTTCATAAACTGAAGCGTTCATAAACTGAAGCGAACTTTCCCATTGAAAGTAATGGAAAGTGGATTAATCCGTTCCAGATGGTCCGTGGAGTAACCGTTCATAAACTGAAGCGAACTTTTCCATTGAAAGTAATGGAAAGTGGATTAATCCGTTCCAGACGGGTCCGCGGAGTACTTAAACTGAAGAGTTCATAAACTGAACCATGGGTGTAATTGGTTCCAGAAGTCTGTTCATAAACTGAAGCGAACTTTCCCATTAAAAGTAATGGAAAGTGAATTAATCCGTTCCAGATGGGTCCGCGGCGTTCATAAACCGAAAATCCATAAACCGAGGTGTTCATAAACCGAGGTTCCACTGTAATTTGAAATACTTCCCTTCCTAATTAATATCACTCTTTAGACCCTTCCTCCCCATCCTTTTGGGAACAGCACCATTGCACTAGCGGATGCCTTTGTGTGGGTTTCCGCTAGTGGGACTAGTTAGCTGAACTCTTTAAGCCCTGCAATATTCCCATCCAGCTGCGCCCTGATAAATGGGGAAAAAACCTATGCTTAACACATACCTCTAAGCCTTCCTAGGGCATGGTGGTTGCTGCCAAACTTTCAGGCACGGTTGTGGGGCAGCCACCCCTGTACACAAACCCCTAATTTCCATTAAGGCGATTTGCCTGTTCTCTTTCCCTTTTACTCCCTTGAACTCCTCTGACATATAGTGTAATGTAATGACAATTAAAACTACAATGACAACACCTGGGCTTTAGGCATGCTGAATTTGCCCACAACTGTGACAGTTGCCTTCCAACTATACATACAAAACAGATAAGCTGTTGCAGTGTGTAGTGGTTATGGGAATGAGCTATGGACTTGGCCATTTGCTTCCTGGGTGGCCATAGGTGAACAATCTTTCAGCGTCAGCCCCCACCCATATTAACTTGAAACACTTGCAGCCACCAAACTAGATGTCCCTTGGGGTCCCTTCCAACTCATTCCAATACTTAGGATGCAACCTGTCCTATGGGCATAGGATTTCCAGAGTTCTTTTAGGGCCTATTGAGGGCCAAACTAGATGTGATGTTTAATTTCAGGTAAGCATTTCATGTTCCTGATTTTGGTTCTTTAAATAGCAGCTGTGGGTGATGGTGGCGAGGACTAAGACCGGGACTGAAGAATGTGGGAGTCTTAAGCTTTGTGTTATGGTGCCAGTGAAAATTCTTCTCTGCAAAGCTGCTCTTTACTTGTTATCGGTGCCTATGGGAACTTCCCTACTAGGACAAATAGCAGCTTGGTCTCTGGTGGGGGGGTGGGGTGGGGAGTTGTGTCGTGGGGAAAGGGGTCAAAGTCCCTTCCCAATACAGCATGGTCCTGATTTGGATCACCCATTTCCTGACACACATAGCACTATTTAAAGATAAAACAAGGCTTGTTAAATACTCACATTAAATGTCATATCTACTTTAGTCCTGAGATCATGTATGCAAAGCACCCTGAGTATTAGGGAAAATAGTACTGCCTGGCAGACAACAGAAAACTTGCCCCTAGGGCTTGTTCACTACTTCACTAAGAAAATCAGCTGCTCACTTACTCCTTACCCCCTAAAAGAACATGCCTCCCCTCCCAAAGAACCCTGGGACCCTTAGTTTATTAATGGAATGGGAACCATAGCTCTGTGAGGGGGTAAACTATGATTCCCAGAATTATCTTGGGTGTGTGCGCGTGTTGTAAATGTCTGGTGTGAATGTGACATTACTGCGAATTTTAAAATATGTATTTATATACTATCTAAGAAGACTTCTAGTCTGTTCTTCATTGTATGAAGGTCATGAGTTGCAATACCACAAAACAGGGTGAGCTGCAATGCAGTGAAACATACCTGCCAAGTCCCTGCCTGAGAAATAAGGGACTGGACCGGAAGTAGCAGACCAGAAGTAGCGCTGCCGCCATTTTGGAACTGGGCGGAGCATGCTCAGAAGCGACTTTTGATGCTGCTCTGCCCTGTTCCAAAATGGCCGCCACACCAGAAGTCGTGCGACAGTTCCAAAATGGCCGTCGCACCAGAATAAACTGGGGAAAAAACAAAAAAACCTGTTTTTTCAGCTAAGAACAGCTGGAAAAATGGGGGTTTCCCGGGGAATACGGGAGACTTGGCAGCTATGCAGTGAAATTATAAAAGCAGATTTGAATACAATGGTAAGGGCAGACGAAATGCAATGTCTCCTTAAAATACACCTCAGAGAGCCATGACATGGGCTCTTCATGTTGCAGCATGTTGCAGTAGTATCAAATAATTCAGTGGCATAGCGTGGGTTGCCCACACTTGGGACTGCGTGGAGAGGGGGTAGGAGTGAAGGAAATGGATGGAATACACATGAACATTCAACTGCCTAACAGAGTCCACATCACCCAGGAGATCGCAACCACCGAGATAAGAAAATAAGTTGTTTCGTTGTCTGGAGACGTCACTTCCTGGTTTGCATGGATAAGCCATTTTCAACAGAGCCACTCAATGCAGCTGTATTGAGGCAGCAATGGGTGTTGAATTTTTGCGCCCCTAACAATTTTGCGCCCGGGGCAACTGCCCCTGGAACCCCCTCCCCAGTACACAACTGAAATAACTCACGAGAGCCCAGGGCCAATTGTTGAATTTTTCACTTGGCACTGGAATAACAAAAGCTTCAATTTCAGTTGCATTTCCCAGGAAGCGGGGGGCATTCCATAGCAGGGAGCCACCAGGGAGAAAGTCGTGATATTTGCATTCCCCCCTCCAATTTAAAAATATCGTCTAACTTGGGATGAATGTGTTTGTGTGAGAGAGACTATTCTGCACACGTCTAATTGTTGTATGTATACATGCTAATTTGAAGGAGGCTGATCTATATCATCAAAGGTTGGTTTCATCTTGCATTGATTTGAGGCACACACCACGCCTGGCTAATCTGGCAATCTTTTAGGTCTCAGCGTATGACAAAGTTGTGCCAGAACTCTGTGCAATTTCTCCCCTGCGTTATTTTTTTTTTTGATACAGGGCACATTGGATTTATCTAGCAGGGAACTGGAGCAAGAGGAGGTGGCTGCAACATCTGAAAGAGAGGAGTGGGAGGGCTTGCTTTTTGACAACCTTGGGGAATCTTAGATAAGGGGTTTTAGATTAGATATCATTCCTAACTAACTGCCATTGGTTAAAGGGTAAAGGGAACCCTGACCATTAGGTCCAGTCGTGACCGACTCTGGGGTTGCGCGCTCATCTTGCATTATTGGCCGAGGGAGCCGGCGTATAGCTTCCAGGTCATGTGACCAGCATGACAAAGCCGCTTCTGGCAAACCAGAGCAGCACATGGAAACGCCGTTTACCTTCCCGCTGTAGCGGTTCCTATTTATCTACTTGCATTTTGACGTGCTTTCGAACTGCTAGGTGGGCAGGAGCTGGGACCGAGCAACGGGAGCTCACCCCGTCACAGGGATTCGAACCACCGACCTTCTGATCAGCAAGCCCTAGGCTCAGTGGTTTAACCACAGTGCCACCTGTGGTTAATACTTTTTTTAAAAAAGGTAAAGGACCCCTGACAGTTAAGTCCAGTCGCAAACGACTCTGGGGTTGCGGCGCTCATCTCGCTTTACTGGCTGAGGGAGCCGGTGTTTGTCCGCAGACAGTTTTTCCAGGTCATGTGGCCAGCATGACTAAGCCTCTTCTGGCAAACCAGAGCAGCGCACGGAAACGCCGTTTACCTTCCCGCCGGAGCGGTACCTATTTATCTACTTGCACTTTGATGTGCTTTCGAACTGTTAGGTGGGCAGGAGCTGGAACCGAACAATGGGAGCTCACACCGTCACGGGGATTTGAACCGCCAACCTTCTGATCGGCAAGCCCTAGGGCTCAGTGGTTTAGACCGCAGCGCTACCTGCGTCCCTACAAACAGATTTAGAACGATGCAAATCCCCAGAAAGAGAACTAACTTGAAACCTCATGTTTGAGCTCAGTGTTCCAAATGCTCAGAACTGAACTGCTGTGTTCCCTTCCTAAGGAGTCACGTTTTGAGCACATGGAATATCCCCCCCTGCTGACAGGGGAGAACAAGGGAGCCCCTGGGCATGCTTAGCTCTCAAGGTCTTGGAAATTGATGGGCCATGCTTTCTGAACCCCCGCATGCCATTTCAAATGTGTCCGCACTACTTAAGTGTGTGTATTTAGGCAAAGGCCTTGTGGTACTTCATTTCCCTTCCTAATTGTCCTCATAAATTTACCTCAAATATCCTGAGATAGCTAATCCAGAGAGCTGATTTGTGTGTGCGTGTGTCTGTGGCAAGAAAAATAAAGATACTTCTTACTGATAATTACAGCAGTGCACCATTAGGCAAATACACTTAACAAGTGCTCTTGCTATGATGATTAATGAAATATTTAATGGAGCTCCACAAGCAATGCTTATTTGCAAGAACAGGTGTTACCTGTAAGCTACACATAGTAACATAGACTTACTGCAGTAAGAAAACCACATTCCAGGCTCAGAGCTCACTTTGTTGCATCCGACTGTTAACAAATGGTTGTTCTAGGTGTTGGCCTTGTTTTCCTGACCGGGCTCCTTTGATCACCTCTTCAGACCCACCTCTTCATGCTTCTTCGTTTTGGCCCAACCCTGCAATTTACCAGCTCAGTTAAATGGCAGCCTGTATATGTTGCCGCTTTGATGGGATGCAATCAGTTCCCTGTTCTCAGAAAGGGCTCTCTCCCCCCCCCCCCCCCGTGATGTGATTTCAAAGTTTTGCATTGTGTTTGTAGAGGTATATGCATGAACAGATTCCTACCCAGGTAGAGCGTCTCATCATCTACAGCTGCGTTTTTAATTCCCACACCACCAATGCTGATGCTCTTGCTTATCTATCTTTTGGTGCTCTCTTTACGTGATGGAAGAGTAGATGGGAAAATATGATATCGTGTTCACACAAAGTACTAAGCCATATAGCTTAGTTTCACAAGCCATACTGTAAGCAAGGTGAATTCTCACTTTGCTCCCCACTTCAGGCGAGTAGATAAACAAGCCATGAAGGGTAACTCAATGCCTGAACTGAGGATCATGCCCCCCCCCAATAAAATATTATTGCTAGCCAGCCTAAACCATCATTGTTAGCTTAGCAATTGTGGTTTGTGAGGGTGAAATAAACCAGGATTCAGAGAGCAATTGCCATGCTGGTAAACTACTCTTTTCATGGTTTAATCCAAAGGGAGCAACAAAGTGGGAGTGCTCAGGCTGTGAGCACCAGCTTGCACACAGGATGGCTTATAAAACCAAGCATTATGTGTGAATGCAGCCCATGAAGGCTCCTGCTCTTTTTGAGAGTCAAAGAGTCATGAGTTACAGGTTCCCCTCAACAGTGCTGCAATGATGTACAGTGGTACCTCTACTTACAAATAACTCTACTTACGAATGTTTCTACTTACGAATGGAGCTCCGTCTGCCATCTTGGATGTGGTTTAGATAGGATTTTTTCTACTTACGAATTTTTAGATAGGGTTGCTTCGACTTACGAATTTTTTCTCCCAATGCATTCCTATGGGATTCGACAATTTTTTTCGACTTACAAATGTGCGTTCGGAACGCATTAAATTCGTAAGTAGAGGTACCACTGTAATTGTAAATGATGATGGGAGCCCTGTTAAGAATTGCTAAGCTGCAGAACCAAATGGAATAAGTAAGGGTGCTGCCTTATACCGAGTCAGACCACTGGTCCACTGAGCTCTGTTTTGACATCTGCACACACAGGAAGCAGCTCTCCAGGATCCTACCTGGAGATGCTGAGAATTGAACCTTGAACCTTTTGGATACAAAGCACATATGCTCTAACACTGAGCTGAACCTCAGGAAGTGAGCTGTATTTTTGTTTGTTAGTTTTACTGATAGTAAACCCTTTCTGGATCAGACCAACGATCCATCTAGGTCAGGCACCCTCAAACTACGGCCCTCCCTATGTTTTGGCCTACAACTCCCATGATCCCTAGCTAACAGGACCAGTGGTCGGGGAAGATGGGGATTGTAGTCCAAAACATCTGGAGGGCCGAAGTTTGGGGATGCCTGATCTAGGTGAATGCTTTGCTTTTCACAGTGGCCCCTGGGAAGCCCAGACATAGGGCATGAAGGCAACAAGTGCTTTCGGGTTGCTGCTCCCCAACAACTGGCACTCAGTGGCATATACTGACTCTGAACGGGTGTGTCTATGTGTGCATCCACAGTGCCACCATAACTAGGAGAGACGGATGGAGCCATCAATCCATGAATTTTGCTTCATCCCCTTTCAAAGGCATCTAAGCCACTGGCCATCACTACAACTGGCCAACCATGTACAGTCCTCAAAATAGGAGTGTAAGAGCCAATTAGTAGAATTTGGGTAAAGGTTGAGAGGGGTGGGATGTGGGTGTGGTGCTGTGGTCTAAACCACTGAGCCTAGGGCTTGCCGATCGGAAGGTCGGCAGTTCGAATCCCCGTGACAGGGTGAGCTTCCGTTGCTCGGTCCCAGCTCCTGCCAACCTAGCAGTTCGAAAGCACGCCAAAAATGCAAGTAGATAAATAGGTACCGCTCTGGCGGGAAGGTAAACGGCATTTCTGTGTGTTGCTCTGGTTCGCCAGAAGTGGCTTAGTCATGCTGGTCACATGACCTGGAAGCTGTACGCCGGCTCCCTCGGCCAATAACGCGAAATGAGTGCTGCAACCCTAGAGTCGGTCACAACTGGACCTAATGGTCAGGGGTCCCTTTACCCTTTACCTTTAAATAGGTATCTCAATAATAATAATAATAATAATAATAATAATAATAATAATTATAATTATAATTGTTCGCCAGAAGCGGCTTAGTCATGCTGGTCACATGACATGAAAGCTGTCTGCGGACAAATGCTGGCTCCTTTGGCCTATAGAGCAAGTTGAGCATGCAACCCCAGAGTCATTCGTGACTGGACCTAATGGTTAGGAGTACCTTTACCTTTATCTTTGAGAGGGGTGTATTTTGGGAGATGGGGGCAAACAGGGGCGAGTGAATGTCAGGGAGTGGGAAGAAGGCACCTCTTATTTTAGCTAGTTCCCTGAAAGCATTCAAATCCATTTCTTAGATTGTAAGTAATTGGGGGCATTGTTAACTTTGATAAAGTTTCCAGTTGCACAAGGCAGGGTGAGGATATATATGTGTGTGTGCTGCTGAGCACATATGTACCAAGTTAGCTTGTGGTCTCTTGATGCTCCCCAATGCTCAAGGGAGATCACAGCATGCACGACTTTTCTGGCCCCCTTGAAAACAGGCATAGCAATTGAGCTGGGAATTAAACTCAAAACATTTCCCCCCTGCAGCCACCTACTTGTGGTTGTGTGATTAGCATAGATTTAGGGTGTGTATACCACACACAAAACAACACAGATCTTCTTTCTATCTGGCAAAGCCTGGAACTGCTGTGTGCCAGCCCCTCTTGGCCATTCTCAGAGTGCCAGCAAAGATATGCAGTCAATATTGCATGCATAGATCAGGATCGCTCAGATTTGGTGGCCATCAGATGTATTCTAAACCTGTGCAGAACTGCAGCCTAAGACTGAGCCTAAGTGGGGTGCTCTGAAGGTGGCTTTTTGTTTTCTCCTGCTTTACCATTTGATTTGGTAACCTCTGAAAACACCCACCAAGGGATAGGCTCTCCGCTTGGCTTTGATGTTGTAGTTTATATGTGCAAGACTGAAGCACTTGAGAAAACAATTTTCACAATCTTCTCCTAACAGTAGCACCTGTTTTAGGGTGACAGGGCTGATGAAGCAGTCCTGCAACCCAGTGCAAAGCCAAAATAAGCATTTAGCATAGCATGAGACCTCCCATCCCCATAGCTGCCAAGTCTCCCGTATTCCCCGGGAAACCCCCGTTTTTCCAGCTGTCCCCAGCCGAAAAAATGATTTTTTTTGTTTTCCCCCGGTTTATTCTGGCGCAGCAGCCATTTTGGAACTGGGCGGAGCATGCTCAGAAGCGACTTTTGATGCTGCTTTGCCCAGTTCCAAAATGGCTGCAGCGTGACTTCTGGTGCGGCGACCATTTTGGAACAGGGCAGAGCAGCATCAAAAGTAGCTTCTGAGCATGCTCCGCCCAGTTCCAAAAATGGCGGCAGTGCTACTTCCGGTCTGCTACTTCCGGTCCAGTCCCTTATTTCTCAGGCCGGAACTTGGCAGCTATGCCCACCCCCCCTCCAATATTCTGAATTGTTCTGGAGGAAGCTGCATTGCTGTGTCCTACATACTGTCTATAGAATGACTCAAGTCTCTCTTTGCACCATTGCAGTGAAGCAGTTGTCCTTTTTCCTCTGAAGGGTTAATGTGTTCTGACAACATTTCACAAGGCTCTCCCACTGGTCCTTTCTCAAGGGGAAACCCTTCCTATGGCATGGATGGGGTGTGGAAGCCACTTATTTATGGCGCCATGCCACACCGCTCCTGCATTGCTTGAAGGCCCAATGTCACATGGGTGGGGCTAGTCAACACTGGTTAGTCAACACTGGCTCTTCCCACCCATTTGCCATCTGGCTGGGATCAAGGCCAGCAGCCACGTGCTGCTGCGTTGTTGACACCGGAGTAAGATTAAGCCGTGGGACAAGGAGTTCCCATGCTATTGCTGTACATAGGAAGGACCCCTGATACTGTTCTTGATACTTGATTTCTTCCTACTGTTGTCAGCCCTTGATTTGTGGCTCCAAGACATGCTCTAAAGGTCAGCCTGCTGATTCTTTACTTGGAGGGCCTCAGCCCAATAATTCACCATAATACTCTGTTATCTTACATTCATGTACTATGTAGGAGATACTAGCCTGGCCCCATCCAGCAGTGAGATAAAGGGGCTGCTTTCTCTGGCCAAATGTGCTCCCTCTTCTTCTTTCTGCATTGCATCTTATTAGATTGTGAGTCTGTGGGCAGGGATTGCCATCCACTTTAATATCTTAGAAAACTTATTATTAATAGTACCATGTGGGAATGTCTGATTTCTGCTGTACAAGTGAATGAGGTCCTGAGTTATTTTATTTAATAAGTTTATTTTATTTAATAATATTTCTATACTGCTTAATCTCCCCAAAATCTAAATGGTTTACATATTTGATATAAAGTATTCAATCCAAATGGCAATAGAAACACACTCTACAAACAGTATACACAACACAGTTGGTAAAATGCAGGTAAAATTAACAGAGTTTAGAAACAAATATGCCCAATCAAACCACATGTCTGGATAGGTTTCCCTGAACAAAGACGTTTTTAGTGGGAGTTGAAAACAGCACAACAAAAGTGGCTAATATTCTAAAGCAGGCATGTCCAACAGGTAGATTGTGATCTACCAGTAGATCACTGGATGTCTGTGGTAGATCACTGGTAGATCATTGGCTCCCCCCAAAGAAGCTGAACAACTGTGGCTCCCCTAAAAAAAGCTCAACATTTTACCTCCTCCCTGAGAAAAAGGGCCTTCCTCCTTCCTAAAAAATGCTCTTTGACCTGAACCTCAAAATGGGGGGTAGATCACTGCCACTTTTTAAACTCTGTGAGTAGATCACAGTCTCTTGGGACAAAACAAAAATAAAAAATTCCTTCCAGTAGCACCTTAGAGACCAACTAAGTTTGTCATAGGTATGAGCTTTCGTGTGCATGCACACTTCTTCAGACACCTGTAACTAGTCTCTTGGGAGTTGGCCACCCCTGTTCTAGAGAATAGACACTGTGACACTTTTGCAGTATGGCCTCAGATAAGCCAGTTTTAGGGTTGCCACATTTCAAAAAATGAAAATCTGGACACAACAGTTGTGGCTTGGGCCTTTGCCATGGGGAAGAGTTGAGATGCAAAATTTGATGAAAAGTAATGCCAACAGACCCAGGTGGCGCTGTGGGTTAAACCACTGAGCCCTAGGGCTTGCTGATCAGAAGGTCGGCGGTTCAAATCCCTGCAACGGGGTGAGCTCCCGTTGCTTGGTCCCAGCTCCTGCCCACCTAGCAGTTCGAAAGCACATCAAAGTGCAAGTAGATAAATAGGGACCGCTCCGGCGGGAAGGTAAACGGTGTTTCCATGCGCTGCTCTGGTTTGCCAGAAGAGGCTTGGTTTTAAAAACTGTCTGCAGACAAACCAGCTCCCTCAGCCAGTAAAGCGAGATGAGCGCCGCAACCCCAGAGTCGTTTGTGACTGGACTTAACTGTCAGGGGCCCCGTTACCTTTTACCTTTACCTAATGCCAACAGAATTTCCAGATTTGATTATTTTATTTCATGTACAGTATATACCACCTTTATCTTCCAAGGACCTCAAGGTGGTGTTCATTGTTCTCCTCCTCCCAATTTCCAGTTTCATCCTCACAACAACCTCGTGAGGTAGGTTAGGCTAAGAGATGGTGACTGGCCCAAGGTCACCAATGAACTTCATAGCTGAGTTGGGATTCAAACCCTGCTCACCCAGGTCCTAGTCCAACATGCTAACCATTACGCCACACAATATGTCAATATAAAAATGCTAGGTGGAGTGGGATGGATCCTTATGTACCCCCATCCCTGCAGACCAATATTGAGAGGTTGACAAAGCCATCCACCTGTCAATCAACTGACATCACAATGATGTAAAATGATCCATTTTTATTTTGCCTACACAGTTTGGAATTAAACCAAACAGGTGTAAGCATGCTACGTGTGGTGCTTTGAAGACCCGACAATCTGCTGGTAGTCGGGGCTGCAAAGCACCATGCATGGCTCTCTGCAAGCACTGGCAATCAGCCAATGTAGGAGCAGTTGTGGATACCTTAGCTCTGTTCCTACATCATTCATTCCCGTGTGAACAACATGGGATCAAGGCCACACAGAGGAGGCATATCCCTGATGTTGTACATGCCTCACTTGACATAAGTTCAAACTGACTGGATCCCCTTCTAAAACAAATTCCTTGGTCAACAATGTTTTTACTTAGATCTAGTGCTAGAAGTCACATAATTTGGTTTGCACTATTTAAATAGGGCCAATTTTGGATGCTGGTTATGACAAAGCTCATTAACCCCATAGGGCACGGGTGTCAAACACAAGGCCCGGGGGCCAAATCCGGCCCGCCAGACCTCATCATGTGGCCCGCCGAGCGCCCCAGCCAGCGGGACCTAGCCGACAAAGCGCCGACAAACAGCTGGGGCCTGAGGGGGGGGGGTAGAAAGGCGGCCGGAGCAGCGCTGCGTGGAGTGCCCCGAGCCACAGCAGGAGAAGGAGGAGGCAGCTTGCCAGGTCAGCGCCCAGCAGCGCCGCACGGAGAGTCCCGAGCCTCTGCGACGCAGCAGTGCTCTGTAGCACTTTGAATCCTCCTCCTCCTGCCACGGCTCGGCGCCTGGAAACAGCTGCTGCTGCTGCTGCTGCTGCTGCTGCTGAAGAAGAAGCACAGACAAAGCACCCAGCAGCGCCGCGTGGAGGAGGAGGATTCAAAGTGCTACAGAGCACTGCTGCGTCCCAGAGGCTCAGGACTCTCCGTACGGCGCTGCTGGGCACCGACCCGGCAAGCATCCTCCTCCTCTTGCCTCACCTCCACCTCCTCCTTCTCCTGCCGCGGCTCAGCCTCATGAACGTGAGCTCAGCAGCGGCTCAGCCTCATGAACGTGCAACTCTGAGGCTTTACGCACGTCTCCTAAAACGGACACCCGCTGCCTCACGCTGCACGGGAAATGCTTTTTGCCCCTGGGTCCCTTCGCGCTCTTTTCTGGTGCTGACCCAAGGTGGCGACCCCCCCTTCCCTTTCTTCCTTCCTCTCTCTCGTTCTTATTCTTTCTTTCCCTCTCTACTTCCTTCCTTCTTTCTCCCTTTCTGTCTTCTCTCCCTCTTTCTTTTTCTTTCCTTCTTTATTCCCTTCCTTCTTTCCTACTCTTCTTTCTCTCCCCTCTTTCCTTCCTTCCTTCCTTCCTTCCTTCCTTCCTTCCTTCCTTCCGTCCTTCCGTCCTTCCGTCCTTCCGTCCTTCCCATCTTTCTTCCTCTCCCTCATTCTTATTCTTTCTTTCCCTCTCTACTTCCTTCCTTCTTTCTCCCTTTCTGTCTTCTCTCCCTCTTTCTTTTTCTTTCCTTCTTTATTTCCTTCCTTCTTTCCTACTCTTCTTTCTCTCCCCTCTTTCCTTCCTTCCTCTCTCCCTCCCACTCCCTCTTTTCTTCCTTCCTTCCTTCCTTCCTTCCTTCCTTCCTTCCTTCCTTCCTTCCTTCCTTCCTTCCTTCCTTCCTTCCGTCCTTCCCATCTTTCTTCCTCTCCCTCATTCTTATTCTTTCTTTCCCTCTCTACTTCCTTCCTTCTTTCTCCCTTTCTGTCTTCTCTCCCTCTTTCTTTTTCTTTCCTTCTTTATTTCCTTCCTTCTTTCCTACTCTTCTTTCTCTTCCCTCTTTCCTTCCTTCCTCTCTCCCTCCCACTCCCTCTTTTCTTTCTTTCTTTCTTTCTTCCTTCCTTCCTTCCTTCCTTCCTTCCTTCCTTCCTTCCTTCCTTCCTTCCTTCCTTCCCATCTTTCTTCCTCTCCCTCATTCTTATTCTTTCTTTCCCTCTCTACTTCCTTCCTTCTTTCTCCCTTTCTGTCTTCTCTCCCTCTTTCTTTTTCTTTCCTTCTTTATTCCCTTCCTTATTTCCTACTCTTCTTTCTCTCCCCTCTTTCCTTCCTTCCTCTCTCCCTCCCACTCCCTCTTTTCTTCCTCCCCCCTCCCTCCCTCCCTCCCCTCCCTCTCCCTCTCCTCAGAAACATAGGATGCTGCTTTATACTTCTGACCCTTAAACCCTGGAACCAGGAGAGCAGCTCCAGTGAGTCAACCTCAGCCAGTCCCTTTGGTGAAGGGTGGTGGCTCACTGGCAGAACATCTGTCCTGCATGCAGAAGGACCCCAACATCTCCAGGTACCAGTAGCTCTGCAAAGCTCCTGCATGAAACCCTAGCAAGCCTCCACCACCCAGTGCAGTTACCAAAAATCATTTTTCAATAAATTGTACAATAATTGTACATTTGAATATCTACTTGCCATTATTCTGACTATGTTTCTGCTTTCAGAGCTAGTTATTACTTACATTATTACAAAAAACAGTAATAATTGAATGCAGTGACAATAATTTATGATAATAAAGAGTGGACACATAGTCCTACAGATACAACCGGCCCTTTGAGGGTGACCAAACTGCTGATGCGGCCCCCGATGAATTTGAGTTTGACACCCCTGCCATAGGGAATAATGAGTGTTGCGGCCGGACCCAGCAGAAAAGACTGTGTGTGTGTGTTAAGGGGTGGGTCTAAGCTCAAAGTGAGAAGATGATTGGAGGGCTGAGTGTTGCTGGGGTAAATTGCATGTATCCATTCATTGATTGACAGGGCAAGTGCTTAAGTACTCAGCGTTTTTCGTATTAGCTCATTCCTGGCTAGTGATTTGAATCTCCCTCCCACCCACCTCCTTTTCTTTGCAGGTTTAGAGTGACCTTGCTATTCAGGGGCCAGTAGGAATTTTTTCCATTTGGCTGATTGGTTGTTGCCATCTGGTTTTTCGCCTACTGCTTAGCAATAGTCACAACTTGTTAGGTTGGCAGGTTAGGCCTTGGTTGATGAGTTTGGGAGGGGCATCGCATGGAGGTGCATGCCCTTCAGTGTTGCTCTTATAGAAGTATTCCATTAAAGGAATCCTGGGGCTCCGGGGCTCTAGTCCTTACACCCCCGCAATGGTGCAGGGCCGGGGCCAATACAGAGCACGAGCCTTGGGGAACATTTCTGGTGGGGGAGATGGCCTGGTCTCAGCTATCTCCTCCACCAGGGGGTGTTTACTTGACTGTCCTACCGTAGGAAGTCAGAGCTGGTCCTGTCCCACCGTGGGGCAGAAGATTAACCAGAGCCTAAGGCCAACACTCAAATTTAATTTGTAATTTTGAATAAAGTTGTGGCCAAAATTATGCCAAAAAACAAAACCTAAAATGATGTGTCTGTCTGAGTTATTGGGGGGAATTTTCTGGGGGTCTTGGCACGCAAATATCTGCTCATAAAATTTGCAGAGCTATACAAGTCCACATTGCTTGGGTAATCTATAAATCGGATTCAGGAACGTGAGGGTTGTGCTCTTTGAAGCTTGCATTGAAATTAATCTGTACCCACACGAGTAATAAATTGTGGTGACATTTGGTGTTGATGATGTAAGTAGTCCAATGGGGGTCATTGTTTGGGCTTGGTTCACTTGGAATAAGGCTTTGATTTGCCCGCACAATTGACTTGACTCATTGCTGATTGCAAGGGTGTGGTGGCATCTATCAGTCTCCACCCTAGTCACAGCCCAAAGATAAGATGTCCCTGTGGCTCTCTTTCTTGACTCTGATAGCAACATCAAAAAGGGTTGCTTCACCCAACCCTATGTCTATTTATTAATTAATTCTCTTACAGTCATATCCCACATTTCTTCAGTCATGTGGTTTCCAGGTGATCTTCTACCCAGGCACTGACCAGACCACATATCTCCTTGGTGCCTTCCTTTTTTTTAATGTTTTAAAAAATGCTGTATTAATTTACCAATAAAAAACAATCAACAGTAACAATGCATGATCAAAACTACTAACCCCCCCAAAAAAACAAATAAAAATACAAACACGACAAAAAAGACAAAGGAAAAAACCCACAAAAAACAAATATTTTTTCAGTATGCAAAATCATTTCAGGTCTACAAACCATGTATTATATAATCTATACACAAAATTCCTGAAAATTTTCCTTCATAATTATACTTTTCTACTTTTTGCATTTTTTCTGTTCCTCGGTTATTTGTTTTCATTTAACTTCCCTCTAACTCTTTGAGGTTTCTATACTTCTCTTACTATTACGTAATCTGTATTTAGTTATTTAATTAAATGAACTTTCCCTCATATCTGTGAATTTAATCAAGGCACAGCCAAGTGTTGTTGGAACCATGTTTTGTCAGATATTTTTAAAAACAGTTCTTTTTTTAAAAAAAATCTTGTCTCCAGAGTGGTTTCTTATTACCGTAATTCTGTCATCTTAGCCAATTCAAGGTATTTGCACAGCATCATTTGCCATTTGTTTTTGCTTGGTATTGACTCATTTTTCCAATGTTTAGCTATTAGTATTCTGGCTGCTGTTGACACGTAGAGAAACACTCTTTTATTTTCTTTTGAAATGTTTGCCGATGAAATTGCCTAATAAAAATGCTTCCGGTTTCTTTTAAAATGTACATGTACTCCTTGGTGCCTTCAGACCACATCTGTTTATCTAACTTGCACCCAAAAAGACTCACCAATTGAGTCTTTGCTATGAGGGAGCCTGCCTACATGGGAACCTCCCATGTTTCTGGCATGAAAAATGAAAAGTTTGAGAATTCTGGGGGGAAAGTACATTTTCCTTGAAATGTAAGCAGCTTACAACAATTAAAAGTGTTGAGGTATTTATATCAGTGTCCCACACTTCCTTCAAATACTTCTGGGGCCTGTTTAGTTACAAAAGTGTTACAGTATGATGTGGCCTCAAACTGTTCCCTACGCATTATCATACAGTGGAACCACGGTTTATGAACACCTCGGTTTACGAATTTTCGGTTTATGAATGCCACGGACCCATCTGGAACGGATTAATTCACTTTCCATTACTTTCAATGGGAAGGTTCGCTTCAGTTTATGAATGCTTCAGTTTATGAACAGACCTCCGGAAGCAATTACACCCATCCTTCGGGTTAAGTACGTTTCAGGTTGAGTACTCTGCGGACCAGTCTGGAACAGATTAATCCACTTTCCATTACAGTGGTACCTCGGTTTATGAACACAATTGGTTCCGGAAGTCTGTTCATGAACTGAAGTGTTCATAAACTGAAGCGAACTTTCCCATTGAAAGTAATGGAAAGTGCATTAATCTTTTCCAGACGGTCCGCGGAGTACTTAATCTGAAGCATTCATAAACTGAAGCGAACTTTCCCATTGAAAGTAATGGAAAGTGAATTAATCCGTTCCAGATGGGTCTGCGGTGTTCGTAAACCGAAAATTCATAAACCGAGGTTCCACTGTACTTTCAATGGGAAAGTTCACTTCAGTTTATGAACACTTCAGTTTAAGTACTCCGTGGACCGTCTGGAACAGATTAATCCACTTTCAATTACTTTCAATGGGAAAGTTCGCTTCAGTTTATGAACGCTTCAGTTTATGAACAGACTTCCGGAACCAATTGTGTTCATAAACCGAGGGACCACTGTGCTAGGCTCAAAACCAATACAGTGGTGCCTCACTAGACGAATTTAATTCGTTCCACGGGTCTATTCTTATAACGAAAAATTTGTCTAGCGAATCCCATAGGAATGCATTGAATTATTTTTTTTTAAATTGCCCATAGGAACGCATTAATTGAATTTCAATGCATTCCTATGGGAAACCGCGATTCGCTAGACAAATTTTTCGTAAAATGAATTTGTCTAGCGAGGCAACCTCCACTAGAAAAATCCTTTCTTTAAGCGAAAATTTTGTCTTACGGGGCGTTTGTTAAGCAAGGCACCACTGTAAATTCAAAATAACACACTGGAACAAGCGTATATGACTGCAATATTCCATACACCAAAGTGTCAATAAAAGTCTGCGTTCAAAAAGTTGGCAAAGATGGGCATTGGTGGGCTAGAAATGGGGAATATGGTTGCAAATCTATTTTCCTAATTTATTTCCAGCACGTCTCAAGACTACTAGGCATTATGCCTCAGTTTTACTAAATTCCATGCTCTCCCCCTCCCCCAAAGTACTCCTTTGGCTCTACTGATATTTCTGTTGGTGAGGAGACTTTCACCCCAAGCACAGTGCCTTCCATGGACCCAAGCTGTGCATTGCCTCATACATCTCACACCCAGCTGATACAAGAGGAGGAGAGCCTGGAAGGCAATGAGAAGAGGGCTCTTTTTGGGTGTATCAGCTGATCTACATACTGAACGTTTTGAAACAATTAGAGAAAAGCCAGGAAAAGGCGAGGAACAAAGCCTTTCTACATGGGGAATACCACAGCCTGCATTCCAACAAAGCAGGCATTTTAGTAATAATTAGTGCTAATGAAGTTAAGGATTACTGTGTGCAACACACGAGCTTCCTTGAACTGTAGATTAGTGGAAGGATTGGCATGGAAGCTCATTTGCAAAATGTTCTCTACAAATCTCCTTCACCCTAGGTTCTGAGGCAAGCATGAGATTCATCAATTAAAGGGCCAGTTCTTCTATGACATAAAGCAAACTGCATCGATTCAGACCCAAGAACTAATAATAATAATAATAATAATAATAATAATAATAATAATAATAATTTAAACCCCGCCCATCTGGCCGGGTTCCCCCAGCCACCCTGGGCGGCTTCCAACAAAACATTAAAATACAGAAATCCAACATTAAAAGCTTCCCTAAACAGGGCTGCCTTGAGATGCCTTCTAAAAGTCTGTTAATTGTTGTTCTCTTTGACCTCTGGTGGGAGGGTGGGTGCCACTACCGAGAAGGCCCTCTGCCCATAGCTGCCAAGTTATCCCTTTTTAAAAGGGATTTCCCCTTATGCTGAATAGGCTTCCTCGCGAGAAAAGGGAAAACTTGGCAGCTATGCCTCTGCCTGGTTCCCTGTAACTTGGCTTCTTGTAGCGAAGGAACCACCAGAAGACCCTTGGCGCTGGACCTCAGTGTCCAGGCAGAACGATGGGGGTGGAGATGCTCCTTCAGGTATACTGGACCGAGGCCGTTTAGGGCTTTAAAGGTGAGCAGCAACACTTTGAATTGTGCTCGGAAACGTACTTTGAATTGTGCTCGGAAACAAGTCAAATTGGAAAGCCAGCATCAGGAATCAAGCATATTTAGAGGCCTCAGGTGACTTTTCAGGTAGTTTGTTCTTCATAGAGAAAATCGACAATTCAAAAGGGGTAAGGTTTTCTGAAAGAGCGGTGCCCCCTTAGGGGGAGAGGAATAACTTTTTGCTGTGAAATCACAATTCCTTCCTTGTTCCTGAGAAAGCACTTGTCCAGAGAGAGAAATCGCATTAGGCATGAGACAACAGATGGCCTCCTTTAACATGGTTGCTACAGCAGGTGATCTGCAGTACATTTCATTTTGCAGACACATGTGTCCTACAGGTACATTAATCAGTTCTCCACATTTCCCCATCAGATTGCTTTAAAAAAGTCCTCATGAAAATTCATCAGTATTTCAATCTGAATTTCTTCCAATATACCGCAATTTTGTAAGCAAATTTGCCCAATATGCACAATTTGTTGCAAGACAATTTTGTCACGGTCTGGTGGGCGGGAGGTAGCAGTCTCAACTAAGGATGTCAGGACCGGGGGTGAGATGGTGGTGTGGAAGCAGGAATGAAAGTCCAGGTGGCGCGGAGCTGAAGGTCAAGCAGCAGGAAGGCGCGAAGACGAGGAACCGAAGGCTGGGAAACAGGGCGTCACAAAGGCAAAGGTCCGAGGGTCAAGGAGCAAGAGGCCAGATGCAACAAGGCAGGGATTGCGTTGCCATGGCAAAGAGCTGAAGGTAAATGCTAGCTTTTATCCCTCCCTGCTGTTGCCACCAGGTGCAGCGAGTTATCAAGTGGCTTCACCTGAGCAGTCGCGCCTTGCTTCTCCAGAACAAGCTCAGGAGGGCCCGAGTCGTGCAAAGCCCATACTCCTGACAAATTTCCTCAAAGAGTGCATTTTAAGTTATTTTCACTAATATATGTATTCAATACACATTTTACATTAATATGTGCATTTTGATACACATTACCTGGTTAAAGAGCAGCTTTGCAAAATTCGGAGAAATGCTAACAAATTGTGTTAGAATCAAAGAATTGTAGAGTTGGAACGGGCACCAAGGGTCATCTAGTCCAACCCCTGCAATGTAGGAATTCTGCCCACAGCCATCCCTGGGTGGGCTCAAACCACCAGCCTTCTGGTGAACAGCCAGACACACTGACCCATTGCACCACTAGGAGTAGGTTTGCCTTCAAATGTGAATTGAAGTGAATTTCTCCCTCATCCCTACTTGTGCCTTAAATAGCAAATTGAGCTGCAAAAAAGCCCTGAGTTTCATAGATGACCCTAAATCTCCCACCCTTAAAACCAGCATTCTGTTGACCACACAACACTGGCCAGTTATTCCCTTCTGCTAACAGAAGAGGCAGAAAAGCAACAACCGTATTAGGAAGATGTTATCAAAACAGAAAATAACAGCTAGAAGTCAGTTTGGGAAGATGCAATTTGTACCACTCACAATGCTTGGCCTACTTCTGTGAAATCCCCAGGATAAGGGCTCGAATTCATGCAATAGCATTTGCCTAACTCTACCAGTGGAAATGCAAGCTATTTAGTGCAGAAATTTAGTTTATTGATGCTTGGAAAACAGCCAACACCTTTGCATAGCTGCCAAGTTATCCCTTTTTTTAAGGGATTTTCCCTTATGCTGAATAGGCTTCCTCGTGAGAAAAGGGAAAACTTGGCAGCTATGCACCTTTGGCGTTTAACATGGACAGTAGTCGTTCTTGGTTTCCCCATTGTGAAGATCAATGAAGCGTTGGGAGTCCACCAATCAGTTTTTCTTCCATTCAGTGAGCTAAGGATGGGAGATGCTCATGGAAATGCTTGCAGGGACATAGATTGGGCCATAGGTTTATAAGCACTACGCCCTGGTGAAATATTCATCGCGTGACACACATATCAGGGCCCTTGGCAAGAAAGATCTGCCATCATAAGCAGCAGCCTAAGATGTTGATGTGCTTGTTCCCCAAGATGTACTCATTTTGCCTGAGAAATTAGACAATACTCCATCCTCCAGGTGGATTTTCTTGGGTTGGGCTGCAGGTCTCCATCCTTCCCACCCTCCCAAGCCTGAGATCCTGTTAAGATCTCAGTCTTTGAAAGCCTTGATTTGAAGAAAGCCTTTACTGATGGATGCAAGAATGTTTATAGTTGAAACTGCCAGCTTGGAAATACACACGGCGTGTGACCGAGCTTATCTATAGGTGATTCCACTTTCAGACCAAAGGTGCAACCAGCAGGGAGAAAAGGAAGTACTGTAATAATAATAATAATAATAATAATAATAATAATAATAATAATAATATATTATTTATACCCCGCCCATCTGGCTGGGTTTCCCCAGCCACTCTGGGCGGCTCCCAACAGAAAAATAAAACACAGTAATCTATTAAACATTAAAAGCCTCCCTAAACAGGGCTGCCTTCAGATGTCTTCTAAAAGTCTGGTAGTTGTTTTCCTCTTTGACATCTGTTGGGAGGGCGTTCCACAGGGCAGGCACCACCACTGAGAAGGCCCTCTGCCTAGTTCCCTGCAACTTGGCTTCTCACAATGAGGGAACCGCCAGAAGGCCCTCGGTGCTGGACCTCAGTGTCCGGGCAGAATGATGGAGGTGGAGACGCTCCTTCAGGTATACTGGACCGAGGCCATTTGTTGTATGGGGGAAACAACAGTCTTATAACACCTTAAACATTGAAACATACACACCCACTTTGTTTATGCTGCAACAGACTACTAGAAAATGAATATACAAACATGTCCAAAAGTTCTGTGTACATTGGACTGGTGGAAGCTTCTGTCACTCCACTACATCTTGGGAGGGGGGAATGAATGAATGAAGAAAACCAGCACCTTGAGCAGAATACAAGAAACAATAAAAGGCAGCAAAAAAAAAAAAAAAAACCTCAAGTTGTAGATGTCCTCCAGTGATACTGTTTAGGAGAGCAAGTGAAAAAGCAACAACCCCTCAATTAATCTATGCAGGAACTCAAAGCATTCATCCTAAGTAGGTTTACCCATCCGACGGAGAGCTGCTAATGAGGAAATTCCAGAGCCTGGGTGAAAGGGCGGTGTGTCCCATTTCGCTGCTTGAAGCAGAATGGGAAGCCCTGCCCTGCTGCCCTGCCCTGCCTGTGCGTAATGGTGGAGAAGGCTTTGATTTGCATTCACCTACTTGTGAAGACTTTGAATCCGTAGGAATGGAGAGCAAGGCCTGAGTCGGTGATCTAAGAGAGCAAGGAGGTTAATATGGGGGAAATGAAAGGGGGCTTTAGGGTCGCGAGGTCCTAAGGCCATTTGCGCTACCGCAGAATCCTATACATGTCAACCTGCTGAAGTAACGCTTGTTGGCTTTAATGGGAATACTCTACCAGGTACATGTGTATAGGATTGTAGCCTTAGCGTTTCAATAGGTTAGTCCTAGCAACTTGGCTTTTTATCAGTATTAGTTACTTCTGTTTATTTGCATTGCTTGATTTTTTTAAAAAATTGATCTGATCTTATTTATTTTTCTTGTCATTTTATGTTTAATTGGAGCTGTAAGCCTCTTTGAGGGCTAGTGTAGTGGAAAACCAAGATAGACCTCTTATAAACAATGATTTCCAAGCACTGTAGTGTCACCGAAGGCGAAGAGATGCTGAACTCTTGTCTTGAGATTTTTCAAGACAGCAATACCCACTGAGTCTTCTGGCTCCCTTTCAACTGTATGGGCTTATGGAGCCTGAGACTTGGGTATGTTGCAATACTGTAACTACAGGTGTTGGAGCAAATATCTTCTAGTAAGCAGGTTTCGGTTTGCTCTCTTGCAGACTTCCAGTGCCTCCCTTGGTAAGTCACAGAGGGATTAACCTGCAACCTCTAAATGGAAGTAATTACATTTCCTACCTCCACAGTTTGATGACATGATAATTGTATTGAAGAAGACAATGAAGTACTCCATTGCTAAGGGTTTCAGGGAGTGTATAAATGATTATTAAATTTCACAGGTGTGGTGCAAAAAAGAAAGAGATCAATAAAAACAATAACTATGCAAACATAGAGGAAACTCACAGGAGGAATGAATGAACTTTGCCTGAATGAACAGGTTCAAGCTGGCATTTTTTTTGTTGTCGTCTGGGTCACAGAGTGGGAAACATGGAATCTGGAAAGCTGACATTATTTAGTGAGCCAATTGCATTTATTTCAAGAAAGGAAGCAGCCAGGGGTGTTGCTAGGTTCTTGGAGTACAGGCCCTGACATATATTTACATAAAACTGTATAAGTATTGTCATAAATTTTGAGGGGGAAAACTCAAGTCTGGTTCTTCCAGTCAGGGCTTGCTCTGTGCCAGAGGTAGCCAATGTGGGAGCCATCCAGTTGTCACACAACTACAACTCCCATCATCCCTTACCTGTTAATTGTACTCCAGCAACCTTCGCTTCTGAGCTGTGGAGTGCCAACAAGATTTTCCTGGGTATTCTATATATGCATTGGGCCCTTTGTGCTATTCTCAATTTGTTGGCAATGCCTGTATTAAAGTATTGCCCAGTGTTTAACAGATCTCTCCCCTTCTCTCCCTCATTCACACACCCAATCACAATCACCACCCGTATCCACGTCATGGATGCTTTAGCTGTGATTCCTGCATTGCAGGGGGTTTGACTGGATGACCCTGGGGGTCCCTTCCAACTCTATTATTCTATCTGCTTCCTCACTCCATCTATCGGTCTATCTGTATGTACTTAGCTGTCCCCTGTCGCCAGTCAGTACCATCCATACACAATATTCATCAACCACATAATCTGTGCCCCAAATAGAAAGCAAATTAAGAGAGTGGGCGACCGAGGTCTCAATGAGACAGGTGGGGTTGGTCACCCTGTAAGCAAATTTCTAAACAAAGGGGGGAGGGGAAGTGGAGGAGAACCAGGATCCTTTGAATATCCTCTAACAAGTGAAGTGGGTGTTGATTCAGGCAGGAAAAGCTAATTTGTGCCCAGAGACTGGCAACTGAGGCAATTCTGTGTGTCCCACCACATTTTTAATCACAAAAAAGGTTTTCCCCACTCACAATGAGAAGATAGATAGAAAGATTTTGCCACCTGTGTACCTGGCATTCCACTAACAGTGGTTTTTGTGGATAGGCAGCGTTGTTTACCTGACCTCCTGTTGCTGGCATCATTGAGCTTTACTGGGAGGGTGAGGTGGTGTGGAGGTTGGCATGCTGTAATTTCACAGGCTGAGGAAATTTGCTGCTCCTGCCCCTCTCCTTCCCAGGAAGGCACAGCAACTCGGATGATGGGAGGTCAGGCAAATGCACTCCCCTCACCATGCTGACCATGGCAGGCTTCCACTAAACCCTACAGCCCACCAGCTGGTGGAACCCAAGTGCGGGAATTCACTCTAAGCAAAGGGAAGTGAGAAGAAGCTAAAGGATACAAGGAATCATGAAGGATGGACAGTGGTGTTGAGCTTGGAGACAGTTCTGAACACTACACCATTGGAGCTCCAATCTGTGATGCTTAAACCAGTGCATAAGAATGGTTTAGATATCATAATTAACCTATGCACTTTTGGTGTCCCTTTGTAACATTCATGTTGGTATGAGTGGGCGGTTTAAATTAGCCAGGGCCTGTACAATTAACATCTGTATTAGCTGTATTCTTCACTGTAAACATGAAAAAGGGGAAATGGTATCTTGGCTGTTGCCTTGCAACTGTTGGGCAAATATTGAAGAAACAAGAATGATTGATTTATGTTCACAGTCTTTGTTTCACTGGGCTCCTGCTACACCAGAGTGTGCCTTTGAGAAATCACCACATTATGTGCTCATATTCTCAGCGATAGCTCTGCAGGAATGGACCTTGATTCCTCCTTAAAACTCAAGCAAGCACAGTCACTTAGGCCCTTTAAATAGGTCTGCACTCTTTCCTGGTTAATATATTTTGGGGCTGTTCCACTAGAGCAGTGCTGCTGGGAGCCCTTTTTAAGCCTGATGGCCACATCGCTTTGTAGACAATCTTTCAAGGGGCCACATGGTGGGCAGTGACCAGAGACAAAAGTGAGCAGAGCAACGGTTGCAGCTCTTGCCACTATTCAGTAATTGCAGTGTTGTTTTAGTTGGATTGTTTTATCATGCATTTTAATTACGGGTGTTAAATGTTTGTCGTAACAGGTTTTTACACCAATTAGAAGCCTTTTTTCCTTCATTAAGCAACTTAGAAATGGAGCTCCGCTGTACTCTGCGATGCTCATGATAATGACTTAGATATCATAATTAACTAAGGTGTATTTGACGCAGAGAATTTAGAAAGGTTAAATATTAATTCCAGCCACACAAAAGTTAGCGGTTTCTACACAAACACACACACACACCTCCATCCTCTCTGCAGGCAAGCGAGAGGCATTTTCACAGTTGCTGCTTGGCAAATTCCAGCCTTACAAAAGTGCACTGTGTCAGGGGCAGGGGGGAATAGAGCAGGGCTGTTGGGAAGGTGGCCTGGGGAGAGTTCTGGTCTTGGGGTTCCCCACCCCTGCACGAGGGTCTCTGTGGGTTTTGTGGTTTGTCTCTGTTGGTTTTTAGGTTTTAGTATTATTATGACATGCATCTTTTCAAAGGTGTTTATATTGCATTTGGATTCGGATCTTTATGCAAGTTGCAATCTGCTTTGTGGAGCATGGTCTCCAGAAGCAGATCATAAATCCATTAAACAAATACAGTGGAACCTCGGTTTATGAACACATCGGTTTATGAATTTTCGGTTTACGAACACCGCAGACCCATCTGGAACGGATTAATTCACTTTCCATTACTTTCAATGGGAAAGTTCGCTTCAGTTTATGAACGCTTCAGTTTATGAACAGACTTCCGGAACCAATTACACCCATGCTTCGGGTTAAGTACGCTTCAGGTTGAGTACTCCGCAGACCCATCTGGAATGGATTAATCCACTTTCCATTACTTTCAATGGGAAAGTTCGCTTCAGTTTATGAACACTTGAGTTTAAGTACTCCGCAGACCGCCTGGAACAGATTAATTCACTTTCCATTACTTTCAATGGGAAAGTTTGCTTCAGTTTATGAACACTTCAGTTTAATGAACAGACTTCCGGAACCAATTGTGTTCATAAACCGAGGTACCACTGTACAGTCCTTGTTGCTTTAATCCTAGCCCCAGTGCTTTGCAATAGATAGGCTGGCTTTTACTCCAAAGAGTAAGGGACGGTGGAACCCCATGCAGCATAGAATCTTATTTCATCCCCAGGTTATGACTTCTTACACTTCCTCTTTTGCAGTCCAGAGCAAAGTCTGGAGTGTGAGAAACTCCCGAGGAAATGTTTTGTACCTCAGCCCCTTGGGTTTCAACATTTTCTTATATGCCCAATGTTACTCAGTGACTTTATGAAGAAAATCAGGAAACTGGTTTGAGATCTGCTGAGTAAGTGGTTTTTTTAATTCTATTCAAATTTATCTCCTAAGATGTCCCACAAGATACTATCCTTTCCACTGGATGCTTCCCTATCTCTTGCCATTGCACTGATGCAAACTGCAGCTAACACAGTTATGCAGTGGAGAGTGCCATGCCTAACAATTAAAATTATTGGGCAACAGCCTATAAAGTTATATGGCAGACCATTAAAAATGGTAGTATATTCCTTGGGAACTCCCAGCAGTTATGTCTCCAGCTGACCAACCAGGATCTAACAAGACGATTCTATTTTATTTTCACATGGTACGTTGTGCAAGAAGACAGACTGATGGCATCTCCGTCCTTCAATCTCAAAATGGCATAGCTGACAGCCAAGTAGAGCAGTCCTTGCCTTTCCAACGGTAGAAGAGGAACATTTGCGTGTGTTGCTTGCAAAGGATGTATTCTTTGATACACACCTGTAGATCTGGGCTATCTTTGTTTTAGCAATACACCTGCTCAAATGAGCTTTTCTGAGGTTCAACAAGATGTGGTGTATAGAGATTTGGACTCGGACAAGATCTGAATCATAGATTCTGGTTAGCTTAGAGTTCTGGTTAGAACTCTAAGAAGTTCCCTGGGCTACCCTGAGCTGGTCTCTCTTCTTTCCACAGGGTTGCTGAGAGAATAAAATGGAGAAACCTTTTCTCTGAGGGCTTCAGAGGAAGAGTGGGTTATAAATGCAACACATCTTTCTATATTATGCTTGCACTAGCCTACCATCGTACAGTCCCCATTGGAGTATTTGTAGTGCCATATCACCATAGCTGCCAAGTTTTCCCTTTTCTCGCGAGGAAGCCTATTCAGCATAAGGGAAAATCCCTTAAAAAAAGGGATAACTTGGCAGCTATGCATATCACAGACCCGGATTTGCACAAAGTCAGGTTGGGGTAGGGGAACAAAATGGGGGGTGGACACTGAGAGGAGAAAAGTGATTTAAAACAGGATTCCTCAACTTCGGCCCTCCAGATGTTTTGATACTACAATTCCTATCATCCCTGACCACTGGTCCTGTTAACTAGGGATCATGGGAGTTATAGGCCAAAAACACCTGGAGGGTCGAGGTTGAGGAAGCCTGGTTTAAATCAATGAGAGAGGTCTGAAGAGTTTCGGAAGGCAGGAACTGCCACCTTATTGAATTCCTCCCATGGATTTCAGGAGCATTGGACTCCTTTGGATTTTGGCTGCACGATGTAGAAAGCACCCAGAAAAATCATCTTTCCAAGGGCACAAGACACTCTGTTGTGTTTTGACTTTGAATGAAAAAACTAGGGGCTCATCCACATTTCCCCTTATCCCACTGCTTTGCCCTGGGGAAAACCATTCTTGAAGGCTCAATCAGAGCAAACAGCAGTCAGGTTTTCTGCAGTTTGCCATTTGTTCCGATTTAAAGCTAAAGAGTGAATTTTCTCTTGGAAAAGAGTGGTGCAAGGGATAAACCACTCAAGCCCTTGCTTTCTACGTATGGGACCAGTCAAAGTATAGATACGCTGTAGCACTGCACAGTAGGCTGGGTCATAAAAAACTTTTTCCCAGAAATGTTTCCTCCCTTGATCTTATATCAGGCGTATGGTATAAACATAGTCAAATTTCAAATTTGGGACAAATCGGTTAATATTTAGACCCTGCTCCCACAGACTGAAATTTTGCCTCACTACGAGTGATGAAAACATAGGAATTTGACTCATTCATTCTCAGTATGTTAAATTGTGAATTAATAAACATAAATATTAGATTTTATGTAGAGCAATAATAGTTGCGTACTATTATTTTCTGCAATATTTATTTATTTAAGACCCAATCTACTGCACAGGATATCCTTCCAGCAGAGCACAGATCTTGAGAAAGTTTGTGTTTGTGCCTGTATATGTTTTTGTTTTTGAGATGCTGGTTGGGAAGGTTAAGGACAAACTTGACAAGGGGTAATTAAAGCATAAATTAAAATGGAAGCAAGCAATTAGCCTTTTCTCTCTCTCCTTCCTCTCCTTTATGGAGAAATATGCAGCCGCTCAAGAAATGGCAGGTAGTTGAGGTCTCATTGGCCCTGCAGTTTACTGTGTGGCCACACACACACACACACACACACATTAAGAGGAAGGGTCAGAGATCTGGCATCCACCATAAAAATATTGCCAGCAGCACCCCTGTTAGCTGCTCAGAGCCAAATTACATATTTAAACACCGGTAAACCAACCCATGATAGACTCCCCCCCCCCTTTATGTCATGAGAAGGTGTGATGGGCAGGGAGGTAGAGGTAGGTGCTTATAATCCTTTCCCTTGGTTGCATCCAGCTAAATTTCATGCAGAGCAGTCCCACTGGACTGAAAGTTAGTCATGGCCATTAAATTCAATGGTTCTGCTCTGAGTAGGACTAAGGTTGACTACAACCCTCTGCTTGTAGCCTCAGACGGCTCTCCAGTCTACCCTGGGTGGGAGGAGTCCAACTGTGTGTGTTAGAGAGAGAGAAACCATGTGGGAAGCAATTTTGAATGGAGAAGCAGAGGGCAAGACAAATCCACAAGGTCTGATTCCTCACGGTGAACCAGGGGCGCTCCTTGTCCCAAACATCCAAAAATCTTATAGCATCTCGAAGACTACCACCTTTATTTTTGCGTGCATTTCTGTGGTGGCAATGAATAAGCCAACCATTCAGGTGTCATCATCACACTCTTGGGCACCTAGGTATGGTCTTTGTGTGGCGATGACCCTCCTTCCCATGAAATAAGACACAAGACACACTGTATAGATTTTAAATGGGCGAAAAGGCCACGACCTTATTGGTTTCGGATGTTGAGCGGTATTAGCTTAGGCATTGGAACCTAACCACTATATCTGACTGCAACCCGTGTGTTGCAGTCTGTGAGAAGTTAACTACCAGCAAGGTGCCCAGTGATGTACAGCTACCGGAACCCCCTCTGGGGCTACCGTTTGGGCGTGCATTACGGCCCTGACCTCCGCAGGCTCAGGACAAGCTCCGCCCCCGGAAACCTTTAACGGAATACTTCTCCACTCTCTGGGCAGATGATGACATAATCTGCCCCGCTTTTATTCATTTATGCAAATTTCCAATGCCTAACCGCCACTCGAGCCTCCTAAGGCTCGCCGCCAATACCCTCACACCCGCAACCGATGTCTTATTCCCCTAATTATATCGCCTAACCAAATGTCATTTCCTAGTGGTGATAGGTGTACCCCGTCATTGCGATAAAGGGCTGCTTCACTGTGTTTTATATCGGGATGCGAGATTATCTGACCCTCTAGCGACAGCACCCTGCGAACCACGGAGGAATTAAGGAGCCTCCTTGTTTTGTTCAGAACATTGGGGGCAGTGCCCATCACGCCAAATGCGCCTCTCCAGCAAAGAGGACCACAGCAACGTCATCCCAGGGAAGGAAACCAACAGCCTCTCAAAGTCCTCAAATATTTTCCATTTCAAGTCCACCGCATTGCTGTAGGCCAAATCATTTCCCCCAATCTGTATGACCAAGACATGGGGGGGGGGGTCCCAGTGAAGCAGCCCTGTCTTGGACAGCTGGCAGGAGTTCACTCCACCGCATACCCCATCTCGCAATCCATGACACATTGACGCTTTCCGTGAGGGGGAAGTGGGCAAAGAGGCCGAGTTCCCGCCTCCACCCCGTTTAAAAGGAGTGAAGCCCCGCCCCCTGGCCGACCTTACTGGTCGGCCCGGGCGTGACGTAGGCGGGAACTCCCTAGACGCGAGGGGGCTGGCTCCCAGCCCCATCGTGAGAGTACAGTTGGGTCCCGCCCACAACACCACCTCCGTTGGGATGCGGAAGTGGTTTTGTGCCTCTGCTGGGTGATCTGATTTGGGGCAGTAAGCATTTTAGATTAGGGTACAGGGTGTCTATAAGCAAGGACAAGCCTACCATCCAAGGCTTGTCGGGGTGTAATGCCATTGCCTAGACGGGCTGTGGATGATCGGTGACATGTTGGAGTGGTTTTAACTGGGAGGTGCAGGTGAGCCCTGCTGGTGCTCTGTCACCACTTGTCAGCTCTGTCAATCGGAGAATTAAAGCTCCAATTCGACAGCTTTCTGGGCTTATCACAGTGAATGAACTGTAACACTTACCTGAATAAGTGCATTGTGATTCCATGTGAATAGAATTTTCAACAGTTCATATACCATCTGTAATGCTCCGTGACTTGTGATGAGTCAAGTATCACATTGTTCTACCTTTTTTCTCCCTAACATTAGGGATGGGCAAATCTCTCTATGTTAAGTTTCTCTCAGTGTTCAGTCATAAGTGCTGTTTCCCACGTTTCTGCATCAGTTTGAATTTTTTTGTCATAACCCAAATACATTTTTTTCCCCGCATGCAGTTTTGACTGATTTGCCTATTTTGGCAAGTTATTGCCCCAATAGAACGTGCGTTTGTATGCTGTTTTTACTAACTTTTGCATTTATGCACACTTTCCTCCAGTTTATGCATTTTTTGCGCTCATCATTTGGCTGGTAAACTGCACAGCAAAATTCAGAGAAGTTCAAATGTCCAAGGGAGGTTGTGCTTCTGTTCACATATAGTTTCGAGAAGGTAGATTAATCTTTGAATGCAAACTGAAGCAAATCTCCTTCCCATCCTTAAGCCTTTCCCTCCCAGAGTACCTTACACGATAATGTATTGCTGCTTTTTCATTCTCTTAAAGAAGGCAGTTTTTCCTGCATTCCTGCCGTATCCAGGCAGATTGAAGCATATTGGGTTTTGGATTGCTTTTTCAGTGGTTACCACCCATCTTTGTCCCACTTAAATGCGAACTGTGCTGCATTTAAAATGGTAAACTCCTTGGGGCAGAGCCTTTCTGCAAAGTGACATGCACACTGATAGAGCTATATAGATAACTGTGATAAAAGAAAGATGGGATATAACATTTTAAAATAAAGAATAAATGTAGAATGAATAAATGGTTGCTGCGAGTGAGGGGAGAAAAACATCAAGCATGCCACCTTGAGCTCCTTGGAGGAAGAGCTGGATAAAAATGTTAGAAAGCCCACAAGAGGCCTTGCAAGCTACAAGTTCTTTCCTGCTTAGCTGAATATTGTCATTTGTTTGGCGTTTCAAATTGAGGTAGTGTCTTTTTCTCTACCCAACCTCCCGTCCCTTTGAGAAATCTGAAAGTCAGATTTGATGTTGCATTTATTTCCAAGAAGAAATGCCCATATGTGTGGTGCAATTGTGGGTGTGTATTTTTTTTTAAATGTGAACTCTGCATGTCAGAAGGTTAATTTTGGAACCCTCTGAAAGGAACCATCTGCCATCGAGTTTCAGAAAAGGGAGTGATGGGGATATCTCAGCCAGGGGATTATTTCCCCTGCAGGGCAAAAGAATGTCAAGGAAACCTGCCATGCCCTGCCATTCAGGCAAGGCTCATAGAGAACGCTAGTTGACAGAAGGGTGATGCAGGTAATCTGGGGTCGCCAGGAGTTCACTGTCAGGCTGCAGGTTCTTCTCCAGCTCTTTGGGGTGTGTTTCAGGGAAGGTCAGTTTCTGGCACAGAGTAAGAGGGAGGGTGCCAAGCACACCTAAGCTCAAGAATACAATATAAAAAAAATGACTACTTTCTTTCCTCCACTCCCCTGTCACCCAGCCAACTCTCCGAACGGATAAAAAGGTAGATTTTCCTCCCTCCTGCCAGAGGGGCTCAGCTTCATTCATTACTGGGAACTCTTCCTTGGAACATCACTGCTTACACTACCAGCAAGACAACCTCTCCTCTAGCCATGTCTCGCCAGTCCTGTGCCCGGAGCATTGGAGGAGGGTTTCCGAACAAGGGTTTCAGTTCCAGCTCTGTCTGCTTTGGGGGTGGAAACAAAGTCAGCTTCAACACTGCTTCCATGTCCCGTGGATGTTCTGTCCGTAGCGGAGGCGGAGGCGGAGGCTTTGGCAGCAGGAGCCTGCATAACATGGGGGGCAGCAAGAGAATCTCCTTTGGTGGATATGGTGGCGGTGGCTTTGGCGGGGGTCTCAGTGGCGCCTGTGGCCAAGGGGGTGGGGGCTTTGGAGCTGGTGGTGGCCTTGGTGGTGGCCTTGGCGGTGGCTTTGGCGGTGCAAGTTTCCCTGGACTTGCAATCTGCCCTCCATTCCCAGGATGCCCACCTGGAGGCATCAAAGAGGTGACCATCAACCAGCACCTCCTGCAGCCCCTCCACCTGGAGATAGACCCGGAGATCCAAAAAGTGAGGACAGAAGAAAGGGAGCAGATCAAGACCCTCAACAACAAGTTTGCCTCCTTCATCGACAAGGTGAAATGATTTTAGAGAGCATCTAACTTGCATGTAGCTCCAAGACTTTCTCTTTCTCTTTCCTTTTTGTTTTTCAGTATGAAGGCCTTTTGTCTTGTGTATTGTGTCTATCAGATCTGGTCTGATTTGTATTTTTTAAAACAATAACAATGAATTTCAAGGCTGAAAAATGATGAAGCCATTTAAAAAGTGTTGGTTTGCCAGTTTTGTTATGATTCTTTCTAATTTGCCTTGTTACAAAATCTCAAATCAAGAGGTTTTATATTTAACTTGCATACTTCATGGAGGTGTGGTCAAATGTGAGTCCCCAAGGGTATGCCAGTCCTGATTCTCTTAAAAATCTGTACCAAAGTAATTGCCATGGCTCCCTACAAAGGATTCTGGTTACTGCAGTTTGGTGAAGCAGATGCTTATTCTCAGAGAGCCTTCCCCATTGCAGAACTATACTTCTCAGGATGCCCTAGGCCAGGGTATGACCTGACTGTTAAACCTGTGCAAGTATGTACTATTGACATGCCCATTTGCATAATGTTGTCAGTACTAATCAATAAGCAGTGAAATATAACCTGGGGAAAGGTGGGCATACGTCGTCGTCCCCCGGACAATCCTGGACCAATACCCAGAAACTACCATGTTGATCCTGTAGTGACCCTTCTCTAACATACAGATAGGAAAGGGGAGAAGCTATTTTGAATCCCACTAAACTGAGGGTGTTAGATGTGCATTGAATGTACAGCTGACCTGCATCATACGTGCATCGGTGATGCAACAAATCCTTGTGCCTTCTTCTTTCCTTTTCTGGTCTTCTCCTCATTGCATCCCTCAGCCACCTATTGTGACTCAAGGGTCTTGGGGAGCCTTAAAAAGTAGTGGCTGCAGTACAGAACATGCAACTGGAAGGTCTCCCTGCTTGTGGGAAATGCAAAGGAAACTCTAGAATGATGGAAGGAGATGCATAAGTGGTTTTAGGAGAACTTATGGGTGTGGTTTTCTGGCAAAGCAACATCAGCAGGCAAGTTTGGACTAATGACCATGTCCAGTACAGTCATACTTCAGTTTAAGTACGCTTCAGTTTGAGTACTTTCAGTTTAAGTACTCTGCGGACCCATCTGGAACAGATTAATCCACTTTCCATTACTTTCAATGGGAAAGTTCACTTCAGGTTAAGTACGCTTCAGGTTAAGTATGGACTTCCAGAACCAATTACACTCATATTTTGAGTTAAGTACGCTTCAGGTTGAGTACTCCACGGACCCGTCTGGAACTGATTAATCCACTTTCCATTACTTTCAATGGGAAAGTTTGCTTCAGGTTAAGTACGCTTCAGGTTAAGTACAGACTTCCGGAACCAATTGTGTACTTAAACCGAGGTACCACTGTACTCCATAAGAGGACACAGGTCAAAATCCAGCACCTGTTGCTGTGGTTTCAGTTATCCAGGAGTTGAGCAATGTGAAGATTACCCGGATGCTTTTAAAAGCCCAGAAGGTGATGGTCACACCCTCATCATGATTTGCTGTATGCAAGCACATCATGCTTGCTGTATGTGCATCCATTGATTCTGCATTATCCCAAAGTTAAAAAAGCTAGCTTGTTCTTCTGGTTAAAGATATGCTAAAACAGCTTGACTTGTTTCCTATAATATATTACCTACATTTCAAAATTAAGCTTAACCAACTGCAACCTTTGAAATAGCAGGATGTGCATTATACCACTGCCAACCTTGGACAACCTGGTTCCTTCCAGATGTCCTGGACTACAACTCCCAGGACATCTGGGTGGGAGTATTAATTTAGAGCATCTGGAGGATATCAGCTTGGTGATGGCTTCTCTACACATGCACATATTATGTTAATACACAGCAGTCCCTTCTGACACTGTTGGTTAGAGCATGGTGCTGATAATGCCAAGGTTGCAGGTTCAATCCCCGTATGGGACAGCTGCAGTTGGACTAGATGGTCCTCAGGGTTCCTTCCAGCTCTACAATTCTATGATTCTTTTATTTAACTTCAAAGAAGCAGAGAAGAGAAAGCTTGCTCTATAGAAATTCACATTAGCATCATTTTTATAAAAAGGAACCCCAAACTCTTCAAAAAACCAAAAACAGGGACAGAACAGGAATAGCGATTTACCCCAGGAACTGCCCTCCCCTTTAAAGGCAATTAGAGTACATTAAAATAACCCTTTCTTTCTCTACCCTTATTCTTTGTTTGGTTCAGGTCCGTTTCCTAGAGCAGCAGAATAAGGTTCTTGAGACCAAATGGAAACTCTTACAAGAGCAGGGCCAAGGGACTGGCATTGGTCAAAAGAATCTTGATCAGTTCTTTGAGGCTTATATCAACAACCTCAGGAAGCAGCTTGAGTGTCTTCAGAATGAGAGGAGAGGCCTGGAATCAGAGCTGAAGAACTTCCAAGATCTTGTGGAGGATTACAAGAACAAGTAAGGGATTATAGAATCAAAATAATTGGGTATCAATAAATGATCTTCCCCGCCGGTGCAATTGAGGGTGGATGGGCCAGGCCAGGACCAGACTACCTATTTGAAAAACCAGACAAGGCCTTTTGATGATGCTAGGATGACAGAAAATAGAAATATTAACTATTTATTTATTTAAAATAAAAGCATATATACCCACAATTAGACAGAAGGCCTCAGATGTGTGTGTGTGTTTGGTTTGCCTCTTAGCTTGGGCACTCAACACTGAATGTTCAGTGCCAGTAAGAAGTCACAATTTAATTGTGGCATCATGCCTCTGGTGGGACCTAACTTCCTCTTGAATTTGAATTCAACCCTGGTAGAAATCTGATGGATTTGGAAAGGGATTATTCTATTTTATGCTCTCAAATCCTCTGTGAGACTGTCCCTAGAGCATTCATTCAAGCTCATGTGATTGTATCTTTTTGGGGCTCTTTGCACCTTTATAATTATTGCAGCTAAGGTGAAAAACTATGGCTGACTTCCAATAACTCCTAACGTTGAAATATATGATTTTACAAATTGTTTTGCTTTTCATTGCTCAAGACCCAATGAAGTCCAGTAACATGATTACACTACACTATAATTGGGCAGGGAATACCGTGGGCTTCAGATGTTGTACACTAGAACCTCCATATTCCCTAACCATTGGCCATGCTAGCTGAGGCTGATGGGAACTGTAGTTCAAAAAATCAGGAGGGCACCAGACTGGCTATGTCTGCTGTAAATCCTAGCAAAAATGGTGACCCACAGCTTGAATTCTGACAAACAGGTCCATTGGGCAGCCCTAAGGTATGCATTTGGTGGCACTTGAAAATAGGTACTGTAAATTAATAAACTCTTGAGCCAGGAAAGTATGTTGTAAATCAGGGTGGTGTTCAACAGAATCTTTGTTTGCTTGATGCCAAAGAATGTAGAATGCCTCTTGGCAGAGGACAGTGTCAGAAGAATGGGAACAATGAAGAATGTTCTATGAGTTATAAACCTAGGCTATCAAGTAACCCGCAAAATTGGGGATTGATCATTCCCTTTCACTTGCAGGCCAAGCAATTTCACAAGGCCTTTGATTGTTAAGAAAATCTAGAAAGAAGAAGGCAGGTCTAGATGTCCTTTGCTCAACCCCAACCCCACCTGATCTAGATTTTCTATAAAGAAAAGTCCAGACCAAGATTTTTTAATCAAACAATTCTGTGGAATAAAAAAAGCAATATTTCACATATTACTTCTATTTTATTATTTTCTGCTGCATCCAAGATTTAAGGTTCTTAAAAGAAATCGGACCCCCCCCTTTTTTACTAGAAATTGGGGAGTGTAGATAGATGTTGGAAAAGACACACAAAATTGTGCCAAAGTATTTATACCTGATGTTCTTTCTTTGCATTGACCAGATATGAGGAAGAAATTAACAAGCGCACGGCAGCAGAGAATGACTTTGTGCTCTTGAAAAAGGTAAGTGTACCACTCTTTTTGGCTCCTTTGCAGTGGTTCGGAGGTGCAAGATATGTGTGTGTGTTTGTCTCCATCATTGTGTGCGAAATACAAACGTTTCTCTGTCCTTTCCTTCAGGATGTGGATGCTGCTTACATGAACAAAGTAGAATTGCAGGCGAAACTGGACTCCTTGACAGATGAAATCAACTTCTTGAGATGCCTGTACGAAGCTGTAAGTGGTCTTGCTGAGTTTTTGCGGCCTCCTGGGAGAACACTAGAGTGATGCGAATTTGGGGGCTCTTGATTTATAGCAGGGAAGTGGGATGGAATGCTGGGTGGAGTTAAGAGTGAGTGACAGGTAGAGAGTCATTTTGGAAATGACAGTTGGAGGAAGAGATACAGAAGTGAGGGATGGAGATTAGAGAGGTAATGGAAGCATATGTATAAGAGTTGGGACTGCTGTTATGAAAGTTAGGCTACTCTAAAATGTTAGATTAGGAAATTATTCTGTGTCTGATGACTACCTGTTTTGGGTGTCACATTGCTTAATTGTGTTTTAGGGGTGTGCACAGGCCCTAAGTTTCCCCTTCTACCTGTGCCCTTGTAAAAAATACAGTCTGCCTTGAGTCACCCTGTGCTGTCTCCGCTTCGATCTGTAATTCATCTTCTGAGCTGCTGTCTAAAATGAAGCTCACAGTTTTCCCATTCACTATAATGGGAACTCTTTTATGCCCTTCATTGTTCTGCAGAAGGTTCAAAAGTGCATTGCATCCTCTCCATAAGACATCCTTGCAATGCATAAATCCACATGCACGCAACATCATCTGCTGTTATGACAGCAACTTGACTACTATAGTACTGTATATTATAACAGCTAATTTTCATGTCCAACTTTTGGGATGCCAGAAAGTTCTATGCATAGCTTTTAGAAGGACAGACCTTTTGCAGGTGTGCCAATATGGACTACCACAGCCATTAGTCACTTTTAGAAAATAATAATAATAGACAAATGCCTCTACCAAGGGGAGAGGTAAGTTATAAATCAACATTTATGGTGAAAAAACATGATGTGACCATGGCGCTGTCTACATATTTATTGATTTATTTAAGGTAGATGTACTCTACACATTAGCCAAATGAACTCCCATGGCAGCTTACAAAAATCAGTAAATCGATTTCTTTGGCAGGAATTGAGCCAGATGCAGCAGACTGTTTCTGACACCTCAGTTGTCCTCCAAATGGACAACAACCGGAATCTGGATTTGGACAGCATCATTGCAGAGGTCAAAGCTCAGTATGAGGAAATTGCTCAGAAAAGCCGAGCAGAAGCAGAGTCTTGGTACCAGTGCAAGGTGAGTTCTCAGGCCTATCAAGCCTTGCCAGTCTCAAATGACCTCCTTGAGCAAAAACCAAATCCAAACAAACAAAGAGACTCTTGTTGTTCATTAGTGGCAAAGGCCAAATGCACACAAGGCAATGTATTAAACTAGGAGTTATCTGACTTCAGCGCCGTGTGCTTTGCTTTATTTTACGGTAACTATAGAATTGCCATGGTTTTCCAATATGTTTTACATTTGCAAAGCAAGAGCGCGGGTTCAATATCTCTTGCCAGTTGAGCCATAACAACCCTGAATGAAGTGGTCCTGAGTATGCTTATGAACATACAATGTCTTCTTCTTCGGTGATCACTTGTAGCCGAGTAAGAATGTCTTCCATGAACAAGGTTTTTAACAATGAGTCCGTAAGTGACTGTGGAGGCCAGTTCTGGATCTACACGTCCTTCCACAGTGGGGACGTTGGCTTCCGCAGTTGATCACGGTGTGGATTTGCCAAGCGTGCCTTCCTCTTAGCACGTTTCTCCCTTGCGTCCTGAGTTTGAGGGTCTTCAAAGCCCCTTACACCTTTGGTAAAGGCTGTCTCCAATCGGAGTGCTCGCAGTCAAATGTTTCCCAATTTGCTGGAACAGACTAAGGCCACACAATCCAGCATTATTTACAAAGAAGCCCAGCAAACAGCAGTTGCAACATAGGAAGCTCCCTTATACTTGCTCTGACCATTGGCTCATCTGATTGAGTATTATCTATACAGAGTGGCAGCGACTCTCTCAGGCTTACAGCAGGGGTGGAGAACTTGTGGCTCTCCAGATGCTATTAGACTCCAACTTTCACGAGACCCAGCCAGCAGAGCCAGTGCTGTAGTCAAACAACATTTGGATGGTCACAGGTTCCCCACGCCTGGTTCATAGACTTCCCCAGCCCTAAATGTAGATCCTGGGATTGAACTTAGGGACCTTCCATATCCAAAGTATATGTTCTATCACTGAGCTATTGCTCTTCCCCAAGGTGCTATGTTGTCCACTGGAAACTGGCTAGTAACCTACCAGCATTGCTTCAAAATCACTTGTAGGTAAGCTTTTAATCAGGCTAGTCCACCAAGCACTGCAAAAAAAACACTCCTTTTTTGGGGGGGGGGAGACAACCTTGGAAGGATGTCAGAGGGTTTGGCAGAACCTGAGCCATTGCTCAACTGGGTTTTTGTTCGAAGAAGATTTATCTTCTTTGACATAACACAATTTAACCCCTTTCTTCTTTCTATATACCAGTACGAGGAGCTGCAGCAAACAGCTGGGAAACACGGTGACAGTCTCCGTGACACCAAGGCCGAGATCTCTGAACTGAACCGGATGATTCAGAGGATACGATCTGAAATAGAGAATGTGAAGAAGCAGGTAGGGCTGGAGGAATATATGCAAGATTAACCCAAGGGTGGAGGGGGGGGCAGAGATTTTTATTGGAATTTCACAATCTGGTCATCTTTAGTCCTGTTCTGTTGCCTGAACTGCAGCAATTCATTTAGTAACACAACTAACGGCAAGCCAAGAGATATCAGGCTGAAGTAGGATGGCCTCTTTGATTGGATGTTACCTCCTGACCTTGCACTTCAAAATAAAAATAAAAAAGGCACTCACAAATGGTTCCCAGTGACTGTAGGGGGCTGCTGCATCCAGGAGGAATGGTGCTGCTGGTATTAAAAATAAAAATGATATTTCAATAATCAGTTTTTTGGATGTCTCTCTTGCCTTTCAGTGTGAGAAGCTGCAGGCTTCCATTGCAGAAGCTGAGGAACGTGGTGAGCTGGCCCTCAAGGACGCCAGGGACAAATTGAATGAACTGGAGGGGGCCCTGCAGAAGGCCAAGGAAGAAATGACCCGTCTCTTGAGGGAGTACCAGGAGCTGATGAATGTCAAGCTGGCACTTGATATTGAAATTGCCACCTACAGGAAATTGCTGGAAGGAGAGGAGAGCAGGTGAGTGTGATGCACAGGAAGGAGATGCGTATTTGGGCTTTGCCGAAGAGAAGACAAAAAAAGAAAGAAAATCAAACTGGAGCTTCCTCTTGGGGGCAGGGGGGCGGGGAGGGAAGGCCATGAAATGTTTGACTGAGTCTCCAGCAGTTAAATTCTAAAAAGGTGAGGTGCCAAGCCTGAAGCCCACTAGGCCTGTCCACGAGATCAGAAATGTAAGGGTGGGCATTGCAATGTATACCCATTGGCGAGGAACATAGGTGCCACAAGTTCTGGATTGAAAGATCCAGGATCAGCAGCGCCGCAGCACTGGAAGTTGCTTCTACGCACTTCCGGACATGGATAGAAGCGACTTCCGATGCCGCTGTGCCCATTTCCAAAATGTCCGCAACTCCAGAAGTCGCTTCTACGCATTTCCGGACATGCGTAGAAGCGGCTCCTGGCACTGCAGACATTTTGGAAATGGGCACAGCGGCATTGGAAGTCGCTTCCATGCATGTCCGGAAGTGCGTAGAAGCGACTTCCGGTGCCGGCGTGGCACCAGAAGAACATGGCAGGAGCTCTGTAATCCGGGGGGAATACAGGGTATTTTGCCATTCGGGACACCTGCGGGAAATGGTAAGAAAATACGGGGGTTTCCCGGGGAAAACGGGGTACTTGGCAGCTATGGCGAGGAAAGCATGTACTGCAGTGATGGGGGATTGTAGGATCTACAAACGTTGCTGGGCTACAACTCCCACCATCCCTGATGGTTCTCCATGCTGAGAACTGTAGTCCAGCAACATCTGGAGGGCCATTGTTTGCCCATCCCTGTGGTACTGCATTACAGTGGTACCTCGGGTTAAGAACTTAATTTGTTCTGGAGGTCCGTTCTTAACCTGAAACTGTTCTTAACCTGAGGTACCACTTTAGCTAATGGGGCCTCCTCCTGCTGCCGCACCTCCGCCGCACGATTTCTGTTCTCATCCCGAAGCAAAGTTCTTAACCCGAGGTACTATTTCTGGGTTAGCGGAGTCTGTAACCTGAAGCGCCTGTAACCTGAAGCGTCTGTAACCCGAGGTACCACTGTATTGTTCAGTATTTTGTGTATGAATGCCCAATTGGATCTCATCTCTTGCCTAAACACCAGGTTTTTCCTCTCCTTCACAGGATGTCTGGAGAGTGTCAGAGCACCGTGAGCATCTGTAAGTAGTGACTCTGTACTCAACTTTTAAAATTAGTGGCACTATCCTATAACCAGCTGCTCTGGAAAATGGCATGCGCTGGCACCACTGTGTCTTGATGTGGTTTTGACAACAGTAGTCATAGTAAATATGCACCAAGCTCTTAAGCACCGTAAATATGGACATAGAAGGAAAGTTGTGGAGGCAGAATGTGGAATCAGGGCTGTGGAAGATCCCCCCTTGCACTATCCTGAACACCACCACAAATGCAACTGTGTTGGTGAAACTCCAGTGTGCTGTAGCAACATGCCAGAAGGAGGTTGAAACTCAAGAAAGTCAGGGATGATGGGAGTTGTTGTCCAACAACACCTGGAGAGCCACAGGTTCCCTGTCCCTGATTTTAAATGTTACAAAAATACCATGTGGGAACAACCTTTGTATGTGATGCTGGGTTTGCATTGCTTCATGCTCATGGGTTGATAACATTTGTAACTCATTCAAAGCAAGCCAATAAACTTCATGGCTGAATAGGGATCGTTTGGAACCCAGCATCCCTTTAGTGCAAGGATGGAGAACTTGTGGCCCTCCAGCTGCTGCTGGACTGTAACGCCCATCATTCTTGACGATTGGCCATGCAGGCAAGGACTGATGGCATCTGGAGTTCAGCAACATTTGGAAGGCCACAGGTTCCCTGCTTTAGTTCGAGTTCAGTGCTTAAGCCCTTACACGCCACACACTTTCTCAAATGACTCTCATTACATGGATGACTCCTTGGCCCTGGAAGTTTCACTTGTCTTATTTTAAGATGCAAAGTAGCTGGAAGTTCTTTCTTTCCCTTTCTTTCTTTCTTTTACAACGACTTGCCATCTCTTCAGGCAATGGCTTGCATGCTCCACTGGTGCATTCCTTGGACAGAATGCCCTGGGACAGAGACAAAGTAGTGCCACCCCCATGCTCAGTGCTAGAGAACTACATTCCAGGCATTAATTGGCCTTATTAGTCCATAAAACCACCGCAATGCTAACTATGCTTGTGTTCCTTTCCAGCTATGGTTGGCTCCTCCTCTACTACTTCTGGCGGTGGATATGGTGGCGGATTTGGAGGTGGATTTGGAGGTGGAATGTGCTATGGAGGAGGATCTGGTGGCCTTGGTGGATTCAGCTCTGGAAGCGGAAGAGGTGTTTGCAGCATAGGAGGTGGAGGAGCTTGCTCTGTCGGCGGAGGATATGGAGGAGGATATAGTTCCGGAGGCACCATTGTGAAAAAAACCACCACATCCTCTCATTCCATCAAGTCTTCAAGCAGGAAATAAGAAGCAACAGGTGCAGGGATGACAACATCAGCATGGATGAAAGAACCGTTTTTCTGAAGACTTCTGCAAAGCCACCCTGAACAGAATCTTGGCGCCTTTCAGAAAAAATGGACTGTGCCCCTTATGGCCATTATGGCTGCTCTTCCAGGATATTTTTTAAGTCTTGCATTGTTTGGGTGGGATACAGACTCAATTAGCTGAACTTCAGTACCATTGAGTTCTGTGAGACCTGTCATTGCTAACTTGTCTCATTTATGTCAGTGGGACCTTAGTTCATCTAACGTAGTCGGTATCCAACCCAACCCAAACTTAGTCTGTAGCCCACCCTTTGTTGTTGACACATTTCATGCCCCTAACATAATTAGGTCTAGTCAACAGATGTGTAATATGCGAAGGCTGTGTTTGCATGAACAAGGGCAAACAGTATTAGGTAGTTCTATAGAGGTTATTCTAGGCAATGTGTGCATTGTCTTTGCACCATTCACACATCTTTTATGTAGAGCAGCACCCTCTGTCCTAGATAGCCCAGAATTCTCACTGGCTGTGCTTCAACTGAGGATACACTTTTATCTCTTTGGTGGATTGAAACACCGGGGGCAGGCTTCACTCTGGATAGGTACGGTTCACACGAGAAAACAATTCTAGGAGTCAGGTTATTTGAGTCTCATAACGTTTAAAGAGTACTGCTGTTTTGTCTACATTCTAACTCCTCTGAATGAAACCTGATGGAGAAAGAATGTGAATTACATCAAAAACTGCTTATGTGAGCACAGCCTTCATGTTTTGCTCATTCAATCAAATCAGTGCTATTTTTCTAGAAAAAAGAGGTGCTGGAACTCACCACAAGCACCTCCCTCATTCTCTTAAATGGCAATGGCGCCCACCTGAGAGGTGCCAGAACTGAGTTCTGGAGAGTTCTGGCTGGAAAAAAAAGCCCTGATACAAATGAATATCTTTCCAGCTACTCTCCTGTGATTACCTGCCTGTGGTTTTGCTGAGTAATAATGGTTACTTACTTAAATGAATATGCAAAATACCAGCAGCTAAAAGGTAGGGGCATGTGATCTTGCCAAAGTCACACTCCTTTAAGTCCCATTGACTCCAATGAGAGAGCTTAAGCAGAGGCTTAAGTCATTCCTATTGAAAGCAAGACGGCTTATCCAGATTTAACTTTAGCCGCTTTGTGCTCCACATTCTGTCTTTCTTTTTGTAATGGTCTTGAAAATCTTTTTGTTTTGGTGGTGATTCCTTTTCTCTCGCGTGTGATCACTTGCAGCTCATTAAACTCTAAGTGAAGAGAACAATGGTGTCTTCTGGATTTTTGCCAAGAGCTTTTATGCTGGGATAATAATCATGAAAGCCTTATGATGGAGGATAAGGCTATCAATGACTACAGTGGTGCCTTGACCATAGCTGCCAAGTTTTCCCTTTTCTCACGAGGAAGCCTATTCAGCATAAGGGAAAATCCCTTTTAAAAAGGGATAACTTGGCAGCTATGGCCTTGACTTATGAAGACGATCCATTCCGCGGCGCTCTTCATAAGTCGAAGCCTTTGGTTGTTGAAGTGCCCATTGTACGCATGCGTGAAACGCAATTTTGCGCATGCACAGAATGGGCGCGTGGCAAAAAGACTTCCAGGTTTGCTGACTTCATAAGTCGAAACCTTTGAAAGTCGAGGCATTCGTATGTCGAGGTACCACTGTAGTAGCCATGAAGACTCTCTTCTGCCTCCATTGTGAGAGATAATGTGTCTCTATATACCAGTAAGAGGCAATTACAAGAGAGGAAAGTGTTCTTGCACTCAGGTCCCATAAGCAACTGTGAGAACAGTCCCTCTCTCTCTCTGTGTGTGTCTCCATTCTGCGCTGAAACAGAATATGGGGTTGGGGTCCATTCCCATTGCAGGTGTGAACTTCACAGCCAAAACTTCCAGTAACAGGCCAAGAAAGGCAGAGGGAGGTGGAGAAAGGGCTTTAGAGGAGGATGGCAGAATGGGAGGCTTTGGAGAAGGAGGAGGAGGAGGAGAGTTTGGATTGGATATTCCGCTTTATCACTACCCTAAGGAGTCTCAAAGCGCGGCTAACATTCTCATTTCCCTTCCTCCCCCACAACAAACACTCTGTGAGGTGAGTGAGGCTGAGAGACTTCAGAGAAGTGTGACTAGCCCAAGGTAACCCAGCAGCTGCATGTGGAGGAGCGGGGAAGCAAACCTGGTTCACCAGATTACGAGTCTACCGCTCTAAACCACTACACCACACTGGCTCTGGAGGGAGAGGGCAGGGAAGTGGAGGCAGATGTAAAACTGGGAGGGCAGGCAAGGAATTGATGGTGGAGGGGACGGGGCAAGATAGACTGAAAGGGACTGACACATGGCTCAGAGCTTGACAACTGGAGCATCCTCTAATCTGGAGTATATATAGACCACAAGCATTGGACCTGGGCCTGTCTGTGACTCCAGATTCCTTGATGCCCTTTAATCACCCTGTTCAAAAAAAGGTGCAAATTAGGTAGTTTCTCATTAAAATGCAATAATAACAATAATATTCAAATTTTCCCCTCTATTCCTAATTTTCAGAACCCTCTCAAACATCAGTTTCCAGGATTCTTTGAGAATAGCAATGAAAGTTAAACTTGTGGAAAACTTTGTAGTGTAAATGGCCCCCAAAGTTGAAGGGCATTTCCATTCAAATGGTGTTTGTCTGCCATGTCATGTGATCAATTATATGGGGTGGGACTTACCTGCTCCCCACATACTTTATTCAAGGTGGCACCCCTGGTCGAACACCTGAGATTGCAGCAGCATGACTGAAGTAGAGTCATGTACACAGGATTGCGTATGCGTATGCAAGTGAGACCTTCCCTTAAGTGGGGTGGTAAAACCTCATGCTGATTCACCTTCTGCTGAGACGGCCAAATGAACGGCTAGTGTCTCGCCTGAGTTTTGTAACTTTATGCTCCCAAGCGCTTCACCACCACCCACAAGGAGCAATGAAAGATGTGCTGCTTCCCTCATGGAACTCCTCCCACTGGCTTTGCAAACCTAGATTTCAGTTTCCTTTTACACCAGGTACACAATGTTCTTGCTCTGTTAGATAATGAGATAGAAGCAAGAAAAATGGGACAGTGACAAACCACTGGATTTTCTCTTAGCAGAACTATGGAATAGAGCAAGGCTCAGCAAACTTTTTCAGCAGGGGGCCAGTCCGCTGTCCCTCAAACCTTGTGGGGGGGCCAGACTATATTTCATGAAGTGTACACTAGTTGCGATAATATTATGGGTCTTCTTCATTTTCTCCCACGTGAGCAACAATGGAGGACTGGGATTGAATTGACTGCCCCACTCACAACTTTCACATGTACATTGGCTTTGGGAAACAGGTGGAATGGTCAATCAATGGCTAATTAATCTTGAAGGCTGAAAAACAGAGCCTCCATATTTCAAGGCAGTGTATGTGGAATTCAATGTCACACTGCGCTGAACATTGTGTCAGCGCAAACATTGCACTTTGCCAGATGGAATTATCCCCCTTTCCTTCCCTCACATTGTTCTGGGAAAATAAAAAAATTCCTTCAGTAGCACCTTAAAGACCAACTAAGTGTTTATTTTGGTATGAGCTTTCGTGTGCATGCACACTTCTTCAGATACACTTGAAACAGAAGCAACCAGACCCTTATATATATTCAGAGGGTGGGGTGGGGGTGATGGGAATGGGTGATGGGCTGTAAGAGTGGTAAACCTGTTGATGGCTGTTAACGACTGCTCATTACTGCAATAGGTCCTGCGGGGGAAAAACAAGGGAATTCTCCTGACCCACAAACTTGTTTGGGGGGCATCAGAGGGGCACAGGGAGGGAAAAGTGGTGGAAGCCGTTTTATATCTTTGAGTACTAAATATGAAGTTTTGTGTGGTCACTTTCTAAGAAGCCTTATCTGTCTCTGGGCAACTTGAAGCCCTAGGTTTGATGAGAGAGAGAAGAAAGGTTTCTCACGCAGCTTAACTGTTGGGATGCAGAACATTGTGTAGCTTTTTGCAGTGCCTTTGAGCTATGGAAACACTAAACTAAACTAAACTAAACTAAAAACTAAACTAAACTAAACGATATGGCCTTTGTGTTGTACTTTGAAGGTCATCTATTGCATTTAGCTGCACATAGGATAGGTGTTAGGGACACGGGTGGCACTGTGGTGTAAACCACTGAGCCTTGGGCTTGCCGGTCGGAAGGTCGGCGGTTTGAATCCCCACGATGGGGTGAGCTCCCGTTGCTCAGTCCGTGCTCCTGCCAACCTAGCAGTTCAAAAGCATGTCAAAATGCAAGTATATAAATAGGTACCGCTCTGGCGGGAAGGTAAACGGCATTTCCATGTGCTGCTCTGGTTTCTCCAGAAGCGGCTTAGTCATGCTGGCTACATGACCCGGAAAAACTGTCTGTGAACAAAGGTCAGCTCCCTCGGCCAGTAAAGCAAGATAAGTGCCACAACCCTAGAGTTGTTCACGACTGGACTTAACTGTCAGGGGTCCTTTACCTTTACATTTTAGGATAGGTGTTACCAGGTTAAGTGATTTATTTACAGCATCCTGGCAGGGCTCATAATGAAGGCTCATAATGAAGGCCTCTCTAATTGAGAAGGGGGTCCCTGGCTGAAGGCTGAATTGTCCTTAAGTGAACTCACAAGGTCTGAAATACAGTTTTCTTAGGAAACTAGGAAGACAAGGAGGGCCTGGGGCAATAATGGGAATATACTAAGGAGCTCTCTCTCTCTCTCTCTTTTGCAGAAGTAGCATGTTACTTTCCATGTCCTCCTTGTAGATCTGCATTTGTATCCTACCAATTCTTCCATTGTTTGGTACAAAACATCCAAATCAAGGTTGAGCCTTAAGGCTGATAATCGTAATAAAATCTGGAGTTGTCTGGACTTACCTCGTGTGATGCAAGAGACACATTATCTCTAAGTAGATTCATTGGCTTCCTTTGATATAGAGTTCTTGCTGACTTAACACCTTCCATGTTCTCTAAGGTACAGTGCCTGGGAAATGAGTGTTGCTGTTTGTTTGTTTTTTTAAGAAATTAGTGAATCACTTACATGTTCTTGGTTGTTGGCTTTTTTTTGCACCTGTAGTTGGGTGCGACAGCATTGTTACACTGGAACAATGCCATTCACATGTTAGGAAAAAAATTGGATGGTTTCCTATGAAAATAATGGTAAGTGTATGTGTATTAAGGGAGCAGGGGCTCCCTCAGTCCTCCTCATATACACAAGAGCTGCATTTGCATAACCATACTTCTGCTTGTCCTGCACCACAAAATCATGGGTTTGATAGGTTTTCTAGAAGTGTGGCTGAGCCCTAAGTGTACCTTTACCGAAGGTGTCATGGGCTTTGAAGACACTCGAACTCAGGACGCAAGGGAGAAACGTGCTAAGAGGAAGGCACGCTTGGCAAATCCGCACTGTGATCAACTCCCGCCCGGAAACCAATGTCCCCACTGTGGAAGGATGTGTGTATCCAGAATTGGTGTCCACAGTCACTTATGGATTCATTGTTAAAACCATGTTTATGGAAGACAATCTTACTCGGCTATGAGGGATTGCCAAAGAAAGAAGAAAGTACATGGGAAACATCTGCTGCCAATAAAAAAATTCCTTCAGTAGCACCTTAAAGACCAACTAAGTTTATATTTTGGTATGAGCTTTCGTGTGCATGCACACTTCTTCAGATTATCTGAAGAAGTCTTTAAGGTGCTACTGAAGGAATTTTTTTATTTTGCTTCTACTCAGACCAACACAGCTACCTACCTGTAACTATCTGCTGCCAATATGAGCTAAGGGTTCTCCACATGTTCCCTGGAGCCTGTGGATAGGGCTGTCAGTCTAGAAACCCATTATACAGACATTAAAACTCACTGTACATATCCATAATTAAAATACACAATACAAACATCTCATTAAAATATCAAAATATAAGTATCCATAATAAAAGCCCACAATAAAACAATCCAATTAAAACAAGATGGCTTTTAAAACAGGAGACTCAGGTTGAGTTCAGGTAGCTAAATATAGCTGTAGTCCTAAGGTCAGGGAGGGGAATTTGGAGGTGGTTCAACCATTGCATTCTGTGCCCTAGCTGGTCTTGAACTGTCAGGGCAGAAATGAAGGTAGAGGAAAGCTCTGTGTGCTTTTGCCCATTTCCTGAAGTCAAATTTTAAAACATTAAATATATATATATATATATGTATTTTCTCCACCCATTGGAAACAGTAGGAGGAAAAGATGCCCCCATTACTTCCCCATTTGGAGAGGCTCAATGAATGTCAGGATGCTGTCTCCCGGCTGGTTGACCAGTAAAGTATAAAGACAAGGAATAGTTTATTATTGTCCTTTTCTATTTCAATCTTTACAGAGAGAGGCTATAGACCCCAGCCTCTTGGATAAAGGCGTTGTCCAGAGTGAATCTCCACCTCCTGTCTTTCCCACTTCCTCATTCGTCATCATCATCATCTACGGGTGCTGCTATGTGCCCTCTGCCTTTGAGCTCTTTGCTCTCCTACTTTTAAGGCTTGTCGGGTTCTGGGAGATGGAGGGTCTAGAATGCTTTCTAATGAGAAAGTCAGTTGGGTGTTGTCCCTGCTCTCCCATGATTTCACATCTTTCCCCTCATCTGCCTCTGAGCTGCTACTTTCCTCAAACCCCTGTTGTAAATTCATATTATCTTCTTCCTCCTCCTCCCTGGTTTGGTCAGGATGCCTCCACCATTCCTCCTCTTCCCAGTAGCTTCATAAAGGTAAAGGGACCCCTGACCATTAGGTCCAGTCGCGGACGACTCTGGGGTTGAAGTGCTCATCTCGCTTTACTTGGTGAGGAAGCCGGCGTACAGCTTCCAGGTCATGTGGCCAGCATGACTAAGCCGCTTCTGGCAAACCAGAGCAGCTCACGGAAACACCGTTTTCCTTCCCACTGGAGTGGTACCTATTTATCTACTTGCACTTTGATGTGCTTTCGAACTGCTTCATATCCTTCACTAAAGGGGAATATGAACATTTGGCTTATATAGTCAATAAAGTCTTCATAGGGTTGCATTGAAAGACCCCACTTTTAATATTTTAATATGCCCTGTGGAATATTCATCCAGAAAAACTTGGAAAGATGAACTTCAAAATACAGTAAGCTCGCAACGTATGTGGGGGTTACGTTCTGGGGGTCATGCCTAAAGCCAAAACTGCATATAGTCAAAACACATGGGGTTCAATGGTGGGTGGTATTGCCAAAGTCTTTTTCCCTGGGTGCCTGCCTCCCCTCCCCCCTGCCTGTTTGTATGAGAGGAAAAGTCCAAAATATAATACTGTAATTGGACCAAGGTAGTTTCCAGAAATGCAAAGAAGGTGCAAATCCTATACACACATTTTGGGAATTGGGATGCCCCCAAACAAATAATCTGCTGGAAATTGAAGTGGAAGATATTATTGGATACAGGATACCAAAAGGACTACTCCCAGTGTCCTTCCTTCCTTCCTTCCTTCCTTCCTTCCTTCCTTCCTTCCTTCCTTCCTTCCTTCCTTCCTTCCTTCCTTCCTTCGACTACAGTATTTGGTGATGTGAGAAAGCTTGGAAATATTTTTTCACTTATTAAGAGCTGCAAGGACAGACGTTGCCCTGGGATTAAAAAAGGCAAATATGTGATCATTATTATGGACAGGTTATGTGCAGCCTGGGATGTGGGTTGTCTCTTGATCAAATTAACAAATGTTGTATGGATTAGAGAAGCAAGACAAATGGAAACTGTCAATTTTGTGGCAATACATTGAAGCACAAGAGGAATGAAGAATTCAGCCATAGACATTTTTACAATCCAAAAGGAAATAGATAACCTAGATCCGTTGTAATTTCTGATTCATCTATTGGAAAATAATATATATATATATATAAGAATAATATTGGAGAAAACTGGGTATTGAAACTTGCTTAACCTAAATCATATATCCCTGTTTCCAGCGGCCCTTGAAAGTATGCTTCACGCAGAGTATACACAGTCAGAAGTTGACCTGGCTAAGAAAACACCACCAAGAGCGTAGGGTATTATCTCCCTTATATGAAACCCCTTACTAGCTGTACGCTTGTAAAAGCATACAGAAGAAAATACAAACTGTTGGGTTTCTTTAACTGAAAAACAAACTGACTCTAAAGAAACTTTAAACTAAAGATAAATGCTTTCTCTCTTAGCAATGTTATCTACCCACTTTCAAAAACTCCCACAAACCTCCCATTAAACTATCCGAGAATTAACAGCAAACTAGCATTATAACTAAGCAACTCTCATACTAAGATTCAACTGAGGAATCTCTTAAACTGAGAGAGTGATCTACTGCGAGATGAATCAAACTGAAAGATCTAACTAAGAGATACAGAAGGCTTTCTGGCAGAGCCTTATATACAAGAAGCAGAGCCCACGCCTGTGAGCAATTAACAGAAACACCGGCATCTGTTTCTCTTAAACAGACAGTATTTACATTAGACTGGCTCTAAAGTAACTTGACTATTCAAAAAATCCAACATCATCACCATCATTTCCACAATCAATTTATTGTGTATTTTCAAAAGCACTTAATATGGAGTATTGATGCGGTAAAAAAACAGAGGGGGAATTCTGATTTCTCTGTGCAGGCTCACAATCTGAAAAGAATGGCATGGGACCAAATGAGAAGAGAGCAGGACAAAATGAGGAAAACTTGGAGAAAGCTTGGAGAAAGAGAGAGGAAAAGAAAGGGAAAGTGTTAAAAATATAGCCTTTCCCTCAATGCTAACCCAATCATAGTAGACCTATGGAAATTAAAGGCCTTGAGTTAGGCATTTTATTTATTTGTTTTACGAAATGTATATACCTCTTGATTGTAATAAAACCTCTGAGTAGGATTAACATGGGATACAACCCAAAAAACCCACCCCATTTTTTTTAAAAAAAATTGACAATTTATTAGCTCTCTGATGCACAAGGATGCTATCTTAGAGCACTGAAAGGAATCAAACAACGTATAATTGCTTACATGGTTTAGTGATAGGATTGATTGCATGTAGACTGTGTTTGTTATTGCTTGCTTGAGATACACTGTATTGTTGAACAAAGTGGGTAGTATTTGACTAGGTTTTACACAGAGTAGACACACTGAAATTAGGGAACATGATCAAGTTAAGTCTATTAATTTCAGTGGGTCTACTATGAGTAACACTTAGTTGACTACCACCCAGATTTCTACACCTCCCCCCCAAAACCAACAACAATGTACAGTGGAACCTCGATTTATGAACACCTCGGTTTACGAATATTCAGTTTCCGAACGCCGCGGACCCATCTGGAACGGATTAATTCACTTTCCATTACTTTCAATGGGTACGTTCGTTTCAGTTTATGAACGCTTCAGTTTATGAACAGACTTCCGGAACCAATTACACCCATGCTTCGGGTTAAGTACGCTTCAGGTTGAGTACTCTGCGGACCCGTCTGGAACGGATTAATCCACTTTCCATTACTTTCAATGGGAAAGTTCGCTTCAGTTTATGAACGCTTCAGTTTATGAACAGACTTCCGGAACCAATTGTGTTCATAAACCGAGGTACCAATTTACACATCTTATCTACTTAACACAAAGATGCTCCCATATGCCCAGATGCAGAATATTATGTATGTCTAGCACAAATTGGAGAGGTGTTTCAACTCTTTTTAGGGCTCCAAATACTCTCCTGTTATTGGAAATGTAACATTTATCCTCCCATGCAGAGCACCCCCTATGTGCCAGGTTCCATAGAGCTCCTGTGCAGGTGGAAAGGGCACCTCTAGAGGCATGGCCCATGATATTGAAATGCACTGGAAGGAAATGCAAATGAAGGTATTATATGTGCATCTGCAAGAAATGGATGGGTGTATTAATCATCAAGGATAGAGAAGAAGCACTGACCTGTTCATTCATGTACAAACAAGGCTTCAAAGAGTCTGATTGGCTCAACAGAAAATGATGCCAAGAAATTCTTTCTTTCTTTTTTAAAGGACAATATTTTTAAAATGGTTATTTTCTTAAATCTGCATTATTATTATTAGGGGAGCTATAGCAAAAACGCTATTTGGTGAACTCAGTCATTATTACCTAAGAAATAATGTCTGGCAAATTTTAATGGGTATATTTAATGGAGGGTAGTAAAAAGGAAAAAGAAGATGAAGACAGGGCTCATGTCCTCGAAAAATGATAACTCAGCTTGTTACAGCTTAGCTCCTGCGTGATGAATGCATTTCATAATAATAAAAAAATACATTTCACAATGACTATCTTCACAATGTTGTCTTAATAATAATAATAATTATTATTATTATTAAAGCCACTCTGAGCGGCTTTAGCAGAAATATTAAAATACAATAATTTATTAAACATTAAAAGCTTCAGATGTCCTCTAAAAGTCTGGTAGTTATTTTTCACTACTGAGAAGGCCCTCTGCCCTTTTCGCTGTAACTTGGCTTCTCGCAGTGAGGGAACCGCCAGAAGGCCCCCGGCACTGGACCCCAGTGTCTGGGCAGAATGATGGGGGTGGAGACGCTCCTTCAGGTATACTGGACAGAGGCCGTTTAGGGCTTTAAAGGTCGGCAGCAACACTTTGAATTGTGCTTAGAAACGTACTGGGAGCCAATGTAGGTCTTTCAAGACCGGTGTTATGTGGTCTCGGTGGCTGCTCTCAGTAACCAGTCTAGCTGCCACATTCTGGATTAATTGTAGTTTCCAGGTCACCTTCAAAGGTAGCCCCACGTAGAGCTCTTTGCAGTAGTCCAAGCGAGAGATAACTAGAGCATGCACCACTCTGGTGAGACAGTCCATGGGCAGGTAGGGTCTCAGCCTGTGTACCAAATGGAGCTGATAAACAGTATAGATGTGAATGTGTTTTTGTATGCCACAACTGCGGCGAGAGTATTATTAGCAAAGTACTGGAAGACACTGAAGATACCTACAGTGGAGGAATGGCAGATGAAGATGTTGGACTATATGGAACTTGCTGACCTGACTGGAAGGCTACGCGACCGGGGAGAGGAAAAGATGGAAGAGGAGTGGAAGAAATTCATAATTTATTCTAAAAAATATTGTAGAATTGATATTTGAAGAGGATTATAAGCAATTGTGTAGGTTGTAGGTTAGGAATTAAGGGTGTAAAATTATATAGGTTAGAAATGTAAGTCGGACAGTTGAATTTAAGGAAAAAATGTAATTACTATTAAAAAAAGAAGATGAAAATTTGATTAGAACCTGCTAAGTTAGAGATGTAATGAACCGTTAAAAGGAATTCTCGTGGAGGTCTATTATTGAACTATGAAATTAGGATATTGGAATGCTGATCTTTATTCTTATTTTTATTGTTAATTATTCTTTTTTTCTTTTTTTCTTAAAGTTGGATGGTTGAAGATGATATATGTTATAGGAGAATATTGTTTCTTTTTTCTCTTTTTTCTTGTTTATATGTTGGAAAATCTTAATAAAAATATTTTTTTAAAAAAAAGATAAACAGCTGCCCTGGATACAGAATTAACCTGCGCCTCCATGGACAGCTGTGAGTCCAAAATGACTCCCAGGCTGCGCACCTGGTCCTTCAGGGGCACAGTTACCCCATTCAGGACCAGGGAGTCCTCCACACCTGCCCGCCTCCTGTCCCCCACAAACAGTACTCCTGTCTTGTCAGGATTCAACCTGCTTCATAAGCAGCTAGGTGACTGCTAGGTCCCATTTTCATGTGGCCTGAATAGCAATTTCTTTAAGCTGGAAGTTTACCATCCAATCTGTTTCACAATTGTTTGCCCATCTCTCCATCAATGACCCATCCAATCTTTCTAATCTACCTTCACACATTTGACTGCCTCTTTTCTCTCTCTGTGACACATATACACTCATTTATATGTATCTTTTAAAAACCCTTTTAAAGGTTTGTTTGGTTTCCCCCCATAATCAAGTGGTATATAAATTTTATGAAACAAGCTAACTCAGATTCTAAAGCCTCTAAATTGGCTGAGCACAGCATGTATCTTATGGGATTCCTACATGTGACCTAGAAGGAGACAGAGACAGACAGAGAGAAGAAGTAGAAACAGTTTTGTTCTTATTGCATGGAAGTTCATGCTGCAATCAATCAGTCAATCTAGAAGGTCCTGCAGAACAGTCAGTCCTTTCCCTTCTGCTGTTTTAGCCCATCCATTCTTCTTGAGCTTTGCCATCCACAGCCTACCATCTCCACCAAAGCACAGAGTTGCATGCCTCAGTCGCCTCTTTGTTTCCTTATGCCCACCATCCAAAGTAAAACGAGAAGTGTCCTCCATGGATGTCCACCATTTGTTCATCAGCATGTGATCTCCATTCTCTTTTAGCTGGTGTTGCCCGTCCTAAGATTCATTCAGTGTTGTTGCTAGCTCCTTGGTGTAAAGGAAGCGCTGCTGTTCCAAGTTTTAGGGATGCCCATGCGAGAAGAGCCCAGACAGATCTGCTCTGACAAAGCATTCTGTTTACCAAGGTGATGAAGATCCTCCGTGAACTTCAAGTTGAGAAACTGCTCTTAGGGAGCCAAAGGCAATTTTCCACATAGAGGCAGATTTAGGGTGTAATTGCAGGCGTGCTTTGGGGATTGTGAAAGGCGTGCTAATGCTTTGCATGCTGCAAAGCGGCTGCCTGCCATGGAGCTTTGCAATTAGAAATGCAGATGAAGATACTGATAGATAAGACCTCCATTGAGAATAAAGAGTGATGCACTGTGTCAATTAAAGGGCCTACTCCCCAGACAAAATAATCAAGCTTAAGGTATCTTAGTCACTGAAAAGACATTGTGCCATCATTGGTCATCATCGGCATCTTCTCTTCCTTTGGCAGTGAAGGGGTGTGCTAATGGGTAGGGTCAGTGTTTGGAAAAATGAAGATGAAGATCTGTCAACCACACCAAGTTCATGAACACAATACAATGATATCCTTCTTCCCGCCCATGCAAACTCAAGCCCAGCTCCTCCCTAAAGCAGATATAAGGGAGGCTCTTTCCAACTCCGGATCCAGAGGGATTTTGCTTCCCTTGGGCTCTGCATACATCTCTTCCTCTCCTTTTTTTGCATTGCAACTTCTGGGCTTGATCATTTTCTCTGCTCTTCATTCAACTCTGACACAGTGATGTCTGTCAAAACCTGCAACGTGAGCCGCAGAGGCTATAGCTCAACATCTGTTATTGGCGGTGGTGGAGGTGGAGGAGGAGGAAGTAGAATTGGCTATGCTTCATCATCCAGGGGATATGGTGGCGGCATAAGAGGCCAATATGGCAGCAGGAGCCTCCATAACTATGGCAGTAGAGGAACAAGAATTTCCTATGGACGAGGCTATGGCGGTGGAATGGGTGGCGGCTATGGTGGTGGGATCTGTGGTGGAGGAATAGGTGGTGGTTATGGTGGTGGAGGAATGGGCGGTGGTTATGGTGGCGGAGGAATGGGCGGTGGTTATGGTGGCGGAGGAATGGGTGGTGGTTATGGTGGCGGAGGAATGGGCGGTGGTCCTTTTGGTGGAGGAATGGGTGGTGGTTATGGTGGCGGAGGAATGGGTGGTGGTCCTTTTGGTGGAGGAATGGGTGGTGGTCCTTTTGGTGGGGGAATGGGCCCTGGTGTTAGTGGCGGAGGCATTGGCAGTGTCCAAATAGACCCAAGTCTTCTGAGACCAGTTCGTGTAGATATTGATCCCCAGATCCAGCAAGTGAAAAATCAGGAGAAAGAGCAAATCAAGAATCTCAACAATCAATTTGCTAGCTTCATTGACAAGGTAAGCTACCAGAGCAGGAAGTGATGCAGTTTGACTGATTTCATGTTGTCTGGGGAAATGCAGTTAATTTTTGCTGTGAATGGTTGGGTAACGTCTGAAAATATGAAAGCTTGAAATTTGAGGTTTACATTTGTTTGTTTATCACTAATTATGGATTAGATGGGATTTAATTTCCACAGAATATTTTATTTAAATTCTGAAATTATGAGTTCTTTGCTTTATTCATTTATACCAGCATTTATATCCCACCCTTCTACATGCATATGCATCACTCAGGGCGGTGATACTTACAGTATATATCACAATATCTGTAACAACCTCCTAGTTAACTGTTTACAAGCCATTAATGTCAGTTGAGGCCATTTGCAATGGAAGATGATCAGTGTGTTGGATATGTTTGTGGCATAAAACAGAGGGAAGAACATTTGCTCTGTTCCTCCCACCCACCTAATATTAAGAAAATTAAGCGGAAGCAGATGTCTGGTGTCTTTGCATTAACCAGCAGATTCGCCAAGGGACTCCAGGATAGCAATAATATGTTGCTACTTTTTTTAAATTGGTGTTGGCTAAGACACAAGTGAGATTTATTGGGAGAAATGTTTGTGTTATAGGTAAAGGTAAGGGAACCCCTGACCATTAGGTCCAGTCGTGACTGACTCTGGGGTTGTGGCGCTCATCTCGCATTATTGGTTGAGGGAGCCGGCGTACAGCTTCCAGGTCATGTGGCCAGCATGACAAAGCCGCTTCTGGCGAACCAGAGCAGCACACGGAAATGCTGTTTACCTTCCTGCTGTAGCGGTACCTATTTATCTACTTGCACTTTGACGTGCTTTCGAACAGCTAGGTTGGCAGGAGCTGGGACCAAGCAATGGGAGCTCACCCCGTTGCGGGGATTCGAACAGCCGACCTTCTGATTGGCAAGCCCTAGGCTCTGTGGTTTAAACCACAGTGCCACCCGCACCCCTGTGTTATAGGTACATGGATGTATATGGTTTCACAAAGCATGTGAAATGAAAAAAGTTTAATGAAGTGTTAAGAGTTGTCCAAAGCCCAATGAAGTGTGCAGAATTGGCCCAATTGGATGCATTGAGGCTTGACACACAGGACAACATGCCAATTAAAATTGCTGTTGCTTGAAACTTGGCTTCAAGTAAAATTCAAAGGGATTTTGGGGAGCTCCTTTGCTGAAACATTGGATTGTATCCAATGATATTCCTGCTCAGGGTAGATCCATTTAAGTCAATAGATATGACTAACCTAGGTCCATTAAATTCAATGGATCTACTCTGAGTATGACTAGCACTGGATACACCCAAAGCAAGGATTCTAAGGAAGCAAAAAATATTTTGGTATGACTAGCAAAACTTCTCAGCTGCGAGTTGCATGGCCGTTAAAACTAAAGTAGCTTTTTTGTATTTATCAGGGGAACCTGGTGTCCTTCAGATGATGTTTGACTTCATCTCCTATCAGCCCCAGCTAGCATGGCTAGTGTGAGGGATGGTGGGAGTTGCAGTCCATCAACTTCAGTCCTAATATATGTCATATGAAGCTGCTGCTGACTCAGACCATTGGTCTATCTGGCCTAGTGTTGTCTATTTTGATTGGCAGAGGCTCTCCAGGATCTCAAGTAGGGGTCTCCCCAGTCCTCCTACCTGATATACATTAATTACAGATGGCAACCTTTGACTGTCTTACATGCAATGCCATTTCCCCAGCATTAATCAGGGGTGAGTTCCCCCGCTGCTCCTGGATTGAATGAAGAGGGTAGTATGCTACATCTTCCCGATGACTCAGGAATGACCCTTCACATGACCCTATCATAAGGCAACACTGCCTGGAACTCTTCTATCCCTTTGGTGCAGCTACCCACCTACCTAGTCATCCTGGGGCTGGTAGCCAGGGCTGTGGTGGGCTGTTATTTGTGTGGTCAGAATAGGATTTATCTGGGGTGGGCTTAAGATCCACCTCTGTGCACATCTTTTCCATCTGTTCCTCACTGTCATGTCTCTTTTTTGGTGTGCTTCTCTTGTGGCTGATTTGCTTTCTGGTTAGTTTAAGGGTGGGTATGGTAGACATAAGTGTAGAATATTTGGTGAGCACCTTGAGGCATGTGGGGTGAGGGAACATAGGAAACTGCCTTGCACTCAATCAGACCATTGATCCATCACACTCAGTATTGTCCACATTGACTGGCTGAGACTCTCTAGTTATTCAGACAGGAGTCTCACCTAGTCTTACCTGGAGATGCCAGTGATCTTTTGCATGCAAAGCAGATGCTTTATACTGAGCTATCACTTCTTGAAAGTTTGAGGTGATGCAGAAATCGGTCTAGGTGGTCCTCTTCCTGATGTATGCAGACCGGAGAGCAAGTATGGACTCCTCAGGCTGCCTTTAGGACATTGTGGCTGTGACAAGAGCTGATCCACTCTGGTGGGTTGGTACTGGAAGCCAGGGTGGTGTTGCCCAGATAGAGGCAACTGCAGTTTACAGTGCCAGCACTGGTTTATTATTGCACAGCTACATTTTATGGTCACCATAAAAATGACCTTTCAGGAAGGAAGGAAGGACACAGTTTCCTATGTTGTACCATCACTTGGGGAGCAGGCACTGATCTGTGGCCCTGCTATGAGAACCACAAAGCATAGTTCTAAGGAAATGGGAAGGTTCCACTGGCCCCCAGAAACTGAAAATTGCCAGTGTCCAATTCTGCAATTATTAATTCAGAGTAACAACAAACAGGGGGAGCAAAGTGCAGTTTGGGGCTCAGCCAGGTTGCCTTCATGTGGATCCATTAACCTGTGAAAGAATGGACTTTGCTGTTAGCACCCATCTCCAATGTGCTATGATGCTGAACCTCTTCAATGTCTTATACATCTTCCATTTCTTGGGTTTCAGGTCCGGTTCCTAGAGCAACAAAACAAGGTTCTGCAAACCAAATGGCAGATCTTACAGCAGCAAACCCAGGGCCGAGGCCCACATCAGAACCTGGATGGTGAATTCCAGCAATTCATCAACGGCCTGAGAAACCAAATTGAACGAATCCGTATGCAGAAGTCACAGCTGGCATCGGAACTTCAGAACATGCAGCACCTTGTAGAAGACTACAAGAACAAGTAAGGAACAACCAAAAGTGAAAGATGCTTTGTCACCACTATTTGTGCATCTGCCATTAATCATCAAGTGACTTTGGTTCAGAACAATGAAATTGTCTTCAGCTCCAGGGCATTCCAAATGAGTTCAGGTTGCACTAAGCATTACAACCTTCTGCAATACAACAGAAGGTTGGAAACACTAATCTGAGTAGTTTGTGTGTGTTTCTCTGGGGCATTTGCAATGTTCAGCTTGTGTGGTTTATTTTAATACACTTGCAGTAGTCTATCTCAGTGAGCTCTTTGTGACCTCTCTTTTCTGGTTTAAACAGGTATGAAGAAGAGATCAGCAGGCGCACATCTGCTGAGAATGAATTTGTGGTGCTGAAAAAGGTGAGGAGTGGTGCTTGGCAGCATACTATAAATAGAGAAGGCATCGCGGTGGGATAGAATTGAATCAGGCATCGGAATGTTTTCAAGCTATACAAAGCCAAACCATTGCAGAGAAATGTTGTTTTCTCCCATCTGTCAGGGGGAAGTCTAGGCTATAAGTATAGGCCTTCTTCCTAACATGTTAGCACAAGTTGGCAAATGCACTTCCCCCTTCCCCATTTTATCCTCACAGCATCCCTGTGAGGTAGGTTAGACTGAGAATCTGTGACTGGTCCAAGGTCACCCAGCAAGCTTCATGGCTGAGTGCGGATCGGAACCCTTTTCTCCCAGGTCCTGATCTGACACTTTAACCACTGCACCACCTCTGGTTCTCTTGGGCCTGCCTACATGTTTAATGGCCTTTTGGAGAACAACTGAACCCCACAAGACACCTATCACTCATCCTTAGCTCTCACTGGAGAGCTCATAGTAGCAAATTATACTGGATCTATAGCAGTTCAAAAGGGCAATCATAGAAATTGCAGGGGCACACTGCAAAACACGGCAGTGTCGATTAAACTGCTGCTTCCTATGTGTCCATGTTAGTTTGTTTAAAATCCATTGTTTCATTATTAAATTTAGTGGAGCTGTTGAATTAAGCCTGACCCAGAAGCCCTTTCCCCCTGCAGCCAGATGTATGGGGAATTCCTGGGGTTTCTTGGTGAAGAGGGAGAGAGAAATCTGTGCATGCTAGGAACATCCTGTCTTTAATTACATCTTCATATGGGAAGCAGAGTCCCTGTTGAGTCATCACAGCTAAACGTCCCAACAGGAAGGGAGACTAAATGTTATGTATGTGGAGATGCCTAAACTCTTGTATGTGGCGCCTCAGTCAGTGATAACAATCTGTGAAGCTTTAAAGTTTGCATTCCCCATAATCTCTCTTCTAGGATGTGGATTGTGCCTACATGACCAAGGTTGACTTGGAAGCCAAAGTGGGCGCTCTAGCTGAGCAGATCCAATTCCTTAGACGTATCTTCCAACAGGTAAGGAGTCTATCCATTCCATTTGCTAGCTAAGAATACTCTCTCTTCTACCATCACTCAGAACCCAAATTCAAAGGAACTGAATTCTCTCTCCTTAAAATAGATGAAGGAATACATGGGAATGTTACTTACCACTCCACATAGTTTTGAGGGAGGGATGCAGAGGAAAGTATGTGATAGTCACTGAGGACTAAAGGACTAAGATGGATTGGCCACAGAAGCCTCACTCCATCCTGGTGATTCTGTACTTCCTTTGACTGTGCTGAACTTCCTCCCAGCCACCAAAATTAAACTGGGATGGAGACATCTGTATTCACCTTAGGGTGGGTTGCTCCATGCCCTGCACCTGAAACAAAAAGCTTAATCAGTGTAACAGTATGACAAGTTTCAGCCCCCCTTTCCTCTCTGAGATCTAGAAACTTGAATTCTTTTTTTTTAAGTGAAAGCTATGAAAAAGCATGAAAGCAATTACAACCCAGACACAACAAAAATTATGCTTTAGGAGACATAATTTATATTAATTAGTTTTTTTTTCCATGAGTGGTGAATCGGGGCAGAAATGGCAGAAATGAGGCAGATTGCAAATCTTACTGATTGATGTCTTTGTGGTCCTTTAACAGGAACTGTCTCAGGTCCAGACAGGTGGCCATGACACCTCTGTGGTGGTGAGTATGGATAACAGCAGCCACTTCAACTTGGAAGGCATCATTGATGAAGTACGATCCCAATATGAAGAGATTGCCCGCAGCAGCCGAGCTGAGGCTGAAAGTTGGTACCATAGCCAGGTAAGTAATCAAGCAACGAGGATACCTGACATGCCTTGTGGTTTCCTGGGTTTTCTTTCTATTGCAAGGGACCTGAGGGCAGATCACTTTCTCCATGGGACCCCTGTGAAGGAAGGAAAGTCATTGCAAATCTTGAACCAAGAATTCTTAGCTCCTTAGCCAAACTAGAATATTATTTGGAGGTGGGGGAAGCCATGAAATTTAAAATGGCAGCCACAATTCCTAGTCCTTTGGTGAAGCCATGACAGTCAAACTGGTATAATGAAATCAACATAGGCTTATAGCATAGTGAGACGCTCTCTGCAGTTTGCGGCTTCCATCATGAACCAGGGATGGATTTAGGGCTGTGTGAGTGGTGTGCCTGCGCTGAGACGATGGTGTGCCGGGCTTTAGGAAGGAGTCATGAGGCACCTTCATGATTTTGGGAAGGAGTTAGCACCTTCATGATTTTGAGAAGGAGGTAGGAGGACCCTGGGATCCCGCCAGAGCCCTCACACCTCCTTCCCAAAGCTGGGCACCTCCTCGCCTACCTTTGGAAAGGCACTGCAAGGACTGAAGGGGGCACCAAATATTGGCCTTGCACAGGGCACCATAGTACCCATATCTGCCCCTGCATGACCCCTGTGCTTGAGGCTAATGTGTTGTGGCAGAGGGACCTTTGCATGTTATCCATGATTAGAATATTGCTGGAGGAGCTTTCGTTTTGTTTCTAAAACACTACACTGTTTCTGCCCAACAGTATGAAGCTCTGCAAAACACAGCTGGAAGACATGGGGACAGCCTGACTAACACCAGACATGAGATCCAAGAGCTGACCAGGAACATCCAGAGACTGCGTGGGGAGATTGACCGTGTCAAGAAGCAGGTATGGGACATGAACATTCCATTTGGGCAAAGGCTGGAAAGTGTCTTCTTTTTCAGGAGATCCACGTAACACTACATGGATGTACAGTTCATCTCAGCTGTGAGATGGGCTTTAGCTCAACGATAGCTTGTGCGAAGCTCCTAATCCAATCCTCAATAATTTCAGGTCTAAGTATTACATTGTTGTCTTAGACCTTGGAAGAGACCAAATGCCTCTCTTGAAATCGATGGTATTCTGACTCAGCAACTTCATGCATTTATCTCTGGAAGATGCCTGATTCCCATTATTCTCTTTTGGAATTGCCCTTCCACTCTCTCAACACCCTGCAATCTATTAAGGATGGCGGTGGCTTTGTTCAGCCGTTGCATCAGATCAGGCAAGCACACGATGCAAATTGCATTGCCTGTATGCAAATTCAGGCGTGACAGTGATTGAAGTTACATTTCCCTGTGAAGCCTGGGTGGTTCAAGGGACATCATGTTGCAATTTGAACATGAGAGAGGCCTTTAGGGTGGAAACGTTTTGGCATTAAACCAAGTCTGTAAATCCTGGGGAGCTGCAGTCAGTCAATTTAGACCAGCCTGCATATTCTGGACTACAATTCCCATAAACCCCAGCCAGCATAGCTAATGGTTGTGGATAATGGGAACTGTAGTCTAAACCATGTTAGGGAAGGCTTGTGTAAGCAATACTGACCTGGATGATCAAATGATCTGAGTCTGTATAAGGGAGTTTCCTATGCTCCTCAGCTTTTAATATCTGAGCGAGAAGGGATGCTGACTCGTCACTCAATGGATTGTGCAGGCAGCAGCTGTCATTCTGTTCTGAGTCTTGCCTCCTGCCTAAAAGGAATCTGGCAGAAGCTCTGCCCCACTGCACCCATACTGTACCCACTGCCTTGGAGAGGAAGAGCTCCTTTCTGGGGAGGACCTTTGCTTACAACTGTTGCTCAGCAATGGACTCATGATACTCTAATTCAAGATGCATGAATGTTGGCAATGAGGGATCAGCACATTCACCTTGGCCCCATGGAGGCCACGTGGAATAGCCTCTGTGTGGTGCCCTCTCCAAGCTGCTGCCTTAATGTGCAGTATAATGTGAGAAGTGTTGCTCCACATTCTACAGAGAGTTCTCAGTCTCTCACACATCAACTGTTGCTAGAAGCTTCCACTCTTCGGTGGAAATGTACTATGGTGGCAAGTGTCAGCTGAGATCTCTTAGTACAGGAAGACTGGAAAAAGCACCTGGAGGTAGACTTACCAAAAAAACCCCCCACCAAATATTGCTTAATTTTCTCCATTAAATAATGATTTCTAACATACCAAGAAGTAGGAAAGACATGTGTTGGGAGAGTTGAACTTCATCCCAGGCTTACCTGGACTCAGCCTCTGAACCTGTTTGGAACATCAGGATTCAGACTTGAAAGAGATGGCTCAGTTCAGGCAACGTGTTGGTCCCCTGCTGAGCACTCACAAGAAGTCCAGATGTCATTTGACTCCAACTCTCATCAGTTTCATTCAGCATGGCCAATGGCCAGTCCAGCAACATCTGGAGGGCAACACGTTGGGAAAGGATGCTCATGGCACCTTGAATGCATCTTTCAGGGCAGCGACGAAGGCTCCTATGCAGTTTTGAGCCTCAGCATCTTTCTTTTTCTAAGATCATTAACATGGCCATATACCTTGGCACTATGGGTACAGGCTGGCCTATAAATCCAATTCTTTGACCTGGAAACAATTATCCCTGATGGGTGCTCAGATCAGGGATAGATCAGTCTGTTCCCAGCCTTCATTCCTAAATTCGGGGTTTGAGGTGCTAGACAGGAATAATGAGACAGATATTCAGAGATTGGACCGAACAGCTGTCAGAAAAACCTGGGCTTCTGATGCAATCCCTGCCCAGGAGGCTTGTTAAATAGCTGGGCAGGTAAACAAAGCAACAAGGAAGGCTGGGATTCCAGTAGGAACAGTGTCCAAAAAGTCCACCCCAAGGTCTCAGTCGTACTGGAAATAAGTTCATTGTGGAAACAGAAAAGTTTTTATCTTTCCCTTCTTCTTGTCTTGCAGTGTGCCCAACTGCAGTCGGCCATTGCTGAAGCTGAGGAGCGTGGCGAGATGGCCCTCCGGGATGCTAGGCAGAAACTGGAAGAATTGGAATGTGCCCTGACAAAGGACAAGGAAGAGTTGGCTCGCCTATTGAAAGAGTACCAAGACCTGCTGAACATCAAGCTTGCTCTGGACATTGAGATTGCCATGTACAGGAAACTGCTGGAAGGAGAAGAGAGCAGGTGGGTGACCTTTGCAACCTTCCACATAGGAATTTTTTTTTCTTTGTAGGTTAACTGGGCCAAGTGTCCGTAAGCAGCATCTGCCTTGATTTCAAATATTGCTGGGTTCAGGAAGGATTCTGCATTCATAGAATTGGACACCCATGTTTTGGGGAGCAAATTTGTTATGGCTCCAGAAGGAATGTCCTTGGTGGTGGTGTTTTTTGTTTCTTTTCTTTATTTTGTTATGCCTCCTTGGTTTATTGTGTGCTTTCCTTTCCTTATTTGGATCACGCTGGGTAGCTCTCTGCCTTCTCTGCTTGCTTCTCATTGGTCCGGATTATATGGATTGATTTGTGGGAGGGGTGTTGGAGGATGCAAGGTCTAGCCTTGTAAAATGGGCATAGGACTACATGGCTTTTGGGTCACTTGTAAGTCAGGCCTAGTAATTCTATGACTCACAGATGCTAGGCAGGACTACTATTATCTGCAGATACCACTCGGCCTATTAAGTCAGGCTTCCTCAACCTCGACCCTCCATTTGTTTTTGGCCTACAACTCCCATGATCCTTAGCTAGCAGGACCAGTGGTCAGGGATGATGGGAACTGTAGTCTCAAAACATCTGGATTAAGTGATCATACTTGTAGTGAAAATAAGGTTTTGTTTCATTTTGTGACCAGTTTTTCTTGTTCCTAAACAGGCTGAGTGGCCAAGGATCCCAAGTCCATGTCTGTAAGTAGCTTCCATTTTCACCTTCACTGTTTCAAAAACGAATTATTTCCAACATGAAAGTGTATGTACTGAACCTGTGTTTCCTTTGCAGCTGTGAGGAGTTCCCAATATGGCGGCGGCATGGGAGGAATTGGCGGCGGCATGGGAGGAATTGGCGGCGGCGGCATGGGCGGCATGGGCAGCATGGGCGGCGGCGGCGGCATGAGCGGCGGCGGCATCAGCGTTGGTAGCATGGGAGGTGGTATTAGCGGTGGCAGCATTGTAGGAGGAGGCTATGGCGGTGGAAGCGGAGGTTATGGCGGTGGAAGCGGAGGTTACGGCAGTGGAAGTGGAGGTTATGGAGGTGGAAGCGGAAGTTACGGAGGTGGAATGATAGGAGGAGGAGGCTCTGGAGGCTCCTGCATAGGCGGTGGTGGATACTCTCAGGGTTCAGGATCCGGCTCTAGCACGATCATTAGGAGAACCACCACAAGCAGCTCATCCATCAAAGGCGGAAGGCATTAAATGTCCCAGCTGGTCCCTAAAAGGAAATAAACATCTTCTAGCTTCTTGTGGCAGCAGCACAGCATCTTCAACCCCACCCTGGCCATACAGAAAAGAACAAACGGTGTCCTCTAAACACAATGTTGTATCTATTTTGCTCCCCAAAGCAAACCTGCAAGAAAGCAACATTAAGCTTACCATCTTCCATCTTGCTTCTGTCACCTGTTGCTTAGTTGTTTAATGGTGGAAGAGCTCTGGTAGAGAATGCTAATGAAATATGTTGTGATGGTGTTGCATTTTAGGATATCAGTTAGCAGAGAGCAGCTGGAAGGGGGAAGGGGAGGACTGTGTTTCTTTCGGAGTGTGCTGTACATTTTTTTGGCTTTTTATGGTGGCTGCCAGTTCATGGCATTCTGTATTGAAGTGGCCTTTTTCCTTCTCTTTCTTGAGGCTTCTTCCAGTTGGTTGTTTCTCTCCAGGTGTTGTTGTAGTTCCTTGCTTCCCCAAAGACATAATTTGTCCCCACTGTATTTGACTGTGCTGATGTTGGACAAGGCAACATTGATAATGCTGAGTTAAGATTGCTCTTATCTGCCTAGAAAGAGAAAGGAAAACAGAGCATTTCCTCCCTTGAATCAAAGTCATGATTTAATCAATGACCAGGCAGCCTGATCGAGGCTACAGAGCAACAAGGCCCTGTACAACACTGAGTATACAATCATTTACTATAATTGTGTCATTGGAAAAGCTATCTCATTATCAAAAGTACATTCTTGTGTCAGTTTTGTGAATTACATTGCACCTGTCTTTATTTCCCATGGTTTGCTTCCCAGGTTGTTGGGAGGTGGCCATTTTCAATAAACTGCAGTCAAGTCATATGTGGTCTTGATGATTCTTATTTACTTATTGGTACATTTAACTTAATTTAAGGCCAAAACAACTTTGGGGGGGGGATCTTGTACTCTGCCAGTTTTCAGCTGGTAGATTGGGGCCACAGCTTGATGGTCATGGCCTGATCTAAAGTGGATCGCAAAAGCAGTACTGCCACTATACAAATCTATGGCAAGAAGTTAAGAAAAGGGTCTCCAAATGCAGGTTAAAAGGTGGGTTCCTGGCCAGAAAAGGCTGGAGATATGGCATCTCTGAAGCTGAATTAGCTTTCAAAAAAACTCTTGCAATCAAATCCTGTGCATGTTTACTTAGGAATTAAGGCCCATTAAGTTTCATGGGACAAACCTGAACAAGTGTTTATAGGATTGCAGCTTCAAGTCAGTTCCTTTGTCCAGCATTCATAAATGTGGGTGATGTTTGGGTTACACAGGGATTTAGTTTGGCCAATTACTACTTTGGTGTCTTAAAATTAAGCAATACAATTAATGATTTAAGAACACAATCCAACTCAGAGTGGCAGAAACAATACTATCAAGCGTTGACCCAAGGATAGGAATCCACCTTCCAGCCTGTCATTGCAGTTAAAACAAGTCTCTGGTTCACAGCATGCTTCATTACATTAGTTCACAAGAGTCACAGGTGAGACTAAGAGGTGTTCCTAATGCTGGTTGTGAATATGTCCTGGGGGAGAGCAATCTAAATAAATTAAGCATTCCTTTTTTAAAAAATGAAACAATAGTAGCTACTTAAAGAACTGCTTGCTGCTCACGGGCCCTTAAATGTTTCCTGATAGGAAGAGGCTGGTTATGGAATAGAGCAGGCACCGCCAACCTTCGGCCCTCCAGACATTTTGGACTACAATTCCCATTATTCCTGACCACTGGTCCTGTTAGCTAGGGATCATGGGAGTTGTAGGCCAAAACATTTGGAGGGCCACAGGTTGGGGATGCCTGGAATAGAGGCTTTGGCTTTGCTTTGTCTGTGCAAAAAGGGAGATCTGAACCCCCATGAACACCCTTTTACATGCCCTTGCCTTTCAAAATTGACAGTGGGAGGGTGTCACCATGAGCCAGCAGGATCTAGCGGAAAGAGAATCCTGGAAGAAACCCTTGAGTCATTCCTTGAACTATGAAAAATACCATGTGTGCCAAATTCTTCCTTTTGAATAAATTATGCAGGCTGCTACATTTTGCATAAATGTTGCAAAGCATATTTTTTTCTAAATTTGCTTTCTGAAGAATTTCTTCTGAAGTTTTTTTTGGTAAAGAATAGGGTGGTGGGGGTAGGCAATAGTATGTAGGTGGAGACTCAGAGCCAAGGGAAAGGGACCAAGAACTATGGGGGGCTATGAAGGCTGACCCTCCAATCACTGGAACCTCTTCCCAGCTTCTGGGAGTCTATTCACATAGATTAGATGGCAAACATCTAATGTATGTGTCACGCACAATTGTGAGCACACAGGGAAAGCCTATGTCTGGAAACAGACATTACACTTTACTGTAATGGGTGGAGGCTTGCTGATGTCATCATGGTAAGTGTGAATGAGAAATAAGTTTGCCTGTCTCCTAGGTAAGAAAGGCAGCTGCAATACACCCTCCTGGTTTAAACTGAAACTGGCTAAAAGCACACACACACACACACACACACACACACACACACACACACACACTGAAAAAGGGGGAATGCAATTGTTACAGAGTTTTCTTTTTGTACTACAACCACTACAACAATTTTTTTCTTCTTTTAAAGTTAACCACTAAAAGTAAGCAATTATGCTTATAGCATAATAATAAAGCCATCCTATAAACAATACAAAGCATTATTATTATTATTATTATTATTATTATTATTATTTATTGACATGGGTGGTGCTGTGGTCTAAACCACAGAGCCTAGGCTTGCCGATTAGAAGGTCGCCAGTTCGAATCCCCACAATGGAGTGAGTTCCCGTTGTTTGGTCCCAGCTCCTGCCAACCTAGCAGTTCAAAAGCACGTCAAAGTGCAAGTAGATAAATAGGGACCGCTCCTGCGGGAAGGTAAACAGTGTTTTTGTGGACTGCTCTGGTTTCGCCAGAAGCGGCTTAGTCATGCTGGCCACATGACCCGGAAAAACTGTCTGCGGACAAACACCTGCTCCCTCGGCTAATAGAGTGAGATGAGCGCTGCAACCCCAGAGTCGTCCATGACTGGACCTAGCGGTCAGGGGTACCTTTACCTTTATTATTATTATTATTAATTTTGATTTCTTGCTCATGCTTCACCGTAAGGTCGCAGTACAACTGTAACAAACATTTTCTAAAATCAATAACAAGCACTTTTACCAGCATTTGAAAACAAACCAGAAAAACCTGCTTGGAAGGTGCCCTCTATTTGCAGATCTTTTCTGGTCCAGGTCTGGTGTAAAGAAAGGAAAGGAGTGGCCTTGAAGTTGTCCACCAACATTTATTCCGAGCAGGCACCCAGGTCACTTGGCAACAGTTTCCCCCACTATGGTGAGATGTACCTATTCCCACAGGAGGCAGTGATGGCTGCCAACTTGGATTAATCTAATCTTTTAAAAGAATTAGCTTTAGTCTCCCTTAATTTATCTAATTCTTTCAAAAGATTAGATTAATCCACTGGCAATTTTGCTCGGCCTCTGCAATTTATAAATGTGCATCTATTCATCTAAATCAGCACCTGACATTTTGATGCAAATCTGTGTCCTCTCTTGCCCACTCTTTGTGATGATGCATAATTGGCCACACCCTAACAGGTTACACCTCTGCAATACTGTTTTCTGCAATAGATAAATTCTAGGCCCCACCCTAATGAATCCAGCCTGCTTATCCTGTCTCTTACCACACTTCTCCTATATATACACCTACACCCTCAAGTTGCAGTTAAGCCTGCGTGGTTCTCTAAATTTCTACTGGTTCATGTGGTTCAGTGTGCCCAGATCTTTACTGCTCAGACTCAGTGATCTTTCCCATCACTTTCCCATCTTGCTCACAAACTGTCCTGGTTCATAGAGTCCCAGGATGACACAGAGAGAAGGAAGCAACATACCACATAATATTCAATCTTAATGTCACAAAGACTCAGCATTTTTGCCTCCTCCTTGGACTCTTAAGTAAATGATGTCTCATCCACACTACACATTTAAATCTTAGTTAAACCTCAGATTGAGGGGGTCAAGCTTTTCTATATGGTTCATTCCCAGGCTTCTCCTCTGTTCTAGAATTTAAATTGGTTCCTTGGTGTAGAATACCTAAACCAGGCATGTCCAAAGTCTGTTTTGGGGGTCTAATGTTGTCCGCCGGTTGGTTTAATCCAGCCCCTAAAGCAGTTTATTTCCTGGGGTAAAAGCCTAAACAAACCTCAACAACTTCAATCCTAAAAAAAAAAGGTCAACAACTTTGGCTGGCCCTTTGGTCAGTCCCCACGGCTAAGGCCACAGGTCCCCCCTTTTCTGAAGTAAGGGATACTGCCTGATAGGTTATGGAGTGGAGCCTAGTGGAATGGGGCAGAAGCCTAGCCTAACCTGACAGGAAAGAGAACCTGGTAGATCAAGGGAACAGATTCTGGCTGTGTCTGGGGCATCAGAGGTTGGAGACTGATGAGCATGTGGTGAAAGCTAACAGCAAAGGTTATAAAAGCCAAGCAGAAATGATCCAACTCTGCAATTCTATGAAATTGGTTTGCCCTCTCTGGTTTTGTTCTCTTGCCCAAATACTTTAGCTTTGATCCTCTGACAGTTTGCAGCCGTGATAATCTCCTTGTCCCAAGGGTGGGGATGCTTTCCTAGCTTTCGGAATGATGCTGCAACTGCAGCACAGAGTGCGAAGAATTTGGCAATCCACCCCCCCCCACCATGTTGCCTAAGTACCTGCACAACACTTGCCAAATGAAAGCAAGCATTTCCCAGTTGCCTAGGCATCACAGGCACACACCCTACTTTTTGCACTATGCTGTAAGGATGCTGTGCAGCCTACTGAACTACATGGACCATTAGTCTGACCCAACAGAACGCAGCTTCCTATGTTCCTTAGTCAAGCTCTAAACTCTTACCTGGCCTTTCAAATGTTCTAGGGCAGGGCCAGATTTGATGAAGTGAACATGCATGAGGGCCAACTAAATGGACTTTGGACATGCCTGTTCTAGGGTCAGATGAGCTATCCCAGGCATGTCCAACAGGTAGATCGTGATCTACTGATAGATCATTGGATGTCTGTGGTAGATCACCAGTAGATCAGTGGCTACCCCCAAAGAAGCTAAAAAACTTTGGCTCCCCTAAAAAAAGCTCAACATCTTTGCCCTGCACCCCTAAAATGACCGGAACCACCCAAAACAGGGCTTTCCTTCTTAAAAAAAAAAGCTTAACATCACTTTCCTCTTCTCTAAAGAAGTTCAACCATTTTTACATGAACCCCCCCCCCCCAAAAAAACAGGGCTTTCTTCCTAAAAAAAGCTCAACAACTTTGACCTGAACCCCCCAAAAGGGGGTAGATTACTGCCAGTAGACCACAGTCTCTTGGAAGTTGGCCACCCCTGAGCTATCCAAAGTCCAGAATGGGGTCAGACTAGAGTTGCAGGACCTTGGATAGCTCCAATCTGACTACCTGCCTGACTAACCACCACCAAGTGTTTGTCAGAGTAGTGGTGGTAGGTAATTTTTAGATTCTGGACTTAGTGATCTTATGAGAAGGCCATTTGTAGTTGGTCTTATGACGGTTGCACCTCTTTATGTGGTTATGTGTATTACTTCATTGACTTTAGAACTGTGTTAAGCCAATCCCTCTGCACCAGGGGCCTTCCTGCTCATTCTCTTGAATGGGACCCTGGACTCCTGCCCCAAAGTTCTACCCTGTTGTCACTACAGCCTGTGGTCCTGTGGGGTCCTGCTTGTGGTCAAACAGAACACAGACCAACCTCGTTTCAAATCCAAATCATGACATATTTGGGTTCAATTAAACTCTACTGAATGGGACCATAGCTTTCTTTGTACAAGGTTAAAGGTTCAGTCCTTGACCTTCTGCCTTGTTAAAGCATCTCCGAGGAATTGCACCAAAAACATGAGGCCACCTGCCAAACAGGAAACACAATTTAGACCTATGGTTTGACCCAAGGGAGCGTGTATCCTTTCTGATTGCATTATGGTGGTGGTGATGGTAGTGGTGACCAGTCCTTCCCTCTTCCTTGATAGCAGGAATAATAATAAATTCTGAAAATGTGTGTTGAAACAAGACTCCAGAATACTGTGAGGAGCCAAGGAAGACAATTCAATTCAGCCTTCAAATATACTGTACTTCACATTTAAAAAATAATATGGCGAGGATCCACCCTGAGATAACATTTGGAAATTCCAGAGAAGTACAAACTAAGCTAAGTAACTATATTCTGATCCACGAAATGATCAGGTCAGTTCACTCTGAAATTAACAATGAACAAATTCTTCCAGTATCTTTCATGAACTTTTTTGGGCCCATGGGCCCATTTACAAACATGAGAAACCAGTGCTGTTTTTCTAGAAAAAGAGGTGCAGAACTCACTACGAATGTCTCCCTTGTGGCCTTATAACAACCGAGAGGTGCCAGAACTGAGTTCTGGTGAGTTCCAGCTGAAAATTGCCTTGGGAGAAACTGCAATGGGCACTGCATACCTGCAAGCTGTGCTTTTGGCTACAGTAGAATGTTTGTTTCAAGCCTAATTTCAGCAAGGTGGAAGGAGGGGGTCCCGTGGGCAAAGGCTTTGATGGGCCCATGTGTGCCCATGAGCACCATGTTGGCAACCTCTGCTGAAATATTATAATATTAAAAGAAACCCAAACAATTCATTTCTACATTTACCACACACACACATGTACAATACCAATACAAAAAACTCACAAAATTATCATTCATTATTATAGGATCATCCTATAATAACAGTCCCTTAAAATAAGTTATAGCAATTTATTATTATTATTATTATTTCCTGATCATATTCTTTTTCAGTGATGGCTCCGACCTGGTGGGGGGGGGCAATATACTTCACAAATTGTCAACCACTCCCATAAATTACCAATGTGGGAGGGATAGATTTACTTGACTGCAGTAAATAGTACATTTACTAAAGGGGGGCGGAATAAAAGCTTTCTGAATGTTTATAGCTGACAATTTAATACCTGTGTTGGTCATGAGTGACAAGGATGATGAAATATGGATTTCAACTAGAGGCAGATACTGTGTTAATTATATAGGGGTAGCCTTCTGGAGTTAAAATGTTTGCAAGGTGAACATTTGATAATCTCAATGAAAGTCATTTTTTGCATTTCACCCAGACCCACTAGGTGTAAACATATTATTTAGTGGGTTTCAAGATAGGATGGGCTGGTGCCAGACGAACCAAGCCTGTGAATAGTTCGAATATCTTTCATTTCACTTCTCCAACCAAGCCCAGCTTCTGAAAGCCATATAAAGGAAGACTTGGAGAGGATTTTGGACTGTTCATATCTATCTCTCTACGCCACCACCTTTATGCTGCAATGAGCCGACAGCTGAATGCCAGATCTTTGAATGGAGGGAGGGGGTTTAGTGCTGGTTCTGCAATTGTTTTCGGAGGGGGCAGGATCAATGCCTCCTCTCCCAGCCGAAGAAGCACCGGAACAGCAAGTGGAATTGGTGGCGTTTACAGTAGAAGCCTCTACAACCTGGGGGGTACTAAGCGCATTTCCCAGAGTGTGGTTCCTGGAGGTGCACATCGTGGAGGTGGATTTGGTAACAATGCTGGGGTTAGTTTTGGTGGATTTCCTGGTGGTGGATGGGCCAATGGCAACTTTGGCAATGGAAGAAATGGCCTTGGGTTTCTTTCCCATCCTCCGGGTAGCATCCCAGAAGTCATCATTAACCAGAGCCTCCTGGCGCCACTTAACCTGGAAATTGATCCTGAGATCCAGAAAGTGCGCAGAGAAGAAAGAGAGCAGATCAAGAACCTCAATGACAAATTTGCTTCCTTTATAGACAAGGTAGGATTTTGAGCTGCTCTGTTAACTAACTGCTTCTTACTGTCGTTACATATTTCTAAATTGTTACTAAATTCCTTTGTCAAACAGGAAATATTTAGCAGTACTCCAAATTGATATGCCTGGGATTATGTTAGTTCATACAGTTTTGAATTATATATAATTTATCTGCCTCTTTCCCCCTTCGTGCAAACACTGTACAATTCTTAGCTCACTTGTCACCACCAATGGACATACTGATGATTATATAGGCACCTACTTTGGCCAGTTATTATCTAAATCTGGGAATGGGTCAGATTTCTTGGATTCTGCCTGTCTTTTCATTCTGGCAAATTAAAATCAATGAAAAACAGACATTTTAGTAGAAACATTACGCTACACTGAACCTTAAGCCACAGAATGTGGACAAGTGGATGATTTAATAAGACTGTCCTTTTTGAAATTAATTTGGAAATCTTCTAATGAAGTTTGGTGACGTTAAGGAAATGGGCTCTTTTCAGTTAGCCTTTACATTTGTAAGAAGATCTTCTAACAATGTATTCTGCCTACATCACCTGTTTCCATTTGAGAAAAAACAGCATGTGATAATATCATGGCATGATGCATTTGGGTTGAACTTACTTTTTGGGCAATTCTTAAGACCTGCTGTGATAGGTAGATAGATAGATAGATAGATAGATAGACAGTTAGATATAGAATATTGAAAGGCAACTCTATAATGTTACACCACTCCATAACACATATATTGACAAGTCTTGTGGGAGCCCAACGAACTCTCAGCATTGTTCTTGATTGGGGGGAAAAAACCAGGCGCAAGCCCAAGGAGGATAAAGAAACAAAAGGTAGAGCAGGTTCTTGTTGTCCAGGAAGAATGTCTGAATCAAATTCCATACTCAGATTTGTAAATTTAAATCCATACTTTTCCACCTAAGCCAGGGAAATTTAGCTGGTCATTTTAGTGTAGGGGAACATGGGTTGCAAGCTATATAGTAAAGCGATCAGGAGATTTCTTCATTGTAGACTGGGTGGGACACACAATACACCACCAGACTGTCTGTGATGCTGCTTCCTATGTGTTAGAGAAGAAATAAAATTGAAAAGAAAACTCAAGGAAATTTTCCTAATTTGATTCTCTTCCCCCAATTTGAACAATAGTTTTATGATTGCTATGATGGCAAGTGTCTCCATCTAGCAAGTGATATCCATTTGCGGAAGTAGACATTTGTGTCTGCAGCCAGTCAATGGATATTGACGTCTTATTGCTCATGCATACTGCAGTGTTTATCCAAATCATATTGAATGGGCTGGCTGGATGAACTTATTGATGCAGAGAGTGAGACCACTTTCCATCCAAGGCCAACAATTGTTTCTGCAACTACAGCTGAATCAGGACCAGGGTGTTTAGAAAACGTCTTTTATGTACAGGATTTGGGAAGGAAAATATTAATAGAATGTTAAGCATTATCATCCAGACTTACCATTTATAGAGTCAGTCATGCATCCAATGTCACAGTGTGGAGGTTCCAGCCAGCCAGCCAGCCAGCCAGTCAGCCATGCCCTTTTCCAGGAGTCCATTCTATTTCTCTCCTCTTAGGAAGTTTTCCATGCTCTCCCTCAATAGCCAGCATTTTGTGGTCACTCAGCATACTGTCCTCAATGTGCTGCTTTGGAAGTTCCCCTTTCCACAGGGTGTTCTGGTGTGTGTGTGTGTGTGTGCTTTTGCAAAATTGGGGTTTCCCTCGTGAGTGCAGATACTACCATCTACAGCATGGGCAGAATTGTTTTGACTACATAAGGATCCATACCTTTGCAATTAATATCAGGAATAGCCAATATTGTACCCTCCAGTCAGATGTTGCTGAACCACAACTCCTATCATCCCCGACCATCGACTGTGCTGGCTGGAACTTATGGGAGCTGTGGTCCAACAACTTCTGAAGGGCATCACATTGGCGGGTCTGAAAGAGAGTGCCCTGTCCTTTACAGTCGAAACTTGAATTTGAGCATTTTGGACTTCAAAATTTGCACTCAAAAATTCAACAGTTCAGTTTCTTTTCTTTTATGTCATGTGACATTTTAGTACAGTTGCTCTCCATGCTATGCCTGGAAGGGCTTAGAGTTGCAGTGTGGCTACCCTTGGCCAACTATATACATGTTGAAGTTGCTCACCAGTGATCTGTTGGGTACTTGCCAAGACACTCAGCCCCCCTTTCAATCTGTTTGATCCTCAGGTTCGATTCCTCGAGCAGCAGAACAAAGTCCTAGAGACCAAATGGAACCTCCTGCAGCAGCAACCCATCTCCCATGCGAAGAGCAACATGGATTCCCTCTTTGAGGCCTATACCAACAGCCTGAGGAAACATCTAGACTCTCTAAAGGGTGAAAGAGGGAGGCTGGGTTCAGAACTGAAGAACATGCAAGATCTAGTGGAAGACTTTAAGCGCAGGTAGGTGAGGAAAGGCAAGGCCAGCGCTCAGTTCTTCCCACCTGGAGTGCCATTCCCCAGTGATGGAGATGTACATTTTGAAGTTCAGGAGCTCATCATGACAGCCTTCATAGCTACGATCTGAGCAGCAGCTCTCAAATGCAGGCAGCTGTGTTATCCATATCTTCACAGACACTTCCCTGCACCAAAGCAACAGTAAATTTAATTAGGAACAA